>NC_081312.1:9895000-11145000 GCF_026419965.1 Kogia breviceps
ACCCGGCTGATACGGAGACCCTGCTCTCAGGTGGGGGTGGGGACAGCAGGCTCCTTTGTCCCAATGAAAAGTTCTAGAAATGCATCTAATTCCACCCGCAGTCTCCTTGGCAAACGGGGGACAACTGCCCAGCCTCATTAAATGTTCGGGTTGTAAGGGACCCAATGAAGGTTGGCATTGGTTCAAGAACTAAAAAACCTGAGGCCTGGAGAGGAGGGATGATTTGCAAGGTGGCAATGTTAGGTCTAGAACTCTGACGCTCCAGACTCGCTGTACCGTGCTCTTCCTTCCAGGAGTAGGATGGCACAGCGGGAAGGCTGCAGTAAAACAAGGGGCGAAGCTTAGGGCTTTGCTAAATCTGATTATTAAAGAGAACTCTGTGCCCCGTGGAAGGAGGCAGGACAGCGTGTTGCAAGTAAGAGAGGAGGTTGCCTTATTTAAATATTCGGAGGCACTCTGAGCTCTGAAGCTGAAGTCTTCGCGTGGTGCTGCTCCGAGCACTTTTGCAGAAACCCACGAGGAATACGCCCCGTTTTCCCACTGTACTTCTGCCAATGCCTGACTCATCAAAGGTCTTGAAAGATCCACACGCGCGCGCGCGCACCGCCGCGTGCGCCCAGCCACGAACACAAACGCGGCTAGAGTCCCTGCTAAAGTTGCAGCCTCTAGTCGTGTTCCACCATTTGCCCTGTAGAATTAAACTCGGAAAAGGTTGGCGGGAAATGTGTGTGTCCAGAACCTACCTGGTGATTTTTAAGTCTTTAAGAACGGCGGGGGGGGGGGGGGGGGGGCTCCATCCCTGGTTAGTGGGAGAGGGAGAGGCGATACACTTCTTTCCCTAGATTTGACCTCTCTGGGGGGGGGGGGCGCGGGGGTTACACTCCTTCCTCTGGGAAGGTGTTTATTGTAAAAAAAAAAAAAAAAAATCCAGCGCATCCCCAAATTGAGACCCATCTGCGTCCTACCCTAATCTCTTCCTACAACCACTTCTAAGTTGCTCAGCACTCATAGAAGCAAAGCTCTCAAGCCACGAGCGGGTGAGCGGGTGGGCATGAGGGCGCCGAGGTCCACGCAGGGAGGCCCAGGAGGAGAAGCGCCACCGCCTAGCTTCTGCGGATCAGCGCTGCGCGCCTCCGGAGTTCTACGCGCGGGCAGGACCAAACCTCCGCGCAATCTCTCCTCTGACCCGAAACCAGCAATTAAGTACCCTTTCCCCTTTGCCCCAGAGCCACGGAGGAGGCAGCCCACATACTTAGCCGTAGTGCGGCGACTTCAGATACTCTTGCTGGGGCCCCAGGTTAATTAGCCAGTAAGAAATAGCGAAAAATGGGCGTGAGTTAAAGTCAGCCATCCTTCGGGAAACCCGAGGTGCCCCGGTACCCCGGCGCTAGGCAGTCTCGACTGGGCCCGGCACTGCCCTTTCCCGTGGAGTGGTCGGAGTTGCCTGCGCGAAGGGCCGAGAAAGCACGGCTCTGCAAGACCGGGACTTGCGCCGCGCTCGAAGGACCTCGGGGGCTGCTTTCGTTCCCCGCTCAGCGTATCCTACCTTCTCGCAGGGCGCTCGGCCGCCTGCGCTCCGTTGTGGACCGGACGCGCCTCCAGCAGCTCCGGCTGACGGGCCGTGACGCGCCGAGGATCCGGCAAATCACCGTGGCCGCCTGCCGAGAGCAGGGCCGGACTTCGGCCAGGCCACCGGGGCCCAGGGATCCCACCTGAGGCCTGCCAGGGGAAGGACAGCTTAGGGGGCCTGTCCCAGTCAGGGAATCAGCAAGTCGAAAGGGAAAAATGCGATTCAGTTGTTGGGAAAGGGGACAGAGAATCCCTAAAGTCCCAGGTTTTTTTTTTTTTTTTTTTTTTTTTTTTTGTATTTTGCACTGAAAACAAAAACGGTTAAAGAAGACACCCTACTTCCGAAAAAAAATTTTTTTAAAAAAAACGCGAAACCTACTGACACCCACGCAGAAGGGAGTTGGAAGCATGGCTTCTGATTGCTACTCTGGGTGGCGAATTTTAAAGTAGTGGATGAATTTGGTCCACTGTGTAAGGGCCTAGGGACTGCTATGCTACTTTTCAGACCCAAAGTGACTGCAAAAAAAAAAAAAAAAAACCAACAATATGTATCTAGCTATACATATAGATAGATACATATATATGTATCTATCTATATATACCCACAATTAAGAACCACGATGCACTTCTTTCGTCGTTTTGTCATTACACATTTTGGCGTTTGCAAAAACAAAAGGGTTTTTTGGGGGGTTAACCAATTCCATTCGGGAGAGGATGTCAAGATAAAAAACAGAGGCGAAACTAGGCGGCCAGTGCATGGGGGCCTAAGGAAGAGCGGAATTTCAATCTCGCTTGATTGAGGCCGCAGCCCCTAGCATTTTCTAAAACAAAACACATCCCGAAAGGAAAAGAAAAAATGTAGCCCCAAAGTAAAACTGGCCACAGTGAATTTGAGTTTCATGGAGAGGAAATCGCACCCAGTAATGGGACCCAATCTGAGGAAAGTAGGTGGGGGGCGGAGAGGTCGGCAGAGAGGGAGTTGTTAACGGCGGCCTCACGGTGGAATTAATGAGATTAACCCGGGCAATTAGGACGCCCGCCCAGCTCCGCCGGCCCGCGGCGGGGCGGCTGAATGGAACAGATTAGGTTAATTTCATTAATTCGCAATCCACAATCTATTTGCAGGCCCCCGTAGCCCCCTCCCCTTGGCACCTCTTCCCCTCCCCCTCTGTTCAAGCCCCCCCACCCAAAGGAACAGAAAGGGCCAAATCTGGTTCTGTTTGTCATCTGCATATTACCAGGAACTAAATCCAGGATGACGTCGACTCAGTATAAAACCAACAAGAGGTTCAGCTGGTCTAAACTCCGTCCTACCCGCGAGTTGAGTTCGGCAAACGCTGCAGCGAGGGGAGGGCGGGAGGAGGGAGAGCGGACGCAGGGGGCGGGGAGGGGCGCGGGGCTGCGCGCTCGCCGGCGCTCTCTCTTTCGGTTTGGTCCGCCGCGGGAGGAGCGTGGACCCCCCCCACTTTGAGGCTTTTTCCTCGGCGCGTCGCCGCCGCCCCCGGTCCCGGCGCGGGGCTCGGGGATGCCCGCCAGCATGTTCAGCATCGACAACATCCTGGCCGCCCGGCCGCGCTGCAAGGACTCGGTGCTGCCGGTGGCGCCCAGCGCCGCGGCTCCCGTCGTCTTCCCGGCCCTGCACGGGGACTCGCTCTACGGCGCCGGCGGCGGCGCCTCCTCGGACTATGGCGCCTTCTACCCGCGCCCCGTGGCCCCCGGCGGCGCAGGCCTCCCGGCCGCGGTCGGCGGCTCCCGCCTGGGCTACAACAACTACTTCTACGGGCAGCTGCACGTGCAGGCGGCACCCGTGGGCCCGGCCTGCTGCGGGGCCGTGCCGCCGCTGGGTGCCCAGCAGTGCTCCTGCGTCCCGACGCCCCCAGGTAGGGTCGCGCTCGCGCCGGCCTCGGCCTCGGCGGCCGGCTGCCGTCCTCAGCGCCCGGGACGTGGGTGGGCGGTGGCGCTCGCCTTTTTCGCTTTGCACAAACTTTTCTCCTCTTGCAAACCTGCCCCCACCCGACCCCCGTCTTTTCGTGGATCGGGCGCAGGCGTTTGCACAGTTGCTGCAAACTTTAGGAGAGAGTTAGCGGAGACTGTTAACAGTGCCTGCGTGGAGGAGACTTTTAGGATTTTAGAATTTAGCCTTTTAGGATTCCCTAACCGGCTTTGCGCGTGTGCGGGTGGACGCGGTCGCACGGCCCCCCCGTTCCTCACACCCTGTTTTCCGCGCACCCCCAATTCCCAGAACCCCCTTGCAGACGATTTTAAATCCAGAGTGGGTGGCGGGCGGGCGTGTGCGCGCGCGGTGGCAACGGCGGCGGCTGACCGTACGCCTTACTCTGTCGCAGGCTACGAGGGCCCCGGCTCGGTGCTGGTGTCCCCTGTGCCGCACCAGATGCTGCCCTATATGAACGTGGGCACCCTGTCGCGCACCGAGCTGCAACTCCTCAACCAGCTGCATTGCCGGCGGAAGCGGCGGCACCGCACCATCTTCACCGACGAGCAGCTCGAAGCTCTGGAGAACCTCTTCCAGGAGACCAAGTACCCAGACGTGGGTACTCGCGAGCAGCTGGCCCGGAAGGTGCACCTCCGCGAGGAGAAAGTGGAGGTAGGCGCGGGACCCCGCCGGGGCGCGCCCCACGGCCCTTCCCAGCGAAATAAGACTCCAGCCGGGTTTGCTCAGCTCTCCTCCTTGGGTCTCCCTGCTCTTTAAAAACATCCCAGCAGCGGCCTGGAGGCTACTGGAGGGCGCTTTAGGCCCAGGAAGTTGGATGAAAATACGGAAGCGGGAGCGGGTCTCCTTCTGATGGCGTGCGCGCGGGGTCCCCGGATTCCCTCTCCACGCCGGGGTCGCCCCAGGGGTGCCCGGGCATGGCGGGGGCGCGCCTTTGATCCTAACCGTTGTTTGGTCCTCCGTTGCGCAACAGGTCTGGTTTAAAAACCGCCGCGCCAAATGGAGGCGGCAGAAGCGGTCCTCGTCGGAGGAGTCGGAAAACGCCGAGAAGTGGAACAAGACGTCGTCGAAGGCGTCGCCTGAGAAGAGGGAAGAGGAAGGTAAAAGCGATTTGGACTCGGACAGCTGACGGCCGCGGGCCGGCCGTGGCCCTTGCCTAACTCGAAGGACTTGCACACCCAGACGATGCTACTTTCTTGCACACGCGCTGCCTTGCGGGAGGGGGGTCGAGAAAGACGAACGAGGAGCTGTAAATAGTGTACCGTCCGGAGGGTGGGCGCCTGGGGTCGGGCCGCGCCGGGGCTTGTCGTCCCGAAGTCCGAGGCCCCCGGCGACTCACTCCCCACGTAGTATTTATAGTTAAATTAACGGTGACAATACAATAAAGTGACGGCGATGTAGACGGGCCATATTCTGTATTTCGTACCCCACCGCCAGCACCATCTGAGGCCCCCCCCCCCACAAAAAAATCTAGTTAGTCTATAGCTTCAAAAGGAAAACTGGGCAGCTCTGACCTGCCCAAAAAAGAAAAAAAAAAGAAAAAAGAGAGACAGAAGGTCTGGGTACGAATGGTCACGGGACCGGGTGTCCTGGTGTAAACTTCGTCTGTAGGTTTCCGGGCAGGGGTGGAGAGGGCATTGCCGGCTGTCTGGGGGCGTAGCGTTGTCCCTGCGAGCAGGCTGCCTGGGATTCCTGTTCCCCCTCGCCCATGGGGAGAGCCAGGACCTTTTCCCTCCTTGCTGCCCATGCGCTAGCGGATAAGCAAGGATCTGCTTGGAGCTGAGGGATCCTGGGAGCGTCTCCAGAGTCGGTTTAGGCTTCTCACTCGGCCCTGCTCCCGCGAAATCCCCAGACCTAAGGCGGCGGGTCCGCGTGGAATTAGGCAGGCATGCCCTCTCTCCAGAAGCTTTCCTGAGTCTTTGCTGGTCTCTCTCGCCGCTCCCCTCCTCCCCGGCGAAAGTTTCTAACCCCGAAGCCCTGCTGGACAGCCCGGAGCTGTGCGCCCAAGAGCTCAGTGGGGAGCCTGCCGGTGCGGCGGGGGGGGGGGGGGGGGGGCATCGTGCTTCTCCCTGGGGGTTTGGGATGACCAGGTACACATCCTGAGCCCTGCATTCTGTCTGCCTGCAGGGCCTAAAGCACACCAGCGGCTGTGGCAGAGTCACAGTGCGGTGGGAGAGCTGAGCCTTTGGCTTTCTCTGCCTACTGTCTCTGCACTGCACGGGATGGGGCCAGAGTAGGAGAAGCCCCGGAGCGGCTGGGGCGCTGGTCAGTAGCTTGGGAAGGCCTGGAGATGCTTACCGGTGCTGGAGGAGCGCTGGGGGCGAAGATGAGAGCATGACTTCTGCACGGTTCTCCAGACCATGGCGAGGACGGAGTGGAGGCCGAGGGCCAGCAAGAATGGCTTTTAATAGGTTAAACTTTATTGGGTTTGTGCTAAATCCATTTTATAGACGGGTTCAGAGAGCGTCCCGATGTGTCTGCTAACGAGGAGGTGAGCTCGTGCCTTCTCCTGGGCCGCCTCCGGCAAGGAGCACAGCACACACAAAGTAACCTTTTTTTTTTTTTCTTTTACAAGCGGTAGTTTTTTGTGTGTGTTTGTTGTTTTTTTTTTTTTTTTTACAGCGTTTATCGGGTTTAAAAGG
This sequence comes from Kogia breviceps, assembly GCF_026419965.1. Lineage (NCBI taxonomy): Eukaryota > Metazoa > Chordata > Mammalia > Artiodactyla > Physeteridae > Kogia > Kogia breviceps. The sequence continues at coordinate 9,901,163 of NC_081312.1, forward strand.
TAGAAGCAACTCTTGGAGCAGGTGAAAGCACTTAGGAAATAAGGGGTGGCTCCCAAACAGCACCTTTTAAATAAAGAGGATCCCTCAATGAAGGAGGTGGGTAGCAGTTTGGAGACCAGGTCTACCTCAAGGGGCAAGATTGCCTTGGTTCCTCTCCAGACTCCGTCATTTGTGGCGTTGGGCAAATTCCATGACTGTAAAATGGGCACAGTAAGAGCATCTGCCTTTCAGGGGGCTTGTGGACCTGAGGCACTATCTATCTCATTAAAGGGAGAATGACACCTAGTACGGGGGAATCTTTCATGGCTACTTATTTTTTCTTAATGTGATTATGACATATTATGTCAGACAGCACTTCAAGATTTATGTACGTTATCTCATTTTACCTTTCATGTACTCTGAGATGGGGAATGTTTTCACCGTTTTACAGACGAGGAACCTAAGGTTCAGAAAGGTTAAATACTTTTTGACAACATTCAGCTTGTAAGAAATAAAGGGGAGACAGCATCTTTGCCCAAGTAAATCTTATATTATAATTGGAAATGCTTCCACTAATGTCATTTCTGGTGAGAAATACTCAAAGAAGCTGTTCCATTAATTTCAAATGAATCTTGCAATGGCCATTACGGTACCTCCTCGTTAGGTATCGGACTCCCAGGGGGAGAGCCTTGTTTGCCCCACCCCTTCTGTATCACTGTGCCCAGGTGCTGCTCTCTGTCTCATTTGGAGAGGGGTGAGGCCTGTCTTCCACCCTTCCTCCAGTACTCCCTTAGTCTAGAACATTCTGACATACAACAGAAGCAGGCAGCATCATTTCACCCTGAGAAATCTGACGTCTCCAGAACTCTATAACCTCCTGTGTGTCTTTCTCCACAGCTTGTCCCTAGACTCCTTATAAATGGGATCTTTCATTAAAAAAAAAATTGTATTTGTCTAGCCTGGAGAAGTGTCCTCAACAAGTGACAGGGAGGCGGATTGGCGGGAGGGGGGGAAGGTTCTCAGATACACCTCCCCCACAGGCACCTGGCGAAAAGCCGCAGCTAGTGGGGTGTGCAAGGAGGGGGGCAGGATGGGGAGCAGGCCGGCTGCTCCCAGCTTGGCCTGGGCGGGGCCAGGATGGCAAGAGAAAGCTCCCCCTTGTCCAGGTCCTCACGCAGGAGGACCCGGCAAAGCACTTTAGTATCGGCCCAGCCCACAGGAAATAAACATAACAGACATCTGGAGCAAAGAGGGAAATGTCAGGATGCTCTGATTACAGTCCAGCCACCTCCTCCTGCATTCCCCAGGCAGCTGTGGGGCTCAAACCTTTGTCTTAGCCTGGCTGTTGGGGTCAGGGAGGACCACATGGTGTCTGAAAGCAGAAGGCTTTCAAGAGCTGTCTTTGGACCTTGTAATTGTCTTGGGTGAGAATTTGGATCCCAGTGTTAGGAAAGTCATGTGTATGTGTTCACGTGGGTGGGACGTAAGCCAGGTGACGGGCGAAGTGGTTTCCGGTCTTCACAGCGTGTCCCCCTTCCCGCTTGAAGGTGTTCTCCCCATTTCACCATTGAACAAACTGAGGCATAAAGTTATCACAAAGGGCCAGGATGAGAACTGCCATCTCCGAGGGACAGGGCTCTTTTCCATAAATCAGGCTGCCTCACAGAACCCAGGCTGTTCTTTCCTGGTGGTGATGGAAGTGAAGGCAGTTGTCCCTGGGGGGACACAGCAATTAATCTGCCACGAGGTGCCAGACAGGCTCTGGCAAAGGACAATGGTGACCATTAGAACCCCTGACATCAGTCTAGCACTTTCGACTGTCAAGCCCCCTTCTACAGGCCTCTCGAGCCCTCAGGAGGTGGGAGTCGCAGCCCATTTTGCAGATGGGAAATGGAGGTTCAGAGAGACTAAATGCCTTCCCTGGGACACTTAGTAAAGGGCAGAGAGGACCTGAGCAGAGCCTCCACCTGCCTCTTGGGATTGGTGGCAAGATATGGGGTAACGACTTCCGGGTACCCCAGGTCACCTGAGCCAAGGAGGCCCTTGACTGCAAGGAGCTGACCAGTAAGAGACCATGGAGTGTATGGGGGAAGATGCTCGGCCCCTTGCTCCAGGGAGGGTGCGATCATCTTCTTAGCCATGGGCTATGCAGGGGGGATGGGGGAGGGGGAAGGGCGTAAAACAATTGCTTTACGAATCACACCCTTGGAGAGAGTATCTCAATGACAGTTCTTCAATCAAGTTTGCCTTTTACTGACTTTGGAACTTTGAGCTAACATTCTAAGCCTTGTGAAAGGATGTTGTAAAGGATGTCGTTTCAGTGGGTGTGTGTGAGATCAGGTTGGCGGATTCCTCCTTTCATTTCTTGGCATGTGGGAGAAAATGGGGGCCGAGAGGTAGGGGTGACAGGGCATGCTTTTTCTGAATTGTACGAGGTTTTCAGTAAAATAGTTCAGGCACCAAGTCCCCCACCCAAAGATCGCTGCGTCTGTCACCTAGGGTCCCCCCAATGAACCCTCCTTTGTTCATTGCGCATCCAATCAGTCACCTCTTTAAGTGAAACAGATGCTAACTTTCACCTGTTCGAAGATGGAATTCCAGCCCAGGGAGGGCAGGGCAACATGAGGTGGCGAGTGGACAGCTGGGTGGCTGGCCCTTAAGTCACACTGGTCCAAGCCTCCATCCGGATGGGACTGTGTGCTTGTCAAGTGACCTGGAAGAGGTTCCTTCTTCACCTGCAAAATGGGCTTGGGTAGAGGATTAGAGATAATATAAGAACCCAGCAGAGTGTCTGACACATTTATTATTGTGTGTTTTGAAAAACCACCCTCAAATCGGCTGGCTAAGGCTCTGCCTAAGTAGATTGGAATTAGAAATTCAGGAATGCACCTTGTTTTTAATTGTTGCTGGCTTAGGAGTTTATACATGACCACAGGACACAAACTCTAACGAAATTAAATGTGATTGCCATGGGTTTAAGACAAGGAAGTATCTGATAAGGTATAATGGATTGCATTCTGCTTAAGAGCTTTAGGACATGGAGATTGACAGTGAAGAAGGGGCGAACTGGGAGCGGATTTGGATTCGATTTCCAAGTTTTGTGAAATGACCTTGAAGTTTTTCAAAAGGAAAATGAAAACCAAACACAGCATCCAGTGCCAAGCTCCTTGAAAGCTCTGGGAGACATGGATCGGGCTGGGACTTTTGGTTGTGAGGGTTTCTCACTTGTCGGTGGGACATGGGGTAACCCCGAGGTCTGTCCCTTGAGCCATGTGACAACATGGAAGACCTCTGTTTGTCACAGCTGTGTTTTAAATCTGGGCAAGATAAAAAGCCATTGTCTTTGTCTTTGCAGTGCAAATGGCCCACAGAACAAACAGGATGAATTATGGCATGTTGCGGTATTTTAAAGTGGGTCTATAATTTTTGGATTCCAGCAGCCCTCATTTGTTCTCAAGTGTCCAGCCCTGGGACGCGTCAGTGAAGAGAGATCTTAAGAATTCCTCTCCCAACCCCTCCTCCTCTCCTTAGGCATTCGTTCCACTTACACCTTCTGTTTTCCTAATTTTGAGGTCCTCCGGCGTCTGCTGACCGAATCAAGTGGCTGGGTTCAGTCAGATGAACTTCATTTAGCTGGGCGTTTGCACGCCCTCCCTTACCCTGAGCTGATTTATAGAAGCCATCATTAGTGAGATAACTTTAGCCGAGATGGACAGAGTTGCAAAGTGTCCGTATCATTTCCTCCCTGATTTACCAGTTGTACGATGACGAGCCCAGGAGATGCTTCACCCCTGCTGCGTGATCAGTGAGACTGACCCTGCAAGGGAGCGCTGCAGGTTCAGGGGACAAATTCTCCTTGTGGAACTGGGGAAGGCTGAGTGCTCTTTCCTGGCCACTGCCACCCCCCCACCCCCCCACACTCAGAACTAACACAGGGTAGCTGGTTTAAAATTTGGAGGAGGGCACAGAAATATCTAAAAAATAAGACCTCTTTGGAGAAAAGACCTCTCTTTTCCAGCAGCCTACAGTGAGAAATACAGAGTGTCGTAAGTGCGGTGTCCACAGGTCGTCCACAGCGCAGTGGCAGAGGTCCCACGTGGCTGCAGGGCTGCACAGAGGATGGAGAGGCTGTCAAGGGCATGCTACCTGAGAGGGGGAGCCTGTGGGCTTGGGAGGGCCTGTGCCAGCCAGGTAGGAGCTCACTGCAGAGACAGCCCTGGAGCCAGCGTGGTCTGAATCGCACCAGTTAACGTTCGACCAGCCAGCCTCACGGTGACTGTGCCTGTTTTACTCGTGTCCTAAAGAAATTCTTGACATCGCCTGGCAAGACCAAGCAATGCTTCTTTCCAGATGGAATAGCGCTAATCCTCCTTTGAAAATCCTCAAAGTGCTAACTCTGGGACCAGAAAAATAAAACTGCCCTTCTCCAAGAAACAGGGAAGCCCAGAGCATTTGGAAAGATCCCCCCTCCGCTAAGAAGACTCAGGACTCTGTGAAGTCGGAATCCCATCTGCTCGTTTCATCTGAAGATGTTCCGACCGAAGCCCAGATGGCTGGGACATTAGGGGCTGTGCCTGTTCAACATTGTTTTGTATTTGAGGAATAAATATTTAAATCTGAAACCAAGTGAATCACTTTCTACTGAAGTGGGCAAGGATGGAAAGTTGTGTGTGTGTGTGTGTGTGTGTGTGTGTGTGTGTGTGCCGCCCTTCCCCCCGCCATCCTAACCATAATCTGGGCATGCATGATGATTCCTGCCATGCTTGAAACCTTCAAAGAGGTGTCCCCCCTCCACTGGTGCAGGATGCCAGGAGCAGGGTGACACTCCCTCTGTTTCAGGGTTGCTGTTTTCATTTCATGTCTGCTTCTGCTGCAAGAAGACTCCCGACTTGCATGGGTTGAAACAGAGACCCCATGCCTTAGTGTGATGAAACCCCCTTGGTTTTGTTTCAGTTTCGGCCTCTGTGGTAACTGGACCCTGATACAAATGTGAGTGGATGGAAACTTAACCCTTTTCCTGACTGCAATTAAAGCTCTGAAAAGATCATAGGTCTTTATGGTTGATTTCTGTCTTTATGGAAGAGGTTTGCATTGTAGTTTCTGGTTTTGTTTTGTTTTCTTTTAAGAAGGGAAATATTTTCTGCAGTGCCAGGAGGGTGTGGTTAAAAAAAATGCATCTTATGTGTGGGAGGATCGACAGTTTCATAATCACATCCTTATCTAATCCCTTCTAAGCCTTATGAGGCTGGGTGGAAGTGTTTGCTGTTGTCCTGTTATGTAAGGACAGCTACTTCAATGGCTTTTGCCATGTCCAGCACTGTTCCGAGTGCCTTATCCTCTGCACCTTATTTAATCCCGTTCCTGCCCCTGTGAAGTTGGTATTATTGTCGCCATCTTGCAGAAGGTGAAACGACATTGTTCTTTCAAGTAAGGTCGCATCTGAGACTCCGTGTCCAGTGCTCTCTCTACACTGCCAGGCTACCTCCCTTAATAAGAACCCACCAGGAGGTCTGGGCTCCAATCTCTGCCTGGTCACCAGCAGGCGGCGTCACCTGTGAGCTTCAGCCCCCTCATTTCCAATGTGAGAGGATTATAATTTCCTGCAACACATGAAAATCACCTGGGGTTTTGCAAACACAGGTGATCAGTCATGGTAAATATATCAACGCATTAAAAATACAAGCACGTCAACAACATGATTCATTGAAGATTTTCAACAATGATAATATTAATAATGGCCTCCATTCAGTTCACAAACGTTAAAAGGGTGCCCTGTCTGTGCCAGGCACTGTTCTAGGTGCTGAGGATACTGGAGTATCCTGGAGTTCCTGGTTCTGTTGGGGGACACATTTAGTCCCCAAGCAGACGGGCTGTGATTTCAGATTTCAGGGGTAAATGCTGAGATGAAAACCAACTCTTCTGTGGAGATGGAGGGAGCTAGGGCTTGAGGCAGAGTTTGGGACATTTTATGGTGTGGTCTGATGTTGTCTGTGTGGAGAGGGGTTTCAATGTCATCTCAAGTAATCCTGCAAAGCTGGGGTGGACAAACTACAGCTAGAGGACCAATCTGGTCCAGTGTCTGTTTTGTCAATAAAGTTTTATTGGAACACAGCCATGCCCATTCATTTATGAGTTTTCTACAGTTGCTTTCCCCCTTTAATGGCAGAGTCGAACAGTTGCAGTAGCGACAGTAAGGCTTACAAAATGGAAAATGTTAACTGCCTGGTCTTTCATAGAAAAAGTTTGCTCCTCGCCAGTCTAAAGTTTAGAGTTTAAGCCAGAAATGGAGTCTGTTGTCAATAAGGCATGGAGGCAGGGTTTACATCTGTTTGCCTAATGCTTTGTTTCCTTTCTCTGGGGTCTTAGCACAGTAGGCCCCCTGTGATGGGGGGTACGGGGCGGTTTATAAGGCAGCATATGGAAAAACACAATACGGTGCCTGCTGCCTGGGAGCTGCCCTCTTGGGGCTGTAGTCTGTGTGTACAAGAAACAATTTCAGGACAATAGGAAACAGGATGTCAAGAAGGGCTCAATTATGTGACTTTGACTTGGAGACCAAGAGGAAAGATGGCCGCAACTCTGGAAGGCTTCCTGGAGGAAGTGGGAGTTGCAGACCAGTTAGTATTTGGCCAGGCAGAGCAGAGGCATGAAGACAGGCAGGTACGGTGGCAGCAAGGAAGCCACCCTGCTCACACCAGAGAGGAAGCTGTCTGGCTGTCGCACTCCAGTGTTTCTGTGTGCAAGCCTTTCATCCAACGCTTGCCAGTCCTACTGAGTGCCGGGCCCTGTGCTGAGCTGGGTCACAAACAGGAATGGAGCCGCGTCCGTCCTCAGGCAGGAGGATTAGGCCGATTCGATACTAGATGACCAGTACTGAGGTGGAGGATGCCAGGCACCGCATGGCATCCTGTGGCTGGGCAGAGGAGGGTCCCAGAAGACTTCTGGTGGTGGATCGTTGGAGCTATGTGGTTTGAGGCACCCGGTGATGGGCACGGAGAGAGGGAGAGAGTCCTTCAGGAAGAGGGAACAGCTTGATCAAAGGCTTGGAGGTGGGTAGGCAGGGTGCCACCAGCGAGAGGGTTTGGCTGGGCAGAGAATGGAAAGAATGGCAGGTAGGAGCTTGCTGGGAATCCACAGTCTGGCACTGCGTAGTGTTCAGTTCACTATTTAAAACTTACCTGCGGAATAGGCTTCTCTCTCCTCCCAGGTGTCGGGAGATAGTCAAGGAGATGACCAGGGTCATGCGAAGACAGCGTTCACACCTACCGCCTGCCACAGGCCTTTCGGGCCCAGAGATGCCTGCGGGGCCATATCTCACCGGCATCTGCTCAGTGACTTCTCCATCTGCCATCACAGAAGGAGAGAAAAACATCTCACTCAGGGCCTTCTGCAAAGAAGATTTTTTTTTTTTTTTCTTTTTTGGAACGAGTTTTCAAATACACTGATTTGTGGCTGGTAGTCGAGTTCATCAAAGTGATTTTTCCAGATGCTATCATTCTTGGGCCGCTGACACATCAAGGCTCCCCCTATCCCCCAGCTCCAAGTCCCGAGCCGGCCGTAGGCACCAATCCTCACCCACGGGCGCTAGCCCAAGGGTGCGTGTGGCAACTTACAGCTTCTAGAACCGCCTTCACAACCGTTCACTCCCTGTCTCTGCAACAACCAGGGGGGGTGGCCATGGCAGGGACTGTTCTTCCCATTTGACAGAGGAAGGAACTGACAGGCCCAGGGCAAGTGCTTCTGGGGACAGACGGGAGCCAAAGCCTCCTCTGAGCTCAGAGCCGGGCAGAGGGGGTGGGACCCCCTGGAGCACAAAGCCAGAGGACAGACGGCAAGGATTTCCCAGCACCTTCCCCGTTGCTCTTCCTGGGGGTTGAAGGACAACTCTCGGGCCTGAGAAACGGGGCCGGGCACGGGGCGATGGAGGTCAGGAGGTCAGGAGTGTGTCAGCAGAGAGGCTCGCTCCCGTGAGCTGCCCCCCCCCCGCCCCCCGGCAGCGCCCGCCCCGCTCAGCCCTCTTTGTCTCTTTCATGCTGATGATTGCCAAGTTAGGCTTCCAATTAGGACTAAGCATGGGGGTGGGAGGGATGGCCAGAGAGCTGGACCGACCTCCGCAGGTAGACCTCTGCCACCGCCCTCAACCTCTGGACCTCAGTTTCCCCATCTGTTAGGGAGAGTCATTAATCCTGCCTTGTCCACCTGCCAGGGTGCTGGAAGGGCCCACATGATTTGACGGATGTGAACATGCTGTGTGACAGGCCCTGTGATCCCACGTTGATCAATGTCCCCGGCCGCTTGAGGACTTTGGATTATACCCAGCAGTGTCCCTCTCAGCTCTGACATTCTTTACCTCTTATGTTTTGGCCTCTCCCACATCCAGGCTGCTTCATGGAAGTATCTGTTTTTCCCCCGGCCTGTCACTGTTATGGCCCAAGACATGTGGCCCCTGCCATGTGTTAGGTGGCTCCCTGACGATGCAGGCCACAGACCTGGCCGTCCCTTAGAAGGAAGGCCTTTGTGGGCCATTTAGTTTGTATCCTCTGCGAAAAGTGTAGGGCCTTAAAAGCATTTGGCTTCCTTTTTTTTTTTTTTTCCTGCAGTGGGTTGCATTGTGTTCCGCAAAAGATACGTCCAAGTCCTAACCCCTGGGACCTGTGACTGGGACCTTGTTTGGAAAAAGGGTCTTTGTAGATGTAATGAAGCTAAGGATCTCAAGAGATCGTCCTAGATTTAGGGTGGGCCCTAAGTCCCGTGAGAGGCATCCCTATAAGAGAAAGGAAAGGGGAATTTGAGGAAGGGGAGAAGACACACCAGGGGGAAGGTTCTGTGAACTGGAGGCAGGTTGGGCTGATGCTGCCACATGCCATGGACACCTGCAGCCCCCAGGAGCGAGAAGAAGCAGGGAGGATTCTCCCCTAGAGCTTTCAGAGGTGCCTTGGCCCTGCCAACCTGTCAGTTTTGGACTTCTGGCCTCTAGAGCTGGAAGATAATACACTTCCATTGCTGGAAGCCACCAAGTTTGCAGTCATTTGTTGCAGCAACCCTGGGACGTTAATATCCTGCTTTGCCCTGCAGTGATGTCCTCAAATCTAACTCCTTCTACAGTTGTTTGTAATGATACTTAATAAGGGGATGGGGCCTTGTTCTTTTCCATCCCCCTGGCTGGAGCATTTCAGTGTTCCATTTAATTTTAGGATCTGTGAGAAGGCAGCAAGGAAACCTGTGAGCACTCTTTTTTTTTTTTTTTTTGCGGTACGCGGGCCTCTCACTGCTGCGGCCTCTCCCGTTGCGGAGCACAGGCTCCGGATGCGCAGGCTCAGCGGCCATGGCTCACGGGCCCAGCCGCTCCGCTACATGTGGGATCTTCCCGGACCGGGGCACGAACCCGTGTCCCCTGCATCGGCAGGCGGACTCTCAACCACTGCGCCACCAGGGAAGCCCAACACTCTTTTGAAGTTAGGAAATTTTCATTATCTTTCTTCTGAAAGCATTACAGGATGACATTTAAAGGGAAATACTTTGAAGCCCAAGGGGTCGAACGTGTGACCTTCAAGAAGGTAGTAGAGGACTTCCCTGGTGGTGCAGTGGTTAAGAATCCACCTACCAATGCAGGGGACACGGGTTCGATCCCTGGTCTGGGAAGATCCCACGTGCCGCGGAGCAACTCAGCCCATGCGCCACAACTACTAAGCCTGCGCTCTGAAGCCCGTGAGCTGCAACTGCTGAGCCCGCGCTCCACAGCTACTGAAGCCCACGCGCCTAGAGCCCGTGCTCCACAACAAGAGAAGCCACTGCAGTGAGAAGCCCGCGCACCACAATGAAGAGTAGCCTCCGCTCGCCACAACTAGAGAAAACCCGCGCACAGCAACGGAGACCCAGTAGCCAAAAATAAATAAATAAATAAATAAACTAAAAAGAAGGGAGTAGAAAGGCCAGTCGGTACCCAGGCAGTCGGGCTGGCCTGGCCCCAAATGTGCCTCGGAGCATCCATCCATGCTCTTCCCTCTGCCAGGGATACCTCTTTCCCCATAGCACTGCCTCTTGAAAATCCTATCATCTTCCAGCAGCTGCTCAGGAAGCAGTCAGGTGAGCAGGGAAGTAGACACTGGCCCCAGACCCAGAGCCTCGGTGCGGCAAGAGAATGTGACCAGGCTCTATGGCGGCTTGGCGTTCTGGTCCCTTTGTGAGCTTGGGTAAGACTCCCGCCTCTCTGGGCTTCGGTTTCCCCTTCTCTAAGTTCAGTTCAGTTCAACAGGGATTTATTAAGCATCTACTATGTATCAGGGAGGGTGTGTGGAGATTCAAGAGCATACGAACTAGTTACATAGTTGTTACGTCTGATATTAGGATGTAGAGACATCTGTAGAAAGAGTGGGTGAGTGAGTGAATAAATGAGTGCATGCCTTTCACCACCGTCTTGAGGTGGTTCCTCTTGCTGGGCCCTGCTGTGTGGTGGAGCCTGCTGCGTGCATGTCTGCCTTTCCCTCCACTTTGGTGCCCTAGAGGCCGCACCAGCTGCAGAGTGAGTAACAGACAGACCGGAAGCAGATACAGAGGCTACGGAATTTGGATCTTTGCTGAATGATCGGGCTCATGCAGTGCAGCCAGCTGTTTGGATCTTTGTAGGTCACCAGGGGACCCAAAGGGGTTATGATCATCCTTCACAGACCCTTGTATGTTCATCGAGATAAAATCCTCTTGCTACAAACCCCAGAGAACTCCTGCTTCCTCATCTGTACTGGGGTTTGTTACATCAACTCTGTTTGTGGTCCTCCTGCCACGGTCTGGGGCTCACAGAGGGTTTTGTTGCTGTTACCTGCAGCTCTGATTCAGTGTCCCACTGGCTTTGGCATTGGACTGATTCTGTTCTCATTCTGGCCCTGCCAGGTGTGAGCTTTGCGACTTGGGCCAGTCACCTCGCCTGAGCTTCATTTTCTTCATCGCAAGGGAGAGGATGGGTATAATCCACTTACCCCAGGGTCTACAAGGAGCAAATCCTCCAGAAACGGGAGCTGTTGTCATTAGGAACTCTGTGTTATGACATTATTTGCTACTTCTGATTTCAATTGTCCATGAATCTAAGATTAGGGATTGAACTGGTTGGGGATGGGGGAGGCATATCAGTTTTCTGTGGCCATCGTAACACTGTATGGTAAACGTGGAGGCTTAAAACAACAGAAATTTATTCTCTCACCGTTCTGGAGGCCACCGATCTGAAGACAAGGTGCTGGCAGGCACGTGCTCCTTCTGAAGTCTCTTGGGGAGATTCTGTTGCTTGCTTCTCCCAGCTTCCAGTGGCTCCAGGTGGTCCTTAGCTTGTGGCTGCATTAACCCCAATCTTGACTCCTTTTTCACAGGGCTACCTCCCCAGTGTCTATCTGTGTGTTAGATCTCTCTCTGTTTTTCTCATATTTAAAAGACACTTGTCTGAAATTGAGTTATTTGTAGTGAGGTAGACGGACCTAGAGTCTGTCATACAGAGTGATGTCAGTCAGAAGAAAAATAAATATCATATGTAAATGCATATATATGGAATCTAAAAAAAAAAAAAATGGTTCTGAAGAACCTAGGGGCAGGACAGGAATAAAGATGCAGATGTAGAGAATGGACTTGAGGACACGGGGAGTGGGAAGGGTAAGCTGGGACGAAGTGAGAGGGTGGCATGGACATATATACACTACCAAATGTAAAAATATCTAGCTAGTGGGAAGCAGCTACATAGCACAGGGATGGATATCAGCTTGGTGCTTTGTGACCACCTAGAGGGTTGGGATAAGGAGGGTGGGAGGGAGCTACAAGAGGGATGGGATAGGGGGACACATGTATACATACAGCTGATTCACTTTGTTATACAGCAGTAACTAACACAACAATGTAAAGCATTTATACTCCAATAAAGATGTTAAAAAAAATAAAGGACACGTCATTAGTTTTAGGGCCCACCCTAAATCCAGAATGATCTCATCTTACCCTGGATTAGATCTGCAAAGACCCTTTCCCCAAATAAGGTCACATTTACAAGTTCCAAGAGTTAGGACATGGACATATCTTTGGGGAGCCACCACTGAACCCACCCCTGGAGGTAATGAAAGGGAGGAATTGCTGTGAACCCCAAAGCAGACCTCTTCCCTTGGCACTCACCATCTGGCCATGCAGAAGGTGACCTGCATGTACCTGTGATGCTCTGGATGGGGCTTCAGTGCTATCCTTGCAAGTTCCAGGGAGATGAAAACCCTGGAGGCAGCAAGTGACAGATGGGGCTCAAGACCCCCTGTTTTTGTCACTGTAACGAAATATGAGGGACTGGGTGGCTTAACGAATAGAAATTTATTTTCTCCAGTTCCGGAGGTTGGAAGTCCAAGATCAAGGTGCTGGCAAGGTTGGTTTCTTGACTTGCAGCTGGTCACCTCCTCTCTTTGTCCTCACATGGCCTTTGTGTGCAGGCACTCCTGGTATCTCTTCCTCTGCCTCTAAGGACACTAATCCTATCAGATCAGGGCCCCACCCTTATGACTTCATTTAACCTTAATTACCTTCTTAAAGGCCCCTTCTTCAAATACAGTCACACACTGAGGGTTAGGGCTCCAATACTGAATTTGAGGGGACACAATTCAGTCCATACCACCCCTTTGATTGGCTTCGCCAATGGAACCAACATCTAGGTTGATCTGGCCTACAGGATGTTGGATTTCTTAGGTTATACATGGTTTTTCCCAGTGTTTTTCTTTATTTGGTTTTTTTTTTTTTTTTAGTATTGGAGTATCATTAATTTACAATGTTGTGTTAGTTTCAGGTGTATAGCAAAATGATTTAGTTATATCTATTCATACATGTTCCCAGTTTTATTACTCAATACTGCCCATCAGAGCTTCTGCCATCTGTAGACATTTCATTCAAATCTTCATGGGTCTCTGCTTAATCATTCTACTAGAAGAGCCCCACACATTGAACACTGAAAGCAGTTCACGGACCATGCTGGGCATTTATACACTATATGTTCAGGCCTTACTTCACCCTCCCCCTATCAGTGGGGACGATTATTTGTTCCATTTGATTGGTGAGGAGGCTGAGGCTCAGGAAGGGGAGATCTCCCAGCTAGGAAGTGTCAGAGAGGCACCAGGAAACCACATCTCTCTGACTCCAGGGGCTGTGTTTCTCCCCCTGCCCTTTTCCTTACCTCTGTTGGTTCAGAGAGGAATCTTGAACACCCAACTCGGGTGCTGTTACCCTTCCTTTTACTCCAAAACAGATCTGCTTTTCCCCATCCAGCAACTTCTTCATCTCTCTTTGGAAGGTTGCAGGCCTCGCCAGATAAATTGCTGTCTTCAGTAATCCAAAAGCCAGCTCCACGGGGATATCCAATGGCCCACGCAGCCTTCTCACTGCCTGCTATTACGTTCAGTACTTGAGGGAAAATCCTTCCCCACACATAGCAATGGTTTCCAGGCCAAGCCGAGCTGAGGGCTTCCAAGTAGAGGGGTCATCTGGATATTGACCAGCATCTTCATGGGATGGAGGTGACCACCAGCCGGCCAAAGAACTGGCTATGAAAAGTGGGTGTGTCTCTTTACTGTGAAGTGGGGTTGACTTCAAGGATGTTCATTCTTTCCAGCGCGTGGGGCGTTCTCATCACTGCCACTGGAAATCTAGATGCATTCGCCCTTTGTGAAGAATGACTTGTTTTCAGAGCAAAGATGAAGAGATCCAGCATGCAGCAGCCTCTCACACACGGTTATCCCCGAACGACAGAATGCGCTCCAGTTTGCTTTTGTTTTTTTTGCATCCTCACTGGAAATGAGCGATTTTCAGTCATGGCGCTCTCCTTTAGTTGAATTGTTGAGGCCGTCTTTATCTTTGCCGTCCTGAGGGGTTGGTCTGCATTTGGTCCAAATTATGTGACTGCCTACAGAGGCACTGAAAGTGCTTTAGCAGGCAGAGCAGGACAAGGTAGTGGCAATAACTCTCGCCTGGGGATGGAGAGCCAGGCTGCTTGGCTCTGCTTCCCAGGCCCCGTGAGGCTGGTGACACAGGCGAGCGTTTTTCACCTCTCAGAGGTATGGTTGCCTCTGGCATAAAAGCCGAGTTAATAACTCACGTGCCTTTGTTCTTTCCAGGGCAAAGGACAGCAATCTTGGAAGGACAAAAGCAACTTTTTTTCCCCTTTTCCCTCCGAGAGGGAGGGCTGAGTGGACTCTTCAAATGAATTGGAAGTGAAGTGGGAGAGTATGATGTTGATAACAGTTCATACTTTTGCCTGTGAAATATTGCATCTAAGTATTCTGTTTCTAGACCCACGATGGAACATCTGGGAGGTCAAATGCAAGCTATAGGAACATGGTCTTTCTTGAAAAATAAAAAATAAAAAACCCATTCACCCTGGACTGCTCGGCAAGTATGAGTGAGGCATTTTCCCATTTAAGGCTGGTGATAATGGATGAGATAGAGCGACGAATGTTCCAGACGAGGAACGGAGGCTCGGGGAGAAGGGGCAGGTGCAGGATCTCACTGTAACTGGCTGCATCTGTGAGGCAGGGGCTGCTGAGCGCTGAGTCCAGGACAGGGGCCTCCCAGGAGTGTCCAGAACACCAGGAGAGGGGCCTGAGCAGACACAGGGCCAAGAAGGGATCCTGAGCTTTGGGTCAGGAGGGGAGGAGAGGCCATGATCGAGCCTTGGGTCTTCAGTTCAGGGCCAAGTCAACTGGAACAGCTTTGCAAACTGGGTGTGAGGTGCACTGGGGCCAGAGGTTCAGGAAGGTGCTGTGAGTTGGGTGCATGGGTCAGTAACCTGTTCCTGCCGGCCATGAGGGCGGGGGACAGGCCTGCCAGATGGAAGATTCTGGGTGTGAGAGGCACTCAGGCAGCACATGGTGAAGCCTGGATTGACATTTCTGCACCAGGTCCACTTAAGACTCCACCGAGGGCTGTGTGAACGCAGAGTCCCCATGGGGGCAGCACTATTTTTAGCCAACACTGGCACGAAGGTCCGTGATGAAAAGTGACCACTTCTTGTCTTGACCATCCTTGCTTCTGTTCCGTCCCACGGGGCTGCCCACCCCTGCCCCCGTTCAGCCTTGTTCTCAGGACCCTACATCGTGCCCTCACCTTCTTGTCCTTTCTGAATCTCTCTCCTCCCGCTTCTCTCCCATGCTCTGCTCCTTCTCCATTTTGTTCCCTTCTCTCCTCCAATGCCTTTGTCCTTTGTTAGGAGCGGGGGATACAAAGAGGAACGGGGCAGAGCTCCAGCCGAGGCAGGAGACAGACCCTGAAACGTGAATTCCGCGGAGACAGTGACCCATGTGGAGTCAGCGGTTGTTGCAGGGCCCAGCAGGGGACCCGGGGAGCCGAGGGGGCACGCAGCCTTCCCTGGGAGCCCTGGCCCTGCCTCGGTTTTCGTATCTGTGCCCTGAGCCTACTGATCCTGGCTGCTTCAGGGGGTGCCCAGGACCTAATTGGATGCTGCCTATAAATAGAGCCCTTAGCCCAGCACCTGAGCAGGACACATGCCCAGCCCGTGCTGGCTGCTCTGTCATCCCATCGTTGTTATTCTACCTGGGAAGGGAAAGAGATGGAGTCAGGAAAGACTTCAGGATTAATAAAGCTTTTAAACACTCACGCCTGAAGCCTTTACCAAGGGGACCACGCACCACACGAAGGATGTCCAGGTGGAATTTAAAGAGGCTGGGGTGAGGGAGCCGGGGGCCCACAAGAGAGGGGCTGAATCCTGGGATGGGGGCCGCAGGGCCGGATCCGCGGGGCTTTAGTGGGACGGCGCTCAGTAACAGGGGCTGACCCCCAGCTTTCCTTCTCCTTGGAATGACACTCCCAGTGTCCTCCCTGAGACAAAGGTGTCACCGGATCAGGCTGATGAGGTTGATTGTGCCTTAAATTGGTGACAGCTCTCTTCATGGCTTAGGATACACACGGTTCTGTGGGTCCCTTGGGAAGGGCTCCTAGGTTTTAAAGACAGTGAATTTATAACAGAAAGTGGTGAGGGAGTTAAAATCCATATCCATGTCTATTTCATCTCTCTCTCTATCGCATCTCTCTCTGTATATCTATATCCATCTATGCAGGCTTACGGAGAGATATCTTGGGTTTCGTTCCAGGCCCCCACAATAGACTGAATATCACAGTAAAGGGAGTCACATGAATTTTTTTAGTTTCCCAGTGCATATAAAAGTTATGTTTACAGTATACTATAGTCTGTTAAGTGTGCAATAGCGTTTTGTCTGTCTCAACTTTCCACATGCCTTCCTTACAAAGCTTAATCATTTCTAGCTTTTGATTTAAAGTAAGAAACACGCGACTCTTCCTTCACTCGAACACTTAAAGGGTAACCATTGTAGGGTTATTAATTGGCCTAATTTCAAGACTGTTGTATCTCAGAGAATAGGGAGACTCGAGGAGAAGGAGGGAGGTGGAGGAGTAGCTGGTTGGTGGTGCAGTCAGAACACACACATCATTTATTGGTCAAGTTTACCGTCTTCTGTGGGCACAGTTCTTGGTGCCCCCAAGCAATTATAACAGTAACATGAAAGATCACTGACCACAGTCACCATGACAAATATAATAATAACGAAAATGTGTGAAGCACAACTAGAATTGCCAAAATGTGGCACGGAGCTGTGAAGTGAGAAAATGCTGTTGGAAAAATGGCACCAATAGACTCGCTCAGTGCAGGGTTGCCACAGTTTCACCTGGTGCGCCTGGATCCCTATCTCTACCTCTATATCCAAATCTGTCCCATAGGAAAACACAAGTATTCATTCATTTCTATTTTTTTTTCTTTCTTTTTTTTTAGGATTCCATAAACCATTCATGCCCTTGTAAAATTTTAAGCTATACAGGATGGTGTAAGTAAGGAGCGAAAATCTTCCCTTCCTCTTTAATGCTTTAAAAAATTTTTTTACTGGAGTATAGTTCGTTTAAAATACTGTGTTCGTTTCAGGTGTGCAGCGCAGTGATTCAGTTATACATATACATATATTCATTCTTTTTCAGATTCCTTTCCCATATAGGTTATTGTACAACATAGAGTTCCCTGTGCAGGGTCCTTGTTTGTTATCTATTTTATATAGAGTAGGGTGTGTCTATTAATCCCAAGTTCTTAATTTATCCCTCCCCTTCATGTTTCCCCTCTGGTAAGTTTTTTTTGAAATCTGTGAGTCTGTTTCTGTTTTGTAAATAATTTCGTTTATATCGTTTTTAAAAAAATTAGATTCCACATATGAGTGATATCATATGATATTTGTCTTTCTCTGTCTGACTTACTTAGTATGATAATCTCTAGGTCCATCCACGTTGCTGCAAATAGCATTATTTCATTCTTTTTTATGGCTGAGTAATATTCCATTGTATATATGTACCACTTCTTCTTTATCCATTCCTCTGTTGGTGGACATTTAGGTCAGTTCCATGTCTTCTTGGCTACTGTAAATAGTGCTGCAATGAACATTGGGGTGAGTGTATCTTTTTGCATTATCGTTTTCTCTGGATATATGCCCAGGAGTGGGATTGCTGTATCATATGGTAGTTCTATTTTTAGTTTTTTAAGGAACATTTGATGCTTTTCTTGAGGGAGAACCACTGTTTAAAGTTTGGAAGTCCCAGGCCATCTCTCTCTCTCTCTCTCTCTCTCTCTCTCTCTCCCCCTCTGAACGGGTGTGTGTGTTTTCATTAAACAATGCATCGTGAACAACTCATGAACTTCTCCATGTGTCATGTAGATCAGCCTCCTGCTCTCAGTGGGAACCAGTGTGCCTGATTTCTTGACCCATCTCCTTCTTGCTCCTTAGGAAGCCATCTCTGACCTTTAACGGTCACCGCTGACACTCAGAGACCACTGTGCAAGGCTCCTATTTGAGCTTTTCCCTGAGGGACAGGATCCCGCAGGAGGAGCTGCTGGCTAGTCACACTGGCCCCTGCAGGTGTCAGTCTTAGCTGTGCCAGGCTGAGAGATGGGGGTGACGACGGCCTGACACAACCTGTCTCTCGCTAATCTAGAGGCTGGCATGTTTTTTACTGCTCGTTGGCATTTCTTCTCCCTTACCTGAATTGCCTGTTCACACCCTTCCCCATTTTTCGATGGGACAGTTGGCCCTTTACGGTCAGAGCTTTAAGCCAGTCAGGGCAACCTCTGGCCTTTACGTGTGTTCCAAATATTTTCTCTCAAGCTGTCATTTGTATTTCCACTTTATCTGTGGTCTTTTGCTGTATAGAACGTTTCATCTTTATGGAGTAAAATTTGTGAATCTATTTCTCAAAGGCTTCCGGATTCTGTCTTGCTTAGAAGGGCCTGCTCTACTCCAAGATTACGACACTAGTTGTCTGTACTTTTTTCTAGTACTTTTATAGTTTGATTGATGGCATGTCGGTCTTTAATCCATCTGGAATTTATTTTAGGGTGATGTAAGAGTTTACTTTTACATTTTTCAAAGTGATGGTCAGTTGTTTCAATGCTATTTACTATATAATCAATCACCCCCCACCACTGATTTGTAATATAGCATTATCTCTATTTTTCTGTGACATCCTATCCCTATCTATCTATCTATCTATCTATCTATCTATCTATCTATCTATCATCTCCCCCTTGGTTGTGTTCCATTGGTTCATTTGTCTATTATCATGTTGTGTAACTAGCCTAGTTTTATGGTACCTCTTAATATCTGATGGGGTAAGAGCTTGTTCTCCTCCATTAGTTTTTTTCCCTCCATAAATTTAGCAGCTAATTTTGTTTTGCCATTTAATTTTTAAATCCCAGAGAAGTAAATATCTGTTGGTATTTTGATTGGAATCACACTGAACTTTATAGATTAATTTGCAGAGAATGCATCTTTACAATATTGAGTATCACCATCCAGGAATATGGGTGTATCAGTTACCTCTTGCTGTCTAACAAAGCATCCCGAAACTCAGTGGGCTTAAAACACATCTATTTATTATTGGTCACAAGTCCATAAGTTGGCTGGACATGGCAGATCTGGGCTGGGCTTGTCTGGGTAGCTCCCCTTCAAGTTACAGATACATCTGATTGGGCTTAGCTCCTCACTGAAGTTCGGGCTTAGGTCGGCTCCCTTTTTATTCCTTTTGGGCATCAGGTCTGGGATAAGCTTCTTTCGTGGCAATGGGAGAGATGCAGGAAAGCAAACAGAAGTCTCTTAAGACCTAGGCTCCAAATTGCACACTGTTACTTCTGCTTACATGCTGTTGGCCAAAGCAAGTCACATGGTTTAGCCTAGAATCAAGGGATGGAGGAATACACTCTGCCCACAAGGAGGCCAAGGTAAGGAATGGATTCAGACAGAGATGAAGAATTGGGGCCAGTAATGCAGTTGACCTCAGGGTTTACCTTGTATTTAGCTAGTTCTTTTTTGTTTTTTAGTAAAGTTTTATGGTGTTTTGCATATAAATTGCACAGTACTCGTTAGGTTTATTCCTAGGTATTTTACAGTTACAGTTCTCATTGTGTTAGTGAGATCTTTTTTCCATTACACATTACAATCGTTTTGGGGGAGCATACAGAGAAATAATTGATTTTTGTTTTTTTATATCATATCCAACCACTTTTATCAAACTCTTACTGGTTCAGCATGATATTCAGTGGATTTACTAGGTGGATAATCATATTATCTGAAACTATAATAATTTCCCCTGTTCTTTTCCTATGTTCGTTTCTCTTATTTCTTTTCCTTACCTTATTGCACGCACCAAGTCCTCCAGAAAATAGTGAATGTAATGGTGTTGGTGGCAGGCATCCTTGTTTTCTTCTTTAAAAGGATTGCTTCTGGGTTCCACTGGCAAACACTATATTTGCTATTGGTTGTTCCATGACAAATAATGGTAAATACTTAAAGTGAAGATAGGCCTCCTTCTAGAAAATTAAAAAGTTTCAAAGTCAGTGTGAGGAAGGTACATCCATGCAGTAACAAATTGTTAGTTTGCAATCTTTGGGCTGCAAGAAACAGCTATCAACTCAACCTACCTTAATTAAAAAAAACACAAAAAACAAAAATGACACTTATTATAAGGATGTAGGGCAGGAACAAAGGTAAGCTTTTTTTTTTTTTTTTTTTTAATATGGAGTGCTTCACAAATTTGCATGTCATCCTTGCGCAGGGGTCATGCTAATCTTCTCTGTATTGTTCTACTTTTAGTATATGTGTTGCCAAAGTGAGCACAGAGCTAAGCTTGATGAAGGCCTTAGAAGGTCACTCAGATTCTCCCTTCATCTCTCATCTCCATTCCTTTTTGTGTCTCTGCCTTATTTTTATGTGCCTGCAGACCTACGTCCTCTGTTCCCCATGTCATAGGGCAAACCTTGATTATCAGACACATGAACAAGGTCTCCTTCCTTCTTTCTCTGTCTCTCATCACTCTTTCTATTTCTCGGTGACTCAGCTCCAGATTCTAAGGGAAGGAACTCTGATCAGCCCTAAATGAGTTGGATGTGCTCCCCCTTCCCCCTCAAAAATCCATGCTCAGGGCACAGAAACGATTCATTCTACATGGTCAAGAGCATCCCCTCTGTGGATCTGGGTAGGTAAGGGAAGGTTGTTTTGGATGGACAGACATTCCATAGATGTCACTTGTACAGAGAGTGCCCCCAACACAGTGGTAGTAGTACTGGATTTAGAGCTGAGAGACTTCAAGCCAGATACTGACTCTGCTTTGGACTCTCTCTTTGACCTTGGACACGTCAACAGCCCCCAGCCCTCAGCTTCCCTATTTTTTCCAGCTTTATCGGCAAATGAAAATTGTAACTATATTTAATGAATACAATGTAATATTTTGATATACAAATATGTTGTAAAATAATTACCACAAGCAAGCGAATTAATACATCCATCACCTCACATTGTTAATTTTTTGTTGTTGTTGGTGTGGCGAGAACATACATGATCTACTCTCTTAGCAAATTTCCAGTGCACAATACAGTATTATTCTGTATGGTCATCGTGCTGTACATTAAATCTCCAGAACTGATTCATCCTGCATAACGGAAACTTTGTACCCTATGGCTAACATCTCCCCATTCTCATCCTACCCTCAGTGCCTGGCAACCACCATTCTACTCTCTGCTTCTATGAGTTTGACTTTTTCAGATTCTACTGCTCGGTGAAATCATGCACTATTTGTCTGTGTCTGTCTCATTTCACTAAGCATAATGTCCTTCAGGCTTATCAAGCTTGTCCCAAATGGCAGAATCTCCTTTGTTAAGGGTGAATAATATTCCATTGTATTAATATATACATACCACATTTTCTTTTTTTTTGTGGTACGCGGGCCTCTCACTGTTGTGGCCTCTTCCATTGCGGAGCACAGGCTCCGGACGCGCAGGCTCAGCGGCCATGGCTCACGGGCCCAGCTGCTCCGCGGCATGTGGGATCTTCCCGGATCGGGGCATGAACCCGCGTCCCCTGCATCGGCAGGCGGATTCTCAACTACTGCGCCACCAGGGAAACCCCACATTTTCTTTTTTTAAAAAAAAAATAAATTTATTTATTTATTTGGGGCTGTGTTGGGTCTTCGTTGCTGTGCGAGGGCTTTTCTCCAGTTGCGGCGAGCGGGGGCCACTCTTCATCACCGTGCGCGTGCCTCTCACTATCGTGGCCTCTCTTGTCGCGGAGCACAGGCTGTAGACGCGCAAGCTCAGTAGTTGTGGCGCACGGGCTTAGTTGCTCCGCGGCGTGTGGGATCTTCCCAGACCAGGGCTCGAACCCGTGTCCCCTGCATTGGCAGGCAGATTCCCAACAGCTGCACCACCAGGGAAGCCCACCACATTTTCTTTATCCATTGACACACACTTAGGTTGATTCCATATCTTAATTATGGTGAATAAGCATCTTCCCCCATTTTAAACATTGAATTAACAACGTCTATGCTTCTTCCTTGCAGGGCTATTGGGAGAAAGCAATGTATTATTTAATGTGAAAATTATTTTTTGCCCCGTAATTACATAATTGTATAATTGCTGTGATGATTTCTTCTGCTGTTTTCTTCCCCTTCCTCCTTCATCCTAAAATATAACTTGTTTCCTCATCATTATAAAAAATATACAGTATTATTGCTGGGAAACAAAGGGAAAGCCAGTGCCAAAAAAAAAGACAATAAAACACCCTGAATCCTGCTGTCAACACTATGTCATAAACGGGTTGTGACCTGTTTTCTCTCCTTTTTCCTTTTTTTTTTCTACATTCACTGTTTTTATTTTTATTTATTTATTTTGACTGTGTTGGATCTTCATTACTACGCGCGGGCTTTCTCTCGTTGCAACATGGGGGCTACTCTTCATTGTGGTGCACGGGCTTCTCATTGCCATGGCTTCTCTTGTTGCGGAGCACGGGCTCTAGGCGCGTGGGCTTCAGTAGTTGTGGCTCACGGGCTTAGTTGCTCCGCAGCATGTGGCATCTTCTGGACCAGGGCTGGCGCCCGTGTCCCCTGCATTGGCAGGCAGATTCTTAACCATTGCGGCACCAGGGAAGTCCCCTTTCTCTTTTTTAAAACAAAACTAGAATCATTCAAGGGAGGTCTTTGTCCCAAGCATCTCCTCCTCTGGGGACTGAGTGGGAGTAGCACTTGGAGGTAGAATCATTAGGGACCCAATATTTTGGAGAGAGAATGAGAGAGAAGGGTGAGGGGAAACCAGCCTGGACCTCTCAACACTGCCTGTTCCCCCACTGTGGGCTTTCCTTCCTCTCTCCTTCCAGGTTCCTTCGAGGGGCCAAGGAACCCTGCTGGGTGGGGGTGGGCTGAAAGCAACACCCCTCCCATCTCCCCCCTTCTCTGTTCTCAACATGCATCTTCTCAACCTTCTCAACCTGTGAGGCAAGACTCCACTGGCCTTCCTCTTACCTCCAGACTCTGCCATCTCTTTATGACTTTTTTCACCAAGCACCCACCCAATTTAATTTATCCCACTTAAACTTTATGGACATCCACTAGTGGGGAGACTCTACAGGAGTCTGGGCTTGGGCAACAAAGCCACTCCTGACTCTGCTGACGTACCTGACTTGTCAGAGGCCATGGGCCCTGCTGGTGGAACTTTATTTTGGCCTCCTTTTTAGGCTGCTGGGGAAGAGGGGGTGGGGTCCTGGGGGCGGCCAGTTGTTGGTCTAGAGGGGGATGTGCTTTGCAGGAAGGTGGGTGGAGATTCATGCCACAAGCCTAGGAAAGATACAAAGAAAAAGCGCAATATGCCCATTGGTTAAAAACCTGGGCTCCTGAGTCAGCTGTCTGAGTTCCGACTGTGGCCCTGAGATCACGGGAAAGTCATTTAATCTCTAAACCTCAGTTTCCTCATCTGTGAAATGGGGATGTCGAGGGTCTGATCTGGGGAAGTAACGCCCAATTTGTAGTGTTTGCCAGCTTCCACGGTATAAACGCTCTCATCATGGATGATTTAAAACCACCAACATGAAGCCAGGGAAGGCAGAGCTGGGAAGAGACTACAGCCACATACCATGATGTATAATTTCCAACATACTGACACAATGTTTGTCAATAGCTGCCAAAGCATAGGTGATAGTAAAATGTAGTAAAATAATTAGGAAGTGATGAGTTTTGAGTACGTATTACCTATGCTTTCAATTTAATTTACTTAATCGTAAGTTCATATACTTTAATTTGTAATAACAACTATGTTTAACAGACAGCTCACAAAATTTCCCCAAATTTAACAATTTGCTCGTGAGAGTCCACAGGAGCTGCCTCAGGCACAGGCATGATGGCTCGTCCCAGAGATTCAATGAAATAAGCGGAGAACTCAGCATCGCGCTTGCCGTGTCACGGGGCATCTCAAACTTTGGTGTACGTAGCCTCGTCTACAGGGCTGATGAAGGACACAGAGACTCAAGTGAGCTGAAGTAAGGTGAGGCCTGGGCCTTCGTGGTTTTTCCAAGTTCCCAGGTGATTTTGATATGACCTGAGTTTGAAAACCACTGGTATGTGGCGGTCGAATACGAGGGTGCCCAATAAATATTAGCTTGAACTGTACCAAATTGTCAATATCCTACTGACCTGTTCAGCTGGCAGTTTCTCATGATTCGGCCTAGTAACTCTTCCCTGTTCCTGATTGGAGCTAATTAAGAAATTACAGAGATAAAACAGGTGGAAAATTGACATACAGATGAGGCTGATATTGAGAACGTGGCCTCCATCGCGGGCTGTCGGCTCCCTAAGACTGCACCCCAGAAGGAAGCACTTCCCGGGGTGGGGGTCACAGGGCACGTGGGGTTGAGCCAGAGGAGTGAAGCAGGTGGTCCCACGGGGAACCGCCCATCCCGTTAGCCCGTCCCCTTCCCAGACCCACCATTCAAGCAGCCAGGGCTGATCTGCCAAAAAAGAGTCAACAACTGATATGGGGCATGAAATATACCCTTTTCTCTCCTCTCCAAGATGTAGTGCAGCCTTGTTCCTCGAGGTGTGGTCCATGGGTCAGCCACATTGGACTCGCCTGGGAGCTTGATAGAACTGCACCCCGACCTGAGGCCCGCAGATTCAGATGCTAGACCCCCAGGGATACCCGTGCACATTCACGTTCCGTCCTGGAGGAGGCAGACGACTCACACGGAAAGGAATAGGCACTCCTGGATGATGAGTAGCCCGAGTTCCCCGGGGATGGGGTCCGGTCTGTTTCGGTTTTGTTGTTGTTATTAACGGCTTTATTGAGGTATAGTTTACATCATATAAAATACACCCATTTTAAGTACATGAATTACATACTTAATTATATACTTACGAGTTTTAGCATATTTACAGATTGGTGCCACCATCACCACGACCTAATTTTAGAACAAGAATTCTTGTCCCCATTTCCACTCCCAGCCTTAAGCAAACAGTAATCTACTTTCTATCTCTTTAGGCTTTTTTGGACATTTCATATAGATGGAATCATACAATACGTGTGGGTTTTTTTTCCCCCCTCTTTAATGAGATATAATTGACCTATAACACTGTATAAGTTTAAGGTGTACGGTGTGTTGATTTTATATGTTTATGTATCGCAAAATGATTGCCCCATAGCATTAGCTAACACCTCCATCCCGACACTTGAGTACCCTTTCGCTTTTGTGGCGAGGATATTTGAGATCTACTCTCACAGAAACTTTGAAATATGCAATTCTGTGTTCTTAGCTATCGTCAGCAAGTGTGTAATACAGTGTTGTTAACTGGAGTACATCACAGCCGCAGAATGTATTCATCTTATAACTGGAAGTTTGTATCTTTGAGCAACATTTCCCCCACCGCCCAAGGCCTTGGTCTGGTTTGTTCATTGCTGTATTCTTAGCACCTGAAACAGTGTGGATGGAATCAACATGGCTTTGTGTATTTTGGTGGGAAAGTTGGGGACCCGGATCTGGACTCAGGGGAGGGATTAGCATCCCTGCTGGGCTGCTTACCGACTGTGGAGACTTGTACCAGACAGTTCATATCTCTGAGGCTCTGTATTCCTGTCTGCAAAATGGGATTAGCAACAACTGCCTTAAAGGGTTGCTGTGAGAAGAAAATGAGATAATACTGTAGCTGAGGGCACTTAGCCGAGGGACTAAGTGGTGAATACATGAAACATCGTCGCTAAAAACCCTGTGGCCGGGGGTGTATGTGTGTGTGTGACTCTGTGTATGTTTCTGTCTGTGTCTGTGTGTGTGACTCTGGTATATTTCCGTGCGCGTGTGTGTCTGTTTGTGCGTGGAGATGGGGTGAGGAGTGGGTGGAAGGAGCAGGGGTGAGCCAGAAGGTAGAAATCCCAAGATTTGGGTTTGGGGAGCCCATAATTTAAACTCACGTCTCCTGGGTGACCTTTGCGTCCAGCTGCCTCTTTGGGGATTATACCCCAAGATGGTCTTCATATTCTCGGGTCTCCTTCCCTTTCTGGTTTTCGTCTTCTCTCCTGGACAACGGTTCTGCCCCTGCTGCCAGCCTGTGCACAGGGTCCTGGCTGTTCCAGTGCCCGGATCTCAGTGACAGAGTTTTTCCCTCTGTTTATCCAGCAGTCACACCTGATTAATCTAAATCAGTTTGCAAATGTCTTTATTTACATGGACAATTCTTTGGATAAACAAGAATCCTGTGATATCGTTCACGCTGGAACACAAAAATCCCAGCTCCTTAAAAAAGTTTCCTGACACGCAGACACCCAGGCCATCCCAGACCATTTTCAGTCTGGCCAAGTGGAATCTGTGGTTGTTCGGCCTGAGGTGAGCACAGAATGAGTCCTTTACAAGTTTCTCTAGAACATGCTCCTCCTACTTCAGATTGTCAAGGTTGTGATAAATCAGCAGAATCGGGCCCGTGTGAGTCCCTTTGGAGGCCAGAACTCTAGGGGACCGTGGTGTGTATTAGTTTCCTGGGGCCCCTGTAAGAAAGGACCACAAACTGAGTGGCTTACACAACAGAAATTTATTCTCTTGTATAGATCTGCAGGCTGGACGTCCAAAATCTAGGTGTCAGCAGGGCCGTGCTCTTCCCAGTGGCTCTAAGCAGGGGGGGATCCTTCCTTACCTCTCCTTGCTTCTGGTGGTGGCCACCGGTCCTATTGGTTTAGAGGTCTGTCCTATTCCATTATGATTGCATCCTCACTAATTACATCTGCAATGATGTATTTCCTGCTATTCTGAGGTCCTGGTGGTTAGGATCTCAACATGTCATTTGAGGGGAACACAGTTTGCTCTTTGTTTTGTTTTGTTTGGGTTTTGGTCGGTGCGGCATGCAGGATCTTAGTTCCCCGACCAGGGATCGAACCCACGCCCCCTGCATTGGGAGCGTGGAGTCTTAACCACTGGACCGCCAGGGAAGCCCCTGGGGAGACCCAGTTTAACCCAGAACCGAAAGAGGTTTGGGGCAGGGACATCTGGTTTCACGTCCCAGCCATGCTTTTTGCTGACCGTGGGCAGATGGTTTTCTCCTTGAGACTTGCTTCCCGTCTCTGGACGATGACTGTGACAGGCTCTGCCTGGCAGGACTGACCTACCATCAAATGAGATGATGTAAATTGCTCGGCCTCGAGCCCATCCTCCATAGCATTTCTTCTGTCTCCTTCCTACAGGCCAAATTGGGAAGGAGGAAATATTTGTCTTCTAAGCTTCCCATGAGAAGAGTTTGCAGTATCTGGAAGAGTTTCTGTGGCAAATGAAATCCGTGTTCACATTTTCAGAATGCACAGTGCCATGTGGATTGGATAGTAAGGAGAGTCAGTCCTTCAGTGCCATCCTAAGCCAACAACCATCCACCCGGTTGTTGCAGATGATGCGGGAGCCCACTGGATTCACTGTGCTTCTGGAGCGCTTTAGTCTACTAACATTTATGAACACGGAGCTGTTACTGAATAAAAGAGCTTAAAAAACCCCACAAGATGTGAGATACCTCATTATTCAAATCTGGAAGTCAGTCTTGAGCCGTGAATACATCCCATAGGGCCCTGATGTGGTATTGAAACTGTGATTCTGTCTCCCTATAAACTGTGAGTCCTGAGAGCAGGGTGACGGTGCTATTTATTTCTCTACCCAGAATGTTGCAGTTATTTATTGCCATATAACAAACCACACTGAAACTTAGTGGTTTAAAATAACATGTCATTACCTCGAGGGTTGCGGAGGTTGAGTAGGCTCAGCTGGGCGGTTTTCACATAACACAGTTGTGATGGGAGGGGGGCTGGGGTTGGACTCATCTGAAGGACTCGCTACGTGGCTTCTCCTGCATAGTGACTTCTGGGTGGTTGGAGTCCTTCTGGGGACTCAGGGCTCCAAAAGCACATACCTGAAAGAGACAGAGCCAGGTAGAGTCTGTATCGCTCTTATGAATGAGCCTCCAAAGCCAAGCTGGGTCTCTTCCTAAGAGAGTCACAGAGGCCAGCGCATGTCAAGGGGAGGCCAATCAGACATGCCTTTTAATGGGAGGAGCATCAGAGAATTTACAGGCATGTTTTAAGACCTTCATGGAATAGACAGGCGGGTTGCTGTCTTACATTTTAATTTTTTAAAAAGGTGACAAGGGGCTTCCATGGTGGCGCAGTGATTGAGAGTTTGCCTGCCGATGCAGGGGACGCGGGTTCGTGCCCCGGTCCGGGAGGATCCTACATGCTGCGGAGCGGCTGGGCCTGTGGGCCACGGCCGCTGAGCCTGCGCGTCCGGAGGGAGAGGCCACAGCAGTGAGAGGCCCGCGTACCGCAAAAAAAAAAAAAAAAAAAAAAAAAGTGACAAGAATGCTTATCAAGCGGTTCCCAATCCAAACGTTAAGTATAAATTAAACTACTGTTGAAATTCTAAAGATGCTAATCCATGTTAGCATGCTAGATTCTTTTTTTTTTTTTTTTTTTTTTTAAAGAAACTCGGAATTGGGCAATTAGTTAGATCTTAGCCTCTTAGGAAATCATCACACACACACAAAAAGAGTTATGTATTACTGCTGGCATCCACGGGTCATTTTTATCACCCAATGAAAGATCTAGTTTCGTTAAAAACACTTGGAGGATTAATCTAATATGAAGTTGCTACAACTACAAGCATAAACTTTTTGTTTTTTACCTTATCTCAAGATTTTCTTTTTTCTTTGTCATTATAAAAGAGGATTATTACTAGTGTGAGGGCAGACCTCACAGAGAGTACACAGTAGGTGCTCAATACGTGTCTGCAGAATTGACTTGCTGTAAAACTACATCAGTGAATTCCAATCTATAGTTAAGCAGACATTGTCTAAGCGATGGCCATAGGAACAGCTGGTCTTAGTATATACCCTGAAGGCTCAAAGCTTGCTTTATCATAGAGCTGGATCGAGAATAATTGTGGTGTACAATCTTAGGGTTCCCTCAGAGAGAAGCAGAATAGCTGTGAGAGTCATAGGGGATTTATTATAGGCATTTGACCTTACACATCTTAGGAATCAGTTAAACTCTACGTCAGTGTGTTGTCCCCAAGTCTGCTGTGGGTCTGCGGCCAGCAGGGTTGGCAACAGGAAAAGAAGATGACCTTGAAGTGGGGAGAACTAGGTCAATTTGGAAGCCAGGAGGATAGGCTAGAACCCCCAGGAGGCTGTGTCTCATTGGATCTCCAGTTGGTCTTTTATTTCCTCAAAGCCCACGACCTTGATGCTTTAAGGTGAGCCGCAGACGAGCTGGTACTTCCCCAGAGAAGCACCTGGCCCAGGTGGATACGAACAGGTTCATTCACATAAAGTGACCCAGGATTTGGGACCCCAACAGACAAGCTGAGCAGCAGCTGGGGGAGATGTGGGCGTAGATGTTGCTGTCCCCCCAATGTGAGCCAGGAGACCCGTAATGATGGGTGTGAGCCCCAGTGCCATCTGCTCTACACTCTCCATGGGGGCTGGGGGTGCAGAATTCATGTTGAACAGGTGGCATCTGCTTCCTGTGCAGGGAAGAGGGTACACACGCCCATGGTAGGTGGACAGGCAGTTACTACAACCTCTCGGGGAGTAACTTGGCAAAATGTATTGCAATTACACACACATGCCCCGTTGACCCAGAATCCCACTCCTGGGAATCCTTATACTAATAATGTAAGGATATATGTTCAACGTTGAATAAATTGTGGATAATTCATAGTAATGGATCGTTCTCAATAGTTCATTAAAAATAGTGAATTAGCACGATATCTGGGGACCTGGAGCAATTTGCATGTGGTATTAAAGGAGAAGCTGGAGCAGAGTGTGTATGCTTTGAACCTATGTTTTCCTAAAACAATGACAAAAATATTTTGTATATGTATATATACATGTATGTGTGGTCTTATATGTTTAGAAATAATTTTACAAGCATAGGGAAATATGGAAAAGGTCAATACTAGGTTGCTAAGATTGGTTAAGTGGGGTGGGATGGGGTGGGGTGAGGAAGTGGATGGGGAGCCGCATGAAGAGAAAAAGGCAAATGTAAGACTGGGCCAAACACTGCTCTAACACCATTTGATGAAGATGAACTCTCTTAAACCATCAATCAGGGTTATGCGTGTGTATTTATATGTAATTTATCTCTATGAATACTCTATACCTTGAAGTGTATTTAGCCTGTTATTAATATAGTCACTCCATCCTTCTAAGTCTTACTTTTTACATGACAAATTATTTTCCATCACTTTTCCATTCACTTTCAATCCGTGTGCCTTTATAATTAAAGTGCATCACTTTTAGACAAACGGAAGTTGGGTCTCTTTTATCCATTCTGACCATTCTACTTTTTAACTGGAGTGTTTAGACCATTAACATTTAATATGATTATTGATGGGATTGGATTAATTAATTTATTATTTATTTTCTGTGTGTCCTTTTGCTACTTTTTAACTGTTTTTAAGAATAATTTTAAATTCCCAGAGAAGGTACAAAAATAACTACAGACTGAATGTTTGTGTCCCCCCTCCATATTCATGAACATTGGAATCCTAACCCTCGATGTGATGGTTTTTGGAGGTGGGGCATTTGAGAGGTGAATAGGTCATGAGGAGGGAGCCCCCATGAAAGGGATTAGTGCCGTTATGAAAGAGGAGGAAACACAGAATCCCTCTCTTTCTCTTTGTTGTGAGGATACAACAAGAAAATGGCCATCGCCAAACAAGAAAGAGGACTCTCACCAGAACCCAACCATGCTGGCACCCTGATCTTGGCCTTCCAGCCTCCAGAACTCTGAGAAATAAATTCCTGTTGGATATAAGCCACCCAGACTATGGTATTCTGTTATAGCAGCCTGAACAGACTGAGACACTAGTACAGAGAGTTTTGGTTCCCCCTATTGTTAACATCTTACACTATAACTTACAATGGTACACTTGTCACAAGTAAGAAGCCAACATTGGCACATTACTGTAAACTAGACTCCAGGCTTTATTTGGATTTCACCAGTTTTCCCATTAATGTCCTCTTTCCAATACAGGATACCACGTTGCATTTAGTCATTATGCCCTCTTAGTCACCTTTGGTCTGTGATAGTTTCTCAGTCTTTCCTTGTTTTTCATGACATTGATTGACAGTCTTGAGGAGTCCTTGCCAGGTATCCTGTAGAATGTTTTCCAACTTGGGCTTGTCTGATGTTTTTCTCATGCTTAGACGGGGTTTTGGAGTCTTGGAAAGACTACCGTGGATGTGAAGTACCTTTCTCATCACATCATATCAGAGGGTTCATATCATATCAACACGACTCATCACTGGTGATGTTGACCTTTATCACTTGGTCAAGGTGGGGTTTGCCAGGCTTCTCCACTGTAAAGGTACTATTTTCCCTTTTTTATACCCTCCTCTTTGGAAGCCAGTCACTAAATCTAGTCCACCCTCAAAGGAATTAACCTCTACATCCTAGAGAGGGAGCTTCTACATATATTATTTGAAATTCTTTTGTAAGGCAGATTTGTTTCTTGTTCCTGTTTATTCCATCATTTGTTTATATTATTAATAGGATGGACTCACGTATATTTCTTTTATACTTTGGGTTATAATTCAGTTCTGTGTTATTTATTTTGTTGTTCAAATTGTTCTAGCTTTGGTCACTGGGAGCACTTTCAGGTTGGTTCCTGTGTCCCTTTGACGTGTCCCTATTCTAAAGTTTTATGATTGGATCAACCCTGAACTTTTCAACTTTTCAGATATATGAGCCAATAAGAATCCCCTCCCCACTTTTTATTGCTTAACTTAATTGAGTTGGATATCTGTCAGTTGCAAGCAAAAAGAGACCTGATATAATGTATACTATATATATCTGATATGTAACAAATGTAATATATGCCAGACTCAGATAAAGTAGGGCTGTTAAAATTATTATTGAGGATTATTAAGCAAATATTAAAGTAAGTGGAAAAATGATCATACTCCAAATTTAGGCCAATAGAGTTACTGGTCTTGAACAGATAATTTAACTTTGAACTTCCTGGCAGCCAAAGCAAAAATAGAAATAGGATGAGTTATATAACACTTGTCTGATTAAAGTAAACATACCAACCTCTTAAGAGAGATAAAGTTATCCTTGATTCAAATGTCACAAATATTTTCTCATGAGGATCCTTACTTGTGAGAATATTAAGCAGCATAAGGATTTTCCTAAAGATGCCATAACATTCCAATATAAAAGCAAAAGACCTTATTATTTCAGTGCAATTTAGTAAAGGCATTTCTGTAAGAAGTTAATTTCTTATACTCTACAAACTTGATATACACTGAGCACTCAGGTAACTGGAGGAATGGATCAATAGTCTGTCTTAGACTATCTTTTCCAAATACCCTTGGATATTTGAAGGATACCAGCCAAACTATTTCTTTAAAAATAATACACACAACACACACATATTACTTAAAGGGTAGTCTCTAGGTCAGGTGCGCGCGCACACACACACACACACACACACACACACACACACACACACAGCCTGGCAGGGTTGAATCCCAGTTTGTAGCTGTTCAGAATAAGACTAGCAAGAAGAACATTCATCTCTGATGAAGAGTATAAACTGTAGAGATTAAAAAAAATAAAATCTCTAGGCCAGGATTCCAACTCTAGTATTTGACCTGGAGACTTAATACTGCAGTTTCTACTAATGCTAGTGAATTTTGTGTCTATTTCTCTACCTATCAAGCCCAACAAACTCCTTCTAACTTTTCTGCAGCACTTAGTGAGATTATTCCTAAAGAAAGTGCTCCTAACACACTATGGTTAATAGGTTTGAATGCAAGGGGAAGTGAGCCCAAAGAAAATGCCCTCCCAGGGAATTCCCTGGCAGTCCAGTGGTTAGCACTCCGTGCTTTCACTGCCGAGGGCCCGGGTTCAATCGGGCAACTAAGATCCTGCAGGCCACATGGTGCAGCCAAGAAAAAAAAAGAAACTCCCCTCCCAGATATTTGCTTTCATTCCTGTTGCTTTTCCCCTTCCTCACAACTTCAAATGTGCTGCACCTTGGCGCCTGCAGGCTAAAACTGACTGCTGGGCGTTCCATGCCTGGCCCCTCTGGGTCTACATCAGAGCTCCAAACCCACATTTCATTTGCATTCAGGAGCCCCCCTCACAGGGAGCTGGCCCACCTCCTGACTTGGATGCCATCTCCAGGAAGGTTTACCTTCCGGAAGCTAAGTGAGTTAATCCGCTTACTGAGGGTTTGGCTGCTTCTCCCCTTCTAATGGTATTTTCCTGTCTCTTCTGTCATTGAGTTTCTATAGAGCTGTAGGATTTAAAGTAGGATGGATCAGCCTAAGCGAAAGACTTTGAATCACATGGCTCCAGGAGAGCATAGGAGCTCCAGTTCCTAGGAAGGCTGGTGGCTTGGAAGGAACCCCAAATAGCATCCTGAACCCAGGCCTTAGAGGAACAATTTGTTCAAAACACTCGAAGGCTGATCTAAGTCAGCACGGCCAAAATGTGGACCAGCCATACGCTGCACATCAGTTATCCTAACATCTGTATGATGGTTTACCTGATACTTCTTCAAATCGTTTTGTGTTTTAAAACTTAAATGCATTTATTTAAATACGAGATTAGAGAGCGGGACGCTCGGCTTGCAAGAGGGAACCTCTTATTCGTGCACGGAGAAAGTGCGATTTAAAAACGGGTGATGCTGAGAAGGGCAAGAAGATTTTTGCTCAGAAGTGTGCCCAGTGCCATACTGTGGCAAAGGGAGGCAAGCACAGGACTGGGCCAAGTCTCCATGGTCTGTGTGGGCGAAAGAGAGGTCAGGCTGTCGGATTCTCTTACACAGATGCCAACAAGAACAGAGGCATCACCTGGGGAGAGGAGACGCGGATGGAGTGTTTGGAGAATCCCAAGAAGTACATCCCTGGAACAAAAGTGATCTTCGCTGGCATTAAGAAGAAGGGAGAAAGGGCAGACTCGATAGCTTATGTCAAAAAAGCTACTAATGAGTAATAGTTGGCCACTGCCTTATTTATTATGAAACAGATGTCTCATGACTTTTTACGTGTACCATATTTAAATTGATCTCATACACTAGAATTCAGACCATGAATGGCTGATGTACTATTTCTGTCCTGATTTAAATAAGATTGGCTTGTGACTAAATGAATATGGTCAGCTTTTTGAATTTTGCTAGTAATTCTGGTTCAACAAGTACTATCACTGTTTGCCCTTCTAAAGAGATGATTAAACTTGAATAAGGAAGGTTAAGCTTTTCAGGGATATGGTGAATGCCTTCTCAAACCCTATAGGAGATTGGTTTTATATTTAGATTTCTATAACTGGTTACATTAATATATTTAAATCTTGAGAAGCTCCCTTCACTGTCTCATAGACCAGCAAGAGTCACCTGTGTTTCAGTTGTGTTCATTTGCCCGTTAAGGCAAGGGCTGAAGATACACTGACAATGTCCACTTTATCTTTTCGGTCTTAACTATGCCAATTTAATTAAAATTCTCTATCTGATAGATTAAATAAATAACTAACTAACTAAATAAATAAATAAGAAACGACCTGGGCCTGATCAGCCAGGGCTGCAGGCCCTCCCAGCTCCATGGGGGCTTTGGCTGTGGAGCTGGAAGGCCTTCAGGGGCAAAGGATGGATGTGGTCATTAACTCCAGGGCCTGTCAAAGCCCAAAGGGGCTTTGGGAGAAATGGGGAGAGGCCAAGCCAGCTGGGTCTAGGCAGTGAACCTCTCATATCTCCATAGGGCCACGTTACATCCTTCTCCCACCCACTGCCTTGCACAGCTGCCCCAGACTCAGGGACCTGCAGGGGTAGCAGATGGCTGTAAAGCAGGTGAACTTGCAATAATGGAGGGTGGCGCAGTGCTAGAAGCCAGCTGTGGAAAAGACACAGGCCCCATCCACCACATTTAAAAAATAAAGAGTTGTCAAATATATCTCCCCGATTCCACTTTTTGAAAGTCCACTAGGATTTCCCAAACATGGGGAGAGGCAGGGTATAATGGAAGCCAGAGCTGCCTCTGGCCTGGAAGGCTGCTTGGGGAAGGTCACCCTCACCTAACCTGTCCTCAAGTATTCTTGCAGGTGAACAGCCAACTTCATCAACAGCCCTGGGGGTTTGTAGATGGCCTTGTCAAATCACAGGGCTCTCAGATGCTGCTAAGATCCCATCGGGGCAAAACCTAGTGTGTCCTCAGAGGGATTCAGCTTCCTTCATTTCTTCCTGAACTGTTTGTTAATAGTGGAGAACACGTTTGAGGTGGAATTGTTTTGAATTCAGAAACAGTCCTTTGTCCCAGAAGTGATTTTGCAGCCAAGAACGTGCACAGCTTTGGAAACCGAGCGGGCCACGGTGGCATTGTGTGGTGGACGTTGGAAGCTGTTGGGTGTGATACCAGCATTGTCCAGCCTCTGGACTTGAGAGAGGCTGTGCTCCGAATATCAGCCCCCTCAAAACAGCCCCTTCCATATCTGTTCGGGGCTGAACTCACAGAAGGCTTGCAAAGAAAGATATTGGTATCTTTTCAACATTGGCAGGTGATGCCATTTTTGGTACTTTGAAAGGAGGCTTTGTAAAAACGAACCAAGGGTGGAAGGACAGGGGTGCACGGACCCATTTCTGCAATTCTGAGGAGTAAAAGTGCTTAACTTTGTTCAGTGAATCGGTTGAAGCTCTGAACCAGTGAAAAGGCTGGATGGCTTTCATTGTAGTGATGGACGCGGACACCTGTGATAATGTGTAGTTAAGTGGACCAGGTATAACTTGACCCATGAAGGGCTCCAGTACACGAGGCTGGTGGTAGGAGGATCCTGAAGTTCTCACCTTATGCTGGGGAGGGGGTGACGTGGTGGTGTGGAGGGCTAGGAAGTGAGCATCTCGGTATCATATGAGACATTCTCAGTTTAGGGTATAGGATAATTTTCACTGTCTATACTTTTGTGATTTTTGTGACTGTATAGACCACCTATAATATATCAATTTTCACTAACCTCATAATAATGCAATGCATCTTTTGCGATTGAATGTTTGGATCCTACTTGCCCTATGATGGTGGGGATTTTAGGTGTTTTGTAATAGAAAACACTGTGACGGGAGGTGTGGTTAAACCCAGGGTCCCAGAAGTATCAATCCTGAAATACACATCTAGAGAGGCACATTCTGAAATTCATAGTAAGGGAAGAGGAAATGGAAAGGACTCTTTATGTCACTACAGTCAATGGAAAACAAGTATGGCTTCCCATGCAGAGATGGACATGACCAGTGAAAACTCTGCAACGTTGCTCAATTCTAGCTCACCTGGGGAGGGTTCTCATCCCCAAGACTCCCTACTCTCTGTTAACAAGGATCCTCTTTCTTCTAGAGGTCATCAGATGTCCTGTAAGGGGTTGAACAGGAAGGACCTTTGTAGTGTCATTCAAGGCTGTTTAATGCCCTCTTCCATGTCCCAGTTCTTTGGGGGACACTGGGTGCTGGAAGGAAGCCAGATTTTGTGCACATGTCATGCTGGCTTTCAGTCCCAACTCGGCCCTTTTTAGCCACATGACCCTGGGGCAAGTTCCCTTCTCTCTCAGTTTCCCTTCTCCAGAGACTCTGATGCTGATTCCTCCCTTTGAGACCTGTTTGCCAGGGATTGGAGAGCCCCATTGGCACAGCAGAATGTGCCTGCCGCGGTGCCCATTAACACGTAGTAGGTGCTTAGTGGGTGGCTTCAACTGCAAAAAGATCAGGAGGGCCACATCTGGACAGACTCCAGGTCTGAGTTTCAACTAGTGTTCAGAACACAGTATTTCTCCCTGATGTGCGTGTATCATAAAAATTGCAGGAAAAAAGTTTTAAGTCTACTCTAATCTTACGATTCTGACACAGCCATTTTCATTCTCCTTTTGATCCATCATCACCTCTGTAACGTTGCTTTTTTTAAAAAAAATAAATTTATTTATTTTATTTATTTTTGGCTGCATTGGGTCTTCGTTGCTGCGAGCAGGCTTTCTCTAGTTGCAGCGAGCAGGGGCTACCCTTTGTTGCAGTGCGTGGGCTTCTCACTGCGGTGGCTCATCTCGTTGTGGAGCACAGCTCTAGGAGCACGGGCTTCACTAGTTGCGGCACACGGGCTCAGTAGTTGTGGCGCACGGGCTTAGTTCCTCTGCAGCATGTGGGATCTTCCCGGATCAGGGCTCGAACCCGTGTCCCCTGCATTGGCAGGCGATTCTCAACCACTGCGCCACCAGGGAAGCCCTTGTAACATTGCTTTTTGTGCTTAACATTATAATGTGAATGTTTTTCCTTTTGCTACCCAGTCTCTCCCAAATACCATTGGGTGAGGATTTCTCATTTCTTTATGTGCCCTGATGGCTGGGCCTGGAGATTATCTTCAGTTACCCACAGCTCCATTGACCACTCCAGTGGATCTCGACCCTTAGACCTCATTGTCCAACCCATTACTTCTTATAATTCTAGAAAACCTTTGTAAAGCACTTTCCAATGTACACAGTGAATTCCATATATTATTTCTTTTCATTTTTTTCCCCTACAAGATTGGGTCCTTAGAAAAATTCCCAAGAGAGTTTTCAAATTAGAACAAAGATAATGGACATTTTAATGGCCCCCAGACAATTGACAAATTGCTTTCAGCTCAACAGTTCAGCAAACATATATGGGGAGTCTACCGTGAGACATGCTTTCTCACCTGTAGTAACAAGACTGACCCATCACTTTGAATGTGTATTTGTTTTACTACAGCTAGGCCTAGCACTACATATTACTATGTGGGTTTTTTTTTTTCCTGGTTAAATAATACCCTCTGGTTTGTACTGGAGATCTGTTTCTAATAAGTTTTCCCTTGGCTTTGATTAATGGGCTTGCATCTTAGCGAGCCATAGGAACCTCCCAAAGCAGCGTCGTGCTGCAAATCAATTCTCCCGCCCAAGCTTCAGTTTTGTCGTCCAGAGAACAAAGGGGAATAGATGGCCATTAACTCATGTGCCGCTGCCCTGGGAAAGAGGTGTTATCGTTATCCCATTTTTCTGATGTGGAAACTAAGGCTCGATGACATTGGGTGACTTGTCCAAGGTTGCTTGTGTGGCTAAGTGCCAGCTCTACCTAAATTGTGGGTTCTCCAACACGCTGCACAGTTTGTTCTCAAAGACACTCTGGGAACAGAATTTTGTTGGCAAATGTAGAAGTCCTACAGAGATTAGTTGAGAAGGGGCCAATTTCATCTCTAGGATGGGCCAAAGTGGATTTCTTTTTTTTTTTTTTAGTTCTTGTGTCTGCATGGCACCACCACATCACCCCTCCAGACCACCTACTTCCTGAAGGACTGCTTGTGCCTGGTGAAAAAAGTGGGGGCCCCCCAGCAGGGATCGATTTGTACTACTACCTAACATGGTTGTGCCCTGGAGCACTTGACGACCACCAGGTCCCTGCGAGGCATTCCAGCTCCCTTACTCTTCAGCCCTGGACCTGCCCACCGTCTTCACGGGCTTTGCAAATCAAAGGACCCTTCCCATTAACTTGAACAAGTTGGCCATGGATTTTTTTTTCAAAAGAGACATTCTTTCCCTTGTTGGAAAATGGAATCAGAGTCTAAGAGAGCTTCTGTTTTTTTTTTTTTGCCTAGCGGCCATGGCTCACGGGCTTAGTTGCTCCGCGGCATGTGGGATCTTCCCGGACCAGGGCATGAACCCGTGACCCCTGCATCGGCAGGCGGATTCTCAACCACTGCGCCACCAGGGAAGCCCTCGAGAGCTTCTGTTTTAAGTAAAGCCTGTAGCAAATCATCGGTAGTTAGTTCTCCTCTGGTAATTTATCAAGGAAATTTCCTCCATGGTTTCCAGGGTTCATAGCCCAGAAGAGATGAAAGGAACTAGAGAGCCCATATATCTTAAGAATTATAAAGTCAAATGTCTACAGGAGCCGGAAGTGATACAAGTGAGTGAAAACAGGACAATAGGGACTGGTGGGGATTGTGGGGAATGGAGAGCACATGTCCTCTGTATGGGAGCATCTCTGCTCACTTTCCCCAGATTGTTGCCACAAGTGAAATAGGCCCAGGATTGCTAAACCTTTTATTCTTCAAGAGATGCTAGATCTCCAGATTTTTAGGTAGACTATCCCATTTCTATAAATGAGAAATAGATTTGACTTCTAAGAGGCAAAAAAAAAAAAAAAAAAAAAAAAAAAAATGCAGGCCAAACGCCAAGCATATCTGCAATTTGACTTTGGCTGAGGGAAAGCAGTTTGTGAGATTTGATTTAGTGGCACCATCTATTTTACAGATGCAGAAGCTGAGACCCAGAGAGAGGGAATGACCGTCATTGATCACTTTCTGCCAACAGTTTAGAGGCCTTCCGATAGAAGAAGCTGTATCAGCAAAGTGCAGAATTGTAAAGTCACTTGGATGCAATAAGGGATAACTGCAAAAGATAACTTTTATTGACACCTGCTACATTCTGGGCCCTGTGCTAGGATATATCTCATATGGTCATCACAGCTACATATTTGTCGACTTTACAGATGAGGAAACTGAGGTTTACAGATGATAAGTCAGAACAAAGGGGAGACCAGTGTACAAGAGTGCCTGACTCCAGTGTCTGTGTTCCTTTCCACCGTTGTTACCTATCTTCTTATGGAGTGAGCCTCCTGTCCCTGGGTGTACCCAAGCAGAGGAGGCACTGGGGAAAAGATTCTTACATTCAGAAGGAGACAGAATCAGATGCTACTGGAATTTCCTTCAAGGGGGAGTTTCTCAACTTTGGCACCCTTGATATTTGGGGCCGGATAGTTCTTTGTTGTGCAGGCTAATCCCATGACTTGTTGGAAGTTTAGTAAATAGTATGCCTGTCCTCTACCCAGAGATCTTCCCTAGATGCCAGTAGCACCCCTTTCCTCCCCCAGTTGTGAAGACCAAAATCATCTCCAGATATTGTCGAATGTTGCCTGGGAAGCAAGACTGTCCCCAGCTGGGAACCACTTCTTGAAAGTTTTGAGATGTTCATGAATCTATGATTAGCAGTTTTCGAATTAGTTTTGCAACAAGGGAGGGGAAGGGAACTAAGATCTGTGGATCCTCCAGTTGCCTCCCACACATTATTTAATAAAGTTCTCACAGGAGCCTGGGAGAGAGGGTCATCAACCCCATTTCACAGTTTAGGATACAGACACTCAGAAAAGTTAAATGAGTCCCCCAGGTCACACGGCCAAGTCCTGTAGGATGTGATCTACATCTATGTCACAGTGCACTGGACTTTTTACTGTATTGAGAATTTCAGTGCGAAACAAACATGCTAAACATTCAAATCAAGGGATTAGAAAAAGATATGTTTGATAAGAGAGAAGACAATAATAAAGATAAGGGCGGAAATCAGCTAGAGAATAACTACAATAACAAAAGTAGAGAAGAGTAATGACACCAAAAGTTGGTGTTTTAATATATTAATAAGATTAACAGGAGAAACATCATTTGTAAGGCTGATGAGAGAGTGATGCAAATAAACAAAATATAAATAATAATGGATAAATAGCAACAGATACAATTACACACATAAAGGAAGAAAAGATTGCTATAAATATCCATTACTAATAAATTTGAAAATTTAGATGACATGGACATATATCTTGAAAAAATATAAAATGCGGGCTTCCCTGGTGGCGCAGTGGTTGAGGGTCCGCCTGCCGATGCAGGAGACACGGGTTCGTGCCCTGGTCCGGGAAGATCCCACGTGCCGCGGAGCGACTGGGCCCGTGAGCCATGGCTGCTGGGCCTGCGCGTCCGGAGCCTGTGCTCCGCAGCGGGAGAGGCCACAGCAGTGAGAGGCCCGCATACCGCAAAAAAAAAAAAAAAAAAGAAAAAAAAAAATGCTAAGTTTTGGCACAAGAACAATTTTAGAAGAAAACTTGAATAGACTAAAAAGTATTAGAGAATTTGAAATGTTAGGCAAAGACCTTCCTCCCAGAATGCTTCAGTCTCAGATGTTTTTATAGGTGAGTTTTAACAAAGTTTATAAAGAATGAATCATCCAGATCTCTAGAAAGATATTGTGGAAAATATAAGAATGAAAACTGCTTGGCTTATTTTATGAAGCCAGGATAATACTGGTCCAAACCTAGAAAAGAAAAGTAAGACTAATCACTCAGAAAAAAATATAAGAAAATAGATTGCAGGTCAATTTATGTAATGGATGAGATACAAATAACCTAAATAAAATATTACCTAAAAGAATCCAAGAGCTTTTAAAATAAATCATACATCATAATCAAGTAGAGCTTATCCCAATAATATCAGTATTATATCAGAGAATGTATTTGAAAAAAATCAAATCTACTTGAAAAAATTCAGATAGAGGCAGGAAAATATATTATGAAGTGATAAATGTTGTTTTTAAACCACTTACCAATAAAATGGAAGTTTTGTTAAGTTGGTAAAAGTCATGTATCTAAGTTCTATAGCAACCTTTATTATAACAAAGTAACTTTATATATTTTCTTTATGATTTTGAAAAACACAGCAATGCCTCTCCATCACCACTACTCTTTAACACAGGAATTCCTGCCAATATTAGAAGAAAAAACAGGGACTTCCCTGGTGGTCCAGTGGTTAAGAATCCACCTTCCAATGCAGGGGATGTGGGTTCGATCCCTGGTCGGGAACTAAGATCCCACATGCCACGGGGCAACTAAGCCTGAGCGTGAGTAGCAACTACTGAGTCCGCGCCACAAGTAGATAGCCCACGCGCCACAGCTACAGAGCCCACGCGCTCTGGAGCCCTTGTGTTGCAACGAAAGATCCTGCGTGCCTCAACTGAGACCTGACGCAGCCAAAAATAAGTAAATAAAGTAATTTTTAAAAAATTTTAAAGCAAGAGAAAAGAAAAATAAGTGTACAAAGAATATAATACATTTTTTCTTCAGAAGACATGATCATCTTCATAGAAAAGTAGAATCAAAACTAAAAAGAGAGGACTTCCTTGGTGGCACAGTAGTTAAGAATCCATCTGCCAATGCAGGGGAAACGGGTTCGAGCCCTGGTCCAGGAAGATTCCACATGCCACAGAGCAACTAAGCCCATGTGCCACAACTACTAAGCCCACATACCTGAGTCCATGCTCCATAACAAGAGAAGCCACGGCAATGAGAAGCCCACGTACCGCAACAAAGAGTAGCCCCCGCTCGCCGCAACTAGAGAAAGCCCGTGCACAGCAACGAAGGCCCAGCAGAGCCAAAAATAAATAAATAAATTTATAAAAAACAACAACTAAAAAGAGAGTCAAGCATGGAATACAGATACACGATCAAGTTTTTAAAAATCTATAGCATTTCTCTATATCATTAGTAACCAACTAGAAAATATAATAATGTATATAAACAATGTAATACAATAATTATGTATAATAATGCATATACAATAAAAACCAACGTACTATTCACAATAGCAGTAAAAACTAGGAATTAACAAAAGAATACACAAAACCTCTATAGAGAAAGTTTAAACATTTGATATTAAAGAACAAAAATAATATCTGAAAAGTGGAGAGACAGTCATACTCTTTATTTTATTTTTTATTTTATTTTATTCTTTACCATCTTTATTGGAGTATAACTGCTTTACAATGGTGTGTTAGTTTCTGCTGTGTAACAAAGTGAATCATCTATACATATACATACATCCCCATATCTCCTCCCTCTTGTGTCTCCCTCCCACTCTCCCTATCCCACCCCTGTAGGTGGTCACAGAGCACTGAGCTGATCTCCCTGTGCTATGCGCTGCTTCCCACTAGCTAGCTATTTTACGTTTGGTAGTGTATATATGTCCATGCCACTTTCTCACTTCGTCCCAGCTTACCCTTCCCCCTCCCTGTGTCCTCAAGTCCATTCTCTATGTCTGCATCTTTATTTCTGTCCTGCCCCTAGGTTCTTCAGAATCGTTTTTTTGTTTTTAGATTCTATATACATGTGTTAGCATATGGTATTTGTTTTTCTTTTTCTGACTTCCTTCACTCTGTATGACAGTCTCTAGGTCCATCCACCTCACTACAAGTAACTCAATTTCATTTCTTTTTATGGCTGAGTAATATTCCATTGTATATATGTTCCACATCTTCTTTATCCATTCATCTGTCAATGGACACTTAGGTTGCTTCCATGTCCTGGCTATCGTAAATAGAGCTGCAATGAACATTTTGGTACATGACTCTTTTTGAATTATGGTTTTCTCAGGGTATATGCCCAGTAGTGGGATTGCTGGGTGATATGGTAGTTCTATTTTTAGTTTTTGAAGGAACCTCCATACTGTTCTCCATAGTGGCTGTATCAATTTACATTCCCACCAACAGTGCAAGAGGGTTCCCTTTTCTCCAC
The DNA here is from genome assembly GCF_026419965.1 of Kogia breviceps. Taxonomy (NCBI): domain Eukaryota; kingdom Metazoa; phylum Chordata; class Mammalia; order Artiodactyla; family Physeteridae; genus Kogia; species Kogia breviceps. The sequence continues at coordinate 9,944,359 of NC_081312.1, forward strand.
ACCCTCTCCAGCATTTATTGTTTGTAGATTTTTTATGATGGCCATTCTGACTGGTGTGAGGTGATACCTCATTGTAGTTTTGACTTGCATTTCTCTAATGATTAGTGATGTTGAGCATCCTTTCATGTGTTTGTTGGCAATCTGTGTATCTTCTTTGGAGAAATGTCTATTTAGGTCTTCTGCCCATTTTTGGATTGGGTTGCTTGTTTTTTTGATATTGAGCTGTTTGTATATTTTGGAGATTAATCCTTTGAGACAGTCATACTCTTTAATAGCATTACTTAATGTTATAAAAATGTCAATTGTCCCAAGTTAAGCTATTGTTTCAATGTAGGCCCAATCAAAATTGCAGTTGGATTTTTTTGGGAACTCCATAAACTTATTCTAAAAAATTTTTTTAAAGAATAAATGTCGGGCTTCCCTGGTGGCGCAGTGGTTGAGAATCCGCCTGCTGATGCAGGGGACACGGGTTCGTGCCCCGGTCTGGGAAGATCCCACATGCCGCGGAGCGGCTGGGCCCGTGAGCCATGGCCGCTGAGCCTGCACGTCCGGAGCCTGTGCTCCGCAACGGGAGAGGCCACAACAGTGAGGCCCGCGTACCGCAAAAATAAAAAAAAATAAAAAAAAAAAAAAGAATAAATGTCCATGAATAATTGAGGCAACTTTGAAGAAGAAAAGCAGAGGATGTAGTAATGAAAAAAGTATAGAAAAAGAACATTCCATTGGGCCAGTGAACAGAATAAAGAGCTCAGAGACTGACCTGTGTGTGCATATGGAAGCTCAAGATATGAGAACGATGCTCCCACAAATCAATGGGGGAAGGAAAGGACAGTCTAGTGGTTGGAGTTGGGAAAACTAACCCACTGAATGGAGTAAATAAAACCCTAGATTCACTGTCTAATACCACTTACAAAGGCAAGTTCCAGATGGAGTGAGACTTAAATTTGAAAGATAAGGCTAGAATATCAATAGAAGATAATATAGGAGTGCATTTTTGTGGGACACTGTGGCATGTGTGTGTATGTGTATCCCAAAAGCACAGAGTACGAGACCAAAAACAAAAAAAGGGATGGATTTGATCATAATACAATGAAAGATTTCTGTTCAGTGGAAGACACTCTGGAGTAAGTTCATAGACGGATAACAAACTGAGAGATGTTTGCAACATCAGAAATGGACAAGGAACTAATATTGAAAATATCTGAGAAATTTCTGCGAAACAGGAAAAAACAAGAACTGTAAGGGAAAATTGGGCAAAAGATATGAGCAGGAGGCTCACAGGAGAGGAAACCCCAAAACTAGGAAGCCAATGAAGAGAAGTTCAAACTCAGCGGCGAGATAGCACTTATACCTATCAGGTTGGCAAAAACAGTAACATAGAAAGCAGGATAATGCAAAATATTGGCGGGGATGCAGGGATACAGAAAACCCCGTGCAGGGCTGGTGGGAATGTTTAGATGGATGCAGATATCTTTGACAGTCCCCTTGCTGGCCTTAGTGTAATTGGGGTGTATATGTGCACCCCATGACCCAGCAAGTCCTCCCTGGATATTATTTCTCAAAGCAACTCTTACACACATCTCCAGAGGGTGATATATACAAGATATTCATCATAGGATTGTTGAAACATTCAGAGGTATTCTAGGTGTTTGTCCATCCCCCCAGGAATGGGTACATAAAATGCAGTGGACAGGGCTTCCCTGGTGGCACAGTGGTTGGGAGTCCGCCTGCCGATGCAGGAGACACGGGTTCGTGCCCTGGTCCGGGAGGATCCCACATGCCGCGGAGCGGCTGGGCCCGTGAGCCATGGCCGCTAGGCCTGCGCGTCCGGAGCCTGTGCTCTGCAACGGGAGAGGCCACAGCAGTGAGAGGCCCGCATACAGCAAAAAAAAAAAAAAAAAAAAAAAAAAATGCAGTGGACAAACACTGTGGAATACTGTGCAGCAGTTAGAATCAAGCCCCACGTCTGCACAGTGAGGGTGTGTGTATTGTCATGAACAAGTCCAGGAAATTCAGAATGATGTAATGGCCATGGGCCTTCTGGGCGAAAATGAAAGAAGTCCCCACTTCACATCCCTGCCAACATTTGCAGACCATAAATAGGAACATTTGAGGTGAAATAGAGGGAATAGTTATGTAGCTGCCATGGAAATCTTTGTCCTGGGAGACAGTTGGAAGAAGGGGACAGAACAAAGGACTGTAAGACATACTTGCACTGATATTTTTTTTTATCCCCTCTCTCCATCGAAGGCCTCTGGATTTTGTGAGCTGCAGTGCAGACCGTTGAATATGGCAGCTGTGATGACAATGGTAGTAATAGCAGCTGGTACTTACATATGTATTCTCCTGCTATTTATTTATTATACACTCTGTGCCAAGTACCAGGATGGGATCGTCCCATAGATTATTGTTGATTCTTGTGACACCTCCGGTGGGGAAGGAGTTTGGGTCCCCTGCTGACCTGAGAGAGAAAGTAGATTTCTGAACTCTTTAAAGACCCTCCAGACTCTCCCTTCCCGAAGGCATCTACTCTCTATGGACAGGGCGATGGCAGGAGGCCGGGCTCCCATTCCTAAAGCAGGATGCTGTGTGCCCTTGGGCGAGGTCCTCAACCTCTCCAAGCCACAGATTTCTCACCTATGAAATGGGCATAGGGTCTCCGCCCCGGCCTCTTCAGTACGTTGTTAGGAGGGTCAACTGGTGGCTTGCAAAGCATTCTCCGAATGAAGGAATGTGTTAATAATTTACTTTTGGGTTCTGTGGTATCACATGGGTTCACCTTCACAGTCTCATTAATTTTAAATTACCTCTCCCTACCCTCTTATGTCCTGTGCCCCTCCTCCCTCACCTTTGACATATGACTATTTCACTATCACATATACATCATTTATGGTTATTATTATAACAACTACCATTGTTCCAATATGCATGAAATATACATGCACTACTAGGCACCTCATGTTCATTTTCTAAATATTCCTAGTGTGTATGTGTGAGTGTGTGAGTGTGTAAGGGAGCAGAGGGAGACTGGCGTGAGAGTCTTGGTGAGGAGAAGAAGCAAAAGCTTGAAGGGTTCCCATTACTCTGATTTTATGCTCATCCCTCTATCTGGGCAGCCTCTGTCCTTTCCTTAGTGTCTTTCAGGGGGTCGATAGAGCTCAGCTTTGGGTTCCAAAGAGACCTGTGTTTGAATCCTGGCTCTGCCAAGGATTAGCTGTAGGACCCTGAGTAAGTGATATAACTGTCAGGTGAGGACATCAATATCACCCTCACAGGGGTCAAGTGTGACGTGAGATCATCTTTGCAAAGTGCCTGGTGCACAAAAAGCATTCAGTGAATGCTGATTGCCTCTTTTCGATGTGAAACCTTGTGTATCTTCCCTCCCAGCATGTTTGCTCATTGGTCTTTCAGAGAGAGAAAGAAGAAACTGAAAAATGAAAAAACAAGTTAGACCTTGTGATGGTTAATTTTACGTGTCAACTTGACTGGGGCACAGTACCCAGATATTTGGTTGTGAAGGTATTTTTTGTTTTGTTTTGGGTATGAGATTAAGATGTAAGTTGGTGGTGGACTTTGAGTAAAGCAGATTGTCCTCCATAATGTGGGTGGGCCCTGTCTAATCAGTTGAAGGCCAGAACAGAACAGACTGATCTCCCTCAAGCAAAGAAGCAATTCTGCCAGCAGACAGCCTTTGGATTCAAACTGCAACTCTTCTCTGTGTCTCCACCTGCCAACCTACCCTGCAGATTTTGCATGAGGCAATTCCTTAAAATAAGTCTCTTTCTATGTATGTATATATAAAATGCACATACACAAATATACATATATTATATGTACACACATATTTATACACACACACACACACACGCATGCATGCATGCACGCACACACACATATCCTGGTGGTTCTGTTTCTTGGGAGAACCCTAACATAGACCCCCAAGTCAAAACTCTGTGTTACGCAATGCCTCTCTTAGAAGAGTCAGCCCTGAAATGGATTTGGGGTAGGTCTGCCCTGGACATCTTGGAAGGCAGGTGAAGGGCGAAGTGCTGCTGCCTCTGAGTTGCTCTGCTGAGCAGCGAGCTCTGGGTCCTGATTCTGAGAAGCTGAGCATGAGACAGGGGGCATCATGGGATTTCCCCAATTTGAGTAATGAAGTGTTGCCCATTGCCTGCATAGCTGACTAGGAAGAAAATCTATGTTCCGTGCTTTATCCACCATTTGGAGAACGAAAGAAAAAAAGTATTTGGATTTTTCATGAATGCTTTCATGAAAGTATGTGCTGCATTCATCCACTTCTCTACCCCAAAGCCTTGCTAATTACCAAAAGTTATGTTCTTCCAGTGTTGTATTACAGTTGCTGTGGAAGCTCAGACATTAAGTTTCCAGGCTTTGACATTCTGGAGTTTTCCTTTATAACAGGTTTCTCAACCTGAAGACTATTGACATTTGGGCCCGGATGACTTTTTGTTGTTTGGGGTTGTCCTGCGCATTGCAAGATGTTTAGCAGGGCCCCCTGGCCTCCACCCACGTCCTACTTGTCCACTAGTTGCAGTAGAACCAGTGCCTAAGGCTCATGGTAATTTTAGGGGCTTACAAAAATATTTTAATTTTAATTTAATTTTAAAATCAGAAGAAAAACATAAATATAATAGTGAAGAATATATACTAATGAATCCAGCCTGGATTGTATTTCTCTTCACACCAACTTAGTTTTAAAATATAGTTTTTAATGTATTTTTCATGGAGGAAGGGGCTCAGGCCCACAAAAGTCTTACTGTATAGCTCTGCCTCTAGCCACTAGATGCCATTAGCATTCCCCTTTCCAACTGGGACGACCAAAAATGTCTCTAGACATTGTCCTGGTTTGGGGGCAGGTAATGCAGAAATTGGCCAGTTGAGAATCACTGCTTTATGCTGTAAGTACTAAGTACTTACTATACACTGTAAAAAGAATAATTATTCTGTCAACAAGCATTCAGAGGGCACCTCCTGGGAGCTGTGTGCTTGCTCTGGGTACCATAGGAAGAATGGAAGAATAGTATTCTTCCTGCCCTGGAGTTGCTTGGGGAGTGACAAAGGAACCGGGTGAGGTCCATAAGCGGGCTGAGAAGACACAGGGACACGTCAGACCCTCGGTTACCAGGGAAGAAGTGAGTAATTGATTACTGTAGTCAGGAAGGATTCTCAGAGGTGGGCATTCTGAACTGAGTCTTGGAGGTGGAGTAGAAGTTTTTCGGGTTGGAATGAGAATGAGGGGAGGGTCCTTGGTCTGTGGATACGAGTGGAGGGGTGTAAGGGCAACCCAATGTCTGCTGCTGAGGTCACTGCAAAGTTTTAAGGGCGGGACATAGGCCCCTTTGTAATAAGCAGAATAGGTGGGTATTTAGTTCCCTGGAATCAGGGCAATACTAATTTCTCCTTGAATCTCCTGAAAGATTCATTTCTTCTGTCAGCACCAACAATAACATACGACGTGAAATACCACGGGCTCTGACACCATGTCCAGACCCCGTGAAGTCCAATTAGAAAATTAACATTGATTTCAGATTTATCAGATTCGAGTTTTGACTTTTGTCCAGAGGAGAACAGGGGCACGGTGTTATTACAGGCTTGTATTTCACCTTCTCGAGGAAGGAAAGGAAAGACACACGTCGTTTTGATGGGATCCAGAGCCCAGGTCAGAGAGAGGCACCCTATTTTATAACGGGGCTGCTGTCTAGCAGGAGTCAGGCCCTGGGGATGCTGTTTAGTTTCTGGGCCGTCACGCCAGAGATGTGAAATAGAATGCAGTCCCTGGGCCGACGCCGGCCTCTGCAGGCGAGGGGATCCGCTGGCTGCAGGGCTAAATGGTCCTGGCACAATGAGAGCTCTCAGACTGGCCCTGGAGGCTGGGAGGGAGGGTGCTTCTGGAACTTTCAAATTAGCCCCAGTTCGCACCCTGCCTAGGAGGAGTGGTGCCTGCCTTTCTCAGTGTACTCACAAAGGCAGGCCTGGAAATGCTGGAATTGGGTGCAGTTGGAATGACCCGGAGCACCTCTGCTTCTTTGGGGCTGTGGGATTTTTTTTTTTTTTTTTTTTTGGCTGTGCCCTACGGCTTGTGGGATCTTAATTCCCCAACCAGGGATTGAACCCCGGGCCCTGGCAGTGAGAGCACAGAGTCCTAACCACTGGACCGCCAGGGAAGTCCCTCACCCTCTCTCTTAATAACAGAACGGCCTCCTTCCCACACCCTCTTCCCTTCCAGGAGCCACACAACATGGCGGAAGGACAAGGATGTGGTGGACTGAGTGCCTCCTCATCACCGGAGCGGCGGGGCTGTACTAGTTCGAATCTCTCTTTTGCCACTCAAGTCCATGGCCTTGGGAAAACTGATTGACCCTGTCGGATGATGGTGGAACCAGGCACTGTTGTATATGCTCTTCGTATCTTTACCTGTTGGCCACTGCAGCAACCTAGGAGGTGGTGCCGGGCATAGAATGAGCATACGGGAAACATTAGTTCTTGGCGTTACCATTATTCTGAATTATCGTCACTGTGAGCATTAGAGGTAACGTGCATACACGGCTGAATCTCGAAGCTGATGAGGCTGATGCCTCAGAGGTGTTCACCAAGTAGGAGTTGGTACTAGTATTTGCTGAGCTATTCTTAGCTCCTCTGTTATGACTGGGATTGTGGCTGGAGAGGTCTGGACTCAGAATAGTGGTCATTCTGCAGGAGAGGAGTCCAGCCTGCCTGATCCTGTAAGGAAGGAGGGGAGGGCCTCGGGGTTCCCATTTTACGGATGTGGAGACTGGGGCTCCTGAGCCGACCCGTGCCTTGCCCAAGGTCACACGTGAAGTGCAGCAGAATCAGTAGGCTGTGGACTCAGGGCCACCTGCCCCTGTCCCAGGCGGCCTTGGATAGTTTCCTTGGGTTCACAGCTTAGGTCCCTCCTCAAACCTCTTCCCCCACGGCCCACAGATGTCCTCTGCATTCCCTCCTGGGCCAGTGACTCGCCCGGTCCCCCTCTCGTTGGGTACACCGGCAGCCCCGGCCAGCATCGCCGTGGCCACGGAGGGAGCAGAGCCCATTGCCTCCAGAACCATCTAAAAACAAGAAAATAATACTTGCAAACGCAGCCCTCAATATCTCTCCGGGCAACAAGATCTGTCTACAAACCTGAGAAGTTCAGATTACCAACTTTCCAGGCCTTTTTACCAAGCCAATCCAAAAACAATCCTGGTTTTATAACTCCATAAAAAGGGCTCAAGAGCTTTCATGCAGAGCAGGAGGGCCGCGCAGGCCCAGGGGCAGCTGGGGGAAGCCCTCAGTCTCCCGAACTGGGAGGTGCGGGGGAGACTGCCAGGCAGGGGGCGGGCAATCTTCAGGCCCAGAGTCCTTGTCTGAGATGAAAACCAGCCAGAAACGTCTGCTTCCACGTCCTTGATGGGAGTTATCCTCAAGAGAGGTGACAGGCGACAGCCCCGAAAGGCAGCAGGACAGATCGCTCTTCTCTCTGACAGATGCGGAACGCGAGGTGCAGGGCAGGCGCAGGTTTCCCGGAGGAGATGTGGCCGGTGGCGAGGGTGGGCGGCTAGTCTTTGCTGGGCTGGCAAACCTGCTCCCTGGCGCAGAGCTGCCTCCGCCTGGAGGGGGCGCCCTGTTCTCGTTAGTGCGCAGGCGCCCCGTGGGTGCTCACTTGGCCTCAGCTGTCTGGGCAGCAAGTTTTCTGCAGGGATTCTGGGCAGTCCTCCGGTCCGGAACCAAGATAGCCCAGAGCACGTTTTGTTCTGTCCCTGCGTGCTTTTTTCCTGCAGTCAGATGGTTCTGGGTGGCTTATGGGCGTGGCCAAATCTCAGACGGTAAGGATTTAGCCCCAGTTTCCTCTGGGCAAGGGGGAAATGCAGCTCTCCCTTGCAGGGTTAGCTAAGGTTTAGATGAGGTGATGAGGCCAGGGGCTGGGGAAGAGGTCCCGTCCTACACAGTTAGTGGCTGTGGAAATTGGATCAATGATATTGACTGGGGGATTCGAATCAACAACGTTTATATTCTTTGACCCAGTAATTCCACTTGTGAAATTGATCCTGGGGAGTAATTTGAACAAAGGGCAAAGATGTGCGGGGGAGGAGGTTCAGGACCACCCTGTGTGGTGCAGGAATGAAAACTGACAAATACCCAGCCCTTGATAGAGTGCGGGTTCAACAAAGAAGGCGCCCTGCACCCGGCTCCCCTGCCCCAAACATGCTGGAGTCATTGAAGAAAATCAGGTAGATATACATTCAGTGACCAGGAGTGAAACCTAAGTTCACACACACACACACACACACACACACACACACACACACGTATGCATAACAGATTATGGAACACTATGAAGGGTATTGTTTGATTTTTGTATTGATTTATATATTTTCTTAATATACATAGATAAATCTGGAAGTACATACCAAATAAATTGTTAACAGTGTTTATTCCTTTGGGATAAGCGTATGGGGACTGTTTGCAACCTACTGAATCCATTTTTTAGTGTATGATTTTTTAAAAATGCAGCCTGCATTAATTTTATAAACAGAACAGAAAATATTCCAGTTTGGTTTAAAAACAAGCTGAGAGAACATAGGAAAAGCATGAGAACAGTGACCAGCGCAGAGTAGCTGCTTTAGTACATGAAGTTCTGTTCACGGGGCCTCTTGACCTCATCAGTCACAAGGAGCAACTTTGAAATTTACGTGACCATTTGTCCCCTACTGAAACCCCACAGGTCCAGCTCAGCAATATTTGGATAAATTACAATGGAAATATACACGCAAAAGTAAGTCTCATTGAAAGAAAAAAGAGAAGAAAAAAACCTGAGTATACACGTATATAAAATCCATATTACAACATGCTAGACTGGAAACTATAAATTGGAAACACGTGAAGTCACCCTATATTGACCTATGGATCGCATTTTTAATACATCATCTTGAAATTGAGCCATCTTCATAAAGCACCTGAGGATGGGAAGACGAGCACCAGCCTTAGGGCGCTGGGTGAGAGGCAGGCTGCTGCCTGCTGCCCTTGGGCACATTCGTGGCCTCTTACTTCAATGAAAAGAAGTTGAAAAGGAGCTTACTTGGCACCCCTGCACACCTTCCCAATCGCACAAGGCAAATGCCAAACAGATGTCCTCAAAGGATGGAAATATGAAATAAAAGGCACGTTTAGGGCTTATAGAGCTGAAAACCAAAAACCAGTGGAAATTAGAGCTCTGATGAGTGCAAAGCTTGCCGTTAATTCATCTTTTTTTCCACCATAGCTCTTGCAAATTGGCTTCCAGATGTTCAGTCAGCAGGAGATAGAAGAGTGATGTAGCCTAGTATGATAGTGACGGGTCTGAGCCAGGCAGACAAAGTCTTCAGGATCTAGCAGAAACCTACCTGTGCAACCTCGATCGCCCTCCCCTACACTCTTATTCCCCACTCCCTAGCATACAATCTTTCATCCTCTCCACGCTCTAGCTTACCAATCCCTGATTTCCCCACTCACTAGCATACCATCCTTTGTCCCTCACTTTCTAGCATACCATCCTTCATCCTCTACTCTCTAGCATATCATCCTTTGTCCCCCACTCCCTAGCGTACCCATCCTTGATCCCCCACTCTCTAGCATACGCATCCTTGATCCCCCACTCTCTAGCATACCCATCCTTGATCCCCCACTCTCTAGCATACCCATCCTTGATCCCCACTCCCTAGCATACCATCCTTTATCTTCCTCCCTTCTCTAAACTATCTAACAGTCCCATCCACGTTAGCCCAACATTTAAGACCCTGCATGATGTTGAGTTATTCATAGGCCTCTGTCTGAATCTTTCATGCCTTCATAATGTTCTTCCCTTATCTAGAATGCTCTAAGAGGCTCTGCAAACCCCTGGGAACCTTGTGGACTCAGAAAAATGTTACCTCCTCCTGTGGGCAGCCCTCAGCCCAAGAGAGACCTCTGTTCTGGCACTTCTTGCACCTTATTGCCTTTCCTGTTCAGACCTATCTCCCCAGACAGGAGCTTCTTCTTCAAGGCAGGAACTTTGGTCATTTTAGTTCTGGAAGAGAGGTTAGTGGTTTTCAGTGTTGAGGAGTCTCACAGGCCTTACCTTCCCACCTATCACATAGTGTGCACTTTATTCAATGAATGAATGAATGAAATGGGGTCTCTCCCAGATACCCCCTATCCTCCCTACCCCACCAGAGAACATTGGGAAATTTTGGTGGCAGAAAGAAAAAGCAATCCCTGGAGGGAGCAGATTGCCATTTATCTAGATCTAGGGTCTGCCTTTCCTCTAGGAACTGAATAGATGTTAATCTCATCTGATTCTCCCATATCCACTTTACAGATGTAAAAACAGATACTCAGAGGGAAGAAGTGCCTTGCCTAAGGTCACCTTTGTCATGGCTCAGGACCCTGGGCTGGAGGACAGAGGTGAGGTTGAGACCCCGGGCTTGGTGTGTCGGGTTGGTCAGCAGGCTGAGCTCTTGGAAAAGCCCGCGGGACTGCAGGAGAAAATGTTAATTTTAAGTTCATTATGGTCTTTGTGAGCAAATGTCTGCTTATCTTCCAAGACTAGAATTCTGGGAATCTGTGATCTTGATGTGATTTCCCTCTTAAGAGGCTGATAATAGCACAATGGTATTGTGTCCTCTGAAACACCCAGTTAAGCAGATATTATTATTATTTCATTTCAGATGAAGAAAACGGAAGCTTAAAGGAGTTATTAGGCCCCCCAGTAATTTTAGGTGGTTGAGTCGGGCTTTGAAACTGAGGGTCTGACTCCCAGCCTGTATGCTTCCAACTGTCCCACACGGCTTTTATTTCCCTCTTCAAGTTTGGTGACCCCAGCCAGGGCCAAATGTAGAAGTCCCAGCTTGGTCTGGCAGGTCCCGTGATCCCTTGGAATTGGAGTCAGGGTAGAGGCAGGTTCACATTCCCCACCAGGGCGCTGTGCCTTTCGGAGTTCATTCAGTCCATCTGGAAACATGCACCTACTATGTGCCAGGTCCTGTGCTCAGCACTGGGGAAATGTCCTTGTCCTGAGACCCACGGAGCCTGCAGACAATGAATGACTGAACAAATGCATGAGCAAGATCCTTGCAAGTAGCAGTAAGTGCTTTGAAGGCACTTCATCCCAAGCCACGCAAGTGATGACTTGATGAATAGGATGTTCACCCCGCATGCCAAGGAGCACTCGGGGGCTGCCTTCCAAGGACAAGGGCACGTGCTGTGTCTGGGACCGAGGGCATAGCCACACTGATTCAAAACCCAAATTTGTGGGCCTCTCTCCTGCAACTTCAGGTGGGGTGCATCCAGGAAAACAAGTCACAGTAGGCAAGGGGAAGGGGATTAACATGGGAGTGGACTTCACAGGTGGTGGAGGGACTGAAAGAGCGGAAAGGGGACCCTTGCGCTGAGCCAGAGGTCAATGCGGGAAGCAGCTGCCACCCACAGTGGGGAGGGTGGGGGGCGGGAGCTTGGAGGAGGGGCTTGTAGAGTTGGGGATCAGACCCCTGAGACGGGGAAAGAAATGAGGCTGCAACTGAGCGTAGAGTCGGGGTGAAGGGTGATACTGCCGGGTGATACCATTCGGAGCAGCAGGCAGACAGGAAAGAGGCTGTGCCTCTCGCTTCCTCCTGCCACCCCGTCTCCCGCTAGTGCCCCTCTTGGCAGAGTCCCCTGGGACAAGCTGCCTGACGGATCTGAGGAATGACATTTGCACACCCCCAGCCCCCGCGTCCCTGAACCCAGTGTAGACGAGTGGATGGAAAGCTGAGAGAAAGGAACTCATGCTGTCACTTACTAATGCTCTGACCTCTGGAAGTTAAACCCGGCCTGTGAAACAGGCTGGTATTGCTCCTATGGTTGCTATGGTGATTACTAGAGATACTGATGCAAACTGCCTGGCACCTGTAGGCACTCATTGACTGGTAGTTAGTGTTCTTTTTTTTTTTTTTTTTTTTTTTTTTTTTGGCGTTACGCGGGCCTCTCACTGTTGTGGCCTCTCCCGTTGCGGAGCACAGGCTCCGGACGCACAGGCCCAGCGGCCATGGCTCACGGGCTTAGTTGCTCCGCGGCATGTGGGATCTTCCCGGACCAGGGCACGAACCCGTGTCTCCTGCATCGGCAGGCGGATTCTCAACCACTGCGCCACCAGGGAAGCCCTGTTCTTTTTTTTTAATTGAGACGGATCCAACTAAAGTTCCACACTATAGGATTTTATACCTGTGAAAGGGCAATAAATCCCTCCCACCTCCAACTCCCACTTTCTAAACAACTGCCCAGTTTTTATACTTCTCAATAACACTTACCACTGGCCAAATTGCAGCATAATTTACTTTTCAAGAATCCTTCTTATTTATTGTCCTTCTCTTCCCACTAGAATGTGAGCTACAGAAGGGCAGGAATTTTCATCTGTTTTGTTCTCCCAGGACCAAGAGCAGGGCCCAAGTTTAGCTGTGCTTAATAGCTATTTTTTGAATGAATGAAACAGCAGAACTTCAGATGCAAATTAATTCAGTGTTTTCCTTCCTTCTTCCCCTCCCTTCCTCCTTCTTTCTTTCCTAGAATACTTGTTGATGGCTGTTATATTCCAGGTGTCATTTAAAGCACCGGAAGTTGTAGGCATTTTAACTTTTAATTACCAGTCACCTCATTGCTTGTCAGCCCCTTGGCCTCAAGGCTGAGTCTGATTCTCTCATTGCAATCAGGCCACCTGTGTTCAGGTCCTAGTCCCACCACAAACTGCTGGTGTGCTCTTGGTTCATTCATTCATTCCTTCATTCATTCATCCAGCAAATATTGAGTTTGGTTATGTGTCCAGTGCTTTGTCCAGGACTGCGGATAAATTGATCTATGCCTTCATTTTTTTTTTTTTTTTTTACAACCAATTAACTTAATATCGGCTGTGTAACTTACATCTCTGAGCCTAAGCTTACTCATCTGTGAAATGGGCATAGTAATACGAGCTGTCCAGTTTGTTGTGTAGAAAGGTACTTAGACAAGGACAAGCACATGCCTCCTGCCAAGAGCAGTGACCAGGCTGTGGACTGTGGGTTTCTGCAGCATGAGGTGGGGTGTAATTAGGTAATCATCTAACAGACCTTAATCTAGGCGCTGACGATATAGTCTTCTAAGTGCTTTCCCAGTATTCACTCATTCGACCCCCATCACAGTCCTGGGAAATAGATGTACTGTCGTTATACCCATTTGACAGATGAGAACACTGAGGAAAAGTGAGGACATGTAACTTGACCAAGGTCATGCCACCAGTAGAGGGCAGAGCCAGGATTCCAATCCAGGCTAGTAACCATGATGATATGCTAAGAGAAGCAGGGGCAACAAGGCCCAGCATTTCTGTGTGGCAGGATCTGGGGGGCAGTGGGGCTGGAAGTGTGGTGAACGTGGGCTGGGAAGGTGGTTTGCAGGGGTTTGGACCTTTCTTTGCATCACATGTACGTAAGACTTTAAAAACGTCCATATCAAAGAGTGGAGGGGCTTGGAAGGAAGCCCCCTGCTTCCACTCAGGTCTAAGTGGGAGTGCAGGGTCTGGAGGGAGGGTGGCTGGGGGAGGGAAGGCCCTGACTAGAAGGAAAGGCTTGGGGGAGAAGAGCCCCATGGGGGGCTCCCACTGGCCCTCTAGGCAGGGGGTCTGTATACCAGCAGCACCAGCCTTACCTGGGAGCTTGGAAGAATGCAGAACCCCCCCGGACCCACTGGCCTGGACCCTGCCTTTCATACGGTCCCAAGGCTTGGTGTGCACCTTGGGGCTGGTGCAGGGCTGCCCTGGTGGGAGTGTGATGGTCCCAAGGCATAGGCACCAGTGGGAGGGTTGGGTGGAGGGAGTTCTAAAGTCTAGTCCTGGAGAAGAAGGTCTCAGCTGGAGAGGTCTTCCCTGGCTACATTCTTTAAAGCCCAGACCTCTTTTATTTCCTTCTTTTCACTTCCGGTGCGCACACGCACACCAAAGGCCCTCTGAGGACTGGGAAGTGGGGTGCTTGATTCAGTGTGAACTCTCCAGCTTTCCCTACAGTGTGGACTGTGGTGAAATCCTTGACTTTAAATGCAAAATTTCCTCTCTGAGTTCGGTCTGCCCTAGGCAGGGGCCCTGGGGATTGGCTGACCCAGGAATTTGGCTATAGTTAGAAGGAAGTGTTGGTAAAACACATCTGAGCTGGGGTTGCTCGAGATGGGACCAAAGGGTAAAAATAGAAAAAAGAAGTGAGAAGGCTTAGTTGCAGGTAAGCCATCACAAACCTGCATTCCCGATTAGGCCCTGCCATTTCTTGCTGTGTGATCTGGGGCAGGTGACCTAACCTCTCTGAGCCTCAATTTTTATAGTCTGAAAAATGGGGGAGAGTAATATCTTGTCAAGTTTTGGCTCACCTCTCTCTCCACACACAGAATTTTACCTCCTTGGAAGCAGAGATTATATCTTTCTGGAATTTCTCTTTTGTTTCCCTTACCACCTATATTCAGACTCAGTTTCAGGTAATATCTATTAAGTCAGTTTAATTCCTTTTATCTAGCCGACACTGGTGGAAATCCTATTGAGGGGTGGGCCCTGGTTCGGTTCTAGGAGGATGGAGGAGAGAGGAAGTAGGCCCTGGCCCCAGGGAAGAAGCCGGTAGGTAGAGACCGGCCTGGGACGTCATCATTTCAAAACAATAATAGAGGGACATCCCTGGGGGTGCAGTGGTTAAGAATCCGCCTGCCAATGCAGGGGACATGGGTTCAAGCCCTGGTCCGGGAAGATCCCACATGCAGTGGAGGAACTAAGCCCGTGCACCACAACTACTGAGCCTGCGCTCTAGAACCCACGAGCCACAACTACTGAGCCCACTACTGAAGCCCACGATCTCTAGGGCCTGTGCTGTGCAACAAGAGAAGCCACCATGATGAGAAGCCCACACACCGCTACAAAGAGGAGACCCGCTTGCTGCAACTAGAGAAAGCCTGCGTGTAGCAGCAAAGACCCAATGCAGCCAAAAAACAAAACAAAAACAAAAACAATGATAGAGGGAAGGTTAAAGCTATGCGGCTGCTTTGAGATCCCAGGGCAAGATCCAGGAGGCCTTCCTGGAGGAGGTGACCCTTTCAGGATGAGTCAGAGTTGGGCAGGGGAAGAGAGACTGGTGCTGTTGTTGAGGATGATGATGGTTGCTGACAAGAGACCTAGCATTTACGGAATCTATACTGTCCGCCTGGCGCCTGTGTTAGTGCTTCACATGGGTTGTCTTATGTAATCTGCACAACAACCTGATGAAGTAGGCACTATTTCATCCCCATTTCTAGATGAAGGAACTGAGGCACAGACAGGGTAAGTAACTTGCCCAGGATCACACAGCTCATTAAAATAACCACAGGTATTTTACATTTAAAAGTATTTACTGTATGATTTTTATACACCATTTAGAGGGTTAACTATTTTTCAATTCTTACATCATTTCATACCTTTCACCAATCCCATGAAGTAGGGACTGGTCATTTTGTTCATGTTTATTATTCTTATTTTACAAATTTAGAAAACGAGGCTGAAAGGCCAGTCCTTGTCCACTGTCACACAGCGAGTGAGCAGGGAAGCCAGGATTAGAACCCAGGTCCTGAGGCCTGGAGCCCGTGGCACTCATCACCTGCTATATGTGTGTGAACACCCGCCTCTGTGTTGGGCATTTTCCCTGGAGGGAAATACAGTACAGTAAGTCCCCTACATATGAACCTTCAAGTTGTGAACTTTCAAAGATGTGAACATGCGTTCCCTCAACGTCGGGAGTGAGCGACACTGCAGCTCGCCCTCCGTCTCCTGTTGCTGACGATCCTTCAGGTCTACCGTCTCTCACCTCCTCTCCCTCCTCCACTCGGTACCTCTTCTTGCCTGTTCACTCGATGCCCGCCCCTGTGTGCCAGCTGTTGTGCTGTACTACTGCCCCTTTCAAGGTACTGTACTGTAAGATGAAAACGGTTTCCTTTATTTTTGTGTCTGTTTTATATTTGTTTTGTGTTTTTAATGTATTATTTGTGTGAGGAGTCTTATAAACCTATTACAGTGCAGTACTGTGTAGCCAATTGTGTTCGTCGGGTACCTAGGCTAACTTTGTTGGACTTACAAACAAGTAGGAACGCGCTCTGGGAACAGAACTCGCTCGTGTGTGGGGGAATCACTGGGCACAGGGCAGGTGCTCAACCATTTCAGAGCAATTTATGAAGCCCCCGCTGTGTGCGGAAGCCCAGAGCAGTGTCCCTCCGCCCCCTCCTCACTGCCCCCGATGACAGAGGATTTTCTAGCCTCTCCCTTAGTGCTGGGGGCCCTCCTCGCACCCTTCCCGCTCTCCTGTTGTTCTCAGCTGTCTGTACAGTCATCTGAGCGCTCCCGGAGGGGAGCGTCGGAGGGCTTCACGAGCCACATGCTGAACAGATGCTTCTGGATGTCTGGAGAAACGAAGTGAGGGGTGCACTCGGGTAATGAAGCCGAAAGCGCTCGGAGTCGACGGCCTTTGGGGCTTGATTAGCAGAGACTCACACTTTACTGCAGAATTGGCAAAAAAAAAAGGTGCTTGGAATGAATGCAGGACGAATTTATAAAACGTTGGAACAGTCAGTCAGGAAAAGCCAGGCTTTCCCCGGCCTGGTGGGGACCCAGACAGAGCCCTGGGAAGTTTGGTTACCCCTCATGGGGTCTGCTGTGGGAGAGAAGAAAGATTCTAGAGATGGAGGTTCCAGTCTTGGCGCCAGCAACTCTTTCCTGTGATCCTCTGTCCACATTTCCAAAGCTCTCTGAGCCTCAGCTTTCTCATCTGTAAAAGGGGCAGATGTCTCCTACCTCAAAACATCCTGGGAGGAGTAAATGAAATACTGTACATAAAGCACATGGCATAGTCAGCTTCTGAGCTCTTCATTCGCCGTTTTTTGCTGGCCTACATCTCTCCCATGCCCCCAGCGCCCTCCAGATCCATTCCTCTTGCTCTGTGCCTGGGGAGATCACCCCCGTGGACTTCATTTCCCAGGTTCCCTTGCTCTGTGGCATCAACCAGTGGGAGGACCAGTAGGAGCTCAGAGGGTGGCAGCAGAGAGAGGTTGGGGTATTTGTCCCCCGGTCCCTCCTTGCTTCAGGGCTGGTACCCAGGGCGTGAGTCCCTCTAGGACTATTTCCACCAGGCAGCCCCTCTGCCAGGCTCTAGCTCTCACCCGGATCCAGGAACGCAGTTTTCTCCACATCTGTCCTGCTTCAGTCCAAAGAGCAGTAATGCATTTCCCTTTGCTGGTCTTCTCGCTTTGCCCACGTGCTATGACTAGTCCCTTTATGACCTTCTCCCCAGATTCCAGCTGCGGCGTGAGCTGCCTCTTTCCTGCCAGGCCTCTCGAAGTGCTGTGGTCGATAAGGTCAGTTTTTCTTTCCCTTCTAGTTCCAACTGTGCCACCAACAGCCCATGTGTGATCTGAGACAAGTCTCTTCTGTTAATTCTGCTCTCCTCAAGTGTCCAGAGGGGGGTAGTTTTTGTCCTCCCCTCTGCAGGATTAACCAGTGAGTGGTAACTAGTCTGGCCCTCCGCCATCCCCTGACTCAGTTTTTTCTTTAAGAGGAGGAGTAACTTAGCTGACGGTGACTTTGGGATGGGGAAAAAAGGGCGCAACCCAGCCCCTCCTTTGGGGAGGAAAGAGGCCTGCGGTTGTGTGGTTGAATTTAACTCCATGCAGGAAGTCTTAGGGACGCGGATTTGGCCACAGATCTAAGCCTCACTCTTCAATCAGTTCTTCCAATAAACCTGATGTTGCAATTTATGTTTCCATGATTCTTGCGTCTACTACTTGCTGCTTCCAAATTCAGGAGGGCGGTGGACATTGGCCCCCTCAGTCCCCAGCACCTCTCTGAGACGAGTCTCTTCCTCTACAAATAGCAGGAGTACTACTAAATACTCACCAGGCTCAGCTGGAACATGCTTCAAGTCTGTGAATATTGGAACCCATAGGATTCAGTGCTTGGAATGTGGGAGGGGTGCTGACTGTTCTACCGTCCAGACAAGCTCTCAAGGCTGGTGACCAGATCTGTTCATCTTGAGACGAATGGGTCCCCACCCCCAGTTCCTAGCCCAGGCATCCTTATATAGTAGGTGCTTGATAAACACTTGCTGAGGAATTGGTCCCCGCGGCAGCTCAGGTCCTGCAGAAAGCAGTTGCTGTGGTGGCATTAGGAGTGATAGAGGCTTATGCAGATAATGCCTGTAAAAAAGACGAAGGGAGAAGAAGCAGGCATGGCAACGGGAGACTCAGAGCCCTGTGAACGCCTGACAGTCTTGGCCAGGCCAGTGCGGAGCTCCAGAACAAATACTGCACGGCAAGGGGTCCCATGCTGGGCCCGAGTGGCCAGTTTTTGGCTGGGGACTGGCCCTGACATGCCTGGTGGAGCTGGATGGTACCCACAGCTGAAGGTTGTCAATGAACCTCTGTTCTTGCAGCTGAACCACAAATTCCTTCTCGAAGAGAGACCTGAATGGCACATCTCCATGGCCACCAGTCACTGGGCAACCTGCTTAATGGCCGCCGAAGGAGACATGTGAGTCACAGGCTTGAGGTGACCCCAATCCACCAGCATGATCACCCATCAAAGCAGGCAGGGCGCTCAGAGACCCGGTCATTCATTCATTCAACAAGCATCTAGGGGAAGCCTACTACATTTCCTGCTCTGGGCTCTGGGAAAATGGCATCAAACAAGAGAGTCTCTGCCCGGATCTGCTAGGACACGGGTGGGAAACTTCAAAGGGTCAAATGGTAAATGTTTTAGGTCTATCACAAGTACTCCACTCTGCCGCTACGGGGCTAAGGCAGGCATGGACGATATGCGAGCGAATGGGTGAGGCTCTGTTCCAGTAAGACTTTACAAAACTGTCCGGATTTGGCCTGAAGGCTGTAGTTCTCTGACCCCTGATCTGGGATAACATCTGTCTGTTTACTGATGAGAAGACTGGGGCCCAGAGAGGGCAGGGACTAGGCTAAGATCACACAGCAGGCAGTGGGGGAGCCAGGGCAAGAAGTTCGGAGGCTTGACTCCCATCCCAGTGCTGGTTTTGATACGTTTGTTTTCAGTGTGCTTCTGGTGGGGAGGCATCATTCCGCCGTCAACAGAGGAGGACGCTCTGGCTGGAGCGGGACATACACTGACAGCAATCAAATCCTGATCCGCTGCCTCTAGTTGTCCCACGTGGATCACCCTTCCTCAGTCTCCTCATCTGTAAAATGGGTACACCCACAGTTACCCCCCCCCCCCAGGCATGAAGAGGATTAACTGAGTTAATACTTCTGCAGAACCCGAGGACACGTAAGAAGCATTCTGTTACTGTTTCTTGCATAAATACATGGTAACCTTGGCTGGAGGAGAGACTAGACCCAGACCCAGAAAGTCAGTCTCCTAGAGTTTGGGTACCCATCATACAAGGGGAAGTCAGCACTGTCAGCACACAGCACAGGGGTCGGAGGGATTCCATGTTCTTCTTGATGCACAGAGAAGTCAGCACGGGGTCCCTGCCCCAAGGTCCTCGGCTAGCGCGGAGAGGACTGGAGAATGGAGTCCCCTTCCTGTCCAGCCTCAGAGTCAAGAGACACTGGAGTCTTGCTTTGACTGTGTACGTACTAGGAATGGGATAAAGCGGGGAGTGCCAGTCACCGGGCTCAGCACTACCCAGCATCCTGTGCGGCGACAGCAGGACATGCAGTCATGGCCCCAGCCTTGTGCATTATCCTCGTCTGGATCAAGTGTAGTCTGAACCAGAGCTGTGGAGCGGAACAGGACTTGTTTACCATGATCCCTGCGGGAGCCACAGCTGCAAAGCGCCTGATCTATTGTTTAACAATTTAAAATTAAATTTGAATAAAAGGAAATTAAAATTGTATTTTATTTTTTAATTGAAGTATGGTTGATTTACAATGTTGTGTCAATTTCTGCTGTACAGCAAAGAGATTGAGTTACACAAGTGTATATAATACATTCTTTTCTATATTCTTTTCCATTATGGTTGATCGTAGGATACTGAATATAGTTCTTTGTGCTATACAGTAGGGAAAACTGAAATTTTAAATCCACAGTTAACTAATATTTTTGCTTAGCTCAATCCTCTTTCTTTTTTCTTAAAAATTTATTTATTTTTGGCTGCGTTGGGTCTTCATTGCTGCGCGTGGGTTTTCTCTAGTTGCGGTGAGCGGGGGCTACTCTTCGTTGCGGTGCGCGGGCTTCTCGTGCGGTGGCTTCTCTTGTTGTGGAGCACAGGCTCTAGGCACGCGGGCTTCCGTAGTTGTGGCACGCAGGCTCAGTAGCTGTGGCGCACGGGCTTAGTTGCTCCGCGGCATGTGGGATCTTCCCGGACCAGGGCTCAAACCTACCCGTGTCCCCTGCATTGGCAGGCGGATTCTTAACCATTGCGCCACCAGGGAAGCCCTCGATCCTCTTTTTACTTGAATAAATTTCCTTACAGAGAAAACTGTGTATAGAAACAGAAAACCGTACCCACTGCAATAAACAGAAAGTAATCTTAAAAATAAACAAAATGAAGAGCAAGGTTCATCATCCTAGCTGTATACTTTTGTCTTTTGTCTGTGATGTGACCCCCATGTGACCCCCATGTGTCCCCCATGTGACCCCCATGTACGCTTTCTCCCAGTTGGAAAACAGAGATGAACAGGTGTTGGGAGGCGTTAAAAACATCAGCACCAAGCTGAGCCTTTCTTGTCCTAGACAACATCAGTAAGACTGGAAAAGAATTGTAAAAGGAATAACTCTCCCACTGTGTGATGCTCTGTTCTTTAAGGTGGTGTCGGGTCCCCCATGGCTGGCACTTTCCCACCTCTGGGTAACTCTGCTCTGGAAGGACAGAGATAGCTGCGTACCTTGGGCATTTCTTTTGCAAAGTGGAGCTTTACATGAGACCAGGGACTCATCTGTGGCAACGCCTAGCTTCAACTCTGGAGTGATCCACAAACACATAGGTACGGACCGGGGCTAGTCAGTCTCTCTGAGCCTTAGTTTTCTCCCCTGGACACACCTGAGGTCACTCCAGCTCTGACGTCAGCATCCAGTGGGAGCCTCCATAGCTTAGTGGCAGCAGCCCAGGTTTTAGTACCAAAGAGACGTAGGTTTGCCCCCTGCCGTGTTTCTTATTGGCCTTGGTTAAGTCGCCACAACCACTGAGCCTGCGCTCTAGAGCCCGCAGGCCACAACCACTGAGCCCATGTGCCACAACTACTGAAGCCCGTGCGCCTACAGCCCGTGCTCCGTAACAAGAGAAGCCAGTGCACAGCAACGAAGAGTAGCCCCCGCTTGCCGCAGCTAAAGAAAGCCCGCACGCAGCAACGAAGACCCAATGTAGCCAAAAATAAATAAATAAATAATGATTAAAAAAAGAATTAATGAGATGAATTATGCTGACCACTTAGCTCACAGCAGACTGCTAATAAACACGTGTTGAATGAATGCACATGTGAAGATGGATGCCCCCGGGGTCTCCGGCTCCCGATCCTTGTGGGTGGCGACCCCATCACACAGATGAGGAAGCTGAGACCACAGAGTGAGCTTCAGCAGGGGTCACTCCAAGGGCGGGAGGCAGAGTCAAGACTCTCCCAGGTCCGGGCCTCCAGCTTTTTCCATGATGCCACACTGCTTCCCAGATTCCAGTTCGCTGTCCTCAGGTCTGGTTTTTATGGCCCAGGTTTCAGATTTTCGTCTTGGAGACTCTGGGAAAGGCTTTGTCTCTCCACTGACTTGGGAGCCATAATTCCCGTATTAACCGGAGAAGACCTTGGGGTTTTACTGGGGCACATAAAAAGCAGAGGCAGGCCCTGGCAGGGAAGCCTGGGGACAAATAAAATGCCCCTGTCACTTGACACTCACCAAGGTCTTGGTTCAGGCACCTAAGTGGGGAATGAACATTGATCCTGAGGGTCTGAAGTTACACCTGTGCTCACAGTGAATTGGGCACCCGGGGACGCATAAAAAGCCTTAGACACACCGCTTGGCTTAGCCTGAAAGGGGTACTTAGCTCCCCACCATTCATGCCTGGAGGTCAGAAGTACCGGGACCCAAGGCTGGTACTTACTCGCCTTGTGCAAGGAGAGTGCATGAAGGCTCAGCTTGTCAAAGGAGATGGTCCAGTCCCCCCAGTTTCTTAGCCTGGACCTGGACGAACCCTTTGGGAACGGGCTAAGCATGGAGGCACGAGCGCCTACTGTGTGCTAGGCGCAGTACATGCGTAATCGTACCCCTCTGTGCAGTCAAGGAAACGGAGCCTCAGCTAGGGTCAGTTCCTTGCCCCAGATCACACAGCTAGGAAGGGAGTGGGCGCTGGGAAATGTTTGGGGAGCCATGTGCATCTCAGGCCCTTCCCCCGGTAGGGTCCCATTATCAGGGGGAGGTGACTCTTCCTGATCTCACTGGAGGGGGTTAGGAAATGTGGATTCTGCAGCAGGACTTGGCGATGGCTCTGTGATTAACCCGATTACATTGTTTATACCTGATCAAGGTGTGAAGGGGAAAGAAAGGTAACTCCTCCCACGCTTCCAGGCTCTGCATGTGATACTGGGCAAACAATACCCCCCGAATCTCTGTTTTACACCTGCAAAGCAGAGCTGATAATAAGAGAGTGTTAAAGTGACATTCATGTGACAAAGCTCATTAAGTGCCTGGTGTGGTTCTTGCTACATAGGTGACACTCAGTAAATATCGGTCTCCATCATCTTCTTTGTTAAGAATATGCAATTCATTCATTCTTTCCTTCATTCACTCTGGCCCAGCATTGTACTGGCCACCCCTCCCCGCCCTGGGGGGATAGAGCAGTGAACAAGAACAGCAGGTTTCTGCCTTCGTGGAGTTTACAATCTAGTTGTTGAACAAAAACCGTGCGTTCCTAAGATAACAGACAGGTCTTCCTTAGCCAGCCTGTATATGTGTTTTGCTTGGCCAGCAATATGTTGGCTTTTTTTTTTTTTTTTTTAAATAGACTTTATTTTTAGAGCAGTTTTAGGTTCACAGCAAAATTGAGCAGAAAGTACAGAGATTTCCCAAATACCTCCCCCCCGCCCAGCCTCCTCCAGTATCAACATCCCTCACCTGATGGTCCATGTGTTAGAATCAACGAACCTATACGGACATGTCATTACCACTCAAAGTCAATAGTTTACATTAGGGTTCACTCTTGACGTTGTACTTTCTACGGGTTTGGACAAATGTATGATGACGTGTATCCATTGTTATGGTATCATACAGAGTAGTTTCACTGCCCTAAAAATCCACTGTGCTCTGCCGATTTATCCCTCTCCCTTCCCTGCATCTCTGGAAACCACTGATCCTTTTACTGTCTGCGTAGTTTTGCCTTTTTCAGAATTCCTATAGTTGGTGTTACACATATGTAGCCTTTTAGATTGGTCTCTTTCATTTAGTAGTATGCATTTTAGGTTCCTCCATGTCTTTTCATGACTTGATAGCTCATTTCTTTTTAGCATTCAATAATATTCCATCGTCTGGATGTCCCTCAGTTTCTTTATCCATCACCTCCTGGAGGACACCTTTGTTGCTTCCAGGTTTTGGCAATTATGAATAAAGCTGCTATAAACATCCATGTGTCAGTCTTTGTGTGGACAGAAATGTTCAATGCATTGAACTTTTTCTAAATTAGCTGCCAATATTTGAAAGTTAAGAGACTTTACATAAAAACAAACACTCAGAACTTGTAGCTTCTCTTGAAAATGGAAAGATCAGGTGTCTCCTTCCCACAGAGCAGTGAGCTCGGTGCTGAGCAGCTGCCACCCTCCCTCTGGTGGTGTCGGAGCTCCCATGTTTGCCACAGTCCACACCCAGCCCTCTCACTCACTTGAGGTCTGGTGTTGTCTGATGTCTCTAGGCATGTGAGTCTGTGATTCCTAGGGGCATGATGTGTGCCCTAATCTACTAATGCCTTATTCACTTAAAACAATACCATTACATAGTGCTTACTCAGGTCAGACACTGTTCTAAGAGCTTTATAAAAGTGAGGAAACTGAGGCACAGAGAGGTTAAGTTGTCCAAAGTCACACAGCCAGAAGCATCCGAGGCAGGATTTGTACCCAGGCAGTCTGGCACTTAAGCACCAAGCTAGGCGTATTCAAGGGGTGGTGGTGTGAGAGGGGGGAGAGACAAAGGTGAAAGAGAGTAGATAGCAGTCCAAGAGAAGCCACAGGGCAATGGAGCCAGTGATTGGCGAGGGAAACTTCACAGGTCTCCTGGCTCTCTAAAGCGCCTGGTGTGGTGTGGATGACCAGCCCGTGGTGCTCAGAAGGAGCTTGCAAGCATTGAATAAAGCTGGTAAAGTCAGGGAAGGCTTCCTGGAAGCAGCGCCCACTGGCTAGGCCTCGAGGGGTTGGAAGAGACTAGGAACGGCTTCCTCACCAGGGGGCAGGTTCTTTTAGAATCTCTTAGACTCAGCAAAAGTTTGCTTCTTAGACCTTTGGGGGCATAATCCTATTTCAAAGGCTGAAATGCAGAATACATGCCCTGCACGTACACATCATTGAGAGCAGGCGGATGTTTCCAGGATGACTTTCCAAGCAGAGTGAGCTCAAATGACTGCTGCCCTGTCACAGACACTGAGGGCAGTTGACCCGAGGCGGGCACTAGGCAGTGGGCTGGCCTGCTCCACGAGCAGCCTGTGGCAGTGTCAGGAGCACCAAGGAGCAGTGGCTGCTGTGAACGTGGTCAACTCATAATCATGACGCATGGGAACTGCTGCCTTCTGGACCAGGGTCAGCCTTGCCGGGCAGTGAGCCCCGTGGGGACGGGGCACGTCCCACCTGTGTGGCTGCAGACCCCTGGCAGCCTACGGAGCCTAGGCCTCCCTGTCGAGGGGGAAACTGAGGTCCAGGGAGGAAAGGGGGTCACTGAGTTGCAAACTTGGGATTCAAAGTCCCCAGAAATGTTCGCTTCAATCTGAAGGCATTCATTTCACTGAATCAAGCCCACCATCATCTCCTGATCTCACCATGTCGTGTCACCATGACAGTTGACACTGAATCCTGGTTTATCAAGGATGCAGGTGGCTTTAGAAGCACGCAAGAACAGCATTTACTGACCTGTGAAGGTGGTCACACACACACACACACACACACTCACACCACCCTCCTGTACTCTCTCCCAGCCCTGGGTTGCTGCCGCCCATGTCTTCAAAGCCCACCGGGAAGGACAGGCGGCTGTGTTTCCCCAGGAGGTCCTGGCAACGCGGGCCTCTCACTGCTGTGGCCTCTCCCGTTGCGGAGCACAGGCTCCGGACGCGCAGGCTCAGCGGCCGTGGCTCACAGGCCCAGCCGCTTCGTGGCGTGTGGGATCTTCCCGGACCGGGGCACGAACCCGCGTCCCCTGCATCGGCAGGCGGACTGTCAACCACTGCGCCACCATTGCGGAGCACAGGCTCCGGACGCGCAGGCTCAGCGGCCATGGCGCTCCGCGGCACGTGGGATCTTCCCGGACCGGGTCACGAACCCACGTCCCCTGCATCGGCAGGCGGACTCTCAACCACTGCGCCACCAGGAACGCCCCCCCCCCCCCTCCCTCTTTTAAACCAGGCTTTTAAGCTCTGGGCTTCAGTCTGCTGAATTGCCTCGCTGCAAAGCTACTTAGAAACTTCTTGTTTCACATGCTAATTAACAATCTATGAATTTTAAGTTCCACCCAGGGCCCGCGGAGCTGTAACCTTTGCTCGGTGGAGGCTGCATTTGCCATTCGAAGTCCTTAGCGTGTTTTTCTCCTTCCTTTTAACCTAGATGCACAGTGGGGACCTTCGCAGGGTTATCTGAGTCTTAGGCCAAAAGACCCAGGGTTGGATCCTTTATGCTGACTCGCCTTGCCATTCCTGGCAAGTTCAAGGCAGATGGGGTCGAGTCACCAAACATGGCTGCTGCACAGAAAAGTCTGTGCTGGGCCCAGACCCTGCCCCAGGGAGCTCCCAGTCTTAGAGGAGGCAGACAAGTAAACAGAAGTAATTCTGGAAACAGTCATGTATATAATCTTCACAATAACCCGCACAAGGACAGGATCCTTATACAGACAAGGCAACCAAGGTCCAGAGAGGTCGAGTAACTTGCCCAAGGACACACAGCTAGTAAACGGCAGAGCTGGGATTTTTTTTTTTTTTTTTTTCCTGCATTGGGTCTTCGTTGTGATGCATGGGCTTCTCGTTGAGGTGGCTTCTCTTGTTGCGGAGCACGGGCTCTAGGCACGCAGGCTTCAGTAGTTGTGACGTGTGAGCTCCAGAGCGCAGGCTCAGTAGTTGTGACGCACGGGCTTAGCTGCTCCGCGACATGTGGGATCTTCCCGGATCCGGGCTCAAACCCGTGTCCCCTGCATTGGCAGGCGGATTCTTAACCACTGCACCACCAGGGAAGTCCCAGACCTGGGATTTGAAGTCAGACAGTTCATGTCCTGGGTCGATTTTTTTCTATTGGACTTCTGGTCTCATTGATTTGTAGGAGGTCTTTAAATATCAAGGAAAGTGTCTCTTCATCTGTGATATGAGTTGCAGATATTTCCCCCCTGTTTGTTGCTTTCCTTTCTTTTTTGTTTATTTGATTTTTTCCCCTTGCAGTTTCAAAAATTTCACTTATGAGAATTCAACAGTCTTTTATGGTGTGTGAGTTGAGTGTCATGCTTAGAGAAGGGACCTCCCCATTCTGGAAGTATATGTAAAATGCTGTGCTTTCTTCTAACATTTTTAGAGTTTAGTGTTTTGTTTTTTTGTTTTTGTTTTGCATATAAATATTTGTTCCATTTGGAGTTTATTTTGATGTATAGTTTGAGGTGTGTTTATTTGCTGTGACATAGTCTTTTCAATTAGGAGACCCACAGCTCAGAGTCTAGGGGTAACCATGAATATCTAGCAATTGGTGGTATTGGAGACTCTAGAAAAAAGTAAGGAGTTTATTGTCTAAGCTTGACATCGTAACTTAGATGAGGCCTTCTCTATTCCTGAGACCCCTGCCACTCAACAGCAACTGAAGTTTGAGGCCTGGACCCTCTCTCTCGTGCAAAGCCTGGGACTGATGCTGGGGATAGGAGATGAATGTCAGTCCTGTCCTTAACGATCATGCAGCCCAGTGGAGAGCCAGCCAGACAGACAGATAGACCCAGTGTGGCGAGCCACTGAAAGAAGCCCAGCCAGGAGAGACTGAGAATTTCCAGCCACTTGAGATTGTCCACTCATTATACAGCGGAGAAGGGTATGGACAGCAGGGACCAGAGAAAAATGGCTGCAGAATCAAAACAAGAAGACAGAGAGGGAATTTGGTTCAAACTCAAATGGAGGCATTTCTCTTTATCTGACAGAGGTTTTACCAATATTTTCGTGAGAAGCGATTGGATGTTAAAAGCAGAATGATGATTTATAGGATTTCCACTATATTTGTGCACATGTATGTACTATTGCCCTTGCCAACCATCCAGAAGCTTCCTCGAAAGGCAATCGCTACATTTCCTTCCAGTTTGAACAGTCAGGGTCCCCCTGGCTCAGGAAGGCCCAGCACTGGCGTTGGCTGTGACACCAGCCTCCTCGGTTCTTAGCTGTGGGGGGCTGGGCACCCTGCCTCCCCAAATCTTTTCTCTCCTGTAGCGGGGAGAGGACAACATACACTTCTGCACAGTTATCACGCCTAGCGGGGGCCCAGTGCTACGAGAGTTAGTAACAGTGAGGCCGATGGCAATAGGTATTGGATAATCAGTGTTCCATGAGTGCAGGTGTGTGTGTCAGCTCTCAGTTCACTGTTCCCATGTGAGAAGGGACTTGACACAAGGTCGAAGGGTACCAGAATGGTGCCCCCCCCCTTCTGAAATGTGGCCTCCTCTGACGTGGGGAAGAGGGTCTTTTGCTTCTGCTTCTTTGAATTCCCTCCTGTTTCCCATCCTTCTGACTCTCGGGCTTCTCACAGGTGAAGGATGGTTCAAGTCATTCCTGCAGCCCTCACAGCACAGACCCTGGACTGAGGAGACACCCCAGCCCCACCCCATGGGAACGTCAGTTGTCAGTGACCTCACGTCTGCCATGTGGCCCTGGGCAGTAACACCTCTTGGGTCTCCAATGCACAGAATGAACTGTAGGACCAGGCGTCTCCGAGCTCCCTCCGAATGGATGATTTCACAGCTGGCTTTGGGGAGATGACCCACAAGCGTCTGACATCCACGTGGCTTTGGTCTTAAAGCTTTTTTGAGTGTCTTCTTGCAACCCAAAGCATACGTGTGTCTGGAAGAGCAACTAGAAAAGTTCCTTCTCGCATACTGCAGGAGACTCCAATTATCCTGAAAGTGTTTTCGCAGGAGGAGGTGGGGTGGTGCAGAGGGAGACCTCCAGGACCGGCTGCCTCTCTGTCTCCTCCTGCCGCCCCCCAGCGGGGCGGCAGAAAGATGCAGAGGAGCCGGACGAAGACCACAGCCCCGTGATGGCTGTGTGGCCCCGGGCTCGCGATGGCCTTCTCTGAACTCGGCAGCAAAGTTGAGGGGCTGGGCTCCGGGTACTGCCTGGCTGGAAAGTTCTACATCTGCGGCCCGAGCGGGTGAGGGTTTCTGTGAAAGGGTGGGGAGGGACAGCAGGAACCGCCCCGTTTCCCTGTGTTGTATGTGATCATGTCCACCACTGCCTCATTCCATCCTTCCTGGCCCATAAATGAGGTCAGGGAAGCTTACGGAAAACTCAGGACATTTCGGGATGCGGAGGCAGGGTATCCTTTAAAAAGCTTCTGATCCTCGGCCAGAGCCTTCTCCTACCTGGTCTTTTCCCAGAAATCTTGGTCAGAGGCCCTGGGTTGGTGCCCTGGGTTGGCTCCCTGGGCCCCTCCCGCGATCCCAGCCCGGCTGGAGCGACCCGGCATCGGCGTTGCTCTGGCGCCGCCTAGTGGTTGGCGCGGAGAGCGCAAGCGCCCCCTTAAATGCTGCTGCGGAAGCGCCCTGGACGCGCCAGGCGGGAGGACGGGGTGGCACGCAGGCGCTCTCAGTTCTTTCTGCTTCGTGTTTGTAAAAGCAAGCCCACAGAACGCCTTTCCTCTTCCTTAAACGTTTAATTTCTCTATTGCGTGTGAAATGTTCTTTTCCGTAGTTGGTTGGTTGGTTGGTTGCGTGTTTATATTTTATGCTGTTTTCTTCCTCACAGTGAAACTCTATAATGAGGGCAAAGAGCCCAGGGGCCAGTATTTGAGGTGTGATTTCACTGCCACGCTCTCTGAGCCTCAGTTTTCTCATCTATAAAATAGAAAAAAAAAATCAGGGTTTTTTATATAGCCTTGTAGCACAGTGATTATGGAGGGGTCTTAATGATGTGGGGAAATACTTGCACTGTAATGTTAGGTGACAGTATGGACCCAGCAGTTAAGATTTCACCTACTGTGATAAAATTATATTAGTTTCCATTAATGTATCAATATTATTTAATGCATTTATTATTTATATGATATGCTATGTAATGTACAATGTATAATATCCATGATGATGACACTGTATTAATTGTATGAGATACACCAAAGAGCAAGAATGTTCATTGCAACTGTATTCATAATAGCCCCCAACTAGAAACAGCCCAAAAGGCGGTCAACAGAATGGACACATTAATGACGGTGCATGAAAAAGCCCAAACCCAGACACAGGCAGCAACACAAAGGCGTCCCAGTCATTATATTGGGTGAAAGAAGAGAGATACAAACTATCTCATGCACATAAAACCCTAAAACAAGCAACGCTCATTTATGGCGGTAGAGGTTAGAATGACGGCTCTCTCAGGCCAGGCGTGGGTGGGGCAAGGAGCCTGCTGGGGAGACGAATTACCCTGTAGCTTGATCTAGCTGGTGGCTACATTCATAGAAATAT
This sequence comes from Kogia breviceps, assembly GCF_026419965.1. Taxonomy (NCBI): domain Eukaryota; kingdom Metazoa; phylum Chordata; class Mammalia; order Artiodactyla; family Physeteridae; genus Kogia; species Kogia breviceps. Next base: position 9,974,219 of record NC_081312.1, read on the forward strand.
TTAGCAAGCTGTACACTTCAGGTTATGCACTGCTGTGGGCTAAACTTTTGTGTGCCCCCCAGTTCATCTGTTGAAATTAAGGTGAGGGTATTAGGAGGCGGGGCCTTGGGGAGATGATTAGGTCATGAGGCTGAAACCTCACGAATGAGATTGTACCCTTATAAAAGGGACCCTGAGGGCTTCCCTGGTGGCGCAGTGGTGGAGAGTCCGTCTGCAGATGCGGGGGGCGCGGGTTCGTGCCCCGGTCCGGGAGGATCCCGCGTGCCGCGGGGCGGCTGGGCTCGTGGGCCATGGCCGCTGAGCCTGCGCGTCCGGAGCCTGTGCTCCGCAGCGGGAGAGGCCGCAGCGGTGAGAGGCCCGCGTACCACAAAAAAAAAAAAAAAAAAAAAAAAAAAAAAGGGACCCTGAAGGCCTTCTCTTTCTTTCTGCCCCGTGAGCACACAGCGAGGAGATGTCCATCTACAGCTCAGAAGCGGGCTCTCGGCAGAACCTGGTCACTCTGGCATCCTCAGCTCGGACCTCCAGCCTCTAAAACTTCGAGAAATAAAGTTCTGTCATTTATTTATAAGATGCCCAGTCTATGGTGTTCTGTGATAGCTGTCCAAAGGGACTAAGGCCTGCCCTGTACATAGTTTTTGGATGTTATACTCCAATAAAAAGTGTTTTCAAAAATAGCAAAGGGAGTAGGAAAAGACATGCCAACATATTAATAAGGGCAGTTGCTTCTGGGGAGAAAGATTGTGGGTAATGTTTCTTCTTTTTATACATTGCTGTGCTTTCAGTATTTATAATCAGAAAAAAATCATCATTAAGAAAGATGACTTATATGGAGACTTCCCTGGAATCTTCCAGCACTTAAGATTCCACACTTCCACTGCAGGGGGCATGGGTTCAATCCCTGGTCAGGGAACTAAGATCCTACAGGCCATGTGGCATGGTCAAAAAAAAAAAAAAAAAAAAGACATCTCAGGACTTAGTGAAGAGACACAGATGATAGGCGTCTCTGTGCTTTGTCAGATGCAAAGCGTTTTGAAAGCTGTCAAGTTCGACGCTTTAGGAAGATTCTATGCGTGAGTGTTCACTGGGCGCCTACTGAGTATTGCTGCGGGACGGAGACAGAAACACCACGGGGATTTCTGGGTCTCAGCCAGGCCCAGAGGAGTAGGAACAGCCCGACGGGGGTGTCCCCTGGGCGGCTGAGCACCCACAGGGCCTGCAGCCAATGGGAGCTCACTGCATCCTCACACAGCCCTGGAAGATGGCTATGGCCATTTCTCAGATGAGGAGACTGAGGCCCACACAGGGCCACATGGCTGTAAGTGGTGAGCCATGACCCACACACTAAGAGCCAGTGCGCTAAGCCAGTCACCTCTCACAAGAGGGCTGAAGGTCAACCTCATCCCCAGGGCTCTTGGGACCCGCAGGCGAGGGCCCTCCCACAGGCTCACCTTTTTGGCTTGACCGCAGACCGGCTGGGACAGGTCTGGGGGGAATTGATCTAGACCCTCCCTCCAGGGTGCCTATTACAAGATTAAAGCTGAAAGGGAGGAGGGGACTTGGAGCCCCAGGGCGCCCTCAGATGAACATCCAACCGAGGGGAGAGTGAGGTCGCGGCTGACCCAAGGTCACAAGGAACTGAGCTCGATAAGGGAGACTAGGGTTGAGAAGGCCCCGAGTCTCCTTTTTTTCTGAAGCTGACGACACACCTTCCAGGTGCCTGTGTCTCTAAATGCAACATCTCCCTGATCCTCACGACAGCCCTCCGAGGGGGAGCACCCCCATTTTACAGAAGCAGAAATGGAGGCAGAGAGGTGAAGTAACTTGCCTAAGACACACAGAAGTCTGAACCACGTAACTCCAGAGCCTGCGCTTTCACCTGCCTCAGTTCCCTGGAGAAGCTCTGCTGATTGAAGTTGACTTTGTCAGGTACAGATCTTGCTCTCTGAGACACTGGTCCGGGTGCATTGGAAGGTTGGGGCGGGGGGGTCCACCCAGGGTGTGCTTTTGGGCCTGGATATCACTCCCTCCACGGGACTGTGGTTTGGCTTTTGGGGGCCCCTTCCTCCATAAAAACATTTAAGCTCGTATTTTACAACAGCATTGGCAAGAAGAAAACTATAATCCAGGCTGGATGACATTCAGTCTTTCTGCTGATTTTTTTTTTTTTTTTTTCCGTTACGCGGGCCTCTCACTGCCGTGGCCTCTCTTGTTGCGGAGCACAGGCTCTGGACGCGCAGGCCCAGCGGCCACGGCTCACGGGCCCAGCCGCTCCGCGGCACGTGGGATCCTCCCGGACCGGGGCACGAACCCGCGTCCCCTGCATCGGCAGGCGGACCTTCAACCACCGCACCACCAGGGAACCCCCTCTGCTGATTTTAAAAGAAATGAAGACATTTTTGTGGCTCCCTAAAAAGTATGTTGGCCTTCAGGCACTGGGCCCGCTGTGTGGAGTGGAGAGGTTGGTCTACCCGTCAGGCACCTTGCTCCAGGTGGGAGAACCCATGACGGGTCCCCTTCTGCAGGCCGGGCAAGGTGCTGTCACGCTCTACAAATTCTTCCAGCTGTATCTCATGCAGCTGCACCCTCTCTTTCCCGCCTTTGTTCCTCTCCCTGCCCTGCGGCCGAGCGAGCAGGCCTGAGAAGCAGGGGAACTGCCCAGGGTCGCACAGTGGGCCGTCACGTGCCGGACGCCAGCCCTGTGCTCCTTCAGCCCCAGCCTCTAACGTGCCAGCCGCCGGTGCCTTCATGGGCTGGACACCCGGGACAGGAAGCAAGGACCCCGCCCTTGGGCTCTGGGCGCTCAGAGCCTGGCGGGCCACATGCAGGAATCAGCAGTCACAGCAGGCTTTCTGGGGGACTCAGGTCTCGTCGGAAATGGACATCCAGAGAAATGGGAGCAAGAGCCATGATGATGGCGGAAGGATACTTCCTGAGCTTGCTTGCACTGTGCTGGGAGTTTGCTACCACGCTGCTGTGGAGAAAGGCTCTTAACTTGTCCCCCAGGCAAGGAGGCTGCCGGGACAGGTAGTGAGTTCCCCGTCCCAGGAACTCACCTGGGCTCCGTAGACTAGAGGTTCACAACCTTGGCTGTACATTAGAATCACCTGGGAAGGTTTTATACTCCCAGATGCCCAGGTCCCGCCCCAGACCAATTTAATTATATTTATTTATTATTATTATTATTTTTTTGCAGTACGCGGGCCTCTCACTGTTGTGGCCTCTCCCGTTGCGGAGCACAGGCTCCGGACGCGCAGGCTCAGCGGCCAAGGGTCCAGCCGCTCCGCGGCATGTGGGATCTTCCCGGACCGGGGCACGAACCCGCGTCCCCTGCATCGGCAGGCGGACTCTCAACCACTGCGCCACCAGGGAAGCCCACCAGACCAATTTAATCAGAACATGGAATGTGGGACCCACCCAGCAGTTTTTTTTTTGTTTTTGTTTTTTTTTAATGAAAGCTTCTTTCTTTCTTTCTTTCTTTCTTTCTTTCTTTCTTTCTTTCTTTCTTTCTTTCTTTCTTTCTTTCTTTCTTTCTTGCGTGTTGGGTCTTCGTTTCTGTACAAGGGCTTTCTCTAGTTGCGGCGAGCGGGGGCCACTCTTCATTGCGGTGCGCGGGCCTCTAGCTATCGCTGCCTCTCTCGTTGCGGAGCACAGGCTCCAGACGCGCAGGCTCAGTAGTTGTGGCTCACGGGCCTAGTTGCTCCGCGGCATGTGGGATCTACCCTGACTGGGGCACGAACCCGCGTCCCCTGCATCAGCAGGCAGACTCTCAACCGCTGCGCCATCAGGGAAGCCCCACCCAGCAGTTTTGAAAGCTATAAATGGAAATTCTGAATTGGACTAAAGTCTGAGTGTGGTGTTGGGTGATCTCATATTATAATTCGAAGGTGGGCAGGCTGGCATGTTGGCCATCATCTGACATCCAGACAGCCAGGGCACAGAGCTGCCCCTGCCTGGGTTCCTTGGGCCATCCCCCAGGGCCATCGGCCGTCACCCCCCAGTCCACCCCCCAGTGTGGAGTGTGCCCACCCTCCCTCCCTGGGCCCCACTCCACACGCCCCCATCTTTCTCCTGCCCACCTCTGAGGGCTGCAGGGCTCGCTGTGTGAGAGCACATTCTGAGGTTTCCTGCTGAGCTTGGAATCTGCAGTGGCCAAAACACCAGGAGGGAGGAGAGGGGTCCTACAGAGGGTCTGGTTATGTCTGACCGTGCAGGTGCCAGCACAGGATTCCTTCTTGGGGCTTCGAGCTCAGAGCTCCTCTAGGCTACGTGTGTGTGTGTGTGTGTGTGTGTGTGTGTGTGTGTGCGTGTGTGTGTGTGTATGTCAGTGCGCACGTATGGGGAGCATTGGTGTGACCACGCGTGAGTACTCACTTGCCGTTGGGGTGTGCAGCTGTGTGAACGCATGTGCACGTCCCTGCTGGGTCATCCCGAAGGCAGAATTCTGCACACATATATCTGGGGCTCCAGCAACGCAGGGGTGCTGAAATGAATGAGTGGATGAATAAATGAACAAACAAATAAATATGTGCAGGGAAAATAATTTCAAGTTCTCATCAGAAAAATTAGAAAAGCATCTGCTTCATTTTTAGCACACACATAAGTTTTCTGACGTTTCCAAGAATTAACCTTTTCTTTTAAATCCTGCGTGAGGGCTCCATGAGCTTTTCCGTGCTTAGGGCCTCTTAAAGGTGACCTTGGCACACAGGTGCTAATACCTGAGCCTGCAGTGGATGCATGTGATGCATAGTCAAGGATCTGCTGTGGGGTCCGGTCTGCACAAATCTGTGCATGCCCTTGCGTGGGTGTGCATTTTCACACGTGGTACAGGCAGATGCCAGGGCTCCTATGTATGTATGTATTGCCATATGTACCTGGACATGCATGGGAGTGCTGATGGAATTTTTGTGGGTGTATGTGCTGGTGGATACACGCTTTTCTGCCTACAGTGAAGAAATCTTTTGTAACTCAGCCACCAGCTCTTAACTGCAAGTGTAAAAGGCAAGAACTGAGTTATTAGAGCGCATTAGAAGATTCGGAAGGTTTGCATACATCTTCCTTGTCTGCAGCCTCGTTATGCACCAGTCCAGACACAGGGACCAATGAACACGGACATAATCTTGAACATGAACACAACCTTCGTAAATGAGAATCAGCCATCTTACCCTGCCAGAACCCGGCATTCCAGACTACTGTGACTGCGAAGCTTTCAGACTTCTGATCTGCTGATAAAGGCTGAACACAACTAAAGGAGAGAGGCAAGAGGATTATTCCAGCAGGTAATTACCATTACAGCTGGTGACTAAGGCCTGCCGGAGGCTGAGGGCTGGATAAATAGGGGTGATCACGTGGTGCCTCTTAGCGCCCCTGCTGAGGGGTTCCTCCTCCTGCAGACAGATTTGGGGAAGGGGAGGGGAAAGGTTCTCCCTCTAATCATGCCCCAGAAGGACACGGACTGTTAGATGTGAGATCCTCGGGGCCATCCCATCCACCTGACCTGGCCAAGAAAGGCATGTGACCTGACCGAAGTCACCTGGGCAGCAGCCAGTGTATCCTGGACCAGCCGCCCTTCTCCCGACCTGGCTGTGCTCACACAACCCAAGCCCCCCCCCCCCACCTCCCCTAGCCCCCTGGCTCCCCCTTGATCCCAGCCAGAGTGTAGGCAAAAGGCAGAAGCAGGTACCAACTATGATTTCAAAGTGTCTGGACGCTGGAAATGCCCACTGTTTGTGTTTAGCTATCGTCTCAGAAGGTTCCCAATAAAATGAACCTTCCTCTACGTCAAGGGTCAGGAAACGTTTTCTGTAAAGGGCCAGATAGTAACTTTTATAGGCTTTACAGTCCGGACAGACTGCGTTGCAATTAATCAGCTGTCACTGGAGTGCGAAAGCAGCCTCAGACAATACACACACGAATGAGCATGGCTGTGCTCCAATAACACTTTACTTACTAAAACAAGTGTTTGGCTGGATGTGGTCCCCAGACCCTGCTCTACATGGCAGATACCCGCCCTTTGCTTGCCCAGCATATCCATTCCTGCTTCTTTGGGTAAAACAAGTCTCCCCTTTGGGAACTGCTCTTTCCTCATTTTCAAATGTATGGAGTATAGAGACTTGACCTACAGCTGTCCACTTCACTCAAATTGCTCGGCGTGTTCTGCCCTCTTCCTTACCCCTCAAATACCGGTTGATTCAAGAACAAACACCTGACCCAAAGGGTGCAGTGAGAGTTGGAGCTTTTGTTCAGTGCTTGGGGAAAAGAGACAATCTTTCTTTCCCTGAGGCTGTGAGGTCTGGAACTGGTGCAGCCGTATTGCTTTTCGAGGGAGAAATCCTAGGACTGCCAGTGGGGCTGACGTGGGAGGCAAAGAAAATTGGTGGAAGACACCTTCTTCCCAGTGACATCATTTGAGCCTCTGGATCAAACCTCGCCTGAAGCCTAAACAATCTTTGGACTTTTCATTTATGTGAGCAAGTAAATTCCCTTTATGGTTTAAGCCGTTTGACCTGGCTTTTCTGTCCCTCTTAGTCTAGTCCCTTACCTGATACATCAGCCTCATGCTCTCTAGGAGCCCACACAGGCCAGCCTCCTGCATGATGAGGACCTTCTGTAGGCTTAAGATGCTTTGAAGTTGCCTCCAAGATGTTGGCTGCAACCTCTGAGGCTTCGACACACTCTGCTTTCCAGGGCAGCCGGAGCACGGACCCCTCCGAGGCCCTAGGACCCAGGGTCAGGGCTCTGGCTTTGCCTCTGGCTAGGGCTGAGCTTTGCTGTAATAGCTGGGAAGCCCGGATTCCCCAGCCCGTGAACTCTAAAATGTTCCGTAACGGAAACATCTGGGCCCTCTGCTGGCCCCAGGGTGCATACCCCTCAGACTGCTATAAGTCACAACGGCATGTCGAGGGTTTTATTGCGGTTATGAATTATGGATATGGCCCAGGCCGTGCACTTTTTATTCTTTTTTTCCTGCTGCAATTAAGCCACAAATCATGCTTGAGAAATGGGATGGTGACTGAATTAGTCAGGATTCGTTCCTAATAAGCTGACCAGGAAAAGTCATCCAGGACGGGTCAGATGTTCGCCAGGTCCCAAGATCACGGACCAGGAGATACACAGTGTCTCCTCGCCCAGGTTTCCAGCTGAGAAACATCCGAGAGGCTTACGCTGCCTAGAAACACATTTAAGCCACTCGGTGCCGTTGTGCGGCCTCAGCCGGAAAGCAGAGACCCCATGGAGAATGGATGAGGGCGGAGGCCGGTTTGGTCCTGCTCCCTCAACTGATGGCCCTCAGACTTAGGACCAGCTTTCTGATTCCCTGAGGGATTGTGATGAGGAGTGAGTGGAACATCCCCAGCTTCTGAGAATCAGGAATAAGAGGCTTTCTACCCTGCTGGAGTGCGTGAGTCCCTACTTTTAAAAAATTAACTTCTTATTGAAATACAATGTACGTATAGCAAAAGTGCACAGCTTGATGGAATTTCTGCCTATGCGACCAACACCCAGATCAATGGGAGGCTTTGCTACTATAGAGAGGAGTGAGTCAGACTCTTGGCCCTTGAGGATCTCACAGTCGGCCAAAGAAAAGGATGCATAAATAACTCACGATGATGGTAAGCAAAACAAAGCCAAGGTACAGTGGTGCAGGCCTGCTGCTCTTTACACAGGACATGTCTTGTGCTCGGATCACCTGCTGCTGGTTGGTCAGAAGGTGATGGACGCAGCTGGGCTTTCTGACTCCCATACCGTTGGGCCAGGTGACTAGTTCTGGCCAATCAGTGTGAGTGGGCGTAACCACATCCCTTGTGGGTGAAATATTGCTGGAGGAGTCTCTCCAAAGCTGTCTTTCCTTCTCTAATGGTGATTAGTGATGTTTGAGATGGGGGTCGCAGAGGGGTAAAGGTGGAGCCAGAGCCCTCAGCTGACCTCAGAGGACATGCTGATAGAGGACACTTTCCCGATAAGTCACTGAGATTGTAGGGTTGATGGCTTTCTTTTTTTTTTCATTGTGGTTTAACTTCTAACATTTTTTTGTCTTTATTTTTTAATCAAAGTATAGTTAATTTACAATGTTGTGTTAATTTCAAGTGTACAGCAAAGTCAGTTATACAGGTATATACATCTATTCTTTTTCAGATTCTTTTCTTTTTAAAAAATATTTAATTTTAATTTTATTTTATTTGCTTCGTTGGGTCTTTGTTGCTGCGTGCAGGCTTTCTCTAGGTGCGGCCAGTGGGGGCTACTCTTCTTTGCAGTGCGCAGGCTTCTCATTGTGGAGGCTTCTCTTGTTGTGGTTCATGAGCTCTAGGCACGCGGGCTCAGTAGTTGTGGCTCACGGGTTCTAGAGTGCAGGCTCAGTAGTTGCAGTGCATGGGCTTAGTTGCTCAGCAGCATGTGGGATCTTCCCGGACCGGGGATCGAACCCATGTCCCCTACATTGGCAGGCAGATTCTTAACCACTGTGCCACCAGGGAAGCCCCCAGATTCTTTTCCGTTAAAGGTTATTACAAGATATTGAATATAGTCCCCTGTGCTATACAGCAGGTCTTTGTTGGTTATTGATTTCATATATAGTAGTGTGTATATGTAATCCCAAACCCTTAATCTATCCCTTCTACCTTCTTTCCCCTTTGGTAACCTGAAGTTTGTTTTCTATGTCTGTGAGTCTATTTCTGTTTTGTAAATAACACTGTCTCAGTTTTTTTAAGATTCCACATATAAGTGATATCATATATTTATCTTTCTCTGTCTGACTTACTTCACTTAGTATGATAATCTCCAGGTCCATCCATGTTGCTGCAAATGGCAGGATTTCATTCTTTTGATGGCTGAGTAGTATTTGTAGGGTTGATGGTTAACACACAGAACGGAGCACGTTCCTACTGTTATGAGGCTTAGTTCTGTTCATCCTGTAAGGTGTTTGATGGTAACTATGATATTAGCTGATAGCCAAGGCTGACAATTAAGAATGAGTAGGGCTTCCCTGGTGGCGCAGTGGTTGAGAGTCCGCCTGCCGATGCAGGGGACGCGGGTTCGTGCCCCGGTCCGGGAAGATCCCACGTGCCGCGGAGTGGCTGGGCCCGTGAGCCATGGCCACTGTGTCTGCGCGTCCGGAGCCTGTGCTCCGCAACGGAAGAGACCACAGCAGTGAGAGGCCCGTGTACCGCAAAAAAAAAAAAAAAAAAAAGAATGAGTGATTCGTGTCATTTAGTGATTGCTGAAATCAGTAAGATGTTGGTGTCTTCCTTCATCTTCCAGACACCCAGGTAAACCATGGGGACATTTTCTTTTTTCTTTTTTTTTTTTTTTTTTTTTTTTTTTGCGGTATGTGGGCCTCTCACTGCTGTGGCTTCTCCCGCTGCGGAGCACAGGCTCCGGATGCGCAGGCTCAGCGGCCATGGCTCACGGGCCCAGCCGCTCCGCGGCATGTGGGATCTTCCCGGACCGGGGCACGAACCCGTGTCCCCTGCATCAGCAGGCGGATTCTCAACCACTGCGCCACCAGGGAAGCCCCATGCGGACATTTTCTGATGCACCATCTCTGTGTCCCTCCTCTCCTGTTCCCATGGCCAAGCCAATGCTCCCCCTGAGCTGTCTCTCATATCTGTCTCCCTCTCTCTGTCCCCATGGCCACTGCCTGAGTGAGGCCTGGTCACCTCTCACCTGGATGCTGCAGGGGCTGAGGTAGCCTCCTTACCTCCAGCCTTGCCCGGACACCGGCCCTCAATCCCTCCTCTCCACCACGTCAGCAATCTTTCTGAAACACAAATATGACCACGGCTGCCCCTCTCCACTTCCCCACTTAAAAATTCTTCGATGACTCTGTTGTTTACAGTGGGACCTTTCAAGAAAGCCAGCACACCATTGTGGTAATGAGTACTCAACTCTAAAGCCACAGTCTGTGTATAAATCTTAGCTCTACCACCAGCCACCTGTGTGTCACTGAGTAAGTTACTCAACCTCTCTGTGCCTCAGCTACTTCACTGATAAAAGTGAGGAGAATAGTAATAATAACGGATAGTAATAATACCTACCTCACAGGACTGTGGTAAAGACTAAACAGTGTGTTCCCATTATCTATTGCTGCAATAATAGAATGCCCCAAACCCTAGCAGCTTAAATTTTGATTTTATTAATCTCTCTCACATTTCTGGAGATTGACAGGGCTCAGCTGGGTGGTTCTCATTTGTCTCTCACACGGTTTTCCTCTGTAAAGCCATCTCCCAGCTTCCTCTCTCATCTGTCTGCCAGGAGCGGCTGGCTGTGGGCCGGGGTCTCAGCTGTGGCTGCAGGCTGCCCCACCCACACCTGGCCTGGGCTTCCTTACTCTGCGGTGGCTGGGCTCTGAGACACCCGAGAGAACCAGGTGGAAGCTGCAGTAGCTTCTATGACAAGTCACACAGTGGCACTTCTGCAGTAGTCAGAGGCCTTTCCACATTCTCAAGGGCTGAGACAAGTGGCTTCCTGGTGGGGAGGGAGGGCTATCAAGACCATGTTATAATAAAAGCATGTGAGGGCTTCCCTGGTGGCGCAGTGGTTAAGAATCCGCCCGCCAATGCAGGGGACACGGGTTCGAGCCCTGGTCCGGGAAGATGCCACACTCCGTGGAGCAACTAAGCCTGTGCACCACAACTACTGAGCTTGAGCTCTAGGGCCTGCGAGCCACAACTACTGAGCCCACGTGCCACAGCTACTGAGCCTGTGCTCTAGGGCCCAGAAGCCACAGCTACTGAAGCCCGTGCGCCTAGATCCCCTGCTCGCTGCAACTAGAGAAAGCCCGCATGCAGCAATGAAGACCCAATGCAGCCAAAAATAAATTTATGAAAAAGAAAAGCATGTGAGATGGGAGAGTCTGCTATGGCCATATTGGGAAATACCATCTGCCACACAGCACCCAACACGTAGCAAGTGCTCCATAATATTAGGTACTATTATTACTGTTATCGTATCATGAGTGCAATCTTCATTTGGAAGAGCAACGTATGAAAGAGATGGGGGGAGAGCAATGGGGTGGGGGAAAGGGTGGAGGTGGCACAGAAGCCCCTACAGCAGTCCAAGCTTTGAGGAAACTCCCCCAATTGTAAGGTCTTTGCCACACCTACCGGAAAACCACTGGGTTGTACCAATTAGCGTGCTTGGTTATAAACAGCAGAACCCATCTAGTAAGTTTAAAGAGAAAAGGAAGTTGTAAAAGGATATTGGAAGCTCTCCAGGGCTCCAGGAGAGCCCAGGGTGCAGGCCTGGAGCCTTACAAGCAGAAGCAATGGCTCCACCCCAGTAGAGGAACCAGTGCCACTGCCGCTGAACAGACAGGAAGCTGGTGCTGACGATGCTGGACACTGTGTCTCACCACCCTCAGCAGGATGGAGTCTGTGCGGCCTGTCTACAAGGCATCGCTTGTCATACCATCAAGTCTCCCACGGCTGTGTCTGATTGGTGGATTCAAGGTCATGTGGCTGTGCCCTAGCTGCAAGGGAAGCTGGGAAGAAGAGTTGCTGGCTTCTACCTGGGGAAGGCTAGGACTCCTAAGAGGGACACTCTAAAGTATAGGAAGAGACCTCAGAGGTTTGGGGCAGTTAAGGAGCAGCACACATGCCCCCCATTTCCACGTCAGTCCCTTTCCAGTCCCGTGAACTTTCTCACACTTCACTGCCCCACTGCCTCTTATGGTTCCTCCTTGTCCTCGTTCTCTGGTCATCTCTGATCCAGCTCCCTCCACAAAGTTTTTCCCGCTTCATCTCCCACCCCCTCCTTTGTGCTTCGCGGTACCCATGCAGGCTTCTGTCCCAGCATATCCACAGAGATGGTTCACTCTCATGTAGTTTCCTGTCTCTCTTTTCCTTGGACTGAGTCTCTAGGGCTGTGGGCCTACCCTTTCCATCTCTGACTCTATAACATGAGTAGCATGGAGCTGACACAAAGTCAGAGCCCCGTGCACGCGTGTGAGGGGAAGGAATGAATGACAGAGTCCATGTCACAGAGTTTTGTGCTGCCCACCTGAAAAGCATCAGCAAGCCCTCATCTGGTCTGAGATCTGAGGTGTCGAAGTGAGCCCACATTCGCCAGGCTGCTTTTCTTTCGATTCCCCCAAGAAAACAGCATTCTAGGAGGTCTTTCCACCTAGAATAATACTTGGGGCTAAAACCAAAGGAAAATACGCCAACAGGAAGTGGGGCTGTTTCCTGGCTGAGTAAATACCCCTCGACTGTGTGGTGACCCTGCCTTCCTAGCTAAACATTTTCCTACCAGAGTCAGGGAGTGGGTGACAGATTCAGGCTCATCTGGTTTCCTCTTGATTCATTCTGACCTCCCCGAGAGGAAGGCCGTGCTGTTGGCAGGGACTGGCTGTTAATCAGGCACTGAGTGAGTAATTAAAAGTGAGGCCTTGGATGTTTGCGTAATGAGCTGAGAATATTTTCCACTGAGCTGTCAGGCAGTTTCTCCAGTCAATGTCGTCTTCACATTTAATGGCAAATGACAGTGTTTACATAAAAGAAAGGAGAAGAAGGCATGTGGTTCTCTCCCAGCCCAACCTGTCTGCCCCGCCTTCTTCTCTGTGTTTCCTTCTTCCTCAACCCTCACTGCTGGGCTGGGCCATGGCAGGCCAGAATTTGGGTCAATGGTGGCAAACAGTTTTTTTTTTTTTTTTTTTTTTCCTTTGGCTGCATTGGGTCTTTGTTGCTGCCCGCGGGCTTTCTCTAGTTGCAGCGAGCGGGGGCTCCTCTTCGATGAGGTAGGTGCCTGAGCTCATTGCGGTGGTTTCTCTTGTTGCACGGTAAGGGCTTTAGGCACACAGGCTTCAGTACTTGTGGTGCACGGGCTCAGTAGTTGTGGCTCGCAGGCTCTAGAGCACAGACTCAGTAGTTGAGGCGCACGGGCTTAGCTGCTCTGTGGCACGTGGGATCTTCCCAGACCAGGAATCGAACCCGTGTCCCTTGCATTGGCAGGTGGATTCTTTTTTTTTTTTTTTTTTCAATTTTGAAAAAGTATTTTATTTTTTTAATTGGTGATGCACACACATAGAAAAAAATCAGAAAGTACAAAAAGGGTTACTGTCAAATATAAATCTCTCTTACATCCCTGTCGCCTAACCTTCCGGTTCACTTCCCCAGAGACAATTGCTGGTCCTAATTTCTTGTGTATCCTCCCAGAGATGGTCTGTGCATATGCAGCCTGGCAGTCAGGCTTTTTTTTTTTTTTAAACACAATAGTATCATATTCCATACACTATTCTGCTTTTGTGTTGTGTTTATTTAGTTTGTTTTTGTTTTACTTAGCAATATATTTTTTATATCTTTTAATATAAATACATATGGAACCATTTCATTTTTCCACTAATTTTTCTTGATTTTCTCTTTTAAAAAATTAAAGAGATAATATATTCATTGAAGAAGCAATATATTAATATTATTCATTTTAAAAAATTAAGATATACAGTGTAAACTCTCTAGCTCTTATTCCCCTTTTGCCCGGTTTCCAGCACCAAACCAGGAACCTCTATTTCTATTTTCTTGCAATGTTCCAGAGTTTTTCGGTGTAAGCGCAATACGAATGTATATATTTTTCTCCTCTTTATTCACAAAAGGTAGCATAACATATACTTGCCTTTTCAATTAACAATTTATCTGAAGAGAACTTTCAGTATCTTACCCATAGCGTTTCTACATTCATTTTTACAATGGAATGGTACTTCATCATTTACATGTACCACACTTTACTTAATCGATCTGCTATCAATGGACATTTGGTTTAATTCTAACTCTTGGGAATCACAAGAAATGCTTCAATAAATAGCCTCCTTCGTAAATTATTTCATTCACTTTGCAAGTCTAGCTGTGCAGGGACATCACTTACATGCAAGAATATTTGTAGGATAAATTCCCAAATGTAGAATTATACGCTCTTTTAAAAACATGGTTTTTCCTTGTACGGATCGCTATAATTCATTTAACCAGTTTCCTATTGGTAGGTATTTTGATTGTCTCCAATATTGTGCGAATCAAACAAAATCTGCAATTGATATTTTTACATACACACAAGTAAAATTTCATGTGTGTACATGCATATATCTGTAAGGCAACTTCTTAGAAGGGCAATTGCTGAGTCAAGGGCATTTATAACTTGACCTGCATTGCCTAACTGTCTTAGCTGCTGTTCCTACAGATTGGGCTGACATTACTCTCAACAGCAATGTAGGGAGATTTATCTTCTCACACTTTTACCAAATCAATGTGTCAGCAAAGCATTCAAACTTTACTAATTTATAGGCAAAAATGTTATCTAATTGTATTTTTAGTTTCCATTTTTCTTACCATGAGTGAGGCTGAGTGTATTGTCAAATATTTAAGAAACATTTATATCCTCTTATTCTTGCCCATTTTCCTGTGATACTGTTGGGTTTTTATTGCTTTCTTTTTTAACAACTTGATTGGAGTATAATTACTTTACAATGTTGTGTTAGTTTCTGCTGTATAACAAAGTGAATCAGTTATACATGTACATATATCCCCACATCCCCTCCCTCTTGCGTCTCCCTCCCACCCTCCCTATCCCACCCCTGGCAGGATTCTTAACTACTGTGCCACCAGGGAAGTCTGACGGTGGCAAACATTTATGGGATGGTTCCAGAAGCCGCTTATATCTGCAAGTGGGGGTCAGGGCCAAAGAATAAAGATTGGCCTTTAAGCGGGGGAAACGTGGTGTGTGTGTGCGTGTGTGTGTGTATACATATATAGATATAATTTTTTTCTGTAATTCCTCAAGTGATATTTGTCTACATATTCATTTCCAAAAGCATCCCCCAATACAAAAGCACCCAGGATAAACAGCTGGGGCGCGCCCTTCACTAGCCCTGCCCCTACTGTCCCCCTGACCCCCCTACACGTATTATGCTTCTGGGCACAGTTATGTCCCCCTGGGGCAGGTTGGAGTCCTTAGGAGTCCATCCTGAAGCTTCTGGATGTCTCCTCCCAGTGATGGTCTATATCCTTCTCTGCCCCTTGCTGTCTTGGGCAAGTCCCCTCCCATACCTTTTCTGGTGACTCCTGGATAACAAAATGCCCTCTGTCTACTTGTAGCTAGAAAGCCCCTATTCCTTTGTTTTGTCCAGTGTAATAATGGAAACACTGAATCTCACCCAAGAGGTAAACTCCTCCTTGTCTCCCTGCAACTTTGAGCTGGGAGCCCATGGGGGTGGGGGTGAAGGGGTAGGGGGCCCTGGGAGGCTTCTTCCCCCTTTTCTCGCCGGCAGGCCGCTGGGCCTCCTCAGCTGTCCTTCCTGCTGCCCCAGGGCTGAAGGAAGGAGCAGTGAGAGGCGAGGTGCAGGAATGCTCCGTTAGATGGAGCAGCGGCGACCGGGGCTGGGCGACCTTCTCTGGAGCATCCTTCTCGCCCTTGCGGGATTCTTACCGCTCCCCCCACCAGGTGCCCGGATGCATCTCTCACCTTCACGTGACCTCAGGCTCTGGGCTCTGTAGCCTTCCCTGTCCTGGGTATTCCGCCCCTCCAGGTGCCCTCTGGGCAAAGTCCCTTCCAAGATGACCGCGAGCCAGCTCCCTCGGCTTGTGGAGGAGCAGCCTCCGTGCCCTTGCCCCGCCCTCAATGGAAGTCCTGTTCAGCCCCTCTCCTTCCTCCCCGCGGTCACTCGGATCTCTCCCACTCCAGGCTGGAAGCTCGGCCTCTTGCCTTGAGGATTTTTCAGGCATGGGACTGACACCTGCCAGCTCTGCATCCACAGAGGGCATCCCCTGGGGGCATAAGTTGCCTGGGGGTCCCCTGCGACCCCCTCCCAGGGCAGAGGATTGTTCTTCCATGGGGCAGGGGACACCCCAGCAGCAGTCCCCAGGAACTCCTTTCTGTCCTGTCCCTTCACCTAATATTGGGTGTTGGGCTGAGAGTTACCTGAACAGGTTTCATCCACCTTCTTTGTGAATCCCACACAGGTAAGTAGAACCTCACCTTCGAGTACGGGGATGTCTGGCACCTATTGCTTTGCTACTGGCCTCTGGGTCTGCAGTCCAGATTTGAGACGGAGTCACATTTTAACCTCCTGTGCTTGGAGTTAGCGCCACAGGGGCTGCCCTGCTCACCCCTGGCTATGCCACAGCTGTCACCTCCGCCCACGCTTGCCATTACCAGGTGATCTTACACATCAGCTCACTGACACTCCCCATCAATGTGGGGGACATAGGAGGGCAGTTAGTTTTGTTCCCATTTTACAGATGAGGATACTGAGGCTCAGGGAAGTCAAGGAATTCGCTCAAGATCTTACCACCAGGAAGCATGGTGCCTGGACTTGGACTCTGGTCTCCTGACCACGTGCCCTTTAAAGAACATTCTTGTGGGGCTCATCAGAGCCATTTTATGCCCCCTGTTTTCCACGGGTTTTCAAAGGGCTCCAGAATGGGAACTCTGGAATAGATTATAACCCACACCACCCGCGGCCTTTTCTGAGCTCTGTTGGCTGGTGGCCCCCCTCATTCGCTGCTCCTTTAAGATGACACAAAAATATTAATAAATTAATTTACACTAAATTGTAGCGATCTTCATGCAGTTGCAGTCCAACTTCAACGGGACAATGCCTCACCCAGGGCTCTGTGCCAGGCCCTGAGGACCCGCAGAGGAACAAGACTCAGTCTTTGTCCTTGAAAAGGACACTGTGACTCACAGACTTAGGGAACGAACTTATGGTTACCAGTGGGGGAGGGGTGACGAGGAGGGATAGATTGGGAGTTTGGGATTGACATGTACACGCTGCTATATTTAAAATAGGTAACCAACAAGGACTACATAGCACAGGGAGCTCTGCTCAATATTCTGTAATAACCTAAATGGGAAAAGAATTTGAAAAAGAATAGATACATGTATATGTATAAGTGAATCTCTTTGCTGTACACCCGAAACTAACACAACATTGTTAATCAACTATGCTCCAAGATAAAATAAAAAGTAAATAAAAAAGAAAAGGACCGTGTGATGAACCCCCAATGCTATGAGGTGGGGCACTTTGATCCCTATTTTATAGGTGAGAAGACAGCGGCCCAGAGAGGTTAAGTATTGATGTCCTTTGACCTCAACTGAGTGTTGGGGTTTGACAGAAGGTGGGCAGGCGAACAGGTTCAGGACCTCGCAGCCTGCTGCTGGCTAGAGGTGGCTCAGCCTGCGTCCGACGGTCCTGCGCTGATGTGCACTGTGTCTTGAAGACATCTCAGCAGAGAAGAGAGACTGGAGAACCACATGTGTCATCTTGACAGTGATGGCCCAGCCCCAGGAGGGAGCAAGAAACACAAAAGTGTTGAGACTCAGTATTTTCTTACCAGGGGAGAAGCCAGAACCCAGCCGAGCCCCTCTGGCCTCCATGGGGAGACAGACTGGAAAATTCTTCTGGTGGGGCTGGGGGCTCACTCCTTGTGTGACAGCGACTACCCCCTGACAGCCTCGTGGCTCTTTTCACAGCTGTTCCTAGAGCTTTGTCTCTGACCAGAGGACGCCCATATTCTCCAATCCCCTTCAGGGCTGGATCTGACCGTGTGTGTGTGTGTGTGTGTGTGTGTGTGTGTGTGTGAGAATTTAATCCTATATTGCCTTTCAAACTTGGACTTCCCCAAACTTGAGGAAACTGACATTTCTGGTGAACTAAGGTTCCAGGAAGCAAATCTTTCGGGCAGTGATGGGCTCTTGGCATTAAAAGGGATCCGCAAGGTAATTGTTCCTGGGTAGGGCGTTGCCTCCACAGACCTTTTGCCAATGTCATCTTGCGTTAGCGGACACCCACAAACGGCTTGGGCATCAAACTGTCCTTATCAACATGTGAGTCCCCAATCTGGAGATCAAGTGTCCCATCCAGTCCAGTCCCAGTCCCAGTAGAGAGGTCACCAGTGAAACTGCCAGGCTTCCTCTTTGAGTATCTGCCCTTGCTTTCCCTCAAGCACACCAAGCACTCTCGCATGGGGTCCAGGCTCAGGTTGGCCCCTGCCTGGCCCGTCTGTCCCTGGTTCTCCAAAGAGTATCCCCAGATCTAGGCTCAAATGTGGCTTTCTCAGTGAGACACTCTTTGAGCACCGTCTCCCAGCCCCACATCCCCCAGCCATCCCCACCAGCCTCCTGCTTTTCTGACCGCACTCCTCTCCGTCCCATATGCTCTACATCTCACAATTACACTGTCATTGCCACCTGTCTGATGCCTAGAATGGAAACACCATCAAGGCAAGAATCTGGCTGTTTGTTCCCTGTGCTGGTGGCAGACCTTGGGACATTCCTGGCAAACGGTAGGATTCAACAGAGACTGAAGAGTACAGGAACAAGCCATCCCAGCCCAGTGGGTTTTCAGCTTCCTTGTGTCAGCAGCCCCTGCGGCCCTGGAATTCAACCTTCCCACCGTGAGTTTCCCACCTGATGTCCTCGGCACGGGTTCCCGGTCACGTGCGTGTCCTCTAGACCCACAAGGCCACCACATTTGTGGACTGCTAAAAGGTTTGTGGTACTTTCCCTTCTGTGTCTTCTTAAGGCTAAGTCAGATTTTCAAAAGGTGATGGTTTATGATATCGCTTATACGTGGAACCTAAAAAAATGATACAAATGAACTTATTTACAAAACGGAAAGAGACTCACAGACATAGAAAACAAACTTCTGGAACCAAAAAGGAAAGGAGGGGAGGGGTAAATTAGGAGTTTGAGAGTAACAATACACACTGCTATAAATAAAAACCAACAAGGACCTAACGTATAGCACAGGGAAGTATTCTCAATATCTTGTAATAATCTATAAGGGAAAAGAATCTGAAAAAGAATAGAAGTATATCTGTATAACTGTTCAGAATCGATATATATCTGTATAACTGAATCACTTTGCTGTACACCTGAAACTAACACAGCATTGTAAATCAACTATACTTCAATTAAAATATAAATTAAATTTAAGTTGATGGTTTAGATTTTTTTTCTTTCTTCCTGCTTCCCTCTTTCTTCCTTTTTTAAGTATCATTTTAACTTTTATTTATTTATTTATTTATTTATTTATGGCTGTGTTGGGTCTTTGTTGCTGCGCACGGGCTTTCTCTAGTTGCGGCGAGTGGGGGCTACTCTTTGTTGCGGTGTGCGGGCTTCTCATTGCAGTGGATTCTCTTGTTGCGGAGCATGGGCTCTAGGCACGTGGGCTTCAGTAGCTGTGGCACGCATGCTCAGTAGTTGTGGCGCATGGGCTTAGTTGCTACGCAGCATGTGGGATCTTCCCAGACGAGGGATTGAACCCGTGCCCCCTGCATAGGCAGACAGATTCTTAACCACTGCTCCCTCCCTCTTTCTTTTTCTCTCTTTCTTTCTCTCTTTCTGCTTTCTCAGATAACATGACTACAAGAATATTGACATCTCTTTTCTCTGAAATTACTGAATGGCATTGCCAAGCCTGACCCTTCCTCTGTGTTCCAGACCTTTATTTCCAACTGCTAAGAGCACATCTCCACCTCTGTATGCACACTGCAAAACTGAGGTGGGGTCCTGATTTATAATCCAGATGAAGGTGAGGCTGAGCACTTCCCCTTCTCTCCCTACATCCCTCCCGGAAGCCCCGCAGCCTGCACCAAGGCTGTAACTCCATAGGACCCCTGGGCTCAGAGTTGGAAAAGCAATGTCTTGTACCAGTTCCCAACAGAAATCCCAACTGAATTGGAGAGCTAAATGTAAAAACAAGTGAAATATACATGATTATTTATCTGATCTCAGGGTGGGAAGACATTTCAGATGTATTTATTTGAGTAGTTAATACGCAGTAAGTAATTCAACAGGACCCAGTGCATGTCACTGTCAAGTATGTTTCTAACCGTCCCCCCTCCCCTGCACCTTCTCCCAGCCCCTTACCCAGAGGGTCACCGTTTTAACAATTATTGCCCGTTTTGGGTTTCCTTTTAAAGATAGCATGTGTATTAAAAAATATAGAAGCACAGTACACACACAGTTCTACATCTTTTACCTTTTTCACACAGCAATTTATCATTTATCAGTAGTTGTAGCTCTGCTTTCTTTTTAAAAAAATAGTTTAATGTGTTTTAGTAGCAAACTTATAGGAATAGCACAGAAGACAGACAACATTAAAAACATGTACCTTCATGCAGGTCAACTCAGAAAAGTGTAGTGAATGATAAAAATGCTACAATCGCCATTTAGCTGCTGTCAGTAAAAAAAATTCACTTGATTTTTTTAAAAAGTGCAAATTCTGGCATTGCCCAGAAAATTTTAACAGGTTTATTTATACTTATTATAAAGTTGAACTGCTGAAACTCGTTCCCTGAAACACTCTGATCTGCAATAATGCTTTATGTCCCCTCACTTCTATTGAAAATTCACACACTATGAATATGGAAAAACTGCCAGTACTTGATTTCTGGCCCCTATTTTTTCTACTTACAGGCATCCACTTAGGCACCTTTGATCCCATGGCGGGGAAAAATCGAACATTCAGAACTACCGATAACAGGAGGGGGAGGAGAATGAAAATTTCCCACCATAGTGAGGTCTTGACTGTGCTCTCCATGAGTGTGGAGTGCAAGCTGCATGACTTTGGGCATAATTTTTACCCCTACAGCATGGAGAGCACAAGCTCGATGGCTTCAAAAACCGTAACCACATAGGTTCTGCAGCCAGGAAGCCATCTGCTTTGTAAGAGCCTTGGATTAGAGGCCTCCTTATTGACCCTCCTCCTTGGGATGGAGCTCTGCCGGCTGGAGTTTCACAGGCCCTTTGCCATATTGATTGAATATGGAAGTTTTGCATAGTCCAATTCATCATATTTCCTTTGATGGCTTTTGGATTTAGGATCATGCCTAGGAGAAAACATACACACACCCGATAAACACAAACAAATTTGTCCTATGTTTTTAAAATGTAATTATCTGTTTGTTTGTTTGGGCTGCATTGGGTCTTTGTTGCTGCGCGTGCTTTTCTCTAGTTGCCGCGAGCGGGGGCTACTCTTTGTTGCGGTGCGCGGGCTTCTCATTGCAGTGGCTTCTCCTGTTGCGGAGCACGGGCTCTAGGTGTGCCGGCTTCATTAGCTGTGGCTCGCGGGCTCTAGAGCACAGGCTCAGTAGTTGCGGCGCACAGGCTTAGTTGCTCCGCAGCACGTGAGATCTTCCCAGACCAGGAATCGAACCTGTGTTCTTTGCATTGGCAGGTGGATTCTTAACCACTGCGCACCAGGGAAATCCACTATGTTTACTTTAATACATTTTTAAAAATTTCATTGTTTACATTTAAATTGTTGCTTTATTTGGAATATATTTACATAAAGAATGAAGAAGCAGTCAAAATTAATTTTGTCAGCATAGTTACCACATTATCCAAACAATATTGAATGAAAAGTTCAGCTTTCCCCCCACTTTAAAATGTCACATGTACCATAGGTTAAATTGAGGAAGATTTTTTAGCCTGAAAATATTAGAAGAAATTACAAGGTAAAAGATCAATAGATTTGCCTGCCTAGAAGTTTATAATTTCTGTGCATTGCAATATGCTATAAATAAAATATAAAAGTTTAAAAAAGATGCAAACATTTGGCCAAATGGGACAAAAGACTATAATTGTACCCTTAAAAGATTAATGTTTTTACATTTTCTAAATATATGACTTAATAATAAAAAGTTACAAATCAAGGAGTATCTTGTAGATTGTACTTTCACTGAATTGGTGCTAGTGATGGATTTAGCAGATCAGCAGCAATTGGAATTGGGGAAGAGGGTTGGAACAAGATTGTTAAAGAGCTACAGACAAATGGGCTTTTGTTTTTCCTTGGATGGATCTGTAATCACACCCACACACAGTGCTTTAATTAATGTACATTGATAATACGCTTTGATAACTGGAAACGTGATGACTGTGTTTTCCTCTTACTTGAAAGAATTCTATTAACTACTCTCACTTTTTTTTGTTGTTGTTGTTTGTGGTACGCGGGCCTCTCACTGTCGTGGCCTCTCTCTTTGCGGAGCACAGGCTCCGGACGCGCAGACTCAGCGGCCATGGCTCACGGGCCCAGCCGCTCCGCGGAACGTGGGATCTTCCCGGACCGGGGCACGAACCCGTGTCCCCTGCATCGGCAGGCGGACTCTCAATCACTGCGCCACCAGGGAAGCCCGAGATTTTATGTTTTTTATTGTTATTATAGAGGGAATCTCTTTTTCTCTTTAGGGCCTCTCATCTGTTATTTCTGGTATATAAAAAAAGCTATTGACTTTGGCATACTTATCATAGATCTGGCCATATTATTGAACTCTCATTACTTTTTAATAGCTTTTCAGATGATTCCCCTGGGTTTTCTTGATATATCACACTATCTAATAAAACCTGATTTCATCTCTTCCTCCAGAAATTATATCTCTTATTTCTACTTCATACAGAATTGCATGAGATGGGAATTCAAGAACAATGTGAACTAATAAAAACATCCCCTGGCATCCTTTTATTGTCCCAATTTAATGGCAATATCTGCAATATTTCACCATCAAATATGAGATTAAGTTAGATGTTCAACTTTTCCTAATTTTCCAAAATGTTGCAGAAATTTAAATTGAGAATAAATACCAAATTTCATCAACTGCCTTTGTGGCATCTGTTAAGACTGCTTGGTTTTATAAATGCATCATATTAAATTAATAGTTTATTAATTATTAAACCACTTTGCCTTCAATTTTCTCTACTATGTCCTGGGGAACATTGTTATAACTAATCTGAGTTTTGGCTTGTTAATATGTATTTGTTTTTCCTTTCACATCTTATATAAATGAGATAAGTGTATATGTCTCAGGGTCTGTGTGTGCAGGCCTATCCTGACATTTGCAGAACCTAGAATGAGACTATAAATGGAGACCCTGGGATCAAAGCATAATTAGAAGCCCACATACCATATGCCTAAACATTTAAAAGTTGTAAACCAAACTAATGAACCACTAAATAATGCACAGTCTATCCTACCTTTTCAAAATACTTGTACAATGACAAAACAAATAATCTATAAAGCTATAATTTTATATGATTAAGACCTGGCAAAATTTTTAAGAAAAAACTGAATTTAACTATTATCATGCATTTCTGCATGTTCTGATGATGGACTGTCAATGTTTGTGTAATATGGTGTATAAATACAAAATTCTTAACTTGCTATATATCGATATTTATTTTAAAATAGTTTATTCCTTCATTTACTCTTTTATTTCAACAAAATCACGATTTATATTGCTATAATCAAGATTATTACACAATATTTTCTATTGGCAGTAATGAGCTAAAGTATTAAACAATGAAATGTCATTAAATTCCAAGTTTACAAAATGTGAGCGTACTTTTTTTAAAGTGTAAATGAAAAATGCCCTGCACAGAAAATTAAAAACTTCATGTTTTCAAATCATGATTTTCTCTTCTAACATATTTAAATTGTCTTTCATTACATGACAAAATGCAAATTTAAATTAATAAATATAAAATTTTAAATAAGAATTTAAAAAATAAAGCAGAATTTATTTTAAAATCTAGTTAAATCTTATTAAATGTTTAAATCAATATAAAGCCCTTTGCAATTCTAGCATAACTGGTAATGTGAAAAATCCATCTCACGCTTCATGTGTGTTTTGTCTAGACCTATGTTATACAGATTTGGGAGTATATAATTATTTAATCCTAAAAAATGTTCCTCAGCTGTCATTAGCAACTATTTGGGAATATTGTGCTAATTTGTGAGTACTTCCAGAAACACAAATGGTAACATAAATAAGGCAGGAAAATGAACATCTGTATTTCTATAAAATGATACATCACATGCAAGAATCTACTGCATTCTCACTATCCGAATCAATATATGTCTTTTCACCTAAGCGCTCGGATCCTCCCTAAACTCAGAAACAGGGTCCGTCTCCAAAATCAACAGGGACACAACACATGATCCTTTCCAGCATCTGGACATATTTATCCTTTGTTTTGATGACATGGGGCAAGAGACAGGGAGACACGTCTCTGATTTCCTGCAGCCTGAACGGTGCTGGTCATGAGAGTGGGTGTGTAGGATTGTGCCGGGCACCGGTCCTGAGAGTCAGAGATATCCTCCCGGCATCCTTCACTACATTTGTGTGTGTGCACACTCAGGAGTGTGTATATGCATAGACGTATATGTGGGTGCCTTGATGTCTGCAACTTACTTTCAAATGGATTGGCAAACAAGTGTGTTGGGGGGACTTACCTGGTGGCGCAGTGGTTAAGGATCCACCTGCCAGTGCAGGGGACACGGGGTCGAGCCCTGGTCCGGGAAGATCCCACATGCCACAGAGCAACTAAACCCGCAAGCTACAACTACTGAGCCCGTGCTCTGGAACCTGTGAGCCACAACTACTGAGTCCGCGAGCCACAACTACTGAGCCCACACGCCTAGAGCCCCTGCTCCCCAACAAGAGAAGCCACCGCAATGAGAAGCCCGCGCACAAAAACGAAGAGTAGCCCCTGCTCGATGCAACTAGGGAAAACCCACGTGCATCAACAAAGACCCGCAGTCATAAATAAATAAATACATAAATAAATAATAAATATTTTTTTAAAAAGTGTGTGTGTGTGTGTGTGTGTGTGTGTGTGTGTGTGTGTGTGTGTATGGAGAGAGAGAGCAAGACGGCACAAATATAGCAAAATGTTAAGGACTGGTAAAACTAGGAGAAGGGTATATGGTTCTTTTTTTTTCTTCCTATTTTATTGAGATATAATTGACATACAGCTTAAGGTATATAACATAATGATCTGACTTACATACATCATGAAATGATATTCACAATGAATTTAGTGGCATCCATCATATCATAGAGATACAAAATTAAAGAAACAGAAAAAATATTTTTGCCTTGGTATGAGAGCTCTTAGGGTTTACACTCTTGACAACTTTATGTATACCCTAGAGAATACAGTGCTAATTATATTCATCATGTTGTGCATGACATCCCTAGTGCTTAGCTACCTAACAACTGGAAGTCTATACCTTTTGAGTGCCTTCATCCAACCCCCCCCATCCCTCACCGATGGTAACCAGAAACCTGTTCTTTTTCTATTAGTTTGTTTGTTTGTTTGTTTGTTTTTGAAGTATAATTGACCTACAACACTGTTAATTCCTGTTACCCAACATGGTGATTCAATATTTTTATACATTTCAAAATGAGGGTATGTTGTTAATTGTGTTATTCTGTTAACTTTTATATGTGTTTGATATTTTTCAAAATAAGATGGGAGGAATATTTTACTTGCTTCTTCCCTCTTTTATTTGTAGAATACTAGAAACTTCTGATTTGATTTCAACGCTTGCATGGAACTATCTCCAGAATGTCTAAGCTGTTCTATCTTGGAGCATGGTAACAGAACTAAATCTCCTGTGTATTGATTGGATCTGTGAATCAGGCATCCCCAGAATCAGTCTCCTCTCTGTAAACTGAGTCAGGTATCAAAAGGGATACCGGGTGCATACTTTGTGGGGTGAAGGGGGAAAGAGAATTGGAGAGGAATGCAAGGGAATGACTGTCAAAAAATGGATGTGGACTCTCAGCTGTGAGAGCGTGAGGAGGGAAATGAACACATGAGAGAGTCTGAAGAAGGGGGAAAAGTTGGTAGTCAGGGACTGGATAATTTAATAGAATGAAAAAGTACTGGGATGGGATGCTTCGAGTGAGTGTGCTATAAATATAGAGGGTAGGGATCAAGGGTGAGATGCTGATGTTTCTGAAAGCATCATGTGAACTGTAGTCAGTTATTGGCCATGACCAAAGCTAGGGTGCCGCCATGGGGATGGTGGTCCTAGAGGGTAGAGGAAAAGATGGCTGGAAATATAGGTATTAACAGAAAAGCAGAAGGGGTTCAGCATATTGTCTAAACCCAATAGGAACACACTACAAGCTTCCTGACCTTGGACAAGTCACCTTACCTCTCTGAGACTCAGTTTCCTCTACAGTGAAACAAAGATAACAGCCCTCCCTCAAAGGATGCTTGCATGTAAAGCATGTAGGACAGTGCATGGTATGTGATGAGTGCCCAGTGAATACCAGCTACTACCACTGGATTGAACCATTTGAATTTGTCAATATTCAATCATTTTTTTCCTCCCAACATGGCAATTTCATAGGGTTTAATCTAATCTTATAACATTTTATTTTTTCAGTAAAAGTCATGTATTATATTTCCAATGCAATATGGCTTAATACTTACTGGACTATTTTAGAATTTCCTGATTTGAGGGTAGCAAAATAGGTTTACTCAGGCCTTGGGGACCAAGCTGCTTGGAAAAAATGCAGATACCAGCCTCTAGAGCCTCCCTCACCTGTGACCCTGGGTCTGTATGTCTTGGGTTCAGGGAGCTGATGTCTGCCAACCCATGAATGGACTTCTCTGTCTCGATGTTAGCCGGCCTCAGGGCTGGCCTCCAAAGACCCGGGCCTGGGTGATGAGCTGCGTCATGGTGGTGGGGGAACCAGGATTCAAAGGGCATAAGGAGGTCATGGGGCCTGGAGCACACAGAGGAGCTGAAGCATAGCAGATACCTTAAGAATAGGGCAACTCAGGGCTTCCCTGGTGTCGCTAGTGGTTGAGAGTCCGCCTGCCAAAGCAGAGGACACGGGTTCGTGTCCCGGTCCAGGAAGATCCCACATGCGCGGAGCGGCTGGGCCCGTGAGCCATGGCCACTGAGCTTGCATGTCCAGAGCCTGTGCTCTGCAACAGGAGAGGCCACAACAGTGAGAGGCCTGCGTAATGCAAAAAAAAAAAAAAAAAAAAAAGAATAGGGCAACTCAGATAATCTCCACGATTATGGCTTCTTGGGCAGAGGGTTCTGAGTCGCTGAGGACCTCTGAGTCAGGCTGCTTCCCTACTGTGCTAGAGAGCGCCATTAACAGTCTGATTATCATTGGCACAGGGTGCTGAGTTCCTCTGCTTGCTGAACGTCAAGACCCGACATCAGAGAAGAATTTGAAAATGGACTTAGCGTGCACACCAAGGAATTGCATCAACAAAATAGGCAGTTTTCCATAACCGTGTAGGATAAAAATGGCACGTCATTGGTTTTTGGAAGTCGTTTGGCATTTTTACTCTAATTTGGAGGAACAGAAGTAGATGGTAATAAGAAGCTGGGGGTCCTTTCTTGGAAATCATTGAAACATATTTGCTGAGGCAACTGTTGTGTGCTAGGTCGTGAGGGATGGCCTAAACCTGCGACAATAATAATAATTATAATTATAGCTAAAGTTCCTGGAGGCTATTATATGAGAGGCACTATGTGAGACACTCTCATTATGTGGCCTCGTTTAGCACTCACAAAGACCCTTTAAGCCATGGCCCAGAAGATGGGAAGAATTTGACACCATCTAGTCCAAACCAGTTATGAGTCAAAGAAACCAACAAACAGACAAAGTCGTCCCCAGAGTTTAAAGAGAGGCAAAGAAAAAGCACCCAGTGTAATGCATGTGTTGAGTAGATGAATGACCGCATCAGCCAGAATTTTAAGAGACATATGAGAGGGAGGTGGAGCTTCCAGTAACATTCTACTTGAAAGGAACTTGAGCATTTCCAAGTGCAGTTGATGAGAACTTGGTGACAGGGGGTCCCATCAAGATGGCATCCAAGGGCAAAGGACAAGGATGAGAAAGCCAAGCCATACAGCAGAGAGTCTGCATTACAGTGTCCAGAGGTAAGAGAAAAGGGATGCACGTCAGCCATAGCACAGATTGTTCTCTTGCCATCGTGGTTAAGGATTCTCATTGCTTCATTGATGGTGAGGGGCTAGAAGCACCTTGAGAAACCCCCAGACAGCATCTGTGATGCTTATACTTATGCTTAAATGAACTTAATACAGTTCTTATTCCAAGCCATGGAGTCAATGATTCTTGATGGACTTTTGTTTTCTTTTATGCATAAAATTCCAAGTTAAAGAAGCTCTCAAAGTGGATTGGATGCACCTCACATGGTTAGTTTGGCAGAGTTTTGGTGTTCAGAATGGGCCAGTTAGATGACCCCTCTGGACAATCTTGGTCATCTGCTGGTGCTAAAACTTCCAGATATGGGAGTTGGTGGGACTAACCTATATGGGAATAGAGTGTGGAGATAAGGGACAGTGTCTGGGACCCATGTGGGATGCACAACTAAGCACAAGTGTCACATTGACCCAAAGGATCTGGGCAGGACACGGAAGGCAGGGGCTGAGCAATGGGGCGGCAGGCAGAGACACCAACTCTGAACAAGTAGATTCAGGTTGGGGGGTGAGACAAAGCCTGAGGAAGTTCCATCGGTGGACACATAATTATGTGAGTCAACAGGTTGGGACACCAGAAAAGCAGCATCTCTCGCAAAATGTTAACATAATATTAATAACAATAAAAATGTAGTAGGTAGTTATTTTACCCTGTCAACTTAGGTGTATAAGAAATGTTACATCTCCTATTTTTTTTTAAATTAAATTTACCAGGCTCTGAGTTCCCATCCAGTTGACTGGAAATTCATTTTCAATCATTATCAGGAAATGAATGTGGGTGAGTGTTCCTCCCCCCAGGTAGCTGAAGAAGAGGCTCATGTGGGACTTATTAAATTGTAGGCAGTCCTTAATTCTCCTGTCCTAATGGTGCTTCTGGGATGCTCATTGTCAAAATCTTTATTGTCACCCTCGTGGTGCCTGGCCCTCCAGTATCCATTCTAATGGGAATCTACTGTTGTCGTCTGAGCCTCTCGCTAGGGATGGTTTCTGAATGTGAGGGGCTCTGCATAAATCCCTCAATGGAGCATGGATTCAAATCTATGTCATTTTGAAAAAAATACGTATTTATTTGTTGGTTTATTTTTGGCTCTGTCAGGTCTTAGCTGTGGCACGCAGACTTCTCTCTAGTTGTGGGGTGCGGGCTCCAGAGTGCGTGGGCTCCACAGCACGTGAGCTCTGTGGTTGCGGCACGAGGGCTTAGTTGCCCTGGCCTGTGGGATCTTAGTTCCCCGACCAGGGATCGAATCTGCATCGCCTGCTTTGGAAAGAGGATTCTTAACCACTGGAACACTAGGGAAGTCCCCTCAAATCTATGTCTTTCTGATCTAAAGCTCCTTCTCATGCTGACCCTATGTATCTAAAGCTCCTTCTCATGCTGACCCTATGCACAACATCCTTAGAGTGGGCTCGGCAGGATTAGGGTGGATCTCTGAGTAGGAGGCCCAGTTTTGTCCCCCAGCTCCTACTGAAGCATCACAGGTCCCTGATGTGTCATCACCCCTCTGCCTATGTAATCACAGGTTGGTATTTCTCACCTGAAATTAGTGGTTTAAGTGGATAGAAAGGCAAAGGCCTTTCGTGGTCTCCGTTGAGAAGGAAGCTGTGAGTACAATCCCCAAGGGAGCTTCTGTCTAATATAAGAAGATAAAAAATACATTTGAGGGCTTCCCTGGTGGCGCAGTGGTTGAGAATCCGCCTGCCGATGCAGGGGACACGGGTTCGTGCCCCGGTCCGGGAAGATCCCACATGCCGCGGAGCGGCTGGGCCCGTGAGCCATGGCCGCTGAGCCTGAGCGTCCGGAGCCTGTGCTCCGCAACGGGAGAGGCCACAACAGTGAGAGGCCCGCGTACTGAAAAAAAAAAAAAAAAAAAAAATACATTTGATACTCTAGAGCAATTTGATGG
Source organism: Kogia breviceps (assembly GCF_026419965.1). NCBI lineage: Eukaryota > Metazoa > Chordata > Mammalia > Artiodactyla > Physeteridae > Kogia > Kogia breviceps. Next base: position 10,003,859 of record NC_081312.1, read on the forward strand.
CTTTAGTTAGGAAGAAAATCTCTCAGGTGAGGTGGAATTAGAGTTGACCTTTAAAAAAAAAACTTGGTTTTAGCTTTTCTGAAGAAGTGGCTTTCAATTCTGAAATATACGAAACTCAGTGCAGTGGGAAATTATAATCAATTGCCTTGAACCTTCTTGGTATGAGATTTCAGACCCATCTAGAGTTACATAATTATTTCCAATACTCAGAAACACATAAACACTTAATTTCATTGTTTGATGGGTCTTTGTTTTGGTCTTATGCTGGACAACTCTAGAGAACTAGTTACATTCAGAGAGTTTTTTGTTCTCCCCATTATTTAAAGTTGTTTTTTGAAGAGGAAATATTCACATCGTTCAAAATTCAAAATGAATGAAAGGAATACCGTCAAATCTACCTCCAAACCTCTCCCAGGCACTGACATCCCCTTCCCAGAGGGAAGCATGTTTTAAACAACTTGAAAATTTTTTTCCAGAAATATTTTACTCATATACGAATGGCAGCATAATACAGTGTTCTGCACCTTGCTTTTTTCATGTACCTAGCAATATATTTTGGTGATCTTTCCACATCAGTTCACAAAGAGTCACAATGAGTTCACTCATTCTTTTTGTCTGCATCAGATTCCATCGTATGCATGGACTCTCATTTATGTAAATTGTCATTTATCTGTGGAGTATTTAGGTTGCTTCCTTTTCTTTTTCTTTCTTTTTTTTTTTTTTTGCAATTTCAATGATGCTGCAATGAATAACTTTGTTACACACATCATTTTTCACCTGTGTAAATATACCTATAGGATAAATTCCTAGAAAATGGAATTGCTGGGTTAAAGGGTATATGTATGTATAATTTTAAGAGATATTATCAGGTATCTATTCAAAGAGGCTGTTCCAATTTATATTTGTTCTAAGAATATATGAGACTTCCTATTTCCCACACTCTTATCAATACAGCATCAACTTTTTTGATCTTTGCCAATCTGACAGATGAAACAGAGCTTCTCATTTGTAGTTTTCATTTGTGTTTCTCTTAGCCTGAATGATATTTTCACAAGTTTAAGAGTTAAGTTCATTTGCTTTATTATGAACAATCAATTAATATTTTTTGGTCAACTTTTATGTTGGATCATTAGTTTTTTTATATTGATTTGTACAAACTCTTTATATATGAATGAAATTAATCCTTTTTCCATGATACAACTTGTGTGTATCTCCCCAAGTTTTTCCTTTGTGTTTTGACTCTGCTTATGGCAGTTTTTGTAATGCAGTGATTTTTAAAAATTTTCATATGTATTTATAATTATTAATCTTGGACTTCTCTGGTGGCACAAATGGTTAAGAATCCGCCTGACAATTCAGGGGACGTGGGTTCAAGCCCTGGTCTGGGAAGATCCCACATGCCACTTAGCAACTAAACCTGTGTGCCACGACTACTGAACCTGTGTGCCACAACTACTGAAGCCCTGTACCTAGAGCCCATACTCCACAACAAAGAGAAGCCACCGCAGTGAGAAGCTTGTGCATCACATTCAAGAGTAGCCCCCGCTTGCGGCAACTAGAGAAAGCCCACGCTCAACAATGAAGGCCCAATGCAGCCAAAAATAAATAAATAAATTTATTTTAAAAAATTAAAAAATTATTAATCTTAAAAAAAAAAGGTTTCGGGTTTTTGTTTCTTATTCACAAAGGCATTCCCTACTCCAGGGTTTTAAGTTCTTTTATGATATCTTCTAGTAGTTTTGGGGTTTCACCTTTTACCTTCACATCTTTAATGTCTAGGAAATTCATCCTGATGTAGGCTGTGAATGCAACAGTTAGGATAAGCTCATGGTATGCTGCAGTAACAACCTGGAGCCTCATCACTGGAAAGAACAAATGCTAATTTCCTACTCATATTACATGTCCATTTTGGGTTAGCAGGGGGCTCTGGGAGCCAGGCTGATGGAGAACATTGTTGGTCACTGTGCCAGGAACACAGAGGTATGGTGACTCACACCCTGGCTCTTAAAGACTGCCTCTTGGAAGGGATACATCTAGGCTCACATTTCATTGAGCAGAGCAAATCACATGGTCAGAAGGAGAGCTGGAATATCTGTGAACAGACTCAATGATTTCGACCAGAATTATGGATCCAACTTTTATTTCCAGACAACAACTTTGTTGTCTCAGCTCTATTTAATGACTAATCCACATTTTCTCCACTGACTTGAAATACCTTCTTTATTGTGGTCTAAATTCCATTATGAATTTGGGAGTATTTACAGACTTTCTATTTTGTTCCATTGATCAGTCTGTCTATTCATGCAGCATTTGGTTTTAATTATATGTTTTATAATTCATAAATTACAATTTCATAATCTATAATTAGGAGTTTTGTAATATATTTTAATATGCTAGTCCTCTCCCAATATTTTCCTTTTTTCTTAATATTCTCTATTTTTTCATAATTTTACTGATTATTCTTGGTTGTTTATTTTTTCTTATGAATTATATCATCATCTTGTTTAGTTACAGTATCCTGTTGATGTTTTTATGGAGTTCCTGGTAAATGTATAACTTAACTCGAGTAGAGCTGACATTTTTACAGTGTCAAGTCTTCCTATCCAAGACCATGATGTGTCTTTCCTTTTGCTTGAAACTTCTTTATGTTCTTCAGCAGTATTTAAAACTTTTCCTTCATCTAGAGCTAATACATTTCCCAGGTTTGTTCCTGACTGTTTTATTTGTCATTATTATTGCTATTGTATAGAAATGAATCTGTTCCTTCCTTCCTTCCTTCCTTCCTTCCTTCCTTTCTTCCTTCCATACCCTTCTTCTCTTCTCTTCCTCTTTCTCCTTCTCTCTTTCTTTCTCATTATGTGTATGTGTGAAAGTTATGGATTTCTCCAAACTTTTTTTTTTTTTTTTTTTTTTTTGTGGTACGCAGGCCTCTGACTGTTGTGGCCTCTCCTGTTGTGGAGCACAGGCTCCGGACGCGCAGGCTCAGTGGCCATGGCTCATGGGCCCAGCCGCTCTATGGCATGTGGGATCCTCCCGGACCGGGGCACGAACCCGTGTCCCCTGCATCGGCAGGCGGATTGTCAACCAACCATTGCGCCACCAGGGAAGCCCCTCTCCAAACTTTTTAAAAATTATTAAATTGGAGGCAAAGATAAGGTGGGTAGGAATGACCTATTGTTGACATCAGGGTAAGCTAGAGTTCCTCACAGCCATTTCATTCCCATATCTAACTTATATAGATCATAGGACAATGAACTTGAGCCATATGGTTGTTATTCACAAAGTTAGTTTATTCAGAAAATTAACAAGATGGAAGCAGGTTAATATCAAGGAAAGAAGAGAATCATCTGAAAACTCCCAGTTTAAGCCACATCAGACATTTCCTAAGTGGTGAAATGAATGCAAACATCACTGGACCAGAGACCTAACAGTGCTTGAAGCTTATTAGGTACTTTATCAGATATTTCTGGAATGAAGCTGAGTCCAGCCACAGAGTTTTAGGGCTAGAAGGGGGCGTCAAATTAGCTAGAATAGTGGTTCTCAACGCTGGTTGAGAATGACCAAGGGAATTTTTGAAAAGCACTGATATCTAAGCCCACTCCAGACCAGTGACATCAGAAACTGTAGGAGTGAGGCCTGGGGAGAGAGGGGAGTAATACCTTTTAAAGATTCCCAGATGATTTTATTGTGTAGCCAAAGTGGAGAACCAGGGCTGTAGAGCAATGTTCTTGCTGAGCAGATGAACAGAGAGTGGGAAGTGGGAGGAGGTGTCTGTGGTCGAGCTGAGGCCAGAACTAGGTCTCTGGGGTACCCAGCCCAGGTGATAGCAGCTGTGTTTTTCAACGCTGCCGCAGGCGAGCTCCTGAGGGCGGTGGAGTTAGAATTTGTTTTACCTTGGCAATGGCCCCATGAAGGAGGCACTACATGGTCCCAGTTTTACAAGGGAGGGATGTGAAGCCAGTTCTGCAACTCACCCGAGGTGACACAGCTAAAAAGGATCAGAATTCAGGAGAGCATTGAGTGGAGTTCCCTGTGCTATACAGTAGGTTCTCATTCGTTATCTATTTTATACATAGTATCAATAGTGTATATATGTCCATCCCAATCTCCCAATTCATCCACCCTCTCTTTCCCCCTTGGTATCCATACATTTGTTCTCTGAGTCTGTGTCTCTATTTCTGCTTTGCATATAAGATCGTCTATACCAATTTTTTCAGATTCCACATATATGCATCTACTCACTGCTCTGTGGTGACCTAAATGGGAAGAAAATCCAAAAAAGAGGGAATATATGTATATGTATAGCTGATTCACTTTGCAGTACAATAGAAACTAACACACATTGTAAAGCAGCTATACGACAAGAAAAATTTTAAAAAGAATTCAGGAGAGTACCCAGGGCTGCTTGACCCAGAGGCCCATGTGCCTCAGGCTGGCCTTTTGTTCATTCCAGCCATGAGGCCTTGGGACATTACCAGCCACTTTCCATTCCTTGGGGGAATAATAAGTTATATAATATGGTGTTATCAGGAGTTGTTTAGATTTTAATAGTTTTATCAGTGCGATCTCTTTCTCAGTTGAAATCTTGCTTCCAGAACAGGGATCAAGGGAGTTCCCTGGTAGCCTAGTGGTTAGGATTCCAGGCTCTCACTGCAGTGACCTGGGTTCAGTCCCTGGTCAGGGAACTGGGCTCCTGCACGCTGTGTGGTATGATGGAAAAAAATAAAAATAAAAAAGAAAATAACAGGGAGCAGAACAGCCCAGCTTGGAGCAGAATGGGGGACACTGAGCATCACCCACTGGCCTCCTTTGCCCCATTGTCCTGTCATCCTCCCCTTAGAGGGACATTGTTTGTAGAGCACAGGGATAAATGCTCATGGGATCTTTTCCTGCTCTAACATTAGAGGATGAAGACTGAAGATGGAAACAAGGAAAAGAACGAGAGGAATTCATTATTTGCTCCTCCAACGTGGACATTTAGGGTGGCCTCCACTTCTCTGCCATTGTGAAGAGGGCTGCAGTGAATATGGGGGTGCAGATAGCTCTTGGAGATCTTGATTTCAATTCTTTGGGATAAATACTCAGAAGTGGGATTGCTGGATCATATGGGAATTCCATGTGAAATGTTTTGAGCATCCTTCATAGCAGCTGTACCATTTATATCCCCACCAATAGTCACAAGGGTTCCAATTTCTCCACTTCACCCCCAGCACTTCTTTTTAACTTTTAGATAATGGCCATCCTAACAGGTGTGCAGCGATTTCTGGTTGCTGTTTTGATTTGCATTTCCCTGATGATTAGCGACCTGAATATCTTCTTCTATACTTGTTGGCCATTTGTGTGTCCTCTTTGGAGAAACGTCTATTCAAGTCCTATGTCCATTTTAAAATAGGGTTATTTCTCTTTTTGCTATTGAGTTGTAGAAGTTCCTCATATATTTGGGGTATTAACCTCTTATGAGAAATGTAGTTTACAAATATTCTTTCCCATTCTGTAGGTTTTCTTTTCACTGTATACACATGATGGACGATTACTCAACCTTAAAAGTTAAAGAAATTCTGTAATAGGTGACAACATGGATGCAACTGGAGGACATTATGCTGAGTGAAATAAGCCAGTCAGAGAAGGACACATACTGTATGATTCCACTAACATGAGGTCGCTGAAACAGCCAAACTCATTTAGAAGCAAAGAGTAGGATGATGGTTGCCAGGGACTGGGAGAGGGGAAATGGGGAATTGCTATTCAATGGATATAAAGCTGTAGTTACGCCAGATGAAAAAATTCTAGAGATCTGCTGAACAATCTTGTTCCTGGAGTTAACAATACACTTTTTTAAAGTGTTATATACTTAAAAATTTGTCAAAAGGGTAGATCTCATGTTAAATGTTCTTACTACAACAAAAGAAAAAAAAAGAAGGAATTCGGCTGGCTCGCCTCACTTCACACTGCATTTCCTCTGGAGCAGCCCTTGAGTTTTTGTGTTTTCGTTTTGCCAACCCCAGATCCAGCAGACAGAGCCCCCTGCTTAGCGAGGGCCTGGTTTTAAGGGCCACACCTTCAGAGCTCTCAGGTTACGCGCCCACCTCTCCTAACGAGCAGACGGGCATCTGGGCTGTGTGGGGACCAACCATATTGGACCACTTTTCTCTGTCACCCCCTCCCCCAGGCTCAGGGCAATCAGAGGCCTGGATGCCAAGCCTGGTTTGGGGAGATTTTCTCCAGCAGGCCCCGTCCACCCCTGTACCCCTCCACCTCCTCCTGGTCCTGGCAGCTGCGAGGGGACCTCTAGACCTGTTAAGTGGCGGGGCTGCAGTGGCGAGGGGGGCCAGCTCCAAACTGCCTCTGGAAACAATTTCTTCCACTCTGCTTTGGGAGTCTGTGAAATTTTCTCTCCTGTCTCCCTGCTGCCTTTCTCTGCTGCTGTCCCTGGGGTTCCGTTTTCCCTCTTGCCCCATCCTGCCCCGTGTGTGTGTGTGTGTGTGTGTGTGTGTGTGTGTAAGACAGAGAATGGCTCTGTGTTAACGCCTCTCCCCCTCTCACTTCAGTCTCCATCCATCTGCCGATGCTCCAGCCAGCTAGGGTCCCCCGATTGCCCGCTGTGGCCTCACGGCCCTGAAAGATCCAGAGGTGGCCCAGACGTGGCATGGTCAGTTGTCTGCATCAGAGGTGGACACAAACCACCCAGGAGGAGGGGTCAGGGCTCAGGAGAGCTGTGGAGGGCTCTGAGGGATCCAGGGTGACATCACATCTGTTTGGGGGGCTCAGAGGAGGGAGTTATTTAAGCCTTTCTGTCCCTGGGTTTCCCCCGCTGTCAAATGCAAGGAGCCTGTCTGTCATGGGGTTGGAGTGAGGGCTGAATGAGACGTGCTAAGCGTTGCTATGGCCTCCGTGTTACAGGTGGACTTGCTCGTGATCACACAGCCAGTGGCTGGCATCAAGGTACCACCTGGGACCCCCTGGCACCCAAGGTCTTTCTGAAAGGCTACCTTGCCTCCCTCATCAAGCTAAACTTGTGCTCAATGTACCCTCCTTCGTAGCTGTGGCTGACATTCTGCCTGATCCACTGGGAGCTCCTGGAAGGCAGGGCCCAGCTCCCCCGTGTGGAAGGATGATCTTTTCCAATGTTACCTGTGCCGCAGGTGTGCTTGCCTGACCCAGAAGGCTGACACGTGCTTGAGCTTCATTGTTGCAGGACTTGTGGGGCATAGGACTGAGAACCAGACAGCAGAGGGCCCCCTTGGCCTTGGTATTGCGGATGCTTGAGCTCCCCTGGGACTTGGACCAGATCATCCCTCAGGGTATTGATGGGGAGGTGGGCAGATTGGAGGGACAAACAGGAAAGAGTCCCTTAAACCCAGAAGAGAGGAGACTGGGTGCATGAGCAGGGGCCCTTGCAAAGGCCTGGGGATGACCAAACCTTATAAAGGGTCCCTGGGGAGAGGTGAGAATGGCTGGACACCTGAATACTGGCTGGCTCCAAGGGCCCCTGCAGGCCTGGTCAAGGAGCAACTCAGCAAGGCCTCTGAGGGTAGAGCAGCACATGAGTTGGATCAGGAAGCTCCCGTCTTCCTGGGAGAAGGGCCTGGGGAAGAGTCTCAAATGGCCGGAAAGGACTCCGCCAACCCCCAGGACAGGACAGATTTGACTCCCCCAGGGAACTCAGAGGACATGGCATTGTTGACCCAGAGGTGGGGATTAAAGCCACACCAGCCATAAGTGCACACCCACATGGTATTCATTCAACAAGCATTTTTCCACTACACTACCACTGCAGACCCTAAATTGGCACTAACCTGCTGACTGTGGTGTGTACCATGTTGGTTTCCTAGGGCTGCCAAAAGCAATGACTGCAAACTGGGTGGCTTAAAACAAAAGAAGCGATGTCAGGTGGTATGGCGTGTATGTGGAATCTTAAGAAAATGGGTACAAATGAACTTGTTCACAAAACAGAAATAGAGTTACAGATGTAGAAAATAAACTTATGGTTACCAGGGGGTAAGGGGGGGGGAGGGATAAATTGGGAGATGGGGATTGACATTTACACACTACTATATATAAAATAGATAACTAATAAGGACTTACTGTGTAGCACAGGGAACTCTACTCAATACTCTGTAATGGCCTATATGGGAAAAGAATCTACAAAAGACTGGATATTTGTATATATATAAAACGGATTCACTTTGCTGAACTTTGCTGAAACTAATACAATATTGTAAATCAGTTACACCCCAATAAAATTTTTTTTAAAAATAAGTGTATTCTCTTAAAGTTCTGGAGTCTGGAGGTCCCAAATCAAGGTGTGGGCAGGCTGTGCTCCTCAGAAAACTCTGGGGGGAGGGTCTTAGCTTTTCCAGCTCCTGTGGCTGTCAGCCTTCCTCGTGGCTGCATCACTTCATCAAGCTCTGCGCCTGTGTCTTTTCCTCTCTTGTCCCTTATAAAGACACTTGTCACTGGATTTAATCGAGGATGATCCTGGATTAAATTAAATTAAAATTAAATTAAATTAAATTCCTTAACTTGATGACATCTGCCAAGACCCTCTTGCCATGTAAGGTGATATTCACAGAGGGTTAGGGTGTGGAATACCTTCTGGGGGCCGCGATTCAGCTCACTCCAGGAATAATGACACTGGACATTTCCATGGAAACTTCCTGGCCTGGCGACTCTTCCAAGCATGTCCCAGACATTAAGTCACTTCACCTTCACAACCCCGTGGGCAAGGGACTAGCAAAACCCCATTCACGGGTGAGAGAACTTCCAGCCCATAGAAGCAAGCCAAGGGACAAAAGTTACATAATCTGCCACAAAGGAGGAATATCAATTAGGCAGGATGTGAACCCAGCTCCTAACCACTTGGCAACCCTACCCAGGCTCGAAAGTGTCATTGGGAGGACACCCAGATAGCCCTTCATGGTAGGTCTCCAGTGCTCCTGTCTCTTTAGGGACTGTTGACACGGGGTGTAGCCCAACCGAGCCTGCATGGCAGAGGTACTCGGGCAGGGCTGTTGGGTGAAGGCTGAATGTCTCCCTGGTCACTTCTCTGGAAGGCTGAGCTGTCCAGTGGGTTGAGGTCCAGGTTGGTAGCCCTAGGCTTCGGTCATCCTTCCCAACACTCCATGTTTGTTTGACTTGAACTGGTAATTTCCTTCCTCCTAAAACAGAAAAGCAGCTACACCCCAACAACATTCCTCATCCTATGCCCAGAATCTCTGCCCAAGGAACTCCAGCCGTGCTCAATGGCCATCCAAGCAGGGAGCGCTGATACTGGGGCCCCTCCCAACTAGCACTTCTGGCATCAAGGACCCTGTCTTCTCCACGGAGTGACCTGTAGCGTGGGTTCCTGCTCCCTCACGCACCCCGAACATGCAAATGTGAGTCATGCCCAGTGCTTGGTGTGCAGTGAGCACTCAGTAGATGCCTGTGGAATGAATGACGGATGAACCATTCAGCTGAGAAGGCCCACCCCTGCTCTGTGAGCCCTCTGGCTCCAGGCCTCTGCCTCTTTCTGGTCTGAGGAGTCCCAGCTTTTTCCACCCCTCCCTCCTGCGGTCACACCTCCAGCGTTCTATCCCTGCCTAGAGGGGACAGATAGGAGACCCCGACCACCTCTAAGCCAGGCCCACCAAGGAAAAAGTACAAAAGGAAGCCATTTCCCATGTACCCAAAGACTGAAAGTTACTAATCAAGCTAAAACAAACTTCTGAATAAAATCTATCCCTTGAAAATGGATACCTTTAAAACAGTAGAATTGAAAATTCTGGCTCCAGCTATAGTTTTACACGACTGAAAATCAGCAAAGTATCAATGACGACTGAATCGAATACTTATTGCATGCGTCTTGGGTGTCTGTTGATGGGCTGATAATGTTTCGATGAGAAATAAAGATACATAATTCACAAATCTTCCTATATTTTTCATAATATTTATGATTTTTGCCTTCATTTCAGCAAAATTACGGATTATGTTGTCATAACAATGATGTTCATATAAACTGGCTTTATTAACAGAAATAGTCTAAAAATGAGTGGGGTACATCTTTTGTAAAATGTGGTCAAACATTTCTGAAACGTCGTCTTGTGATTTAAGCTGCTTCGTAGCTGCCGTCTTCACTCTCGGGGGACAGTCTCATGTTTGCCTGGGGATTTCAATGCAGGTCACATCCCAGGACTGGGTCTTTACAGAGGTCCTGATGCCAGCACCTTGTAGGGCCAGCCTTAGGGATCCTGCTGACTGCTCTCTGCTCTGCACAGCTGCCTTCCGGACCCACTGTGCGCTTATTTACCCTACACGCTGTTGGCCAGCTGAGAACTTTTTAAATTGAATTAGTGGTCAGCGTCAAAAATGGGAACATCTTCCCATAAAAACCTGGCTTTTCAGTTTCTCTTAAGATATTGAAAAGCCAGCAACCCTGGGATACCTTTCTGTAAGGTGATATCCAACTGAGGCTGGCAAGAACTTAGGCAGAGGCTGTGTAGTAGGGGGTCCCCAATAGCCAATCATCCCTTCTAAAATAAAAGAACCTCCAATTTGTGGCTGGACACATGGTAACCTAAGCTAGAAATGATACATCTCTGCCTCTCTTGCAGCTAGGTGCACCACGTGACTAGGTTCTGGCCAATAGGAGATGAGTTGAAGAGACATGTGTAATTCATGGCTTGTACCTTTTTCCTTGCTCCCTTCCTGTTGGCTGGAAGGTGGAAGCACTGGTGCACGGTCTTCAAGTGTGCAGGTGAGGAAAACACCCTAGGCATGGCAGACCCACAGTTTACAAGAGGCCTGGGTAAAGCAGAGCTACCATGCCAGCTCACTTTTATGTGAGGTCGGAATTTAAATTTTTGTCTCACAGGCAGGCCAGCATTGGATGCCCCCTTTAGATGAGACCCAGTTTACCCCAGTACCCACCACTCCCTATGCCTTCCCAACACCAGCTCAGCTGACATCCACCACTGAACTAGTGCTGTTATTTTTTCCCTAAACCCCCCTAGGTCCACCTATCCCTGTAAACATTTTGGGGCCCTCATTGTCAACCCTCAAAGAAACAAAAGACGAGACACCCATTTTCCAGTACGTTTTACCCCTATTTTTCAGGGGATACTTTCAGTGACTCTGGGGCTCCCCCTTCTGGGAGGCTAGCTTTATTGACTCACTGGTGCTTGGGGGGCACCTTCTCACCGGAGATGAGAAAAAAAAGGAGGGTGGGAGGGAGGGTGACACAAGAGGGAAGAGTTATGGGAACATATGTATATGTATAACTGATTCACTTTGTTGTAAAGGAGAAACTAACACACTATTGTAAAACAGTTATACTCAAATAAAGATGTTAAAAAAAAAATCAGTACGTTTTATCTGTGATAGTAAATGTAGAATATTAAATGAGGGTTAAATGGGATCTTGCGTTACAGCCAGTTGACCGGCGCCACTCAGCCCGGCTCGTTGTGTTGTCTGTTCTCTTACCGCCCCAGGTGGCATCTGGTGAGAGCCAGGGCGGGATCTGATCTCCGGTGTGTCTGGCCCCAGAGCCTGTGTGGTTCCCTTCTGCACAGCTGGAGAACACGGATGTGAGCCGGCTGATAGCCAGAGTCCCAGTTGCTGTGACTGACATGGAACACAGCCCACAGACAGTGACAAGCACCCATGCTAAGCCTAGAATGGGCAAAAAGCCTTTATTTAAAATAATTATTTCCCTGCAAAACACTCATTAATAGGTAACCCTATAGCAAGCTTTGTCTGCAGGCTTCAAAAAGGTATTGCCACAATTATGTTCAGCTCCACACAAGCACTGAAGGGCCAGCGCTGCTCCAGTGCCCTGGTGACCAAACCCGCATAACCCCTCCTGGGGTCACAGGGACAGGAGCATTTAGCACCGGTTAGAGCGTGGTCACCCGACCAGAGACCTCAGCATGCTTGGGCCTTGTGAGGAATGCCTGACCTCAGGCTCCAGGCCAGACTTACTTACTGAATCAAAATCTGCTTTTTAACAGGTCCTCAGGGGATGTGTGCACACAAACAAGTTTGAAAATCACCGATTTAGAAAATGAACGAGAATGGAAAGTCTAGCTTTGAAATAAAACACACCTGAATCCCAGCTTGGCTACTTTCTAGCTGAGTGAGCTGGGGCGTGTCTTTCAAGCTCTGAATCTCAGCTAAGAGAAGGGAGAAATAGTATATTAGGTGGAACTATATAAAATTGCCTTATTTGCAGGTAAAAACAAGGCCAAATATAATCAATTTCATATGGTTCAGCTTAACAGTTGTTTATATGTTGTGGGAAATAATTTTAAAATGAGATAAAATATATAAAGCACCTGGTACATAGGAGGTGTCCTCTCGATAGCACAGCCTTGACCTCCTTTATTACCCTCACTCCGTAGGTTCCCATAAAAACCAGGCAAGGGAACCAGGGTATATGGAATATCTCATTAAACCCGATTCTGCAACGGAAGCTCCTGGCACGTGGGCCAGTGGTTATTTTCATGGCTGCCTGAAGCTTGTACAAGAGTATCTGCCTTCATCACTGCTTCAAAATATCAGGTTGGCCAAAAAGTTCATTCGGGTTTTTCCATAACATCTTACGGGGACGAACTTTTTGGCCAACCCCAATATTTCCCATTTCACTTCTAGATGAAGAAATGGAATCCCGGATGTCCAGGGATATCTCCTGGGCCATATAGAACCACCCAGGGTGGTTCCCTGCTCTGTTCCTTTGGAGTCATCCAGTACACCTGAGGGGACATGATCCCAATAGGTTGAAAAATCTTCCCCAGAAACAGCAGGCTTCCTGTTTCTGTGTGGAAAGTCATCAGCAGGAAAAGGTCAACTGAACTCAGTACCTGGAGAGGGTGTGGGGTCCACGTCGGGGTGAGGCCTGGGGGTGAGCTGGATGCTGGTGGCGGCAGCAGCCTCTGAACTCTGCTCATCCAGAGCCACCATGGCCTTGTGAGTGGCCCACAAGGAAAATTCTGGAATCATCAATTGACTCCATAGGAGGAATCCAGCAGACCTTTATTTCTATAGAGTTCCTGGAAGGCTTCCTGGAGGAGGTGGCTCCTGAGCTGAGATTGGAAGCTAGATCAGCAGAGAGCCAAGAAAAAGATTTCAGCCCAGAGAAGAGTATGGTCAAAGTCATGGAGGCAGAGTGAGCTGGCACCCCACAGCCTGTTGCCCACATGTGCAGCTCTTGGAGCTTGAGGGGTGCATGTGTGTGTCTTGTGAGGAGGTGACCTGCGGCCTGCTCACCAAGCTGGTTGGGGGCCAAGACTCCAGCCCCACCCACAGCCCCACAATCACCTGAAATTGAAATCTTCGTCTGAACCTTAGAGGGGCTGGGGACACTCAGCAAGTCTGCAGGGCCCTTTCCACGGAAGCTCATCTCTGCCGGGAGGATTGTGACAGGCCGGCCTCTTGGGATGACACAGCCTGTTCTGAAGCTCCCTTGGCCCGTCACCCATAGTGAGGAAAACAACTGACCCCTCAGTGCGGGTCGTGTGGGCATCCATGTGTGGAGGAGAAAGAGCTGTGAGCATGGGAGGCTCCCTGAGACTGGGGCTGGGGTCCCGGGCTGCGTCTCGGGTGTTTGCAGCCTGACTCGCCTGCGTCTCCGTTTCCTCCTTTGCCCTCCTGACCATTCAAGGTTGCCATGAAACTGAAACCTAATGATGCAGATGGACAGTCTTTAAACCAGGGAAGCACTGACCTCATTGGAGCAATGCTCCAGCCTCTCCTGGTGTCATTCTCTCCTGTAGGACACCTCCTGCTGCATTTGTGTCCGTCACAGGAGCACAGCTCAGGTCATTGATCTTGCCTCCTAGGAGCTTGGCTATTGACTCTTTCAAATATCATGATGGCTTATTCATTTTGGCTGGAGTGATTATTTAATGGTAAATACAAATCAACAGAACTTTCTACTTTAATACGGCATAAATGGAAAAGTTAATATGTACTCAACAGAAAGAGAGATTAGAAAACTTTTGTAACTCAAAAGCCTTGTCCTTCCTGAGCTGGCTTGGTGGCAGAGATGGTACACAGGTGGCCTCCAGTCTGAGTGCAGAAACAGAGATTTCATGGGTTAATGGGTGTGAGCCAGACTTCATTTTCTCCCAGCTTTGTTTTTTATGACGTTAGTTTTAGTCTGCACATCCACTGTCTGGACATAAACACCCACACTCTCACTTTTCCATGACTTCTCAGGATCTTCAGTTCTTTCTCTTAATGTTCATAAATGAGAGGCTACAACAGGGGCTATGATGAGATGCATGGTTTCATTCATTCATTCATTCATTCATTCACTATGGCGTGCCCACCTCATGCCAAGGATGCATTAAGGACTGGGGAATAAAGCACAGTCCTGCCCTCAAGGATTTTTTTTTGTTTCATCTTATTATTATGGAAGAATTCAAAGGTATACAAAATGGATAGGGTGACATAGTGAACCCCACATACATATAATCTACTTCAGTCATTATCAACGTGGGGCCAACATCATTTCCCCCTACTTCCCAAACCGTTTCCCCCTTGGGTTGTTTTGAAGCAAATCCTACACAGAATTTTATTTTAACTGTAAGAATTTAAAAGAATTTATACCCACAGTAGCATATCACACTGTAAAAAATAATTCCTTAATAACATCAAATATCAAGTCATTGCTTCCCTAACTGGTTCCCAAACTTTTTTTATAGTTGGTTATTTTGAACTAGGATCCAAACAATGTCTACACATGGCATTTACTTACTGTATCTCTAAGTCTCTCTCACTATCTATTGAGGTGAAATTTACATAACATAAAATTAACCATTTTAAAGTGTAAAATTCGGTGGCAATTAGTACGTTCACCATGCTATGCCACCATCACTTCTTCTTAGTTTCTAACTATTTTATTCACTCCCATAGGCGACCCTATACTCATTAAGCTGTCACTCCCTGTTTACCCCCTTTCCCCAGCACCTGGCAACTACTAATGCACTTCGTGTCTCTGGATTTAACGTCTGGGCATTTTATATAAATGGAATCATACAATATGTGATCTTTGGTGACCAGCTTCTTTCATTCAGCTGATGTCTTCAAGGTTCATCCACGTTGTATGTGTCAGTTCTTCCTTCCTTTTTACAGCTAAATAGTATTCCATTGTCTGAATGTACCATACTCTGTTTATCCATTGGTCATTTGATGGACATCTGCCTGCTTCAGTTTTGGGGAGTATTATGAATATGTTACTGTAAACATTCATACACAGGTCCGTGTGTGAATGTATGTTTTCATTTTCCTTTTGTGTACACCTAGGAATGGAATTGCTGGGTCATATGGTAACTCTACCTTTAGCTCTTTGAGGAACAGCCAAACAAATTTCCACAGCAACTGCATCATTTTACATTTTCACCAGCTATGTGTGAGGGATCCAATTTCTCCATATGCTTGACAGCACTTGTTATTTATTTTCCATCATCATTATTATTATTATTATTTCATCCTAGTAGATGTCAGGTTAGGGTTTTGATTTGCATTTCCCTAAGGATGAACGATGGTGAGCATTTGTTCAGTGCTTATTGGACATTTGTGTATCTGCTTTGGAAAAATGTCTATTCAAGTTCTTTGTCTAGTTTTTCATTGGATTGTTTGTCTTTTTATTATTGAGTTGTATGTATTCTTTAAATATGCTAGATACAATTTCCTCATCAGATACATGATTTGGAAATATTTACTTTCATTCTGCAGTTTGTCTTTTTGCAATCTTGATAGTGTCTTTTGACACATGAAAAGTTCTAATTTTTTTTTTTTTTTTTTTTTTTTTTTTTTTTTTTTGCGGTATGCGGGCCTCTCACTGTTGTGGCCTCTCCCGTTGCGGAGCACAGGCTCCGGACGCGCAGGCCTAGCGGCCATCGCTCACGGGCCCAGCCGCTCCGCGGCATGTGGGATCTTCCCGGACCAGGGCACGAACCCGTGTCTCCTGCATCGGCAGGCGGATTCTCAACCACTGCGCCACCAGGGAAGCCCGAAAAGTTCTAATTTTGATGAAATCCAATTTACCTCCTTTTTTTGTTGTTGCTCATGATTTTGGTGTCAGATCTATGAATCCATTGCCAAATCTAAGGTCATGAAGATTTAGTCCTTTGTTTTCTTCTAGGAGTTTTTTTGGGTATAGGTGTTACAATTAGGTCTTTGATCCATTTTGAGTTAATTTTTATATATGGTGTAAGGTAGAGGCCCAGCCTGACCCACTCTGTTATCAAAGAATATATCACAATATATTTTAATTGCAAGCTACTTATCTGTGTCCATTATTACACTCAAAGCTCCTTGAGAGCTGGGACTCTGACACTTTTGTACACCATTGTATTCTCAATAAGACTGTAGTGATTAGCAGATAGTAGGTACTCAATAAATAGTTACTGAATAAATGAATGAATTGCTATAATTTTTGTTACAGAATACGATCACTGATATGGTTAGGGTAGACTAATAACTTTCTATTTGTTTCCTATTTGATCCATCTGTATTTTGAATTTTTTCTCTTGCTATATTTTTGGGTTATCTGAGGAGTTTTTATGTTTTTGTTTTACTCAACTGTTGGCTTATAAGCTATACTTCTTTGTTTTACATTTTTTTCAGTAGATTAAAAATTTACAATAAATCTTTAACTTATCAATGTATACCTTCAAATAACATTATACCTCTTCAAGTAAAATGTAAGAATCTTACATCAATATTCTTGAGTTTTTCCCTTTTGTACTTCGTGCTATTGTTGTCTTATCTTTCATTTACATGTGTTATAAACTCCACAATACATTGCAACTTTTTTTTTTTTTTTGCTATAAACAGTCAATATCCATCAAAGAGTTTCAAAATGAGGAAAAAAAATCTACTTTTTCTATTTTTGCTACTCTTCATTCCTGTGTTTAGGTACCATTTTCTATCTGTGTATTTTCCTTCTATCCCAAGAACTTTCTTTTCCATTTTTTTTGTAATGAGTTGACTAATCTTTGGTTTGTCTAAAGAATCTATATTTAGCCTTCAATTCTGAAGAATATTTTTGCTAAGTATAGAATGTAGTGTTATAAAACAATCATTTCTTGTTATTAATTCTCGCAATTCTGGTGTTCGAATCTGACTAGGCTCAATGAGGTCATTTTCACTCTGGGTGTCTCCCGTGGTTACTCTCAGACAATGGCTGGGCTGAAACCAATTAAGTCTTCCTCCCTCACATGTCTGGTGGTTGATGCTGGCTGTAAGCAAAGACCTCAGCTGGAGCTGTGGTCAGGACAACTACATGAATCCTTTCCATGTGGCTTGGCCTTCCTCACAGTACTGTGTAGACTCAGAAGTCACAGAGCGTCACTTGTCCTCCTCTCCCATACAGGTTGATGCGGTCATTAAAGCCCACCTGGGGAGCCCACCTTGGGACCTGGGGAGTCCCAAGGTCACATTGTGGGATGGCAAATATGGTTTTGGTTCTCTCTGGAAAATTTATTCTCCCATGTGTTCCTTCGTCATAATTTAGATTTACGATGTATTGCTTTCTTGTTTACTCCTTTTTCTTTTCCATATATTTCCGACTTTGACTAAAATTCTATTATTTTCTTTTTTTGCCATCTATCCATTTGGAGGGTCAAATACACTTATACCTTTTGTTATTTACCTTCCTTTTATCACTGGTCATAATTGGATGTATGTTTCAACTGTCCTTGGAAATTAGATACCAACTCTTTATTCCAATCAAAACATACTCTTTTTTCCCACCAATGTAATATCAACCTGCCCCAAATCCCGTGGCTATCTCCCATCCTAATAAGATGAGACCATCCAAAATACTTACCCTACTCATCTCTCTCTCTCTGTCTGTCTCTCTCTATCTCTGTCTCTCTCTCATTCTCCCTGCTCCTCCATTTATGAAGCATTTGAGAGCTCTTTATTTCATTTTTTCCTTTGTTGCCCATTGATGTAAGCTGAAAAATGACTCCCTAATATATCCGTGTCTGAACACGTGAAACTTGTGAATGTTACCTTTATGCCAACAAAACTGATGCTGGGGGTGGGGGTAGGATTATTGCAGATGTGATTAACGGAAGGATCCTGAGATGGGAAACGGGGAGGTTGTCCTCCCCTTTCACAGGATTATCCCTGTGAACCCTATGTGCCGTCTCAAGAGTCCTTATAAGATTGGTAGAGAGAGCTTTGACACAGACAGAAGAAGAAAAATCAATATGACTACGGAGGAAGAGATTGGAGAGATGCACCCATAAGCCAAAGGGTGCTGTCAGCCAGCAGCATCTGGAAGAGGCAAGGAGTAGAATCCGCCGTAGAGGCTGTGTTTTAAGTTGCCAAGTACGTGGTAATTTGTATATGCAGCCATAGGAAGTAACACGCCTGTCAACCTCTAGGTTTTGTTAGGTATGATGGTGAAGGAGCCGCACTACCTCTCCCTACACCGGCTGTGTTGAGCACCGTCTTTCGGAGGTTCCTGGGACGGTTCTTAATTCTGTGCTCTCTTTGGTCTTTCTCAGCCCCAGAGACACACAGACTCAGCCTGGCTAGTCAGAAAGTCAAAGTCAGGGACTCCCCTGGTGGCGCAGTGGTTAAGAATCCGTCTGCCAATGCAGCGGACACGGGTTCGAGCCCTGGTCCGGGAAGATCCCACGTGCCGCAGAGCAGCTAAGCCCGTGTGCCACAACTACTGAGCCCATGCACCACAACTACTGAAGCCCACGCACCTAGAGCCCATGCTCCACACAAGAAGAGCCACTGCCATGAGAAGCCCTCGCACCGCAACGAAGAGCAGGCCCCGCTCATCGCAACTAGAGGAAGCCTGAATGCAGCAACGAAGACCTGATGCAGCCAAAAATAAATTTAAAAATTAAAAAATTAATTTAAAAAAAGTCAAAGTCAGCCCTCCCTCCAGGGATCTCTGTGGGCCAAGCTCTTCCCAAGATCCCCCATGTCCCAGCTTCTCCCAGGACACTTGGACTGTGGTCTCCAGGTGCTTGTCCACCCATGAGACAGGAAACCTCACACTGGTGGTCCCTGCAGGTCCCCTACAGCTCAAGGCCCCATCAATGCACACTAACAACTTGATTAATACCCATGGATTAATATCTTCCTTCCCCATCTTATCAACCATTTTTTTTTCTCTCTAGGTTATCAGCATTTAAAAATGATCATTTCACTCAACATTAACAAAAAAAATGTATCTCTCACTCAGTGGTGACTGATGGGGACAGAGCACGCTTTCAGCTAGGACCCCACCCCACCTAAAGGACACAGCCTTCCTGTGCAGATCCACAGACAATCAATGCCTTAAAAAAGCAGTGGCCTCAACATCTGTACAAGAATTATACTCCCAAGACTGTAATTTTCTTTCATATGCTCAAGCATGGAAATGTCTTCCTATTTTTTTTAAGGAAGAGCAGGAAGGGTAGAGAGAGCCTGATTTTGGCATTGGGTTGGTTTTTTTTTTTTTTCAAGCTCCACCAGCTCTACCATTTAACAGCTGCGGGTCCTTGGGCAAGTCATGAGATTAAGTGTTGGAATTTTTCCTTCTTCCCTGCAGGTTAGCGCAGACCAAGACCTAATAATCAAAATAATCAACATAATCAGAATCATAGCTACACAAAGAGGCAGTCAGTTGTAGCAAAGTCAGACAGAGACTATCTACTAGATGTTGTACTTGTGGAACATGCAGCACCGACCTGGTCCCACCCAGGGAGTCCCACTTGGAGCCTGGTGGGACGGAATGGATGATTGACAATCTGACAACCTGCCCAGGAGCTAGGAGAAGGGGATTGGGAGAAATGAAAGAAGCAGAGGGTTTTTCAGGACCAAGAGGCCATAGAAGCAAGAGAGAGATGGAGAGAAGAAGGGAGAGAAAAACGAGAAGGTTGCAGTAGGGAAGGGCTTCCCTGCAATTGCAAGGAGGGTGAGGTGGGAGGGAGGCAAAGAATTTCACCCAAACCCCAGACCTCTATGGGCCATTTGTGGCTGGAAGCTGTGATGTGAGCCTGACCTAAAGGAGGGAAATACTTCTTCACGTTTATGGATTCCATGTGCATCTGATCACTTCCCAGTAAAACCAGGTCCCTGGCCAAACATGCCCACAGATTGCTTCTGTGTATCTCACAGGCTAAGAATTATATTTTAATATATTATATATAATATTACAAAAATATTTTAAAATTATTTTTAACTTCCATTTGTAAAAGTTTGCTAAAAAAAGGAAAAGAGAAGGAGAAAAGGGAGGGGAAGGGAGGAGGTGACCAAATGTGTCTCTCAAAATGTAAAATAGTCACTCTCTGGCCTTTTACAGAAAACGTTTGCAGACCACTGGATTACTGACCCCAAACTTCCATTAAGGGTAATGTTCCAGAACTAGAGAGATAACTCACCATGACAGTAGGAGCTTTACCTGTTTCATTCCCTGCTGGATGTCCAGTTTCTAGGTTAAAACCTGGCTCATGAAATCACTTGTCTAATGTGTCATTTAAAGCTTGTGTTTCCTTATTTATTTTCATTTTGGATGATATGTCCATTGGTGAAAGTGGGGCATTAAAGTCCCCTACTATTATTGTGTTACTGCCAATTTCCCCTTTTATGGCTGTTAGCATTTGCCTTATGTATTGAGGTGCTCCTATGTTGGGTGCATAAATATTTACAATTGTTATATCTTCTTCTTGGATTGATCCCTTGATCATTATGTAGTGTCCTTCTTTGTCTCTTATAATAGTCTTTATTTTAAAGTCTATTTTGTCTGATATGAGAATTGCTACGTCAGCTTTCTTTTGATTTCCATTTGCATGGAATATCTTTTTCCATCCCCTCACTTTCAGTCTGTATGTGTCCCTAGATCTGAAGTGGGTCTCTTGTAGACAGCATATATATGGGTCTTGTTTTTGTATCCATTCAGCCAGTCTGTGTCTTTTGGTTGGAGCATTTAATCCATTTACATTTAAGGTAGTTACCAATATGTATGTTCCTATTACCATTTTCTTAATTGTTTTGGGTTTGTTATTGTAGGTCTTTTCCTTCTCTTGTGTTTCCTGCCTAGAGAAGTTCCTTTAGCATTTGTTGTAAAGATGGTTTGGTGGTGCTGAATTATCTTAAATTTTGCTTGTCTGTAAAGGTTTTAATTTCTCCATCGTAGCTGAATGAGATCCTTGCTGGGAAGACTAATCTTGGTTGTAGGTTTTTCCCTTCCATCACATTAAATATTTCCTGTCATTCCCTTCTGGCGTGCAGAGTTTCTGATGAAAAATAAGCTGTTAATCTTATGGGGATTCCCTTGTATGTTATTTTTTGTTTTTCCCTTGCTGCTTTTAATATTTTTTCTTTGAATTTAATTTTTGATAGTTTGATTAATATGTGTTTTGGCGTGTTTCCCCTTGGATTTATCCTGTATGGGACTCTCTGTGCTTCCTGGACTTTATTGACTATTTCCTTTCCCATGTTTGGGAAGTTTTCAACTATAATCTTTTCAAATAT
Organism: Kogia breviceps; assembly: GCF_026419965.1. Lineage (NCBI taxonomy): Eukaryota > Metazoa > Chordata > Mammalia > Artiodactyla > Physeteridae > Kogia > Kogia breviceps. The sequence goes on from NC_081312.1 coordinate 10,025,327, forward strand.
TTTCTCAGACCCTTTGTTTTTCTCTTCTTCTTCTGGGACTCCTATAATTCAAATGCTGGTCTGTTTAATGTTGTCCTAGAGGTCTCTGAGACTGTCCTCAATTCTTTTCATTCCTTTTTCTTTATTCTGCCCTGTCGTAGTTATTTTCACTATTTTATCTTCCTGGTCACTTATCCATTCTTCTGCCTCAGTTATTCTGCTATTGATTCCTTCTAGAGAATTTTTAATTTCATTTATTGTGTTGTCATCATTGTTTGTTTGCTGTTTCTTTCTTCTGGGTCCTTGTTAAACCTTTCTTATATGTTCTCCATTCTATTTCCAAGAGTTTGGATCATCTTTACTACTATTGCTCTTAATTCTCTTTCAGGTAGACTGCTTATTTCCTCTTCATTTGTTTGTTCTGGTAGGTTTTTACCTTGCTCCTTCATCTGCTGTGTATTTCTCTGTCTTTTCATTTTGCTTATCTTACTGTGTTTGGAGTCTCCTTTTAGCAGGCTGCAGTTTTGTAGTTCCCATTGTTTTTGCTGCTGTCCTCGGTGGATAAGGTGGTTCAGTGGGTTGTGTAGGCTTCCTGGTGGAGGGGACTGGTGCCTATTTTCTGGTGGATGAGGCTGGATCTTGTTTTTCTGGTGGGCAGGACTTCATCCGGTGGTGTGTTTTGGAGTGTCTGTGACCTTATGATTTTAGGCAGCATCTCTGCTAATGGGTGGGGTTGTGTTCCTGTCTTGCTAGTTGTTTGGCATAGGGTGTCCAGCACTGTAGCTTGCTGGTCATTGAGGAGAGCTGGATCTTAGCATTGAGATGGTGATCTCTGGGACAGCTTTCGCATTTTTGTATTTTGTTGGACAGGGAAGTCTCTGGTGGACCAATGTCCTGAACTCGGGTCTCCCACCTCAGAGGCTCAGGCCTGACACCCAGCCAGAGCACCAAGAGCCCATCAGCCACATGGCTCAGAAGAAAAGCGAGACAAAGATAAATAAATAAATAAAATAAAGTTATTAAAATAAAAATTATTATTATAGATTAAAAAAATAAAAATGTAATTAAAAAATTTAAAAAAAGAAAGAAGAGAACAACCAAACCAAAAAACAAATCCACCAATGATAACAAGTGCTAAAACTATACAAAAAAAAAAAAAAAAAGGACAGACAGAACCCTAGGACAAATGGTAAAAGCAAAGCTATACAGACAGAATCACACAAAGAAGCATACACATACACACTCACAAAAAGAGAAAAAGGATAAATATATATATATTGAAGAAAAAGAAAAAAGGAAGAGAGCAACCAAATCAATAAACAAATCTACCAATAATAATAAGCTCTAAATACTAAACTAAGATAAACATAAAACCAGAAACAGATTAGATGCAGAGAGCAAACCCCAAGTCTACAGCTGCTCCCATGTCCACTGCCTCAATTTTGGGATAATTCGTTGTCTATTCAGGTGTTCCACAGATGCAGGTACATCAAGTTGATTGTGGAGCTTTAATCCGCTGCTTCTGAGGCTGCTGGGAGAGACCTCCCCCTCTCCTCTTTGTTCGCACAGCTCCCGGGGTTCAGCTTTGGATTTGGCCCCACCTCTGCGCGTAGGTCACTTGAGGGCGTCTGTTCCGACTCAGACAGGACGGGGTTAAAGGAGCAGCTGATTCAGGGGCTCTGGCTCAGGCAGCGCGGAGGGAGGGGTACGGATGCGGGGTGAGCCTGCGGCGGCAGAGGCCAGCATGACGGTGCACCAGCCTGAGGCGGGCCACGCGTTCTCCCGGGGAAGCTGTCCCTGGATCACGGGACCCGGCAGTGGCGGGCTGCACAGGCTCCCGGGAGGGGAGGGGAGGAGAGTGACCTGTGCTCGCACACAGGCTTCCTGGTGGCGGCAGCAGCGGCCTTAGCATCTCATGCCCGTCTCTGGGGTTCACGCTGATAGCCGCGGCTCACGCCGGTCTCTGGAGCTCGTTGAGGCTGTGCTCTGAATCCCCTCTCCTAATGTACCCTGACACAATGGTCTCTTGCATCTTCGGCAGCTCCAGACTTTTTCCTGGACCCCCTCCCGGCCAGCCGTGGCGCACTAGCCCCTTTAGGCTGTGTTCACGCCGCCAACCCCAGTCCTTTCCCTGCTTCCGACCGAAGCCTGAGCCTCAGCTCCCAGCCCCGCCCGCCCCGGCGGGTGAGCAGACAAGCCTCTCGGGCTGGTGAGTGCAGGTCGGCACCGATCCTCTGCGGAATCTCTCCGCTTTGCCCTCCGCACCCCTGTGGCTGCGCTCTCCTCCGCGACCCCGAAGCTCCCCCCTCCGGCGCCCGCAGTCTCCGCCCACAAAGGGGCTTCTAGTGTGTGGAAACCTTTCCTCCTTCACGGCTCCCTCCCACTGGTGCAGGTCCCGTCCCTATTCTTTTGTCTCTGTTTATCTTATTTCTTTTGCCCTACCCAGGTATGTGGGGAGTTTCTTGCCTTTTGGGAGGTCTGAGGTCTTCTGCCAGCGTTCGGTGGGTGTTCTGTAGGAGCTGTTCCACATGTGGATGTATTTTTCATGTATTTGTGGAGAGGAAGGTGATCTCCAAGTCTCACTCCTCCACCGTCTTGAAGGTCCCCCTCTCAGTAAGAACATTGGAGCTGGAGAGGTGGATTTCATTGTGCGTTGGTGGTTGAGTGAGACCATGAGGTGAGACAGGTACCTTAGACATCATGGAAGGTGCTGAGAGCTTGGAGCCAAACTTAGCCAAAAGCCAACATGTAAGGGAATTAGAGGACCAGAAGAAGCCCTCTGAAGAGACAGCAAAGGAGTAGGAAGAGACACAGGAGGAAAGGCATGGTCTCTTGAAGGCCAGAGGAAGATGTGGTCACAGCATGGGGCAAGGCTAGGCAGGCAAGGAGGAGAAGGATGAAGAGTGTCCCTTGGGGATGGTCCACCAGTGATCCACTGGTGACCTTGGCAAGAGCAACCACAGTGGAGGGTGAAAGCAGGAAGTGGTGGTAGGGGTGGGCAGATGAAGAGTCAAGTGGGGGAGTCCACCATGTCAACATTGCTCCGTAGCAAGTTGGCCTCAGAGGCAGGAAATTGGAGAAAGGAGACCTTGAGAATCATTTAGGACAAAATGAGGATTTTCATTCCAGTTTTTAAAAAAATGAGAGCCTTGAGCATGTTCAAATAATAAAAGTCACAAAGAAAAAGAAGTTGAAGCTGGCAGATAGAAGAAATTAATCAGAGATGGTGAGATGGGGTGGAAGGGATGCTGAGCGCAGGAGGGGGAGCCCTTTGACCAGAAGCGTGGCACATACTCCACCCTAGAGAGAGGACAAGAGGATGAGGTTGTGGCTCTAAGCATGTGGTCAAAAGGTGAGGGAGCTTGTCTCCAATGACTCCTATTTTCCCTGTGCTGCAGAGAGATGTTAGCTACTGAATCCATCTTGGGGAAGCAAAAGGATCCGAAGTCTAGGACAGGGGAGACAAGAAGACATTGGGAAACCTCAAAGTTCTAGCAGACATGAGTGGGGTCCCTAGGGGGCTGGAGGACAGGTCACTGACCTGTGTAGGGGTGTGGTTTCCAGGTATCTCCACAGTCCAGACATAGACACAAAGAGGGCAGACTGCTGGCTGATAGGGTAGTCAAAGTTCCCCGCCTAGGAACAGAGATAGAGGAAACATGAGTGACCAGCACAAAGGAAAAATGATTCTATTGAAAATAATGACCAGAGAGTCATTCAAATGACAGGACTTTTATGTTTCAGGCTGGGGAAATCGGGAGTGATGACGGGAGAGGCTGATGGGGAAAGATAGAGGTATCTGGAAACAAGACGGTACCTTGAGTTTGAATAGGCGCGCGTACCTTGAGTTTGAACACACAGGGTGATTTGTATATTGCTGTATTTTCTCCCGCCATGGTGACTTTGGAGTCAGCAGGCTTCAGCAGGCTTGGTCTGACACTTAACGGTGCCACAGCCTTGGCCGAATTACCTGACATTGTTAACTACCTCGGCACGTAAACGACCAGAGAGCATCTTCTCTAAAAGACCATTAGTTATAACTACTGTAATACTACTATTACCATATGTCAAAGGCTGGGTTCCACAGCCCCACCGCACCGCCCACCCCTGGGCCACCCTGGACACCTGCTGTGATATCTAAGTGTATGAAGTTCTACTGGCCCCATGGTGCTGCACCAGGGCTGGGGTTGGGACCGCTGAGGAAGCACACTGAAGCCGCTGCCACCGTGGGTATCAATATCCACTTCTCTGCAAGGAGGACGTAATCGACCGTTGTGCATTTCAATAGCCCCTTCCTGGTGGTCCTCAATTGCCCAGACGCCCAGAGCACCCTCTTTCTGGGCAAAGTTGTCAATCCTAATAAGCAATGAAAGTAAAATCACAATTTGCAAAGAAAACCGTACCAGGACTCACGAAACAGATATGCCATACCCAACAGGTACTCTCTAAGTCCAGAATTTATTAACAGCAGCTTGTTCAGACCCATGTGTCCCAAGATAAGCCCACAGCAAGCTGTTTTAAGAGTAACGCTGCACAGACTCATGGGCTATAAAGATAAGAAAGAGCCTTGACTTCTCATCTAGTTTAAAAAATCTGACCACGCTTTCTAACTATCACCCTAAAGCCGCTGTGAACTAACTCCAGCCAATGAAACCTTATATTTCTCCTAACTTCTGCATTTGAAACATTACTGAGATGCTGTCAAAGTGACAGTCCTTACCACTCAGCAAGATTTCTGGGTTTTTTTTTTTTGCCGTACGTGGGCCTCTCACTGCTGTGGCTGGCTTCTCCCGGTGCGGAGCACAGTCTCCGGACGCGCAGGCTCAGCGGCCATGGCTCACGGGCCCAGCCGCTCCGCGGCACGTGGGATCCTCCCGGACCGGGGCACGAACCCGTGTCCCCTGCATCGGCAGGCGGACACTCAACCGCTGCGCCACCAGGGAAGCCCTCAGAAAGTTTAATTAAGCCCAGATCTGTGTGATCCATGGGGTGCCTTGGTGGTGTACGTGAGGTACTGCAACATTAAGAAAGTCTAGAATTCCCTGCAGAGGAGGGAGTTGCCCAGCTAAGGTGCAGAGAACAGGAGAGTCAGGACATCAGGGCTCTAAGCCCAGCTGAGTTCTGAAAATGCTAAGTGATCCTGGGAGCTGCTTTGTGCTCTCTGAATCTCCATCATCTGTGTGTGAAGCTCTGCAAAAACATGGCAGCCAGTAAAATGGTTAACGCTGAGTCCTCTTGGCTGCAATCCACCCACTTCCTTGGACCCAGTGCTTTCTTTGCACGATTCAACACTGCTCTGCCTAAATGGAACGAAACATAGTCAGGAGACAATCGTAGGAATTAAGGAGAAGAGGGTAGTAGACCGATCAGGGGATATAGATGTGAAGGTAGAGAAAAAGGGACATTTTGAGACACAGTTAGGAGGCACCATGGATTGGACTGAGTAATCAATTATTCCTGAAGCAATCAGGACAGTCTGTGGTAAAGGTGACACTCAGGTTGCCAGCTTGGGAGCTAAAGAAACTGGAGGGAGCCATTTGGAGAGTTGGGTAACGTAGGGAGAGGACGGGGATTTGTGAGCCAGGGGACGAGCTCCCTATGGACCTGAGATGCCCTGCCGGCATCTGCGATGCAAAGAACAGGAAGCATTTGCGTCTACAGATCTGGCATTCGGCAAGGAAATCTGAGCAGGGCCTGGAAATCTGCTAATGCGTAGGAGAGACGAGGCTTCCTGGTGAGGACTCCCTCCTGGTGAGAGTGTGTAGAGAGGGGAGCCTGGGACCCCATCATCAGGAATGACCACACTTAGGGGACAAGGAAAAGGAAGAGAGGGCACCCAAAGAGACAGAGAAGGACTAGGATGAGGGGTCACAGGGACACGTGGGGAGAGAGAAAAAGGACAGTGTCCACAGGATAGGCTGGACCTACCAAGTGGGGTCTTTGGTGGCCCTCAGGAGCAATGGCAGTTGTGACATGAGACGGGGAAGCAGATTGTAGAGTTTCGAAGAGAATCAGTGATGCACAGGGGTACAGCAAGGGGAGACATTTCTTTCTAGCAATTTGTCATCAAAGACAAAGAGAAACAAAGGGGAGCTGGAGGGGAAAAGAAAGGAAGACATATATATATATATTTTTAAAGACATATATTTTTGAAAATTGAAAGTTGAGTGAAAAGTGAGCACGTTTAAATGCTGCTGATGAGAAGCCTAGAGCAAAAAACATGGTTGACAAGTCATGGAAGGAAGATATTAATCAATAGCTAGTAAGCAAGTTGTATTGTGCATTGATGGGGCCCTGAGCTGCAGGGGACCTGCAGACAACCAGTGTGAGGTTTCCTGTCTCATGGGTGGACAAGCACCTGGAGACCAGAGTTCAAGGGTCCTGGGAGAAGCTGGGACGTAGAGGATCCTGGGAAGATCTTGGTCCACGGGGGCCCCTGGAGGGAGGGCTGACTTAGACCCTCTAACTAGCCAGGCTGGGTCTGCCTGTCCCTGGGGCTGAGCTAGAGCAGGAAAACCAGAGAACTAAGGTCTGTCCCAGGAACCTCCTAGAGGCTCAACACAACCAGTGTAAGGAGAGAGACCACTTGTCCTTCCCAATTCTACCGAAGAAAATCTAGTGCGTTTGTTTCCTATGGCTGCTGTAACAAATTTACCACAAACTGGGTGACTTAAAACGCATTCTGTAGGGCGGATTCCACCCTGTGCCTCTTACAGGTCCTGCTGGCAGCCAACAGTCCTTGGCTTGTGTCAAGTGCCCGCAGCAGGTGCACAAGGTACCGGCGCTTCTGTTCAAACAGGCTGTCTGCTAGATGATCCTCTCACCTGGTCATGAATCCGCCCCCCACCAGGCTCTGGGTTCAGTCCTGACTCCACCACCTACCAGCTGCTTGACCTTGGGCAGCTCCCTCACCTTTCCAAGCCTCTGTTTTCTTCTCTGTCAAATGGGGGTGTGAAAACAGTGCCTTCCTTCCTCATTGGGCTGTGGTGAGGATGAAAACAATATTCTGTAAACTGGGAGAAGAATTTGAAAAAGAATAGATACATGTATATGTTTAACTGAATCACTTTATTGTACACCGGAAACTAAAACGTTGTTAATCAACTGGACTCCAGTATAAAATAAAAAAGTTGGGCTTCCCTGGTGGCGCAGTGGTTGAGAGTCCGCCTGCCGATGCAGGAGACAAGGGTTCGTGCCCTGGTCCGGGAGGATCCCACGTGCCGCGGAGCAGCTAGGCCCGTGAGCCATGGCTGCTGGGCCTGCGTGTCCGGAGCCTGTGCTCCGCAACGGGAGAACGGGAGAGGCCGCAACAGTGAGAGGCCCGCATACAGCAAAAAAAAAAAAAAAAAAAAAAAAAAAAAAAAAAAAGTTAAAATAATTAATTAATTAAGAAGAAGAGGTCATGACCCTGAAGCATTTGCGCAGTGCCTGGCACAGAGCAGACACTCCGAGTGTTAGTAATAGCACTCATTGCTATTACTTTTGTCATGGTTTTTGTCCTTTCCTGCCCCTGTTTCCAGACCAAGGAGCCCAGAGGACGGAGAGCCCTCGGTGCGCCGCTGTTCACTGCGCTCATGGCTGTGGCTCACTGTCTGGCCCTGGTTAAGCAAGAAGATCCTGATCTCACCAACCCCAGCCCCCAGGACAGCCTTGGACTCTGCCCCCAAGTCTCTGAGAGCAGCATAGGCTTTGCCTTCAGCCTCTACAGACATTCGGCTTTGGGTGCCTCTGGATAGAACATCCCCTTCTCCCCAGTAACCAGCTCTTTGGCCTTGAACATGCTCTTCCTCGGGGCCCCAACACCCAGCAGGACCCACCTCTTGGAGGGCCTGGTTCAACCTCAACGTGGGGTCCGAGGCCAAGATCCAGGAGGGCTTTCAGGATCTGCTGCTGATCCCCTGACCGTGGGCCGGTGCACATTTAACGGCCCGGGCCCCTGGAGGCCACACAGTAACAGGCAGAGGCCCGGAAAAGCCTCCACAAGTACACAGAGGCAGATCCAGGGGAAGCGCGAGGCCTGCGTGGATAGAGCTCTGGGTGACACTACAGCAGCCCTGGAGAATCAAGCGCTCCTCCGAGGTGGGAGACCATATATATCCAATGTGGAATCTCCATCTTGGAATCAGGGCTGCGATACATCACAACCCCACTTTCCACAGCGTCTGAGAAGCCTCCCTTGCTGACTTGGACATAGGGGGCAATCAATACTTGTCCGCCCAGTGAATCCTTGCTGTGTCTGCTTGCACACCTCCAGTGATGGGGAACTCATCATCTGTCCCATTTTATTGCTACTTGTTGAGTTTCTTTCAAAGAAGTATTTTGCACCTTCAGTGCGCATGACAACTGCCTGGGGAGATTGTTTAAAATCCTGCACTTACCCCAGGAGATTCTGATTTAGGGCAGGGGGAAGTCAGGGACACTGCACTGAAGCTCTCCTTCCTTCCCCCCTCTGGTGATTCTTCTGCGGGAGGACTGTGATCTCCACTTGAAGTAGCCCTGGAAGCAAGCACTGAATTAAAAGGGGCATGAGTCCCCTTCCTCTGGCAAGTCCCAGGAGGCATGGATTAGAACAGGAAGGATCCCAAAGCCTCAAGGTCTTTTATTTCCTCCAAAAGATCCAAGAAGGTCGTATGCTTCCCTCCTTAATCATGCTCTTAATTCAGCATTGAATTCATTCTCCTCATATTTGTACAGTGCTCTGTGGTCTCAAGTGGTTTTGACGGCCACAGTCTCTTTTGACCTTCTCACCGTTTGGAGCTGATAAACCTGTTCATCTATTATACAGATGAACAGACAGATTATTTTTTAAAGAAAAAAAGTTATTTTCTGAGCCAGTAAGCCATTACTCAGGTACACATCTATGAACACCTGTCGTGTGTTATATGTAAGTGTTTACACATGCACACGCACCCACAATCTAAGTATGAAGGCTTTATTATCATGCCAGGCATGGGACATTATTAATTTTTATTGAATTATCTTCACATCCCAACAAGGTAGACTGTTGTGTCCATTAAGAGATAAGAAAACTGAGGCACATAAATTAGGTATCTTGCCCCAGATCTGAAAGCCTGGCAGAGCCTCGCCTTCAGATCCACACCTACAGTCAGAGCAGCTTGTACCACAGTGATACACATTTTCCTCTAAAATTAACCACCTTCCAGAGAGGCTGAGGAGACCACGGAGAGCAGTAGTACTTCCATATCATAATACTATTACGCTATTGTAAAATATTCAGCCCCATTTTACAAACAAGGAGACAGAAGCTCAGGGTGGGTCAGGGGCTCAGCGCCCCCAGGGTCACACAGGTAATGAAGGACAGATCAGGAGTAGGTTATGGAGCCAGGCTTGATGTGCAGAGTGTAGACTCCACATTCCCGTGGGCTGCCAAAAGGGTGACCCCCTGCCTGTTCTCAATTCTCTCCAAAGGTGACATTGACGTTTGTCTTCACCTCGGGGTGTGTGGTTTAATCCCCACATATTTGCAATTTTCCAAAGCACACCTCCGAAAAGATAACAAAGCTGGAGGCATCCCATTTCCTGATTTCAAACTGTATGACAAAGCTACAGTAATCAAACGGTACGGGACTGGCATAAATATTCACATAGATGAAAGGAACAGAATAAAGAGCCCAGAAGTTGACTCTTACACATACAGTCAATTAATATTTGACTAGGGATCAAAAAACCAATCACTGGGAAAAGATATTCTCTTCAAAAAATGGATTTGGGAAACTAGATAATCCCATGCAGCATCCCTGCTGGTTGTGCAGCCTCAGGTTAGGGTCAAGTCACCTTTATTAACTGTCCCTTAGGACTTGTGCCACGCTGCAGCCCTGATGCCTGTCGCCCCACCTCCTGAATCTTTCCTAAGGTCACACAAACAGGCCCAAGGTTACAGGGTCCTTAAAGCACACAAGGCAACTCCAGCCCAGCTCTCACCACCCTGAAGGCTAAACTCTGCACCCGCTCTCGCTCTCCCTCCCTCCCCCTCCAGCCCAGGGCAGATCTCCCCTCACCCTGTCCCCTGCCCTTGCCCTGTCCCCTGTGGCTTTAGATCACTGCATCCCATGGACCATTCATCCTTCCCCTACCCCTAAGCCCCCTCCGCTGTCCCCCGGGGACCTCTCCTGTGGTCCTGGGGCGACAGCTTTCCTCCCACGCTCCTCCCTCCTCCCCACTCTGCTCCTTCTCCTTGGTGCCCCGCCCCCTCGGGCACCCTCCCCTTCTCACCCCGTGGCACTCAGCTTAGGGAACCTCCTCCCCTCAGCGCTCACCCGCCCATCCTGGGGGACGAATCCTCATGCTTCCCTCCAGCCTGATTCCCTCCTGAACTCCCCTGAGCAGACCCCTTGGCTGCCTCCTGGGGACCACACAGCTGGGGTCTGGATGTCAGGGTGTCCCCTTCCCTCCTCCCAACCTGCTCCTCCTGCAGGGGCTCCTTCCTCAGGGGATGCTGTGTCATCACCCAGGAGCCAAACCCAGAGGCGGGTCATCTTCCCTTCTTCCCCACGTCCGCTCACAGAAACTTGGGTTCTCTTCACAGCCCTCCACTCACCCCTGCCCTCCCTCTCCATCCTGGCCTTTGGCCCCATTTCCTGCAACATCCCCTTTAATGTCCAGCCTGCATCCCTGTCCTGGCCCTGAACCGCTTCTCTACACAGCAGCTGGAGTCATTTTTCTGCTGTGCCAATCTGCTCAGAGAGACCCTCCGTTTAAATTCCTTTAAAGCTGCCCAGGGCTCTATGGAAACTTGCCAGACTTCTTACTGTGCTGCCAGGCCCCCAGGGGTCCGGCGGCTCCATCATGGCCCCAGCACCTCGGCAGCCCCTCCGCTTCCTGCTCCAGGTCTGCCCAGCTTCCTTCGGATTCTTGAAAATGTCTTTCTCACTCTTTCTCCTGCCAAGGACAGTCTCCTCTCTGTTTACCCTGCCACGTTTTATTCTTCCTCTGATGGCAGCACAAAAAGCACCTCCTCCAGGAAAACTCCGCTGACTTTCCAGGCTGAGTTTGATCCTCTTCTATCAGCCCCCAGAGCCTTGTTTCATCATCCATGTCTCGCATCATTTTCCAAGTCCCATGAGGGTCACTGCTGTGAAAATCTTTGAGGGCAGATTCATTCTATTGTTTGGAGTGTTCCTCTGATCCAGGAGGTTGGGATAACTTCCTGCCGGCAATAATTAGTAGCTGTGTGGCCTTGGGGGAAATTACTGAGCCTCTCTGTTCCTCAGTTTCCTCATCGGTAAAATGGGATGAGTAACAGTAAGGATCTCACGTGATCATTTCAAGGACTAAACGGGTTATTCCAGGTAGAGGTCTTAGCAGGCTGCCTGGCAGAGCGATCTCAACCCTTCAGTTGTGGGTGACGTCATCATTTATGCCGGGAGCTGATCTTCCTGGAGATGACACAGCCCATGATCACATGAGGGACATGAAGAACCAAGTGGGTTCCTTTTATCGCAAGTGTGTGTTTATTGACCTTTCGCTCCCATACTCCCGTTCTGGCTGCTGAGGGGGATCCTCTGTCAGGGGAGTATGTGGAACTCGTCAGGTGGTGGAGAGCTCATCTGGGAACCTGGAAGTAGTTGGTCTCCCAGGTTGAGGTGCTGGAGGGGAGCAGGGGAGATCCTGGGGGGAAGCCCAGCTCAGCTGCAGGAGTGAGGGGTCCGGGGGCTGTGCCAGAAGAGGTCAGGGTTGGAGCCCCTGCAAGGTCAGCATGAGGGCGCATCCTGGGCCCTGGGGGATGGAAGAGGGAAAATGGCCCTAGGGCCAGAGCCCCCGGAAGTGAGCAGTGGGCAGCAGGGGCCCCTCCCAGCCCTGGGCCTGAGGTCCAGTGGGCTTGGTCACAGGCACAAAGCCTGCCCCTGGGCTGGCTGGTGAGGCTGAGGCAGGGGGACCCAGAGTCTGGGGTGGGCTTAGCATGTGTGGGACGTCGGGGGGCTTGGCCTCAGGGCCCAACCACTGGCAGGAGCATGGAGTCAGGCAGGTCAGCGTGGAGACACACAGGAAAGAGTCCGGTCCAAGGAAGGTGGTTTATTGCTGTGGTAGAGCTCAGAGCGTCCTTCTAACCGGGACACAGACTCTCTGGGCATGTGAAACCCCCAGCAGAGCCACCCTTCCCAGGGGTGAGCAGGTGGGACCAGGCAGGGGGCTCCTTGGGGCACAGGGGCCAGGCTGCCCCCAGAGAGCTGGGCACCCAGCTCCTTGGCGAGGGGACCCGCCACTCAGAGGGGAGCTCTAGGCTTGACCGGGGTTGGTGACTTTGCCCAAAAAGATGATGCTCTGGGTGTCTTTACTGAGTGTGGGAAACGTAAAGGGCCTGTTGAAATGCATGGTGATCACTTCTCCAGTCTTGTAGATCAAGCTGCTTCCCAGGGCGGCAGCTCCTTCCACGCCCTCCACGCCAAGCACAGCGCTGTGGACCACCTGTGGGGACACCAGAGCATCAGCCACCAGAGACGAGGTGGGTGGGAGGTGAGCAGCTGTCTGAGTGCTTCTAAGGGGGCTGACATTCACCCACCTTCTGCCGCTGGCCCCCACTGTGCTGCCAACCTGTTCAACTTGTTTGTTTCTCCCAACAAACCTGTCAGCCCGTTCATAGTCCAGATGCAGATGCGCAGATGTGCAAAGTGCAGTCAAAGTCTGGGAGTGCTGGGCCCAGGGTCAGAGAGGAAAGGAGCAGGGCTTCCCTGACCTGGATCCCTGTCTGTCTGAGTCCAAGATACACCCCATTTTAGGGGGGAGGAGCAAGGCAAGGCATTTCTCTCACAGGCAACTGTCCACAGTCCCTCCATGTCGGAGCAGCAGATGGGTGTGCACTGCTTTTGCTCATCTCCCGCCCCAGTGGAAAGGCCCCTGAGCCCTCGGCTGTTTTGCATAGGATGTGGCTTCCCATCCCTGGACACCGCAGGCCCCTCGGCACACGGGCCTCCTTTACCAGGTCCTCTGGCAGGTGGGGTGCAGGGGAGACTGCGGGGCTGCCCAGACTCCCCCATTCACTCTGACTTCTCTGCTTCTAGGGTACCAGGGCCTCTGATATTCTTGTCTTGTGTTCTTAGTGTATTTCCATCACGATGGCCCTGTAGCTGTTGTTAGTACCTATAACCTCTTACGTGCTTTGCTGGACTCTGCATGCTGGCTAAGAGCTATCACCCTCATTTACAGATGAAAAAACTGAGGGGTAGGAGATTTTAAGTATTTGACTCTATAGGCAGTGAAAAGTAGAGCTTGGCCTGGGGTCCACTGCTGATTTCAGATCTTTCCCTATGACGGACTTCTAGGTCACATTAGATTTCAGGGAAAGTGGAGAGAGCTCCCCACCGTGATTGTAACCCAGCTCTCCTGGGCTTAGGGAGTGCCAGGGAGGATGAGTGAGTTACAGGAAATTCAATGAATGTGCAAATTCAAAATTAGCCAAACATCTACCTGTCTGTCACCATTCCAGCTCCTATAAGAAGGATGAATCGTCCAAAGTTTAAAGCCTCACCTCGGAAACCCCCAGCTTGTTGGCCTCTATGATTCCTGACAGGCCAGACTCGTGGTTGAAGACTTAATACCCAGCCGGGAAAGTATGCTTCTCAGCTCATAGTCTCTGGAGATGGAAAACCTTAGCAAGTTGAGTTCATCTATCCGTCTAGGAAATGAGGAAAATACACTTGAACTTCTGCTTGACTCACAGCCCACCTTTTCCCACCTCACAGCTTGGTCTTCTGTGGTTTCCGCTCCAGCTACCCCCTTTTCCCTGGAATAAGGACTCCTTTCCTCAGTTTCTAGACCCCTCGGGGTAACTTTCCTTAATTCGTTAATTATCCATGACGTCGGCAGGTATCTAAAGTGCCAGGCAGTGCACCAGGGCTGGGGCTGGGGCGGTGCCCACGTCTGGCTCTGCTTCTCCCCTGCAAGCCTGTAGGGTGCAGGAAACACCCTAACTCCAGCAGCTGGGAGACCATGCTGGGGCGGCTGCTCCAAGGGCACCAGGAAGGCTTCCTGCAGGAGGTGGCATGGAGCCTGAGTCCTGGAGGAGGGGAAGGAGCTGACTGGGTGAAGAGGAGTCCAGGAGGCAGGTGGATGCACTTGCAGGAAAGAGGGAAGAAAGAAGGGCTGCCCCACAGCACAGAGGCAGCCTGAGTGTGGGCTGTGGGGAGGAGAGGGGCCGGGAAGGGGCTTGGGCGGGATGCGGAGGGCTGGGGGCTGCATTCAAGGGCCTTGGGGACCTGAATCAACCAATCCAGCATCTCTATCTTGTCTTCCCAGTGAGCTCCTTGAGGGCAGGGACACGTGTGCTTCTGAGCAGAGGGGGCAGCAGGTTCTGGAAGCAACAGACACTGTGTCCCACCTCCAGGCCTCCTCCCTCTCTGTCTCTATTTCCCTTAAGACTCTTGTCAGGGTGTCAGAGCTTACAGATGCCGCATACAAGGAGGCTGTGGCTCCCATTAAATGTTGAGTCCCTCGGGGGCAGGGAGGTACCTATTCCTGCTGTAGTCCATCTTTCCTCCCTCCCCAGCCCCTCCTTTATCCATTCATTCAACAGATTCTTAGTGAGGGGCCTCCGTGGGCCAGGAATGTGTAGATGCTTGTTCCCCAGTGCTTGTAAATCAAAGATGTCCCATGTCCATTTACAACCATTCACTGAGCCCCTGTCCTGTGGTAACTCTTGGTATTGGAGGAAGGAAAGGGTTGGGAAGGGAGTACATTCAGGGGGAGGGTGGGTCCCATGTCCTGGGGTCTCCTGGGACCTGCAGTGAGGTGGGGCTGAGAGTCAGGCAGCCCCAAGGCATCCGGTGCCCTGGGCAATGGTTGGGGAAGGGACCGCAGCCTCAGAGTCATGTCTAGGCAGGTCTCTCGCCCCTTGCGGTTTATAAAGTGCCCTCCACACCCGTTCCCCCCTTGGATCTGCAGAGCCTCCCACTCAGGACAGTGGGTCAGGAAGCCCCTCCCCTCTCAGTAGGGAGCTGAGCCCCAGAGAAGCACAGGCCGTGGCCGGGGGAGTGTGAGCCTGTGCGTGGGGCTCTGGGTCTGGGGCTCCCCCGCCCCTGCGCAGCCACCCACACACCCTCCCCTAGGGCCCCTGCAGACACTGGGCCCAGAAGTGCCTCTCCCTTGCTGTCTCCCTTGTTATTGGTCTCCTGAATTCCACGTCTGGCCTGTGTGTCTGCCCTCAGTTTATCCAGAACCCGACCCCGTCCCAGCCTTCCCGGCTCTTCCTGGTCCACCCCCAGCGGCTCCCCTGGATGAGTGCACTGGGCTCCAGGCTGGCCTCCCTGCCTCCATGCTTGTCCGCTGTCTGTTCTCCATTCGGCAACCGGGGTGATCCTTTTGAAACATGACTCAGATCATTCACCCTTTGGCCCAAAACCTTGTGATGAGTCTCTATTTTCCATAGAGGGGGCGAGTCGAGGGGTCTGCAAGGCTCCAAGTGACCTGAATCCCCCCTGGGGGTCCTGACCTCTCCCAACTTTCCCTCTCACTTCCTCTGCTCTGCTGCTCTGGCCTCACTAACCCTCAACCACACCAGGCTGCCTCCTGTCTTACAGGTTTTGCACTGGCGGTTCCCTCAGCCAGGAATGCTTTTCCCCACCATATTCACGTGACTCAATTCCTCACCTCAGGCACCACCTAAGCGCCACCTGCTTACAATCACAAACTACTTGCGGGTCCCATTGGTTTCATGATTTTACTGTGCTTTCCTCTCCCCACCTCCCCGTTTCTCCCCTCTCAAAGTACCTAATAATCTATTATATTTATTTCCTGTCTGTCTCCTCCAACTACAAAGTAAGTGCCATTAAGGCAGGGAATTTTCTGTTTTATTCGCTGACCTACCCTCAGTCTAAATTAGTCCCTGAGACATAGCTTGATCTTAATGAATTCATTCAACCAGGGCTGAATGGTTGAAAGAATAAATGAGTGAATTAATGTTTAGCCAGTGCAAAGCTGACACTCAGCGTCTGTATCTCCTGAGCCCCCCACTGATCCCAGTCCCATCTGCCCCCCTCCACCTGCAAGAGGTGGAGCTGCGGAGAGAACAGCATGAGTGGGGGGGTGTGGGAGGAGCCTCATGACTCGGTGCACGCTGGTGTCAGAGGAACCTTCAGCCCCGCCCCCTCTGATGTCATCATCTTAGAGAAGGAACAGTTCAGGCCCAGAGCCACGCAGGCAGCCAAGGGCAAGGTCACCCCTGGATGGGCCCTCCCACCTCTGCCCCCCACCCCTGGATATTACTGAGGCCCGGGGGCTGGGGCTCCGGAGTCCAGGAAGAGGGGAAGGGCCGAGAAGGCAGGTGGGCCCACAGCTCCGGGTCCCGGGGACAGCCACCTGGCCTGCAGGGACTCTCTCCACCTCCTCAGCATCTCTGGGAGCAACTCGGCCTCCAGGTCCTGCATTTTGCCCTCGTCAGGGAGGATGAGGAACGCGCTGGCGTTGCTGGGGTACTTGAGCTCCACCGTGGGGCAGGCCAGCTCCTCGTCCCGGAAGGAAGGCGTTTCCCGGCCCCCAGTGGTCACCACGGGCACCTCCACTGTCCTGTTCTCGCTCACGTGGAACTCTGACTGCTTAGTATGTTGGGGGTCAGATCGGGTCTTCCACTGGGCTGGAGGCGGGGGGAGCAGGTGAGGGGTCTCTGCCGCAAGAGCTGCAGGCGTCTCCCTCCTCCTCCCTGGTCCCTGAGCTGGGAAGACCCGCCCCACACCAGCAGCCCCCCACGTGCCTCTCGGGATGGCCCTGCTAGGTTTGCACATATACCTGGGCAGGTGGGTAGGCCCTTGGGGATGGCGGTGAGCCCACAGGTCTGGATTGGGAAGGTGGCCACGAAAAAACCCTGGTTAATTGTGCTACATGACAAACCAAGAGGAACAGGAGAGGGCAAGGGAGAGATGGGGAGAGGTTGGGGTCTGGGGAGAAACGGGAGTTCCTGGTCCTTAAAGGGAACAGTGTTAGTGACGAGTGGCTAGTCGCTGGCTTTGCCAGGAGGACATACGTCCCCGCAGCCTTGTGAGCCAGGCTGAAGCAGGAGCCACATGGGGACAAGGAGGGCAGGGCGGGGTCAGTAGAGGAGAGGGCTCGGGTATCCCCTCAAGAGGATGGAGCATTCAGCGATGGGGGCTTCTTGGGGAGATTGGGGCCCTGGGGCTTCATGGAGTGTGTATCCAGCCCTGCTTCCTGCTTTGTTTCCACCCCTGCCTGTGTCCCCAGGGCTAGAGACAGGAACAGAGGGGACGCCGGGCTGGCTGGGGTGTCCCCGGGGAGGAGGTTTCAGAGGAGAAAGTCCTAGGACAGCGCAGGGTTGTAGGAGAGGAAAGCACAGGGACTCGAAGAACAAATGTAGCAGGACAGGCCTGGATTCCTTTTCCAAAGAAATGCAATTCTGTGCCTTCATTTATAGATGAAAACACAGACCCAGGACGGGTAGCCCTGGGCTCTGCCAGGATCCCCCAGCACAGGGCTAACTTGTTTCCCCACAGCTAGCGTCTCCTAGGCACCTGACCACGCCCAGATTCCATGATAGCTTTTTGCATCCTTATCTATTTGCGGTCTCCTTTGCACTACTGGCTCCATATATGAAATCTATCTGCCTTCACTCTGACCCTTATGAATTTCCAGGCTGAGGTTTGCAATATCGAGTTTCTATCAGTGGGACTGGGCTCTGGCCCAACTAGAATCTGGGAAAATACCCTGCCCTGGATATTGTCCTCCCCTGAGACTTTCCTCAGATGGTGGCCTTGCCATTTCCACCCTCAAGATGATAGAAGCGCACAATTGAAGAACCTTGGGGTGCCCAGGCTCCTCAGAGACTGTCACGCTGTGAAGATGGCCACCAGCCTCACCTTAAGCCCCAAGACCAAGACCCTTAGAGGGAGCCCAGGTCAGACACAGCCCACGGTGCGCACAGCAGAGGCCCTCTTGAGCGTGTCCGAAAGCATCTCATCAGAGAGGAACCTGGAGTTCCCGGCCACCCCGGAGAGAGCTGAAAGAACAGCTTCTTCTCTGGGCAGCCGGGCAAGTTGAAGTCAGAAAAAAAAGTCTCTCTCTGCCTCATAAAAAGTAGTGGCTCCTCTGCACTTATGTCCTGTAAAGAGAAGTGTAATTTGGATAAAGCTAAAGTAGACAGAGCCTATGGTCGGGGCAGGGCCTTGGTGCGTGAGATCCCTTAAGCCATGGGGAGCCCCCTTAGTAATGGTTTGCTAACAACACAGGTGTCTGAGCCAGAAGAGGAATAGTCCTGGAGCCTCCGAACTAATTTTGTTTACCTTCCCGAGCCCCAGTCTGGCCACCCACCTTTAAAGAAGACGTATTTCACCAGGATCATCTTTGTGAGCTTGTCAAGGTCCTTGAACAGCTCCACAATTTTCCCCTGCGTTTTACGCCTCACGTAGTCGTTGATCAGCTTCCTGGCAGTGTCCGGACCGCGGACGTCGGTGGCAAAGGCCTCGGAGGCGCACAGCGCCCGGGCATCTTCCCTGAACTTGTCCAGAAGCTTCAGCTGCTCCTGGACGAACATGGCGTTGCCCTCGCTCAGCTGCAGCTGGTTGCTGGGTCGGCCGAGCATCTGCAGGAGGTGCTGGAAGCCCTGGTGGATTTCTGTCTCGAGGGTCTCCGCGAGGTTGAACTTGAGGCCTTCCAGGATCTCCGTCAGGGTGGGTCCGCAGGCCCCCAGGGGCAGGAAGCCCAAGGCCACAGAGACGCTCGGCGGGGAGAAGACGGCATTCTCACTGGAGGTCTTCCAAGCCAACTGCTTGTAGAGGCTGAAAGCAAAGTCGCTGTTGCTGGAGACGGACGTGTGGCCGTCCAGAGGCACCCCTTTGTGTTGGTCCGCTGGGGTCGCATCCTCCAGGGGAAGCCCGCCCCCGGGGAGGCAGCGGACTCTGGAGCAGAGCCCGGCCACCAGGAGCCCCAGAGCCAGGAGGGGGCACGTGCCCTCTGCCCTCATCTCCGAAAAGCAGAGCTCCCTTAAGTCTCGGTGTGTCAGATGATGTCCCAACCACCACCCACTGTCCCCTCGTGGTCTCTGTTCTCTCTGCCTCTGCTGCTTCGTGACCTCCCAGTCCTAGGCCCCCTCCTGGGCTCCCGACACACAAGAGGAGGCTCTGGGCTCCCTCTCACCCTTCGAAGCAAGTCTTGTCATTGTTACCAATTTCCCCAATGGAGAAACTGGGCACAGAGAGGGAAAGGGGCTTTTCCAAGGTCACCCAGCAAGCAAGTGGAGGAGCGAGGGTGAGAAGCCAGGGTTGCCTGGCTCCAGGGGGGAAGCTGGTGATGGGTGTGAGGTGCTGTCCAGTGAGAAGCCATCCCCCTCCGGCTGGGAGAGCAGCCACCGTCAGAGGGGACTAGGAAGCGGGGGTTCCGTTCCCACTATGTCCCCTGTCTGCCCCCCAGGATGGACCACTGGACTGAGTGAGAGGGCACAGCACCTCTCCCGGCCTCTTGGTGACAAGTGTGTGCCATTAGGGGGGCACTCTCATTGTGGTACCTTGTCGCAGTGAGGGTTCAGGGAGAGAGGCCACCACAAGCAGCGGGGGCAGTGCTGGAGCCTGTGTGGCCCTGATAAGCGTCGGTGTAAAGATCAAAGGAGGGTAGAGTGTTCTTTGCAGCCCCTGGCAGGTGGCCACATGGTGGTTGATTCCACCATAAACCTGTAAAGGCCTCCTAGTGGAGGGAAGCAGCGTGGTCTCAGAGTGCCAGAGACCTGGACAAGGATTCCATTTTGGCCACTTGTGAGTGCTGCGTGGTGACAGACAAGTGACTGAGCCTCTCTGAGCCTCAGTTCCCATCTCTGCCCATGTTGAATGGCTCAGGTGATGTAAAGTATGAAGGTGCTGGGTTCATAAGAGGCTTCCAGAGGTGTCATCTCCACATGCCACCCTCTGTAGGACCCTACAAGCCAGAGCTGTGATCCCTGAAGACAGGGGACAGAGGACAGAGCTACTGCGTGAAAGTCCGAGAGAGGCTGAGTTCAAAGCTGGAGACATCAGCAAACAGGACTATTTACCTTCAACCTCTGGCCCCTCATCTCAGAGTTCAGAGGAGAAAGGACTGCTGGGGGTGGGGGGAGTGGAGGAGAGAGGAAGAGAGAGAGAAAAGAGGCAGAGGAGAGGGAAGAGAGGGGAGAGGAGAGGAGGAGGGGGTGAAGGGGAGGGAGTTGAGCTGAGTCTCATCAAGAGGCCAGTGGTAAGGCCTTAGGACAGGCCTGGGGACAGAGGTGATCTATTGCCCCAACTTTTAGTTTACTCAGGGCCAATGCAGTCGTTTCTTTCAAAAAGAGTTAAACATTCTCCTCCAAAATTACTCCTGGAGAAATAGTGCTTTTTTTGTTTGGCTGGATTGCAGAGCTGGCTCTGTTTCTGAGCAGTCTGTCTTTTCAGTTGCTGGACAGACGCCCCCTCCTGTCTGCTTGGCTGGGGACCGTTTAGGGACAGCGGAGCCCAGGAAACTCCCCTAGAGACCCCGCAGCCTCTGCCCAGAGGGACACTATGCACTCATTCCACCCACCGGCTCTCTGAGAGCATCACCTGTGCCAGGCAAGCAGACGCACCGCATGGCCCTCAGGGAGGTTCTGACCCTGACGGCGGATGCAGAGCTGTACGGGGTGCACAGCTGGCTCGAATCAGAATCCCCCAGAGTCAAAGGCCGAAATGTCCCCAGAAGCCCTGGTAGCACGTCCCTGCCTTTGCAGGATGAAAACTGAGACCCAGAGAGAGCACTGGTCTTCAGAGGAGGCAGAACACTCCCAGCATCGGACATAAGTTCCCCCCACCTCCCTCCTGCCTCACGTTCCACAGGCCCCGTGCAGGGTCCCAGAACCACCCTGGAAAGGGGGTCCCTTTGCTCTCAGTGTGGGAGCATCACGGATTAACTGCCTGGGAGAGCGGGATGTGGGCAGTGGATCCAGAGTCGCCACCTGCCTGGGATGCTGGATTTTCACGGGCGCTGCTGTCCATTTATCCCGTAAAGATCTCCTCCCCTGCTTGCGAAATATCTGCGGGGACAACACGGTGTTCTGTCCTCAGACTGGACATGGGCAGATGACCATTCCGGGTAACAGGATTTATTACATCTATTTGAACAGCTTTGTTATAGAAATCGCTAACTTTTTGTCTCTTAAAAGAAAACTGGAAATAAACAAATAAAAAACATTTCCCTTGAGAGTGTTTTCTCCTACTTAAGAAAACTCATTTCAGTATGTGTGAACGCTCAGAACATAAAAAAATAGGGACATTGAAAAATATCCCTGACTATTGATCTTTAAAAAACCATATTGGTCTTGTTAGTTTTCCCCATGTTTATGATAACTTCACTGAAGACCACATAAAAACCCAGAGAATGTAGAGAAGGACAGTGGGAAATAGTCCCTAGAATTGTGTCACGCTGGGACAACGCCACCAAACATTATGTTGTGTTTCTTTTATCAGTCACCTTTCTTTGATTTGTGTATGTGTGTGCACCTGTCTGTATGTGATAGGAATGTCCAAACACAAACTCAGATATGTCTTTAATAGGTAATGCACTTTGTCTACAGCTCGATTTACATTCCCAGAGAGGCGGCGTGAGCCCGAAGGCCTCAGTGCTGTGTTGAGAGCAGGAGTGTCAGGGTTCTCTGGTCTCTGGGGCCATCTGTCTTTGGAGGCCTGCTGTGTCCTGGCCTTTGTCCCTACCCCTTCACTATTGGTTCACCCTAAGAGCTGGTTGACCTTTCTCCCTTGGCCTTGAGGTCTCCTTAGATTCGTCTTTGAGCTAATCCCAGCCCTTCCTAGAGCTCAAGGGAAAATCTTTCCCTTTTACCCCTCTTACTCACAACCCTTCCTCCATGACAACCCTTGACAGACCTCCGTGACCCCTGAGGGTTCCACCAAGCATAGTTTGGAAACCACTGGCTTAGTGGTGAGGGTATGGCTTTAGCCTGAATACCTGAATCAAGAAAGTGCTACTCACCTGGTGAGACCTCAAACAATTTACTGTACATCCCTCAACATTCATCTCCTGGCCTCTGAAATGCAGATACAAAATTTCCCTGACCGAGATGTCTATAAATATTAAGTGTAATAATACTAAATGTAAGCTCTAGTAGGACAGGATTTGGTTGGAGGGTTGTACAGCTCTTCCCTCTTTTACTACTTAGTAAATATTTGTTGACTGTAAAGCATTGACGTGACTAAGAATATTTTGGTCCCATCCTTCCTGAAATGACAATTTATGTCCTTTCAAACACCAAATAGTTCCAGAAGAGTTACATATTTTTAAGCTCCACAGTATCCAAAAACATAGTGGCTGAAACAAGACTACAGTTTATTTCCCTCTCGTGTAGGTCCAGATGCAGGCAGTGGGTCCCACTACCATGTGGTCCCGCTTTGTCAGGACCCAGGCTCCTTCTATCTTGCCGCTCGGCCATCCCTCATGTTTATTTGCCATGTGTCCCAGACGGGTTGTTGCTGTGTCCACCTTCCAGTTAAGGGCAAGAGGGAAAGGTGAAAGCACACCTTTTCCTTTGCATGGAATGTTCTAAATGTTGTCTATGTTCTTTCCACTTCTGTCCCACCAGCCAGAGTCTGGTCATATGGTCACACCTAGTTGCAAAGGAAGCTGCTCAGTGCAGTCAATATTCTACATTGGGTGCCATGTCCTGGCTAAAAATTGGGAGGGGAGAGAAAATGAGAATGGCAATTAGGCATCACTACTAACATTGCCCCAACATGTTCCCCAAGCGTTCCCAAATTCCCTGGCCCCAGGAGAGCCTTCATTTTCCTTAAAATTGAAATGACTTAGCCTGAACCTCCAGTCAATGTGAAGGCAGAACATTTTTCCACTTTTTCCAAGTAACTCTGAGGTTGTTTGAAGTGGTCCCCTCCAGGTCATCTCTGTACCGGCCACTGAGGCTACAGGATCACTGAAGAATATTTACCTCTTGAGTCAGCAATCTTTTTTGAATATTCCCTCCTCTGAGTTCAGGGGACCCTGGCAATATTTCTGAACCACACAAAAGGGGAAAAAAAAAGAGATATTAATGGCAAACTCGTGTCTTAAGAGATATCCCTGCCCATAGGGATAGAGCTTTGACACCCTTGCTATATTCAAAATGTGGTCTGCAGACCAACCGCAGAGAGCTTGTAGAAAAGCAAACTCTTGGGACCTACTCCAGACCTACTAATATGGAATCCATCTCCTGATAATCTCCCCAGGTATTCATATACACCTTACAGGCTGATGGGGCACAGCCACATAGCCTAAGCAGGTGAAGGGGAGCAGACTGTGCTGACTATGAAAACACAGAAGCCTGCAACAAGACGAGTTTTTTTTTAGAGTCTTAGGAATTGCAGTTTGGAAGATCCAATTCAGGTAAAACCAAAAGAGTGTTCCAAGGAAGAGAAAGAGTCAGGAGCTTATAAAGACAAAATCCATGAGGCTGTTAATGTTATCTGGCAAGAATTATGATTGACTTTGACACAAGAAAGGAAATAATTGTCCTTAAGAGATAGGCTGTCATGATTTTTTAAGGGTAAGGTTCCAATAAGTAGATAGGTAGTCACAAATTGCTTTAGGGTAAGGGTCTGTTATGTATCTTGAGTCTGAAGACTGGGCAGATGTTCTGGATGTCGATATTAAGAAAATAATTGATCAAAGTTCAGAACCCATTTGAGCAGAGATGTGCATAAGTCGCAATTCTTAATTCTTGACTTTCTGTTCACATTTCCCCCTTATGTTCAAGATCTTTTGGGGGAAAGCACTGGTGATCAACCATTTGTTTACTTGGCCTCAGTGTGGACTTCTTTGGTGCTGGGAAGACTTATTCCCAGAGAATCATGTCCCATGGAGGAGGAAAAGAGGTGGTTGTGCAGGAGATATGCTTTTAGAGAGCTTATGGCCACATTTGAGCAATAAGGAGCCACCTAGGAAGTAAGTCTTAGGCAGCACTCAATATAGGAGAAATTCGTGGATCTTCATTAGGAAGAATCTTATGGGAGTAATCAATCACCTCCAAATGTCAAGCTATCATTATTCTCTTGGAGGCTGTCATAGTACAACAATGGGAGATATAAAACATAAGAAGTTTGAAACCAACAGAGAACAAATTAGAAAAACGATTAGCATGACTAGCTGCAATCTTGATTAAAATAAGGCGCCAAGTCCAGAGGGGAGCCAGCTGAAAAAGATTTCTAGATGTCAAGGTTTAAGTCTCTTTTTGCAGTTTGAAATGTCTCTGATGATGGCATTGTGTGTTTAGGTAATCTTTCTGAGTGACTTATACAGCAACAGGCACAAAGATTGTCTATACATGAGCTATTATGGTGATTTCCCTGAGGTTTATATCAAGTTGTACAATTTTAGCTTACCTGACTTCAGAAAAAGGGCAGTTTTATTTCTCAATGATTCCAAGTCAAAAAGATTAGAGGACAAACTGGAAACAGTACTTGGAGAGTCAGAGCCAGATATTGGAGGAAACTAGAAGAATTCAGGATCTAGTTCAGTTTACAGGTAATACCAAAACATCAAAGACAGTTAACAGCACCAGAATCTATTATCCACAAAGGTACATTACTGAAACATAATTTTTCTCTCTAAAATCACCCTCATTCTACCAAATATTGCCAAGTTAAGATTAATTTTTTGTTAACATAAGTCTGGTATCAATAAACTTGTCCTGTTTATTTATCTAAGTGTAACAAAAATAGCAACTGATCACATAAGTTCTTTTAAATCTGCTTTCCTGGAACTTTTCATTAGGAATCTCAGAATGAACCTTTAAAGGCCTCTCAAGCTCAATAAAGCCAAGCCATATACTTGCCATCAGACTTTGCCTGCAATACCTAAAGATTTAGGTGAATCCCTCCCTTCTTGAGATCCCCAAAATATCTTGAGCTTCCTGCAATTGCCAGGAAGTGACCTTCCTTAACTCACCTGATTAGACAGCCGGGAACCCTGTAAGCGAAGTACCAGACTGTTTTTCCAAGGGGATTTTTGGCTACATAAAGTCAATCTTAGTTCCTTAAAGCTGGATGGTAATATCAGAATTTATGCATACTCTTAAATATGACATTCCAAACAAAGCCTTGGTAATAAATCAATGTTTTTACAATTGTGTCCTGTTCTAAAGAGAGCAGGGTATTTTGAATTTAAATGACTAAATTGCCATGAAAATAAGAATAGTCATTAAGAGTTTCTGTGTCCTGGAGAGTTCAGATGGGGAGAAAAAGATAAATGTTTCATCTTTGTTTACAAAGCTATACAATATCAACGTGCTGCAAGTCATAGATGTCTTGAGAGAAGACATATTCCTTAAATCTGGTAGAATGAAACATTAAAAAATAGGCAATATTTAAATCAAAAAGTCATACAAACTATTATCTTCATCAGTTCACTCATTCCCATGAATTTAAATCTTGATTTTCATCTTTTTCCCCAGTTTTATGAGGCCATCAATTTCTCCATTCAAGTTCTGTAAATTCTTATACAGTTCAGTGATATGATCTGAAAGTTTATCAGAAAACTGTACTCCAGAGGAAGTATCAGAGTCCTTCCTATGAATCTCTCTGAAGGTGAAACATATTTGTAAAAGCAGCAGTGTAAACAATAACTCTCTATAAATGAAAAAAGACTTAAAAATATCCAATATTTAAGATCTGAGAGTTTCTTATAATGAAACTGACAAGAAAATTTGGTATTTCTGTGACACATTTGAAGAAAGTAACTAGATTTATGACTGATAACATTATACCAGGATGTATTACTTTTCCAAGAATTTTACATAGTTTTTGAAACAAAACAAGTTTTGTTCAAGTTATCAAAAGATTTGGTGAACCTATTTTAAAGTAGTTATACCAAAAAACACAATTATTCTTCGAGTTCACCTAAAAACTCTCATCTCATTTACATTTAATTTACTTATGAAAATTTTATCACACCAAGTTATATTTCTTGCTAACAAATTTTATATTAAAATTGGGTTCACTAAAAGTATTACACTTAATGTTGATAACTCTAAAGACGCAACCATATTAATTAAAGTAACAAACTTAAACTAGCTTTTAAAAAATTTTTTATTGGAGTATAGTTGATTTACAATGTTGCATTAGTTTCAGGTGTACAGCAAAGAGAATCAGTTATACATATACATATGTCTACTCTTTTTTAGATTCTTTTCCCACATAGGCCATTACAGAGTACTGAGTAGAGTTCCCTGTGATATACAGTAGATCCTTATTAGTTATATATTTTATATATCGTAGTGTGTATATATCAATCCCACCCTCCCAGTTTATCCCTTCCCCCTCTTACCCCCTGGTAACCATAAGTTTGTTTTCTACATCTGTGAGTCTATTTCTGTTTTGTAGATCAGTTCATTTGTACCCCTTTTTTTAGATTCCACATGTAAGCAATATCATATATGATGTTTGTCTTTCTCTGTCTGACTTACTTGACTCACTATGACAATCTCTAGGTCCATCCATGTTGCTGCAAATGGCATTATTTCGTTTTTTATGGCTGAGTAATATTCCATTGTATATATATATGCCACATCTTTATCCATTCCTTTGTTGATGGACATTTAGGTTGCTTCCATGTCTTGGCTATTGTAAATAGTGCTGCAATGAACATTGGGGTGCATATATCTTTTCAAATTATGGCTTTCTCCAGATATATGCCCAGGAGTGGGATTGCTGGATCATGTAGTAGCTCTATTTTTAGTTTTGAAGGAACCTCCATACTGTTCTTCATAGTGGCTGTACCAATTTACATTCCCACCAACAGTGATGAGGCTTCCCTTTTCTCCAAACCCTCTCCAGCGTTTATTGTTTGTAGATTTTTTGATGATGGCCATACTGACCAATGTGAGGTGATGACTCATTGTAGTTTTGACTTTCATTTCTCTAATAGTTAGTGATGTTGAGCACCTTTTCATGTGCTTTTTAGCTATCTGTATGTCTTCTTTGGAGAAAAGTCTATTTAGATCTTCTGCCCATTTTTTTGATTGGGCTATTTTGTTTGTTTGTTTGTTTTTTTCAGTATGCAGGCTTCTCACTGTTACGGCCTCTCCCGTTGCGGAGCACAGGCTCCGGACGCGCAGGCTCAGTGGCCACGGCTCACGGGTCCAGCCGCTCCGCGACATATGGGATCTTCCCCGACCGGGGCACGAACCCGTGTCCCCTGCATCAGCAGGCGGACTCTCAACCACTGCACCATCGGGGAAGCCCTGTTTGTTTCTTCGATATTGAGCTGTATGTTTGTATATTTTGGAGATTAATCCCCTGTCAGTTGCTTCATTTGCAGATATTTTCTCCAATTCTGAGGGTTGTCTTTTCATTTTGTTTATAGTTTCCTTTGCTGTGCAAAAGATTTTAAGCTTAATTTGGTCCCATTTATTTATTTTAGTTTTTATTTTCATTAATCTAGGAAGTGGATTGAGAAAGATCTTGCTGTAACTTATGTCAAAAATGTTCTGCCTATGTTTTCCTCTAAGAGTTTTATAGTATCCAGGCTTACATTTAGGTCTTTAATCCATTTTGAGTTTATTTTTGTGTATGGTGTTAGGAAGTGTTCTAATTTTATTTATTTACCTTTAGCTGTCCAGTTTTTCCAGCACCACTTATTGAAAAGACTGTTTTCTCCATTGTGTATTCTTGCCTCCTTTGTCATAGATTAGGTGACCATAGCTGCATGGGCTTATCTCTGGGCTTTCTATCCTGTTCCATTGATCTATATTTCTGTTTTTTTTGTGCCAGTACCATACTGTTTTGATGATTGTAGCTTTGTAGTATAGTCTGAAGTCAGGGAGTTTGAGTCCTCCAGCTCTGTTTTTCTTTCTCAAGGTTGCTTTGGCTATTCGGAGTCTATTGTGTTTCCATACAAATTGTAAAATTTTTTGTTCCAGTTCTGTGAAAAATGCCATTGGTAATTTGATAGGTATTGCATTGAATCTGTAGATTGCTTTGGGTAGTATAGTCATTTTCACAATATTGATTCTTCCAATCCAAGAACATGGTATATCTCTCCATCTGTTTGTGTCATCTTTGATATCTTTCATCAGTATGTTATAGTTTTCTGAGTACAGGTCTTTTGCCAACTTAGGTAGGTTTATTCCTAGGTATCTTATTCTTTTTGATGCAGTGGTAAATGGGATTGTTTCCTTGATCTCTCTTTCTGATCTTTCATTGTTAGTGTATAGAAATGCCAGAGATTTCTGTGCATTAATTTTGTATCGTGCAACTTTACCAAATTCACTGATGCATTCAAGTAGTTTTCTGGTGGTATCTTTAGGATTTTCTATGTATAGTATCATGTCATCTGCAAACAGTGACAGTTTTACTTCTTCTTTTCCAATTTGTATTCCTTTTATTTCTTTTCCTTCTCTGGTTGCCATGGCCAGGACTTCCAAAACTATGTTGAATAAGACTGGCAAGAGTGGACATCCTTGTCTTGTTCCTGATCTTAGAGGAAATGCTTTCAGTTTTTCACCACTGAGAATGATGTTCACTGTGGGTTTGTCATATATGGCCTTTAAAATGTTGAGGTAGGTTCACTCTATGTCCATTTTCTGGAAAGTTTTTATCATAAATGTGTTTTGAATTTTGTCAAAACACTTTTTCTGCATCTATTGCAATGATCATATATATGGGTTTTATTCTTCAATTTGTTGATGTGGTGTATCACATTGATTGATTTGCAGATATTGAAAATCCTTGCATCACTGGGAGAAATTCCACTGATCATGGTGTATGATCCCTTTAATGTGTTGTTGGATTTGGTTTGCTAGTATTTTGTTGAGGTTTTATGTGTCTATGTTCATCAGTGATATTCGCCAGTAATTTTCTTTTTTTGTGATATCATTGTCTGGTTTTGGTATCAGGGTGATGGTGGCCTCATAGAATGAGCTTGGGGGTGTTCCTTCTGCTGCATTTTTTTATAAGAGTTTGAGAAGTGTAAATGTTAACTCTTCTCTAAATGTTTGGTAGAATTCCCCTGGGAAGCCATCTGGTCCTGGACTCTTCTTTGTTGGAAGATTTTTAATCACACTTTCAATATCAGTACTTGTGATTGGTCCGTTCATATTTTCTATTTCTTCCTGGTTCAGTCTTAGAATGTTGTATTTTTCTAAGAATTTCTCCATTTCTTCCAGGTTGTCTGTTTTATTGGTTTATAGTTGCTTGTAGTAGTCTTTTATGATCTTTTGTATTTCTGTAATGTCCGTCATACCTTTTCCTTTTCTATTTCTAATTTTATTGATTTGAGTCTTCTCCCTTTTTTTCTTGATGAGCCTGGCTAAAGGTTTATCAATTTTGTTTATCTTCTCAAAGAACCAGCTTTTATTTTCATTGATCTTTGCTATTGTTTTCTTTGTCTCTATTTCATTTATTTCTGTTCCTATCTTTATGATTTCTTTCCTTCTACTAACTTTGGGTTTTGTTTGTTCTTTTTTCTCTAGTTGCTTTAGGTGTAAGATAGGTTGTTTATTTGAGATTTTTCTTGTTTCTTGAGGTAAGATTGCTTTGTTATTATCTTCCCTCTTAGAATTGCTTTTGCTGCATCCCATAGGTTTTGGATCATCTTGTTTTCATTGTCATTTGTCTCTAGGTATTTTTTTAATTTCCTCTTTGATTTCTTCAGTGATCCATTGGTTATTTAGTAATATATTTTTTAGCCTCCATGTGTTTGTGTTTTCTACCATTTTTTTTTCCTGTAATTGATTTCTAATCTCATAGTGTTGTGGTCAGAAAAGGTGACTGATAGATTTCAATGTTCTTAAATTTACCAAGGCTTGATTTGTGACCCAAGATGTGATCTATCCTGGAGAATGTTCCATGTGCACTTGAGAAGAAAGTGTATTCTGCTGCTTTCGGATGGAATGTCCTATAATTATCAATTAAGTCTATCAGGTCTAATGTGTCATTTAAGACTTGTGTTTCCTTATTAATTTTCTGTCTGGATGATATGTCCATTGGTGTAAGTGGGGTGTTAAAGTCCCACACTATTATTGTGTTACTGTTGATTTCCCTGTTATGGCTGTTAGCATTTGCTTATATATTGAGGTGCTCCTATGTTGGGTGCATGAATATCTACAATTGTTATGTCTTTTTTTTGGAATGAACCTTTGATCATTATGTAGTGTCCATTCTTGTCTCTTGTAACAGTCTTTATTTTAAAGTCTATTTTGTCTGATATGAGTATAGCTACTCCAACTTTCTTTTGATTTCTATTTGCATGCAATATCTTTTTTCATCCCCTCACTTTCTGTCTGTAGGTGTCCCTAGGTCTGAAGTAGGTCTCTTTTATAAAGCATATATATAGGTCTTGTTTTTGTTTCTACTCAGCCATTCTACATCTTTTGGTTGGTGCATTTAACCCATTTACATTTCAGGTAATTATTGATATGTATGTTCTTATTGTGATTTTCTTAATTGTTTTGGGTTTGTTTTTGCAGGTCTTTTTTCTTCCCTTCCTCTTTTGTTCTCTTCTCCTGTGTTTCCCGCCTAGAGAAGTTCCTTTAGCATTTTCTGTGAGGCTGGTTTGGTAGTGCTGAATTCTCTTAGTTTTTGCTTATCTGTAAGGTTTATGATTTCTCTGTCAAATCTGAAGGAGAGCCTTGCTGGGTAGAGTATTCTTGGTTGTAGGTTCTTCCCTTTCATCACTTTAAATATATCATGCCACTCCCTTCTGGCTTGCAGAGTTTCTGCTGAAAAATCAGCTGATTACCATATAGGGAGTCCCTTGTATGTTATATGTCACTTTTCCCTTGTTGCTTTTAATATTTTCTCTTTGTATTTAATTTTTATTAGTTTGATCAATATGTCTCAGCATGTTCCTCCTTGGGTTTATCCTGTATGGGACTTTCTGCATTTCCTGGACTTGGGTGACTATTTCCTTTTCCATGTTAGGGAAGTTTTTGACTATAATCTTTTCAAATATTTTCTCAGACACTTTTTCTTCTTCTTCTGGGACCCCTACAGTTTGAATGTTGGTGCATTTAATGTTGTCCCAGAGATCTCTGAGAATGTCCTGATTTTTTTTCATTCTTTTTTGTTTACTCTGTTCCACAGCACAGATTTCCACCATTCTGTCTTCAAGGTGACTTATCCATTCTTCTGCCTCAGTTATTCTGCTATTGATTCCTTCTACTGTATTTTTCATTTCAGTTATTGTACTGTTCATCTCTGTTTGCTTGTTCTTTAGTTCTTTTACATCTTTGTTAAACATTTCTTGTATCTTCTCAACCTGTGCCTACATTCTTTTTCTGAGATCTTGGATCATCTTTACTATCATTATTCTGAATTCTTTTTCAGGTATATTGCCTATTTCCTCTTCATTTATTTCATCTTGTAGGCTTTTACCTTGCTCCTTCATCTGTGACATATTTTTTTTGCTGTCTCATTTTTTTCTTTCCTTTTTTTTTTATGAGTGGGATTGTGTTCTTGTCTTACTGGTTGTTTAGCCTGAGGCTTCCAACACTGGAGTTTGTAGGCTGTTGGGTAGAGCTAGGTCTTGGTGCTGAGATGAGGACCTCCAGGAGACCTCACTCCATTGAATATTCCCTGGGGTCTGAGGTTCACTGCTAATCCAGTGTTTGGACTCAGAGCTCCCACTGAAGGGGTTTTGCCCTGACTTCTGGCTCGTGAACCAAGATCCTGCAAGCCATGTGGGGTGGAAAAAAAAAAAGAAAGAAGAGAACAATTGTAAAGAATAAAAATAAAATTAGACTAGGAAACTAACAGACATGTTAGAAAGAATATAAAAATAAAAATATAGATGAAACAACAACCAGAAGGTAAAACAGAACTACAATAGTAAAAACAGAGGAGAAGAAAAAAAGAAGGTGGAAAAGGCCTTGGCTCTGGACAGTGGGGCCTAGGCAGGGGCAGGGTTTGGGTGGTGGGTGTGGCCTATGCTTAGGACCCACATGGCTGGAAAAGGCCCTGGGGGGGTGGGAGTGGGGCTTAGGCTCAAAGCAACAGAAGGGGCCCAGGCATACCTCTAGTCTCAGAGGGTGGGGGACCCCGCCTGAGAGCCCAGCAGGCTTCCTGGGCCTGAGTGGGTGAGACAAATGCCCTCTGCTCCTCTCCCACTCCTCTGGTCCTGGAGGGCCCCTCCCACCTGCCTCTCCTGTTCTCCCCCAGCCTCCCTCCTATGTCCCCAGTACCAACACAACCTAGAGGGGGTCTCTGAGGGTGTAGGACCCAGCTGAGAGCCAGGCAGACTTCCAGGGTCGATTGGGCATGGGAAATGCTCGGCATACTCCCCCCGACCTGAGCCCCCAAGGTTCCCTCCGGGTTTAGCAACCCCTCCCCCCATCTCAGCCACCCCTCAGTGGTGCCTGTCCTGTCCAGCCTCCACTTCTCCTCCCCCTTCAGTCCCCCCATGTCCTACTGGTTTGCTTAGGGGTTCTTCCTATCTCCTTGGGCATCGAGGTCACCCACCAGCATCCGTCAGGCACCCTAGTTGTGGGAAAATGTGAACTCTGCGTCTTCCCACACCACCATCTTGACCTCACACATTTTTAATTGACTCTACTCTGAGGGCAGTGATTTTGCTGGGTTTTACTGGGGATACAGTAAGCTGGTCATTTTAGAGTTACATACACAAATTCTTTGATAATCCTGCCTTCAATAGATGGAGTTTAATTACCCTCTTCTTGAGCTGGAGTGGATGTAGTGGCTTGTTGCTAATGAAGGGAATGTGAATGAAAGGATCTGGTATCATTTCTGAATTGGGTTATAAAAAGATGCTACTTCTATCTTGGGTTCTCTCTCTCTCTCTCTCTCTCTCTCTCTCTCTCTCTCTCTCTCTCTCTCTCTCTCTCTCACACACACACACACACACACACACACACACACACACACAGACTCTAGCAGAAGCCATGTCTGAAGCAACCCTATGAATAGACCCAAAGGCAAAGAGCTGAGGCCTCTTGCCAACAGCCATGTGAGTGAGTCTGGATGTGGAATTCCAGCCCCAGGCAGGTGTGCACAGCATCTCAAGAGACACTGAATCAGAACCACCCATCTCAGCCCCTCCCAGATTCCAGACACACAGAAACTGTGAGATAATAAATGTTTTGTTGTCCTAAGCTGTAAACTTTTAGAATGATTTATTATACAACAGGAGATTAACCCAAATCCACATCACCTGCCCACTTGGCTCTCAGGATAGGGAAAGACAGTAAACCAGGACATTTGAGTATTATGGAAGAAAGCAGACACAGAACGGTGTGTGCCATACAGTTGATGCCTCAGTAAATGGGTGTTCCCTCGGCCTTTCCTCTTTTTTTTTTTTTTTTTTTTTTGTGGTACGTGGGCCTCTCACTGCTGTGGCCTCTCCCGTTGTGGAGCACAGGCTCCGGATGCACAGGTCCAGCGGCCATGGCTCACGGGCCCAGCTGCTCTGTGGCATGTGGGATCTTCCCGGACCGAGGCATGAACCCACGTTCTCTGCATCAGCAGACGGACTCTCAACCACTGCGCCACCAGGGAAGCCCCAGCCTTTCCTCTTTTTAAACAAGTTTACCCGTTCTTCTTTCTCCACACAGAGGCCTGGTCATAATGAGGATGTAATCACAGGTGATCTAACCTTTATGTTAAGAACTCAAATTCTCACAAATACCTTCTGAGGGAGGTACAGTTATTCTGTTTTACATATGAGGAAATTGAGGTACAGAGAGATGAAGCGAATTCCCCAGGTTGTAAGGCAGTAAATGTCCAGAGGGGATTCCGCATCAGGCCAGCTGGCTTTGGAGCCCACAGCGTTGTCCTCTCCAGGAAACACAGGCCTACTCCTGACTGCCCTGTTCCCAGCCTGGCTGCAGAGACACCACATGCAGCCCATGGGAAGGTGGAGGCATCCTGACTCTGCTCTGGGCCAGCCCATGGAAGGATCTGGCACCTGGTACAGAAAACGTGTGTAACGGAGCAGGATTCTAAGGGGTCTTCCTGGGACAGACCCCACCATGTCCTCCACCTGCCTCTGGTTTGTAGAAAAACTTTAACCTCCTAGGCCTTCCCCGAGTTCCAAAGAATAAATTTAATCAGAGAAGGGAGAAAATGCAGAAGCAAAGGAAAACAGTCAAGCAAGAGAAAATAATCATAGTTAAGCCGTTAAACAAAATCAAGGATCTTTAGTTCCTCCTCAAGGGCTATAGATAATATTCTGAGCCATATCCTTTGAGTTATTTTGCAGATACTGAATCCCCAGCAGGTGGAAGCTGCCCCCTAGCATATAGAACCCAGACCAGTTGAACCAGAAGGTTGATGATGTTGACTCCAAATTACCTCACCACCAACCAATCAGAAGAATGTCCATGAGCTGATCATGTACCCCACAACCCCCTCCCCTCCCCTTGTCTTTAAAAACATTTCCCTGGAAGCCATCGGGGAGTTTCCAGTCTTTTGAGCACTAGCTGCCTGTACTCCTTGCTTGGCGCCCTGTAATATATGCTGCACTTTCCTTTACCACAACCTGGTGTCAGACTGGTTTCATTGCCCATGGCCGAGCAGATCCAAGTTTGGTTCAGTAACATGTGGACAGTAATAGTTTCTGCTTTTAGGGATCCTGGAACATGAAGTCACCTGCAGGCTGCAGGACTCTTGGTTAATGTGGGTGCTGTTGACCAGAAGCCCTTGCATGCACTCCACTTCCTCCTGTACCCGCTTGGCAGCCTGGTCTGGCCTGAGACCCTCTCCCATATCACAGGGCTCTCCACTCTCCTTCGCAGGTGGTCTCCTATCACATCGATCCCCTCCTGCATCTTACCTGGGGTGCTGTAGCTCTCTCCATGTTTCAGAGATTTCTGGTAACCAGAATTTTGACATAGCTCCTCCTTGGCTTCTCTCCTTGGTGAGCTATCCCACTGACTATGCCCTAAATAACCCCCCACCCCACTGTTCTCTGCTCCCCATCTCAGTGAACAGTGCCTCTATCTTCCCAGCTCAGCCAGGAACCTGGAGTCATCTTCCCTCCTCCAGCCTCCCCTTTAGTGAGGGGCAAGATCTCCCTTGTCCACATCCCTGGAAACCACTTCTTATTCTCCATCTCTGCTGCCCACACTCTGGTCCCAGCTCCTGGCACTGCTCCCTGTGTCAGTGACCACTGGGTTGTCTGCACTCCTCCCTGCCTGCTCCTCCCCAGTCTGTTTTCTGCAAGGTCCCCAGAACATCTTTAGGGATACAGGCTGTTCAGGGCACTCTTGTGTTTGAAGTCCCCACCTCCAACCCCAGGCCTCCCTTCCATCCTCTGGTCCAGCAGCACCCATGTGGTCTGGCCCTGCCCACCTCTGCAGCTGGGACATCAGCATCAGGTCCCCAAGCACATTCCTGAGCGTAGAGTTGTCCCTGTAGAGCCCACAGGTCCCTCAACACATGCCGGGAGAAAGGAGGGTTTCAACTCCCTTTATAAACAAGGGGACCTCTGAGAACATTCTGTCTCAGGCTTCAGTTTGATGCAATCACCCTGAGTCAACCACTTTGTTATACCTAGGGCTGCACAGCATGGGGCAGGAAGCCCTCTCTGGTCCTTCTTGGTGGAATAGCCCCTCCTCTGACTCCTCCAAACCCATTCCCACTCCCCTTACAGCAAGAGCCTTTGCCTGCTGTCCCCATGATGGGACTTCCCCTTAGCTCTGCAGGGAGCACTGTTGGCTTTTGGCTGTGGGATGGCTGCTTCTCACTCACCCTTTTTTCCTACAGACAGAGCTGCCAGATTTGGCAAACGAATTCCTGGGACCTATCCCACAATTTCCTGGGACATACTTATGCTAAAAACGGATTCATTATCTGGAATTCATATTTATCTGGATGTCCTATATGTTATTAGCAGCCCCACCTGCACGATGCACTAGGGTAGGGGTCCAGGGCTCAGGAATAGGGGGTCTCAGGCAGTGGCCAGAGGACTTGCAGCGGCATGGCATCTTCTGCAGCCTCCCTCACTTCGCCCCTTCATTCATTCACCCAACATTTGTTGAGGGCACTTTGGGCCAAGGCCCATGCCAGGCACTGGGGCGGACCCTCGGGATTTCCTGATGTGTGAGAGACTCAGAAACATAGAGAGATGGTAACTCTACAGTGTGGGAAGTGGTGGAGGGAGCGGTGGATGTGGGGGACCAGAAATGGTCTGGGGGAGTCAGGAAAGCTCCACCAGGGATGGAAACTCTGGGCTGAGTCCTGAGGATGTGCCTGGGTTTGTGTTTATTACCAGCTGTGGCTCGACAAGGACTAGCTGGAGAAATGCCTAATACTAAAGAGTGTCTGGGCCCTAGGGGTGTAGAGTACAAGAGCGTTCAGGCCCTGAAACTGGGTGGTGGCAGCTGCAGGGAGGAGGGGGCGCAGATTCCCTGGGGCCAGAGCCAAATGAGAAACAAACGCTGTGGTCTTCTGTCTGCCTGTGCATCCGAATCCTGAGGGGGGTTTGTTAAAACACGCTGATTCTTCGGGTCAGGGCCAGGAATAGGCATTTCTAACAAGCTCCCTGGGTGATGTTGGTCACAGCCTGAGAAATGCTGCTGTAGGGTCAGGGCCCCTTCCCCTGCCTGGTTTCCTCCAATCCTTCAAACAGCCCCGTCAGCATCACCCCATGGGCCAGCGGGGGAAATTGACACGTGTGTTTGCCCAGCACACCTGGGAGCAGAGGCTGGGCCCTTGTCCCATATACTCCCTTAGCCCACGCTCACCAGACCCATCTTCCCCACCCCCAGCCTACCCCACCCCCGACCCGCCCGGGCTCCTTAACATCTGTGAAGGAAATGTACCTGCTGACCAAAGCCACGAATGGTTCACAGCAGCCTCTCTGGAAGACTGATGGAGAAGCAGGGGCCCAAAGAGGAGATGACTCGGAGTATCATGTCTCCCACGCCGCCCTGCCCAGGTACACAAAGAATGCTCAGCTCCTGGTACAACCAGAGACTGCGGCTGTAGTAGCTGCTGAGAAGCCACCCATCTCCAGAAGGCTGTGTGCACCCACGTGTGCACATATGGGCGAGTTAGCAATGCGGGCGTGCGTAGGAGCGTTTCGTTATCTGTACTCTGCGTCTTCACAGAAAATCACCATCAGAGATGGCATGGGGGTCTCTCGTACTAGATTCTCCCAAGTGGCCAAAGCATTTGTGTGTCTGTAGACGTTGCCACCTCGGGCCCACCTCGTTCCCTCCTCATTCCTTGGGGATATAGGTGGCAGATAGTCCACTTTGGGGTGCAGCTCTCTAGGAAACAGGAGAAGGTCACTGACATCACCTACTTGCCATCTCAGCCCCTTGCACAGGTGCCTCTCTTCCTCTTCATTAACTGAGACGATATATGCAGAGGGTTTGGAAGAGTGCCAGGCACGCAGTAGGTGGCATTCAAGTGCTACCCAGTGTTAGGAGTGCCTCCCCTGCCCCCAGCACCCTGCACAACCTAACAGGTGCTGGTGAAGAGCGAACCTCCCAGGCTCCAGCCACCCGTGTCCCGTCAGTTCCGTGAACAGCACACACTCTCCCACCTCTGGGTCTTCTTCACTCACGTTGTGCACAAGTAATGTTCACTTCATTCACTCCTGCTTGTCCCTCAGCTCTTGGCTTCAATGCCACCACCCCAGAGCTCCCTCTGGAGCCCCAGCTGCAGAAAGTCCTTGACTATCTCTCCTAGCACCCTGTTCTCCTCCTTAACTGCTCTCCTGCTTCAGCCTTCACAACCCTAACCCCACACCTATTCTCTTCCCTACTTTTTTTTTAACCTTTCACTAAAAAAGTCAACTTTCTAGTTTGAAACAATTTTAGATATACAGAAAAGTTGTAATGACAGTGCAGAGAGCTCCTGCGACATAAACATCTTACATAGCCGTGGTATATTTCTGAAAACTAAGGCGTGAACCTTTTACTGTATAGACTCATTTGGATTTCACTTTTTCCACTAATGTCCCTTTTCTTCTCCAGGATCCCATCCAAGAAACCACATTACACTTAATTTCCAGGTCTCCTTAGTTTTACCTGGCCTGTGACAGTTTCTCAGGAATCTTAATTTGTCCCGGCTGCCATAACAAAATACCACAAGCTTAGTGGCTTGTTCATGGTGGAAATCTACTCTTTACAGTTTTGAAGGCTGGACATCCAGGCTGGAGATCCGGGAACCAGCATGGCCAGGTGAGAGCTCTCTTCTTCTTGTGTCTGCACATGGGAAGGGATGAGAGAGAGCTCTGGGGTCTCTCTTTTTGTTTGTTTTAATTTTTTTTTCTTATTAGTCATCCATTTTATACGCATCAGTGTATACATGTCAATCCCAATCTCGCAATTCATCACACCACAATTCTCACCTCTGGGGTCTCTTTTAAGGGCACTAATCGCGTTCATGAAGGCTCTACCCTCATGACCTAGTCACCTCCCCATGACACCACCTTATAATACCATCACACTGGGGGTGAGGATTTCAACATGTGAATTTTGAGGGAACACAAACCTTCAGTTCATAGCATCAGGCTTTCCTTGTTTTGCATAACCTTGGCACTTTTGAAGAGTACTGATGGTCAGGTATTTTGTTGAATGTCCCTCAGTTGGGGTCTGTATGCTGTTTTCTCATGATCAGAGTGAGGTTATGTGTTTGGGGGAAGATCCCACTGAGGCAATGCTCCCTTCTCATCAGCCCATATCAGAAGAAACAAGATGATAACACAACATACCACTGGTGAAGTTGACCTTGACCACACAGTCAAGGTACTTCACCCAAGGTCGTGGATGTCAGGTCTCTCCACCTAGCACTACTATTCTTTACTTCCTGCTCTAATTGTCAAACTCACATTCCATAGCATTTGCCATCAACTGACGTGCGATGTATTTTACTTTTCTTTTTTATTCTTTGTTATTTTTTTTGTTATTGTCACTCCACACTAGAATATCGCTCCCCCAGAGCAGAGATCTTTGTTGTTTTCTTCATTTATCTCCAGCACCTGGAGCAGTGCCAGGGGATATTCAATAAACCTCTGTGGACAAAAGAATTACCCTCATCACAGTTTGTAATTCTGCTTGTTTGTTTGTGTACCTGGTTATTGCCTAAGCCCACATCTGCTGGGCTCACCATCACACACTTTTACTAGCTCGTTGCCTGATTCCCTGTAGGCACCCCATGAGCAATGGCCTTTGGATGAAAGAGCTAAATAAACAAGTGTAGTCTGGGCAAGGCTGTTTAATGGGGCATGAAGTGCTTCCTCTGGAGACCAAGTTCATTCTTTTTGGTCTGGGTTTCTGCAGAGAGAGGTGGGTGAAGGAGTCCTGGGCCCTAGCACTGTTCCTCCACTTTCTGGCAGCAGTGGAGTCCACACGGGGAGGACCTCAGAGTGCACGTGGTCAGAGAGGGAAATGAAAGTGGGTTCCTAAGAACCCGAATGAACTTGGCAACAGCTGCCAAGAAACTCAAAGGTGGGGTGACTGCTATGGGTTGAATTGTGTCCCTCTAAATTCATATGTTGAAGTGCTAACCCCCAGTACCTCAGAATGTGACTGGATTTGGAGATGGCATCTTTAAAGAGAGGATTAGGTTAAAATTAGGATGGGCCCCAATCCAATATGACTGATGGAGATTGGGAGATGAGAAGATTTGGACACAGACATACACACACACAGCGAAGCCCATGTGAGGACACAGAGAGAAGACGGTCGTCTAC
Organism: Kogia breviceps; assembly: GCF_026419965.1. Classification (NCBI taxonomy): domain Eukaryota; kingdom Metazoa; phylum Chordata; class Mammalia; order Artiodactyla; family Physeteridae; genus Kogia; species Kogia breviceps. The sequence goes on from NC_081312.1 coordinate 10,064,897, forward strand.
AAACACAAAAGAGAGCCCTCAGAAGAAACCAGCCCTGATGACACCTTGATCTCAGACTCCCAGCCTCCAGGACTATAAGATAATACATTTATGTTGTTAAGCCACTCCGTCTGTGGGACTTTGTTATGGCGGCCCTAGTAAATGAATACAGCGGCTAGGAAAGGGGGTCCCGAGGGGGACAGCCATGCCTATAATGCGGGCTCTGACAGAGCTGGTACTTTATCTCACCTGATGAATGAGGTCTATCCCAGGGAGGGGCAGGTGGGGCTGATGGAGAAGCAGGTGTGGATGGGTGTGAGCGCTCCCTAGGGTGCTGAGTGAAGCATCTATGGTCTGCACAGATGGGAGGCTGAAGGGCAGGAAGACGTCCAGGGAGTGAAGTAGGTGTGACGTGGATGGCCAAAGTACCCTGAAATCAGGAGGAGAGAGAAGAGACAAAACCTGGGCCTCGTGTTCAGAGTCCCTGTCCCTGGACCTCAAGCACTGTCCCCTCTTTCCTCCTTGCTCTCCTTCCCACTCTCTGCCCTGGTCCAGGCTGAAGTCTCCACAATTTCCCATCCATACTGCAGCTCACTCAGCCTCACGCTCTCCCCAGCTGTCCCCTTGACCTGGAAGTCGCAGCTCTGTTTCCAAGTCTGCTGCCTGTGAAGCCCTACAGGCCCTTCAAGATCAGCTCAGTGTCACTTCTTCAGCACAACCTTCCCTGAGCCCTCAGAAGTTAACTGTCCTTCTCTCTCTCTCTGAGTTGCTCTATCAGCTTGTTCAGCCCAGGATCGTGTGACAATTGACTTACATGACCTGCCGTGACTCCCAGCTCGGCGCTTCCTTCCACGACACCCCAAATCGGCCGCCCTGAGCCCGGCCCGATCCCCACGCGGGAGCTGTTTTTTGTGACTGTTTGCTGAGTGAACTTTAGACAGCGCTGGACCTTGGCCTTACACACGTGGCACAGCCAGGACCTCCCCCTGACCTTGGACTGGCTGAGTAAACTCTGAGAAAAATATTTGCCAAAAAAGACCAGGTGTTGCGAAAGGAAAAGACACACAGGGGCGGGTCTGGCTCCATGAGGAGGCCCCATCCTCCAGAGCTTCCCAAGCCCAAAGCAAAAACGCAGACAAGCTGTCTGGCTCTGGTTGCGGCCATCTACCCTGCCGCCGGCCGACACCTGTGCCATCTGGGTCCCTGAGCCTGGGCTTTACACCGTCACCAGCAGGGGGGCTCTGGGCAAGCACTTATGTTTCCCTCTGTGAAATGAGGACGCTGAGATAGACCTTACGGGGTTGTTGAAGGATTAATGACATCACAGATGCAAAGTGTCCCCACAGCTGGCACATAGTAGGTGCTCAGTACTTTGAGGGATGGTCAAAGCTTGGAGTTCTGTCCCCGTTAGTTCTAAGGGGCACCCACACGGCCCAGTCTCTGGGGTCAGAGCGCTGGGCGCAGGCTCATGGAAAGCAAGCTTTGGGCATGTAAGGTGGGGGCGACAGGCACTCAGGGGTCAGACTTGGGGACAGCTAATTAGGGGACAGTCCGAGACTGAGTGAAGGACTCATTCACTCATTCATTCATTGATTCTTGAAGCTGTCCAATCCCCTTTATTTGACAGACAAGGAAGCATGGTGGGTTTCATGAAGGAGGAGACTGAGCCTACCTGGATGACAAGGGAGCTGGTGCCCTGATGCACTTGACCTGGACTTCTGTTTCTGGCTCATGTCTCCTCTGTGGCAGAGCCCAGGGCTGAGAGGGTGGTCCAGGGTCCACACTCCTGGGGTCAAATCCTACCTCCACCACCAAGGAGCTGAGTGACTGTGTAGATTACCTGTTCTCTGCAAGCCTCACCTTCCCTATCTGTAAAGTGGGGATAACAGGAGTGCCTGCCTGGCACAGATATCGTGAGGTGTGAGTGCAACCATCCAGATGAAGCGCCTAGCATCAGTCCTGGAACATAAGCTATTAATGCTGCTGTTCCCAGAGATACTTCCAGAAGGACAATGACACCCAGTGTTTGCAAAATGCTTTATTGTTATTGCTGACACTAAAATCCACAGTTAGTCATCAGGGTCTTCAGCCGATACTCTAGTATTTGCAACAGGCCTCCGTTCTCCCACCCCCGGCCAAGCCCATGAGGTTGTAAAAGTACCCACAGGACAGTACAAACCTGGGAAGGCCGTGTCCACCCTGCCGTCCGCCTGCTTTCCTTAAAAGATGGGTGGCACTTGGATGCATTGAAATCAACTGATTTGTGGGGAACATTCTACCCTTTTCATATGATTTCAAGGATCCTCCAGTCCTTGACCTGACCCTTCATCATATACGTGGGGAAACCAACGTCCAGAGAGCGACAGTATTACCCAATGTCACACAGCTGGAACAGAAGCCCACTTCAGACCCCCATTCCAGTGTCCCTTCCAAACCATGGCAAACTGGTAGCTGGTGTTGCAGACGGATGGGGAACTCGGCTTGGGAATATGCCTCCTGGTGGAAACATCTACTGGAACAATCCTCCTGGATTGGATTCTGAGCTTTTCTCTGCCACTAGCATGCTGTGTGGCCTCTCTGGATCTCAGTGCTAATCTCCGTCGATGAAAGGGGAGAGCAAAACCAAATGTTCTCCAAAGCACCCGTCTTGCAATCATGTGAAAAGAAGAAATCATCAGTATTTCAATGTTATTGTCATTATTATTATTTGTGGAAGCCCCATTAGTCAATTAAACCTGTGTATATCACCAGCTCCCAGCAGATACATGGGCATAGCGCACCCTCATCTTCCACTATGGAAGCCCGTGCCTTTCAGGAGAAAACCCCATTGCAAGGGCGAGTCACTTTGCCGAGGAAAAGGATGTGTTTGCCGTTCTCCACAATGAGCATCAGAAAGGGCCTGTTGAATACGATCCTTTGAGAGCTCATCCGGGCAGATCTGAACATGAAGGTCGTCCCCGTGGCTGCAGCCGCTTGGGTTCCCGACTCGTCCACCTCCACCACGGCTTTGTGCACCATCTGCAGGGGAGACATCAGGCGTCACCGAGCCACCGGGGGCTGGGAGATGCCATCGGGGGAAACGCACAAGCTTCTGCCAGCAGCATCACTGTCAAAGTTTCTGTGCTCCTGAGCCATGAAGCAGATAGGAGATGATGTGATTGAACAGCTACTGAGCAGCGCGGCTTACAGGTGAGTGCATGCGTGTCTTTCACTGAATTCTCACTGCATCTAGCAGCAAGGGTGTGACTCTCCAAGTTTATAGAGAGAAAGGAGGCTCAGAGAGGTCGAGTAATGCTGGAGGTCACACAGCTGGTGAGTGAAGGAGCTAGCATCCAATTCTTAGTTTTGATTGCTTCAGACAAGACACCTTCCTCCAAGGTGCTGGATAGGGTTTCCGGATGTTCAGAGGACAAGATGCAAAGTGAAACCTTTGCTTCTTGAGGGAAAAGAGGAGAGAGAGAGAGAAAGGATTTGGAATGAGGAATAGGATAGGATAGGATAGGATAGGATAGGATAGGATAGGATAGGATAGGAATAGGATAGGATAGGATAGGATAGGATAGGGATAGGATAGGATAGGATAGGATAGGATAGGATAGGATAGGATAGGATAGGATAGGAATAGGAATAGGATAGGATAGGATAGGATAGGATAGGATAGGATAGGATAGGATAGGATAGGATAGGATAGGAATAGGATGGGATGGGATGGGATGGGATGGGATGGGATGGGATGGGATGGGATGGGATGGGATAGGATAGGATAGGATAGGATAGGATAGGAATAGGATAGGATAGGATAGGATAGGATAGGACAGGATAGGATAGGAATTTCTGAAAGCAGGTGCTCAGGAGCTTCTGGGCTCACCTCAGACACCTGGATGCTGGAATGGTTAGAGATGCCGGTCAGGTCAGCACGGGAGGTGAAGACATCTCTGATTCCCAGCTTGGGGAGGACTTTCTCCAGCTGATAGGAGCTCTCAATGGAGAACTTGGGTAGGTAAAGCTCAAGCTGCCTGGAAAGAGAAGACCTTTCTTGGACTCTCCCAGAGCACTGGCTCACTGAGCTCACATTCCTGCCATCTCCTCTTGGTTTTGTAATGCTCCTCCAGCCCGTTGCCTACAATGGAACCCATCCTACTCTGGACTTGGACCTGGGCTGTCCTCAGAGGTCACTGCCCACTCTGATGGCCCCACCAGAAAACCCAGGTTCCAGCCCTGCTCCCTCTAGCTGGGGTCAGGCCAGGGGGCTGGGACTTCACATGATGCCTCTGGGCTGGGAGGCGGCTCCCAGGCCAGGTGAGTTTCTCCCACCGCTGCCGTGTGGCCCTGCAGGTATGCAGCAGCAGGCTGGCCCTGGAATAGTGTGAAGGATACCTCTTCATGGACATCTTGAGCCACTTCCTCAGTGTTTTCTCTTTCAGGCCATTTTCCACCTGCCCCATCCCGCCCTCGCGGGGGAGAATGAAGAAGGCGGTGGCGTTCCCTTGGTAGGGGACCCCTACCACCCTGCAGGAGAGGTTTCGGTCCACAAGGTAGTAAAACTGATCCTCTCGTTTCATCATGGGTACCCGCACCACCGTCTCCGGGGTCACGTGGAAGTCCTGCTCCTGGGTGCTTTCGCGGTTGAAGCTTGTCTCCCACTTGGCTAAAGATTAAAATGGAAAAGGAATTAAACATTCCCAGCTGCCAATGAAAAGTGTGTAGACAGTAAACCTACCAAACAGACAGCATCCTCTTTGGGGCAGTCGTATTGGCGGACCTGACTGCCAAACCTCTTGAATATGAAGACAAGCCCCTTCCTAATTCGGGGCACAGGCTTGAACTTTTTGTGGGGCTTTATTTCCACATTTGCAAAACACGGAGGTTGGTTTTCGTGTCTTTAGAGACCCTTCACTCTTAATGTTGTTGGTCGGAATCTCTGATGTTGCTACTGAAGGTCAAACATCCCCGTGAAGAGGGCAGCTAACATGTATGGCTGACGAAGCGACACGATATCTGGGTGAGTTATTCTCTTTTTCACTCTTTTCCCAATATTGGATCTCAGTCTGGGTTTGGGAGAAAGGTTGGTAAGATTCCTGCAAAAACATGATTCTTCCTGCTGGGAAGTCTGTGATTATGCTTCTTGCTGTGTCTGCTTGGGACGTTTTGTTCAAAGTGGTACCAGTAATTGTTTCCATTTTCTTACTAGTTATCAAATATAGATCCCGCCTGCATGCCCCACTTAGATTATTTCACAGCTGTCCTCTGCAGCCCAGCCCCAGACTAGGGGATGAGAAATCGTAGAGTCCAAGCCTGATACTCACCATCTGTGCCCACGGGAAGAGGGGGGCTTGGTTAACAGTGTAACTCTTTTCCTCTTTCCTTTTCCCTCCCTGCCCCTCCCCATCCTCAGCAAGCCCCATGCAGGGTGCTCAGGGGCTCAGTATCTAGAAGGAGAAGCAGGCGTACAAGCTAAGATGAGTAGGGATATTTACAAGAAATGCCAGGGAGATAAAGATGGGGAGGTCAGCTCTTGGGGAGGGGAGAGAGGAATGTTCAGGGCACAGGCTCTTGTTCCAGGATCTCTCGGCTGAGGAAACAGCCCCTAAGAGGATATGGGTACCAGGGAGCATCTGGGAAATTCCCTCTAAGGCCCTTCTAAGGCCCACAGTCCTGCCCTGAGTAGCCATGCTGTCAGTTTCTTTGGCATCGTGGCCTTGACAAACTCATGCTTCAGAGCCCGGGGGGAAGCTGTTGCTTTTTTTGTGTGTGTGTGATATGCGGGCCTCTCACTGTTGTGGCCCCTCCCGTTGCGAAGCACAGGCTCCGGACGCGCAGGCCCAGCGGCCACGGCTCACGGGCCCAGCCGCTCGGCGGCATGTGGGATCTTCCCGGACTGGGGCACGAACCCACGTCCCCGGCATCAGCAGGCGGACTCTCAACCACTGCGCCACCAGGGAAGCCGAAGCTGTTGCTTTAAGTGCCCCCAGGGGCACAAACAAGAACCAGCTCTTCCCCAGTGGAGGAAACAGCATCCTGGGTCTTTCACACCACCTTATGCAGTAAGAAGGCACTGTCTCACCCAGCTGCTATTGGCTTCACTCTATCAAGAGGAATCAGAAAAGAATAAATCCACTCCCGCTCTTCCATGTGTGCGGTAATTGGTTTTGTTTTTTTTTGTTTGTTTGTTTTGTTTTGTTTTTTTGCTTTTTGACAAAAGCATCTTAAAAGAGAAAGTTCAGGGCCTTACCTTTAAAGAAAATGTAATTCACCATGACCATGACCTCGGTGCCATCCAGGCCCTTAACCAAGTTCACAATCTTGCCTTTCGTTTGCTTTGCCACGTAATCATTGATCTGCTTCTGGGCCCGTTCAGGGTCCTCAAAGTCGGTGGGGAAAGTGTCGGCCAGGTACAGCGTCCTCATGGCACCCAGGAAGGCCTCCTCGATGGGCACCGTGGGCTTGGCGAACAGGGCGTTGCCGAGGCTCAGCTGGAGGCCGTCTCTGGGCCGCTGGAGCTCCCGCAGCAGCCGCTGGGAGGCGCTGTGGAGCCCCTCCTCCTGGCCCTCCTCGGGGCTGAGGCCCAGGCCCGCCAGGACCTGCGCCCTCGTGGTGGCCCGCGCGCCCAGGGAGAGCATGGCCAGGCTCACGGAGATGCTCAGCGGGGAGAAGAAGATGTTCTGGTCGGGGGCAGCCGCGGCCAAGGCCCTGTAGAGGTCGAAGACAAAGTGCCGGCCGCTGGGGGCCACCGTGGCGACTGCGGGCGGCAGCTCCTGACCTCTCTTCTTCTGGGCGCGGCGCAGGGCGGCCACCCGCGGGCTGAGAAGCGCCAAGCACAGGAGCAGGCGGAGCCGCATCGTGGCTGCCCGGGTCTGAAAGGGAGAGCGGGAAGGCGGCCTCAGAGACGGTGGGCGGCCAGCACACCCTCTCAGAGACAGGGTGGGAACATCACAAGCAAGGCTGACATTCCGGGAGGCGGCACCGCCGACGGGCAGCCTCAAAGGGCGATGATGAATCGGAGAGGCTGCGAGTGAGGGTTTAGGTAGCGCGGGAGGGGCTGGAGCCCAGGGACTCGAGGACAAGGACATGTGTCGGTGGGGAGAGCCAGGTCAAGGCGGAGGAGTGAGATCCCAGGTGGGGACTGGCCGCCAGGGCCGGAAGCCTCCCCCACCCACGTGGAGGTACACGTCCCAGGGGGATGGGACGCGGGGCCGGAGGGTTCTCCCGTGTTCTGCGTGGTGAGCGTCTCTGAGGTTCCCGGGAACTGGCAGCCTGTTTCCATACCTGGCCCCTAAGCCTCACTTCCTTCCCTGGGTGTCCTCGTGTCCTTCTATGAGCTCAGGGCAACTGCCCGCGTGGCCCCTGCCACGCTGCTGGATTCGTCCCTGTTCATTTGGAGCATCTGCGCCATGGCGTGGTGGGTAGGGTGCCAGCCTCCCGTGGTTCATTAGTGAACACACGGTGCCACCAGTGCCCCTCTCCTTCCCCGGGGGCTGCTCCAGGACCCCTCAGAGCCCTCCTCGTCCCTCATCAGAGGCACCTTCCCGCCTTGAGGAAATTCTTCCCTCTTAACAGAAGCCCCCCAGCTTCCCTTCTCTTCTGCGATGGGCTGAGTTGTGTCCCCCAAATCCATTCGTTGAAGTCCTAACCCCCTGTACCTCAGAATGTGACTGTATTTGGAGACAGGGCCTTTCAAGAAGTCGTTAAGTTAAAATGAGGTCGAGTGGGCCCTGATCCAATGTGGCTGGTGTCCTTATAAGAAGAGGACGCTAGGACACAGACTGAGGGGCGACCGCGTGCGGAGTGTGAGGGCACAGGGAGGAGGAGACATTCACGTACGAGCCAAGGAGAGAAGTCCTAGGAGGAGCCAGCCCTGCTGACCTTGGACTTCCAGCCTCCAGGACTGTGAGACCATAAACGTGTGTTGTTCGAGCCCCCGGGCATCTCTTCTTCTGTGTCTCCCCCAGGGGAGGAGGCCCTCAGCTTCCTTTTGTCTGTCTATGGCCTCTCAGGTGGGCCCTGGGGGCTCTTCCATCATTCTGGCCTTGTCCTCCGCCCGCGGTCTCCCTCATGACCACCTTCCGAGACCCCTCCTCTCCATCCAGAAACCCTGCCTGTGCCCGGGCCTCCTAAAGCCCTCCTTCCACCCGCCGTGAGCAGTGCAGACTCTGCAGCCCAGCAGCTTGGGTTCAAGTCTCAGTCCCACTGTTTCCTCCAAAGTGCGCTGTGGCGCAAGTCAGTTACACCCATGCCGCTGTCCCACCTGTACAATGGAGGTCATGACAGAACCTCCACCAGGGGCTGGGCCTTTAATGATCAACATATGTGACGTGCTTGGAGCAGTTCCCGGTGCAGACATGCTGTCCAGGTGTGAGTTGTTGGTCTGGCAGCGACTGGCCAGAGCCCCACCCGAGAGCCCCGTTTCCCCAGCTGTACCGTGGGGTACATGCTTTCACACACACACACACACACTCTCGTGGCAGCCTGGTGGCGGCTGGACAACTAATTCCCACGGTGGCCTGACTGACCCCTGATGAGACCTCTCGCTTGGCACGCATCCCCGGGTGGACACCGTGTCGTCAGGTGCCCCAGGCCCAGGGCGAGCACAGACACAGAGTCACAGACCCACGCAAAACCAAACGCCAAAGAGCCCCAAAGAGCTGCATTGGACGTGGCTGGCGGGGGGACACCAGGGAGCTTGGGAATCAGCCGTCCTGGCCGTCTTTGTCTGAATGAAATTGACGGACTCAGCAAGTCATGCTCACCACCCCTGGCCTCCAAACTGCACCTGAGCCCACAAAGGAAGTTCATTTAGAATATTCTGTCTGCAGAACCTCCAGCTACCCTGAACCAAATATAGCGGCCTGAGCAGTCCCCAGGCCCGCGGGGGGCCCAGGTGCATCGCCAGCACCCGCCACTGCTGGGGGCTGTGCTGTCTTGACATGTATCAACTGCTTTAGCCTCACACCTGCCCATGGAGGCAGGTTCTATTGCGGGCTCCATTTTACAGACGGGTCATCTGAGGCTCAGAGAGGATGACTTGCTTGCTAGTAGTGGCAAAGCGACTAGGGTTCAGACCTAGTTCTGACCCTCACGGCTCACTCTCTGAACCACCACACCATTTAGCTTCCCCAGATCCCTGGTCCTCCTGCTCTGTATCACAGCCTCCGGATCTTGTATTCTTGGCCTCCACGGTCCCCAGCGATAGCCCCTACTCTGCAGAGAATGAAGAAACAGGCTTCCCATGCTGACACTCCCTTTTTGTTCCCACTTTGAGACTTGCCTTCACGGAGGTCTTTAAAGGACATGGGTGGGTGGTGTGATCTCTGTGTCCTTTAGCGAGCGGAGTGTTAGAATCATCAATGTAGCAGGATGCTGCTGAAGAAGCAGTTCAGCTCACCGACGCCCCAGCTCCCAGACACAGATTAACACCGAGCTGATAATTACCCTAAAAGAAATACTTTCAGAGAATAGCTACAGACCGCAGAAGAGTTTTCTGCTTGGACGGAGCCCAGGGGCAGCTGGCGGGGAGCAGGAGTGAGTCCCAGCCTCCCATCCTCCCATTCCCTGCAGCCTGGTGACCTTGAGCCGGGCCCTTCCCCTCTCAGGCTTTCATTTCTTCATAAGAACCTAGAGGTCTAGGTGCTGTGGCTCCACCACTGCCTGACCCCCCTGAAACACCAGCGATCTGACGGGCCAGAGCCACATCTCTGAACTCCCCATAGAGAGCAAGGGCTTAGCTTCCCTCAGGCTCCCCTGGGCTGCAGGTTTGGGACCCAGAAAACCTTGCTCCATTTAGCTCTCTCTCTCTATCCCTCTTACTGAAGCCACTGTTTATTAAGGGACCTGTTAGACACTGCATTTCATCTTTACCAAAAGTGTTATTAGCCCCATTTTACAGCCAGATAAACTGAGGCTTAGCAAAATGGAAAAGCTTGTCCCAGCCAGTGAGTGATGGAACCAGTTTAAAATCCAGATTCCTCTGACTGGTGTACACGCTGCCTCTTGGCTCCCCTTTATGGCTCTGGGGAATGACACATTGTTCCCCCTCCTCTGTGGCTGCTGGTGGGTACCCCTGGGTCTCTCCCAACCTGTTCACCTGAATTAGCTCATTTACACTCCTCCACAGCAACATGGAGTTGGTATCCTTGTCACAATTGTATGGAAGAGGAAACAGACGGTCAGAGAGGTTACTTCTGAGAAAGTGGAGGCCCGGGGGTGCTCATTTCAGGTTTCCTAGTTTCTGAGCCCAGTCTTTGCCATTACGCTCGTGGGCCTCTGGTACAAATATACAGCTTACAGAGTTTCGTGCCAACTTTGAGCCGGTGGAGAGTCTGCTCCAGGCTCTGTGAGCCTGGCTCTCGGGACACCAGCCCCCGCGGCGTGTCGGCAGAGCCTGCCTGGCTGACCGTCTCCTGGGCCCCTGACGCGAGCGTGTCTGCGGAGATGCTCCCACGTGTCAGAGGGAAGAGTGCAGATCGATCAGTTTCCTCTGGCATCTCAGGCCAAAGGGACTTGCGGCCACAGAGGGTGGGCATGGGGTAGGCAGGCCCTGGGCAGTCCTTCCTCTGGTCCCCCGCCATCCAGACCCAAAATCTGCTGGCGTGTATTCCAAATGTTGGGCAACAGAGTCCCACCGAGGTAGACTTTGGACTCAGCCATGGGAGGTGTGCAGCTCAGAAGGGTCTGTCCACTATCTGCTAATTACGCAAGGAGATAGATACAAGATGTGGAGCCCAGGCAGAGAGCGAAAGACAAAATCACAGCTTCCCCTGGATCCTAAAGACCAGGGGGCAGAGCTTCCTGGAATCAGTGACCTGCGGGACTTTCCTAACCTCCTTCCCCATCTCCAGACGATCAGCAAGGCTTGCCAGTTTCTAGCTCCGAAACCTGCCTACCTCGCCCCATTTTCCCTGCCACCATTCTAATGGAAGCCTTTTTTTTTTTCTTTCACCTGGACACCACTTCTCCTGGGCCTGAGAGCCATTCTACATACATAAGTACACTCTGAAAGGATCCCCTTCAATCACAAACACGGTCGAGGCGCTCCCCTGCCGAAGAACGTTCTTGCTGCCCACTGGCTTGGTAAAACCGAGCTCTGATTTGCACGATAACCCATGAGGATGCAAGCAGTCTGGCTCTGTCTTGCTGTCCCCGGCCTCACGCGACCAGCTCTGTCTCCCAGGGCACACTTCTTCTTTTTCCATTCCTAACACAGAGGCCCCATCCCAGCCCTGCGCCCTTCCACACTCGGCTCTCCCTCCTGGAACCCTTTCTCCACCTTTCTCACAAGGACCAGTTTCTCCCTGAGTCCAGGCCTCCACTTAGCTGTCACTTCTTGGCGGTACCTTGTCCACACGTGACCGCGCCCTCTCTGCCGTTCTTCTCTATAGCAGCCCCTTTGATTGTTTCTCTCATGGCTCCATCAGTTACAGAAGTGCGATTACCTATGCGTGTGCTGTTGACTCCTCTTGTTCCGGCCTCTCCCCCGCTAGAACATGTGCTTGTAAGAGAAGACCCTCATCTGTGCTGGTCCTGCCGTGACACTTTCAGTCAAGGGGTGTGGCTCAGGCACCCCTGTTAACGAATGGATGAGTGGATGGATGAACGGACCCTGTCTCCTTGTCTGTAGTTCAAGGTGTTAGACCACACGCTGGCCACCGAGTCGTGGGAATGAGCCAGGCTGGGCATCCGGGGCTGAGCCCTCGTGGCCCTGGGGCTAACATGCCAGCTGACCTTGAATAACTCAGCTGACCTTGAGTAACTCAGCTGACCTTGAACAGCTCAGCTTCAGTTTCCTTTCTCTTTCTTTTTCAAAACCACTCTACTGAGGCCGGACTGACACCCCAAAACCTGTACATATTTAATGTAGACAATTCGATGAGTTTGGAGAGACGTACACACCCGTGAAACCATCACCACCGTCAACACCTCAACACATCCATCACCTCCCAAAGATCCCCCCGCCCCCTTTATTCTTCAAACTGCAGTTTCTGGATCTGTCAATAAGGATGTTGACCCAGGGGAGCAGTTTCCCTTTTATTGTTGCATTTCAGGCCAAAAGCCTCATCCTTAGAAAAACGGGAAATTTCACTCTCTTTACATCCACATTTTGTTTATTTAACAAACGGCCAAATGGCATCTGGAGCTCTAACAACCACTCCGGGTAGCAGCCTCTGGGCAGGGCAGCCTTATCTCAGGGAAACAGATTATATTTGAACATTTTTCCTGGTTTCTAAAGGTCCAAGGTTCCAGGCACAGAAAACAATAGAAGCTACGGTTTATCGAGCACGTCCTGGGTACCAGACATTTTGTCCCCGTTCAGGGTTTCTCAGCACCGTTGGCCTTCGGAGCCAGATCATTCTTTGTGGTGGGTGCTGTCCTGTGCATTGCAGGGCGTTTAGCAGCATTCCTGGCCTCTACCCACTGGAAGCCAACAGCAACCCCCGCACCCCAGTTATGACAACTAAAAATGCCTCCACACATACCAGATGTGCCCGGCGGGGAAAATCATACTTGGGTGAGAACCATCACTGATCTAATCTTCACAGTCACACCCCTGGCTCCCTCCCCACCACTGTGTCCTGCTCACCCTGGGACACCTCCAAAGTGTCTAAGCCCTCCAGAGTCCATTCCTCGCCCCTGAGCCCACGGCCCCCCATCCACTGCGCCTGTACTTACTCTGTCCAGCGGCCGAGCGCGCACACAGCAGAGGCGACGGTCTGTTGGGCTCGGAACAGAGCAGAGTGCTGGCTGGACTGGAGCCAGCATCTGTCACTGACTACAGCGGGACCCTGACTCCGCCCCTCCCCTGGCCCCGCCCCCGCCCCCCTCGCCCTGTCCTGGCCTGGCAGGGCTTCTAGGCCTACCAAGCCAAAGCCACCTGAGCTCTGACCAGGGCCATCTCGTCATTGCCCCGAAAGCCCTACACCAGCCACCAACTGCCCTCAGTGGCCCGAGCATCCCAAGCAGACCGGGATGGACAGGTGACCAGCTGCCGGCTGGTCCAGGCACAGGGAAAGGGACATCCTCTCAAACCTCCTCCTTTCCTCCAGGCTGATCCCAAATTGGTTTCCTGCAGCCAATTTGCTGCAGATCTGGAGGAGTGAGGACCCAAGCTCTTCAAAGGCTTGTGCGCTTCCTAGACTCATGAACCCCGTAGCCAGATCCCGGTGGAAATTAGATGGATTCAGAGGGTCTCACAATGGCTGAGATGAGGGATCACTGTATCCACCCCTCTTATTGCACTCAAAACTGGACCGAGGCTCAGAGAGATGACAGAACTTTTCAGAGATGTGCATCAGTTAGGCACAGAGTGGGGAAGAGTGCCCAGGTCGCTGGCTCCAAGGCCAGTGCTCTTTGCTAAGCAAAGGTCTGTCTCCCAGATTTCTGTGGGCTCACTTGGACTGTCCTTTTCTACCCTGAAATTGGGGCTTCAAAACTCAGCCCCACACTTTCAAGAACACTTCCAAGTGCTAGGGTGTTGGCTCAGCCCTTGATTCATTTCCAAGGTCCCCGTGCCTGGGGCTTCCTAATACCGGGGTATCCAGTGCGTGGCCATGACCCAGAGGTTGTGTGGGTGACTGTCAGGTGTGCAGTTGGTGGAGGAAACAGAAGGCCAGGCGTTCCCCAGAGGAAGCGATCCTGATGCTCAGCAGCCAGGGTCGTTCTACAACCTCCGAGATGTCCCCATTCTTGCTCCCTGATTCTGGGCCCAGTTATGGCCCATTACCTCGTTTAGTCCTTACAACCACCCTGCAAAGGGCATAATACTGAACTTTATCCCAATCTAGAGATGAGCACAGTCACTACCAGGCATCAGGTGCTGGCTTTGTGCTCCCTGCCCTTGCAACGCGCTGTATGATGGCCACCAGCATCCCCACGGAACCTGTGAGAAGACGGAAGCTGAGAGAGGTTAGGTGATCAGCCCAAAGGTACACAGCTAATAGGGACAGGCTTTAACAAGGAGGAACTAGGTCCCTTCTGTGCAGGTTTTGCTTTCTATCCATTGTGCCATGTGGCATAAGCAAGAGTCCTTCATCGCATAGTCTAGAGATTCCCAAACTATGTTCTATAGGGAGGGAATCAGTGTTACCTCTCTATATATAGTAGGACGGATAGCAGTCCCCCAAAGATATCCATATCCTAATACCCAGAACCTGTGAATGTGACCTTATATAACAAAAGGGATTTGCAGATGTGATTGAGTTAAGGATCCCGAAATGGGGGGGGGGGAACTCTTATGGATTTCCCAGGTGGGTCCTAAACGTAACCACAAGGGTCCTTCCTTATGAGAGAGGGAGAGAGAGAGAGAAAGAGAGAGAGGTGGGAGATCAGAGTCAGAGGAGGCGATGTGATCAGGAAAGCAGGAGGAGAAAAACAATGTGATGTGAGGCCGTGGGCCAAAGCACTCCAGAAGCAAACCCTGCCAACATCTTGATGTTGGCCCAGGAACCCTTTTGGACTTCTGACCTCCAGAACTGTAAGAGAATAAATTTGTGTTGCTTTAAGCCACTAAGTGTGTCATAATTGGTTACAGCAGCAACAGGAAACTAGTATAATACTCCAAAACAGGTTCCCGATGAAACTAGGTGGGAAAGATGGGACTAAGCAGATGCTGAAGGACGTCTCCAGCCCGTGTGCCTGTCCGTGGAGACACCCCACGTACCATGTCCCAGTCCTTACATTTTAAGGACTATCTTGAGAAATTGGGGAACGGGGTAAACCCTGACTCCCTATTGTCACCTGGAAGTGTTCTGAAGGAATGGGGGCGGGGAATGGGTATCCTTGGAAAAGTTTCGAGGGTGTCTCAGGGCATGGATTAGTCTGCTCTGGCTGCCAGAACAAAATACTACAAACTGAGAGGCTTAAACAGCAGAAATGTGTTTCTCACAGTTCTGGAGGCTGGAAGTCCAAGATCAAGGTGATGTCAGGGTTAATTTCTGGTGAGATCTGTCTTCCTGGCTTGTAGATGGGGCCTTCTTGCTGAATCCTCACACAGCCTCTTCTGTGTACATATGGGGGGACAGAGAAAGAGGGAGAGAGAGAAAGAGAGGGAGGAGAAGCAAGCTCTGGTGTCTCTTCCTCTTATAAGGACACTAGTTCAGTGGGATTAGGGCCCCATCCTTATGACCTCATTGAACTTTGATTACTTCCCTAAAGGCCCTTTCTCCAAATACAATCACGTTGGGGGTTCAGGCTTCGATATATGAAGTTTTAGAGGACACAATTCAGTCCATGACAACTGGGGTGAGAGAGTAGAATGGGCCAGTGGCCAGAATATGGGAATTTAAAGGAGCCGGTAAGTCACGTTAGATTTATTTTTCCATTGACATCAAGAGCAACAAAGAGCACATTCCCAATAGGCGAGTTTCACCCTGGGCAGAGTTGGATTCTGTCACCCACCCTGAGTGTGTGTGTGTGACAAAGTGGAACAGAAATGCCTTTCAATGGGGGCCCTTACTATTCCACGTGCCTGGTCCCCACCACCACTTTACCCGTTCAGGTGACCTGCCAGCTCTGGCAGGCATGTGAAGTTGTGACCCTGCTTTAGAGGAGAGTTGTGGTAAAAGATAAAATATGAAATAACAATAGTGAACATTTGTGGAACAGCAAAGATGTGTGCTTTACATACAGAACCTCATCCAGAATCTACAGTAGGCTTATGTGTTAGGTAGCTTCATCTCCATTTTACAGGTGAGGGAACTGAGGCACAGAGGGGTGGCCCAAGTCCCACACCGTGTCATGGGTTCAACTGTGTCCCCCCAGAATTGAAGACTTAACCACCAGTATCTCAGAATGTGACCTTATTTGGAAATAGGGTCATTGCTGATGTAATTAGTTCAGATGAGGTCATATTGAACTTGGGTGGGTGCTTAATCCAATAAGACTGACGTCCTTGTAAAAGGGGGAATCTGGACAGACACACACCCAGGGAGAATGCCATGTGAATATAAAGGCAGAGATCTAGAAGCCAAGGAACACCAAAGATGGCCAGCAAACCCCCAGAATCCAGGGGAGAGGCCTGGGACAGATGCTCCCTCATGGCCTCAGAAGGAATCAACTCTGCCATCACCTTGATCTTGGCCTTCTGGCCTCCAGAAGAGTGGAACAGTACATTTCTGTTGTTAAACCACTCAGATGCGGTCCTTTGTTAGAGCAAAACTAATACGCCAACCAACTAGTATACTCAGTAATTGGTAGATTCCAGGTTCAAACACAGGCATTCTATTCCAAAGTCCAGGTTCTACGCTCAGATGCTCTGTGGCCTCTTGGTAACTCCTGGAAAGCGCCTGTCACTGTGCCTTGCTCATTGCAGGCGCACAGAGCTTGGAAACCATTAGTCTTAGACCTGCTCTGTCTCAGAAGAGGACTCCTCACCTTCCCAGGCAGCCAGGGATGGAGCAGACATCCTCCTGCCTTTCGCATGTTCTCACGTTCACACGCTCAGTCAGAGCTAGGGGCTCCCAGGCCTGTATCTTCCGCGGACCCCACGTCCATCCACCACCCCGCCCCCCACCGCTACAGCTGCTGTGGGATCACACGCCCACTTACGGGTGCAGAAACTGAGATCCGGAGAGGTAAGAGCTAGCCCCTCAGCACAGGTAACGGAGAAGCTGGGACTGCAGGCTTTCTGTCTCACCCCAAATTTCAAGTGCCTCTTCCTCCACTGAGGAGATCCCCCTGGCTTCCTGGCTAGTGACCAATCTCCACTCAGTAACTCTTTGTTGAATGAGAGAATGAGTAACCAAACGAACCCGTGATGCTTCTCTCCACACCTGCTTACGAGGGCCATGGAATTCGTCCCTCCACTGGCACCCGGGTCCCCCGGGCTCCAGGATGACACTCGCTTGCCTCCCTTTGCCCTCCCATCACAAAGAACAAAAAAGATTTCGCCTTTCCTGCCAGAGGAGAATGAGAGAAATCGCTAGCATACCCGCCCATAGAAGTGTGCCTCCCAAGGGGTAAAACATAGGTCACACACAGCCCCGTAGATCTCTTTTTTTAATGCTCCAAAAGGGCATTTTGAAATCTGAGAAGCTGGACTAAATATTTACCCAATCAATTCCGGGGATGTGTCAAGGGGTGGTGATGCAGAACAAATAGCTCGAGGACCTTGCTCAGGGCACAGCCTTTTCCATTCATTCATTCATTCATTCATTCAATCACCAACTATTTGTTGGGCCTCAGCCACATGCCAGACCACACGATCAGCGCTGAGGCCAGTGACTGGGGTGAGTGAAGAGAATGCAGGGTGAACAGGGTCCTGCCTCTGAGATGTTCCTTCTAAGAGGGACGAGGGTTGGCCGAGATGAGGGGCAGAGATTAATGTCAGCCAATCATGTGTGATGGTAGGGTGACCGTCTGCCTTAGGGAGGGGAGGAGGCATTTGTTGGAAATCCTGGCAGTCTCTCAGGGATGGGGAAGGGAGCATCCTGGGTGATAGGGATCTGCCGGGACCAGAGCCCCGAAGGTGGGAAGCTGTGGGCAACCTGGAAAGACAGCAAGAGTTTCTGTGACTGCAGCCATCGGGTACGTGAGAGCAAGGGGAGGGGCTGGGGCAGGAGAGGCAGGCAGGGACCAGATGAGGGAGGACCTTGACTGCAGTTAGAGGAGTTTGAACTTTATCCTGTAGGCAATAGGGAGCCATTGAGTCCTTTTGAGCAGGCGAGGGAGGAGCTTAAGCAAAATAAGGAGGCATCGCCCTCAAGGCTAAACTGGGGGGGGGGTGACTGCCCCCCTTTTCTCCCCTTTTTCACACCAGGGCTTCACTTTCACACATCACCCCAGCGGTGTCATTGCCATAGTAACCCTAGGCCTGCATCTTCTTGCAGGCTTGTCTGGGACTCTTAAATCCACCCACCCCCTGCCTCCGTAGGGGCAGACTGTGGAGTGTGTCGGCCTGGGCCTGACTTTATTTCTTGCCTGGCTGTTAAAAAACAGAATCCAACATCCCAGCAGGCGCAGGGGAAAATGGACCAATTAAACCAGGGGGCGGCAAGGAGGGTGTGCACTCCTCTGAGCCTTGGAGGGCTCGAGGTGCTGAGCTCTTGCAGGTCCTTGACCCTGTAGCCTGGAATTGGTGTGATTGACTCTGGGCTGGTCTAGCTGAGCGATGCCCTCCTGTGGGAACTTCCATCTGCCGGTGGCTCCTGAGGCTGCCCCGTCCAGCTCGGAGCCGTGTAGCAGAGGCAGGCCCCTCATAGGCATTTCGTTGAATCTGTACAACTACCCTGGCGGGGGTTTCTGCCACTTTCCGGGGCGGAAACCTGTTCAGAGAGGTTAGATGATCTGTGTGAGGTGTCACAGCCCTGAGAAGCTGGGTGTCAGTCCACACCGGTCTGGTACCACCCGCATTCCTCACCTTCAGCAACACCTTCTGTCCCGGATCCTCAGCAGCTCCCCAACTCCCAATCCAGAGCTGTTCACTCTCAGCCCTCCAGGCCAAGTCCTCATGCTTGGAGCAGACAAGCCAGCCCTGGAGGGCTATGGTTGCATGGAGTTGACAACCTTTCCCAGAAAGAGGACGCTCTGGGTGTTGGTGGAAAAGATCACCACAAGGAAGGGACGGTTAAACCAAAGGGCTTGGTGATCGTCCCGGGACCAGAAGGTGACAAAGCCACCGGTGGCTGCTGCAGCCTGGGTGCCAACCTCATCCACCTCCAGGATGGCCTTATGGAAACTCTGGGAAGGAAACCACAAGTGTTACCTCTGAGAGAGCATGATCTGGGGCTTAGGGAAGACTAGGAGAACTAGAGACCACTGAAGATCAAAGCCACTTGTTGGGATATCACAGCAAGAATATCTATACTGGGGGTGGGGGCGGTTATTGAGCTGGATGACCTCTTATTTATAAATAACCATTGCAGTCATTAATTGAGCACATACTATGTGCCTATGCTCTTTTTAATCTTCATAACCATCCTATGAGGTCAATGTATTATGTCTGTTTTATAGATGAGGAAAAGAAATCCAGAGACTGGGTAACCCTTTAAGGTCATAAGAGGCAGAACTGGAATTTGAACTCTCAAACCCAAGACTCTACCCTCTAGCGCACCTTTGTTGTATGTAGCTGAGGTCATAGGTCCCTTTCTCTGGTCTAAGAAATTTATGATACACACACACACACACACACACACACACACACACACAACTCAACCTCATCTGTATCCTTCCTCTGTTTCTGTCATTGCATTTGTCACTCTCAGTTGCCATGATCTATGAGGGCGCTGTCTCCTGGACTTGACTGGAAGAGCTCTCTGACGGCAGGGACCTGATGGACCCTAGGTCCGCAGCACCAAGCACCATGCCCAGCACATGGTGTGTTGGTTCCTGGCTCCTTATGCCTGTGGATGATTAAATAATACTTGGACTCTGAGACTTCACATGGTGGCAGGGAGCGCACCCATCACCCAGCACCTTCCAAGAGGTGGCGGTTCCCCTCTGAGGTCTCTAGGAGCTGATATCCATGGATGACTTACCTTGGACACCTGCAGGTTTAGCTGTTCAGTGATGCCAGACAAGTCAGCCCACTACGAGAACAAGTCGGTGATGCCCAGCTTGGGCAAAGTCTGATCTAATTTATAGGAGCCAGAAATGAGAATTGGGGGATAGACAACTTGAGCTTCCTGCAAAAATACCTGAAAGAGGCACTGGGTTAAAACACTGGACTCGGGAACTAGCCAAGCGTCCCAGCCGGCTGTGCTCTCCAGGACTGCGTTCGCTCACTGCCCACAATCCATCTGAGTTCTGTGGTCACAGACACCCTTTGCCTGTGCCGCACCCTCAGATGAGTGCTGCCAGTGGCTTAAAGCCAGGCTCCTTCTTTGCCCTCGGGGCCTGCCGTCTGCAGGACCTCCTTCCTTTGGGAGTTCGTCTTCAGCAGAGGTGGTTTTCTGCAGACGTGCCAGGTGCCCAGGGAGATGTAAGTCTCCCGGTGAGGCAGTTTTGCCTTTGTCTCTGATGAGGCCCCGTGCTTTTCACTTGTTTTGGACCTATTGATTTCTTTGGGTGGAATTCCTCCACCACGTGGGCTGTGTGAGTCTTCCATCCACGTGTGGCCTTGGCCTGAGGTCTTTTTCTTATGTGTGGCTGGAGACTTTTCCTGCTCGTAGCCCCATGGTGACATGAAAGCTTCCCTGCTATTTCCTGGGGTGGGTGGAAACCTCTCTACGCCAGTTCAGTCAGCCATCTTGATGAGAAGTCTACCCATTCATTGCACAGGGTAGACCCTCAGAGAGCCAGTGTCACTTCAACCCGGACTTGTGCAGTACAAAGGCTACATCTAGAACCCAGACTCCTAACTCCTAGTCTGGTTCTCTTTTCACTGATGAGAGCAAAATCACATTTTGGGTACAATAGGAGTGTTCCTTATTTAAGGAAACCCAAGGAAAGTCTTGAAGAAAATAAGAATTCTTCCATAACTTGGCAATCCCCTCCACCCCCATTTGGGGCACTGGCTTTCATTGGAAGGGTGCATGTGAAGGGCAGTGCTGCAGACTCTGCACCTCACGGTGCCCGGATGGATGACCTCTTCTGAAGCAGGTTACTCCACCTCGTCAGCGTCTGTGGAGTCAAAAGCTCTTCCACCTGCTCCATTTTCCCTCAGTTAGGAAGGATGAAAAGGGCTGTTGCGTTTCCTTTGTAACCCATCCATAGCACCGAGCAGGGCAGGTATCCGTCGTGAAGATACCAGTGGTGCTGGGTATCCAGCAGCATCACAGGCACCTTGACTACTGTATCCTCATCAACATAGAAGTCATGGGGAGCGGTCATCAAGGGGATGGATGGTGTCTCCCACAGAGCTGGAGGAAAGAAGGGAAGAAGGTACAGGGCATCCGCGGGCCAACAAGCCGATCCTCCAGCCAGGGAATGCATCCCCCCCATCATCACTCAAGACTCGCCCTCCACCATCTCATCAGTTCAGCACCTGACCTGCCTGGGGAATGGATCTGGGTGTTCAGATAGGTTCTAAAATAAGAGACCCCAGAGGATATCAGCAAGGTTGTTTCCTGTCTTCACCGATTACTTGAAATCATTGGACTTAAATAATTTTGCCAACCTGATGTTCCTATAGTGGTAGCTCACTGTGGTTGTTTTTTGTTTTGTTTTGTTTTTTTCTCACTGTGGTTTTGACATGCACTTTCTTGGTTTCAAATAAGGTTGAGTAGTCTTTAGTATGTTTATGGATCAACTAGAAGTTTTGGGGGATTTTTTTTTTTTGGTTTGGGGGTTTTTGTTTGGTTTTTTATGTATTTTATTTTATTATTATTATTTTTTAGTGCAGTGCCAGTTCACTTTTTAACCCACATTTCTATAGGGCTGTTTCTTAGTGATTTGCAGGAGTTCTCTGAACACTAGTTGTCTATCAGTTCTGTGTGTTGCCAATGTGTTCTCTTCCTCTCTGACTTGTCTTTTCACCTTCATAATTGTGTGTTTTGATGATTGAAATTCTTCACTTTATGCAGTGAGCATATCAGTTTTCTCCTTTATGGTTAGATCTCTGTGTCCTGCTTAGGAAAAATATTCCTACCTCCAGGTCACGAAGATACTCCCCTATTTCGTCTACAAGGTTTACTCTTACCTTTTGCATTTAGGACTTTACTTCACCTTCCGTGAATGCTTATGATCTGTAGGATGGAGGGGTACAAAATCATTTTTTTCCATGAGGATACTGTCCCAGGACTGCTTTTTAAAAATCTCTCCTTTTTCTCAATGCTCTATCATGCAGGCTTTGTCAAATATCAAATGTCCATATATGCATGGAGCCATTTCCGGGTTCCATTCCGGTGTCTCTGTTCTGTTCCATTGGTCTATGCATACCACACAGTCTAAATTAATACAGATTTATAACCAGTATTGCTCCCCGGCAGACAGGTTCTCTCTTTTTAACTATTCTTGGCCCTTTGCTCTCTCATATACACTTTAGAATCAGCTTGTTAACTGGTACCAAAAAGAGTCTTTTAAAAACCTGTTGGGATTACTTTAAAATATTTAGATCAATTTGGGCGGGAACCGACATCTTCACCATGTTAAGTCTTCCTATTCATAAATACGGTATATCTACTTTTTATTTGTTGACTCTAATATCTCACAATATAATTTCATCTACAGAGATTCTGCATATCTTTGGTTTGTTTCTTCTAGGTACTTTTCGTTTTTTAAGATAAGCCACAGTTGTTCTACTGCTGTCACCATGTGACCTAGACTGAGGTCTTGGGGCTACATTTGTGTCCCCAGAATGATGGACAGATGTGTCAGAGGGCAGGATGTCTATTTCTGGAGCACCTCCTTCTTTGTGCCACAAGCACTAACACAACTGCAGCGAGGTCTCTTTCAGGAAGACAGCACCAAACCTTCATTATTTCTGGCCAGAGCTTTGGGTGTGGTGATGGTGTATACTACACATGTAAATTATATTATATTTTAAATGGAATGGAATCAATAGAATATTGTGCAGCCACTAAAATGAGATCTAAATAAAGTTTTCAATAGCATAAAACTAAACACACACACACACACACACACACACACACACACGTGCATGTGAAAATTGATAACATCCGAATAAAGTCTATAAATCACCAGCAACGTCAGCTTCCTAGTTTGCTATTGTACTACAGTTACATAAGATGTTATCTAGAGGAACCTGAGTGAAACCTACATGGGACCACTCTGTACAACTTTGCAACTCCCTATGAATTTATAGTTATTGCAGAATTTAAAAAAAATTTTTTTGAAGTTTTCAGCAGTGCCTGAAAATTCCACATGTAAAAATGCAAGCAGTGACCAATTTGGCTGGATTATTAGTCTGGGACTGTTCCCCAGAATCTGTTTCCTGTAGATTCAAGGTGGTTACAGCAGGGGATTGAGAGGCACATATGCAGCAGCCATCGCCCGCTGAAGGCAGATGAAATGATGGACAGACCAGGGGGGCTGTGTGCTCCAGCTCACCTATGCTCTCCGCCAAGTTCATTGTCCAGCTCTACCCTGTTGACCAACAGTGTCTCCAGACCACTGCCAGGTGCTCAGCCTGGGCCTCTCCCCATGCTCTCCCTACATGGAACCACTCTGGTGGCTGGATGTGACTGGCATATAGATTTCTTGATAAGTTCCAACTTGTCCACCAGCTCCAGTGACTTTTTCTCTGTCCCTCCAACTCCCTCTTCCTCCAGACCTTCACTTCCCCAGTCCTTCCCACAAACACGCCAGGACTAATTCCTCTCACAAACCCCTCTCCCTTCCCACTCATGGTGACTATGCCTCCTAGATGGCACCCTAAGGGCTACACACTGTACAGAACTGTTCCTACCTGTGATTTCAACTCTATTAACATATGTGTGTGAACGGAAGACTGGAAGGAATTAGGCTAAAATGTTAATGTTGGTTCCCTCAGGAAGGTAGGATTCTGGGCAATTTCTATTTTTTCTTTTATACTTATATGTATTTTTTTTTTTTTTTTTTTTTTTTTTTTTGCGGTATGCGGGCCTCTCACTGTTGTGGCCTCTCCCGTTGCGGAGCACAGGCTCCGGACGCACAGGCTCAGCGGCCATGGCTCACGGGCTTAGTTGCTCCGCGGCATGTGGGATCTTCCCGGACCAGGGCACGAACCCGTGTCTCCTGCATCGGCAGGCGGATTCTCAACCACTGCGCCACCAGGGAAGCCCACTTATATGTATTTTTAAAGGTCTTCAAAATTGTCATCATTAGAATAATTACAAATACTCTATCTATTGAGCATATATAATGGCCAGGGGTTGGCAAACTTTTTCTGCAAAGGGCAAGAAAGTAAATATTTTACGCTTTGCAGGTCATTCTGTCTCAGTAGCAACTGCTAACCTCTGTCCCGTGAAAGCAGCCAGAGATAATACATAAATGAATGGGCGTGGCTGTGTGCCAATAAAACTTTATTTACAAAAACAGGTGGCCTTCAGGTTTGGCCAGGAGCTGTAGTTTGCTGCTCCCTTGAGGCCCTCTTCTAAGGAGTATTCAAATATGTGACATCATTTGATTCTCAGGAACAGAACTTTGAAGCAGGGACTCTTATATCCTTATAAGAGTCCTTCAAGCGAACAACCTGCCCTGTTTGTACTGTTGGTAAGTGGCAGAGCTGGATATGAATCCAGCAGTTCAACTTGTCACCATTGGGTAGAATGCATTTCATAGATTGCTGTTATTTAAAAAAAAATAAGAAAATAAGTCTAAAGATATGAAGGGGTGGAAATCAATACTACACAAACTTAAATAACTGAGGTTCTAACATTAAATTTTCAGAAGGCTGCTCAACCCTATTAGACCCAATCCATCCACTTTCTGTTTTGGGGCAGTTTCTTTTTGATATGTGATCCTTCAGCGAATTAGGGGGAAAGGGAAGATGTAGGATCCACCAACGAATTGACTCTTACCTTTGAAGTAAATGTAATTCACCAGCACCATCGTGGTATCCGCGCTGAGCTCGCCGACCAAATCCACGATCTTCCCTCGAGTTTCCTCCCTGACATGGTTGTTGATAAGCTGGGTTGTGCCCTCAGAGTCGTCGAAGTTGGTGTGGAAGAGTTTGGACTCATAGAAGGTCACGGAGTCGTTAAGGAATCTCGGAAGGAGCGGCAGCTCCAGGCTCGACAACAGGGTGCTGCCCACGTGTTTCTCCAGCCTGTCGGCCGGGAGGTGGAGAGTGTGCAGAAGGTTCTGGAAGCCCCTGTGCATGTCAGATACTGACAGCTCTGTGAGGTTGAAGCTAAGACCCTCGAGGATCTGGGTCCGGCTGTGCGAGCGGACCCTCAGGGACAGCATGGCGTCGGCGGCAGAGATGCTCAGCGGGGAGAAGACGTTGCTCCCGTAGGGTTGGGAAGCCCTCAGGGGGTAGAAGCGGAGAGCAAAGGCAGTCTTGCCTGCAGTGACCTTGAGGCTGGGGGAGCCCTCACCCGTGCCCGCAGCCTCCTGATGGGGGCAGTGGATGTGACCCTGCTCGGGATGCCGCCGACCTTGAGAAAGGACCAGTAGTCCAGCCAGAAGGAGGAGCAGGCAGTCGTCAAGATGCGTCTTCTGTGCTCTCAGGTCTACAGGAGGAAAGGGTGTGCCCAGGAAACTCCCCAGCAGAATGCCCAACCCCACTGAGATGCCAGGCAGAAGGCAGGGCCCCAGGGATCTCAACTCCTGCAGATGAGCTTGCAGGGGAGAAGCAAACACCCAGTACCTCCACGTGTGTGGTGCCACGACGCTCTGTAGCAGCGCTTCAGATTTACAAAGCAGCTCCTTGTCCACCATCTCATTTCCTTTCCCATCTCTGTGAGCTCTGCACGGCACTGGACTCCATTCTCATTACAGAGAAGGGGAAACAGAGACTCCAGAAGTGACTTAACCAAGTCACCGAACTAGTAAGTATCTGAGCTAGAACACAGGTGTCAGGACTCTCAGCCTGGGGTCCTTGCACCATCTGAGTTTATCTCCTTAGCCCAGGGGCCCATCGTGTCAAAGGCGCTCACCGCCAAAGGCTATGTTAGCGACTAGCCCGCAAACATCCGCGGTGTGCTTCACACTCTGCAGAATCGCTTTTATGCCATTTTGTTTGACCCTCTTATCCAGGTCGAGGTCAATAGAGCTGGTATTCTTATCACCACTCTGTACGGATGAGATCACTGATGCTCAACACATGATTGGTCCAAAGTCTCAGGGATAGAGTTGGTCCCTTTTCCTAATGAACTTAACCCTCCCCAAACAGTATGCTCGATTTTCTCCACCAAGTCCTCTCTGCCCCATCAAATGGCCCTACCGTCACCCAGTTCTCAGCCCCCAAGCCCAGCTGTCATGTCTAACATCCATCTGGCCTTCCATCGATCCCACCCCATTCAATCTCTCAGTCCCTCTTGACCTTCATTCAACTCTCCATCATTTTTCACCCAGACCAGAGGGCTGGTTCTGAGCACTGCTGGTTCTGTGCAGGTCTAACCAAAGGCAGGCAGAACACACAATCTAGACTTTGAGCCCCTCTGCACCCTTCAGCTCAGAGCCACCTGGGTCTCAGCATTTAGGGCTGTTAAGGATAGTGAGGTAAAGGAGGATGGGGCTTTATGAAAGGTTGTGCAGATATAGGGATTTGCAGCAGGCTCTCGTGATGGAGACTCACTCCACTTTCTGATACTCGGTGACTGACCGCGTCTAAGCCACATCCCTCCTTCTCCCCAGTCTTCCCCACGTCTGGGCGAGCTGATGAGAAAGCCCACTGGCGGTTTAATCCACGCACGGGAATTCTCGCCCCAGCCCCTCCCACCAGCCACTGTAAAAACCCCAAGCCGGCCTCCCATCCCTGCTTTCTCGGGCCATTTTTGGACCAGCTTGGGAGCCTGCCTCGTCCTCCCCAGAAAGTCTCATTATGTGAACAGTAAACCTCCCCATGCCCTCTGGGTGCACGTGTGGTGTCATCAGCCTTGACGTTCAAAACAAATTTTAGGTGGCAGTTTATTATGGGCTGAATTATGTGCCCCCCCCCGCCGATCATATGTTAAGGTTCTACCCCCAGTGCCCCAGAATGTGACCATATTTGGAGATAGAGGTCTTAAAGAGGTAATTAGGTAATATGAGGTCATGAGAGTGGGGCCCTAATCCAATATGATTGGTGTCCTTTTAAGAAGAGGAGGTCAGAGAACCTACCCTATAGCACAGGGAACTCTACTCAGTGCTCTGTGGTGACCTAAATGGGAAGGAAACCTAAAAAAGAGGGGATATCTGTATACGTGTAACTGATTCACTTTACTGTTTGTCAGGCCTTGAGCACAGTCATCCTTCATGGCCCTCAGAAGGAACCAACCCTGTTGACACCTTGATCTGAGACTTTTAGCCTCCAGAACCACAAGACAAAAAAGGTCTGTTGTTGAAGCCACCTATCTGGTCTGGGCACTTTGTTATGGCAGCTGAGCCACCTAAGACAGACTTCATCCTGCCTCTGGTTCTCAACAAACTCCTCTCTCTAGGATTTGCCCCTAGAACAGGAGACAGCCCCCAGGGCCATGGCCAGACCTCTGCCTCTGCCCTCCGAGCTGGAGCTGGTGGCATAACTGTGAGCTGCAGTTTTGGCGGAGCCTAGAAAGGCAGAAACCCATGTGGCCGAGCCCTGGAGCTGTCCTTCCTGTAGCCCACCTGCTCTGCATTCCGCCGGATTCCATGAAGTTCTCCAACGGCCATACCATCTTTGCAATACATTCTCATTTTTGATTTGACTAAGCAATCCAAAGCGTCCGAAGACTCTTTGCAAGCAAAAGGAGTACAATTGTTAACATACTTCAATGAATAACAAGATGCTGATCTCTTAAGTTGGACTGATATTCTCCCTCAATTTTGTCCTTAGTAAGAGTTTACACAGGGTTTACTGAGCAGTAAATCCTTCCTTTGTATTAGCCCATCATTTGGCTTAGACATGGTGTAAATAGTTGCAGTCCTCAAGTTAGTGGCACTGGGTGAGGCCCTAGCTCCTGTGCCCCGGAGTATGCCTTTATCCAGGTCCTTTAAACAGGGCCTGGGAAGGGGTCAGTCCCTGTGATGGATTAAATATGGCTGCACAGCCTGTGCTGCTCTTTCCGTCAGGAGGTGGAGTCTATTTCCCCTCCCTCCCTCTGATTCAGGGCTTCCCCTGTGACTTGTCTTAATCCTTTGGGGCATAAGTGATGCTGTATAAACTCCTGAGGCTGAGTCTTGAGATCAGCAACTTCTGCTTTCACATGCTGGTACATTCCTTCTTGGAAGCCAGCTGCCATGTAAGGAGGCTGACCTGGAGCTGCCATGCTGTAAGGAAGCCCAAGCTAACCAAATGGGTGGGGGGTGGGAGAGAGAGAGAAAGTGGGGAGGTGTCACGTGAAGGAGCACAGAGGCATCAGACACATGGATGAAGCCTCCAGGGACCTCTTTACCCAGCCTAACCACAGTCTGAACACAGCCAAGCAAATGACCCCAGCCAGCACCCTGTAGAGCCCAAGAACGACTTAGCCAAACCCTGCCTGAATTTCCCACCCGTCTAATCCCGATAAAAGTGAGAAAGTGATTGTTGTTTTCAACCGTTGAGGTTTGGGGTGGTTTGTTGCACAACAAGGAACCTTCCAAAGAGTCCCAGACTTAGGGTTTTCCTAGAGCAGTTCTTTTTCCTTTTTCTTTTCGAAGAACTCTGAAGCACACGTCACCTGACGGACACTAAGTAGCAGGACACCACACGGGACAGGTGATGTTCTCAAGGGTGAGGAAGGCGGGGGCTGGAGAGGAGGCACAAGTCCATTCACTGAGTCATCAGTCATTTACTGAGAACCTACTATGTGCCTGGCACTGTGCAGGGCTCTGGGAGTTGAGCCTTGGGGAGGACCAAGTCCCCACCCTCATGGAACTTACATCCTAGTCCAGGTGATGGACAGGAAACAAATAAACACTTAACAGAATTTCAGATCAGTGCCAAAAGGAGCGCGGGGAGAAGAGGAGATACAGACTGATTGTGTACCAGGGAAGAGCCAAATCTGACTACACGTTGGATCTGTTTCTTTTACTTTAACCTTTGCTTCCCATTGATTTTGTTCACTGAAAGGATACAGTCTATGCATAATGGCCTGCCTAGGGGAACCCTGCCCCTCAGCCTGAATGTTAAACCAAAGTGCCTTTGTTCAGGGAGACATCCGGACCCTGTCCACCTGTGTACGGAGGCAAGAAAGAAGAAATTAACACGTCCCCTCCCCGAGGCTGGCCATTCCAGGGGATATTTGCAAAACGTATGGCCTTTTTACTTTATTTCCTCATCTCCTCCCCATCTCTGTGTTATAAAAGAAACTGGCATCCAAACCCCGATAAGACGGTTATTTAGAGACATTAGTCTGCCATTTTCTTGGTCTGCCGGCTTTCCAAATAAAGTCGTCTTCTTTGCTTCCGCACCTCGTCTCTGATTCATCGGCCTGTTGTGCGGCGAGCAGAGGGAGCTTGGACTCGGTAACAACTGGGGCTGGGCAGTCCGCCCTGAGGAGGCGGCATCTGAGCCAAGACCTGCGTGAAGAGAAGCGACAAGGACAAGCACGCAGACAAGTGGGGCCGGAGTCCAGGCCGAGGGGAAAGTGCGGTGCCCAAATCAAACAGGGTGTCACCGATGAGGCAGGTGCCGGGGCATCCGAGCAACCCCGGGGGGGCTCTGAATCCACAGTTCCCGTTGCCACAGCCACCTTCTCAAATAGAAAGTGGAGTCCCTCTTCCTCAGCCCTCCGTCGCCATAGAAACCCCGCCAGAGGGAACCGGAGCAGGGGGAGGAGAGACCGGCCAGGGGGACCAACCGGGCAGAAGTCAAAAGCATCAGAGACAGTTAGCTGACAATTAGCTCTGCGTCAGTGGCAATGACTGCTTCCAGTGCAGGGATGGAAGCAGTTGCTTCCATCCCTGCAACTGTTGCACGGTTGCATGTGCCTGGTGACGGCTGGATCACAGTAAGTTAAAACAAAAAAAGAAATACAACCCTGGAAGGAGGCTGCAGAGTCACTCAATTGGCAGGCTTCCCGGGTTCTGATTAGTCAGATGCCTGCGAGCCCCCGGTGCTGCTGAGAATGTGCTGATAACATGAACTTGAACAGGGAGGTGTGAAAGTAACAGGCTCCCCCAGCTGAAGGCAGCGAGGGCGGCCGGGTAGCTGGGAACGGGAGTCAGGGGGCCCGGGTTCCAGTTCCTTGATGATCGATGGTCTCTGGGTGGCCTTCAGCAGGTCTCTTTCCCTCTCTGGCCTCAGTTTCCCCATCTGTAAATGGAAGTGGCTGGACCAGTAAGGGCTGCACACTGGACCTTCTCAGGGACCAGGTTGTTCACCGGATAATGAGGCAAGTCACAGGAGCACCGCAGGAAAGCATCAGTGG
Organism: Kogia breviceps; assembly: GCF_026419965.1. Classification (NCBI taxonomy): domain Eukaryota; kingdom Metazoa; phylum Chordata; class Mammalia; order Artiodactyla; family Physeteridae; genus Kogia; species Kogia breviceps. Next base: position 10,094,719 of record NC_081312.1, read on the forward strand.
CCAGGGCCACGTCTGCCGTGTAGTAGATGCTCAGTAAATTCGTTGAAGGTCTAGATGGACCTGGTGCCTGATCTAATCATGGCACCAAGAGACCTCTGACTATCCCAAGGGAGTTGGAGACCTGGATTTCTTTTTTAATGTGAACTATCCCAATTTTAAAACGTGGGCCCCTAATTTAAATGAGTTTTTCGGAACCCATCCATTTCAAACAGTACGGCTTCTACCGGTTCAACCTGTTTGCTGCCAGTTTGCGATAACCGTGGTGCTAGCAGATTTTCAAGGCCTTTTCCAGCTCTGCATTGTTGGGAGGAAAAAATAATGTTTATGTCACACTTGATTCGTTAAAGGGTTTGAGGCTGGCTTAGGGGACCTCCCAGATTTAAATTTAAAAGTTAAAAATTAAAAAAATCAGACACACCGTCAGGAAAAATATAAATGAAGTTGGAATGCTGATCAAAGCAGCGATAAAAAAAAAGAACAAACCTGGAGGGCTTACCCTACCGGATTTTGAGATATTATCAAAGTCACAGTAAATTAACAGAAACAGAATGCCACAGCTGGAAAGTCAAAGAAAGTGCATATTTATCAGCTAGAAGTTTTCACAAGGCTATTTGCCGCTAAGCTTCCTAGAGACCAAAGTCACAAGGGTCACGTCCTCTTACATGGTTTTCACTGCTCATGTGGGCAAGGAAGCTGGTTCTCCATAAAGCAGCCCCTAACTCCTCCCTTGGGAACGTCTCCAGCTCCCTCTGGCTACACACCCTCCCCTTCCTCTTCCTAGGATGCGGAGGAGAAGGGCTGTCAGCATGGCCAGAGCAGAGAGCTCAGGAGCTGCCTCCCTTGGGTCCACTGGGAGAGAAGGAGGAGCTGTGGGCTCAGGCCTGTCTCAGGTCCAGGCTGGGGGAGGATGATCAAACGGGAGCCTTCAGTTTGCTCCAGGTCCAGCCCAGTGTGTCCAGACAAGGATCAGCCTGAGATGCACAGCCCCGGATGCCCTGTCGGTTTGCTCGCTTCCTTAGCTCATGCTGCGGTCCCACCTGCTGCTCAGGAGCCCCTCCCTTCCCACTCAGCCCCCACTGCCGACTCAGAGATGCTCCTTCTAGATGCTCCTTCATATCACTGTGGATGTTGAGGTCAAAAATGGCTGAGCACCAGCAATTCATAGACTTCAATGTAACACACAGAGCTTCGTGTCCGGCACTTCCCACCCAGCATTAGACTGTCATCCACCGCATTACATTTTTCCAAACATCCAAAATATCGCCTCTTCAGGATCTGCCATCATTTATTTAGGCAATCCCCTGCCGCTGGACATTTCAGTTACTTCTGAATTCCTTTTGAGCCTTGGGAGATGATGGGGGGGGGTGTACATCCTTAGACCTAAACGCACGTCCGTTCCTCGTCTCTTCCTTAGGACCGAGTCCTTGAAGCAGGATCTGGGCTGTGATCCTACACTGGTCTCCAAGGGCTGCTTAACAAAGCACCATAAGCTAAGTGGCTTAACCAACAGAAATACTATTCTCTCACAGCTTTGAAGGCAGGAAAATCCAGATTCAAGGTGTGGACAGGGCCAATAAAATAGCAGCAGACTCACAGATACAGAGAACAAACTAGTGGTTCCCCGTAGGGAACGGAAAAAATAAGGGTAGGGGATTAAGAAGTACAAACTAGCATGTATAAAATAAGCTACAGGGATATATTGTACAACACAGGGAATGTAGCCAATATTTTGTGAAATACACATTGAAACTGTCAAAAAATACAATTAGCAGAAACTAACACAACACCGTAAGGCAATTATACTTCAATTAAAAAATATAATAATAAATAAATTAAAATGTGGAATAAGAACATAGCCATCCAGATATTTTAGAGCCAGCTTTCCTTTCTTAAAAAACAGCACTGCATATAAGGGCAAGAAAGGAGAAGTGAGTTCAAGTGCGAAGTCAGATACTCAGACAGAAAAGGCAGTCCCGAGGCAAGGAAGGTAATCAATTTAGTTTTCCCTTCTTTAGGCATTAGCCTTCAGCCAGCTGGGGAGAAGCACGGTGGTAACCTTCATGAGGTCCCTGCAGGTACCAGCAACTAATATTAAACATAACCCCACATTCGAATCTAAAAAAGAGTGGATATATGGTGTATGTAGAGCTGATTCCTTTTGCTGTACACCCGAAACTAACACAACATCCTAAGTCAACTATATTCCAATAAAAATTAAAATAAAATAAAATAGTCAAACTCAGACAAATAAGTAAATGCACAAATAAATAAAGTGTTATAAAAACCTTAAAAAAAAAGCCAAAAAGGTGTGGACAGAGCCAAGTTCCCTCTAAAGGCTCTAGGGAAGGATGCTTCCTTGACTCTTCCCGCCTCTGGAGGCGCCATGCGTTCTTTGGCTGTGGCTGCATTACTGCAATCTCTGCCTCTGTCTTCATGTGGCTTCTCCCATATGTCTCTTCGTGTCTCACGTGTCACCCTGCCTTTCTCTTATAAGGACACCTGTCACAGGATTTGGGGCCACCTAGATAATCCAGGATGATTTCATCTTGAGATCCTTAATGATATCTACAAAGACTCTTTTTCCAAATAAAGTCGGCTTCACAGGGGCCAGGTCTTAGGACAAGGACACACAATTCACCCCACTCCAGATACCCTTGACCAATTGCCCTCCATGGAGAAGCTCTCCCACTTCCCACACCAGTGACACATGCCAGGATGCCCCTTTCTGTCACATTTCTGCGATGGCCTTGGGGAAACCTTTTGCTTCTCTGAGCCTTGTTCCCCCTCCAGTACCCAGGGATAATAGTCCCTGGTTTTCAGTGGGTCAGGGGAGATCAGGGGTTTGGGGCTGTGCTTTGCCAGCAGGGGTCCAGTGCGGGTGTCTACCTGTTACTCTTCATCCAAGGCAGCTCGTGCAACTTCAGGGACCCCCGGGGAGCACGTGGGACCTCACAGCCTGGTGTGTGGAGACCCGGAGGCCCCGGCTGTAAGTGCAGCCCGAGAAGGCAGCCCAGTAGCAGGCAACCAGGTGCCTGGGAAACAGATGGGGTGCCCGGAGGTCCTGGCCTCAGGAAACAGGTGACAAGGGCCCGGGCTCAGCACTGAGGAGGTGGGGAAAGTTGTGGCAACGGCAGCCCTCTCTGGGTCTATAGTCCCTGAAGTTGAAAACTGAAGAGGGTGGAGGAAGCCAGTACAACTCACTGGGCTTGAGTCTGGTGATTCTTAACTCGCCTTCTTTACAGTGGGGCCCAATTCTTTTACTCTCGGCAGGCCTGCCCTCAAGTAAGCTGCCAGGGCTCCTTCCAGTCCGTGCCAGCCCAGCCCACCGTGCCAGAGTCACCCAGACAGACTCATCTGACGCCACAGGATCACCCGCGGTCCAGACCCCGCACTGAAGCTGCCAACTCAGCAGGCCGGGTGGACCTGGGCGTCTGTGCCTTCAATCTCGTCTCCAAGGCAACGCGATGCCAACAGGGTCTGGGAGTTGCTGGAGCAGTGGGAAGGGGAGACGCCTCACGAGGCCATCAAGCAGCTGAGCGAACGCCCCGAGGGCGACAGGATGTCCCCCAGGTCTCTCGAAAACCTTGCAGCTGCTCCCAAAGTGGCAGACTGGAAAAGATAAGCCTGGAACTGTGCCTCTGGGGGGACCTTTATTTTGAGCCATACTTAGATCTAGACAGTTCAGGCTTTCAGTCTCACCCTTTCTTCCGTATGTGTCACACACGTTGTCTGTACTTGGTTACACAGAGGTCTGCATAGCCTCTGCCTCTAGAATCTCCATTTCTCTCTATAGACACGGATGATTTATATTCTACTCTATAATAAGAGTTCTATACGACATGTTCTATATTCTATTCTATAATGAGAGTTCTATATGACATGTTTTATATTCTGTCATATAATGAGAGCCCTATATAGAGTTCTCTCTATAGACAAGGATGAGTTACATTCTATTCTATAATGAGAGTTCTATATGACATGTTCCATATTCTGTTCTATAATGAGAGTTCTATATAGTGTTCTCTGTATACACACAAATTATGTACATTCTATTCTATAATAAGAGTTCTATACCACATTTTCTACATTCTATCCTATAAGGAGAGTTCTATATAGAGTTCTCTCTATAGACACGGATGATTTACATTCTATTCTATAATAAGACTTCTATACGACATGTTCTATATTTTATTCTATAATGAGAGTTCTATATAACGTTCTCTGTATAGACACAGATGATTTACATTCTATTTTATAATGGGAGTTCTATACCGTATGTTCTAAATTCTATCCTATAATGAGAGTTCTATATAGAGTTCTCTCTATAGACACAGATGATTTTCATTCTATTCTATAATGAGAGTTCTATATGACATGTGTGAGCCCGTGCACACACTCCCACAGGCAGAGAAAGGGAGAGGAGGAAGAACTTACGACTTCGTAGGAACAGAACCCCTAGGTGCTACCATCATTTGGTTTTCTTCCTATAGGCAATCGGCAGGGAAACGGACCTCAGAGGGACCTGGCCAGACTTAGGGCTGAGGCTCTTACTGCAGACCTGATGAGGGGCGGCAGTTGCACTGAACTCACTCAGAGCCGTGCAGATGCCCGTAGCGGGTCCCTGGTGTCCACACACGCAGGCCTGCCATCTATGGCCAGCGAGGCAGCGACAGCTGACAGAAGCACTGGTCCCCTCCCCTTCCCCTCTCCCCACCCCCCAGCCTCCAAAACACAGCCTCACGTGACAGGAGTCCTGGCAGAGACAGCGGGGAAGCCCGCCACGGGGAGAGAAGGCCATGAGAAGGCCACTGTTGTCCAGGAAGAACTTTCCGGAACCAAATGCAATTTCTCTCTCAGCAGGCCTTAAGCTGGGGGGCTCTGAGCAGATAGCCTGGACCTGCTGAGACTGGGTTCCCATGTCCTCTGCTAGAAGAGGGAGCAGGGCTTTCAGGGGCCCCAGTATCTCACTGGGGGGTTTCCTCCTGCCCTTGTGCCCAGGAGCAGGAGCGCTGCACGCCCCCGACCCCCCATCCCACGACTCTGCTGGCACTCCTGATGCAGAGGCCGCCGAGGGGATGATGCTTCGCATGGCTGTCTCCACAAGGGAGCAGCCCACGGCCCCCAAGTGCTGATGCGCCGGGGCTCCAGGCCGTGAAGGAGACATTCTAGACCATGGAGGGGAAGCCTCCATCCACTCTCCCAAGTAACCCTGGCTCCACGCAGCCGTGCTGTACAAAGCTTGCCGTTCCACCTGCCATCGGGTCTGGCCTTGGCCCTTGCTGTTTGCACGTCTAAGGGGTGGCGATTTCCCCAGCTGGGCCCCAATTTCCACATCTGGAAAATAAGGACGTCCTTCCACCCACAGAGGGGTTTCTGAGAATCAGCTGGAAGAGGAAGCCGAAAAGAGCTTTGTGAAATCTCCAAGGTCTGGCCAAACGCACGGACGCGGTCTCAAACACCCGGTCAGCCTACTTACTACAGTGGACAGGCCACGTCCCAGTGCACCTCCTTCTTTCCCAGAAGCCACCGCTCTACCCTTCACGGAGTTGTCCTTTCACTGACTGTGTCCTCCTGCCTTGACGGCGCATCCGTGGCCGCGTACTCCTGAATGCGCTGCCTCCCTCCCCCACCCGCACCTGCCACGCCCTCAGCCCCCTGAGGGTGACCCTACTGTGTGCCATTGAGTTCCCTGCCATGGCTTCGGCTGGGGGGGGGTCTCAACCTCAGCTCGTTCCCCCTCCCACGGGGGCTAGAGGCCTTGGGGGCCACGGGAAGTGCCCCTGATCTGACCCCAAGCGCGGCCAATGACTGGTTGACCAGCAAGGGCCCCTCACTCAGGGAGGCACGGCACAGAGTGCATTAGCGACGGGTGGTGAGGTTCAGGAGCCCCGAAGCTGCAGAGGAATTGGGGGGGCAGAGGCAGATACAGGAACAGAGGTGGTAAAGGTAGGGAGAAGTTGAGTCACCTTCAGGACAGTGACATTCGCCCCCTCCTGAGAGCCTGGCATCTGAGTTGATCGTGCCCAAGGGTGGTTCCAGCCCTGAGTGTGAGCTGACAGTGTGGCTGCCCAGCCCCTCCCTCTCCCCCCCTTACTTCCTCCAAATAGGCTCAACTACTGTGTAAGCTTAGTACTGCTGGTATTGCGCCCATTTTACAGATGAGGAAACTGAGGTCCTGAGAGGTCAGCTACTTTCCCCAGCTCACCCAGGGAGAAAGTGGCAGAGCCAATGTTCAAGTCTGGTCTTTCTAACTCCATATTCTGCATTCCTCAGAAACGCCGGTCGCAGCAATCAACTTGCTTGTCCACTCAGCCCAGGGCTGCGTCTGCAGGAATCATCACGTAAATGTGTGCTGCTGGTAGGTTGCTTGCTTCACAAGGAGGGAAAACAACCCTGCTGGCTGGGTTCCAAGACCCCTCTGATCCCGCATTCTTCCAAACGCGTTTCCCATGAAGTCTGGGGCACTTCTCCAGGCTCCTCGCGTGTGTGTCGGAGTGTATAAGTGTGCTCCCAGGCCCAGGGTCTGCCCCAGGGGGCAAGGAACACTCTGGAAAGCTCGGTGCTTGGTTTAGAGCAGAGTTTCTCAACCTGACACTCTTGGTATTTGGGACTGGGGGTGGGTGCTGTCCTGTGCAATGAAGGACGTTTAGCAGCATCCCTGGTCTCTACCCACTAGGTGTAAGTAGCCCCCGCCACCACCCAGTTGTGACAACCCCAAACCTCTCCAGACATTGCCAAATGTCCACTGAGAGGCAGAGTCACCCCATTGAGAAACACGGGGGTAGAGAAGACCGCAGCTCTTCCCCAAGGACCCCGTCAGCCTTGGTTTCTGCTCTAATGTGTGACTCTTATACAAAGCACGAACACGAGTTTTCCATTCTCCATTATCTTTTCCAGCCCTTTCCCCAGGCTGAGCCTCGGAGCATCCATCTCCCAGGGGTGTTTCCATCTGGCTGATTGCAGGGCAGTTGACCAGGCTCTGCAAGGACAAGGCTTCGAGTCGCCAGCAGATGGCGCAGAAATCCTTCCCAGGCCTCTGTGGATGCTGATTTCTTCTCTGTGTCCTGAGTTAGTCTGAGAATCTGGTGCTGAAAGGGGCTTTAGTGCCCCCGTCCTCAACTTTGGGGTGGGGGGGATTTTGCCCCCCAGGGAACCTCCGGTGATGTCTGGAGAGATTTTGGATTGTCGTCGTTGGGGGAGGGATTGCTACTGCCATCTAATGGGTAGGGACCAAAGACAAGACTGAACACCCTATGATGCGCAGGACAGCCTCCCGCACCAGGAATGATCCAGCCCAGAGCGTCACTTGTGCCAAGGTTGAGAAACCCTTGTTTATAGATGGATAAACAGAGGACACAGAGGGAGAGCTTAATTGTATGGTGGCTTCCCAGTACGGTTATAGGATGTAGTGATAAGATGAGATGAAAACTCTGTGATGAGGGTTTATAAGTACCTATGCTTGAGGGCAGGGGGTCTGATTTCTTTGTCTCTCTCCTTGCATCCAGCAGAAGTGCTCAGGAAAAGTTGACTGAACTGGATTGAATCGGCCCCTCCACGTCTGAAGATGGGCAATAATAGCTATAGGTGCATTTTGGCGCTGCCTCCTGATCAGATGTTAACAGCTGCCCGGAGCACGGGGTTGAGAAGTGCTGGGCTCAGCAGGTGAGAGTCTTAGGATCGACTAGTCATGTCTGCTGTGAGTGCAGAACCAGATAATCAGAAACTCAGCCGTTTTGCTTCTCCTAGAATAGATGATCAGAGGACTGGGAGGAAAAGATTCCCTTAGAGAGGACTTTTCTTAAAAATCGTAAGTCCTCTGAATTGACTCACTGTAAAACAGATAAACAAACATCAAGATGCATTTAGAGCATCCTAGAAAACATGGAAGAAAATATTAGAACTTTGTTTGCCTTTTATTGTTTTAATAAAAAAGAAATGAAGCTCTGCTCGTTTGTAATACGTGGTTAGCACTGGCTCTCTTACTCAGTTACCTGTCACCCAGGCAACTCCACGTGCAGAGTTCAAGTTATGTTGGTGGGGGGAGCACCCCACGGTGTGCAAGGGGCAGTATTGTCCTTGGTCCTTGGTTCAACTTCTGACGATTGGTTCACATTGCAGTTTCTGGCTCAGCGCACTGACAGAGTATACAGACTATATCACCCAGGGGTTAATTAAACTAACCCTCACAACATGAATAACCCACTTAAAGAGATTCCTACAAAGCAGCTATGGATTGTGGACAATAAAACCAATTATGCAAAGAGAACTGTACAAACAGAAAATGGCGGAACTGACATGTGTTGCCGCTGTACACAGTTGTGCAGGTTGCGAACTGCACAAGGGCACTCGGGCAGGAGGCAAGTGGGGGCTGAAATCCATCTATACTCCACTGGCCAGTCCTTCCTCCCAAGTGCGGGGCTGTATCCGTCTAGACAGAATGCCTTTTCCCCATCTGCCCAAAGGCTGCTCTGGCCCATTCCCACCCCGAGTACTGGCTTCCCATCAGCCCCAGCACAAGGCGCTCTGAAGGTCAAACCACATCTCATAAGGCATCAGCCAACGTGCTCCAAAGGCCTCAAAGATCATTTGAAATACGGGTTTACACCCATGAGCGTAACCGCTCCAGGCCTCTCCTTGTGGCCCTGCTCAATGCTTCTCCAGCAGCCAGCCTTTCCTTCTTGCTAGCAGAAGCCCAGTTTTATACAGAGCAGCCATGTGCTCTACAAAAAAGCTCCATTTCCTAGTTTCCCTTGCTATTAAAGATGATAATTGAGCAGAAATCTGGCTAAAGAGAAATAATGGGACATCTTCTAAGGATTTGGGGAGAATTTGCTTTTTCTAACGTAGGTAATACCCTTCCTCCTTGTGGCTTCCTCCTTCCTCCTTTCTGTAATGCAGATGTGATGACTAGAGGTGTGGCAGCTCTGTTGTGATCTAGAGAGAAAGGACAAAACAGTGGTAAAGACTAGTCCTGCCGTCTGTGAGCTGCTGAAACAATGCCAAGAACTGTCATCCTTCTGTTGTATGAAAAAACCTTCTAATTTGTTTAAGCTGTTATTTGGTCAAGTCTTGTGTTACTTGCGGCTGAACAGAGTTCCAGCATGTTGACTCCTCAGAGATGTTATTCCCTGAAATATTAGCTCTGATCGTGTGGAATCATCACAATTAGCCAGCTATTTAAAAACTAAGACCAATCTCTAGATTTTTTCAGCATTGTCTAAATTCATGTATTCAATGTGTCACATTACAAAATGCTGTTCATTTTAATAACACATTTTAGAAATCCCTTTAAATATGTTATATTGAAGTGTAATACACATTCAGAAACAAGCATGTATTATAAGTGTACAGCTCATTAATTATTCACAAACTGAACCCATCCAAATAGCCAGAATCCAGATCAAGAAAGATAATGTGACCAGTTTCTCCGGAGAAGCCTCTTTTTAGATATCTTTCTTAATAATGAAAATAAAATGTCACATACTGTTGGTCCTAGCAAAATGACTGACCTAGTGCATGGAAAATAATATGGCGACAAACTAAAATGAATTCCTTTGTTAGCAAATACCGTTTAATGAACCAGAGAAAACGTTGCTGAAGATCCGAAGCGGGAATTTGAAGCAAACAAATTCCTCATATGGGTGATTTGCTCTATAGTTAGATGACGGTACTGAGACTAATATGTCTCAAATTAGGATGTTTGCTAGTCTTAGATTCTGTTTCAGCAGTGAAATATACCTAAAAAACTATTATTTTTTTGGTGAAACACTAAAGGAAAGGTTACTGGAGAATATATTTTTTTCAACACTATGTTATGTATTAAGTCAAAACAATATTTTTATGGGGAAAGAGTGTAGGCACAGATGCAGCATTTGTTTAGACTAGAAGATACAAAGAATTCAGGGGTATGTTTATGCAAGGAGCACCACATGTGAAACTGCTTATATAAGTGAAAGCAAACTATATTATCAATGTGTGTTATATTATCAAAACACACTTTATATAGTAAGACAGTCATTTTCAAAGTCTTTATTTGAAAGATATTGTCAATATAATGAGTTTTATAAAATAAATATCTCAGATTGAATCTTTAGGAATCATAAGATAAGGAATTATTTATATTGAAAGCTTTGATACCACACAGAAATTTTCTGCTTATTTTATGTAAGGTACTTGAAAGTATGATTCTAAAGATGAGTTGTGCATTTTTTTTCTTTTACACAGAATAGGTGCTTCAAATTTGTTGACTTTTTCCTCTGCAATTAAAAATGGGTCTCATTTCCAAGTGGATTTATTTCCAAAAAACAATCTGTTTCTTTGTTATAAAAGAGGTTTTAGGGCTTCCCTGATGGCGCAGTGGTTGAGAATCCGCCTGCCGATGCAGGGAACACGGGTTTGTGCCCCGGTCCGGGAGGATCCCACATGCCGCGGAGCGGCTGGACCCGTGAGCCATGGCCGCTGACCTGCGCGTCCGGAGCCTGTGCTCCGCATCGGGAAAGGCCACAACAGTGAGAGGCCCGCGTACGGCAAAAAAAAAAAAAAAAAAAAAAAAAAGAGGTTTTAATAATGAGTGAGAAAGTAACAGTTTTCGAAAGACAAACAAATAAAAACCAGCCTCATGCTTTGCAAATCTCTTGAAAACAGATGTATGGAAACTTTTCTATTGTTATGCAATGTTGCTTCTGAAAGCCATGTACAGGTGTCACCTGCAAATATCCTCATATCTGTAAACCTGAAAACACTTGGCAACAAAGTTTTCCAATCTCTTTAATTTTTTTTTCCCAACAAAGAGTTTCAGGGATTCCGAACCTGGAGTAGACTGCTGCCCCCTCCCTAAGAAAAGTTGATGTGTTGACTCTGGACATTCAAGTAAGTGCAGAAATGATGCATGTCCCTTCTGGGAACAGGCTTTACAAGCCAGCGCAGCTGACGCTGCTCTTTCCCCACGTCCACCGAGGCTGGCAGTGTCTGGGGGGGAATCTGGGTTCCAGAGCGACGATGATTTGGAGCAGACCAGCAGCCACCCTGAGACTGACATGGCCTGGCAAACGTGGCAGGGGATGGGTAGCGATCCCACCTGACAGAACCGCAGGGTAAAAATGGCAGAGGAAGAAGAGATGAGGTCAGAAGAGCAGGTCGGGACCATACTGAAAAGGAGAACAAATGCTCCTGGAGAGCATTTGTCACGGGCAAAAGGACAATCCTCCAGATTGTGACTGGAGGCCCTGAGCAATCTGGGAGGGGTTGGGAGTCAACGGGGACCAGGCAGGAGCTCTCGCTCACGGAGATGAACGGCGCATCTCCCCAGCCAGAGCAGAGGAGAGGTGAGATGCATCTGAAGTGGGTTCACAGCTGGCGGTGGAGGGGACGGCTCAGATCTGTGAGACTGACGGAGCAAAGGTCCGTGAGTTCCTGCACGTTTATCTGGAGCAGTGAGACTCCTAGTTTTGACGCCCTTTACTGGGTATTGGGGTCTGTAAAGTATACTTCACAGGCATGAGAAGGATTATAACATTAGCTTACATTTACTGAGCGCTCTCACACGAAGAATAGGGACCATTAAAGTCTTCATTGTTATATGGGTTCTCACGTGATCTTAAGCATCCCCGGTAGAGATGACAAACATCACCCCGGCTCTTCACCCCTTCCTGCACACATTCGCTTCGCACATCGATGTGTAGTGCCCTCCGCTCGGATCCCGGGTTCGACCACAACACTGACTTTGGCCAACAGATTAAGGTTACGAGGTCTCAGCCCTGGCCTTGCATATTTCCACTTGAATTGTTTTGCCTCTGTCATCACCAGGAGAAGAAGATGCCCACGCTGGTCTAAGGGAGAATGAGAGATATGGGGAACAGAGCGGAGGCACTGCAGCATCCTGGGGGAAGCCAGCTTAGATCAGGTGGCAGTCAGCCAACTTCCAGACCTGCCAGCAAAGCCCAGAAAAAAATCGACAGCACCCAGTCCCCTAGCTGACTCCATTCATACACACCACCAGTGCCGATCATATACCACTGAAGTTTTATGGTTGTTTGTTACGCAGCATTATTATGGCAATAAGTAACTGATCTCAGGACTTCCCTGCTGGCGCCGTGGTTAAGAATCCACCTGCCAATGCAGGGGACACGGGTTCGATCCCTGGTTCGGGAAGATCCCACATGACGCGGAGCAACTAAGCCCGTGCGCCACAATTACTGAGCCTGTGCTCTAGAGCCCGTGAGCCACAACTACTGAGCCCTTGTGCCACAACTACTGAAGCCCATGCACCTAGAACCCGTGCTCCACAACCAAGAGAAGCCACTGCAGTGAGAAGCCCGTGCACCACATCGAAGAGTAGCCCCCGCTCGCCACAACTAGAGAAAGCCGGCACGCAGCAACGAAGACCCAATGCAGCCAAAAAAAAATATTTTTTTTTAATTTACAAAAAAAAAGAACATGTGTGTCCAAAAAAAGAGAAGAAGAGCAAGAAAGATGGAGAAGGGCAACCTGTCAGGTGAGTATTGCAACAGCTGATGACAGGTGCTGGCAGCCTGCGGTTGGCTTGGGGGTGTGGTCGTCCCAGAAGATTGGTGGCACCCGGACCTGGTGATGAGGGACAGGGAAGCGGCAGGGGGACGGCAAGGATCTGGGCTGAGTGCCCGGTGGCCAGGGTGGCGTCCCCTGAGGTCATGAACACAGGCAGAGGAGTGTAGTAAGGATTGGGGACAGGGGAGGCCACTTGGGGCCTGGGAGCATTTGGTGGGATGTCCAGGGCAGTTAGACACAAATAACCCGATAGCACAGCATTTCCCAGGTGGCCCGGCTAATGCGTGACTGACCGGGATTAGAACACAGGTCTCCCTGGCTTTAGGACGTGTGCTGCACCTCGGTACCACAATGCCTCCCTGAGAGTGGGGCTTGGAGTGGATGAGGGAAGCCAGGTGCTGCTGGGTTTTGTTTAGAGGCCTTGACTTCATTCAAGCCTCTGCCTGTCCTTGACTTGCGGTGGCCACAGTGTGCTGCGGCTTGAAGCAGGATTTCGGTTCCCTGACTGGGAATCAAACCAGGCCGCGGCGCTGCAAGTGCTGAATCCTAACCACTGGACCACTGAGCCACTCCTAGTGGCTAGAAGCAGGGCCCTGGCTCTTGCCTTCTTCAGAGAAAGAATTTCAGCAAAGAGACGGAAATGGGTAAAGCAGATAGAGCATTTATTAGAAGCAAAGTAGGTGCAGAAAGACACACAGGTGGGTTCAGAGAGTGTCGGCCGCTTTGGGGTGGTTTAAACATTTATACGGGGCCAGTTTTCCAGCTTCCCTCTGGCCAAACATCTTGCTTTGTCTGGCTCCGTGTCCATATCTGGTCTGACTCAGGGCCCTTCCAGATGTGCATGGCATCTTTCAGCCAAGAAGGATTCCAGTGCGAGGGTCTCTGGGATGTCGGCAAGACATATTATGGGCTAGTGACCTCTCCCTTCTCTGATCCCTGAGAAACTTTTCTGCAAAGGTGTAGTTTGGGAGGTCTCCTTGACCTCAAGAATGAGGACTATGTAGCCTCCTTACCTTTTTACCCAAGCAGGGCTCAGCTCCTCTCTGCTCCTGTCATTGAAGAGTCTGTCCTCAGGGGACACATTCCAGCTGCTCAGCCTGGGCCCCATCCATCTCCGGCCTCATCCTGTCTGCCCCCTTCCCTTCTCCTACCCTACTCACCCCTGCATTTCTCTTCTCTCTGTCCCCGAGCCCAGCATGATGGGAGAGTTTGACAAAAATGCTGCAGACGGTCCCCAGGAGCTCAGCACTTAATAGCAATGACTTTACGTGGACCTGTGGAGAGAGTCCCAGTTTTTCCTCAATTTCTCCCAAACATTTTCCGCTAATAGTTTCTACATTTAATTTTTTTCTTTCTTTTATACCAAGATATTCTTAGGGGGATGGACATCCACTTAGTAACAATATGATATTCGACATACTGTTCACTATCCCGAACCTCAATTTTCTAATCTGTATAGTGGGAATTACAGCAGCCCTTCCCTCACAGAAAGAATTAAATTTATATATGTGTGTGTGTGTGTGTGTGCATGTGCACACACTGCTGGAATCAAATTGGCGGGTGTAGTATTGTGATATAATAAGAAATATGTGTTTGGTTTTTTTCCTCAATTTCCAGCATTGAGCTCTGGAAACCCTTGGAATTTCCGGTGATGAGATCAATACAGATTACGTTAACGAGGTGACTTGTGGAAAGCCCTTAGGTAACCTAAGGATGAGGGGCTGGTTGCCAGGAGAACCAGGGATTAGAGAACTGGGACTTTCCATCCCACCCTTCTGTCCTCTGGGGAGAGGAGAGAGGCTGGAGGGTGAATCGCTGCCGCCAAAGGCCAATGATTTAATCAATCATGAATATGTAATGAAGTCTCTGTGAAAACACAAAAGGACAGGTTTCAAAGAGCTTCTGAGTTGGTGAACACAGGGAGATTTGGGGAGAGTGGGGCTTGGAAAGGGCATGGAAGTTCCATGACCTTTCCCCCTACCTTGCCCTATTCATCTCTTCCATCTGCCTGTTCCTGAGTTATATCCTTTTACAATAAACCAGTAATCTACTGAGTAAACGGGTTTCCTGAGTTCTGTGAGCCACTCTAGCAAATTAATCAAATCCAAAGAGGGTGTCTTGGGAACCTCTGATTTGCAGTCAGTTGATCAGAAGCACAGGTAACAACCTGGACTTGTGACCCGCAGCTGAAGGTGGGGGAGAGGGGGCGCTGAACCCTTAACCTGCGGAATCTGATGCGATCTCTGGGTAGACAGTGTCAGAATGGAGTTGAATTGTGGGCCACTCAGTTGGTGTCCAGAGAATTGCTTGGGGGGGCGGTAAACTACCCATCCACCCGTTAGAATTGGGATCTGGACACTTTTAGTGGGCTTATCCTAAAGGGTAATAAAACCTTAAATTAGGGGCTTTTGGGGGGCAGGGTGGGGGAGAGGGGCTGCAATTTACAATGTTCCTCCCATGAAGATTTTTCTGAAACGTTCTGTTCCTATATTTTCTGTCGTTCTGCTGTTGCACTAGACTCTGGTCCTGGCTAGACTTAGGTCTGTGTTATTTAAAGCGGAATTGATTGACAGCATTTTTACCAAACCAGGCTTGTATGCCTGACGCACAGCAAGCCATACGCTGAGATGCCGAGGTCTGCGGCAGAGAAAGTTTATTGACAAGGCAGCCAAGTGAGGAAACAGAAGAACAAACGTCAGATCCACACCACCAAAGGCGAGAGACTTGAGATATTTATAGGATAAATAAGCAGGGTGGTCTTAGATGTGGGGAAAGCGGATTGGCAGGAGGGAGAAAGTGAGGGAGTCAGTGTTCTTTGCAGGCATATCTGGGTTACATGCTTCTTCATGGGATACATGTTCAAAAATGGAAGGGCTTAGCATAATATGAGGGCGGAGATTTCAGCCCTCCAACATCAAAAGGTCATCCAGCAGACACCCGTGCTGGCCCATTCTGTAAGTCAGTGGTCCCAACCAGGCTTGGCCAGCTTGAACTGGGCAGGCGCTGACTCCAGGTTTCCGGAAAACAGCTAAAGCCCCCCATTACTTTAGTGACCCAAACATCAGAGGTGTTATCTATAGCGGTGGTTAAGAAGTCTTGTGATGTTACCTTGGCTACATGAAGCTTGGAGGGTATGCAATTAAAGGGAAAAACAAGAAAGCAGCTTAATCAGTAAAGGGTTACAGGCAGAGCTTTTTTTAACAAGCTGTTCCCTTGTCTGCTGTTCTATAACAGCACAGAACACTCAATCCTGCACACTCAAGGATTTCTGTTAAGGCACCAGCTTCTGTGCCTGAGATGCATGGCTTCAGGATGACTAGCAAGAGATTGGCCCCCGCAGGTAACCATAGACCCAGTGCATCCCCCTGGCCCCCACTGAACGCGTGGATAAACTGAGAGGCAGGACAAGGGACGGCTTCCCGAGTCACCCAGTACATTATGGGTCACCCGTGTCTGGAACCCAGACCTCCCAGACTGTGTCCAGACCTCCCAGACTGCCTGCTTCCAGCCTGCACCTTCAAAGTGGGGCAGGAGCCAGGTAAACATCCATGTCATATGACTGGTACCCTGCAGCGCTGCTAGGGCACCAACCCCCCTGCGCTTCTGCCCCAGGGGAGGGATCTGGGATGGATGGTTATATTCCCCTTTTTCTCTGAGGTTTACTGGGTGTCGGACACTTGGTCCTAGCAAGCCAGGCCCCAGTGGTGCCATCTGCCAAGCCCCCACGGGTGCGCCTAGCACAGTGCTAGGTGCTATTTGGGAAGGGGAAGGAAAAGCATGCCTGAGCTGTTCTGAGGGCTGAGAAAGGGAAGCAGACTTGTCTCTCTCTCGGCGTGAACGCTTGCAGGGCCCTCTGGCCTGGTTGATCCAGGGGAAGGGATAGGAGTGGTAGAGGTAGGCTCGGCAGGTCCTGGGCAGAGGCCTGGCCAATCCGTAGATGAAGCCTGAGGGGCTGGGAGGCTGCAGAACCGGAGAGGAAGGGCCAGGAGGCTGGGAGCAGCAAAGCCTAGGGAAGGCCACAGAAGACTGACCCGGGGAAAGGAGGGGCTGCGGAGGTTAACCCAGGAGTGTGTGTGCATGTGCATGTGTGTCTGTCTGTCTGTCTGTCTTAGGGGAGAGAACCGAGGGCCAAGGTGACCCCTCAGATAGGCATCCTGCATCCTTCCCCATGCCTGGCTGTAGGGGCTAGAGCACCATTCTGGACAGGGGCTTCAGGGATCAGTGCTGGCTGCCAAAATACTATGGCTGTTGACTTCATGGATGGTCTTCCAGAGATGTCCCTAGAACAAGGGATTTGAAACCAGAAGATTTGATTTTTGCGTCCTGGGTCTGTTCATTATCTGGCTATAAGAACCTCAGTTTGTGAAATGGGTCTAACAGCATCTAACTGACAAAGTTGCCATGAAAAAATACACAATACCTATCAGTAAATGTATCTACTAATAAGGTTGATGAAAGAAAATTTATCTTTTAAGGCAGGACAAGAAAAATTAAACATAAAATCCTCTTCCTGTGTCTGTTGGGGCCTCCTCCCTCCCTCCTTAATGTGCGGTGTGCCTCTGCATTACGCATTCACCAGAGCTCCTCAAAGATGGGAGGGCCCTTCGCCACGCGGTAAAGATCAGGTTTTTTTTTTTTCTTTCTTCTGACGCCAGCAATGTAACTTCTTAAAGGAATGGTGTTCTTTCTCAGCTCTGTAGGGGATCACGGTGACTCGCTGCTTGCTTCGTATCCGTGCATACCCAGACTATGGATCCTTGGTGACCTTTAGGTAAAATATCCGTGTGTTAGTTTGATGTATGATCCTTTGTCTTGACAATGTATATGCCCTCGACTCTAACAAGTGGAACAGTTCTCAGAGCTTTCTGAGAATCTGCTTCCTGGGGAATAATCCCCAGTTTGGCTTGAATAAAATTTCCTTTTTTTCTTCTTAACTTGAAAGTTAATGGAATTTGTGTCAACAGTATGTATGAAAGTGTCTTGTTCTGCAGAGATAAGGGTGAAGAAGAAAGTAAGAGAAAGAATGAGATGAAGAAAAGCAAAGCCAGACCCCATTCACAATGCTTCAATGCATATTTCTCCATATTCCTTACCTGCCCATTAAGGAGCATACATGGTTATTACTGATGCCTAAGAAGTCTCCATTGTGAAGACCATTAGGTCTCTTCCACGCACACATGTTCCTGTTTGTGATTGGTCCTTATTTTGTGTATGCTGTGCAGAGTTTTTTTTTTTTTTTTTTTTTGTGGTATACGGGCCTCTCACTGCTGTGGCCTCTCCCATTGCGGAGCACAGGCTCCGGACGCACAGGCTCAGCGGCCACGGCTCACGGGCCCAGCTGCTCCGCGGCATGTGGGATCTTCCCGGACCGGGGCACGAACCCGCGTCCCCTGCGTCGGCAGGCGGACTCTCAACCACTGCGCCACCAGGGAAGCCCTGTGCAGAGTTTTAAAACATTATATTACTTTATGTCCATCTTTCCTTTCATGGTTTCTGGCTTTTGTATGTATAGGCTGAATAGCGGTACGTATGGAAGGGATAGGAGCTATGGAATCAGAGACAGAGGGAAACCGGGAGGGCAAGCGCTTGGAGTGCCAAAGGGGGCGCTGCGTTGTTCATTGTACATAGACTGTTTCCAACTGTGGGGTCCCAATAAAGCCAGGGAAGTGCGCCCCAAGTAAGTTATACTGATAATAGTTGAAGATCCAAAGTGAGTAAATAATTTTCTTGTAAAACATAAAGTTAGAACAGATCTAAGGTCAGCCTCCAGCTGGAATCCTTCCCAGGCACTTGCCTCCTAATAGCTTTTCTCAGGAAAGGGGAGAGCGTTAGAGTTAAGGCCTGGGGGCCTGATGTCAGTGTAGACCTTCAGGGTATCTCGAAAGTTGCTGGGCTACGACAGGGTCTGTGGCCCCTAAAGTGAGGGTCTAGCTGCTCGTCGCTCAAAAGCCAAAAAAGAGGCAAGTTGATGGGAAGGAAAGTTGGCTTTCTGTCAGATGCCAGCAGTGGGGTGGGGGAGGCGGCAGGGGGCAGGGCGGACTCCTGACCAAAGGCCGACCCCCACCCCCCAATCAGTGGGCAAGAGCTTTTATAGATGGAGGGACGGAGCTACACACAGAAACAGCACGGTCAGCTCTCACCGTCATCTTGGAATTGGTCATCGGTGGTCTGATCGGCGTCATTTTGATTGGTTTACGTACAGTTAGTCTTTAGTTCCAGGGTCGGTTTGTTCCCATTCCTTGGAGGCCAGTTCTCAGAATGGTGACAGCTGATGTCATGGCTACAGCCTGCTCATCATGTAGGTAACGCCCTCCACCTGGTGTGGGTGTCAGTGTCCATAAGGCAGCTCAACAAGTAGGATTCAGAATATTATCCCTAGTCCTTGAGGAACTAAAGCTCCTTGCCTTTGCTTGAATGACTAAACTATTGTTATTTGGTCTCATTTGACTGTTTTCTTGTGTTTCTGCATTTTCTCACTTCTCTGATTAAACTTACTCTTTGGCTAAAGTTTTTCCACAGACAAAAGGCAGGCTGAGGACATGGGGGGCGAGGACCACAGGGTCCTGCCCCGTTTCAGTGGGTCCGTGAGGTGGAAAGGGCAGCCTCCACTCGGGTAGAAACGGTATCAGGAAGTCCTCCTCTTTGGTCCTTTTGCTGTCTCTTCCACCTGACCCCACCATCATTCTCCATCCAAAAGGTGTTTATTGAGAACCTCTGCCATGCCCAACGTGCTGTCAGGAGCTGACGAGGGTTCTAAGAGAGGCAGAGACGATGCTAGGACTGAGATGGGCTGTCCATGGGTGGAAACTGAACGAATGCAGCTTCCTTCACATGGGAACACACCCTCGGGGGAATTGCAGAATGCATTTCAGATATCTAGATTTCGCTGCAAGCTCATGGGAGAGAAATCCTAGTTCTGAATGCTTTAGATACAGTCACTATTTGGAGGGGGCGGGAGAGGGTAGGGAAAAGCAGCAGGCTAAATGGCTGGCCCCAAGAGGGTTATTACACCTTGGCTTCTACACAGCACCCCCTGATCCGCCCTGCTGCAAACCAGGGGCCTCAGGTTGGCAAAGTCTGGCGCCTGAGACAGAAACAAGAGTCTGTGTTCCAACCTTAGCTGAGACCCAGTTTTCTCATCTATGACGTGGCCATACGATGCCGACTTCATCAGACTCTTGAGAGAATTAAACGTGCCTGAGCACAGTGTTACCCCTCAGAGGGCATGCCACGAGAGTGAGGTCCTTTCTCCCTCCCCTTCTAACGGGTTGAAGAGGCAGAGTTGCAAGGTTCTCAGATCTGTTGAGCCTCTGGCTTGCTGAATGACAGGTGTCCTGCAAATCGGGTCCTCCTACGTCGACCCTCAGGTGAGAACCTCAGGACGTCAGCGCATCGGGTGAAGGTGAAGGCGTGGGCCCCCTTACCACAGGCGTGCCCTCAAAGAGACTGAGGGTGTCCAGCCTGAGCTCTACAGAGTTTTAGGTTCACAGAGAAGTCCTGGGGACCTCCCTAAGGGGTTGAGGGATATGTAAGGGGAAAGGAAGGTGGAAGGTGGAAGGACTCCAGTTCCCCCATCCCCATTTCACCCAGAAGTCCTGGCCTCATGAGACGGGGACTTCAGAAGATCCCATGTCCTTTATTGTTCAAACCATGGTGGCTTGAGACCTGGCAGCTCTATCGCTGGGACTCACATGCTTAGAGCCCCCATCTCCTTCTCCCAGTCGTTTCTGACCATTTTCCATGGGCTGAAGCTCTGGTGCCAATATTTGGGGTTTCATGCTCCCCTCACCAAGCCCCTCTGAAGCCCCCGGAGCTGACACCACCACGAGGCCACTACTAGCCACATACAGATGCTCCTGGGGGACTGTCACCATCTCTCTGGTTTCAGGATAGCGGCCCCCCTCCTTCCTTTGCTCCTCCACCCAAGTGTGCGGTAAGCCCGTTGAGATCTCCTGCAGGCCAGCAAGTCTGGGCCCAGGGATACCTACAGTGCGTGGAGGTGGTCTCTCATGGAGTCCAGGCACAGGCTGCCCTCAGGGTCCCTTCCAGAGCGCCCTCCCAGCTAGCTCCTGGTCTCCCTCTCCCCGACCACGCTAGGACTACTCCCAGCATCTCCGTGCCTAGAAGCCAGGCGTCCCTGCCGGGAGCAGCATGGAGAGGAGTGTTCTTCTCACCCCAGCTGAGGTCCTGTCTCCCCAGTCACTTCTGGCCCCGGGATGACTGGGAGCAGTAAAGTCCACCCCTACACGGGAAACTCCGCATCACCATGCAGGGCAATGGTCTCGCCCATGGTTCCCAAGGAGGAAAGTGTGTTCCATCTGAATGAGGGCCCAACATTCCTACCCTCTGAGCTCACCGGGTCTGAAGGACACGTTGTCAAGCCCAGACCCCTGCATCGGTCCTCTGTAGGCGAGGGCACGGGGGACGGACTCTTGCATGTGTTGTAGGAGAGGCTGAAGAGAAAACTCACCTTTTCCCCAGGAGAAGTGACCAAGGCAACAGACACACACCTAAATGACACACCCCAATTACCAGTCTGTGCAGACACCTGGGAATTTAGGCTGTGGGTGGCTACACCCTGGACTCCTGTCTGTTCAGAGGAAAGACGTCTGCTTTGATTTTTGCATAGAGACCTGCCATGGTGGGTTCCACAGAGGAAAGACTCAGTTTTCTCAAAGGCAAATAGAAAGCTCTACCTGCAGGAGACACCAAACTGCTGATATATCTATTTTCTCGGTAAAAATTTTGAGGGTCCCTTCCCAGCCTGGGTACCCCATCACACGTATACAGATTTACTGGGATGTGTATCTGCCTTCCAGCATCTGCCTTCCCACTTTGGCATGAACTAAAGTCAACCTCCCCATTTATGCCCTGTCTCCCCTCACTACTCAAAAATATCACCCTAGAAACTCCCTTTTCTCCTACATCTGCAAATGTTTTTGCTCTCCGCTGAATCATTTCCATCAGATAGGAAGATGCTCTCATTTCTCCCATCCAAAAACAATCTTCTCTTGACCTCACTTCCCCCACTGTCGCTCTGTTTCTTTGCTCCCCTTTGCAGGTAAATACCTTCAAGCAGTTGCCTCTTTTCACCGTACCCAGCTCCTCCCCTCCCATCTTCTCTTAGACCCACTGCAGTCAGCCTTTGCACTCACCTCTCCATGGAGACCTCCATCACCAAGGTTACCAAGGGCATCCACGTGGCTGAATCCTGGACCAGTTTCAGACCTTCCTCCTCAATCTGTCAGCGGCATTTGACCCAGCTGGCCACCCCACCTTCTTCAGAGGTGTTCTTCACTCGGCTTCCAGGACCCCCCCTCTCACCTCTCTCCTGCTCTGTCTCCCTCACTGCCCCCGTTCTCCTCCAGGTCTCAGAACTGAGCGCCTCTCTTTCATTGATACTCACCCCTGAGCGTGTGCATTAGCCTCAGAGCTTTCAGCACCACCTGTATGACCACGACTTCCACATCATTCTGTCCCTAGCCTCAGTTCTCTCTCCCAAACTCCAGAGTCGCATATCCATCTGCTTTATCCAGGATCTCCCCCGACGCCTGATGAGATCTTAGTCTCAACATGTCCAGAATGAACATCCTGATCTCCCCCCATGGAGACTCCTCAAGCTTCTGGTCTTATTCCATGGCCACTCCATCCTTTCAGGTGCTCAAGCGAAAGACCCTGGGGTCCTCCTTGATCACTCTCTCAGCCCCTCATTCAGTCCACCAGGGAATCCCAGTAGCCCTACTTTAAGATATAGCTGGAGTCTGGCCTCTGCCTGCCACCTCTATGACTCCCAGCATCTGACCGCTGCACTCACTAGCTGCCGCGTGGTCTCCTGGCATCGACTCCCATCCCCGCCACCAAGAGTATATGATTAATAGAGCAGACAAAATGATCGTTTTAAACCCACATCAAGATCATGTCACTCATCGGTTGAATCAACTACTATGGTTCCCCATTTCACTCATAAAAAAAATAACCACCAAAAAAAAAAAAAAAGAAGAAAATATAACTCGCGGAACTCCTCTGCCCCCTTGAAAGCTTGCTTTTGGAGATTTGGCTGCCGGCTCTAGCAAGGCAGGTCAGCGGCAACTCTGGAGAAATGGGTTGAGGCGATAATGGGAGAACGTGGAGATAGAGGTAGAGACAGCTTCTGTCCTGAAAGAAAGAAAAGACATGGGCTGGAAGCTGGAGGCGTGACTGGGGGCCAAGGGAGATGTTTTTGCTTTTGATTTGAGGATGGGCATTCTTAGAGCCTGCAGTTTGCCCCGGAGGATGAGCCGGTAGATGCCATTTATGGACGGTGCAGGAGAAAAAGGAAACGAAGGCAGGAAAGAGGTCCTTGGAGAGGCAAGAAGAAATGGGGTCCACGACCAGCTGCACAGGAATCCAGGGTCCACAGGTGCCTCAGGACATCTGACCCCAGGCCCAGGGCAGGGAGGCCAACCCAGGTCCCACCCACGGAGGATGTGAAGCTGCTCCTTCAAGGCCAAGGCGAGAACACTTGCTGATCCCTGACGCTGCTGAGAACCTTCCGCGCATTCGCTTTAGCCCTCTTCTGGTCCCGTGGGTGTTCCCATCATAATTTTCAGCCAAGTGGCTTAGAGAGGTGAAATCATTTGCCCCAAGTCACAGAGCTCACGGAAGGCAGAGTGGATTTGAACTCAGTTCTGCCTGGCTTCCGATCTCAGGGCCCTGCTGCTTCTAGCACCAGATTGCTGGGGGCACGATTAGCTCAGGGCTTGGGCATGGCCGAGGCTACAGCGGGGAGACCCTCCATGGCTGCGCTGAAGGCGTCCTGAGACGTGGCGACTCGAGGACATTTCTGTGGATGAGGGCACGGGCAGTTTTGATAGGAAATAGGAACACAGTTCAGAGAGCAT
The DNA here is from genome assembly GCF_026419965.1 of Kogia breviceps. NCBI lineage: Eukaryota > Metazoa > Chordata > Mammalia > Artiodactyla > Physeteridae > Kogia > Kogia breviceps. Next base: position 10,118,124 of record NC_081312.1, read on the forward strand.
GGGTGTTTTAAAAGCCCATCCCAGGCTTAAGGAGCCTCTCCTCATTCTGCGGATAGAGAGAAGTTCTGAGACCTCAGCGGCTGGGAGGACAAATGCCTCCTCCTCCTCTCTCCTAAAGCCTGCCTGGAAAAACGGCAGGGTCCTGCCGTTCATCTGTGTCATCTTCTACTCCCTAGGGTCACGGATGTGTTTGTGGCCCGTGTGTTCATCACTGGAAACCGCGACCTGAAGAAGGCTCTTCCCTACCTGGGTATCACCAAAATCTTTGAGGAACACGGTGATGTCACCAGAATCTCCCATCATCGAAGCCTGAAAGTGGGTGAGGTAAGCCTGCCTGGCCCGGCGCTGCCCCCTGCAGCACAGGGCGCCTCATACAGCCCAGGCCAGAGCCTCTGTCCCAGCAGCTGTACGAGCCAAGAGTTCACCCACCAGTCAGGCAGGGCTCGAATCCAGCTCCGCCTCTAACCAGCCGTATGATGCTGAGCAAATCACATAACCTCCCAAGCCTCGTGTTTCTAGTCTTTAAAATCTGAACCATCAATCTCCTGGTCCTACTTTGGAAGTTGATTCAATGCAACAAACAGTGGATGGAGGCTTGGAACATTCATCAGGCCTCGAACTCACCCAGACTTGTGAGGATTAAGTCGTGAACTACGTAATGTAGAGATAAGCAAGCAAAGGACTCCGTGGTCTCCAGCAAGGCTGAGCGCCTGCCTATTGGCGGCAGTCAGAGAGGACCACTCGGGGTAGGGTGCCCAGATTGAGCAGATAGAACACAGGACGCCAGTGAAATTCAAATTTCAGGTAAGTGATGAATGATTCTTTTTAGTATAAGTATATCCTGAATATTGCATGGGATATACTTGTGCTAAAAATGTCATTGTTTATCTGAAATTCAAATTTAACTGGACATCCTGTATTTTATCTGGCAACCCTACTTTTAGGCTTCAAGGGCACTGAGACGGGGGAAGATTTCAGCAAGCAGAGAAGGGTGCGGGCAAGATCTTCCTGTAGGGGGAGCAGCGTGGCCTAAGGATAGGAAGTGGGAAAGCGTGGAGCCCAAGTGGGTGTGGATTGGCTGGGGCTAAATTCAAGCCAATCTAGGAAGGATCTGAGTTGCCAAGATGAGCTGACAGTAGGTGGCTCAGTCAGCTGTATTTGCTAGCTTGCAACAGGAAGAAAGACAGTTAATAGAATTTTATTGCTTTTAAAAGTTTTCCTGCTGCAGACTTTGCATAAACATTCAATACCACCTGCCCATTTCCTATAGGTCTTTATTGAGTTCAATGGCCCTTTTCTTTTCAGCAATCAGATGTGTTGATAGCTGCCATTCTATATGTAAACATCAGCTCTTGGCTTGCCAGTAAAATCGTGAGCATTTTGTAGAACGGAATGAAATGTATCAGTATTCACAGAAGCCATTCAATTTCCCAGTGTCAGTTACTTAGTCACAGCTGTTGATGCCTTTCAGGCGGATCTGGGGTCTGAGTCATCAGACCCTGGAATCTGACTCCTTCTTAACATTCTACCAGGAGGATGAAAGGAGTGTGAAGAGGGCTGGAGGCTTTGGGTGAGGGATGCCACCATCTCCCTTCCATCTAGCTAAAGTTCAGGATAGCCTTTCGGCCATTATTACCATTGATGCTTCCCTGTAAGTCATGGGAAACATAGCAAACCCCACTCTGTCCCCCTGCCTGTAACTGATGCTCCTCCTGCATCATTTTTTCCCCTTCATGCTGCATCTACTTGTTTAGCATCCTTCAGTGATGACAGCAGAAAAGCCAGGAGCCCTGGGGCAGCTGGCGCCAGCCAAGTTACTGCTGTGCTGGGTGACTCTGGCAGAGGCCTCTCCCTCTCTGGGCCTCTTGCTGGCCTTTGCCCATCCAGGACCTCCAAGTGGCTTCGCAAGCACTGACTTCGCTCCTGTTTCCCTCAGGCGGTGCACGAGGCTACCCTGAAGATGGATGAGAAGGGCACAGAGGGGGCCACGGGCTCCGGAGCACAGACACTGCCCATGGAGACATCGTTTAAGGTCAAGATAAACAAACGCTTTCTGCTGATGATTAGGGAGAATGGAATTAATAACCTGCTGTTCCTTGGAAAGATTGTTAATCCTTCTGGGAGATAAGGGGGAAATCTGACTTGCTACAGACCCCAACTATGTTCTGGGGTTGAATACATTTTGTCTCCCTGGGATTGAGACCACAGGGACTGTCTCACCTAATCTCACACTATCATGAGCTCCCCAAACCACTGTCCAAACAGGCAGCACCATTGACTTCTGGCCATCAGTTTTCTCCCCATTCAAATGTCAGGATTAGACGCCCCACCGACATGCGCTTGACAGTGATCTTCTCCCCCCCTGGCAGGTGGAGGGGTTTTGTGACTTAATAAACAACACCCCCAAGGTCTGCTGACTGTTGGTGGGTAATATGGGGAAGCTGTGAGCCAAGACGAGTACCTGGGGTTCGGAATGAGTGAGACCCGGGTTCTAATCTTAGAAACAAAGTGTCTTTGGGAAAGCCATACCCTCTCTGTGCCGCTGTTTCCCTATAGAAATAGACAATGATTGAGGACAAATGATAATCCCCTCTAGGGCTCTGAGGAAACTAGCACACTGCTTCAGAGAGGTTAATTCCCCTTTGGGTGTTTGGCATGTGAGCTACACAGGTATCTCCCCAACAGGGTCCACATGGGAGCTCTGAACTCAGCCCAGCAAAACAGGAGTGGGGCTGGTCCAGCATTAGAGTACATGCAACCTAGAGGAGCGGCAGTCAGGACTCCATGCCAGGTTTGTCTGACTCCAGAGCCACTATTTCGGCACAACGTGAAGAGCCCCGGGGTTTGAACCTGTCAGCAAGCTCAGCTGAAGAGCGAATGGGGTCCATGCACTGCCCCTGGAAAGCATGCCCCTGCAGGGACTGCATATGACCACTAGGAGGCACCAGTGTTCACAGGGCTAAGAATATGAGTATGAGGTTTCTTCAAGCACTTGACTCCTTTGTTTCCTGCTGTGAATTCCCAAAGCCAACGCTGCAGGTGCTTGGGAAGGAGGGAGCCTCACTGGCTGGACACTAAGGAGCCCCTAGCATTCAGAGCACACAGCGCCTTTTGTGTTCTGGTCTCAGCCTCCCCTTCAGCAGTCAGAATGGACATCCATAGGCCGGATGTGGAAAGTGAGGCTTCGAGAGGTGAAGTGACTTCCCTCTGTCCCTAACCACAGGCAGCAAACAGCTGTGACATCTGGTTTGGGCAGGAAGGGAGGGGTTCCCCGTAGACCTGGGGGTCCGGCTAGTCATTCCTCAGCTCCAGTCCAAGGTAAGAGAGCTGCCCCGTCCCGGTTAGCGTGTGTGTGTGTGTGTGTGTGTGTGTGTGTGTGTGTGTGTGTGTGTGTGCGCGTGCGCGCGCGTACACGTGTGTGTATTCAATAAGCACCTTCTCCTCTGTCCTGGGTACCTGCAGGGCCCTGGAGATCCACCCCTCACAAAAGATGGTAAGGAAGGCAGCCTGGAGAGGGATAGAGCTGGTCTAGGGTGTTAAGTGTCAAGACTGGGGAGCACCAGAGTGAGCACCCTCTCTCTGGAGGGTGGGGAGGGCAAGAAGGTTGAGGTCCTGCACCCAGGACACAGATGTGGGAGCAAAGGGACCCCTGTGGAGTCACCATTTCCCTGGCACCAGCCTGGGGATGGAGGTAGGAGGCCACTAGGTGAACACCAGAGCCCTCGGGAGTCGTCTCAGGTCCACGACGTTTGCCACTGGGGACATGGGACCGGAGGGTAAGCCACTTAGTAGCTGGGTGACTTGGGCATGTCATTTAAAGCCTCTGAGCCTCAGCACCCCCTCCTTTGTTGAAAGGTGCTGTCCCCTCTACTGGGCATGCTCACCTCCTGCCTAATGAACTCCTACTCATCCTTCAATGCCCAATCCATTATGACGTCTTTATGGAATTTTCTCTACCAAGAAGCCCTTCAGTAAAGTACTCACCTCCACGCATTGTGATGGCTCCTGGGCCTGAATTTTCCCTCCACCCCCATGTGGGCTACAATCAAATCCTGCATAAAATGACAACTTATGGGGCAGCAATCCCTGGACTAGAAGCTGATACAAACAGACCTGGCCCCTGCCTTCATGGAGTTAATATTCAGTGAAAGAAACAGCCATGAATCGAGTAACAACACATAAATGTATGATCATGAGCTCTAGTGAACATGATGAAAGGCGGTCATAGGGTGCTTTGAGAGTTTGTAATAGGACGGCCTGACCCAGTGTGGGGGATCAGGCCCTGCGAACATGACAATTGGGAAAAGCTCTGAATGCTGGGAGCATATCTGTTTTTGAACAGTAGCTATTAATCAAAACTGCATATGGGTGTATTTTTCCTCACGTAGTTAATAATATGCAAAACCCTGGTTGGTCTTTCAAATGGAAATGAAGCTTAATATCTAGTGCTTTATTCATCTTTCTTTCTTTCTTTCTTTCTTTTTTTTTTTTTTTTTGGTGGTACACGGGCCTCTCACTGCTGTGGCCTCTCCCATTGCGGAGCACAGGCCTCCGGACGCGCAGGCTCAGCGGCCATGGCTCACGGGCCCAGCCGCTCCGCGGCACGTGGAATCTTCCCGGACCGGGGCACGAACCCGTGTCCCCTGCATCGGCAGGCGGACTCTCAACCACTGCACCACCAGGGAAACCCTATTCATCTTTCTTTTAACTAACTTTTTTCTAAAAAGAACTGTTGCACCTCTCCAATATTTTTCTATATGATTTCCTACTTTCACAGCCATATTTTCATTCTTCACTACAGAAATAAATACACCTGAGCAAAAAAGAGGGGGAAACAGCTGGATGGGGAGCAGAGGGAAACTGTACCAAGCAGAGGGAACAGCATGTGCAAAGGCCCTGAGGTGGGATGGTGGTGTGGACAAAAAACTGAAATGAGATGAACATGCCAGGGCAACAAAATAAGGCAGGAGAAAGTGGGCGGTGAGGCTGGAGAGGTAGCCTGGCACCTCGTGGGCCACAGGGAGAATGCTTGTCTTTAACTGAAGGACTGTGGACAGTTTTAGCAGGCATTTAGTTGGAGGGTGACCCAGACAAACTCGTGTGCTCTTAAGTGTCCCGATGGCTGCAGACTGGGTGTCCCTGTGACCCCAGGGCCCAGAGCCAGGGCACGTCATGGAGAACATGCCCAGTACATGTTTGCTGAAAAGACAGACTGTCCCAGAAATCACCCATGTTCCGGACACAGCCAGCCCTGTCCAGAGCTCTCCTCTCCTCAGGGAGGGAAGGCCATGTGCCTTTGCCTGGCAGGCCTGCCGTGGGGCTCAGCCATGCCTGCTTCTTCAACACACCGTCTGCATTGCCACCTCCCTGCCTCTGCTCCTGCCGACCCAGCCCGCCTGGATGCTCCCCTTGTTCCCCATACTCTCCCCCTCCCACCAGTTCCTTTCAACGTGTTACTCATCCGTCCAGAAAACGCTGACTCCTACTTCTTCTAAGAAACTTTACCAGGCCACATGTTTGGGGACTGACAGACCTCATGAGAGGATGAATGTGTTTTGACTCTGATGTAACCAACACTGACTATATGCCTCTCAGGAGCCCGGCACTGCATAGGGCCTTTCCCCAAACCCCGGACACCCCAACCCTTCAGGTTAGTGTAGCCATTCCATTCTACAGATGAGAAAACTGAGGTTCAAGAAGATCACTTAGTTTGTCCAAATCCCCACAGCTAGAAAGCCACAGAGCTAGGACTCTGGAACATTTGTCCATCCATCCATCCAACAAATATTTGCCAGGTGTCCACTCTGTGCCAGGGACTGTTGCAGGGGCTGAGACACATCAGTAAACAAAATATATCCAACTCCTTGCCCTTGTGGGGCTTCCAGGCTGGGAGACAGAGGCAGATAACAAACAACACGAGTGATAAATAAATAAGAACATTGCATAGAGCAGGCCAGGGTGATTGGAGGGACTGGTGGTGGTCAGGTCGACCTCTTTGGGAAGGTGGCATCCCTGAGATTCTGCTTTCCGTGGTCTCTGAGGTATGATCAGTGTCTGGAGACTTCTGGCCCAGGAGATGCCCACGAATGGGTGTACTTGATGAGAGGAGAGAGGCTAGCCTCAGCCAACATCACAATCCCAGGGTAGGAAGGCCCCTGGGATGTGATCCAACTTGACCTTCCAGTAATGCAGAAAGCCTTTATGTGGCTTCCAAGCAGACGGCTTTTCAAGCACACGCAGGGTGCCAGGAGGCTGGTTTCCTGTCTGCCTGGGCTGAGGTCATTCGTGTGGTCACACACTGGAAGTGACAGGCTGATATGCTGGCGAGGATAATCACAGGTGAGAAGCCCTCCTTCCTGGCCCTGCTTTTCCTGCAAACTGTGTGGGGCTCGGGCAAACACCTTCTTCTTCCCAGACCTCCATTTCCCATTTGTGCCATGACGGGGTGGCCCTGGATGGTCCCCCAAGACCCTTCTATCGCAGACAATACTTTGACACTCGTATTGGAAATGACAGAACTGACTCCAGAGTTTTGTCTGCATGTTCGTTCTCTCACGCATTCATTGAGTCAACAAATGTTTTTTGAGCATTTGAGTCTGTGCCAGACAGGGTGCCAGTGTGGGAAAGCCAGGCGAGAGCTTAGGGTCCCGTGGCCGGCTTCTTCTGGCTCAGGCCCAGCCAAGAGAGCGTTTCCCACCCTCCTGGGTCACCACGTCAGTGATCAGGTGTGACAATAAGAGTCCAAGGCCAGGGCACCCTTTTTCTTTGTGAAACGTGCTTTCCATTTCCACTTAATTTCCCAACTTTCATCCACACCTGAACCACTTTTATGATTTTTGCTGAACCCCCATCTCTTTCATTCCATTATTTACCTAAATTGATCTTTAAATCAATGCACGTTTTTTAAAAAAAAAAGTTTAAGCAGAAAAATTAACATCACAACCAAATATAGAAAACGAAAAATAAAAACTTGACACAAATAAAAATTAATTGTAAAAATATACAACGCAACCAAGGTGGTGATTATATTGCACCGAGACCGTTTTCTCCTGCAGCCTCTGAACCTGAAGCCTGCTCTACTTTGTTAAAAAGGAAAGTTAGCAGCCCCCCAATGGCCGTAAAGACATGCTGGCGCCAAGGAGAGACTTCCTCCTTGAGGAGATCAGGAAGGAGAGCTGGAAAAGGAAGGATATTGCTACCGCACGGGCCCGTGTCACAGGCAGAAGGCACTTGAGGTGGTTTCATGGAAGCCACCTTCCCCATCCCCTGCCCCGGAGTCTCAGGCCAAGGTTGGAAAGCGTTCATGACTTATGTGCCTGATTGGCTATTCTTCTTTCTTAAAATAATTTTAAAACTTTTGAATAACTTCAGATTTACAGAAAAGTTACGAAGACAGTAAGAGTTTCTGCTTCCCCCGGCCCCGATTTCCTCAATGTTCGCATCTTACATAACCGCGAGGCATCTGACACAATTAAGGAACTAATGTTGGTACATTACTATTAACTGAACTTTATTTGGATTTCAACAGTTTTTTTTCGCTAATATCCTTGTGTCTGTTCCAGGCTCAAACCCAAGATACTGTGTTGCATTTAATGGCCTTTCACTTCAAGGACTTTGGCAGGGGCTTCAAGGTGCTGGAGGTTGGCAGGAGGCCCTGGCGTCTGATAGGCTGAACTTCAAATTCCCGCTCTGTCTTGCATTTGGTTTGTGACGTTAGTCAAGGCACTTAATTGGGCCCAATCCTTAGTTTTTCCTCTCTGTGAAGTAAGGATCGTCAGAGACGTCTCACAGGGTATTTGAGGGGGCTTACATGATGTAATGTGTGTGAATCTGCTTTGCCCCCGGTAAACATCCCTCCATATCTGTGATGGCTGTTAAAGGCATCCAGGCTGGGGAGCGAAGTGTACTGTGTGCGCTTCCATGAAAGCCGCTTGTCCTTCCAGCACAGGTGACATTTTGGCTGTTGTTTTTCTTGGCGTGATGTAAACAAAAGACTCACAGATTCCTGGAATAGGCTGGGGAAAGGGGCCCCCCAGGAGAAAGATCCCTTCTGGAGTGAGAAGCCTGTGTGTTTCATAATGTTGAAATAGAGACCTCCTTTCCAAAACCAACCAGAAACAGATGAACAGTCAGAAAAAAAAGAAAACTCCTCAGGGCTTGGGCATCTGTCTAGATCTACCCCCTTCCACATCTCCACCCTCAGCTTGACTCAGATTCCTAAAAGTCAAGTGATCATCCAGGCAGGCTAAGAAATGAGCAATGTTGCAGCAAAAGAGGTTGCCAGGAGCTCTAATGATGGGTCCCTGTTGAGAGGCTCTGAAGGGTCACTGCTGGTGAAGATGGCATTGCAAGGTCAGCCTTGAGGCACCCAACCTGCCCCACAGTTAATAGCAAAAATACATTAAATATATACATATAAAGAGAAAAGTATATGAAGTGATAGGAAGATCTTCATAAACCAGGAATGGGATCAAAGCATAAAGATATGTGAGGCAGGCAGGAGCTCCTATAGCCCAGAAAGGAAGAGTCTAGAGCAGCCCGGACACAGCGGGAGAGGCTCCATGTTGGAGGATGGACTTGGGAGAAAGATTCCATCTGGATGGGACCGTAGATGGGGGTCCGCTCCTGCTTCGTTGCTGATCCAGCCAGATTGGTCTTATGATCTGGGGAGAAACAGGCCTTTGCTTTCCAGGAAGTCCAAGACCTCAGCAGCTGAGGAGCTCAGAGCCAAAAGTAATCTTGGAGAGCTTCTCTCTGGGCCCAGGGCACAAGCTGTGTGGGGAGGGAGTACCCAGGTTTCTCCACTCCCAAGCCTTCTCATATTGCCCTGGAAAGTCTGACTCTGCAGTTCTAGGCTGGGCCTGGGAATCTGAATTTTCACAAGACTACAGGCTCTCCTGACGATTAGCCAAGCTTGGAAAACCCCCTACTCCTTTAGGTTGCCAACTTGTGTTTCGCCAACTGTAGGTCTTTACAGAAGTCCCTGGGCGTGGGTGAATCAGCAAAGCCTGGCCCTCGGGGCTCCCACCTTTCCTCCCACTGCCTCCACCATCTTTCTATTTCCCTTTTTTCTTCTCCCCATCACTCCCTGATCACAGTCCCTGTCCCGGAGGAAGCCACACAAGGTCCAGACTGTCTGACCAGGGAGACAGACACGTAGGAATGTAAACGCTCTGGTTTGCTCCAGTTGTTTGTAAAGGAAGGGACAGACTTTTTATGGGATCCAGGGATACTTGGTGAGTGGGTGATTTGGAACTGGAGCTGGCAGGTGGAAAGGGGTTTGTCAGGTGAGAGAGTGGCGAGGGCAATCTAGACAGACTGAAAATCATGTGTGATCATACTGCATAGGGAAAGAAATGGCAGGGCTGCCTTCATTTCATTTTATTTTATTTAGTCTATTTTACTTAGGTATAGTTTATATAGTGTAAATTACACACATATTTCTGGCCATTTTTTCTTCAAAGCTCCTTCTGTCCTCCCCTACCCACTTTTTGCCTAGACTACAATTACACGTATGTTAGGCCACTTGATTTTGTCCCACAGGTCACTGGGACACTGTTATTTTTTTCCCCCAGTTTGCTCTCTTCAGTTTGGATAGCTCCTATTGCTCTATTTTCAAGCTTACTGACCTCTTCTACAATTTAGATTTTCTCATAAGCCTAGCCAGTGACTTTTTCATTTTGGATACTGAGTTTTTCATCTCTAAAAGGTCAATTTGATTCTTTTTTATACATTTGATTTTTCTCACATTATATCAATGTTTTATTATTGAAGCATATTTAAATAACTATTTTAAAGTCCTTGTCTGTTAATTCCATAATTTCAGTCATGTCTGTGTCTGTTTCCACTGACTGATTTTTTTCTTCTGGACATGGATCACATGTTCCCATTTCTTAGAATATTTAACAGTTTTTGATTGGATGCTGGACATTGTAGCATTACAATTTTTTGATCTGGGTTTTGTTGTCTTCCTCTATGGTGTGTTGACATTGGTTTTGACAGTGAACTAAATTACCTACAAATCTACTTTATTCTGTCAATGCATATTTTCAGGTTTTGTTAGGGTGTCTAGAACAGCTTTAAACCAAAGTTAATTTAGCCTAATGTCAAGATGCAACACTTCCAGGGTCTCTACTGAATGCCCCAGGTGTTCCATGAGGTCTCTTCACTCTGGCTGGTTATAACCTAAATATCTCCCCATGCTATGTGAATCCTAGGAATTGTTCTGCTTACATCTTAACAGCAGGGATTTTTGGTTGTTTGTTTTTGTTTTTGACCAACTTTGTGGAATTTCACTTTGTACATGCAGAGCTGAGCACTTAGCTTTGGATTTAAGCTAATGTACCTTTTTGCTGCACAAATTGTAGCTTCCTCAGCTTTCCCAAACTCTGATGCCCATCTTCTAAGCAAACCTACCATGTTCTCCTTGGGATCCCCTCCCTGTGTACAGAATGTGCCAAGAGGCAGAAAATAGAAACAATTATACAACTTATCTCATTTGTTTCCCTTCTCTGCCTGTTGTTCGGTGTCTGAATTGTTTCATATTTTTTGTGTCTCAATTGTTTCATATATTTTGTCCAGTTTTCTAACTGCAAGTCCAATGTCAGACTTATCTTGGCCAGAAGTGTAAGTCAATTCAAATTTTATATACGTATATACCTGTGGAATCCTAATTAAGACCCTAAAACAGTCTCTTTTGCTCATTTCCAGTCAGCATCACTCCTCAGAGATAAATTGCTCATTTAATTTTATCTCAGTTATTGAGCACTTATTATTGGCCAAACAGTGCTGTACAGGGAGAACAATATAGACAACTTCCTGATTCATTAAATTTTCAGCCACACAAATAAAAGCAAAATTATGACAATGGTAGGTATTTCACTAAGAGTTTAATGGTGCTATGAAAACATTTCATAGGAGGAATTTTTCTTATCTGGGTAGTCAAAGAGATCTTTTTTGAGGAGGCTACATGAGCTAAGATCTAAACAATGAATATGAAGTAATTAGGGGGAAGGTCACTGAGGGGAGTGTGGGTAACACGCTAGGAGCAGGGTCCAACAAGAATCACCTGTGAGGATCATGAAAATGGGTGGAATGGCTGGACATAGCAGTCTGAGTATTGACTTTGAGATGTGTGATGAAGTTAGAAGGGCCAGCAGAGCACAGGCTCTGTGGGTTGGATTAAAGATCAGTGCCCACTCTGGGAAATAGGAGGCCGTTAGAACACTTAAACAACGTAAATGATATGTTGACAAGAGGACTGAGGAAGAAGGAGGTGCAAGGATGAGTCCTAGGTTTGAATAACTAGGTGAGTGGTGGTGCCGTGGAAGGAGATATTGAAAGAAAGTTTGGGTTGTAACTTTGGTTGGGAGATGGTGCTTGGGAAAGAGTCTCAGTCCCATTTCGGTCACATTGAGCTTAAGGTTCATTTGCGACATCAGAAGGAGATATCAAGTAAGTGGTTAAATACATGAAGTTCAGAAGAAAGGTCTGGGCTGGAGCTTGCAAGTAATGAATGATTTGCATCTCTTAGTAATGAAACCGTGGGCGTGATGAGGTCAGCTGGAGAGAGAGGAGAGATTAAAGGGAAGAGGGCAACACAGCCAAGTACGGATGCTGGCAGGCTCGCCAACACGTGAGGAGTGGGAGAAGAGGAGCCAGCAGAGGAGACAAGGGGGAGAAGCAGAGAGATAGGATACATCTAGGAGAACGCGGTGTCCCAGAGCCGAGGGCAGGGAATGCTTAAGGGCTGAGTGTGGTCTCCAGTGTCAGAGGCTCCTGGGAAGTCAGGGAAGATGAGAACTTAGATATGTTCATGGCCTGGTCCTGGTTCTGTGGACCCAGAAGCCAGGCTAGAGTGGGCCAGGGGCTGAGTGGAAGGTGAGGCCACGAATACACAGCTCTTTCAGATTTGGGCCGTGGTGGGGAGGATGGAGATAGGGCACTAGCTAGAAGGGAATGTGTTGTTGGTGGTGGTGGTTTGTCTTAATGGACAAGACTTGAACGTATTTATAAATAAATAAAAACAAACTTATGCGTACCAAAGGGGAAAGGGGGGGGCGATAACTCAAGAGTTTGGGATTAACATATACACACTATTAGACATAAAATAGATAACCAGCAAAGACTTACTGTATAGCACAGGAGATATGCTCAATATCTTGTAATAACCTGTAAGGGAAAAGAATATGAAACAGAATAGATATATATGTATGTATAACTGAATCACTTTGCTGTACACCTGAAACTAACTCAAGTTCAGCTGTAAAATCACTATACTTCAATAAAAGATAATTAACTATTTTAAAAAGCCAGTGGCAAGGATCCAGTTGAGTAGTGTTTAAACACAGACTAGAGAGGTGTAAGGGTCCAGCGATGGAGATAAAGGAAGGTTTCTAGAGTTTGGGGAGGGAGGTGGACCTTGGAAGTAATAGGGGAGGGGAGGAGTGCTGGGGAAAGCAGGGGTATGTCTGATGGGGGAGGGGAGGCAGTTCCTTTTCTGAGGGTCTCTCTTTAATGTGAGGTAGGCGGCAAGGTCGTCTGGTGTGTGTATGTGTGTGCACGCATGCGTGGGGACATGTGTTTGCGGCAGGGTGAGGAGTCCATCTCAAGGAAAAGGAAAAGGTTGAGACGTTCCCCAAAGTCTGTGCGCGCGTGCGTTGATGGGAGCTCTGTTGCCAGGCAAACGGAGGTGGCTGATTGGGAACTCACAGTGGACCAGCCTGCCTTGCTGAGCCTCCTTCCCCACAGCACTGGCACCGAAAGAGCAGAGAGGCGGCTCATTCCGGGTTTGGGGACTCACCAAAAGTGAGTGTCACAGACACGGCGGCCCCGGGGAACATCGGGTTGGGGAATTAGATGAAGCTCTTTGATAGCCAAGCTAGAAAAGGAGGCAAATGAAGACAGGAGAGGGTGCGTGCTCTAAGGTTAATGGGAGCAGCTGTCCAGGAAACAGGACCAGCTGTGCGCTCCAGGGTAAAGCTGGGGGGCAGGTAAGTTGGGGCCCAATGGAGAAAGATCTTGATCGCCAGGAGCTGGGCATCCCTCCCCAGGTTGGAGGGGAGCCATGCAGGGGTCTGAGCAGGTGGGTGATCCCCGAGATTTGCATCTGGGGAAGCTCAGGCTGTCTGCAGTGTGGTTAGTGACGGGGGCTGGAAGACTGAGGGATTGAGGGGGTGTGAGCCTGTGGAGGGTGAGATGAAGGCAGTGGGGCCTGGGAAGGAGGACCCCAGACGGGGAGAGCACAGAGAGGACGGAGTGTCCCTGTCACCCCGTCAGGCAGAGCCCCGGGCAGGACGCACACGTACCTCTAGACCACGGTCGTCCCCACAAAGAGAGGGGTGACGGTCTTCGTGGGGCTGGGAGAGAGAACGAGTGGCCTCGGGTGGGGGCGGAGAGAGGACAAGCGGGGAAAGAGGTTGGATTTTTTTTTTTTTTTTTGGCTGCAGTGAGAGGCATGTGAGATTTTAGTTCCCCGACCAGGGATCGAACCCACGGCCCCTGCAGTGGAAGTGCCAAATCTTAACCACTGGACCGCCGGGGAAGTCCCAGGAGGTTGGATTTTAAGAGCTGACAGAATGAGCTTTTTTCCTGGAGCTTTTCCCCCAAGAGCACAAAGACCTGCCTCTTGAGGCCTGTGGATGTGGAGCCCAGGCTGTCAAGTAAGGAGCCCTCTCTGAGGCCCAGAGAGCAGCAGCAACTTGCCTAAGGTCACGTGGAGGCCAGCGCCATTGACAGGGCCGGGACTCTGACCAGCCAACACCCCTGAGAGGCTACTAGCTCAGAGGGTGCCCCGTGCTCAGCCCAGATCCCCACTCAGCAGGATTGGGGGCATGGAGTCCGAAGTCCTCCATCAAGGCCATGTCTGCTGATGGGGATGTGGGCTCCCGGGGAGGCACAGGGTGTTAACGGGTGCCCCACCCCACCAAGACCTCTCCAGGATGGGACTCTGGCCCCTGGTAGGATGGCCTGGAGCTCCCTGGTGTCTCATCCCTGAACCTGGCAGCAACTCCCTTCCCCCTGGGCCCGGCCTACAGCCTCTCCCCCTCTCACAGTCGCAAATATCCAGCCACAAGCCCATCTCTCCACCCGGCTCCCAAGTGAAGAACGCAAAAGCACCAGAGCCATGAAGGAGAAGCGGCTTTGATCTATGCCCACCGGGCCCAGGGTGGGGATGGCTTAGGGGCTCAGCTTGGAACGTGTGGCTAAAGAGTCCAGTAGGTGGGTGGATCTATGTGAGCCCAGCTTAGAGAGAAAACTCAACTCTAGTCAAACAGACACAAAGCTACAAAACAAAAAATTGATGCATCAAATAAATGGAAATGGAGAGACATTTGCAGTTTCCTAAAAGAATTATTCATTCAGCAAGAAGATTCCTCATATACTTTCCTCTAATTTTAGTCGTATTTGGTACAATAAAGTGTTATCCAATTTACATAAATTTAGTTTCAACAAAGAGGCTGTTGGGAACGTGGGTATCACGTTGGGACTGGCCTGACATAGGCAAGCGCCCTATTGCTCTCGATCCTCTGAACAACTCTACAGGGTACAGGTAATTATCCCTATGTCACAGAGCGGAGAAAGAAAACTGAAGTCCAGAGAGGTTAAAAACTTGCCCATTGGGGCTTCCCTGGTGGCGCAGTGGTTGAGAATCTGCCTGCCGATGCAGGAGACACGGGTTCGTGCCCTGGTCCGGGAAGATCCCACATGCCGCGGAGCTGCTGGGCCCGTGAGCCATGGCCGCTGAGCCTGCGCGTCCGGAGCCTGTGCTCCGCAACGCGATAGGCCACGACAGTGAGAAGCCCGCGTGTAGCTAAAAAAAAAAAAAAAAAAAAAAATCTTGCCCATCGTGAACGTCAGAGTTGATACAAGCCCAAACCTGACTTACTCCAAAACTGCTAGAGTTTCCAGCTGCTGTCGGGTCACTTAGTCCAAAATCTGCCCGGTGCCAGTCTTGCTGGATGAGGCCCATGGAGGGGGCAGGAATTTTAGTATTCTTATGGGGCAGGTGTGCTAGTGACAAAATCTCTGTTTTTGTTTACTATTGGAAAATGTCCTGATCTCTCCTTAACTTTTAAAGGGCAGTTTTGCCAAATGTAGAAATCCCCTGGTTGACAGGGCTTTTTTTCTTTGGGTGCTTTGAATATGCAATCCAACTACCTTCTAGCCTCCCTGGTTTCTGATGAGAAATCAGCTGTGAATCTTACTGAGGATATCTCGTACATGATGAATCACTTTTCTCTTGCTGTTTTCAAGATTCCTTCTTTAGCCTTTGCTTTTGACTGTTTGATTACGATGTGTCTAGGTTGTGGATCTCTAAGTTTATACTATTCAGATACTGCTGAGATTTTTGAATTTTGTACATGAATGTTTTTCATCAAATTTCAGAAGTTTTTGCACATTATTTCTTCCCATAATCTTTCTCCCTTTTTCCTCTCTTCTCTTTCTGGGATCCCATTATGTCTATACTGGTATGCGTTATGGACTGTCACAGGTCTCTGAGGCTCTATTCATTTGTCTTCATTCATTTTTCTCTCTGTTCCTCTGACTATAATATCTCAATTACTCTATCTTCTGGTTCACTAGTTTTGGGGTTTTTTTTTCCCTTCTGCTTAGTCTAATCTGCCATTGGGCTTCTCTAGAGAATTTTTTTTTTTTTTTTTTTTTTTTGCGTTACGCGGGCCTCTCACTGCTGTGGCCTCTCCCGCTGCGGAGCACAGGCTCCGGACGCACAGGCTCAGCGGCCATGGCTCACGGGCCCAGCCGCTCCGCGGCACGTGGGATCTTCCCGGACCGGGGCACGAACCCGCGTCCCCTGCATCGGCAGGCGGACTCTCAACCACTGCGCCACCAGGGAAGCCCTCTAGAGAATTTTTTAAAAAATGTTTATTTGTTTATTTATTTGGCTGCACTGGGTCTTTGTTGCGGCATGTGGGATCTTTAGCTGCAGCATGCAGGACCTAGTTGCCTGACCAGGGATTGAACCCGGGTCCCCTGCACTGGGAGAGCGGAGTCTTAGCCACTGGACCACCAGGGAAGTCCTCTAGAGAATTTTTTATTTCAGTTACTGTGCTTTACAACTCCAGGATTTCTATTTGTTTCTTTTCAAAAATAATTTCTATCTTATTATTCATGCTCTTTATTGGATGAGACGTCATTCTCATATTTTCCTTTAGTTATTTAAACATGGTTTCTTTTAGTTGTTTGAACATGTTTAAAATAGCTGATTTAAAGTCTTTGCCTGAACTTCCTCAGGAAAATTTCTATTGATTGTCTTTTTTTTTTTTTTTTGGCTGCGTTGGGTCTTCATTGCTGCGCAGAGGCTTTCTCTAGTTGCGGCGAGCAGGGGCTACTCTGCATTGCAGTGCACGGGGCTTCTCATTGCAGTGGCTTCTCTTATTGTGGAGCACGGGCTCTAACCATGCAGGCTCCATAGCTGTGGCTCACCGGCTCAGTAGCTGTGGCTCACAGGCTCCACAGTGCAGGCTCGGTAGCTGTGGCGCACGGGCTTAGTTGCTCCGCGGCATGTGGGATCTTCCCAGACCAGGGCTGGAAGCCATGTCCCCCGCATTGGCAGGCGGATTCTTAACCACTGCGCCACCAGGGAAGCCCTGATTGCCTTTTTAAGTTGACTTTATTTTTAAAATTAGTTTTAGTTTCACAGAAACATTGAGGGAAAGTGCAGATTTCCCATCTACCCTCCACCATGCAGAGCCCCCTCCATTACAAACATCCCCCACCAGAGAAGTATGTTTGTTACAGTTGATGAACCTACACATCATAATCACCCAAAGTCCGTAGTTTATTTTCACTCTTAGAGTTTTACATTCCATGGATTTGAACAAATGTATAATAATATGTACCCATTATCATGGTATCATACAGAGTGTTTTCACTGCCCTAAAAACCTCTGTGCTCTGCCTCCCACCACTGATCTTTTTACTGTCTCCAAAGTTTTGGCTTTTTCAGAATATCATACTGTTGGAATCATACTGTATGTAGCCTTTTCAGATTGGCTTCTTTCACTTAGTAATATGCATGTAAGGTTCCTATTTGTCTTTTCATGGCTTGATAGCTCATTTATTTTTATCTCTGAATAATATTCCATTGCCTGCTTGTACCATAGTTTTTTCATCCATTCACCTACTAAAGGACAACTTTATGTGTCCTTGGAAACTTTTGTTTCCAAGTTTTGGCAATTATGAATAAATGCTATGAAAACACGTGTGCAGGCTTTTGTGTGGACATAATTTTTTATTCCTTTGAATAAATATCAAAGAACATGGTTGTAGGATCATATGGCAAGAGTATATTTATTTTTGAAAGAATCCACCAAACTGTCTCCCCAAGTGGCTGTACCATTTTACATTTCTGCCAGCAATGTATGAGAGTTCATAGCTCCACATCCCAGCTAGCCTTTGGAGTTGTCAGCGGTCCAGATTTTGGCCATTTGAATAGGTATGTAATGGTATCTCACTGTTGCTTTAATTTGCATTTCCATAATGACATATGATGTGAAGCATCTTTTCATATGTTTATTTGCCATCTGTATATCTTCTCTGTTGCAGTATCTGTCAGGGTCTTTGGCCCATTTTTTTAATCCAGTTGTTTGCTTTCCTATTGTTAAGTTTTCGGAGTTCTTTGTATATTTTGGATAACAGTCGTTTATCAGATGTGTCTTTTGCAAATATTTTCTCCCAGTCTGGCTCATCTTCTCATTCACTTGTCATTGTGTTTCACAGAGCAGAAGTTTTTAATTTTAATGTAGTTCAGCTTATCAATTATTTCTTTCATGTATAATGCTTTTGGTGTTGTATCTAAAAAGTTATTGCCATACCTGAGATCATCTAGGTTTTCTTCTATATTATCTTCTAGGTGTTTTATAGTTTCGTATTTTATTTTATTTTATTATTATTATTATTTTTTTGCGGTACGCGGGTGTCTTACTGTTGTGGCCTCTCCTGTTGCGGGGCACAGGCTCTGGACGCGCAGGCTCAGCGGCCATGGCTCACAGGCCCAGCCACTCCACTGCATGAGGGATCTTCCCGGACTGGGGCACGAACCCGCATCCCCTGAATCAGCAGGCGGACTCTCAACCACTGCGCCACCAGGGAAGCTCCCGTTTCTTATTTTAAATTTGGGTCTGTGATTCTTTTCAAGTTAATTTTTATGAAGTGTATAAAGTCTGTGTCTATGTCTATATTCTTTTTTTTTTTTTTTTTTTGGCATATCGATGTCTGTTGTTCCAGCACCATTTGTTGAAAAGACTTTTTGCTCCATTGTATTACCTTTGCTCCTTTGTCCAAGATCAGTTGACTGTATTTATGTGGGTCAAGTTGGGGGCTCCCTATTCTGTTCCATTGATCTATTTGTCTGTTCTTTTATCAGTAACACACTGTCTTGATTACTGTAGCTTTACAGTAAGTATTGAAGTGGGCTAGTGTCAGTCCTCTCACTTTGTTCTAGGATTCCAGCCCTATTTTTTTCCCTTCAGTGACTGCCAGGCTGCTCTATCTCACTGCAAATGCAGACCATTATTTTTTCAGGCTACAAAAGAGCTGGGAAGTGGAGAATGGAAGTAGGGCAAGTTAAAATATCACAAAGCTCACTGTTCTTACCAAGATTTAGTTGTTTTTCTTTAATAAATTATTCCTGATTTTCTGAAAGCATTTGGTTAATTTCCAGAGTTCTAAGAAAGTTAATTCTGACCATTGTTGCAGTTTTCTCATGGTTTTTATGGAGGAAAGAGTTTTCAGAGGTCCTGACTTCACCATTCTTGCTGTCTTCACCTCACTAATTGTACTTCGCCATAAAGACGTCTCTTCTCTCTTTGTGCTGGCCACGTAGGAGAAGCCCTTTAACCCTGCGTATATGCAGGTAGAAGCTTCCCATCCCTGGTGAGCGAGGGGACCACTGTATAGGTTTCAATGATGCACCGGGTGGAACAACTCGCTTTTGGGGTGGATCCAGAGCCAAACTACTCTGTGCTGCAGATGGACTACAGCAGAGACACGGTGGCCTTCTTTGTCCTCCCTGGTGAGGGCAAGGTGAGGCAGCTGGAACACGCCTCGTCAGCCAGGAGACTGGGGAAGTGGAGCCGCTCACTCCAGAAGAGGTGGGTACGTATGCCAATTTGCTGTGGCCCGAGGCAGGTGGTGGTGCACACCCAAGGATGAGGAAAAGGTCATGAGAACAGCCGTTGAATAAGCACTCCTGCAAATCGAGCACCAGCTACATGCTGGACAGTGAGCTTGGGACTGCAGACCTGTTCCCCCTTGAACTTCACGAATACCTGACAGATGAGAAGTCTTACCACCCCCATTCACAGATAAGGAAATAGAGGCTCCAAAAGGAGAAGTGAGTTGCCCCAGGTCACGTAGCTAAGAGATCACTGCAAAAGTAATATGCCACGGTAGCTATTCTGTGCCAGCAGAGCTCACGCTATCGGCCCATTCGATATTGAATTCTGTCGAATTATTGCATAAACACTCAACACACCAATTCACCTATACAATGAGGATAATAAGATTATCAAACTCACAGGTTGTTGAAAGGATAGAATAAGTTACTATTGTTAAAGTGCTTAGAAGCATGAATGAGGGGTGGTAAGTGTTCAATAAATGTTAGTCAGTAGTAATATTCTTATTAGTTCTGTAGTTTTTATGGAGAGTATCAAAAGGGTGTTAATCATAAGATAACAAGGCATGTCGAAGTCTTCTGCACAGTCTCTTAGCAATACCATCATTCCCAGGAGCTCATAGTCTAGGAGGAGAGAAAAGATAGTTTTAGGGATAACTGTAATTCAAGAAAGACAAAGGTCAGTGCGTGGGCAGAGTCCCGTGGCACTTCTGAGCCACGAGAGATCACAGCTGACTCTGGGATTGAGGGAAGGCCTCAGTGAGGTGGCACATTTGAGCCACAGGTATGGAGAGGACATAGGGGCTTGGGAAGGGCATTTTGGTAAAGGAAACAGCACTCACAAAGGCAAAGTGGGGATCAAGGGACACTGTAGGATGTTTCAGAGTTTCCTTCTCCCCTAGACTGCAACCAGGGATGGATAGAGAAAGAGGAGGCAGCACGGAGACTGGGGTGGGGGAGGGGTCTCTAAAGAGCAGCAGCCAGAGCAGAAAGGAGATGGAGACGGCCAAGCCAGTGCAGGAGACAGTAACGGGGGCGAGAGAGCTGTCCCTTGTGCTGGATGTCCCAAGAAGTCCCCCAGTGAGGAATTTAAGTGTTCATCCAACACTTCTGTGTTTTCACTTCTGTGTCTAAGTACATGGCCTTGGGAAAAGAACTGAAACTAAGACTTACCATCTTAAAAATGGAGATAATGTTGATGCATGTGTCTGGGACAGTGCCTGGCACATAATAAATGCTCAATAAATGTGAGCTATTCACTCTTGGTTCAGAAAAAACCATCGCAGAGAAAGAAAAAAGTGTACCAAACTCTAGGCCTACGCTGTTCAATATAGGATCCACCAGCCCCGTGTTGTAATCTAAATTTAAATTACTTAAAATTAAATAACATTTTACATTTACTTCTTGGCACTATCCACGTTTAAGTTGCTTAATGGCCACATGGGGCTGACTAGTGACTACCGTATTTAACAGCACAGGTAGAGAATATTTCCAACTTTGCAGAAAGTTCTACTGAACTTTGCTGCTCCCAGGGGTTAGCAGGGTTTGTCTCAGGAAGGGTGGCGAGAGGCGCACTCTGGGCCAGGGATGGTAGACACACTTCCGTCGCTGCCCAGTGCCACCCCTGGGCCTCTGCTATGGTCACCTTTGCTTGTCCCCCTTCTCAGCTCTGCCCCCTACTTCATTAGGGGGCCCATTTTTCATCCCGTATATCTCCAAAGCTGGACTTGCTCATCCAGGAGGCTTACTTCCCGAGCAAGCTGGGTTGGTGGTCTGGGATGTATTGATCCCTCTAGCAGCAACCAGTGCCTGGAGGAAGAGCGGAGTCTCCTGAAGTGTCACCTAGAATGGTCGCCATGGGCTCGTGATCACATCTTGTGCTTTCTTCTTTTCCACAGGTGCTTAGAGGTGTTCATTCCAAAATTTTCCATTTCCTCCTCCTATAACCTGGAAATATCCTCCCAAAGATGGGCATCTGGGATGCCCTTGACAAAAATGCTGATTTTTCTGGAATCACAAAGAAAGACTTCCTTCAAGTTTCCAAAGTGAGTTGGTTGATTAGCATATTTGCATGAAAGTGTGAGTCGGAAGGGCCTGTAGAGACTGGCTGGTGGAGCGCCCTCATCTCATTGATTAACAACCAGAGGCCCCAAGAGGCAAAGTGACTTCTCTGTACCAGGAGGGCTGGATTTCACAGCTGCCAGGCCTGTGGCTTTATGGCTGTCATACCACTGATACACAGGCATCTTTTATGTCCTGAATTTGTCAGTCACCATGTGTGCCCACATAATGACCCTGTGGCTGGAACCACCCGGCCCAGCTCTCTAGTCTATATGCTGACCACTGTTCCTTTCACTCACAGAGTCCAGCCACGCTGGCCTTCTCTTAGGTCTCTTCAAATAAATGTTCCTAAGGTCCAACTACAGTGCTCTGAGACTCAGATGTCTACTTGGCAGGCAGCTCTGCTGCCTCAAACCCACTGCAGATGAGTAGCTGTCCCCTGGCATTTGACCTCACCTCCCTAAAGCCTAGGTGCTCACACCGAGGTCATAATGTGGCTGCTCATAGGCCATGAGTACCCTGTAGATGTGTTGTGCTTGGTCTGCAGTCAAAAGAAAGGAAGAAGAAAGGGAGGAAGAAAAAGAAAAAAAGAGAGGGAGGGAGGGAGGAAGGAAGGAAAGAAAAGAAGGAGGGAAGGAGGGAGGAAGGGAGGAAAGGGAGCTGACTTCTAAAATGTAACATACTGGACCTAAAATTTTAGATTCTGATTCTCTTCATTGAACATTTACTATGTGCCAAGCCCAATTCCCACATGGCAACAGTGAGGCCCAAACAGTCAGCCCAAGGGAGCCCTCCAGGTGCCCCAGGTGCCCCCTGCTCTTATAAGACATCTCATCATCTCATGGGGGTTACCTGCCCCTGTCCACATATGAGTTTCTGATCCCCAACCTAATAATTTATTTTTATAACAGATTATAATGGTCAGAAGTGGTCCTGGGCCACAGAAGGGGATCTTTGTCCCCGGTGTTCAGGGCAAGAATGCAGAGAGGTCCCACTGCAATATGATGACCGTAATGAACCTTTCCCATGAGATGCTTTTCTGCGCATATGAAAAACAGTGATTAAAGTTAACATTTAAAAAAAGAAAAAGAAAAACAATGATTGTAATTGTCGGGAGTTCTCCAGCCCCCTGCAGTTGGGGAGTACATTAATTTCTTCCCTAGAAGACCAAGCAGGGGTCCACCATGTAGTAATCCCTAACCTAGGTCTCCTGTGCAACAATTGTAGCAATTACAATTGCTGGTAAGTTCATGAGCACGTGCTTTGTAGGATCTTTAACTCCCTGGATAAACCTGTGGGAGGCATGCAGTTATGATCATCCTTTAATAGAAATGAAAATTGAAGCACACAGCACCCAAATAAGTCTGGGAGGTGGCAGAACTGCGACTCATTTAAGTCCGTGCTGAAGGGCCAAGTGACCAGTAACCACAGCAGCTGCAGTTAGTTGAGCAAACCTAATGCCAGGTATCACCTTGGAGCCTCTCGAGGGGGTGTCCCTGTTCCTAGACGAAACAGCAAAACCCGGTAAATGAAGGTGTCTGCATGCGGACTGCTGATGTTTATTTTTCCCTTGGCAGGTGGCCCACGAGGCTGTGCTGGACGTCAGAGAGGAGGGGACTCAGGCTGCAGCAGCCACCATCCCCAAACTTAGAGCCCAGTCCATGGCCCTTCTGACTCCACCGTCTGCTTCAATAGGTCCTTCATGCGGCTGATTATAAACAAAGCCACACAGACCATGCCCTTCCTTGGGAAATGTGGGAACCCCACTAAGTTCTAGGTGGAAGAAGCCCTGTCATCGGAAGACACACTGACATGCACAGAAAACGACCATCCACGCTGCCTGACGCCCCTGATGTGGAAGCGAGCCGCCTTCTGCTGTAAGGTTCCACCTGACCCTGGCAGAGCCGCCTTCAGCTCAGTCATCAAAGGCAGCAGAGGTCCCGGTCACAAGCCAAAGCCCATTGACCTCCAGGTGCTTTTCCACAAATTCTCCCAGGTGACTAGCTTCATGGAACAATTCTGGAACAATTCCTCGGAGCCCCTGGGAAGGGTGACATATAGGTCAGTCACCTTCATTGCAGAATTACAATAATGAGTTCAATAAACCCAAAGTGTGAAGTCAGCCAGCAGCAGTGTTCCCACACGCCTCTAGGGTCTTCCCCTGAAGGTGGTCTATCTTGCTAAGTGGCAGTGGCTGGGTTGCTAATATGTGACATTTCAGGGGCTGCACGCATTCATTCATCCACTCATTAAACAAAAACGTATTGAGCACCTACTACGTGCTAGGAGTCAACCAGACAAACAAGTCCCTGGCCAATTGGGCCTCCATGGGGGCAACAGGCGGCCACCACCGCAACTGTAAGACCAAACCTGTAAGGAAACCTGATTGTTGCAGGTTACGATGAGTGCCGTGAAGGTACGGCATAGGGTGATTTGAAGGAAACGAGATGGCGAGGGGGGTTTCTGTGAGCACAAAGGCTGAGTCTGCGCTGAGCAGGTGCGCTGGAGGGACAGCAGGGTGCCCTTGTGGCTGGGCAGAACCAAAGGTCAGAGAGGTAAGGGGAGGTCAGATCGCGCAGGGTGTTATTGGCTAAGGAAAGGAGTCTGGGTGTGTGGGGAGAGGGCATTAAACCAGCGCAGTTTCTCAAACCGGAAAATGAAGGGTTAAGGTATGGGCTGTGAAGACCTCTCTGAGTCTGTGCAATGGTTTTCCATCATCCCGGCTCCCGCCTTCCCGGCTCTGACGCTTTCACACACGTACACACAGCCCTTGCGTTCGTCCTCCTCCCTGCTGGTTGGTAGTGACGATGGCCTGGCTGCCTGACTCTGCTTCCTCAGGACCAGAGGTGCAGAGGGTGCAAGGGCCGCGGGTGTCGGGCAGAGACGGCTCCAGCATCCTCCCTCCTCCCCCATCCCAAATCCCATCTGCAGGCAGGCCGTTCTGGCTCCTTCCTTTTCAGATTCTGAGGGCACCAGTGTCCCACACCACCTCAGATGTGCTAGGGGGCCTCACGTTGTCTTTTCCAAGTTCTTTACACAGAAAGAAACGGGGACTTCCCTGGCGGTCCAGTGGTTAAGACTCCACGCTTCCACTGCAGGGGCGTGGGTCTGAGCCCTGGTGGGGGAACCGAGATCTAAGTTCTAATTGATCCAACGTTCCAGATCCACCTAGTGTTGTCGCTAGTTAGCCAGAGCATGGCAGCCACCGCTTTTGAAAGCTAACTCCCCCTGCAGTGTCTATTGCTAACGGCATTCCTCGGCTGTTAACTAACTATCCCTAGAATGTGAATAAAAACAATTGCTACCTCGCTCGTGTCTGTGCAAGGACATCACAGAAATATGGTCACTCGGGACATTGGAACATCTGGCTTTTCCAAGTGAGTGTTTCTTCTCCACCTGCCCAGTCACCTGCCCAGTGGCTCCACGTGCAGGCATTGGGGTGAGTTGAGTACCTTCTGTGGACCAGACACAGCACTGAGGCTGAGGCTACAAGGAACTAATCCTGCCTCGTGGGGTTTACAATCCGGAGTGGAGGACGGGGAGATACCGTAAGCGATGGGTCAATACGGCCCTTCACGAAATTTTAGGACAAGAATGTGGAGCTGCTGATGTGACTCGAAAGCATCCGCTTGGGCATAAGCACTGAGGAAGCCCCCCCCCCCCCCCCGAGTGCAGCACAGCCACCTCACGTGGTACCACTGCTCCCTGGGGAACGGCGGCCACCCATGTGCTGAGGCAGACAGAAGCTGGGCCTGGGGATGTGGCATCCGTGACCCCCCCACCCCAGCTCCACCCCCGTGCGGGACAGTTGCACAGCACCGGGACAAAAGGGACCATGGAGCTCAGGAAAAAGGATTTCAAAAGCCTCCAGTTCCAGCTCCCAGTCACGGTTGGAAACCCAGGGCTCGTGCATCACTGGGTGGTCATGTGAGTCAACACAGAAAGTCCTCAGGACAATGTCCAGTGAAGGCTAGCCATTAATGTCATTGTTCTTACTGTTTCCATATCAGGAACGTTTGAAAACAACAAGGACGTTTCTTTCCTGCTCCTTTCCCAGCCGGGAGTTGAGAAGAAAAGGCAGAAGCATTTGTGCAGACTGTTGTGCCCGCCGGCATCCTCTGTCCCACTCAGACCTCAGGACCACCCACACCCCCAAAGGGTCCCTTTTCATTCCCCGGTGTGGGGCTGATCTCTGGTACTAATATACCCTCACTCCCCCCGGCTCAGCAGATCCCACAGAAAATGTGTTCAGAGGCCCAGCTTTAAAATGAAATACTATGGGGCTTATTTATTCGTTGAAGCCCCAAATTACAATCTTTCTGTACTAAGGAACTTACATAAAATGTACTTAAGAAAGGAGGCTGGTGTTGCTGTCCTTGATAAATAATGTCATTACCGAAGACGAGAGGAAGCATTAAAAGAGTTTTTAAAAGCCCTCATCTCTGAAAGTTTGCTCGCTACCCTTAAGTCCAGGATCTACTACCAAAAGAGGACATGACTGGGTTAGGAGCGCGGCTGTGGTGTCAGGTAGACGTGGGTGGGTGTGAATCCCAGCTTTGTCCCCTGCTAGCTGTGCGACTGTGGGTGAGTTACTGAACCTCTCTGAGCCTGTATCCACAGCTCTAAAACAGGAGCAGTAATAATACTACCTGCCTTGGTGCGACTGTTGTGAGGGTTAAATGAGATACTGCAGATCAGGTGTGACACTCGGTGCCATGCGGCGCAGGGGTGACCACTGGTGCTATTCAATGTACACAGTGATCTAGGCAGAATGAGGGCTGGCAGCCCCACCTCCTCTAGCTCAGAAATGCCCCGAGGGACCCACGGTGGAGAGCGATGGCCCTTGGGAGGGAATGGGGGCTTCTCTGTGAAGATAGGGTCCCTCCGAGGAATATAACGTACTCATTTGTTCATTTACTCAATGTCTGTACACCTACTGTGTGCCAGCACAAAGGAGAGAATCATGAATTACATACAGATTATTCCAACAAAGATTTCACAGCCTCGAGGAAATGAATCCAAGTATTTTGTGAGCCAGCGTGATGAGAGGTGAGCACAGAGTATTATGGGGGCTCACAGAGCCTAACCCAGCCCAGGTGGAAGGAGAGAAGGGTCGCTGTCAGGAAAGGCTTTCTCAAGGGGAGATCTGAGCTGAATCCTGAAGAGTCAGTAGGAGCTGAGTTAGCCTGAGAAGGAGGAGGAGTGGAGACAGGGTTCCAAGGCAGGAGGCACAGTGCCTGGCTCCCAGGGGACTCAGAACCCCATAGAATGTCAGATGTCAGCCAGGAGAGCATCATGTATTGGGTGCGTACTGCGTACATACATTAAGTCATCAAGCTCTCGGAACAAGCTACACAATAGATACTATTTCCTCCATTACAGAGGAGGAAGCGAAGGCTCAGAAAAGTGAATAACTTGCTCAAGGTGGCCCCGCAGACGACAGTCAGGGCTGGTGTTCACTTCCAGGTCCATGTGACCCCAGCCCACTATCTTTCCCACAAAGCCTGCCGCCACGGCCCGTCTTTCTATTTTTTAAAATAGCTTTATTGAGTTCATAATTTGCATACTGAAAAATTCACCCATTGTACATGTATAATTCAATGATTTCTCATTCATTCATATCATTCTGCAGCATCACCTCTATCCAGTTTTAGAACATTTTAACTACCAAAACATGTCCTCAAGCCCATTTTCAGCCTATCCTAGCACTCATTCTCAACTCCAGGCCACCACTAACCTGCTTTCTCTTTCTAAAAAATTTACGTTTTCTGGATTTCTTATAGAAGTTGTATCTTACATAGTCTTTTTTTTTTTTTTTTTTTTTTTTTTTTGTTACGCGGGCCTCTCACTGCTGTGGCCTCTCCCGTTGCGGAGCACAGGCTCCGGATGCGCAGGCTCAGTGGCCATGGCTCACGGGCCCAGCTGCCGTGGCATGTGGGATCTTCCCGGACTGGGGCACGAACCCGCGTCCCCTGCATCGGCAGGCGGACTCTCAACCACTGCACCACCAGGGAAGCCCTTACATAGTCTTTTGAGTCTGGCCTCTTTCACTAGACTATAATGCTTTTGGAGTTCATTGATGTTGTGGCAGGTATCAGTATTTTACATTCCAACCTGCAATAATGTATTAATATGAGGGTTCCAGTTTCTCCACATCCTTATCAACAATTGATATTTTCTTTTGTATAATAGCTATTCTGATGGGAGTGTAATGTTATCTCGTCATGTGTTAAATTTGCATTTCCCTAATGACTAATGATGCTGAACACATTTTCA
The DNA here is from genome assembly GCF_026419965.1 of Kogia breviceps. NCBI lineage: Eukaryota > Metazoa > Chordata > Mammalia > Artiodactyla > Physeteridae > Kogia > Kogia breviceps. The sequence goes on from NC_081312.1 coordinate 10,145,598, forward strand.
TGTGCTTATTAGCTATTCATATGTCTTCTTTGGTAAAATGTCTATAGAGTCTTTTGCCCATTTTTTAAAAATTAATTAATTTATTTATTTTTGTCTGCATTGGGTCTTCTCTGACGCGCATGGGCTTTCTCTAGTTGCGGCGAGCAGGGGCTACTCTTTGTTGTGGTGCACGGGTTTCTCACTGCGGTGGCTTCTCTTGTTGCAGAGCACAGGCTCTAGGTGCGCGGGCTTCAGTAGTTGTGGCTCGTGAGCTCTAGAGCGCAGGCTCAGTACCGGTGGCGCGCGGGCTTAGTTGGTCCGCGACATGGGGGATCTTCCCGGACCAGGGCTCGAACCCGTGTCCTCGGCATTGGCAGACGGATTCTTAACCACTGCGCCACCAGGGAAGTTCCTTTAGCCCATTTTTAAATTGGGTTGTTTTTCTTTTTATTGTTGAGTTATAAGAGTTATTTGCATATTCAGGATACAAGTCCCAACTTAGATATACGTTTTACAAAAATTTTCTCCCAGTCTGTGCCTAGATATTTCATTTTCATTATGTCCAAAGCACCAAAGTTTTAATGAAGTCTAACTTATCAATTTTTTTATTCTTGTATAACTCATGCTTTTGGTGTCAGGTCTAAGAAGACTTTGCTTAAACCAAGTTCACAAAGATAATGTCTTCTGTTTTCTTCTAGAAATGTAATGATTTTAACACAAACTTAAATCTGTGGCCCATTTCAGTTGAATTTGGTATCTGTTGAGAGGTAAGGCTATAAGCTTTTTGGTTTTACTTTTGCAGATGAATACTCAATTTTCCAAGCACCATTCGTTGTAAAGACTAATCCTCTCCCCATTTAATTATCTTGACACCTTCTTTTCTGATATAGGTATTTAAAGTTATAAATTTCCCTCTAACAGCTGCTTTAGCTGCATCCCATAAATTTTGAAATGTTGATTTTTTCTTGTTTCATTTAGTTTATAATATTTTTACTTTCCCCTGTGATATTTTCTTTGAACCATGAGTTATATAGAAGTGCTTTCTTTGTTTTCCAAATATTTATGGCTTTTTCAGATTTCTTTCTGTTGTAAACGTGTCATAGTCAGACACCATACTTCTTATAATTTCTGTCTTTTCAATTTATTGTTAGACCTGTTTTGATGACCAGACTATATACTATCCTGAATTAACATTTCCCATCATTTTAACCTATTTATGTCTTTGAATCTAAGCTGTGTCTCTTGTAGACAGCATGTAGGTGGGTCTTGCTTTTTTATTCAGCCTGACAGTTTGTTTCACTTAAATGCAATGTTTAGTGCATTCATATCTAATGTATTTATTGATATATTTGAATTATGTTTCACATTTTGCCAGCCTCATGCCTTTTTTGCTTTTCTGTTCCTCCTTTATTGCCTTCTTTGGGGTTAAATTTAAAAATTTAGTGTACCACTTTAATTCCTTTTTGAAAATTTTTTTCTTTTTGTTGGCTTTAGGGATTACAATATACACCTTAACTTATCACAATCTACTTCAAAATAGTATTAATTTAGGTAAAATATAAAAACTTGAGACCAATATAGCTTCATTTCCCCCTCCTCCTTTTTACTCTTATTGTATATATATTGTGTGTATATATGGTATAAATGCAACAACACATTGTTGTATTTATTGCTTTACAAAATCTTATGTATTTTAGAGAAGTTAAGAGAAGAGTGAGAAAACATATTTAGAGTCTCTATATTTACCTACATATTTACCATTTTTATCATTGTTTTTTTCTTCCTGTAGATTCAGGTTACCATCTGGTGTCACTTCCTTTCAGTCTGAAGGACTTGCTTTAGTATTTATTGTAAAGGAGGTTCTCTAGCAACTATTCTCTGAGTATTTGTTTACCTGTAAATGTTATTATTTCACCATTTTTCTATCCAGTTTTGCTGGATAGAATTCTTTGTTGACAGGTTTTTCTTTCATTCAGCACTTTAACTATGTCATCCAACTGCATTCCTCCCTCTATTGTTTCTAACTAGAAGTCAGCAACTAATTGTTTTGTTATTCCCTTGCATGTGATAAGTTATTTTTTCTCTTGCTGCTTTCATGATTTTCCCTTTGTCTTTGCCTTTCAATAATTTAATTATGGTGCCTAGGTGTGGATCTCTTTGAGCTTCTTGGATTTGTAGATTAATGTTTTTCCACCAAATCTGAGGAGCTTTCCATCAGTTATTTCTTCAAATATTTTTTCTGCCTTTTTCTATCTCTCCTCTCCTCTGGGACTCCCATTACAGCTATGTTAGTATGGTTGATATTGTGTCACTGGTCAATGAGGCTCTGTTCACTTATTTTTCAATTTTTCAATTTTCCTTTCTCTGCTCATATTGGAGCATTTCTATTGGTCTAGCTTCAAGTTCACTGATTCTTTCTTCCACCATCTCAGATCTACTGTTGAGCCCTTTAGTGAATTTTTATTTCAGTTATTGTACTTACAAATCCAGAATTCCCATTAAAAAATAATTTCTATCTCTTTACTGAGTTTCCCTATCTGTTGTATCAATGTCTTCATATTTTTCTTTCATTCTTTAAACTGGTTTCCTTTAGTTCTTTTGACATGTTTATTACAGCTGCTATGAAGTCTTTGGCAGCTAAATCTGACATCTAGGGACACTCAGAGACCACTTCTATTGACTTCTTTTTTCCTGAGTATGGATCACACTTTCTTGTCTCTTTTCATTTCTCACACTTTTTTTGGTTGAATGCTGGACATTTTAGATAACATATAGCAGTAACTGGATTCTTGAGAGTTTTTGTTTTTGTTTTAGTAATTTGCTTGGACTGAATCTGTGAAGTGGGTTTCCCCTGAACTTTATGACTAATGATGTTTCTTCTCAGTCTTTATTTTTAAACCTGCCTCCCAGAGGTCACCCCTGTGTCTATATTGCTCATTGTTCAGCCACATATTGGCCAGAAATTGTTTTCAAACACCTCAAGCCAATAAAGGTTCTACTTTCTGCTGATGGATCTGTGTGTAGGCTGATGAGCCCGTTCAAACCTCAAGTACCATCATATTTTACTTTCCACCTTTCTCTCTTGCTTCCCCAAGGGCCAGGGAGGTGTGGGTAGCTTGGGTCTGCTCCAGTTTGCACATGTGCAGAACCTCCTTTCAACTTGGGATATGCAGAGAGCTCATCAAGCCCCCAGTAGCTGTCGCACCTCTTGGGACCCCCTCTTCTATCCCCTGCTAATCCATTAGTCCCTTTTTTGCTCCAAACAAAACTCCAGGCTAACAGAACCACTGCCCCCACCCACACTCGCACACACTCTGCTTGCCACCGATGTCATCACTTTAACTAACAATGCTCCAAGTCAAGTGAGTCTGCTCTGGCGACAGCTGCCCCACTCTGGTTAGGCAACCCTCCAGCAGAGCTGGATTAGGGTGGAACAGCCCCAGACAAGCATGCCGCAGGCTCACTCTGTTCTTACACAGACTTCAGTACTTTTCATGAATGAACACTTATCTGTTTGTTGTGGACCTTTGGTGGATTTTCTATAGCACCGAAACGGTTGTTTTGGACAATTTTGTCCACCTCTTTAATTGCTATTGCAGAGGAGATTTGGCATTCACCTCACTCCACCACGCCAGAAGTGAATTTCTCCTAGACTTGGAAAAACCCTGCACACACGGCCTTGACCACCACTCCCCCAGGGAACTTCACCCCGGCCCAGCATCCAGAATTCCCTCTTCAGGCTTCCCGGACAATACATTAACTCTTGTGTATTTTTTTAAGACTTAGAGGAAATGTTACTCAATCTCTCCTAATTGTCCTAGATTATTAATTGTGCCCTTCTCTTTCCACGCACAGCCCCTTACTGGTAATGCGGACTCTCCATGAACTAGTCAAAATATAGCCCACAGCCCTTTTACATGTTTGTTTCTTCCTCAAAACCAAGATCTCCTTGAATTCGAGGGTGAAGTCTCCTCAAGGGTGGAAGTCAGGCCTTAAGCCTTGTGTTCCCCCAGTCCCTAGCCCAGAGCATAGCTCTTAGTAGGAGCTAAGTAAGTGTTTGTTGAAATAACACAGGAGTAATTTAATGAACAGTAGCTCAAACGGTACAACAATCCATTAATTTGTTTATTGTTTCACTGGGAACTGACATGATTCATCTCTTGTTTGTTCTGGACAATATTTGAACACAATCTTTTGGCCAAGTTAATATTAATTCAGGTTTATCCATTTCATTACACCAGTGGCAGTATAAATAAATCACTGATGGATGCAGAGAACAACAGCAGTAGACAACAGCAGGCTCCCCTGGAGGGTAAGTCATCTTTCTCCTCTTGGGGACAGTGAGGGTCCACATGGGTAGGCATTTTATTGCTCTTTTGCTATGGTTCCAGTAGCATCTGCCTTGGTCCACAGCAGATGCTATTTCAGTAGCCATGAAAAAGGTCACCAGCGGTGGCAGTGATGATGCAGAGAAGTGGACCCTGTACCCAGAGCTGAGCTGGTTACCGTAGGAAAATAAGGAAGGGAGGACATGGCCCTGCCCTAAAGAGGTGAAACTTGAACGCAAACTCAGGTCATGGTTCTCATCTTCTCCTTTCCCATCAGTGGGGCCAGAAATCCACCACTGGTGCCCTCTTCAGATGCAAGGCCTGACTTTTGGTCTCAGTCAATCATGGGGGGCACTTATGGGGGCAGAGGGGGTTTTTGCCCTGACAGTGGGTGAGGGACCGTAGCTGTGGGCACAGGAAGGGCTTAAGCGAGGTGACCAGGATTTCCTGAGACGATCTTTGCCAGGCCCTTGATGCAGCCGATGACCAAGTCGCCTGAGCACCACCTGGGCTTTACCTTTAGAAATCACGCCGGCAGCTCTAAAGCCAGATCTGGCTGGGCTGCATCTGGGCCAGCTGCTGCTAGCAGGTTGCTTTTGGCAAGATTGAATTTTCATGTAAAAATCTGGATTTCTAGATGCTTCAGAAACAAAAAAAAATCCGGCGCCCCTGACCCAGCACTGCCACTAATCGCAGCTGGAGCTGGGTGACACCTGCCTCTTCAGCCTGGCCACGATGACCCATTTTCCACAGTCCCCAGCACACCTTATTGCATTACACTTGCTGTCTTTCCACGTGGGTATTTCTGGCCAGATCTCAGCAGGTGTTTGAATCTGCAATCTGTGCTCTCTCTCTCTCCTCTTGTTTCTTTCCTTTCCACGCTTTTCAGGATGTTTGTCATGAGCCCTGTATTTAAAAAAAAAAAAAAAAGAAGAAGAAGAAGAAGAGCAAGCAAAAAAGATAAAAGAAACCCCAGTGTGGATGGAGAAGACCCACTTGCAGCGTAGGCTAGGGGCAGAACTGAATCCCTGTTAATCAGGTCACTTACCTTTAATTTGTCTGAAGTCATGTTCCAGAATACTCATCAGACTTTCCTTGTTAGACTTAGCTACGATCCTTCAATTAAGGACAAATAGTAAGCCCACCCAGGTGAACTGCACCCAGATAAGAATGAGCCTTTTTCAATCCCCTCAGCATTGAGAACACGTTCCATAGGATATTCACCCATCTACCTCTTCCTTCCAATAACAGCTCTGGATTGTTGCAGAAATGTCCCACAGGAAAATACATCTGGTGCTGTCTCTGGTCCTCGTCCTCTGTGGCCTTTTTAATAGCATCTTCTGTGAAAAGCAACAAGACTCCCAACAGAATATCAACCTAGTCTTATTAAAGAAAATTCCATCTCTCTCCCAGAAGATGGAAGCTGGCTATAAGGCGTTGGCGCAAGAATTGTTCAGGGCTTTGATAATTGAGGATCCCAGAAAGAATATCATCTTCTCCCCTGTGGCCATCTCCATCGCCCTGGCCACCGTCTCCCTGGGGATCAAATCCACAACGCGCACCAACCTCATTGAGGGCCTGGGACTTGACCTCAGAAAAATCCAAGTGCTGGGCAAGGACCGGCATCTTATCCAGACGTGGCAAGAGCTAGTGAAGCAAGAACAACTGAAGCACAAGGACATTCTCTTTGTCGATGACAACAGGAAGATCAACCAGATGTTTCTGCAGGAGATAGACAGAGTACATGAAGTGGACATCCAGAAGATTGACTTTAAAGATACAGAAAAAGCCAAGAAGGCCATCAACCACTATGTGGCTGAAAAGATACATAAGAAAATCAAAGACTTAATCACCCAACTGGACCCTCAGACTGTCCTATGTCTTGTCAACTATGTGTTCTTCAAAGGTGAGGTTTGTTAAATGCATGAATTCCCATTTGGGGTAAACTTTACCTTGTGTTTCCTAAAAGATTTAAGTCAGGAAAAAAAATTTTGTCAGTATATCCCATTTTCTCAGAAACCAGTAGATCCAAAACTTTTTAAATTGACTTTGATATCATTGTGTTGTCTAACATTTTTCAGTATTTCTCCTCTTAATCCTCTCAGTCATCTTGTTTGCCGTGCTGAAGATATTTTGGAGTAAAAAGGCAATGACTCTTACTGGTAAAAAAGGGGAAAAGAAATCTGTTTGCAGAGGCATGAGCATTGGCTAATTCACTTGTTTTGTAAGGTCAGATCAGTGTGAGATGAGAGGCTTCTCGAAGTTGTGTCCGTTGTTGAATTCAGGATCACACACCAGGTGTCTAAAATATCAGTTTAAATTTCTGGTCACGGGTCTTGATGCTGCCCTTGTTTCTTCAGGTGGGCTCAGAGTTACCACTCACTGGCATCTATTTATACCCTCTTCCTCCACTTAGCATTACCGGTCTCCTTCCTCCATGGACTCTCAGCCAACGGCCTTGCCTCCTGCCCGAATGGGGACAAGAAAGCAGTTCTGGCAGGGTGTCCTCCATGTGCTGCCCAAGGCTCACACACCTCTCCTCTCTCTCTCCCCTCTGGTCACAGTGAAGGAGTGCTTGTCCCCTCCCCTTCCTCAAGGCAGGTCCCCTTCCATCTTCCCTGCCCAAGGACTCCCTCCACTTTCCTCTTACCCCATAGCTCATGCCTCTTTTGTCTCCTTTGCTGGTTTCTCCTCTTCTGACTTCTAAAACTGTCTCCTGCCTCACCTGAGCTCACGACCTCAGACACCATCTGTACTCTGACTATTCCCCGCACTCTAGATGCAACCTGGACCACCTCTTCTGAGACCCAGACTCTAATACTCATCTGCCTCCTGACATCTCTTTGGGGATGTTTCACAGACCCTCGGACACAATCCCCCCAACCACATCCAGCATCCACTCGCCTCAGAGAATCACAATGCCATTCACCCACTTTCTCCTGACAAACCCTCCCCTCCAGCTTCCAGATTCAAGAGCACAGTAAGTCCTATGGATTCTGCCTGCAGAGCCGATCTGGAATGTGTTCGCTTCTCACCATCTGGTCTACCACATTTGTAGCCAAGGCCACCACTACCTCTTGCCTAGATGACTTGCCCCAGCTGTCTAATTATTATGTTTCCATTCGTGCCTGCCTCCAATCCTGTCTCCATTAAAAGACCAGAACAATTTTCCTAAAACATAAATCACATCATTCCCCCATCTAAAGCCCTCCCATGGCGTCCTGATGCACTTGGAATGCGATCCCACCCAGAGCCAGCTGTGCGTGCTTTGAGCCCTGCTGATCCCCTCAGTGTCTCCCCATAACTATCTCTCTCATTGTTATGCGTTGCCCACAAAGGCCTTCCCTTCTTCCTTAAATGCATCCTGCTTTTTCCTGTCTTAGGCCATGATGCGCCTTCCCTAGGAATGTTCTTCCTCCGCTTCTTTGCCAGATGGAGCACCCTCTTCTTTTAAGCCTCAGCCTCAACGCTCCCTCCTCAAGAAGGCCTTCCCCGGCCTTTCAGAGGAAGTGCTTCCATGCTAGCAGTCAGCTCCTTCCTTGTATCTTTCCTAATGCTCACCACACTTTTAACCATTTACAGTGGTGGATTGCTTTTCTCTCTGTATCCCCCCTAGAACGTAAACTCCATGAGGACACAGGTCCTCTGTTTTATTCACTGCTATAACCTCAGTACTTAGTATGGTACCTGGCACATTTTTTGAGCCCAAGAAATTTCAGATTTGAATGAGTCAATTAATGGATAAACTGTTGTGGATTAAACAGGGCTCGTACCAGGACATGAAGACTGTTTGTTCTTTACATGGTAAGTGAAGGAAATGCTCCTAAAACAATGCTTCCCAGCACAGGATGCTCACTCAGGCTACTGGGACCATTATTCATATTTGGACTCACAGTTCCAAACTAGGTGCTTAGGACATAGAAGGTGCTCCATAAGTGATCGTGGAGGGATGCCTCTGGATGCTTCAGAGAACTCTCGGGCATGATTCCCTCTTAAAAGCTTTCCAAAAGCTTTATCTAGATCACACTTTAGAAGGTAAGTCGTAAAAACAGAACAGAGAGGACCGTAAGCCTGGCTATAGAATCAGAAGCGAGGCTAACACTTGCAGAGATTTTCCAGACCAAACTAGAGGGCCGTCACTCTGGGTGACAGATGCATTTTTTAACTGGTGTGTACCTTGAATTTTTTTTTTAAATCCACCGGGGAAGTGCATTATTTAAAGTGGGATTTCACGCAGGGGTGTGCACGTATGCGCGGGTGTATGTCTTTCTGATGAAAATTTTCCCTCCTGGAATAAGTTACATACATTTTAAACAGATTTCTTTACCATAGGACCTCTTTGAACTCTTAATACACTCAAATGCAGTGGGAGTTTTCAAAGAAGGGTTGCTGTGGTCAATGTTTCCTAAATTATTTGAGGACAGAATCCTTTCTTGGTGTTATAGTTCCAGAGGCAGGTATTTTGGTAAACATCCTTTGAGAAATCGAGACTTAAAGAAATTCTACGGTGAATGTCTTTGAAAATCATGTGTTAGCTTTCCTTTCCTTTGCACCAGTCCAGAATTTTCACTATTCTGTCCCCAAACCTGGGGGTGGTGAGGATTTTCCGCCAGATCACTCTTTGACTTTTTCCTTCCTGATTCCCCCAGGCATTTGGGAAAGAGCTTTTCAGACCAACCTCACGCAGAAAGAGGACTTCTTTGTGAATGAAGACACCAAAGTGCAGGTGGACATGATGAGGAAGACAGAACGGATGATTTACAGCCACTCAGAGGAGCTGCTAGCTACCATGGTTAAGATGCCTTGCAAAGGAAATGTGTCTGTCAGTCTCGTGCTCCCAGATGCAGGAAAATTCCACGTTGCTCTAAAGGAGATAACTGCTAAGCGAGCTAGACTTCAGAAAGCCAGTGACTTCAGGTATCCTGTTCTGGAGGAACCTAGATTCCCATTGCATTTTTGCTCAGCCCTCACTTCCTCTATGTAAAAGCCTTACTGGGGGTGGGGGGGGGGGTTGGCATCTTGTTATTTCCTAGCATATTTGTAGAAAATGAAACAAACCAAACAGAAAGAATAGCAGCCTGAGTCCCCTTACCAGCCAGAAGCCCCTTAAACTGTGAATTATGGTTCTTTTTGTCACATGTACAGTATCAGAAACCCACTTCATACAGGCTCAGGATGGGTAAAGAGAGGAATTTATTGGAAAGATACATGGGAATTTCACGGAACCCCAGGGAATAAACACAGCCAGGCCTCATGAGGGATTGGAACAAGGGACTGCAAGGGCACCCAGAACTCCATTCTCTCTTGGTATCACTAGTCCTTGCTTCTAACCTCTCTAGCTCAGCAAACCAGCTTTTCACACACATGTTAGCCTGTGATCCACTCACCCCAAAAATATTTTCTGAGCACCTATTGTATGCCAGAAACTGCTTGGTGCTGGGAATATAAGGGTTAGCCAAACACTTCCCTACTATCGTGGAATTTTCAGTCTGCTGGAAGAGGTAGAAAGTCAACTAACAAATATACAATTTCAAATTGTAGTAAAAGCTAAGGAGATAATGAGTAGGGTGACATCAGCAAATTCAGTCGTGGAGTATTAATTAGGGCTCTTAATTAGTTATGAGGTCAGGGAAGGAGCCTAGGCAGGTAAATTTCAAGCTGAGGCCACTGTAGACAGGCGAGGCTCTCTTTCATTCAATCAAGTGCCCCACCCCACACTAAACTGAGTATCTTTCGATTCCCGCTGCATATTCCTGGAAGGCAGCATTGAACTAACCCAGCTTGGGTATGATATTCACCAAAGTCCATTCAAATGTGGATAAATTAAATAGTGAAATCATGATTTTCAATGGCCCACTGATCTGAGCGGCCGGGGTCGGGGGACAGTCTTCAGGCAATAGATGTGTAGGTTGGGAAGAAATCTCTCAACAGCGTTTACTCCTACAGTTGAGGGCCACAGCAGAGGGGGTCTGCCATCTTCTGCCACGGTTGTACCTACCACAGCATTCCTGGTTGGGACAGAGGGGGTACAGCAGTAGAGAGACCCAACCGAACGGGTTGCTAGCCAATCAGAAGCTCAACACCGCACTGACATAGTCTAAAATGTTGGGTGGGGGTGCTGGCCCTATGCATTCTGAAACTCTCCCTCAGTCATAGAGTTGCTGGTCTCCAGAGAGAAGAGTCCTCTTCTCTGTTCGAAAGCTTATCATCCAGGCTGGTGCTTCCTCTCCTGTGAAAACTCCCTCTGCTCTCCCTGCAGCACGGGGACCTCATGCCCCCCATCTCCCTCACCACATTTAGGGCCACTGCCCAATTTAAACCCCTGCTTCCGGAAGAAGGGTTGGAGCAACTCAGGGCTGGATGCTCTTGGTCTGACTCTCATCTTCTCTTGCATAGAGAGCCTGTGAAGGGAATCATTTGAACAGCAAGGTATATTTTGAGTAAGTGGTTTGCTTGGAAATTCAACATTGCAGCTCATACCCCAGCATTTTTCATCTCCCCCCAAGCCAGCACTTCAGAACAAACACTTCCGTTACCTTTTCACTCGGAAGACGTCCTTCAGCCTAAGCAAGGTGCTTCCCCTAGACCCCAGGAGAGGGACATTGTTCAGCTTCCTTGTCGTTTTCATTCTCAACAGATTGGTGCACTTAGTTTTGCCCAAGTTCAAGATCTCCTCCAAGATCAACTTAAAACATCTGCTTCCCAAGATTGACATCAAAGATACACCTACTGCAACAGCGGCCACCCAGGGCATCACAAAGAAGGCTTCTCTACCTATTGTGGAGGTGAGTGGGGCAATTTCTAGAGTCTCTGTTTTATCCACCACAGTCCTGATTGAGAAACATTTTTTTTATACAGCAGTTACAGCTCTTATCTGACTGGGTCCCTGGGCTTTGGGGGTTCTTTCGTCAATCACTCACTCAAAAGTAATTGCATCAAGCACTGGAGGCACTGGGGGTGAAGTCGTGAGCCAGCCAGACAACATCTTACTCTCATAGCCATTCCGTTCTATTGACAGGGTAGACAGTGAGCACGCCAACAGACAGATATGTATTATGTCCACCAGTGATACTTCCTGTGAAGAAAGGAAAGCAGAGAAACTGGGAACAGCACACTGGAGTGCAGTGAGCAGGCCTGAGAAGGCCTGGGTAGGCCTTTATGCCAAGGCCTGAATGAAGGGCAGGAGAGAGAAGGGGGCACATACCTGGGGACGTGTGTTCCAGACAAAGAGAGCAAGTGTATCCTAAGGGAATGTGAACTTGAACTTTTTGAGGAACCCCAAGAAGGCCCAGGCAGTTAGAGTGCTGAGTAAGACGAAGCCTGGTAGGAGACGAGGGCAGAAGTCAGGCAGGGCCAGGTCACGTAGGTGTCCCAGGCCCTGGACAGGACAGGGGTTTATTCTGACTGACATGGGAGACCACCGAGGCTGACATGAGCTGACATACGTTTTACAAAAGACCACTTTCTGCTGTATGGAGAACAGGCAATGGCCCTGGAGCAAGAGGGGGACCCATTAGGAAATTTGACGGGTAACCCAGGTGAGAGGTAATGGAGGATGGATGGGGCCTTCGAGGGAGGGTTAGCTGTGGTGAGAAGGCTCTGGGTGCCTTTTGAAGGCAGAGCTGGGGAGCAGGGAGGGAAGAGTCGGGTTTGTAAGCTGGAGCCTGGGAAACGATGGAGCCAATGCCTGAGGCAGGAGAGGTGGAGGAGGAGTGGTTTGGGGGAGCAGACAGAGACTGGCTCTCTAAACTTGAGGTGCCAGTTAGACATCCAGATGCTGGGGAACATTTATTTATGAGATAATTTTACCCATCCCGTTGGGCACAGGGGCTGCCCTCCAATGACTCCACCAAGGTCACTAGCTGGCTGGCTGCTTTGGGGCTGCCATAGGGGCCAGGATACTTTGAGGACTTTGCCCAGGACATAAATAGCAAACACAATCCCTCCCCGTGATACAGCACCTGACAAATTACAAAGCACTTTTTCATGGTTTCTATTGCTCGAGTCTCCCAATGACCTTGGGGGTCGGGACAGGGCAGGGGTCCTGTTCTTTAATTGGGAGACGATGAACCTGTCACTCACAGACATTGGATGGAGTTCCCAGGGTTGGGACCCCGAGGGGATGCCGTGCTTCCCGTGGCCCAGTGGGTGTAAGCACTGCTTACCGTGTCCAATTCAAATAGAACCCACCCGGCAGGTGTGCACTGAGTGCTGGTTGTTGGGCTGGGTTTGAGAGATATTGAATCCATTACCAGTAATGCAAGCAATGTCATGGCCACGTTCCCCAGCAGGGCTTCTTGCAGATCAGGGAGGCCAACATGCATGTTCTGGCATAAGCACTTTTACACGGAGGTTAAATTGTCCTTGCATGGATGGAGACAAGAACAATTAGACCCCTAGTAGTTTTTATCACATCCTTCTTGAAAGTGTTGGAAATGACTATCTCTCAGTCATTCTATGGGATTTTTTCCTAAGCCTACAGACCACCCAGCCTTCCTCTGTGTTTTATTCCCCTTTCCTCCCTTTCAAACATGTTAACACCTTGAGCTGTCTGCCCTGTGCTGGAAAAAGTCTGAACTCAACAATTACCAACCCTAGTATCAAAGCCACTCGGGGACGTCTGGCCTTCAATGGTGAACCCAGCTGCTGGGAGCTGAGGGTGGTTTTCTAGGAATGGAAGTCAGCTTTCTTCCACCTGCCATCGGCCATGGAGGGAAGCTGCCTCCCTGATCTTGACCACAGGAGATTGTTGGGCACACTGCCCCGGCTCGTTCTCCAGCCACAGCCAGGTGAGTTCACTCCCAGAGCTGAGAGTGAAACTGTCTCTCCCAGGCCGTGCATCAAGCTGAGATAGAGGTGAGCGAGCATGGCTTAATCAAGGATGCAGCCAAGGATGCCAAGGACACCAAGGACGCCAAGGATGCCAAGGACGCCAAGGACGCCAAGGACGCCAAGGACGCGGACGTGTGGAAGGTCCCCGTGGACAAGAAGGAGGACCCTGTGGTCGTGAAGTTCAATAGACCCTTCTTGCTGTTTGTGGAGGATCAGATGACTCAAAGAGACCTCTTTGTGGGCAAAGTCTTAAACCCCAAAACTGAGTAGAGGGGCCAGGCTGTGCTGCGCAGGAACTTAGCTGGTCATGAATAAAATGAATACAATTCACCACCCTGTGTGTCAAAATGCTGAGACTGAGAAGTGTGGTCTGGGAATGGAGTGGGGAGGGTCATTGCTGGTCTTCTGTCCAAGGACAGAGCAGGATAAGAAGCAGGTTGCGGGCCAGCCAGAGACATTTGGCTGGGGCACCTTTTGTCCTGGAAGAAGGCTGACATAGGCAGGGAAGCAATTCTGAGGGGGGTGAGCAGGTGCGGGGGAGCTGTTTCCGTCGGTGGCTGTCTCATCAGCCTTGCTTCCTGTCCAGCTGGCAATCAGAGCCTGTCGTCTCATCTGTACAAGAGGAGCTGTACTAACTCCCCCAGGCAGCTCTGGGCAGAGGCAGGTCCCACAGCAGAGAGGAGGCTGGGAAGAGGGTTGGTACCCACAGACACCGCGGTGGGCTTCCATGTGTTCACCCAGCTCCAAGGGGAAATGGGGATGCCCGGAGAAGCAGAGGATCCCAGATATGTTGGCAGCATCTTCTCTGCCCCACGCTCTAGTCTCTTTTCATCTTTACAACAACCCTCTATGAGGAAGTTATTATTGCCCCCTACTGGAAAGGAAGTAAAACCGTTGAGGGGAAAACAGGATTTTGTGTGTGTGTGTGTGTGTGTGTGAGAGAGAGAGAGAGAGAGAGAGAGAGAGAGAGAGAGAGAGAGAGAGAGAGAGGCTGAGACTTGGGAACTAGCTGGCTGGGCTTGACTTACCTTGGACATATGGGAGGGATCATGGAGTCTGATGGAAACCAGGCATTTGACAAGGGAAGTCAGATCCAAAGGCCATGGGCACAGCTGGCAAAGACATTGGCCAAACAGGCTGCCCCAAGAGTGATACCCAACAGGCGGGACCTTGCCTGGGTGGGCTAGTTCAGAGCAGCAACTGCAGCAGACTAGGACAGAGGGTGAAATAAAACTCTTCTGGTAGAGAGCCCAGGCTCAGTGCTGAAAACACAAGGCCAGGAATGAGATTGGAGGCCAAAGATGGGGCAGGAGGGACTGACTGCAGAGCCATGCGATGACATGACCAAGCCAGAGCTACCCAGGGGGGCCACAATTAGACCCAGGAGCCTTGGACTGGATGAGAGAGGGCTGGTCACCGCAAACCACAGAAGTTCCTCTGTGGTGGGGTTTAGGACACAACTCAAGTGTTCTCTTCTGGGAATGATGTGACCCTTAAGGAACTCCATCCACTACCAAAGGAGTCACTTCAGGGCTAAAACTTTCATTCCCTTAACAAAGATGCTCAAACGCCCAAGAAAAGAGCTTGTCACTTGCATCACCACTTACAATCCAAGCTCCAAGAAAGGAGAGGCCTGGGGATGGGCCACAAGAGCAGCTTGGAGAAGTAGCTCAATAGGGAAGCTAACTCAAGAGAGGAACAGTAAAGTGGATTGTTCTAGAAAATGTGCAGGAAGTGAGTCAACAGCATAACCAGAGGGAGGAAGGGCTAGAGATCCATGCTTGTGTACAGCTTATCTCCAAGCAGATCCATGGCAGAAGCAGAGGGGAAGGGGCTCGTGAGGATGTTGGGGGCCTGGACCCATTTAGTAGAGGGTATCCATGGAGGATATTGAGGGTCCAGTGTCCCCCATGCTAAAGGGAGGTAGGCAGTAGCACGTGAGACAAGAAGATTATTGGCACATATATAGGAAAAAGCCCGGGAAACGACTGAGAAGCAGTGCAGGCACCCAGGTCAACTCTGCAGAGTTAACCAAGCCCACCTGCCCAAGCATGGCGAGCTGTGCCATCTCACAAACTTCGGTGTCACAAAAGTGGTGCCTTCACTAGAGGCCAGGGTAGGCTTTTTTTATGACTGTAGCAGTGAGCTGGTGTGATTCCAAGGTTGATGGTGAGAGGAGTTTACTTTCATGTGTGTAAGGGCACATCTTCCTGCCCTTTGACTCTGAGATTGGACACACAGGTGAGGTGTCTGTGCGCCAAGGTCAAAGGTTAGCACTCCAGGAAGGAAACCAAGCAACCCAAGGAGGTGGTACTCAATCCTCTTTCCTACTAACACATGACATGTGTGATAGTTAATTTTATGTGCCAACTTGCCTGGGCCACAGTGCCCACATAGGTGGTCAAACATTCTTCTGGATGTTTTGGGGAGGGTGTTTTGGGGGATGATTAACATTTAAATTGGTGGACTGTGGGTAAAGCAGACTGCCTTCCATGAGTTGAAGGCCTTAATAGAACAAAGACTGACCTCCCCTGAACAAGAAGGAATCCTACCAGCAGGCAGCCTTCGGACTTGACCTGCAATGTCCACTCTTCTTGGGTCTCCAGGTGGACTTGCCATCCTCCATAATCACGTGCGTGAACCAATTCCTTAAAATCCCTCCCTCTTTCTCTCTCTCCCTCTCTCCTTCTCCCCCCCCCCCCCGACCTCTCTCTCTCTCTCTCTCTCCCTCTCTCTCTCTCTCTCTCCTTGCTCTGGGCCAGGCGCTGCATAAATGTTGCCCATGTACAAACGTTTCATTCCCACCACAGCTCTGTGAGGGTCTCTACTGTGGCGGGGTTTGTAATAGATTCCAAAATGTGAGTCTCCCGGGATTGTTTCTTCTTCCCTAGCGTGTGACACATGATTGTAAAGAGCCAAGTAATTTATGTGTAAGCCAAGAGTGAACTGGATTCCTCTTAGGTGAGAAAGGAACTCTGGCCGTGTACTTCAATTTTTTTTGCATATTCATACTGCAAATGTGTCTTTATAAAACACCCAGAAAGTTCTCGGCACTGTTCTAGACCCAGGGGTAGGGTCTCAAACTTCAGTGGGTGTAGCAGACTCCATCAGTGCCTGGCCAAAGTGTCCTTGGCTTTCACCTTTCCAGCACACACCAGTTGGGTCCTACTGTGAGTACCTTCTGCTCTCCATCTGGGGCTTTAACACACGAGACAGGCCAGAGGTACCTCCAGCCCCACCCTATCATAGCATCAGATTCAGTATCCTAGGAGCCTTTATGTTTTAAAAGTGCCTTTTGATTGGAACCACTGTGCCAACCTGAATGAGCTCTTATTTTGCTTTACGTGTACAATTAAATAATTCTACTTTTTAACAATGTTTTATTGTTGTTTGTTAAAAATAAAATACATGCTCTTTTTGAGAAATTAAGAGAAGACAAAAATCTACAAAGAACATAAAAGGTACCCAATTCCATTACCAAAAGACTCACTCATAAAAAATATTCATTTAGTTCCACACTTGGTTCTAGATCTTAGGTAAACAAAAATCAATGATCCCACCGTACAAAGCTTTTGATGTGGCGGGAGAGAAAATTTTGTTCTATTCTCTGAATTTCCTTCCAGGCTTTTTTTTTTTTTTCCTGTACATGGATCGTATTTATTTAAAGCATCAGTAAAATACCGGAACGGTTTAGTGTTGTAGTGAAGGCCTCAGCTGGGAGGGTCAGATCTATCTTCTGAGGATGGCTCCACCACCCACTTAGTGAGCGAACGACTTACTGACCTCACTGGGCCTCAGCTTTCCCATTTGTAAAGCAGAGAGAATCATGCCTCTCGCATTCTTTCTTTCCCAGTTTTATTGAGAAATAATTGACATCCATCACTGTATAAGTTAAAGGTATACAGCATGACGGTTTGATTGACAGATACTGTGAAATGATCACCACAGTAGGTATAGTTAACATTTCACATTACTATTGTGAGAGTGATTCATAAAGAAAACTGCCTGGAACACACAAAACACGGGTAACAGATCAGCAGCCCCCGCCTCACGACCCCCTGCTGCCATCTCCAACATGAGAATATCCTCAAACCAAGCTGGGTCCAGAATCACAATTCACTTTGTAGGACAGGCTGGCAGGGCAGAAACTTTGAAGAAAAGGTCACTTCCTGTTTTCATACCGGTTCCGGGAATTGACCTGACAAATATTGACTAGGCTGCCATGATCTTCAAACACTATTTTCCTGTGGGTAGGAGGTGATGCAGTGCTGAAGACCCAGGGCCCCCAGCCCAGGGACCTTGCTGTGAGTACCACGCTTGTGTCTGAAATGAAGGCCGGGGTGGCAGCTCTCTCTCTCTCTCTCTCTCTCTCTCTCTCTCTCACTTTGGCAGAATAAATGGGAGAACTGAGTCCCCTAAAGGAAAAAACGTGATGAAGTACTCCTTCTAAGGCCTGAAGTAGGAACTTCAGGTTTTAAATAACATTTTATGGATAACTTGGCCTTTAAATGTTTTGAGAAACTCCCAGTATTCCTCAAAGTTAGACGAGAAAACGGAACAATACAACCCAAACCAAAGTGAGAAAGTTGCAGCAACTTTACTGGAAACTCTGTTATATGAAAGAGTGGTGATTCAGGGGCCTGGTCTGGAATTTGAATCATGTCCCTACCACTTAATATGTGTTTCTCTCCTTAATAGGTGTTTCTCTCCAGGGATAATATTACCCAGGTCTTAAAGTTCTCATAAGGATTCAATTTAAAGAAATTAAGCAAGTTTTTCTCCACTGGGGCACTGCTGGCATTTGGGACGGACCCTTCTTCTTTGCCTGTGACTATTCTAGCATTTCGAGAGTTTTCTCTCTCCCATTAAACTCTAATAATAGCACCTCCTTCTCCAGGCTTTCAGATGATCCAAATACTATCCCCGCTTCACACACATCCCTTCCCCTGCGTTTGAGAACAAATTGGCTGGGAACCAATGATACAATACAGCTAACATCCCTACCATAAAAGAAATAATAATTAGGGATATTATAATGAATTCATGGCGTTCTTAATTTTCCTCTGGGATCTTTCTGGAAAAGGAATAAAGGAATAAATTGGGTGTAACTATATCCAGCCTCAGTAGAAAGGAGTGAAAATTAACACTGCATACTTCCTATCTGCCACGTGCTATATACATGATATTACGTTTCATAATCCACAAGCAACCCCACCCCCAGGAGGTAGGCATTGTCATTTGCATTTTGCAAATAACACACTGCAATGCAGAGAGCTTCCTTGACATTGTATCACCCAGTGATTTAACTGCAGAGCCTTGATTCAAACCCAGAGCCCCTGACTTACAATTCAGTCCTCTGGGAAATAGATCCTCTGCAAGTTTGGGTATCCTGGGGGTTCAGTAAGTAGAAAATGGTGGTGAGTTCACAGGGGTAAAAAGAATAAGCTGGAAATCGTTTTATTACAGCTATACTTCTAATTTTCCCCAGGAGCAGACCAAGTTTTAAATTGTTCTACTTCCCAATATGAACAGAAATTAAGCGGGCCTACAGCAACCTGTGCTGGAGGGGGGGGGGGGACGTGGCATTGGGAAACTGCCTGCAGTACTTTGACCCGCAAACGTGGTTCAACGTAATCGATAACGCGGCTAGATTCGTCCCTCCTGACAACTGGCCTTGGGGGGTTGGTTGGGTATTTAGAGCACCAGGCGTTATAAATCATCTACAAAAATATGTAAGCGACCCAGAGATCATTGGTTTGGGCAAAAGGTATTAAAGGTGCTGATTAAGACGCAAAATTTATCAGGGCAGATGAGCAACAAAGATGGGGTAATTAGCTGTGGGCAGCCGCTGTGGCAACGGGGCAACAGAAGGGTCGGCTTTGAAGGGAGCGAGGGGACGAGACTCCGTATGGAGGACAGCGAGGGGGGGGATGGGGGGGTCCGCGTGTGTGCGCGGGGCGATGTGTGTGCGAGAAGCGCATTGTCTACACTGCAGCTTCACCTCGGGCTGGAGCTCCGCTCCCAACCCTGAAGCACTTTGACCCCCTCGGGTGACACGGAGGCTCTTCTGGCACATTTTATAACTTAAAGCACAGGGGTTATTGCATTTGTTTCCTAGGGCTGCCATAACACACTTCCACAAACTTCCACCCAGCTTAAACAACAGGGACTGGTTCTCACAGTTCTGAGGACCAGAAAGTCCAAGATCAAGGCGTTGGCAGGGCTGGTTCCTTCCGAGGCTCTGAGGGACCGTCTGTTCCAGGCCTCCTCTTTGCTTCTGGGGGTTTGCTGGCAATCTTTGGTGTTCCGTGGCTTGTAGAGCATCACCCTGACTGATTTCTGCCTTCATCTTTACATCTCCTTCTCCCTGTGTGTATGTCTGTGTCCAATTTCCCCTTTTTATAGAAATACCAGTCATATTAGATCAGGGCCCATATTAACCTCATATTAACTAGTTACATCTCAATGACACTACCTCCCAACAAGATCACATTCTGACATGCTGGGCATTGGGACTTCAACGTATGAATTTGTGGGGCGGGGGATACAATTTAACAGGTATCTTTCCTTAAACTCTCCGTCAACTAAGATACAGGTTTCGGCCCTTGCGTGGGACAAGAGGTACTCGAAATAGCAGGTTTGATGGAGACAGAGTCGACCTTTCTTGTCTCTTCCCCACCCTCAGGCTCCACCCATCCTGCGGCTTTGCCACCCCTCCTCCTCATGAGCCGCGCCCACCCGCAGGGTCCCCAAGGCTGATCGTCGCATCCACACTCCAGCGACTGGAGACCGGAAAAGGAGAGGGCGCTCCTCTTTCTGGGAGAGCCTGGCCCAGGAGCTCCCCACACCATCCTCTCCCCTCCAGTCAGCAAGATTCTAGTTACTGGCCACACCCAGGTGCAGGGGAAGCGTAACATCATCGTGTCCCAGTGTCCTGACCATTTGTTCCATAGCATTGAGCATTGGCCCCGTCTTTGAAAGTTAATGAGTGATTGAAAGGGTGACTGGAAAGGAGAAAGATAAAAGGAAAGAAGGAAGGAAGGAAGGAAGAGAGGGAGGAAAGATAGATGCAGGGAGGAAGGCAGGAAGAAACGACTACGGAAGTTCTTTATTTAATAGCCCAGAGTCCTTTTCTCAGCAAAATCTTATAGGCAAATCAATATGTAGAGCAGACAAGAGGCCGCTGCTCCGACTCTAGCCTGGGGGAAAGCGTCTGGAGCCCGCTGGCTCATCCGCGCCTCTCCCTCCATGGCAGCCGTCCCCCAACTTTCTGGCACCAGGTACCGGTTTCGTGGAAGACAGTTTTTCCATGGACGGAGGTGCGGAGCGATGGTCCAGGCGGTCATGCAGGCAATGGGGAGGCGGCAGGTGAAGCTTCGCTTGCTCCCCTCCTGCTGTGCGGCCCAGGGGCTGGGGACCCCTGCTCTACAATACCCCGCCCGACACCTCTGTGGGATCCAGTTTGGGTGGGAGGTTTGCCGTGTAAACGTGAAGCACTGTGAAGCTATTTATGAAGGAGAATCACGTGTTCACCATCTTGTTTTTAGAGGATGGGGCCGGCGTGGCAGTGGCTGCTGGGAGCGGGGATCCTGGCCTCCGTCTACTGTCAGCCCTTTTCTGCCCGCGGAGATAAGGGCCTGGGGGTGCCCGAAGCTCCCCGTGGTCAGCTCTCGGAAGCCCTCCCCGCCTACCGCAAAATCACACCCACCATTACCAGCTTCGCTTTGCGTCTATATAAGCAGCTGGCAGCAGGAACCCCAGGAAACATCTTCTTCTCCCCGGTGAGCATCTCCAGCACCCTGGCGCTGCTCTCTCTGGGGGCACAAGCTGACACTCCAGCTCAGATCCTGGAAGGCCTCGGCTTCAACCTCACGGAGACCCCAGAAGCCGACATCCACCGGGGCTTCCAGAGCCTCATCCACACCCTTGACCTGCCCAGCCCCAAACTTGAACTGAAAGTAGGCAACTCCCTGTTCCTGGACAAGCAGCTGAAGCCTCAGCAGCACTTTTTGGACAGCAGCAGGGGGCTGTACCGGGCTCTCGCTTTTTCTGTCAATTTCACGGACTCTAACACAACTAGGAGGCAGATAAATGACTTCGTGAGGAAGCAAACGTATGGGCAGGTGGTGGACTGCCTGGAGGAGTTCACCCAAGACACGCTCATGGTTCTCTTGAATTACATGTTCTTCAAAGGTGAGGGCTGCCTCCGGCTCCCGCATCTCCAGCCCTGCCCTTAAAAGGCACCTATCTAGAAGCCTGTAGCTGTTTCTTCTGAAAGTCACCTCTGTATATTTAAATAAGGTTCTTATAGGGCTACTTCTTAATTTATCAATATTTGATTTCTCTTGCCATGTTTTTTCTATTCTACCTTTATCCCGATTCTTAATACCACTGACACTCAATCTCACTTTGCTATTAATACTTCATTTTTTATAGAAATATTTTATTTTTTATATTATTGCCTATTTCAAACCTACGGAAATATGCAGAGAATGACACAGAATCCACCATGCACTCCCCCCCCCACCGAGAATTAGCAAATATTAACATTTTTACTATTTACTTCAGATTTTTATTTTATTTTTTAAATGTAATATTGCAGATACAGTTCAATTCCTTTTTAATCATCCCTTGGTCCCATTTTCCTCCTTCCATCCCTCCCCAGAGGCAACCGCTATCCTAGGCTTGGTGTGTATCCCTCACATCCATGGCTTCAACCATTACGGTCTGAGTCTCAATCGTCTTTGATTCTCCAAAGGTGAGGAAAGGTCCAAGGAAAAGAGCTACCATTGCCTTCCAAGAAACAAACAAATTTAGTTGGACTGGAGCATAGAACACTATAGTGGAATGCCTCGGTGGGACTGCTGAGAGTGGTAATACGAAAAGTAATCAGGGGCTGTGTTGAGAACCGTAGACTTTATCT
This sequence comes from Kogia breviceps, assembly GCF_026419965.1. Taxonomy (NCBI): domain Eukaryota; kingdom Metazoa; phylum Chordata; class Mammalia; order Artiodactyla; family Physeteridae; genus Kogia; species Kogia breviceps. The sequence continues at coordinate 10,167,660 of NC_081312.1, forward strand.
TAGGATCCCCAAATCACCAAAAGGGTCGAAGCAGTGCAGTGACATGCCTGTTGTAGAAAGTTCAGTCTGGCTACAATTTGGGAAATTGTTGGAGGAGAACAAGGGTGGAAGAACAGAGACAAGTCAGCTTAGTGAGATGGTTCACAGTGAGACGGTGGCCTCAAATCAAGGTGTAGCTTTGGAGGCAGAATCAGCAGTACCTGGTCACTTGGAAGTGGACATGAGGGACAGGATGCGCCAGCCCCCTCTCCCTGTCACCGAGATCGGTGCTTTCAGGAGGTCAAGTCAGGAGGTGGTTGTCAGTGGAGATTATAAGTAGACAGAGACGAGATACTACACCCGGGGACAAGACTGTGACAGATTCTGCATCTCTAACCAGGCTGGCTTAGTGCATGTCGGCCTAGACTTGCTCTCTTAGAGTGTGTTCTCATGGTTTTGTGGGTTTTGTGTCCTCAGCCAAGTGGAAGCATCCTTTGAATTGCTACCAGACCCCAAAGCAAGAGAGCTTCTATGTGGATGAGAGGACCTCTCTCCGCGTCCCCATGATGCACCAAAAGGAAATGCACAGGTTCCTCTACGACCAGGAGGTGGCCTGCACCGTCCTCCGGATGGAGTACAGCGGAAACGCCCTGGCTCTTCTGATCCTCCCTGACCCGGGAAAGATGGCGCAGGTGGAGGAGGCCCTGCAGCCAGAGACCCTGAGGAAATGGGATCAACAGCTCCTCCCCAGGTAAGCGCCAGAGTGCAAGGACTTCGTTCAAGCGCTCGAGCAGGCCTTGATCAACTCCAGTTGCAAGACCCCCCCTAAGCCCTGGCTTGGCTCACTGCCCTACCAGCTAACCAGCTGTGTGGTCTTGGGCAATTCTTGCTCTTCGGGCCTTGGATTTCCTCACATGTAAAATGGGGCCATAATAAACACCACCTTGGCTGGTTAGAGGATTATTCGAGTTAATATGTACAGAATAGGAAAGTGGTACCTGGTGCAGGAGAAGTGCTCACCAGGCGTTAATCAATCTCATCCCCTCCCAGACACCTTTCTGCCTTTGCTCTTCTCTTTTTCTCCAAATGATAATTTACTACCAGCAGGTAGTTAAGTGTAGGCAACACATCAGATCAAGGACAATTATTAAGAATAATTATGACCCCCACAGAACAGTGGGTATTTCTTAAGAGTGCCTCTGTTTTTTTTTTTTGGTGCTATGCGGGCCTCTCACCGTTGTGGCCTCTCCCGTTGCGGAGCACAGGCTCCGGACGCGCAGGCTCAGCGGCCACGGCTCACGGGCCCAGCCGCTCCGCGGCATGTGGGAACTTCCCGGACCGGGGCACGAACCCGTGTCCCCTGCATCGGCAGGCGGATTCTCAACCACTGCGCCACCAGGGAAGCCCAGAGTGCCTCTGTTTTAATTCAAACATTTCTTTAAAGAATTAAATACCAAGAAGAACACTGTAAAAATCAAAATGCCAATCGCCAGTTTGGGGGAGTCTCTACCTATCCCCTTCCATCTCACTTGCGTTTTGGTTTGTGGTTTTTCTCACAGTGGTTTTAGCCTTTTCTGGTTTCCCTAGACCCCATACTCGAGCTACCCACTCTTGAAGTGTATCTTCCTTTATGGGGCACTCTGGGATAAAATCTGGCCTCAAGTTCTAATTACCTCTCGCTGAATAACAAAGCACCCCAAAATGGAATGGCTTGGAAAAAAAATCCATCTGGTATCTCTCTCAATTCTGTGGTGGACTGGGCTCAACTGGGTGGTTCTCACTTGGGGCTCTCAAGGGTGGAGTCAGATGGTGGCCAGGGGTGGAACATTGAAGACCCCTCTACTCAGCTGTCTGGAGGCTGGGCTGGCCGGCTGCCTGAGCTAAGGTCCGAGCAGGCACTTCTCTCTCTCTCTCCATGCAGCATGTCCATGAGGCTAGCTTGGGCTTCTGCACAGCAGCTCAGCACAGTTGATATTGTTATATGGCAGCTCAGGGCCCCAAGAAGGAGCGTTCTAAAAGGCAGGAAGTGAAGGCTCCCGCTCTCTTAAGGCCTGGGCTCGGAAATTTGCCAGTGTCATTTCTGCCATATTCTATTGGTCAGATCATTCACAGAACCCACCAGATTCAAGGGCGTATAGACTAAACATCTTGATGGCCACCTTTAATCCACCGTCACCAACTGGTAGGCATCACCTGCATGTCCACGGGAGCCTCCTCTCAGCACCCCAGTGACATTGAGGTATCAAGGATAGAGAAAGGGTGTTTTGTTTTGGGGTAGGGATTCAAGTACCAGATGAAAGAGATACAGGTCAGGAACAGAAGCCAGGATTTAAAGTATTATTTCTGTTGTCTGTGAATCTACATGGCTCTGGTCAGTTTCTGATTCCAGCCCCGTATTCCTAAGCTCCCTTGGAGTGAACCTGCCCCTTCCCCCATCATAGGAGGAAATACTATAGGATCTTCTGGACCAGTAGGTTTTCCCTTAGGAAGGGTCTCTTTTGACCTCCCACTTAGACCTTCAAAAATCAAAACCAATCCAAGTTATTTTTCTAAACCTCAGATGCTCCCTGATACCATTTCTTGTGCCCGAGAGTTACAATATCAGGGCAGCATTTGAATGGGCTTTCAGACATGGAAAATTCAGGCTGCCAGGTTTCCCTCCATTCAGCTGTGAGAAAGGTTAGTTTTTTCAGAGGAATCATGTTTCCTGGTAACTCCATTTCTTCATTTACACTGACTGAACACCTACTCTGTGTTGGACTCTCTAACAGACACCCCTCAGCTAGACTGTACGCAAGGCCCCCTCCATGGTAGGGCCTACTCTCCAAGTTCTACCTGTGAAAAAATTATGTCAAGTAAGCCCTGTTTTCTGTTGTCCACATTTGTTTCCTTTTTGTCACCATTCAACCCCTGACTTCCAACTACCTCCCACTTCAGTTAGATGTCTGGACCCTCATATTGGCGCAGGAGTTAAACCGGTAAAGATGCTCTAACCTGAATTAGCATCTCTAATCTGAATTCATTCGAGGTAGGAGTTCCCAAGCTGGCTATTAACTAAGCAAGCTTGCAGGTGTCATGGCAATTGTCAGACGATAATTCCAGAGGAGAATAATCCCAGGAAGAAAAGGACAGCTTTTCTATGGGTCACGAGAAACTTGTGAATGTAACACAAGGAATATGGCAATCTGATGGCAAAGGCATGACAATTACAGGAGGGAGAGTTATTCCATTGATCTGTGCCCACACTGTACATGCATGATCTCTCATCAGATCTTCAACAGGCCATGATGCTCAGACAGGTGAGAGATGGTGTACCTTCTATTAGGGGGTTGCCAGTAGATGGATTTAGGATATAGTTCAGAATCTGAGCCAACAGAGCTTGCTGATGAATTGGATATGGAGGTGGGATAATGTTAACAGTACTTAACTTCCATGGTTATTACATGGCTTCGATCAGTGAAGCCTTGTAATCCAATTTCTGGCACCTAGAAAGCCCTCCAGAAATGTGACAAAAATGAAGACCTGTGGCTATGCCAGGAGTCTTCTCAGATCCAGACGCAGACTCTCTGTGAGGTCTGAAGAGAAGGAAGCTCTGGGTTGTGGAATGTCCTGGCATAGCAGGTAGTGTCGTGAGAAGACTGGTTCCCTCACTCTGAGAAGCACATCTCCTTCCCAAAGCCCAGGCTGCCCCCAGACAGGGCAAAAGCAGCACAGATAACAAGACAGCAGCGCTTCTCTGTCTGATTCTCTCCCCAGCCTGCTGGATTTGCATTTGCCAAGGTTTTCCATTTCTGGAACATATAACCTGGAAGAGATACTCCCCCATATCGGTCTCACCAGCTTATTCAACTTAGAAGCTGACTTCTCAGGAATCACTGGGCAGCTCAACAGAACGATCTCCAGGGTAAGGTGGTGAGCGTGGATGTGTGTTGGCAGAGGCGGGGTGTCTTTTCTCCTCTGATATGAGGTGCATTTGAAAATCGAGTTCCCCCTTTTTTCTATTCTGGCTTTTCAATATCACTATCTTTAAGGCTTCTTTTCACAAGCATCTCCCTTTCCATCCACAGCCTCTTCTTCTAGACCTTTATATTCTTCAAAGCAAGGACGGAGTCTTGCATAGAGTAGACACGCATTCAGGGTCATCCACAGAGCCCGAGTTTCCCCAGGTGTGGGACTAGCCTTGTTTTTATCCCTTAAACTTCCTCCGAGGGCAGGTGGTGAGACTCTATCTGCCTTTGTTATAGCTGTAGAGAGTAGTGGGCATGAACAGGAAATATATCCATCAGTTTTGCTGCAATAACAAATGATCCCCAAATCTCAGTGCCTTATCATAACAGAGATTTAGTACCTGGCCATATGACATGTCAGAGGTGCGTCACTACCACCTGACTACAGATCTACTTCTCGTGTTTTCTTCCTTCTAGAATGTAGGTCAAAGGAGGAGCTTCTTTTTGGGACATACCATTCTTATAGCAGTGGGAAAAAAGCAGAGATAATGTGCTATGTCTCTTAACACTTCTCCTCACGTGTGGTCTGTCAAGGCCACTCACAAGTCATTGGCTAAAGCAAGTCCCACAGTCAAGACCACCGTCAATGGGGTGGGCTCGTGTTCTCCTGCAGGAGGTACTGTGAGCCACAGGGCATGGGCGAGGGCTGATGACGTCCTCCAGGAAGGGAGAGTTCATACTTGAAAAGAATAATGCAATTTGCCACAGGAGGGAAGGCAAAAAAAAGACCCTTCTCTGTTCTTCCATCATCTTCCTAAGATAGAGTCATTATCAGTTGAGTCTTTATTAGAAATTTCATAAGGAAAGTTTACTCTCTTTTACTTGGGAAAGACCAGCTGAGATTTGGAATGTGAAACCAAGGAACAGGGATGTGGTCTTGTGTGTGTGTGTGTGTGTGTGTGTGTGTGTGTGTGTGTGTGTGTGTGCGTGCGCACCCACTGTGGAGAAGGTAAACAAAAAGGAAAAAAAAATAGTTTAGTTTTTTACAGAATTTCTTCCACGGTGACCTCAGATGTTAGATTTATCTCTTCATAGACCTTTTTGGAAATGAAAGAGACTGCCAACACCAATGTTTTTTAACTTTTTTTAGTTAAAGCCTCAGAATCCTTCCTAAGGAGTTGTGTGAAAATGAGGTTTTAAAAAAACAGAATTCTTTTCATGGAGCCCAGTGGAGGGCTTGGCACATCAGACAACCTGGTTTCACTGAGCTCATTTTGAAAATTGTTGACTCAGGCTGAGCAATCCATTTTTCTTTTCATGTTTTTTTTAAAAAATTTCTTTTTTTAAATTTTATTTTTTAACATCTTTATTGGAGTATAATTGCTTTACAATGGTGTGTTAGTTTCTGCCTTATAACAAAGTGAATCAGTTATACATATACATATGTCCCCATATCTCCTCCCTCTTGTGTCTCCCTCCCTCCCACCCTCCCTATCCCACCCCTCTAGGTGGTCACAGAGCACCGAGCTGATCTCCCTGGGCTATGCGGCTGCTTCCCACTAGCTATCTATTTTACATTTGGTAGTGTATATATGTCCATGCCACTCTCTCACTTCGTCCCAGCTTACCGTTCCCCCTCCTCGTGTCCTCAAGTCCATTCTCTATGTCTGTGTCTTTATTCCTGTCCTGCCCCTAGGTTCTTCAGAACCATTTTTTTAAAGTTTATTTAATTTATAATTATACTTGCCCTATCAAATCGGGACCTTGATCCATCAATTTCAACATTCTAAAATGCAAATATTTTTTAAGATGGGAGTACCTTTCATCATTATCTCTAAAATATGAGTGCTTTTAGTTTAGGAGCTCCTTATCTAATTGGGATATATGTATAAGTATGGCTGATTCACTTTGCTGTATGGTATAAACTAACACAATATTGTAAAGCAACTATACTCCAATAAAAAATAAAGAAATAAAGCCAATTAGATGAGCGAGCTATTTTAAAGATGAGAAAACTGAGACTGAGAGAGGGCAAATGCAGCTTGTAGCAGAAAATGACACTTGGGTCTGTGCCACGTGCACCCAGGTGCTTGGGAAATGCCCCTAAAAGTCGCTGTTGGGTTTTTGCAGCCTGGTGCATGCTCAAGTAGCTCTCATCCCTGTTCAGGCCCATCTGTCTCCCCTTCAAAGAACAAACAGCACGGTCAGGATGACTCCCCAGGAAATGATGGAGGCAGAGAAACCGGGATGAGGTGGGAAATGAAATAAAGGTTGGAGTGCTGCCTGGGAAGGCGGGACCTGAACTGGGTGACTCTGCTTCCATCTCCCTCATGCCACACGAGGTGATACAGCCCTTGGAAACCCTGCCCCGATGCTGTCTCTGCCCCTCTTCTCTCCTTCTAGGTGTCACACAAGGCAGCAGTGGATGTGAGTGAGCGGGGAACAGAGGCAGGTGTGGCCTCCGGCCTCCTCTCCCAGCCCCAGTCTCTGAACGCAACGTCGGCCCCGCACGCCCATTTCAACCGACCTTTCCTGGTGCTGCTTTGGGAGGTGACCACCCAGAGCCTACTCTTCCTGGGAAAAGTTGTCAACCCAGCTGCGGGGTGATGGTGGTAGGAGGCCAGGGGGGTGTCCTGTCCCCTCCCTGAAAAACAGGAAGGCCAGCGCCAGCCTGCATCTCAGGGTTGCTCTGCGGACCATTTAATCAGTGTGCAAAGATGCTAATAAAGTTGGCCTTGGGTTTTGCGAACAGTGAGGGGAGATGCTTACAAGGGGTGGGGGAGTGAGCACGCAGAGCAGCGGTCAGTCATTCAGTCTACAATCTCCTCCAATCTAGTGTCAACTGTGGTTAGAAATTTGGAGGTGAGAATAGCCTCCGATTATGGTCTCCGCAGAGACGTCCACCACTTCTGCCACCACTGCTGATCTTTCCTGAGTGTCTTTGGGGTCCTAGGAAAAGGCACAAAGGATATCAGGAGGAATAAGCGAGTCTCTCACTTCCTAGTGGCTGATCCTGGCTATGCAGCAAAGTGAGGTCGTCCTGAAACATCATTGCCTTGATGTCAGGAGTCAGTTCACCTTGTGAGGAGATTGAAGCCGAGGCAGGGGCTCTAAGACATGTTCTATGAAAAGAAGGGGATGTGAGGATAGGCCAATGCAATAATGGGCCAATCCAGAAATGGAGGTCAAATGCCCAAGGATAACCCCAAGATCAAAGAAAGTGGAAGGGTTGACATGGCCTGGTGAGACAGTGGGCTTAAGGCACAATCTTGGTCAGTGGGATGAATTCAGGGGCAGTATTCAGAGGCAATGATGCATTGTTTAGAGGTCAGAAGTCCCACTCCCACAAGTGTGCCCCCCAGTCTTAAAAAGGCATCAATCTGGAAGTGGTGGGGAAACTCAGAAATGCCATCTTAGCTGCATGTATGTACCATACGTGCGAAAATACATCCCTACAATGAAGTCAGTGTCGAGACCTAGAGGGTGGCTGTGTGTGGTACATGTCTAGGAAGAAGCTGTAGCAAAAACGGCAAGTGGTAGAACTCCCCCACGCCCACCCAAAGGAGGCAAGGTTCGAGTTGGGTCTTGAAAACCAGGGAAGCCTTAAATAAAGGGAAAGAGGGTAAGATAGTCCCAGAGAGGGTGGAAGAGACACACCATGGGCAAAGGCCACCAGGGAAAAGAAAGAAAAATGTATGTTCTAAGAAGAGAAAACCAGTTTTTCAGCAACAGAAAGTTCATGTAGGGTCACAGTGGAAGGTCATGCTGGAGAGGGATTCGGAGGTAAAGGGTTGGAGGCTTTGGATGCCAGCGTTGAGGCAGACTTCCGGACACTAGTGAATTCTTGCCACCTCCCACTGGTCAGCCAACCTTGGACATGACGCTTGGTCCCTCTGTACCTCAGTCTCTTCTGAAGAATGGAAAACATAAAACCTAAGTTACAGAATTGTGAAAATCAAATGAGGTCATGAGTGTGAAGCATTAAGCACCTGGTAAACAGTAGGCACTCAATGAACATTTGTTTATCTCCACCCTATTCTTTTGGCTGCCCCAGCCCTCAAGGTTGTCCTTTATTCTCACGGAGCGTAGCTCAGCTCTAGGGAATGTCCAAATCCCCCAAGTGGCCACTGGTCCGGATGCCAGATGTGAACCCTCCCAGTGAAACCATATAGGTAGCACATCCTCAGAACCCAAAGGTGTAGACAGAGAGCCTTCAAGGACTTTGCCCGGGCATGAAAGATTCCTTCTGGAGGGCAAGACCATTCTTGCTGCAGGGACATTTGCTGTGACAGGGACATTCACTGTGACAGAAGTGTGGCACCCAGAGGGAGCCGCTGGCCCAGGGATCAGGGCTGAGACTGCAGAGGCACATGTGGATGACAGCCTGCAGGTTTTCTCTAGAAACATAATTGTTAGTGATCATTCACTGGGTTGTTTCTTCCTTCCCATCTTAAGCTGTCTGTTTCAGTCATCTGTGAATTGAGTAAATTTCCCCCCAAGTGGAGATTCCATATGTATTTATACTTCAAACTGAACATTTAACCATCTAGAAGAACCAGATCATTTTCTTTTTTTAAAATTTCATTTTATATTGGAGTATAATTGATTAAAAATGTAGTGTTAGTTTCAGGTGTACAGCAAAGTGATTCAGTTATACATATATATGTATCTATTCTTTTTCGAATTCTTTTCCCATTTTGGTTATTACAGAATATTGAGCAGAGTTCCCTGTGCTATACAGTAGGTCCTTGTTGGTTATCTATTTTAAGCATGACAGTGTATACACGTCAATCCCAAACTCCCAATCTATCCCCCCGACCAACACTTCCTCCCTGGTAACCTAAGTTCGTGAAGAACCTGATCATTTTCAAGGTAAGTCAACAGCTACCTAAAATGTATATTTTTTAAGATCTTGTGATGTTCTCTTTGGTGGGTCTTGAACCATTTCTGCCATGCCATAGAGTCCCAGCTACACTTATTTTGCCCCTGGGTCAAAGCAGGCTTTGAATGTTGGAACTAAGCCCCTGGCCAGGTACAACCTACACGAATACACAGGACCCTGTAGGGAAAATAGCATTAAAGCCACTGTCACCCTACCTCAAGTTTCCATGAGTATCACAGAGTTCACAAAAATGGGCATAAATGTTCTCCTTTCATTCCAGCCAGGACCAGAGCTGAGAGCTCTAAAGTTGTCCAAGTATGAGAAGGTGTTTTCTAGACTCCTGTTTACTCTTCTGTTGAACTGTTTGTCTTTTCTTGCGTCAGTACTACACCATCTTAATTATCGCAGCCCTGTAAGTCTTGATATTAAGTCAAGCCCTCCAGCTTTGTTTTTCAGAAGTCCTTGTTAGCTTGTTTTAATTTGTTTTGCTTTCAATGTTTGTTTGCCATCCTGTCCACTCCAGTAGTTCAGGCTAAAGTAGTTGGTGACTTTCTCTGTTCCCCCAGCTGCAGCCTTCCAGAACTTCATACCGGCCCCAATCCACCCACACTCATGGGATCCCCCGTTCCTATAATAAAACCCTTTATTACAAAAACTACTTGCAGTGCCTCTGTTTTCCTGTTCAAGGAACCAGATGGATTCAGATAAAAACACCTTTGTTTTGCCTTCATTCTTGAAGGATAATTTTACTGGGTATGGAACTTTAAGTAGGCAGATGTTATCTTTCAGTGCTGGAAATATGTCACTCCATTATATTTGACTTTCACACTTTTGGTTGAAAAGTTATCTATAATTTTTATAATCCTTTGAAGGTAATGAATTTTTCTCCCTCTGGCTTCTTTACATTCTCTCTCTCCTCTTTTTTTTTTTTTTTGGTCTTTCAACTGGTTTAAAATGATGTCCCTAGGTACAGTTTTTCATGTATTAATCCTGCTTGGGGTTCATATAACTTCTTGAAAATGCAATTTGATGTCTGTGTTGAAAAATTCTCAGAAACTGTCTCTTTAAAAATTGCTTCTATTCCAATTTTTTTCTTTTTCTGGGACCACAGTTATGCATATATTAGATGTTCCAGTCATGTCCCATATGTCTCTTATGTGCTTTTCTGCATTTTCTATTCTTTTTTCTCTCTGGGCTTAATCTGGATATTTTCTACTTGCCCAAATCTCACTTCTGCTCTCTTTTGCTCTGTTTGATCTGCTGTTAAATACCTCTATTTTATTCCTAATTGCAGATATTTTAATTTTTTAGTAGTAGAGTTTTGATTCTTTTTATGGATTCCACTTCTCTGTGAAATTTTCTATCTTTTCATCTATTTTATTATACAGAATAATCATGGTTAAAGTCTGTGTTTGATGACTCCAATATCTAGATACCTCTGAGTATTTATTCTCTACTTTTCATTTTCAGTTATTTTTTTCTGTTATTTGTTATGCCTGGTCATTTTTTATTAGATGCCAAACAATGTATATCAAAAATTATGTAGCTGTGGCTATTTTCTTCCTCAAGAGGAGATTTGATTTTCTTCTCTCAAGTATATAGAGTATAGACTGGGTTTCAATCTCTTTTGAGGTCTGGTTTATTTGGCCTCCCCCATAATGTAGCAGTGAGGAGGTATCCACTGAAAGTGTGGGCTGTTTTCCAGAGTCCTGGCCCCTTCACATGTTCATACACCAATTTTTGTTTCCCGAGTACTATGAGCCCACTAAAATCTGGGTTATTTTAGCCGGTGACTTTCTCATGATTATTCAGCATCTCATCCCATACATTCACCACTCAGGAGTCAGAAAATTCTTTGAAGGGAAATTGTATGCAGAACACTGGATTCACTTCCTTGTGGTTCTCTATTCTCTAGGAACTTGGTCCCTCGAGTCCTAACTTCTTGTTGCTTCTGAACTCCCATTTTTGTTTCCCCAGCCTAGGGTTACTATTATAGGCTTTAGGCCACTGTGTCCTGTGCCCCAGATTGCAAATCAGCAAAAGTCCCAGAGGGAAAAGGCAGCAGCAAATGTTAGCTTCACTATAACACATTTCCTTTCTCTCTGGAATCTTCTCCCCATCTTTATCTCATCCTTCTCCATTGTTTTCCAGTACCTTTAACCATCTATATTTTTTATTTTATTCAGCATTTATAGTTTTCTTGATGAAGGATGAGTCTGATATTAGACTCTCTCCCATAATCAGAAGCCAGATGTATTCTTAGAAAGAGAATCCCATGCTATGATTCCATGCCCACTGTAATAACCTCATATTAGGTGTCAACTTGGCTGGTCCATGGCATGCCCAGACATTTGGTGTCTAGACATTATTCTGAGTGTTTGTGTGTTTTTTGGGTGAGATTAACATTTAAATCAATAAACTAAGTAAAGCCGATTGTCCTCCATAATGTGAGTGGGCCTCACTCAATTCATTGATGGCCTGAATAGAACAAAAAACTGACCCTCCCCTGAGGAAGGGAGAATTCACTGCCTGATGGGCCTCACACTAGGACATCAGCTCTGCAGATTTGGGGCTTGCCAGCCTCCATAGTCACTTGAGCCAATTCCAATAAATAAAGATGATAGATAGATAGATACATACATACATACTTACATACATACATACATAGAGATAATCTCTCTTATTGGTTCTCTATAGGGAAACTCTTTCTTTCTTTTTAGAAAAGACCATTGTGTAATAATAAACAAGAATAAAATGCAATTCTTTATGGAGAAGAATAGTAATAAACTTGTATTTGCCAAAAACACAGTAGCTGATTATATTCAGACTATTTACTGATTGACTGATTGATTTTTAACTTGATCTTATTTTATTAATTAAAGCAAAATTGCACTGATGCCAGAAGAAACAGATCAATGAACCAGTACATAAAATATATAATAGACCCAATTGCATCTAGGCATTTTTTTTCTTTTTTTTCCTTTTTTTTAAACTGGTTTTAAATTTTTTTAACTTTTTATTTCATATTGGCATATAGTTGATTAACAATATGGTGTTCGTTTCAGGTGTACAACAAAGTGATTCAGTTATACATATACATGTATCTATTCTTTCTCAAATTCTTTTGTCTCTAGGGAATCTTGACCACACCACCCCACACTCATCTGCAATATCCAATGGCAACTCCACTGTGTGGAAGACCCTTGGTAATGAGAAATCTTGTTACCTCTTCTCTGGATCTCTCAACATTGTAGAAGCGGGTTTGTATTTATTTTGTTCACTAATGTGTTAGAAACCAGTGTGCTATTAAAATTGTAAAAGGGCAGGGATCTGGAAACACCCATGGTCCACTCCAATTCACAGTCCCACCTCTCCAAGAGTTTCCTGATAGTGATGTTTGAACAAGATGCAAAAGGGAAATGGAAATCCAAGGTTTGTTTTACTGTTGGCAATGGCTTTGAACCAATATAATCCACCAAACCCTGGTCAGTTGAGCTGGACCCAGTGACATCTGCCTCAGACCCACAAGAACTGTTTCCTCCAAAGCCCAAACCCAAATCTGGAATCCTACCATTAAAATGGTTCAAGATAGAAAGCCTGGGCTTCCCTGGTGGCGCAGTGGTTGAGAGTCCGCCTGTCGATGCAGGGGACGCGGGTTCGTGCCCCGGTCCGGGGGTTAGATCCCACATGCCGTGGAGCGGCTGGACCCTTGGCCGCTGAGCCTGCGCGTCCGGAGCCTGTGCTCCGCAATGGGAGAGGCCACAACAGTGAGAGGCCCGCGTACCACACACACACACACAAAAAATAGAAAGCCTGTGGTAGATGGAGGAATGAGGGAGTGTGGGATGAGAATGTACCCAAAGAGCAGACCGAGAGGGGATATATTTGCCCCAATGCCTCATGCTGCAAATGTGAAGGGGGAGGGGTCCAGTCAAGAAAGAAAACCCTCCTCCACAAGTTAGAGGAAGGGATGACCCTCTTGAAAGCCTGCCTGCAGGGCTCTGGCCTGGACTGACTACTGTAGTTATAAAGAGATGTTAGAAAGTGAGTGTCATAGCAGAGCCTTCTCTTATGTGGAGAGAGGACCGGACATAAGATTGGGTCTGCACCCATGGGCCCAAATCCAAATCCTGAATTCAGCTTGTGGGCCACCAGTTTGAAATACCTATAAAGCATCCAGGTTGCTAAATGTTTAAATAATATCAGGAGAGCCTGGGCCCAGAAGTCCATGGACTTCAGCACCAAATAGAGTAAGATTACTGAGGCAACACTGAATCTTGTGTATCTATGGTGATGCCTTGACCAGCTTCATGAGAGGGAAATGATTCTCAAAGTAATTGCCATCTCTCAAATAATGGATACCCTCAGCCTACATTTTATCACCCACCATTTACAGGGAGAGAGAGAATGAGAAGATGTTGATCCCATACCCACTGCTCTATTATTGAAGGCTAGCCCTGCCCCCTGCTGGTTATAGAAGATCATTGATGCATCCTAGAAGCAGCCCAGCAGCCTCTCCTCTCCCTTGAGGCTGGACCAAGGAGGACTTGTGGGAGGGGAGGGTTGCCAGACAAAATAAGAACACCCAATTAAACTTAAATTTCAACAAGTAATCTTTTAGTTTGAGTATATCCCATGCTATGTTTGGGACATACTTATACTTAAAAAAAGAGGTTGTTGTTTTTTATACAATATTCAAATTAATATTGTCATATTTTTATTTGCTAAATCTGGCAACCCAGGGAGGGGTATAAATGGTCAATATTTGTGAGGGGGTCAAAAGAAAAGAAAGGTCCATCAAGCTGGAGGGCAGGCTGGCTTGGGCATCAGGGTAGAAAGAGCAGTGAATATGGTTAAAAGAGAACTCAGAAGAGACATCTGTGAGGCAGAGCCAGCTCCGGACCCTTGCATGTGAGCAAATCCAGGCTGGCCTGCTGAAGGATAAGAGACACATGGCTCAGGATCCTCCATCACCATGGCTGACCTCCAATCTCTTGCAAAACTGTGAGTGAGGCCATCCTAAACCAGTGGCCCAGCCGACCTGCCAGCTGACCACAGATGCCGAGCAAGCCCAGCCAAGATCAGCCAAGCCTGGGCCAGGCCAGAACTGCTCAGCTGACCTAAAGATTTATGAGCTAACTTATGGAGTGGTTTGTTATGAAGTATAGGTAACTGATACAAAGGAGAGAATGGGTGTGGGGATGGACCTTGGGAATTCCAGACCAAGAAGACAATATGATGAGTTGTGGTGCCTGAGTGCCCAAGTTCTCTAGGTCCTCCCCACCCCCTCCCCAAGGACTGAAGTGGCAGGTTTTGAGGTACCTGCTCGTGTCCCCATCTCAAGGAATCTGCCATGCCTGAAGGCCCTTGAACGGGGCCAGCTGAGCGAGGGATGGGAGTTGATTCAAGGGTAACCCATCCATTTGGTTGACCGCCCATGAGTTGTGGCTGAGCTCAAAAAGATGAGCTGGGCCAATCAAGACCTTTCCTGGCAATTCGTGAAAGTACTGCGACACCAGAGCTGAAAGGTCATGGGTCAGCCATTAAAGTCCACTTGTGAAATGGAGAAGCAGAGGATGCTGTTTAGAAGTGAAGGGAGCAGATGTACAGAGAGACACAGTGGCAGAGAGATGGGCCAGAGAATGGCTTTCCTCATTTTCAGCACTGGTGAAGGGATTGGTTGGTGATCGTCTGGGCCTAGGGAACAGAAAGCTACTCAGGCTGGTATGAGAAGAGAGGTATCCATTGTAAGGATGTTGGGCCATCAAAGAACCCTCTGAAAGCCATATAAGCATTTGTGGAAAAGTGGAAACGGCAGAGTCATCAGACAGGATAACCTCTCTCTCTCACCTTCTCTCCTGCTTGGGCTCTATCTCAATGCCAGATCACCTTGCTTTATTTAATCCAGTGTTTATCAAGGTCATTTGATCACAGAAATATTTTTGTCTCATAACACTTACTAACATCCCACAGATTTGGTGTTCTGTGTGACCCACTTTAAGGAAAAGTGCTCTGTGGTCTGCATTATGCTATCTATTGTTCTTTCTTCTTTCTTTTTTGTTTTCCTTTTCTTAGGAAGCTCCTGAGGCCTAAAGAGGTTGCTGTCCTGCCCAAGGTCACCCAGTATTTTAGGGGCAAAGTTGAACTAAGACCAGGGTGCCCTTCCAGCATAGACTATTAGGCAACATTATTTATACTATTTATACAAGAAAGAAAAAAAAAAACAAAAAACCAAGAACAGCAACTATCCCCGCTGGGCATTAAGTGACAGGCACTGGTGTGAGATATTATGGGGGTTGAGAGGCAGGCCACAGATAAACCCTCCGATTGAAAGACAGGTAAGATCAGAGTGAGACTTCCCTGGGAGGAGAACTAGAAACCGTGTACAAGCCCCTGTGTCCTTGTCTTTTGAAGTAAAAGGCTGACTCAAGAGTTAATGACTGGGAAATGAGAAAATGTAAAAACGAAGAATAGCTGTTGGCCTGGGGAACTGGTAACAATTTAGACTATAAGTCTGCCACATAGCAGAATCACCAAACTCACAGTTACCTGAAAGATAGAGATAAAGGCCTGAGACACATTCCTACCAGATGAAAACTGCTGACCATAAGAACATAGACCCCAGATTGGTTGGAAACAGAAGGTTGATGATGCTGACTCCCCATTACCTCACCACCAACCAGTCAGAAGAACAACCACAAGCTGATCATGTCCTGCTCCTTGAACACTATGACTCCTCACTACCCCTCCAGGGCAGGACACAGTCTTGAGGGCATTAGCCTACTGTGGCCCCCTTTGCCTGGCAAAATAATAAGAGCTTCTCTTTTCTACTTCACCCAAAACTCTGTCTCCATGCTTCTATTAGGCACCAGTGAACAGAGGCCAAGTTTCAGCAACAAGTTCCCAGCTGTTTATCTCTGCACTTGGACACCTGTGCATACAACCCTGGATAACTCTCTGCACCTGGTAGGCAGAGGCTGGACAACAGGGGCATGGGGCTCTCGAGTCAGAGTAGGCTGAATGAATTGGCAGATTGGCCATGAGTGTCTGGGGCATTGATGAAGGATCAGAAGCCCTGGAGCCAGAATGTAACAGATGAGAACAAATATAACAGAGAAGAACAAACGTAACGGAGAAGAACAAACCTGACTCCACACTGGATCTATTCCTTAGCTCTAACTCTTGTTGACTGTGCTTAGTCATGCTGGCTCTGTATCTTTGTAAAAGAATGTTGCCTACAGCCTGAAATATAGGCAATGATACCCCATTCTCAAGGCTCTGATCCTTAAAGGTATAACCCTTTTCCATTCATATAGAGATAAAAAGTTGCAGAACAGAGAATAATATTTGCCTTGTTGGAGGCTTATAGGAACATTGTGACAAGACCTAAATGGACAACTACAAGAACAAAGGATTCCTACACCAAGAAGATTGCAACAACCAGCCACACACCCTCCCCTTTTAGTATAAAAGAAGCCTGAATTCTAACTTGGGTAAGATGGTTCTTTGGGACATGAGTCCACCATCTTCTCAGTCTGCTGGCTTTCCAAATAAAGTTGCTATTCCTTGTCTCAACAGCTAGTGGCTCAATTTATTGGCCTGTTGAGCAGCGAGCCATAGGAACTTCATAACACAAAGGGCTCCCTGTCACTGAGGGATGGAGTGAATATCCCCACTGCAACCATAGCCACCACCACTGGTCCTCACTGTCAGTGCCTGCGGCCCTCCATGTGCTGGAAGAGACACCATCCTTGGCTCAGATGCCTCCACCCACTGCAGGCTCCCCGTCCTCGTCCTCTGGCTTCAACCCCCCTGGAGGCTGAGGCCTGTGTTTTCAGGGCTGGAGTGCTCCCTTTTATGGCCTTACGAGAGAAGGTCAGACAGACCCCACTGCACCTGCCAGTGTTGCTGCTAGGAGGACACCCCCTACTACTGCTGTGGAACTGAGTTTCTATCTTGCGGCACTGGCTCTGTAACCGTCACTGTGCCTCCTTACAAGCCAGGCTCACTATACATATCTCTGAAGGTCAGTTTATTTTCTCAGCCTCCCTGGGAAGGGCTCCCAAATCTAACTTTCTTCCAAAAGGATTTCAAGCTATTTATGGAACTAAATAATATGAAAGAACATAACTCAAGATTTTTTAAATGCAAAAAAGGCCATTTTAAAACTATGAAAAAATGCAGAAATAGAAGTTGTCTATCATTTATATTGTCTATACATGTACACTGAATTTAGATATAAGTTCTTGGCTTTTGAAACAAAAGGAAATGTATCAGCTACATAGTGTTTAGTGTTTGTGGGCATAAAAACACTTATTTTTTCCTTCCTGGAATGCAGTTCCACTTGGTCTTTGTATTAGCGCAATTCCTCCTGCTCTGATTTTAAGAGGCACAGAAGCATTGTTCAAATGACTGATGCCTGCAATCAGAAAGAAAGGTCAAGAAGATGCCACGAGGTCCGCCTTGGCTGAAGTACATAAGGCAATCTGAACAAATGGGCTTTGAAGTTGAAGCTCCGCTTTCAGGTGAGACAAATAGGAAATTAAACGGGGGTTCAGATTTTTCACTGTCTGCCAAGACGCTGCTGCTCCCTGAGAGTGCTTCCCCTTAGGATATATGTCCCATGGCTGGATAAGTAGGACACACTGTGATGTCATTAATTGTATGATTCAGCAAACTAGACAGACCTACTCTAGCAATGAGGGCTTTTGAGTCTCCTCTGCACAAGCTTCCTTTATTATTAATGTTTAGTTCCCTGAGCCACACATGATCACTGTGTGCACTTCATAAGATCCATAGAAGTAGCATGAAAAATAAAATTTAGTCGCCCACCACCCAGAATTGGTCCTATTAGCCTTTGCCATATTCTTTTCTTATAATATATACATTGCTAAAATAAATACACACACACACACACACACACACACACACACACACACACACACACACACCCCAAAACGAGATCCTACCATACATACTTCTTTTAAAATTTTATTTGGACATAACAACATATTATTTTAATGACTGCATAGTATTGCATTTTTAGGTGTGCCATACATAAGTTTTTAGTTTAAAATTCTCTAACAGGTTTTAAGGTTTTTTCTAAATTTTAAGAACAAAAAGATGCATATCCTTTGAATATATCTGTGCAATTTAAATTGTTCACTCAAAGGAGATACAAATTATAGGATATTGAAGCCTTTTTTTTTCTGATTATCTTCCCAAAATAGTTGTATCTGGGTAGCCAGAGTTGATTTGAATTGTGATCTTTTGTAAATCAAATTCTCCTATACACATGAATCTGTTTCTTGATTCTCTCTCAGCCAGAGTGAACTGTCTGTGTTTTTGTACCTGGTACTTCATGTGTTAATACTGTAGTATCATTGTATGGAACAAGTCCCCCATATTATTCTTATATTTTTTAAGATTTTTCCAGGATTTTTTAAATAAAATGAGTCTTCTAGATGAATTTTAGGCTCCTTTTGTCAGAGTCCAAGAAAAATTCTGGTGGGTTGTTGATAGGAATTATACCGTATGTATAAATCAATTTAGAGAAAATTTACATCTTATAAATTGTAGAGTCTTTCCATCAAAGAACAAGATGAATCTCTTACTCATCTGTATGTGGCCCTTACCAAGTTTTCCTTTTTCTTTTTCCTTTTTTCCTAAAGATCTGGCACATCGCTTGTTACTGTCATTCAGGAGTGTATTACACATCTTGTTACTCTTGTGTGTAAGATTTTTCCTTCCATTTGCTGGCTGCCTTTTCTACCATATATATGAAAACTACAGACTCATGTCTTAACTGACCACCTTAATGAATATTTTGAATGTGTCAATCGTGTCGAATACTTCTCAGGGTTTTTCTTCCCTTGGCTTTTCTAGCACCGTAACACAGGTCATTTGCATAAAATGATTATTCTGTTTCCTCAAAATGATTTATTCCACTCAGGGCCAGAGATGGAAGGGAGAATCTTGAAATTTGGATCTGCAAGCAGGATGGGGCGACAGTTTAGCACTTATCCTTAGGCAAAGGTGGCCTTGGGTGGAAAGTTCTCTGAAACTGGATTTTTACCCTCCCTGCCCAAAGCTTCCAATTCTTTACCTGTAGAGGCCATGATCCATCTGCATCTGTAGACAAGTGTGACTAGGTGCACATGACAGCTCCTGCTTAGAAGTTCCTTTCTGTTACCCATCACATGGAACTCTAGTAGCCTCTAAGTCCCCCTGATTCAGGCTGAGAGAATTCCCTTCTCTTCCAGCAGGAGGATGCCCATCTGCACTCCACTGCACTGTCCAGCCTCTCCTGTTTCTAGGCTGTGTCTTGGAGCAGCTAATGATGTTTCCACCCACATGCTCCATCTATGTGAAGTTTGCTTTCTTTAAGTGGTCTGTGGGGTCCAGCACAGAGCAGGCAGAGGTGAAAGATCAGGAGGCTTTCACAGATTCCCTCTTGGATGTTGCACTGCCCCAAACCAACAGTGACATCTCTATATGTATAACTGATTCACTTTGTTGTAAAGGAAAAACTAACACACTATTGTAAAACAGTTATACTCCAATAAAGATGTTAAAAAAAAACCTCACTTGGTCATGAAATAAACAACCAAATAAATTTAAAATAAAAATAAAATAGTGAGATCTCATCCCACAGGAAGTGTCTTGCGGACAATAATGCCCAGAGGAGTGGATGTTGACAACTGACACGCTGATGTTTTAAATGTTGTCTCTTCGCCTGTTGTTTCCTGCTGGTTCCCAATTCTACAGCAAGAATTCATTCATTTCTCTTTTCATTTTATATTTCTTCTACTCTCAACCAGAGGTGCTCAGGAGAATACTTTACAAAGAGAATTGCTATTTCCACTATCCCGGAGTGGAAAAAGGAAAAGTAAAACCACCTGTGGATTGTGCAAATTGTGTGAAGAGCAAAACATCAAATAGCTTTTTCCTCCAATTCTAAGAATTTGGCCAGTAGTTAAAAATAACGCTGAACACCATTAAAACTTCTGGGAGGAACATAGCTTTGACTTTTCCCTTTCTTCATTATCAATGGCAGTCCAAACAATTGCTTGGGGTGTTTTATTTAATTCCAGGGCTTTATCATTCTTTCATACAATTCCCATACAAGCCTTTGCACAGATCTGTTCCCCGGGTCCCCTTTCTGCCTCTTTGAAGCTGATGGTCACACATTTTCCATAAGCCTCCAAGACAACTTTCTACCTGCCCTCCTCAACTTCCTCCACAAACTTTTTATTCTAATCAAAACTTCTATCAAAACTTACACGTTGGCTCCAAAGAACCAGAGACAACGTAAAGTGGTAGCAGAAAAAGACTATATAAGGGCTAAAATCTCAGCTCCACTCTTCTTTTTTTTTTTTTGCTTCACAAGACTGTGTTAGTTTCTGTTGCACAACAAAGCGTATCAGCCATATACACACACACGTCCCCATGTCCCCTCCCCCTTGAGCCTCCCTCCCACCCTCCCTATCCCACCCCTCTAGGTCATCGTTCTTTCCTATGTGACTTTGGAAAGTTACTTAAACTTTCCCAACCTCAGTTTCCCCATGTATGAAATGGGGATAATCATGTGTTCATTTTATTAATGATCTTAAAAATGAATTCCTTTGAGTGCTAAGTGCACATCAAGTAATTGGCTATCCAATTTGCATGCATTATCTCATTTAATCCGCACAGTGATTTCTGACATATTTGCAATTATCATCTCTCTTTTATAAGTGAAAGAACAGAAGCTCAGAGGAGTCCAATAAATTACTGTTTCAATTCGGGTTCCTGAGAAACACTCTGAGACTCTGAAATGTGCATGCAGGCGTTTTCCTGGGGAACGCTCTCCGGAACCATCCCTACAAAGGAGCAAGGGACGCAGGTTTGGACAAAGGGAGATCTTCGATGCGCTTGCAAGAGTAACCTCAGATCATAGGACACTCTGATATGGAGATGGGCTTAATAAAGGCATGGGAGACCAGGCGTTTGTAGCCCCATATCAACCAGCCATTGGTGTGGATTTCTCCCTAGAGGGGTTGTCACTTTGGGCGTGGTAGCTTCCTTCAGTAGAAAATGAATTTCAGGGCAAAACAGAGCCATGAGCTGTTAGCAGCCGACATTGCTGGCAGCTGAATGCATGAGAACCTGGGTCCTGAAGGGAGATCTGGGTGGTACATCACAGCATCCTCTACCCAAACATGACGGAGATGGTCAGTGGTGGAGCTAGAATTGTCATACACACCTACTTGGTACCCAAGTCCGTGCTTTTATCCACTATCTTACACCACATTGAGTGAAATTAAGTGCATGAAGTGAAATAGCATATGTAAACTTCAGGGACCACAGTAAGTGCTAATTACATGTTGATTTCTGGTCAATCTGGGTCCAGTGAGGAGACAGAAACCACCTTGTGATTTAAACAGGGCAATTTAGTATAAAGAATTATGAAGCCATTATAAAAGAGTAATATAAGATGTACATGAACTCTAGAAGATTCTGTAGGACTGACAGAGAATACCCAAGAAAGGAGAAACTTGGAAAGGGAGGGGGAGGGTCCCCGCCCCAAGAGGAGAAGGTGCCTGTGCATCCCACTGGTGTCAGAGAAGGTCACTGGTTTGCCCAGGCCAGAGCTGGTCTGCAGTCACTGGGAAAGCAGGAAGCAGCCCCTCCAAGGTGCAGGCAGACCACCGTCGGTGGCTGGTTGTGCGGGCATGCAGCGGGATTGCGGGCGCTGGTGCAGACAGGAGGTCACGTGGTGTCCGTGTCGGGAGGACCACAGCATCAGGAGGGCCACAGGAGACAAAACTCCAGAGGGCAAGGCCAGCAGAGGAGGTGGGGCCACCAGGGTGGACAGCAGTCCTGGAGATGGTGTGGAGCGACGGGTCGCAACCGCCATGCTGGGCCCCGGCTGGGAGGTGGCTGAAGGGTTGCCCATTCCTGCCGTGTTCTGGGACAAAGCATCCCTGCACGGCCTCACACCCACACGGCGGTCCTCCCACTGACCTCCCACCAACACCACGACCTGCAGGGGCAGCTGCCGGAGGAGGCCGGCTAGAAGCCCTCTTCCTCCTGCAATGCCTCTCCCGCACCCGCTACTGAGAAAGCTTAACACTGTAAAGGAGAAACGCCTCCCGGAATCACGCTCATGACGCCGTTGTCACAGAGCTTGGATTGGAAGGTGAATGTGGAGGTGAGAGGCGGTAACTCTGCAAGGAAATTTAAAAAGCACCATCAGGGCTTCCCAGGGCTTCCCTGGTGGCGCAGCGGTTGAGAGTCCGCCTGCCGATGCAGGGGACACGGGTTCGTGCCCCGGTCCGGGAAGATCCCACATGCCGCGGAGCGGCTGGGCCCGTGAGCCATGGCCGCTGCGCCTGCGCGTCCAGAGCCTGTGCTCCGCAACGGGAGAGGCCACGACAGTGAGAGGCCCGTGTACCGCAAAAAAAAAAAAAAAAAAAAAAGCATCATCATAGAACAGTCCTCCAATAAATCAGAAACATGGTGTGATGGTCTGAATTATGTCCCCCCAAATTAATGGGTTAAAATCCTAACCCCCAGTACCTCACAATGTGACTGTATTTGGAGATAGGGCCTTTGAAGAGGTATTTAAGTTAAAATAAGGCCCTTAAAGTGAGCCCTAATCCAATACGACTAGTGTCCTTATAAGAGGAAATTTGTACACACAAAGAGACACCAGGGGTGCACATGCGCAGAAGAAAGACCATGTGAGGACACAGTAAGAAGGTAGCCATCTGCAAGCCAAGGACGCAGGCCTCAGAGGAAACCAACCCTGCTAGCACCTTGATCTTGGACTTCCAGCTTCTAGAACTATGAAAAATAAATTTCTGCTGTTTAAGCCACCTATTCTGTGGCATTTTGTTATGGGAGCCCTAGCAAAGTAAAACACGTGGACAGACTCTATTGTTAAAACAAAAGAAAACTAAATCTAAAACAGAAACCTGCCGACCAACCAAAATGATATCCCTTTCCAATGACTGATGGCTGTCCCTCCATCCACTGATAACCCACCAGCAGTGTTTGTTTGCCTTTAGAATGTAATCTAAGACAACACTGGACAGGGCCTAAAAACCCAACTGGCTTGTCTTTCCTGAGCCCAGATTCACAGGCAGCAAGATAAAGCAGGCTCCCTGCATGCTGGACCGTCAGGGAAGGTCAGCAGGACCAAAGCTGTTTCTGGAACATTGGTGAGAATGGCTGGTAGATTTGCCAGTTAGTTGCTTGAAGCTAGATACTAATAGATAACAAGGTGCTGCTTCTTTTTCTCCTGGCATTTCCCCATCCTTATGTCCACAGTGTAATTAGCTGGCCTCGTATCAGACCTAGGAGAAAAGGAAAGTTGCCCACTGACTTCAAATTCTCAGATAAAATTTATTACTTACAATTTTCAAAAAGTTTGATGCTGTATATAAATTATGTTTTTAAAATTTGAATATTATGTTTTATTCCTAGACAATGTCCTGTTGGTACAACGTTGTAAATCAATTATACTTCAATAAAAATAAAATATAATAAAACAAAATAAAATAAAATAAAAATAGAAAACAACGTCCTGGAATGCTACTTTAACTTACAGAATTTAAAAAGAGGGAAAAGAGGTTCTAAAATAATGTTCCCAGTATTTGTACCCCAAAATAGCTTTGGTCCAATTGATCTAAGGCTGAAACTGGACTTTCCTGAAGGCTCTTCACCTCCCACCCAGCCCCTTCTTCTTTCCCAGATCCTGGGTCCCTTGGATGGCATGACTGGGTCTCTGAGCTGGACTGGAGGCTTTTCTTGACTCCGCATTCCTAGGACCCCACCCAGAATCCTGACATGCGAACCTGATGTGGTTTTGCAAGCATCCCCTATGCGAGTCGGGAGAGTTCCCAGCTCGGTGTCCTGCAGCCACCTTAGAGGCACCCGCCTGTGGTCTGCTCTCCACAACCTTGATTCCCAAGTCAGCACCTTGACCGTGCAAAACTTCCTTCATCTGCTCCATTTCGCTTTCAGCAAATGGAGACAATTGTGCCCTGGACTTTTCTCTTAAATTCATCTATGACTCACTGCTCCCTAACGAGGGAATAATGCAGTTAAAGTGCCTGGCACATAGTAAGTGTTATATAAGTGTTAGGATTTTTTTTTAATTGAAGTATAGTTGATTTACAATGTTGTATTAGTTTCAGGTGTACAGCAAAGTGATTCAGTTATATATATATATATGTTCTTTTTCAGATTCCTTTCCCTTATAGGTTATTACAAAATATTGGGACTTCCCTGGTGCTCCAGTGGTTAAGTCTCCGCGTTCCCAATGCAGGGGGCAGGGTTTGATCCCTGGTCAGGCAACTAGATCCCGTGTGCTGCAACTAAGACTAATAAACTATTTATTTATTATTTTAAATAAATATTTTAAAAATATTGAGTATAGTTCCCATAAGTGTTAGTTAAATAAAAGTAAACTGTGCTGCACTTGAGTGAGAGACATTGCCTGGAAGTTGCTGCATCTCCAAAGAAGTAAACCAGAAACACAGCCCTACCTTGGCACAGAAAGTCACAAAAGCACCTGTGTTCCCTTATCTGTGACTTGTGACATTTTCACTTCTGGCTTCCATGCCTGGTTTGAGCTATTTTCAGTAGGAAAACAAATATCAAATAGGGTAGAACTTGAAATTGAATGGAAAACCAAGTAGAAAAATTCAGACGCTACTAGACACCAAGGAGAAGACAGGCAGATTCTAGCAAGGGCTCTGAAAGTAGATTGGATTTGACAGACTAGGAGAGTCCCCGACATTCCCTCCATGGAGGGTCAAAGGTCTTGTGCTTGAGTGGGTGTTCCTATGAGTCTTTCAGAAATAAAGGCCATCAGATGCTTCAAGTCTTGCCACTGTCACTTTAGCAGGAAGATTACAAACTAGAGTGGTGTTTGCTAAATCCTATTCTAGGAAAGCATGGCAAAGAGTCAAGTAAATGAGTATGTCTTCAGTGTGATTTATTCCAGATTTAGGCAGCTCCATGATTATAAGGTTGCCCAAGTGTTTACTCCCTAGAGCTACCTATAGGGTCTCTCCCATGGTAAGATAGTTAGAGCACCACCTCTTGAAGTCACCATGACATTTTCGGTCTATCCAGGGGCATACGAATTCCTTCAGTCTCTGCTGAGAATGAGCTCTGGGCCAGGCCTGAAGATTGGGCCTGTGCACAGAGGCAGGGGAGCGGGAGTGGGGCTCTGTGACAGAAGAGGAAGTCACTGCTCCAGGACAGAAGACAGGGGAAGGTAGAGTGTTATCCTGGTGGTGATGGGGGAGGGGAATGAGAAGAAGAGGAAGCCAGCAAATGGAAAGATCACATTTCTAGCGATGATAACATGCCCAATATTGAGCTAGTCTTTTGCATATATTTTCTCTTTCTTTTCTGGAATTATATTTTTTTAATTATAAAAGTAATACACAAATAGTATACCACATAAGAAGCAAAACTCCCCCCTAGAATCCCATGTTCCAGGAACGACCGGTGT
This sequence comes from Kogia breviceps, assembly GCF_026419965.1. Classification (NCBI taxonomy): domain Eukaryota; kingdom Metazoa; phylum Chordata; class Mammalia; order Artiodactyla; family Physeteridae; genus Kogia; species Kogia breviceps. Next base: position 10,192,978 of record NC_081312.1, read on the forward strand.
TAGTTTGTTTAAAGACAAATGAACAAGCAAAAAATAAACAAAATAAACCTTCTTCCTTTTCTGATAATGAAGTAATTTGAATCTACCATCCCACTAAAGACAATTGAAATATCTGGATTAAATATTTTTCAAAACTTTCCCTTAAAGCCTCAAAAAAGCTAACAGGATAGTGAGGCTTATTGAGCCAAGTTCCAGGAAAAGATGACCATCCTGAAAGGTAAACTGGGACCACCATTAACAAGTGGATGTTTTCTGATCCAGAAGAGGCTTCTAATTTCAAAGAGACTGCTAAAAGGCTGAGCAGAATTTTTTTTTTTTTTTTTTTAGCAGCATTTTTGACAACCTCAGCAAGAGTCGAGAGTACCTGTGATCTAGGATCACCTTAATATGTCTGGATCAAATCCCAGACACCTGGTCAAAACAAAAAAAAATCCTATCTGGGGGAAGATACCATTATACTAAATTATTCCTTCAAATAATTTTTCAAATACAATGTAACACACAGAATCAAAGATAACTAAGCTGAAATATGAAGAGATAATACAACACACACAAAAATAAATATAAGTAACAGGCAAGAAAAAAAGTCCAGAATTACCAAACAAAAGACAAAGCAACTATGTTTCTGAAGATTAAAATAATCCTTTTAAATTTCACGGGGAATTAGAAAATATGAAAAGTGACACTGCAGATTTGGGAGAAATAAATTCTAGAACTGAAAATAAATTAAGAACTCGACGGGTGAGTTTGACAGCAAAAGAGTGTCACATAGTTGGTCAACAAATGTAATTTACTAGAAACAAATACTTTTTAAATGCCTAATATGTTCCAGGCAATGTTCTAAACACATGGGTACTCAGTAAATGTAATAAATCCCCTTTTGTCATAGAACTTACAGCATAGTAGGAAAAAGAGAGAAAAAATGTGATGATGAAGGATATTTATGCTCCCTATTACTCTCACCTGCAGGATACCAAAGCCTTATTGTGGCACCAAGGGCCTTTCCCATGGACTGAATATGTCTCCCCCAAATTAATATGTTGAAACCCCAACCCCCAAAATGATACTTAGGAGATAGGGTTTTAGGGAGGTGATCAGGTAATGAGGGTGGAGCCCTCATGAATGGGATTAGTGCCCTTATAGAAGAGACCCAGAGAGCTCTCTTGCCCTCTTTCCACCATGTGAAGACATGAGAAGTCTGCCATCTGAAAGAGGGCCCTCTCCAGAGCCTAACCATGCTGGCACCCTAATCTTGAAATTCCAGCCTCCAGACTATAAGAAATAAATTTCTGTTGTTTATAAGCCACCCAGTCTGTGGTACTTACAGCAGTCCAAATGAACTAAGACAACCCTCAACATAAAGCTGATTTGGCCTAAGGCACGTTCACAAGCAAATGAATGGGCTGCTATTATTACAGTTTTGGAAGAAAGCTCTGGACAATATACACTATGATTATTTATCACATAATGACCATGGAACTGTGGAAAGTTTTCAAGAACACAATCTGACTAAATCATGGACGAAAGAGAAAATTTTGGATAATAAAACGTGTAAAATATTCAGGAATTGGAAACGTTTGCCAAAACACACAAACTCCCTTCTTTATTTAAAACTAGAAGTTAGGTATGAATCATCATGCAGATCACATAAAAGAATCATGTTGCAAAAGCAGAAAGCCTTGTCCCCTGCTGGGAAAAAACTCACCATCATGGTGACAGGAGAAAGTCATTTTTTCCTGTGAATATTTGGAGGTTGTATGATTGTTTTTTCAAAAAAATTTTTTCTTTGGAAGAACCAGTTTTAAAATATGAGTAATACGGTATATGACCTGGCCAGCTAAGCACAAATTCACCTAACAAATCCTAGATCCTTCCACAAACATCATCTTGTAAAAGCATCCCTGCTCTTTTTTCAGACAGTGGCTTGAGAGGATGATCTAAAGAAAGTTTAAATAGCAGACTTTGATGCTTTTCACTTGAGATTATAGGAGATAATATTTTATTCACATTTTCACTATGTATTCAATCTTGGCAGAAAATACTAAATTAATTTCATCACACTGAAAAAAGGAGAGAAGTAAGTGAACTGGAAATAACTCAGAAACACTCTCCAGAATACGGGATGAAGATATCAAAGGATAAAAGATACTAAGAGGGTTCAGTGGACTTGAATAGTATCATGAGAAATTCTAAGACACACATAACTGAAATCTCCAAAAAGGCAGAAAAGAGACAATGGGCAGAAGTGAGTTTTAATAATGGCTAAGGATTTTCCAGAACTGATGAAAGACATCACTTTCAAAATTCAAGATACCTAATAAACCCCAAGGCAAATTAATGCTTTTAAAAAGAAAAGAAATTAAAACAGAGGCGCAGCATCATTTTTAACTGCAAAAAAATAAAGACAGATACTTTTTCAAGCAGCCCAGATGGTGGGGAGGCATTATCTTCAAAAGAGCAGGAGAGTGACCTCTGATGTTTCAAGGACAACTAAGCAAGATCAGAAGGCAATGGGAATAGATAAAGTAGGAAATGAAAATAACTTCCAGTGAAGAAAGTTAGAATTCTACAACCTAAAAATATCCGTCTAGGATGAAGGTGAAATCAAATGTTTTCAGATGAGAAAAAGCTGAGAGAATTTGCCAATAGCAGACCTCACTAAGGGAAAGTCTAAAGGAAGAACATGCAGGTATACCTAAAGTTGACGCTATACAACAGTCATAACATAATTGCATAATATTTATATGGAATCTAAAATGGACAACAACAACAGCTTGTGGGTTAGAAGAGAAGTATGTGAAATTAAGGTGTTCTAAAGTCCTCATCTTAACCAGGAGGAGGGTCAAAGTGCTAAGTTAGCATTGTACCTTGATAAATCAAAGAATGCATGCTCATTTTTTAAGATAAGAGCTAAGAGAATAATGAAAGTGTTTATCTTCCAATGGAGCAGGGACAAGTGAAATAATAAAAATATTAATCGTAAATAGGGCAAGAAAGGAGAGAAAAAGCACTGTTGAATAGAAAAAAAAAATAGAAAGCACCTAGAAAATGGTAAATTTACATCCTAATATAACAGTATTCCACTCGATGTAAGTAGAATAAATAGGAATGAGTCTTGGTACGTGTGGGATCTGAGTCCTAAGCCCAGATGGTGATGCAGAGAGAACGGAGAATGTTTTACCAGATCTTCCAAAGTCAGCGCCTGGAGCAAACTGATTTCACAGCTGCAGCTGGTGCCGGCTGAGGAGTACAAAGAGAGAGAATCCATGCCGAGACAGGTGCTAGGACCCGGCCAGGACTTGGTCACAGGTAAGTGGCCAGAACCCCTTGTTCGAAGAAGCCCTGGTCCCAGTAACCACTAGATGGCACAAAACCCAGGGTAGTGAAGAGAAAACTAGCATTGGGGCCAGACCACGTGGCAGCTAAAAATGAAACATCAGGTTAGTAAGAGAGACATGACCAGGGAAGGTGGAAGAAAATAGAAACCAGAGTCCATAGAACCAGTCAGAAAAATAGAAAGCATGTAAAAGGAAATTGAAAGACTTATGAATTAGACTGGAGCAACAGTGAACATTTCAAATGAGAGAGAAGATGCTGTGAATGTCATTTAATGAACATCAAATTAGGGTGATCACAAAATGAGACGAATGGCTGACTTCATTAGTACATGGAAACCCGCCTGGAAGGCTTAGCACTGAGTGATGGTGATAGTTGCTGTGATGGTAATGATTAGGAAGACGAGGATAAAATATACCCAAATATGTCCTCTATACTGGACATGCATTTTGACAAACACACAAGGTGTATAATAATAACGCTCAGTATGTAAAAAGTGCTTTATTATCCTTGAAATGCCGTCAGCTGTTCTATCATTATCTGCCTTGATCACTCAGAGCATCATTCTCCCTCAGTTATAGAAAAGGAAACAGGCTCAGAGTGGGGAAGTGACATGCTTGAGATCACTCAGGAAACCCACACTGTGATTCATGTATTTTCATGTCATTCTATTTCTTTCTGTTGCAGAAGGGACTGCATATATTATATCAGAAGACTCATCATTGTTACGATGTCAATTCCACCAAATTGATTTATAGAATCAATGCAATTGCAAAAAAAATGCTATCATGCTTTAATGAATAAATTGAAAAGCTTATGCTAAAATTCGTATGGAAAAGCATAGGAATTGGATAGATAAAACAACTTTGTAAAAAAAGGACAAAGTTGGAAAGCTTCTATTACCTGATTTCAAGACATTGTAAAACTACAATGCGATGTGAGCACAGAGCACAAATATAAACAAATAGATCAAAGGAGCAGAATAGAAAGTATAGAAATAAACCCACAAATATAAGCTCAATTGATTTTTGACAAAATTACAAATGGCAAGTCAATGGTCAAAAGGATTTTTTTTCAAGTAATGGTGCTGAAACACCTTTGATCTATATCTATACTTTATACAAAAATTAACTCAAATGTATTATAGAATTGAATCTAAAACTTCAAACCACTAACTTCCAAGAGAAAACATAGAAAAACTTTGTACCCTTGGATCAGGTAAAATTTTTTTTGATTCCACCCCAAAAGCACAGTCCATAAGAGAATAAATGAATTCAACGGCAGTTCATCAAAATTAAGAACTTCTCTCCTTGAACAATACTGTGAACAGAATGAAAGACAAGATGCCATTTGGGGAAAATATTTATAAATCACATATCTATAAAGGACTTTTCTCCTGAACATATAAGAACTCTCAACACCGAAAAATGAAAATCAAAACAAAACAAAAATCTCAATTAAAAATATGGGCAAAAGAATTTGAACAGGCATTTCAGCAAAGGAGATACACAGACGCTGAATGAAAGAAATCAGGCAAAAAAGAGTACATCATGTACAATTCCATTTATAAAAATCCTAGCAGATACAAATTAATCTGTAGTGACAGAGAGCAAGTCAGTTACTACCTGGGCATGTAGAAGACAGGGATGGAAGTGGAGTTACACCAGGACCATTGGGGGTGGGGGTGGGTTATGTTCATATTTATTGATTGTGGTTATGATTTCATGAGTGTATACATATGTCAAAACTTATCAAATTGTATACTTTCAAGATGTACAGCTACAATATGTCCATTTTACCTCAATAAAGCTGTTTAAAAAGAAATGGAATATGACCAGCACTCCAGACACTCCCACCCCACCCCTTTGTGCTCCATCCAAATCATTATTTCTCCCTCAAAGCTAACAAGCATCCTGACTTCTAAGCACAGATTACTTAGACCAGCTTTGAACTTTACATAAATGGAATAACACAATACATAGCATTTTGTGTCAAGCTTCTTTCACTCAATATTATGTATGTGAGATTCACCTATGGTATCACAGGTCTGACAAAGTTAACTGCCTACTAAAACAAAACCACAACACTTCTCAGAGAAATATAACAAAATCCAATGTCTTCACACCATAACATTCACGATGTCTGGGATACAATCCAAAATTACTCAAAACACAAAGAGCCAATGACTTTAAAGCAGCTAGTAGAATGATGCTCACTGAGGAAAATGACAATTGGAATCAAAAATAGGAAATTTCAGGAAAGAGAGAGAGAGTAAGAAGTAACAAAATGAAAATTCTTGTACTGAAAAATGCACTATCTAAAATTAAAATTCACCAAATGACCTTAATAGCAGAATGGAAATGACAGAATAAGAAGCTATATATAACTTGAAAATAAATAAATATATCAGTAAAAATTATCCAATCTGATGAAGAGAAAGAAAAGAGATTTTTAAAATAATCAGAGTCTTAAGAACCTTTGTTACAATATCAAAAGATTTAAGATATCAAAAATTAGAGTACCAGAAGCATGAGAAAGAGAGAATAGAAGAGAAAATATATAGTGGCCCAAATTTCCAAAATTTGGTGGAGGTCATGAACGTACAGAGTCAAGAATCTCAATGAACCTCAAATGGGATGAGTAAGAATTAAAATTAAATAAATCATGCCTAGGCACCTAATAATACAACTGCTGAAGACCAAAAGTGGAGAGAAAACCTTGAAAATGGCCAGAAGCAAAATGATACATCATAACAATATGAATTTTCACAGACATCTCATCAGAACCAGGGATGCAAGAAAACAGTGGAAAGGATTTTAAGACAACCTTTAAAAGAAAAGGATTGTTGACCCAGAACTGCAGATAGAGAGAAAACATCCTTCAAGAATAAAGGCAGAATGATGAAATTTGCAGATAAAGAAAAACTAAAAGTGTTCATTGCCACCAGAAACTACAGGAAATTCTTCAGGATGATACCCGAGGGAAACTATATTCAGGAACAAATCTTCTAAACTTGTAAATAAATGGGTAACAAAAGAACTTATTTTTTCCTCTGAATTTCTTCAAAATAGTTATGCCTATTTCAAGCTAAAATTCTAACATTTTCTAGTGGGGATTAGTGTAGGTAGAATATAATGGATGACATATAAAGACTATATTACAATGACTATAACAGCGTGATGTGTGTGAGGGTGAGGTGGAATGGACCTATTAAAGGGCAAAGTTTCCGCATTTTTCCTTGAATTTGTACAATACTAACTCTGAGCCAAAAGTCCCAGCCACCCTGGCAACCCTTAATCCAAATTTCTGTATTGTCCATGGAGTGAAACCATCACTCCTTGGGCTGTTTCCTGCATAATAATTTGGGAAATAGTGTTGGGGAGAAAACCGGAGTGAGTGTGGGCTCGTGTCGTTTGCCTCCCATCTCTTAGGGTTATAAAGATTGTAGTCCTGCTGTGATTAGTTGCTTCTTTTCCTACATAAATGTTTATCGTGCTTTTGTCATGGGGAAAGGGTAAATGTAATGCCAGCTCCTCCATCACAGTCAGAACCAGAAGTCCTGCCAACAAGGCTGCTGACACTGAGAATTTTGGACTTGATTCTTTTGACTAAATGAAATCATTGGAGATTTGAAGTGGTGGGGTGACAGTGGTAGTGGTAAATGAGCAGTACTCGTTTTCGAAAGGTCTCTGACCTTTCGAAAGGGTGGGGGATGGATTAAAAGGAAGGTTAAGTGGGAGGCAGAGAGACCACAACCACCCTAGTTACCATGTGTTAAGAGTTGATAATTTGCGCCCCGCTAGATGTTTTACCTGCGTGATCTCCTGGTTAATCTTCACACAACCCTAAGAGGTAAGTATTATTGTCATCTCATTTTCCCAAGGAGAAAAATGAGGTCCAGGGAGGTTTCAAAACTCAGAAATATCTCCGAGTTTGTTAGTGTTTGGAGCTGAGACTTGAACTCAATTCTGCCTCAGAAGAGTTCCTGCGTTGATCGCTATTGGAAAGCTTTTGTCACCCTCCAAATGAAACAGGTGACCAAGGGTAGGTGCAGGCTGTGTCTCAGGCCCTTTCCTTGTCTTATCCAGATACCTTGGTCCCTGCCCAGCCAGATTCCTTCCATATTTCCTTTCTGTTTCCCTCATCCCTCCAGCAGGGGATGCTCTTCCATGTAGGCAAAGGGAGAGTAACCACTAAAGACTCACCCAATTCTACACTGAAGTCCAGCTGGGGAAGCACCCTGCTAAGGTTACCCATGGAACTAGTGTCAGAGCTCAACTGGGATGCTTGTTTTCTGACTCCAGACCCAGTTCCTCCCCAGTTTGGCCTGTGCAGAAGTCAAATGGATGTCGGAGAGTGACTCTGGAGTATTGTAAACATAATGACCCTGATTTATAACATTGATGACACCATGCTGACTGCATACAATGAGCAGGAAATAGCAAGTATTTTAGCTACTTTAGTAATACATAGGCATACTACAGGCAGTCAGAGGCCTGCCACCACATAGGAGCCTCTGGACACTCAGTGGTTTGGCCCATGTCAAGATACCCTCTCCAAGACAAAAGACAATTTGCTGCACCCTGAACCGCCTACCATGAAAAAGAAGGCCCAGTGCTTGTTAGGCTTCTTTTGGTGAGTTTAAAGAAATCCATATTGGAGTATGGGGTTCACAAGGTGTACTGCTATTCTCTGCTTTTCGTCTCTCCAGCAAGTATCTCCCGCCATATTCCCACTTGAAATTATGCTCCAGCCACATGAGTTTTCCTGTAAGTCCTGGAATAACCTCTGTCCTGCCTCAGGGTCTTTACACTTGCTACTCTGTCCTTTGCTCATTTCACCTTCAGTCTTTATCCCATAGGTATTGACTCGATTTCACTGCTTCATAAATGATTCCCTGAACACCTGACCGAAAGCGGATTCCCATACACACCCTTACTGTCCATTTTAGTCCCTTGTTAGTTTCCTTCATGACATAACATTTAGCTTATCTGTTTATCTTTCTTGCAGATTTTTTAGCTACTGGTTCATTGTCACCCCAACACTCCTTTTAAAATTCTTGACAATTTCAATATCTGCATAATCTGAACTTTCCAGCCCCTGGACCTTCTCCTCGCCTACAATGATGTTTCCCTCCCTTCTGTCTAAGACACACACTCCCATGGCCACACCGTTCATCTTGTATTTACCTATGACTCTGTGATCTTCATTATAATCACTCAACTAACACGCTCCTTTCTCTCTTTGTCATACTAGCAAAATCAAACTCTGATAAAATCCTGCCCTTCATCTACTCCTTGTGTGCCGCTGTACAACTGAAGGAGATGGAAAAAAACACACATGGCCATACTCACTGGCCATTCCTCCACTTTACACTCTATAACCACAAGGGACCCCTAACACCACCCAGAAATTACACTATGTATCTCTTATCCATTCTTTCCCATTTCCTGTGACTATTTCATACTTTCACCTCTCTCCTAAGATTTCTAGAACAATCTCCCCATTGTGGTTCTAGGCTGATGACTTTATTTCTTGCTGCATTGAGAAAATTGAAACAATCGAAAGAGAACTTCTACAAGACTCCAGCTCAACATTCTTCTACTTTCTTACAAATATGTCCTTAAACTCTTCCTTCCCCATAGTATAACTATGGATGAAGCATCCATGCTCCCAGCCAAGGCCAACACCTCTACTTGTGTACCAGACCCCCCTCCTTCATCAACCCAAGGACCATGCTCCAGCAATTCTCTCCTCTCACCCCTGCGCCATCAATGTTTCCCTCTCCACTTGATCATGCCCCGCGGCTAACAAACATGACATCTTCCTGCCAAACTCTGCGGCAGGTACCCTGGGATGCACAGAGGTGAATAAGCAGGTTCCTGAAGTCATCCTTTCCCTTATGTAATGATAATGTGGTTTGTGACATGAGACAAAGGGAATCTCTGTTCTCTCCGTGGGGTGATGGGAGGTGAAGCTGGGAGCTCAATGTGCGGAACACCGCACTGGAACGCACAAGACATACTGGAAAAGTTTTGAGTAATTTCACTCTGGTCTCTCCTGGTCATCTTTCCCTCAGCAAATGGAGGCCCCTTGTAGGGACAGTGAACCTGCTCAGCTAAATAGGGAATCAATCTCATCCCATGGGGAAGGGGTTGGCATCCAGGGACCCAGGGTGCAAACACACAGAACAGAGACCCGAGGTCCCTGGAATAGGTGGGGCTGATGTTGGTAATCTGCTAAGGGGTTGGTACCTCATCTAGTCCCTGAACTCAGGTTACCCATAAAACAACTCAGAATGAAACTACTAAGATTTCAGAGACTGGTGTGATCTCTTCTAGATGAGCAAACACGAAAGAGGTAGGATGAGACCATGCCAAAGAGGCATCGCCATAACTTAAAGAAGAGAGACATTGATTCTCACTAGGGGATTCACAGCTTCCAGGAACAATGTGCCAATCACCGAGCTCACTGCCAAGGGAAAGACAGAAGGTCAGCCACTGAGTAGGGATCTTTGGAATTCCAGCCATTCCTCAGGGCAGGACTTGGAGTCAAACACTGTTTGCAGTTACTTCATGACAGTTGTTACCCAGAGTCATCGAGTAAGGTCCCTGGCTGCTGGGATCTAAGTACTGCGGTGCTCTTCAAGCCTCACTTGTGTTTCTTTTTGTTTTTTGTTTTTTGTTTTTTGCGGTACGCCGGCCTCTCACTGTTGCGGTCTCTCCCGTTGCGGAGCACAGGCTCCGGACGCGCAGGCTCAGCAGCCATGGCTCACGGGCCCAGCCGCTCTGCGACACGTGGGATCTTTCCGGACCGGGGCACAAACCCGCGTCCCCTGCATCGGCAGGCGGACTCTCAACCACTGCGCCCCCAGGGAAGCCCCTCACTTGTGTTTGAGACATAGATTTTGCTGGTCGACCTTGAGAAGTCTGTCTTGGTTATTTATCAACCAGTGCAGCTCAGTTCCAGCCATGATGTGTTTTCTGTGCACATCTACGAACTGAGTTACTTAAACCGACAGCTCAGACTGCAACTGGGAGGCTAATACCTTCAGGTAGATTCAGTCAAGGGTCGTCACTGCTAGAAAGCAGTGTCCAGTGTTCACAAGCACATGTCCAGATGTGGATGTCGGTTTGCAAGGCTCTGCCTTGGTACTTGTAAAATAGTTGAGAAAACTGATGGAGAAATAGCAGCTCTGTAACTTAGAGTTTCTCAAGAGTCACCTTGGGCCAATGATTAACATACGCTGACGTACACCTAAGAACAGTGCAGGGGTGAGCTGATGAATGTCAGGGGCCTTGTTCACAGAAATAGGGAAGGCAGAAAGGAAGAAGAGTTGTCACGGAGGGAGATGGAAGGTCTACAGATTGGAGCATAAATCAGGAATCAATCATTGGACATTTGAGCCAGCCCTCACTTCACTTTTCCAGACATATCACCTACATTAGCTGTTCCCAAATATTTATTCATGGTCCAGACACTTTGCAATCAGCCTCACTTGGGGAGTTGTTAAAATAGATCCTATACAACTTTCATAGAGGCCATCTAACCCCAAGTGTGATGTGCCGGAGATTCTATAGAAAAAGAATTAATTACCTAAGAAGCCATCACACAGGAAAATAGAACCATCTCACCTGCAGGTACAACAATTTTGAGAGGTTTTATCTTAAAATGTAAAAGTTGCAATCATACGTCCATGAATGGATTAATAAGGCTTAGGGTCTAGTCTTACATCAAACATAAGGAATCATTATTCCTATTTTTGGTTTGCTGAAAGCCAAAGTAATAACCCTGACCACTTCCAGGTAAATAAGAGGTTTATTATTTTAATTAAAATGACACTTTTAATGACAGGAATTCTATAGTGACAAGAAGAACCAAGCTGTAGCAGGAAAGGGCTTCAGAAAAGTATCAATGTCATACTGTATTAGTCAGAACAGATTAAGTTATGCTTCAGCAACAAACAACCTCCACAATTGCAGTGACTTAATGACAAAATTTCTCTCTCATGTAAGTTGGCTACAGGTTTATCTATACATTCACATATATTCCATTTTCTCTATCATTTACCTGTCAACACTCACTTAAGTTGTTTCCATATCTTGGCTATTGTGCATATACTGCTGCAATGGACTTGGGGGCACAGATATCTTTTTGAGATACTGATTTCATTTCCTTGGAAATGCACTCAACAGTGGAATTGCTGGATCATATGGTAGCTCTAGTTTTAGTTTTTGGAGGAACCTCCATACTGTTTTCCATAGCGGCCACACCAATTTACATTTCTACCAACAGCGCATGAGCGTTCCCTTTTCTCCACACCGTCACCAACATTTACGCTTATCTTTTTTGACGCTAGCCATTTAACAGGCATGAAGTGACATCTCATTGTGGTGTTGATTTGCATTCCCTGATGATGAGTGATGTTGAGCATCTTTTCATGCACCTGTTGGCCATCAGTATGTCTTCCTTGGAAAAATGTCTCTTCAGGTCCTTTGCCCATGAAGTGGCCCAGCCTTATAAATGCTGCTCAGTTCAGGTCTGTGATGCATGTGTTCCTCCAGTTGCCAGCATGAAAGGATGTAAAGTCAGCCATTGGCTAGACCTAGGAAGCAGGAGAATTCTGGAATTGCCTCTTACCACTTTCTAAACTTCTTGACATCAAGACCAGACATAGCGCATCTAGGAGGACAATATGTCGCTGCTCCTTTTCTCCCATCACACACTCCCTTGCGGCCCATATTGAGCAGCCAGCCTTCTCCCCTAGTTACAAATGCAGAGTAGATGTAATTTCCAAGGTGCTTAGAATGTCAGACACTAAACTCCTGTGCATTTGTGTGTGTGTGAGTGTGTGTACCCACACACCAAGTATATTAAACTTACCGTAATGACTCACAGCCCATCACAGGATGGGACTAACCCAAAAAACTATAGGGACATGGAGATTTCAAATGATCGTGTGTGCACAGCTATTATGCTAAAGCCCATCAGTACACTTTAAAAGGGTGAAATAATAATAATTTCAAATAAATCATAAGATCAAGGTGGTGCTCCTGGCATCCATGGGAAAATTCATCTGGAAAGAGACACTGAGATTTGCGGCTCAGACTGCAGCGTGGTAGACAAAATCAAGATAACCAGCTGGTTTCTCGCTAGGGCCTTTACTAAAACCAAAGTTAAGCAGCAAAGGAAAGAAGTTGGAGCAAAACAGAAAATTTTAGGCTGTGGAATAAAGGCATTTACTCAGCGACTTCCTCAGATTAAAGGCTTTATAGTTCCAGGGGTCTGAGAGATCCAACCTGTTAGAATCCTAATGACTCCCAGACGTATAGTTCTGTCCTGATGTGATGGTTTAATACACTGAACTTAAAGTTGCAGGGGAAAATACCAAGAGGACTTTTTGTTGATTCCTTCATGAGTTCAGGCATGCGGGAACTCACACTAAATGTGCAGTCATGACTTAGAAAATCACAGCTGGAGACCTATTTCAGAACTGCCCTGAGCTCAGGAGAATGGCAAATCCTCAAGAATTACCAAAGTGTTGGGTAGAAAACAAGCCACAGTTTCAGAAGAGTTTATGCATGAAAGTTAAAGCTTATAAATACATTCATCAATTATTTCTCCAATGGCTGTGATAGATGTGCCAGGCACTGGACTAGAGGCTGGATGTGGCCAAGATGTTAACAGTCACAAGTATCTAGAGGCTCTTCTTCATTTCCCAGCTTCCCTTGCAGTAAGGTGAGGGTCATGTGGCCAATGGGCAGTGAGTAGAGTGAAGTGTGTGGCTTCCAGGCCAGTGGAGTTAGGAGCTAGTGTGCCTGCTCTCTCTTTCCCTGCCCCTTGGAGGCCATGTTTCCAGAAGGTGTAACTATGATATGGAGAAGGGTCCCTAACATTCTTGTGTTAAGACCCTGGGATTTGGAAGTTATTGCAACAGCTAGTGGTAGTGATCTTGGCTGGGGACTCAGGACAGAACAATCCAGACCTGGTCTTTTGCCTTTATGGAGGCTACACTCCAGTGGGAATGGTGCTCTAAGTTTTTGCAACTCCCTTTAGAATTCAGACCTCAGATTGTGCCCAAATTATTAAACTGAGTTTTAAGTGCAGGGTATGGTACTGAAGACAAATGATGCCTGATTACATTGGCATTTAAGAGTTTAATTCCACTAGTACAATCATGCAATAAATATTTTTTGAACTCTTACAATGTACTAGTTATTGTTCTAGGGGATACAGCAAAGGGCAAACCAATGTGTCATGTTTATAAAAGACTTACAGCCCAGTGAGAGAGACAGATGTAAACAAATTAACAAATATATATATTACAATTGACAAATAAAATACATAATGTAAATATAGATATACAGTATAATGTCAGGTAGTGATAAGTGCCATGAAGACAAACAAAGCAGGTCCAGGACATTGTGTCGTAATTAGGAGGGCTGATATTTCAGATGGGGTAGCCAAGGAAAGCATTCTCTGTGAAGGCCCATTTGAGACATGACTTCAATACAATGTAGGGGCATCCTTGAGGACACCCAGGGGGAGAATATTCTAGGGAAAGGGGCCAAAAAGGGCAAGTACCAAAGCCATTCTGGCAGGTCAGGCTCTGTGCCCAAACTCTGGGAAATGGCAGATCCACCAATTGCAAGGAAAACTTGTGGTCAGGCTTAAGTGGGCTAACTCACATTTCTGGAAAATAAATGAGGCTCCCAAATCTATATTCCCAATGATTTGACTGACCTTCTACTTTGGGTTTAAGCTGTGTCCATGCATTTCTGAGCAAATAGAACTTATTAAAGTCACATTTTGCATTGTTCATGTTAATATCCATGTGGATTTCCAGTGATGTCATCTACTTTTTGATGCCCCAGCTCTAGATTTCTGCAGCCTTACATTGCTGTCCCTGCCTAATCCCTGGGTACCCAAATAGATCCAATGGATCTTTTAAAGCACAGAAAAAATATTGTAAAAATTTATTAATATTTTTATCTCCTCCTTAAAATGTCTATTTTTATTTTCATTAAGACAAATAATGCATCAGGGCAGTCATACATGTATATAATTTATAAATAAATGAAGAAACATATTTTGGAGGTACTACTTTTTCATTTTACTAATAGAGATGCATCAGCCCATTAGGCTTATTCAAGCCTTTGTCACATAGGTTGTTGTGAGTCATGGCTGCCCACAGTTTGGGAGAGCAGCTCCAACCTGCCTAGTTGACCAGATGACCAATACAATTAGATATTATGACAAAAACATCTGAACAAGGATCTTGATGGGTGCTGATTTTGCATTTTGAAGATGTTCTTTACATGCAAAAATATTGGACTTCCCAGAGTCATTCCTTATTAATGAGGCTAACAATCTGATTAGAAGGAACTTATGTGGTGCAAACTGCAAGAGGACAAGTGAACGACAAACACAGACCTTACAACCTCTCCAGGCACCAGGGTCAAAGCCAAAATATGACATGGCCATAGTGTGCATAACATATACATCGTAACATACAAACAGAGAAGGAGGAACGCTACTGGTGTTCCAGGGCAGAACTGGGCAAGTCGCTTAAATGATCTGAGTTTCGGTTGCTCATCTGCAGAGCCAGCTGATAACAGGCAGTGACTATTCCACAGGGCTGTTGTGAGGCTGCCAGAGGCAATATCCACAAAGACTGTGATCTACACATTGTATGGGAGGAAAATTGCCACTGCATTCATTAAGGAGCTTCTATATGCTTGGGCTGTACACAGGCATCTCATTCACAGCTCCCCGCAAAAATCGAAAGTAGAGCATGATCGCTATTTCATTGCTGGGCTCGCAGAGATTAAGTAATTTTCATAAGGTCCCACAGTTAGTCAACAGTTGACTAGAATTGAGCCCTGTACCATCTGACTCCACATGGAAGCCTTTCCACTCCATCAGGCAGACGTCCAAGAGGTAGGGCATTTGGAAGAAAGCCATCGTGGTAAAAGAGATGTCCTGGGGCAATCTCGTTTTGCAAAGACCCTGCAGGAAACTGTCATCTATGTGAAAACAGCATCCTTCTGTTTGGTTGTTAAGTTAAAAAGAACCTAAGATGTATTTTTTTTTCATAGAAGCCACCCATTCTTGTTGTGAAAACATCAACACACAGGAATACGCAGAAAGAGGAAGTAACAGTCACCCCAGCTGGTCAGTGCGCATCATTCCAGGATGATAATCCAGAGTTTGTCTCCTTCCAGAACCCTCTATGCATATTCTTTAGTTGCTACATATATAGGTTCTCGCCCTCTACAGTGTATTGCGAATGGCATTTTTCTCTTATTTCCTCATGTTCAAACCAAACCAAAAGACCAAGAGGGAAGAGAAGGGGAATCAATATTTACTGAGTGTCCAGGACATACCAGCCCTTTACATATATTCACTGATTTTTACCCTAACAGTCACCCTATGACCTTGGAACCAAAATCTCCATTTACGGATAAGGACAGTGAAGCCATGAGGGGTTAAGTAACTCGTCCACAGTGAACTGAAGCCAACGCTGACTGTCCCCAAATCCCACCTTCTTGCCAAAGTCCACACTGACCCTAGCAGTGTCAGGACCACCATTTTTCCAGAGCTCTGCGTACAAGAAACGGAAGCCCCAAGTCCCATGTGGGAATGGGGATAACATGTCTGCGTGTGTGCGCGCGCGCATGCGCCAAGTATTTGCCTTCGACTCCTTGAACCGTGCCAGCCTCCCTGATGAGCCTGAAGCTCCAGCCCGCGGGAGGAGGCCACGCTGCCCTGAGTCCCTTCCCCTCAATTTCCAGCGCCTGAAGCCGAGTCACTTACACAGCCTCCCCGACATGCTTCCCTTTTACCCCCTGGAGGCCAGAGGTGGAGGACGAGGGCAGAGGAAGGCCCGGAAAACACACGTCCTCACTGTTTGCTCTGTGCAGACCCTCTTCCCAGGAGGCAGTGTTGACCTAGCTGTGTTTACCTTACTTGTGCAACTCTGTAAGGTGGACGGTGGAATACGAGGCCTCAAAGCCTGTGTCGGTAGAATGGAAATCATTGATTTTGCCTAAATTCTGGGGGCCAACTGTGTTTTCGTTCCCAGTCATTTCACTGAATTATTTCATTTCTAGTTGCCTGCTGTTAAAATCACCACAGCACAGCTCCAAGGATGAAAAAAAAAAAAAGGGATAGCATATTTATTGAACCAGACTTTTCATTACTGGTATCTCAGGTAATCAATCCTCCCTGGAACCGTGTGGTGGGGAAATTATCATCCCCATTCCACAGAGCAGATGAAACCAGTAAGTGGATCCAGGTTCTCAGCTCCTAAAGGCAAGTCTGGGATGTGAACTGCTTCTCTCTGCTCCAAACCTGGAAGCCTTTTGGACATCAGGAAGGGGAAGGTGGAGGGGAGAGAGGGCAGTTCCTTATAAAGTTCCACGTAGAAGATCCTATCACTAGCCATTCCACCCGAGAGAAACGAAAACATGTTCACACAAAGACGTGCACGTGAATACACATAGGAGCCTGATTCCTAATAGTCAACATCAGAAACAACCCAGACACCTCTCAACAGAGACACTGATTGTGGTCCATCCCTACGGTGGAACTGTACTCAGCAAGAAACACGAGCAAATTGCTGATAGAAGCAACGGCTTGGATGAATTTCAAAAACATGCTGCTGAACAAAAGACACAAAAGAGGTACAGAGTGTGTTCTTCCATTTACATGCCCTTCTAGAAGAGGCTAGACTAATCTAGGGAGACCAACTCCCAAACAGAAGTTACCTTCAGGGGGAGATTGGGAGGTAAACGGAAAGGAACTTCCTGGATTGAGGGATTTATTCCTTAATGTTGATGCAAGTGGTGGTTACACAGAAGTACGCAATTGTAAACACATATTGTGCTGTACATTCAGGATTTACGGTTTTACTGCATGTAAATAACACCTTGGTGAAAATAAATACATAAAAAGTAAGGGGGGCTTCCCTGGTGGCGCAGTGGTTGGGAATCCGCCTGCCGATGCAGGGGATGCGGGTTCGTGCCCCGGTCCGGGAGGATCCCACATGCCGCGGAGCGGCTGGGCCCGTGAGCCATGGCCGCTGGGCCTGCGCGTCCGGAGCCTGTGCCCCTCAACGGGAGAGGCCGCAGCAGTGAGAGGCCCACATACCACAAAAAAAAAAAAAAAAAAAAAAGTAAGGGAAGCGAGCACGGCATGTATCAAGGCGGTAGCCATTGAGAAGAGGGTTCAAGAAAGAGGTTTTATCGATTCAGTCTATTTATTGTCTCCAAGCCTCACCTGCAGAGTGGATATCACAGGATCTTTACTGCAGAGCTGATGAGAAGATGAGAGTGTGAGTGCACAGTGCGCGGTACCCAGTAGCCAAGCAGAGAATGGGGAGCTTTTGCTGGGATTATGCTGTGAGGAGCTGGGGCAGGGGATGGCAGGGTCAGCTCCTGGGCAGGTGGGCCAAGAAGAGAGGCCCCCGCACATGCCAGGCTGAGCCTCAGGGAAAACAGAAGGAGGGGACAGCGGGCATGACGCAATCCCCTTCCCCGGGTGGCATTTCACCATTACAGCTCAGCTTCCGCTCTGCCGACCTCCCACGAACCATTCCCCTTTTCTCATGGGGCGGAGGAGGAAGCAGATGGGGAAGCCACTCTGGGCGATGGGGGAGGCCAGGCACGGCAGGCAGGGCAAGCAGGCTCTGCGTCCAGGCTGGAAGGGACCACCGGCCACCCCTCTCTCCTCGACCTTCCCATGGCGGGGGCACATGGGCGGGTCCTCAGATGATGACTTCCGACTGGCCTCAAATACACAAAACAACCGCTTGTTTTTTAATCTAAGCAGTTGCATGCCCCATGCAAATTTTTAGCACCCTGAAGGTTTTCACATTTTCACCCCAACAAGGCACCTTAACCATCTGATGATAAAAGAAAAACAAAACCCAAAACGCTCCATTTCTATTCTCCTTCATTTATTGTAACTCAGATCATCAAGCACCCTGTGAGCACCCATTTTGCGCTCAGCCCAGAGTCAGAGAGATCGAACGACCAGGGCCTTGGCCTCAGTTAACCGCAGTCTGGTGGTAGAGCTGAGCCGCGGGGTTTGTGCCTTGCCCTGAAGTCACACAGCCTGGTTCGAATCTCCCCTGCACCACTCCCCAGCTCTGTGATCTGCGGCTAGTTGCTTGACGGCTATGAGCCTCAGTTTACCCATCTGTAAAATGGGGGTAACAAAAGTACCCACCTCATTAGGCATATTGTGAGAATAAGAAGAGTTCATCTCTCTGAAATGCTTAGGATGGTGTCTGGCCTGCAGACCTGCCCAGTAAGTGTCAGCTATTATGATAAATGTTATAAAGGAGGTGGATGGAGCACTGTGGGAGCAGCAAGAAGGGACACCAGGATATGAAGGTGGGGAATCAGGAAGGCTTATCGGTGAGTCTGTCCTGGACCCGGATGCGGAGGGACACACAGTGTCAGCCATGCAAGGAGGCAGAGAAAGGTGCTTCCCTCTTGAGATGGGGAGCAGCCTGGCAAACGCTGGCAGCCTAGGAGGCAATGCCGGGCCAGTGACAGTGTGACAGCGAGATGGAGGTGTGAGCATGACTGGGGTCTCGGTCAGGGATCAGCATGTTTTTTTCTGGGAAAGCCGGGCAGTAAATATTTTAGGCTTTGAAGGCCGTACAGTTTTTGTCACAACTACTCAACTCTGTCCCCAGAGCATGAAAGCAGCCTTGGACAGTGACCGAACGGGCATGGCTATGTCCAGTAAAACATAATATGTGGATGCTGAGAACTGAATTTCATATCATTTTTTGTGTGTGTTACAAAACATGATGCTTCTTTTGATTTTTTTTTCTCAAGCATTGAAACACATAGAAGCCATTCTTGGTTTGCTGGCCATACAAAAGCAAGCAGCAGGCCAGATGGGCCTGTGGGCCGTTGTTTGCCGACCCCTCTGGAGGGGAGGCTGGGATGAGCCCAGGGGAATGAGATGGGCCGGGTGGTGGAAGCTACAGCACCAAGAAGCCAGTGTCGGGGGGGCTCAAGCTGTGGTCCACAGTACCAGGGAAGGGGAGGGGGACAGAGGGGGACTAGATGGATGGAGAGTTAGGGTTTGCTGGGTGGGCACAAAGGAAAAACAAAGGGAGTTGAAGGTTGTATGAGTGTCCTTTTGCTGCTGTAACAAATTACCCCAACTTACTTTCCTAAAACAACACAGATCTATTATCTTACAGTCCCGGAGGTCAGAAATCTAAAATCAAGGTGGAAGCAGGGCTAAATTCCTTCTGGAGGCTCTGGAAGAAAATTCCTTCCCTGACTTTCTCCGGCTTCTAGAGGCCACCTGCATCTCTGGATCCAAGGCCCCTTCCTCAGGCCATCCCGACCTCTCTTTCCATTGTCACGTCTCCTTCTCTGACTCCGACCCTCTGCCCCTCTTTTATAAGGACCCTTGTGATTATATTAGGCTCACCTGGATAATCCAAGATAATTTCCCATCTCAAATTCCTTAATCTTAGTCACATCTGCAACATCCCTTTTGCCATGTAAGGTGACACATTCACAGGTCCTGGGAGTTAGGACATGGACATCTCTGGGGACACTATTCTATTGATGACAAAGGTATTGACAGAAATGGACCAGAGACGGACCATGAGGTTGAAGCAGATGACACACACTGTCCACAATGGCAGTCCATTAGGGTCAGGGACAGAGGGGAAGGGGCAACCAAGAGGGGACTATAGATGAAGAGTTGATAAAAGAGGCCTCTAACCTGACATCGAAGGTCAAGGTGGGTCATATGTGGGTGGAGAGGAGGGAAGGAGGTCGTGGGAGATGAGAAGGACAGGAGGGGAGGGGCCGGGGGCTCCGGGGGGCCATCCGCAAGGATGGTGAGTGATGCAGGACAGACCAGGCTGGGCCCCGATGCCCTTCTCCTGTGATGTAGGATGTGACCCATGGGCCTGTGGATGTCAGGGATGAGGCTGGGGGAAGGTGAGACTGTCCCCGGAGGTGGCTACATAATCGCTGAGGGAGGAAAGGTTTGGAGGCGGTGGTGGGGATCTTCTCATGGCAGGTGTGTTGGAGAATAAACAGCCCCTACTGGAGAGGACTTGTGGGGAAGCAAGGTCTCTGGGGAAGCTGTCTCAGCTATCTGATTAGTACATGGGAGGAGGGGAGACTGCGGGGTGAGGTGATGGGGGCCCGAGCCCCAGAACTGAGATGGGGTAGAAAAGAGGAAACAAAGAAAGATTTTGTGAAACCCCCCTGTTTTCCGAGGCCTGCCAGCTGGCTGTGAATCTGTCTTTGGAGTCTTTGCTCCTTCTTTTCATGGGGGTTGGGAGAGACTCTACCTGGGGGATGGGAGGCTTGGTGGGAAGAGAGCTGAACAGAAAGTCAGGACATGTGGATTCCAGCAGGGCTTCTAGGGAACCCTGAGGTCCGCCCGTGCGTCTCGCCACCTACGCCCAATGTCAACCGTCATCTTTTGCTCCTGCCTCCTGTTTATGTCTCACACCCGTCCCCCCTCTCCACCTCTCACTCACTGGGACATCTGAAAGGGCCTCTGTGGTTCCCAGGGGCTTGGGCCTCCACTAGGCTGTGAGTTTCTGAGCAACTGAGACCCCATCTTTTCACCTTCACAAACTCTGAGCGATCAATACATAATATTTAGTGAGTTGGATGAACAAATGAACAGATGCATTAGTAGGTGAGGAAATTAAGGAAGATGACCCCAGAAGCTGATTATAAGTAGAGGAAAGAAGGGAGGAACAGGAGAAGGAGGAGCGAGGCTGAGGGGCTGCGTTGTCAGCACCACAGTAACTGTGCCTCAGTTTCCTCATCTGGACTAAGGGGTTATTAATGGTACCCACCACACAGGATTAAAACAGAGCCTGGAAGGTAGCAAGTGCTCCCTAAGGATCAGCTAGGATGTGATGCAGGTAGTGACAGACCACACGTTGGAGTAAGTTTGGGGGGTTGTATTGTAACATGAAGGCAGCAAGAGACTCATGAAAACCAAGCAAACAGAAATGTTTAAAGTCAACAGGATAGAAGGCAACAAGGTAAATCGAACCATTGCAACCCAAGGTCTATGTTGGGCAAGCTGGAAGAGCCCTATGCTCTCTGTTATCTGAGACACCCACACAGGGTCTCTACTTCTGCAAAACAAGTCCCAAAGTCCTTCAAGGTCTCCCGCACATCCGGCCCTCCCTGTGGTGCCCAGAAGGACCTTTGCCACCCCTGCTGTCTTCCTCTCCCAGAGAGGCTCACTGACACCATGTCTTGGGGCAGAAGAGAAAGGAGATGGGTCTGGGACATGGTGTCACTGCTAGAAAACAAGTGTGTGCTTTCTGAGATATCAGCAAGGGTTGCTGAAAAGAGAAAAGAGATAAATTAAAGGGACTCCTAGCGGCCAAAACGTGACCACTTGACTGTCCAAAAGGAAATACTAATTATCATTAAACAGCATGGGTTGAGCCTCCTAAAAGCTGAAAGTCCATAAAGGCCATAATGGTCCATACATTCAAAAGGGTAAAGTTGAAATAAAGTGTAGAAAAAAATAGTGATAATAAAAACATCACTTTTAGTAATTTTAACAAGTAGGGGAGGGGCTTCCCTGGTGGCGCAGTGGTTGAGAGTCCGCCTGCCGATGCAGGGGACACGGGTTCGTGCCCCGGTCCGGGAGGATCCCACATGCCGCGGAGTGGCTGGGCCCGTGAGCCATGGCCGCTGAGCCTGCGCGTCCGGAGCCTGTGCTCCGCAACGGGAGAGGCCACAGCAGTGAGAGGCCCGCGTATCGCAAAAAAAAAAAAAAAACAACAAAAAAAAAACACAAGTAGGGGAGGAGGTAATAGCTGGGTGTTTTATTCCTTCTAGAAACCGTATTGTCATTTACAGTGCGTGGAGTTGCCTTCTTTTTCTCCAGGCAAGGATGAAGAGTGAAACAAGAAGCTGTGAATAAGTCAAATAGTTGCAGAAAAAGCAAGAATTGAACCATGCACAGGAAGCAGCCCTAGAGGTTGTGTACAGAAGGAAAGAGGGTCCACCAGGGTGTTGCAAGTTGGTAGACTTGCAAGGTGCTAGGAGGAGACAAACTAATGATGCAAACTCAGTCGATTTCCTGGACTCAAAAACCTGGACCATGCGGCTAACCTTACTAATTTAACCATGTTATGAGAAGACAGACACAGTGCCAGTTATGCTAACAGAGCAGGCCTGATGTCAAACACCTCACCTAGCATCCCTACATTTAAGCCTCACAACTATATGAAAAAAGAGACTTAGTGTGCCCATTTTACAGAGGAGGAAACTGAGGCTCGGAGAGCTGAAACGAGGTCCTCCCCTGAATCCAAATCTCGCCCCCCCCAGCTCCAACCACCCCTCACCCAACTCTGCCTGCTGCACATCACAGGTGCTCAGAAAGACACTAACCACATCTGGCTCTGTGCCCTCAGGAAGCAAAATGAGCCCAGCCCCCAGGAGAGGGGACTGGTAGCCTTTGGGGATACGCAGAAGCTTGAATCTGAAGAGGTGTCCCTGGACAAATGTGCTGCTGTCCAAGTCTTTCTCCTGTTCAGCCCCTGGGACCCATCTGAAAGGTTTCCCAGGCTCAGGACATCGAAGATCAGAAGTAGCTGGCATTGACTTAGGGCCCGTCTGTGCCTGAGGCCACCCTCAGCCTTATGTATTATCATCTCACTGGCTCTTCACAATCCTGGTAGAAGTGACCATTCTTATGTCCATCTCACAGACGAGGAAACGGAGGCAGAGAGAGGTTATACGGCTAAGATCTCCCAGAGAGAATGGTGGGGTGAAGGCTCGAGCCCAGATGCTCAGCCCCCAAGCCCATGCCTGAACCGCTGGGCCACACTGCCCCCCGAAGAAGGGAGCTGGTGCCTGGAGGGGGCCCCCATAGTGAGTATGGGGAGATCTGAGTGTGGGTGTACATGTGACGTGTCAGTGTGTGTGCCTGGGGCTGGTTTCCGCACTTTCTGGGGAAACTCTACCAACAGGTGTAACATCCCTGAAGTTCACCATCTCTCTCTGGGCCAGTCAAGGCCTCTGGTCCTTGATCTGCTTTGCCCCGGGCCCCTCTCACACCCCTCCCTTTCCTTCCCTTCTGGCTGCAGACCCCACAGCTCAGCTCTCGTGCTTCTCTCCATCCCTCTCTCATCTCTCGGCAGGCCAAGGGGGGGATGGGGTCTCCGCAGACACCCCTTATTCACAGCCAGCCCACAGCATCTTCCTAGGATATATTCGGTCCCAGGGATCAGTCCAGATGTTACGATCGACAATTCCAGAAGTAACCAAGTGGACAGGACTTCCTCCAGCTTGGCTTGTGGTTTGGGTCCCGGAGAATGGCCACCGGGTGCCCCCCCAGCCCGGGCATTCTGTCCCTGCCCATTTTTCCAGATATCCCACCCCTTCTTCCCAGGATGCCTGTCTAGAGGAGCTCTCCGCAGCATGAAATACTGGGGGGGAGGGGAGTGCGAGGATGGGGAGACAAAGAAGGGCTGAGTGTCGAGCCCTTGACTCAGAAGGGACAGGTCCCAAGCCCGAGCCCCACTTTCTCCCACTCCCCCCCCCCGCATGCTCTTTCTTCACTCCACCTCCAGTGCCCAGTCCTCCCGACATTCTGCACCTCTTCGTCCCACAGCCAGGGCCTGTGACGCGCACCTCCCCCATACATACGGTCCCATCTCGATCTCTGCGGGGCTCTTCTTGTGCATTTCAGAGGTGGCTCAGGCCTCCTTCCTCTACAGGTGGCCCTGGAAACCTGCCAGGACCCTGATGCCAGGCTCTGGGCCAAAGGATGACATCTGTCATCTCCGTTAATCTTTTCTGGCAGGTGCTACCAGCCCACCTACAGCGGCTCAAAGAAACTGGGTGATCCTGGGTCACACGACCAGACACAGCAGGTGACACACAGGACTGCCTGGGCCGTGAAGGGCGTTCTGTCGTCTGCCCGGGCTCCTGGCAGCTTTGTGCGAGGCGGCTTCCTGCACCAGGTCCCCGCCCCTCCCAGACCTGCAGCCTGAACCACCCAGAGCTTCCTTCCTCCTGTGCTGGCAGAGCCCCGGCGCTGCACTCAGGGACACACAGCCTCCACGCTGCAGCCAGGAGCCCCAGGGGGAGGAGTTCCTTCCGCTGCAGGAACTGGGAATTGAAGGTAGGGGGGTTGGAGAGGGGGTGGCACCTTCCCACCAGCCTCAAGCCACCGGGCTGAAAGGGTTGTCGCAGCTGGGGACAGCCTGGGTGCTTGCCTTCGCCCATTCGGTGCGAGAGCTGGGAGGGGCAGCCGGGCGTGGAAGGAGGCCATTGCACAGACGGGGAAACTGAGGCACGGAGCGGGGAAGAAATGCCCAGAAGGTACAGAGGGCAGGCCTCACCTCAGCACACCCTAGGTCTCCAAGCTGTGGGCAGATGTAGAGCCCCAGGGGAGATGGTCCTTCAGCCAGCTCAGGGGAAAGAGTCAGGGCTCTGAAGCCACACTGTGGAATCGGGGAGTCGGGAGGTATGGGAGCGGGGAGTCGACCCCTTCCTGAGCTAATTTCTGCTTCTATATGAGGGGTGGTACATACTCCCCTCACAGGGGGTACTGACAGTACTCAAAGAGGGAGTCCTGGGGGACGCTCCTGGATTGCTCCCCCCACCTGCCCACCCAGAATGACACGCGCAAGACCCACTGCCATGGGGAGGCCAACATCGTAGAGGGCTCCCCGTGTGCCCCCAACACTGGGCCCTGAGCCCACCTGAAACTGCTGCATTTAATCCTCACAGCAGCCCAGCGAGGTAGGAAGTGTCACCATCCCCATTTTACAGATGGGGAAACTGAGGCACGGGGAGGTTAAACAGCTTGCCTGAGATCACACAGCCAATGAATGGGGGCCCTGGTTCCCTGGTCTGACCCTGTGAGTTAGAGGAGCCTACAGGCTATTCACATGGCGGAGTCCCACAGCTGGGACCAGGGGAATGAGAGCAGGACAAAGACGTGCTTGTCCACTGACTCAACAAATATCCACTCGACTCAAAAATATCCACTGTGTGCCAAGGGGGCGTGGGACGGTGCACACAGTGTGATGCCAACTGCCTTGGGCTTTTAAATGGATCAGGGTCAAGTAGGGCCCCACTGGCCTCAACCCCGCACCACCCCCCACCAAGCACCACCAGTGCCCCCAAAAGCCTGCAGTAGCTCCCACACGGAGCAACAGTCCCAAGGAAAATTCAAACGGCCTGTGGATGGCATTCGTCAGCTGGGAGCCGCATCCAGTGGAAACAGACACGGGCCTGAGGCTGGCCAGGAACTGAGCCTCTTCCTGCCCGGAGAAGCCTGGAGAGAAGGTCTGAACAGAGGGCTGTGCAGACTAAAATCGAGAGCCTCGTGTGTGCCCAGCGCTTCCCAAAAGTGATCTTGTGTTATCCCTGACAACCATGCTAGGGAGGTGGGGCCTCCAAAGCCCTACGATGCAAACAAAAATACCTCGTGGTTCAGAGAGATGAAGCAGCTTGCCTGAGGCTGCACAGCTCTTCACAGACTTACTCGCTGACCACCAGCCTCTGCCCACGGCCACCCATACCAGCCTTAAGCGGCTGCATCAACAGCAGCCAAGCCCCATTTTCTTTCCAGGGAAGTCGAGAGAGGTTTTGTGTCCGGCTTGGTGACTTTGGGTGGATGAGCAGCCTTTCACCCCGGGCCTCAGTTTCCCCATCTGCCAATTGGACTCATAACCTACTTCACCCCCTGCATCTTCAGCAGTGGGCATTTCAAGGTGGCTCTATAAGTGGTAGCTCTTGCTACCAGTGGGGCAGCCACTGGAAACTCCCCGGTGGGAGCGCTGGCCAGCAAAATCATGCCGTCCCAAAGAGTGTGAGTCACATGCCACCCCAGCTTGGAGACAGATGCTGTGGTTTATGAGCCGGGCACAGAGACTCCCTTTGGTCTGTGGAACGGAGGGCTGCATGCCGCCCTGAAGGAGTACATACGGGCAGCGTGGGCAGGAGGCTCAGCGTCCAGTCAGTGAACTTAGTCCCTGTTTACTCCCCTGATAACTGGGGTGACCTTGGTTAATATTCACCAGCAGCCTCCCACATGGTCCCTCTGGATCCACTGCTTAAATACAGGCAAGGACAGGGCTCTGTCTCCCCAGCCGTGGTCACCAGCCCCGACCTGGGACAGTGAATCGTAAGTATGCCCTCCACTGACAAGAGCCTCCAGAGAGGACTCTGGGTCCCCGCGCTACCTGGGGAAGGCCCTGGGGCTGCAGGGAGGATGGAGAGCGCTGGCGCTTGGCCTCCTGTTGTCATAGCAACAGCAGTCCTGGAGGTCCTTTCCTGCTCCCCAAGCCTGTCCAGGGCCTCCCCAATACCTCCCGGTGATTAAACTGGCCCTCTGTGGGCAGAAGTGGAAACGGGGGGCTGGCTCTGGCGTCCCGGGACCGAGGAAGGAGTACGTTTCTGCTGGCACAGCTTCTATGTCTTTCCCGTAGGTTGTCTTCTATAGGTCTCAGCACCTCCCCTACTGCTCGGGTGTGTATCTTTTTCTGCTTCTACAGATGAGAAAGATAAGGCTCAGAGGGGGACAGTGAGAAGCCCAGGCTCACGCAGGGACCTGGTAGGGAGGCCAAGCCAGACCAGAAGCCCAGAGTTTCAGGGGCTCCTCAGGCCTCCATCCTCTCCCGAAATGCCCAGAACAGGACCGCACCAGGTCTCAGCCTGGAGGTACCAAATTGGGCCCCCCTGTGCCCTCTGGGCCTCTGGGCGTCCTCGTACGCAGCAGAAGGTGGGAAGCTGGGGACGGGCACCGTCATCGGGGGGCTTTGAGCTGTATTCCTGAGCCCTCGCTCTGGCCAGGCAGCTTCTATTGAAGCCTCATGGCAATCTTCTGAGGTGCTTACCATGGCGCTCCCATTGTACAGATGAGGACATCCGGGACAGGGAGGCTCATCACTGGTTCCCAATCATACACCATGTAAGCTCAAGCTCAGGCCACCTCGCTCCAGACCCCAGGTCCACTGCCAACATGGTTCCCTCTGGCTTCAGGCACCAGCTGGGGAATGGGAAGCCTGGGCTGGCCTTGAGCCCCCTCTCATGCTGGGTGACCCTAGAAAGTTGCTCAACCTCTCTGTCCTTTTGGGCAAAGGAGAGATAACCTTTTCCCTCCTGACCCCTCCCCACTCCCACTGGCCTTGATCTCTGGAGTTGAGGAAGGAAATGATTTTTCCATCATTGGCTTTTGGAGATGGGCCCTACAGAGATGACCAAGGCCAAGGCAATCAGACTCCCCGAGAGGGTTCTGAAAGATTCCCAGTACCAGTGATGACTGATGCCTCCTGAGAGCTGACTGCATGCTGGGCATTTCTTGGCACTTTGCACCTATTTCATTTGCATAATAGCTCCATGGGGTAAGTACACCCTTATCATCTCTGGGAAACTGAGGTTCAGAGAGGCTGAGTAACTTGTCCAAGGTCACACAGCTGATAGTGAATTGAACCTGGGCATTCTGGCCTCGTAGCCTCTGATC
This sequence comes from Kogia breviceps, assembly GCF_026419965.1. Classification (NCBI taxonomy): domain Eukaryota; kingdom Metazoa; phylum Chordata; class Mammalia; order Artiodactyla; family Physeteridae; genus Kogia; species Kogia breviceps. The sequence continues at coordinate 10,220,824 of NC_081312.1, forward strand.
TTAGCCACAAAGTGACGTTGCCCCTCTTCGTTTAGCCAGGCCCCCTCTGAGTTTTCTGTTCCAAGGCCTCTGCCTTCAGCTTTATACACAGAGAAGGGTTAAATACCAGACTCAGAAATCGAAATACCTAGGATTAAATTCAGTTCTGTAGGGACTTCCCTTCTGGTCCAGTGGTTAAGACTCCATGCTTCTACTGCAGCGGGCACGGGTTTGATCCCTGGTCAGGGAACTAAGATCCTGCAGGCCACGCGGTGTGGCCAAAAAAAAAAAAAAAAAAAAAAAAAAAATCAGTTCTGTAAGCAACCAGCTCTGTGATTTTCAGTAATTTACTTAACTTCTGTAGTCCTCAATTTCTCCATCTATAAAATGAAGAAATAAAATGAAGAAATAATAAGAAATGCCTGCTGTTTACTCAGTGTGGGAGGAGGATGCTGATGATAATATTTGCTTGGACTAGGCTTTGGCAGCTGATAGACATTAAATAAAGACTTGGAGAATTGAATTGGACACACTCCAAACTCAGAGGCCATTCTCTGCTCATCAGCATTCCCCCCGCTGGTCCTGGGTAGCATGGCAGCCGGTCAGGAAGAAATCTGCCAATTCTCAAGCCTGAATCCTACCTGTGCGCAGGTACGGGGAGGCCTTCCACACCTGCTCGGTGCCCGCCCACCCATCACCTTGTTCGTTCCTCACGCCTGCCCTTCAAGAGGTTCTTTTCTCCACTTTACAGGAAGCCAAGGCTCAAAGAAGCGAAGTCCCTTGCCCAAGGCCACTTGCCCGTAAGTGGCGGGCCTGGGTCACCCCTGGGCTTATGCAGTGCCAGGTGTCAGCAGGCTGGGACCTTAGGCCACAGTCGCTTCCCTGGACCCCACTAGGTTGTTCTTGGTCACTCATTTTATGTTCTGGGGGAAATGGCATGAGATTAGGCAAAGGGGCAGCTCACTTCACTCTGCCTGACCTGCCCCAGACTCCAGAAGTGTCACCGTGACATCTTCATTCTATTGGTTTCAAGTTTGGTCCCTACACCTCTGGGCACGTCACCATTTACTTTCTCATCTCCATTTGGTTCCCGCACTAGAGTTTGGGGGGGGTGGGGTGCTGCTTTTGATAGAAGGGTGAGGAGAGAGAAGTCTTAGGCCCCTGAAGTTGTAAGGAACAGACTGAGAGGCAAAATGAAGGCAACGGGGGCTCAAGGTTAACGTCAGAGTCCTCGGGATCTAACTCTTGACGTTTACAGGGTCTGAGACCCGGTGACATACTGTCCCATCTGTAGTTCGAGGGGTGGGTAAACCAAGGCTTGCTCAAGCCAGCTTTGTCCCTGACTCACTGTGTGGCCGTGGCAAGGCCCTGACCCTTTCCTGGTCTCAGGCTGTTTACTGTAAAAGGAGGAAGACAGAGTAGGTGATGTAACCCCCTGGCAGATGGACTGGATGGGAGCCAGGGATGTGCTCACCCTGGCGGTATAGCTCCACACCAGCCTGTTACCTTCTTAAGGCCAGCAACCCTCTCGGCGGGAGGGCACCGCATCCCATCCCCCATGGCATGTCTCAGTCCATGTTGTTCCACCAAAGCCAGATGCCCCTCTAATTAAAAATCCATCTCTGGTACACAGGGATCTCATTTAGATTCCCTCCCGCCACCTCGATTTATACAGCTGGTGAGAATGAGGCCCCAGGACAAGAAGATGCTTGCCCAAGGCCAAGCGGACAGAAGTGGCCCTGTCAGGACTAGAAGCCACGGCCTCTGGCCCAGAGACCACTCAGCGTATTTAGTGTCCCCGCCCTGCAGAAGCCCAAATCCTTCATGATCTCTGCGCCCTGCAGAGATGGGGAGTTTCCATAAACCATGAAGGACCACAGCAAAATCCAGTGGAGGAGGAGAGAGAAATCCAAGGGCAATGGAAATATACAGAACTAATCTTAGCACCATCATAAGCTCTAAAACCACTGGCTATAATGCGTGGTCTGCTCTATTTGGATAAGTTAGAGGTTTGAAGGCCAGAAAGAAAGGTGGTGGAAAGAAGCCAGTTTTGTGCTTCTTCCTGTTGTTTCATTGGAAGGAAACTTTTAAAAGTCCAAGGGGTAGATGAAACCCAGCACTCTTTATTTCCAACTTTTTCCCCTCAGGTTCTCATATGCCAAGTTCAAGGGCTCCTTTGTCTTTGTATTTTATTAAAATGACGGTTTTAGTTATATGACTGAGAGCTAGCAGCAGACACACCCTTCTCCTCTGCTTGGACCTCAGTTTCTCCACCTGGGAAGAGAGCAGGTTGTACTTAGGAGGTCTCAGCCTAGCGGCCCAAGGCTGGGATCTATATGGAGCAGAACTGGCCCTGTGCTGCTGCGGGTGACAGTGACTTTGACTATCACTAGATGGAGGCTGACCTTTCCGGGTCGGCCACAAGATTTGCCATTCCCTAGTGTCTGCCCCCAGCCATGGAACTCACCTCCCTCCCTGCCATCCTCGGAAGCCTTCTAGTTTGCACCCCTGCCAGCCTCCCCTCAATGAAATCTCTCTCAGATGCCTTCAGTGTAAGTCTCGGTGTCTAGACTTATTTCACTAAGTTCTCCCAACAATCTTACTTTCTACATGAGACAAAATGAGGGCCAGAGAGGCTAAATGACTCTGCCAAAGTCACACAGCTGCTAGTGACAGAGACCCGGATTAGAATCCAGGTCTGTCTGAACAGAAAAGGGATGCTTTTTCAAATCGTACCCACCCCACCCCACCCCACCCCTGCCCAGCCAAACCAACCCCGCTTGACTGGAGGAACCAGACCTCTAACACCCACGTCCATGCTGAGCGCAGAGCTGGGACACAGGTGGCAAGCAAGATGAGCAGCTAAGCTGACTGCAGCCCATTCCTGCGTCTGCGGCCATGGACTCACTCTGAGGGAAGCCCTCTAGCTCAGGAAAATCTACTAGGGCCTGAGGTGCACTGTGAGTGTTCAGGGGGTACGGCCTCCCAGCTGGGCTCCCTCACAGCTCTTCTGTGTTCCGGCTGGGTGTCATTGGGCAAGATCCTTCCCACTCTGGGCAGCAGCCTCTCTGTCCATGAACAACCAGGGTTCAGCGGAAGTCCTCCTAGGGCTGTTCCAGATCCAATCATCCCTGAGCCCGATCTGGCCCGCTTCCTGGACCATCATCTACTTCCTGCGCCTCAGTTTCCTCTTTTGCAAAGTAGGGGCTCTGGCACTTACGCCTCGGGGTCATTGCAGATGTTAGTGGAACCATCGAGAGCGTGGACTCCAGACACAGACTACCTGGGGGTGTGATTCTGGTCCTGCTACTTTACTGCTCTGGAACCTTGGACAAGTGACTTAACCTCTAGGACCTTGGTCTCCTCATCTGTAAGCCCGGGATTGTCGCCTGATCTACCTCGTAGGACTGTTACCAGAGTGCAGTGAGATAAGACAGTAAAGTGCTTAGAATGGAACTTGCTGTATGGTAATCGCCATAAAGTCTTGGCTGTTGTTCTGAGGCTTTCAACGGTGCTGATGTAGGAAAGTGCTTGGCACGCAGACGCTCGATAAACTGTGGTTGCTTTGACGTGGCGTCAATCGGCGGCCCAGGGACTCATCGTGTGGCCTGACCCGGGTGTGGTACCCTTCTCTCTCTTGCAGGACAATGGCATCCTCCATCACGTGGGGCCTCCTCCTGCTGGCGGGCCTGTGCTGCCTGGTCCCCGTCTCCTTGGCTGAGGGTCTCCAGGGCCACGCTGTCCAGGAGACAGATGCATCCCAGCATGATCACGACCACCAGGAAGTAGCCTGCCACAAGATCGCCCCCAACCTGGTCGACTTCGCCTTCACTGTGTACCGCCGAGTGGCCCATGAGTCCAATGCCACCAACATCTTCTTCTCCCCGGTGAGCATCGCTACCGCCTTTGCGATGCTCTCTCTGGGGACCAAGGGTGACACTCACACCGAGATCCTGGAGGGCCTATATTTCAACCTCACTGCAAGAACAGAGGCTGAGATCCACGAAGGTTTCCAGCATCTTCTCCACACCCTCAACCAGCCAGACAACCAGCTGCAGCTGGCCACTGGCAACGGCCTGTTCATCAACGAGAGCGCGAAGCTAGTCAATAAGTTTCTGGAGGATGTCAAGAACCTGTACCACTCCACAGCCTTCTCCGTCAACTTCAGGGATACTGAAGAGGCCAAGAAAAAGATCAACGATTATGTAAAGAAGGGAAGCCAAGGAAAAATTGTGGATTTGGTAGATGATCTTGACCAGGACACAGTTTTTGCTCTGGTGAATTACATATTCTTTAAAGGTAAGTCTGCACTACCAGCCTGAAACAGAAACGCCCCCAAAATATTCTCAAACACTCAGTTCTTAACTTTCCTGGCAGTGCAGAATGCGATAGAGCCATGCATCTCTGCACGTGTCATTCAATTTTCCGCACATGACCACTAAAACTTTCCACGATCAAATAGGGTTAGGGAACTATGGATTAAACAGTCAAAGTATCATCGTCTCTGCAGGACTTTTCAGAACCTTAAATGTCCTAATGTGCATTGTAAATCCCTACCTGGGAGGGGTGTATGATAGGCAATGTCTCCCAAAATAGGATTTCCTGGAACACGCTTCTGACAGCTCGAGTGCAGAGGAAACAGTGACACCTCTGGAGTCAGAAAGACAAAGATTCAAATCCTTCCTCTACCACTTATTAGCCTCCACAAAATTGAAATTTTGGATCCTACTCCAGTCTTGCATTATCCTCCCAGAACACCTTTCTGTAGACTGATTGCTCGTTTTAGCCCCATTTTATAGATGGTGAAGCTGAGGCCCAGAGAGAAGTATCTCACCAGGAGGCTCAGGGCTCCTGTATTTTCCCACCCCTGGCTGATGTCTGCTGTCCCTTCTCTCCAGGAAAATGGGAGAAGCCTTTTGAGGAGGAGCACACCACAGAGAGGGACTTCCACGTGAATGAGGAGACCACCGTGAAGGTGCCCATGATGAAACGCCTGGGCATGTTTGACCTCCACTACTGCGACAAGCTCGCCAGCTGGGTGCTGCTGATGGACTACGTGGGTAATGCCACCGCCCTCTTCATCCTGCCCGACCAGGGGAAACTGCAGCATCTGGAGGACAAGCTCAACAAGGAGCTTCTCGCCAAGATCCTGGAAAAGAGATACACAAGGTGACTTCCCAAACCAGAGGCCGATCTAGGAGCTGCCATAATAGGTCCAGCCTGAAGGTGGGGGGGGGGGGTAGACCCACGTCCCATGGCCATGACCACTGTGTGTGTGACCTTGTGCCTCCAACAGAGGCCAGCATCCGTGCAGGTAGTACCAGCTGGGCTCCACGGGAGGGACGGTGCCCAGGGGTGAGGAGTGAAAGTCCTGTCCCTGAGGACCTCCTCCCCAGCCTGGACACTGCCCCTTCCCGGTGGCTAGTGCCCCGTGCAGGGAGAGCAACGCCAGCCCATGTTGTGGGCAAACCCAGAAGGAAGAGGTGGGCTTCCTGGCAAAGGTGGCAGTTGAGTGTGGAGTTTCAGGACAGAAAGTCCACGGCAAGACAGGGGAAAAACCTGCTCAGAGAGGCCTGAAAAGCAAAGGCCCAGAGCGGGAAACTCCAGGACACGTTTGATGCCGGTTCTGGATCCTCTGCCACTAGATGAGTGTGGTTTGACCAGGTCCCCATCATGCACCCCAAATTAGTGCATGTCTCTGTATTGGTAGATATGCCCATGCCTGGATGAGCTGTTTTCTCATGTACAATATAAAACAAAAATACAGAGAAGTACTCATCATTCACTGAACAGATGTCACTCAGGACCTGCTACCGCAGCCGACAGTCCAGAGGAGTCCCAGTCTGAGGGGTGACCAAACCCTGCAGGGAAGCAGTGTGCACAGTCCTTGCAGAGGACACCCTGGACCCTGCAGGAGGCCTTATCAGAGGAGGTGGCATTTGAGAGGCTTTGCAGGACAAGAGGATCCCTGTGATTCTAACATTCTCTGACCCCATGTGTAGAGGAACTAAAAGTAGACTAAGCCAAGGCTGACCTCACATCCTTGCATGGGCAGGGGACCGGGCGCCAAGTGGGAGGAACAACCGGAGAAGGAAAGATTTCAATTCTGTGAAACTTTTTTCTTTTCTAACCATCGTGCCAGTTCTGCCAATTTACACTTGCCCAAACTGTCCATTTCTGGAACCTACGATCTGAAAACTCTCCTGGGTAAACTGGGCATCACCAAGGTCTTCAGCGACGGGGCTGACCTCTCAGGGATCACTGAGGAAGTGCCTCTGAAGCTGTCCAAGGTGAGTGTGTCCTCGACCTCTGTAGGTCAGAATGTGCACGGGGGCTGCCGCTCAGGGCTGAGGCTGAGGAAGGGACGGAGGGACACAGGCACGCCTGCAGACTGAGGTCCCTGAAGAATGCCATCGCTCCACTGAGACTGCACTGCGGTCGGATGGTGGAGGGGAACAGCTGGCCTCACATGCTTGGTGCATTTTATTTAAGGACCTCCTCTGAGGTTGTGTCACTCAACCTCTGTCTCATCCTTGGCCGGGGACTTCCCTTCTTTGGGTCCCGATAAACCCCTATTTGCAGCGAGAGGCTTAGGCTCAGGGACTGCAAAGGACCTTTGGCCCCGCGCCTGTGACACCAGGAGCTACTCGTGAATCACTGAGTCTGAGTTCAACCAAAGATGCCATTTACGCAGGAGAATTACAGGTGCCCAGAGAAACGACGACAGGTGCCCAGCTCAGTGACGGACTGTGAGCTGAGTGCCTGGGTGGGCAGGAGGCGTGTGAAGGTCCCCATCGAAGGCCTGGTCCCCAAGGAGTTTAGAATCTGGTCTAAAAACAAGTGCAGAGCCAAGGAGACAAAGTACAAGAAAATCCACCTCCCGAGGTGGTGGGTTCCTTCCCAGGGCGGTTGAGGAGGCTGGTCAGGAAGAGATGAGGGTCCCCTCGTGGGTCAGACAGGAGCCTTGAGAGCCATGCCTTGTGTGTCTCCTGCAGGGAGGGGAGGACAGGGATGGGAAAGGACAGGCCGGGCGATGAGAGAGGCCAGAGGGGGCCCCTCCCTGGGCAAGGTTCTCCTCGGGCCTTGCTCCCTGGCCTGGCTGGGGGCCGGCAGCCTGTCTCCATTCAGATGGGACCTCTGTGCTCTCCCCTTTGCAGGCGCTGCACAAGGCTGTGCTGACCATCGATGAGAAAGGGACAGAAGCTACGGGGGCCACGCTTCTGGAAGCCATCCCCATGTCAATCCCCCCGGAAGTCGAGTACAACAGACCCTTCTTCATCATCATCTACGATAAGAGCACCAAGACTCCCCTCTTCATGGGAAAGGTGGTGAATCCCATCCAAAAATAACTGCCTCTCTGGGTTCAGCTGTCCCCTCCAGGCCAGGTCCCCTTCCTCCATGGCAATAAAGAATGACTGACCCGGCCCGAGCTTGTGTGTGGCGTGTAAATCCCTCATCCTCTTGCGTCTGAGTCTCTCTTTACGTCCCCAGGATGTGTGTGAAATCCAGGCCACGGCGATCTTTCAAGTGTCCGCTGCGTTAGGGTTTACTAGCATTTGCACCATCCAGCCCTGTGCCAGGCCAGGATGAAATGTCAGCTAAAACCCACAGCTTACTGCCCCTTCCCCAGTCACTGTGGAAAACCTCCAGGCTTTCCAGTCTCCTCTGGGACCCCCAGGGGGAAATCGCATGGGCTCAGAATCCAGCCCGCTGTCCCCACCTCCACCCAGCGTCCACCAGTTCCTCTGGCCGGCACCCCACCCCCCACCGGTGCCCACTGCCACCCCCGGTGAGAGCCCCTCACCCCGCAGGGCTGCCACGCCACCAGCAGCAGGAGGAGAAGACCGGGTCCTCTCCTTGTCCCACACTGTCACCTGAGCCAGGCTTGAGCCCTGACCACTCACAGGTCTTTCCTGCAAAAGGCTCTGGCCGATTTTTCCAGGGACCCTTTCCCAGGGGGCTGGACTGGGAACACATACTTCTGTCTTTGTCACTCCATCTCGGCTCCAAGACCCTCAAACGTACCACTCCTAGAAGCAGGTCTCATCTCCCCAGTGAAGCGAAGGTCTTGGTCTGTATCACTTGCTCAGACTCACCCAGGATGTCAGGCCCCCAGGACCACTTACCCTACGCCCTCTTGTCTTTTCTAATCACACAGCCAAGGTGCCGCAGAGGGCTCTGGAAAGTCCAGACGGTGATTCCTTGGCCATAGGAGAGAAAGCAGAGCAGCCCCTCGTGCCCCACCTGCCCTCTCTTAGCTAAGCTGTGGCAGGGGCCACATTTCCACTTGCCTTGTTCCTACCCCAGGGCCCTCCCTGTGGTCTTTGGAGGAAAACCACAGCTCCCTGGGCCACAGTCAGAGGCTGTCCCGGGAACAGACCTTTTCACTAAGGGCCACGTGACTCCTTCTGGTCTTCCAAGCCCCTGCTGGTGGGCTGCTGCCCTCAGGAGGCCTGGCTGGAGCCCAGCCTGAAGGAGCCAGCTCCCTAAACTCTCGCGGAAATACACTTGTCCCGTGGAAGGACGGCCCCGTCCTTCACAAATCCAGTAATCACCATCTAGCCTCTCACGGGGATGAATGTATACTGAAAGAACAGGCTTGAGTCATGTCAAATTTACACCATTTAAGTCAAAATGGCCACATCTGTGCAATTTCACATAACATGATGGATACAATTGGACTGTTTCCCAAAGAAGTCTCTATCCTCTTGAGTTTTCTCTGCCTAGAGACTTCCAACTTCTACAAAGTCCATTAATGATACAAACATCTTCCAGCACTTAGAATGATGCCGGACCTGAGGGTCTGAAGACCTGGATCAAGTTCAGAATCTGCCACTTCCCAGCTGTGTGACTTTAGTGAAGTTGCCAAAACTCTCTGATCCTCAATATCCTCATCAGGGTTACAAAACCTATGTTGAGTAGCTGTGAGGTTCACATCAGAGTGTTAAAACGGATTTTAAAGGACAGCAGAGGAGGGCGCTGGTGTAAGGGACGATGTTTGCTGCCTTTATGAGCTCCTTCTCTAAGCCAGGCTCCCTGGGAGGGGCCGTTCAAGCATTTTCTTATTTTCTTTTCTTTTCTTTTTTTAAACATCTTTATTGGAGTATAATTGCTTTACAATGGTGTGTTAGTTTCTGCTTTACAACAAAGTGAATCAGTTATACATATACATATGTTCCCATATCTCTTCCCTCTTGAGTCTCTCTCCCTCCCACCCTCCCTATCCCACCCCTCTAGGTGGTCACAAAGCACCAAGCTGATCTCCCTGTGCTATGCGGCTGCTTCCCACTAGCTATCTATTTTACATTTGGTATTGTATATATGTCCATGCCACTCTCTCACTTCGTCACAGCTTACCCGTCCCCCTCCCCATATCCTCAAGTCCATGCTCCAGTAGGTCTGTGTTTTACTCCCGTCCTACCCCTAGTCTCTTCATGACATTTTTTTTCCTTAGATTCCATATATATGTGTTAGCATATGGTATTTGTTTTTCTTCTTTTGACTTACTTCACTCTGTATGACAGACTCCAGGTCCATCCACCTCACTACAAATAACTCAATTTTGTTTCTTTTTATGGCTGAGTAATATTCCATTGTATATATGTTCCACAGCTTCTTTATCCATTCATCTGTCGATGGACACTTAGGTTGCTTCCATGTCCTGGCTATAGTAAATAGAGCTGCAATGAACATTTTAGTACATGATGACTCTTTTTGAATTATGGTTTTCTCAGGGTATATGCCCACTAGTGGGATTGCTGGGTCATATGGTAGTTTTATTTGTAGTTTTTTAAGGAACCTCCATACTGTTCTCCATTGTGGCTGTATCAATTTACATTCCAACCAACAGTGCAAGAGTGTTCCCTTTTCTCCACAACCTCTCCAGCATTTATTGTTTCTAGATTTTTTCATGATGTCCATTCTGACTGGGGTGAGATGATATCTCATTGTAGTTTTGATTTGCATTTCTCTAATGATTAATGATGTCGAGCATTCTTTCATGTGTTTGTTGGCAATCTGTATATCTTCTTTGGAGAAATGTCTATTTAGATCTTCTGCTCATTTTTGGATTGGGTTGTTTGTTTTTTTGTTATTGAGCTGCCTGAGTTGCTTATAAATTTTGGATATTCATCCTTTGTCAGTTGCTTCATTTGCAAATATTTTCTCCCATTCTGAGGGTTGTCTTTTGGTCTTGTTTATGGTATCCTTTGCTGTGCAAAAGCTTTTAAGTTTCATTAGGTCTCATTTGTTTATTTTTGGTTTTATTTCCATTTCTCTAGGAAAAAGGGGTCAAAAGGATCAAAAAGGATCTTGCTGTGATTTATGTCATAGAGTGTTCTGCCTATGTTTTCCTCTAAGAGTTTGATAGTGTCTGGCCTTACATTTAGGTCTTTAACCCATTTTGAGTTTATTTTTGTGTATGGTGTTAGGGAGTGTTCTAATCAATGAATTTGGTAAAGTAGCAGGATACAAAATTAATGCACAGAAATCTCTGGCATTCTTATACACTAATGATGAAAAATCTGAGAGTGAAATTAAGAAAACACTCCCATTTACCACTGCAACAAAAACAATAAAATATCTAGGAATAAACCTACCTAAGGAGACAAAAGACCTGTATGCGGAAAATTATAAGACACTGATGAAAGAAACTAAAGATGATACAAATAGATGGAGAGATATACCATGTTCTTGGATTGGAAGAATCAACATTGTGAAAATGACTCTACTACCCAAAGCAATCTACAGATTCAATGCAATCCCTATCAAACTACCACTGGCATTTTTTACAGAACTAGACCAAAAAATTTCACCATTTGTATGGAAACACAAAAGACCCCGAATAGCCAAAGCAAACTTGAGAACGAAAAATGGAGCTGGAGGAATCAAGCTCCCTGACTTCAGACTATACTACAAAGCTACAGTAATCAAGACAGTATGGTACTGGCACAAAAACAGAAATATAGATCAATGGAACAGGATAGAAAGCCCAGAGGTAAACCCCCACACATATGGTCACCTTATCTTTGATAAAGGAGGCAAGAATATACAGTGGAGAAAAGACAGACTCTTCAATAAGTGGTGCTGGGAAAACTGGACAGGTACATGTAAAAGTATGAAATTAGAACAAGCATTTTCTCATTGAATCCTCATGGCCGCACTGTGATGTTGGGAGTGGAGCTGCTCTGCTCTTATATGCAGCACGTTCTACAGATGAAGAAACTGAGGCTCAGAGAGGCTCACTGTCTTGTTCAAGGTCATGGTAAGTGGCAGAGCTGCCTTCTGAGGCTCTCCTTGTTCCTCCAAACCTCACCACATCACACCAGATGGACCACGTGGGGCTTAGGCAGAGATAAACCCTTCCTTGAAGTGTGAGGAGTGCTGGATGCCTCTGCAAGAAAAACAGTCCCTGGATCTTCTGGAGCTCTTCCCACCTGAGTTTAAAGAGCTCACAGCCTTCAGCAAGCAACACGGCATACTCCCCGACACTGGCTTCTGGGGAAGTAAGGGGTCAGATTCAAAGGCCACTGGGAATTCCTGAGAGTCCAGGGAATTCACCTAAGATACCATCATTTCACATCAAAAAGAATGGCCTGTCATTACATTAGTCTAGACTCGGGTTGGCAAAGCCCCAATTCAAGCTTAAAGCCCCAGAGGGGATTTCATTGGTTCATATGGGAACCAACAGGGTCCATTCATTGGGGTGGGGTGGGGGGGCAAAGCATCAGGGCAACCTTGTCATAAGGAGCACAAGAGTGTGCCACAGGGCTTCCCTGGTGGCGCAGTGGTTGAGGGTCTGCATGCCGATGCAGGGGACACTGGTTCGTGCCCCAGTCCAGGGAGATCCCACATGCCGCGGAGCGGCTGGGCCCGTGAGTCACAGCCGCTGAGCCTGCGCATCAGCTCCGCAACGGGAGAGGCCACAACAGTGAGAGACCCGCATACCGCAAAAAAAAAAAAAAGTGTGCCACAAACCAGGCAGGACAGCCATAAACATCAGCTTTACCTGTTCTTTAGAGTTTTAAAATATATTCACTGCCTAGTCTGACCCTGAAAATCGGTCCTTGAAGGACCCAGCTGGGAATCGTTATTCCCAAGGTACAGATGGGGAGATGGCAGGTTGGGAGACCTGCCCAGCACAGTCCTGGAAGGCAGGTCCCTCACACTTCAGCCCGGGCTGCCCTAATGCCATATATTCCCCCATCCATCTCAGACCTTCGGAAGAATGCCAACCTCCCGGTCCACCTCTCTGTCCTAGCACCAACTGAAGCACAGCTGCTGGGGGTTCTGGGCTGGCCCAGGTCAGTTTGCCCCCCCAGGCAGGGACCAGCTCTGCTCTGAGACAGATGAGAGGGAAACACACAAGCAGGCTCCAGGCTCGGACAGGGACAACGTGGAAGGGACATTTACACCTCCCTATCAGTCTGCAGGAAAAAGACATACCAATTCGATTTTAAGCATAAATAAATGAACTTTTGTGGTTGTGGGCAAGCTCTGCCTTGACTGGTGGGGTCATCTGAGATTCATTCATAAAATGAAGACACAGGTCAGGGATACTTCTGGCATCTCACACATGCTCACTAATTCAGAAATGGGAGATACTGATTACATGTTGATTTTCATCCCAGGAGCTTACTTGATCCTCTCCACAGGCCCAGGGGGTGGGCATTAGTTCAACAAGGAAAAGAAAACCTTTACTGGGTGTCTGCAGTATCCCAGGGATGGGGAGGAGACCCACCCTCAAAAAATACTTGTCTATGGCTGTGGATAATGGGTAATGAGTGAGGCTGTGATATCATGATCACTAAGAAGAAATATATATATATATATATATATATATATATATATATATATATATATATATATATGGTCTTCACCCCAGTTCTGGCATAGAGATCCTAAAACCCTTGGATTTTCCTAAGTGATGAACACCAGAAAGGTGGTTTTTGTTACGTTAATGAGGCGATTTTGGAAAGCCCCATGGTCCCCTAAGGATGGGGGTTGGTTGCCATGGGAAACCAACCTCTAACCTCCAGGAGATGAAGAGGGATTGGAGATTGAGTTCAATCACCAATGGTCAGTGAGTTAGTCAATCATGCCTATGTAATAAAGCCTCCAAAAAAGCCAAAAGGATGGGGTTCAGAGAGCCTCCGGCTCGGTGAACACGTGGAGACTGGGGAGAGAGATAAACTTGGAGGGGACGCGGAAGCTCCACTCCGTTTCCACATACCTTGCCCTACGCATGTCTTCCATCTGGCTGTTCCTGAGTGAATCTTTTTTACTCAACCAGTAATCTAGTAAACAGAAGGTTTCTCTGCGCTCTGTGAGCAGCTCCAGCAAATGAGTTGAACCCAAGGAAGGAGATCACGGGAACCTCCACATCTGTAGACTGTGGGTCAGAAGCACAGGTGACATCCTGGACTTGAGATTGGTGTCTGAAGATAGGGTGGGGCAGTCTTGCAGGACTGAGCCCTTAACCTGTGGTTAAGGGCTTTGCCAAAAGCCTTAACCTTGAATTTTTTTTCTTAGTCCAGATGCTTGGCGCTACACAGTTTGAAAGTATGAAAAGCCTGTCAAGTTCATCACTGTCAAAGGATAATGATAGTGTTGAAAACTGATGTTCTCTATGCCTTTCAAGTATAAAGACTGAAATAATCCAGTTTATCCAAAAGAAATCCCACCCACTTTTTCTTACTTGCGGGAAGTTATCTCACCAAGAACTCTCAAATCCAGGCTGCAACATACGGTTGTACAGGTTGCACATTGCACAACTCTCGGAGGTTTTCATTCATTCTTCGTTATCAGAGATTTTTATATTTGTGATAACAATTATTTGGGGGGCAAAGAGCAGTAAAGTACCTTGAGGAAGTGTTGCTTTTTTTCTGATTTGCCTCAGGGTGTCACTGAGCCAGTGGAATTTTTGGTGTGAACAGAGAATGATTGATGTAGTGCTGTAGCCATCTTAACAGTCTGCTATGCAATCACCCAAATCCCAAATGCAGACACATTTACAGGACAAATGATCCATGTCTTTAACAAATAAAGTGTACAAAGAGTGCAGGGCAGTTTTAGATTAAAAGAGACTTACAAGTCATCAGCCAGATGCAATGTTTGGACCCTGTTTGGATCCTAGTTTGAATAAATTATCTGCAAAAGGACAGTTTTAAGACAACTGAGGACATTTGAATATGCCTTGGGTATTGCATGATATTAAGAAATTACCGTTCATTTTGTTAGGTGTGTAATAGTATTGTGATTACAAATTCTAAAAATCCTTATCTTTTAGAGATATATATACTCAAGTATGTGTTGGTAAAATGATATGTCTCAGAATTTGCTTTAAATATTGATACTTCAGGGAAAAAAGCAGAGGAAGTTATCAGATCTAACAAAAATAGTAGAATACTGAAAACTGTTGAAACTCAGTGATGGTACATGAGGTGGTATAATGGTATATATCATTATACTTTTGTGTATGTTTGAAACTTTTCTAATTTAAAAAAAGTAAAGAAAGAAAGAAACTACCTACTCTCACTGGATCTTATGTCCAAAGGGAAATCCAGTGGAAGTCAGCGAGGAATGTAAATTATTTTACCTCTTCTCCTGGTAGAAATCATTCCATTTTAGGAATTATAGACAGCTCTAAAACTCCACTAAAATCACAAGTCATTTTCTTTCCTATAGCTGGTTCCTAGGTTTCCTTCTACCCCAGGTAAACTTCAGCAATTCGTATCATAGCTATACTAGTTGGAGGGGTGGGTTTATGTAAGTAATGTAAATAGTTCTTATGAACCCCATAGCAGTGAGGAAGTTAGCAGTTAACTTTTAGAGGATCCACAAAATGATACAGTGGAAAGAATACAGGATATGGAACCAAAAGACCTGGTTCTATTAGTGATTAAATGTGTGACTTGAGCACTTAACCTACCTCTCTGATAACACCTGCTGAAAGTACCTCACTAAGATATGAGAAGAAAGTAATGCAAAATCATGTCTTTTCAAATACAAATTATTATGGACCCAAACTAAGCAAGTTTAGTCTCATGCTAGCCATAAAATCTATGCAGTTTCACCAACCAGGTTAGATGTTCAGGATGCCTTAACTTCTGAAGAAAAAGAAATCTGAAGTTGTTATATAAGTGTCTCCTTTGTGTCCTACTGGATTATTTCTTACAGTTACTCCGAATTATACTTTTTCTAACTGTAAAATTATATTTTTTAATACTCCGTGTTACGGGAAATGCCAGCTGATGCTGGCCCCAGGTACATCGTGTCAGAATTGAATTGTAGGACAACCAGCTGGGGTCGGAGAATTGCTTGGTGTAGAGAAAACCCCACACACGCTGGAACTGGGTGCAGAATCATTAGAGGCCCGGCTGCGTGGTGACTGCACCTTCAGATCCCTCCCAGAGCCGTTGGGAATGATCCACAAGCACCCACAAACAACGTGGACCGCTCGAGAGCTCCTTTAGAGGCTGGGGACTTTCTGCTGCTGTCCTTTGCTGGGTGTTCATAAGCCCGTGTGCACGGGCGGAGCACACAGCCTCCCTCACGGCCAGGCCCTGCCAGGACAGCTTCTGAATGAAGTCTGAGCCTAGTGTGGGAGAACAAATGGAGTGGCCCTGGGTGGAGTAGTCAGAGAAACGTATTCTCACCAAGATGGTTCCCTCCCCAGCGAGGACACAGCCAGAAGCCCAGCGTGGTGTGAGACTCACTCTGTCATAACATGAGCGATATTAGGAGACAGCGCCTGTGTGACTTTGGGAGGGTTCCTCAGCCTCTCTGTGCCTTGGTTTCCTCATATGTAAAAAGTGAAAGAGAGAATCTACTTTGCAGCGTTTCCATCTGGACTCTATGAAATGGCTCATTTCTATCAATATAACGGCTCTTGTTTTGGGCATGGGCAGCCCAGAAGTTGTCCGTGGGCTGGGTGTCAGGCCATGGGGAGACCTGGCCCCAGTCTCACAATTCTGGGTGGTGTGAGCTGTCTAACTCAGGCGCAGGTTTCTGGAAGCCCACTGTCCCACAGAAATAAGCCCCATGTCCAAGATCAGCTTTATCAGAAACAAAGGTGCTATATGTCCCCGTAGGCCTTATTTTTGACCTTTCACCCAACTGGTTTGGCACCTTGGCAGGAAAGATGAGGCTGTTCAATAAAGCTTGAACGATGCCAATAGCAGGGACTCTGATGGTTGCAGTAGTCTTGTGACTGGTGCTGTTGGTGTCCTGCTCGCTGTAGCAATGGTTACATAAGGAACGAGCAAAGGAACTAGAGTCGTAGGAACTGAAGCAGGAACTTGGAGCCTCCTGCAGCCTGGTCCCTGTTTTGCTGTGATGGGCAGAGCCCCTGCATACATCCCACAGGAGACACATAGAGTGAATGAGATGTCCCCTTGGCCGTGTTAAGCCCTTGAGGTTCTGAGCTTGTTTGTTACTACAGCGTAACCCAGCCCATCCTAACTAATACAACTAGAATTCGAGAAATTGCACTCTGAGAAGTCTTCACCCAAGAAGCAAGCCTGAAGTGACGACTAAGACTGAAAAGGAAGGCTGAGGAGCAACCCTCAGGAGGGAACCACGTTAGAAGGTGCCAGAAAGGGGTGCTAAGTAAATGCCAGGGAAAGACAGCCCAGGTGCGGCGGTGAGCACATGCCAGGAAATTTGGGAGATGTGTGGCTGAGTCACGTGAGACAGGGTACCAGCAGGTCAGTCCCACAGGGGAGGGCCTGACCCAGGTGGAGCTGTCAGTTGATTACCAGGACATTTGCTCTCAGAAGGCAAAGCTGCCTTTCCATGGTCAGGTGCTTCCTTGTTATTAGGTATCACTTTGGTATCTAATAACGTGAACATCATATAATGAGAAGGCAGAGCCATCAAAATTATTTTTAATGTCACGGTGTGACTTTCACAAAGAGCACAGTGAACAGAGCAAGTTAGAAATACACATTAAGTTTCAAAAACATGATTTTTTCTTTAGTCCTCAGATGTCAATAGCCTTGAAATATGGTCTGAGTATTATCAATATTATTGTTGCAATTTCCTTTAGCTCTGAGGTGACTTTCAGCAACGTTAGGACGAAAATGCTAACGGCAGTATACACAAAGTAGAGAGAATGCAGGAATCCCAAATCAGCCTTCTAATGAACGTGAAAGCCTGAGCAGGCCATTTGATCTCTATGTGCCTCAGTTTCCATTCCTGCAAAATGGGGATAACGAGACCTACCTCACTCGTTTCCTTCTTTGGATGATTGTGCAAAATGTCTTTTTTTAGTGCTGGGTCTTACCAAATATTAAACATTAATCAAGATTGCAGATTCCAAAAGTAATATTTTGGGGACTAGCTTCCCCTCTCCCTTGATTTTGTCTCTCAGCTCTACCACTCATGTGCCCCAGGAGCTAGACAGATCACGTCCCCTCTGCGAGCCTCTGTTTTGTCACCAGCAAACATGTGAGCATTAAGGTTGCTTGAGGTCCTGATATTCTTCAGTATTCTAACTCCATCAGGATGGTCCCATGTCATCCTCTCATGTGATTCCTCTGAGCCTTGGCACCTGTTATCTTGGCCTGTTATCTCCCTTCTGTGCCTGGAAAAATGGGCTTTGGAGCCCAAAGAACACAGATTCCAGCTCTCAGTGTGAGGTTTCCTAGGGCTGGGACCTTGGCAGTGACAAACCCGGTGACTTCAGGCAGCTGACATTTACTGAAGTTTAACCATGGGGTACTTCCCTGGTGGTCCAGTGGTTAGGACGCCGTGCTTCTACTGCAGGGGGCGTGGGTTCGATCCCTGGTCAGGGAACTAAGGTCCCACATGCCGCATGGCATGGCCAAAAATAAATGAATAAATAAATAAGAAAATTTTTTTTTAAAAAAGAAGGTCAACCATTCATCAGGCACAGTTCTAGGCTCTGGACAGGTTTTTTTTGTTGTTGTTGTTTTGTTTTTTTTGCGGTATGCGGGCCTCTCACTGTTGTGGCCTCTCCCGTTGCGGAGCACAGGCTCCGGACGCGCAGGCCTAGCGGCCATGGCTCACGGGCTTAGTTGCTCCACGGCATGTGGGATCTTCCCGGACCGGGGCATGAACCCGTGTCCCCTGCATCGGCAGGCGGATTCTCAACCACTGCGCCACCAGGGAAGCCCTGGCCAGATTTTAATCACTCCTCTCAACAGCTCTGGGAGATGAGTCTCGAGGAGAGATGAATCTTTGGTCTTGTATGGCCACAAGACTCCCATCACCCCATCCTCCCAGGTAGCCTTGTACCTGCCAGGTCCGTCGGACTAGACCACTTCAGAGAGAAGAACAGCAAGGCCCTCAGATGATATCAGGCACTCGCTGACTGAGCTCTGGGGGCTCCCCAGGCTTATTTCCTTCAGGGTGTTGGGGGGTAGGGCCCTGTAGGACTGAGCATACCAATGCCTTGAGACTGCCCTATAAGTAGGCGAAGGCACGTGCCAGTGTGGCGCAGCCTATGGGGTGAGTCCAGCCCAGTGAGCCTCCCGGAGGAAGAAGAGATTTCCATGCACTGAGTGAGCAGCTCTCCATCAGCCCCGTCCTGAGCTGACACGGGTGCGTGAGGCCGGGCCACCTTGACAGAGGAGGAAACTGAGGCACAGGCAGGTTTGGCTCCGATTTGCAGGGTCAGGATTTGAAGGCGGGCAGTCGAGCCTTTGCTGCTTTGCCCAGCACAGTTGGTGGGGAGGATGGAACGACATCATTCGAACACCCCCATTCTTTTTCAGATTCTTTTCCCATATAGGTTATTACGGAATACTGAGTAGAGTTCCCTGCGCTATCCTGTAGGTCTTGGTTGATTATCTATTTTATATATAGTAGTGTGTATATGTTAATCCCAAATATCATTGTACACCTTAAACTTACATAATGATATAAATCAATTAAATCTCAATAAAGCTTGGGGGGGAGGAAGTAAATGTTATAAAATAGTTAAAGGTGAAAAATGTAGCCACAGACAACCTGAAGAAAATATAGCTGAGGGGCCCCTGGTGGCGCAGTGGTTGAGAATCCGCCTGCCAGTGCAGGGGACCCGGGTTCGAGCCCTGGTCTGGGAAGATCCCACGTGCCGCGGAGCAACTGGGCCCCGTGAGCCACAAATACTGAGCCTGCGCATCTGGAGCCTGTGCTCCACAACAAGAGAGGCCATAACAGTAAGAGGCCCGCGCACCGCGATGAAGAGTGGCCCCCGCTCACCGCAACTAGAGAAAGCCCTCACACAGAAACGAAGACCCAACACAGCCAAAAATATAAATAAATAAATAAATAAATTTATTTTAAAAAATAAAAGAAAGGAAAAAGAAAATATAGCTGAATATTTAACTGAAAGAAAAAGGAAAAAAAGGTCCCAATACACAGGAGGCTCCTATAATAATACAGGCTGGTAGGTGGGGCTGCTTCGGGGTTACCTTTCTCCTTCTCCCACCCTCCCCAGGCTTGGACATAACCCCATGGCCTTGGTCTTCACCTGTGTGTCTCCCCCGCTGTAGAAGGCAGGGACGAGGCCCCCTGGAGGGACCGCACCCCGTGCCCCATTCTCTAAAATTCTTCTCTGCCTCAGGATCCTTCCCTCTTTTTTTCTTTTTTCCACTTGTTTGTTTTTGTTTTGAGGTAGATACTATTATTTCCTTTTTCTTTATTCTTTCTTTCTTTCTTTCTTTTTTTTTAATTGAGAAGATTCTCCTTTCTTACCTTGTTCTGTTCACTTCCAGCCAGAGCCAGAGTCTTTGGCCTGGCCTGGTAGTTTCCATGCCCCAGCACTTAACTATCTTGCTGGAGAAAGCTGATTCCCTGTGACGGCCTGTCCCCCAGATTTTCAGAGGCCAGCCCAAGGTTTCCCCCTCTGCTCCCCAGTGGGCCCCTGGCCTTGACCTCATTGTTAGAAGTGCTCTCCTCTGAAAGGTCGAGGTATATTCATTAACTCCTCAGATAACGCTGCTATCGTTTCTGTCACCTCCTCCCCTTTCTTATCTGGGTTCACGGCCCTGTCTCCTATCTGCTGGCCCCTCACTGATCCTAAAAGCTTTAGTTGGCAAAACCCGCCGTCCCCTTCCCCCAGAGAGCTCAAGAAAGGCTTTTCGGGGCTGTGGCTACATGTGAGCGTCTAGCTGGAACACCCCCGATACCCAGGGGCTGTTGTCATTAAGCCTCTTAAAGGTGCTGGTCATCAAGCTCCTGGCAGCCAAAGGACCACAGAGGCATCTGAGCTCCCAAGCTGACAGCTGAAGAGATTTTTTCTGTGGTCTCCCGAAGGCCTCGCACAACTTACTACAGCAGAATCCTGGGGTCCCTTGACAAGGTTCCCACCCAAGAAGAATGAACGCCCCAAACCGACTGAGTCCATTAAACTCTTTGGACCCAGTGAGCAAACTCAAATGGGAATCACTGGACCCAAACCCATTCCCAAATGAGAAAAGTCTGGTCAACCAGGAAGAAGGAGGCCTCCCAAGTGGGTCTCGTGCTCTGAGCCCTTCCTCCTTCAACATGCGAGCTCCACAGGGGTGCTTTGGCCCTGGGGGACCCTGGGCAATGCCTGGACAATTTTTTATGGTCACACCTGGGGGTGGGGAGGGGCTACTGGGATTTAGTTTTATCCAGCATGCTGCTAAACACCCAACAACGCCCAGGACAGCCTCCCCACGGCCTAGAATTTTCCAGCCCAGAAATAGTACTGAGCTTGAGACCGCTGACTCCCTCTGTGCCCAGCCCTTAGAAGCAGCCAAGCTCCCGCTTCAGGAGGTAGTTATCGGATGAACAGCCCCCTGAACACAGAACACCGGGCCAGAAGCACAGAGGCCTGTCTGTCTTGGCTCTGCTTGGCCAGCTATGTGGCCTTGAGCAAGTTAATGACGCTCTCCGAGCTTCACGTTTCACATCCTATAAAACGAAGATAACAAAACACTCCACAAGACTAATGACTGTGCGGGCCGCAAGGTTGAGGGGTTCTCATGTGCTCTCATTCAACAGCCTTCTCCAGGCCTAGAACGTTATAGGATCAGATGATAATCAACTCCAGGCTCAAGTGACCTATAAAGTGAGAGCTGTAGCAGTTTCAAGAAAAAGGAGATAGAGGAAGTGTGTGGAGTTAGGGAGAATCTGGGCCTGAATCAGGCAAAGCTGAGTCAGGCAAGCTCTTCTGTGTTCCGGCTGGGTGTCATTGGGCAAGATCCTTCCCACTCTGGGCAGCAGCCTCTCTGTCCATGAACAACCAGGGTTCAGCGGAAGTCCTCCTAGGGCTGTTCCAGATCCAATCATCCCTGAGCCCGATCTGGCCCGCTTCCTGGACCATCATCTACTTCCTGTGCCTCAGTTTCCTCTTTTGCAAAGTAGGGGCTCTGGCACTTACGCCTCGGGGTCATTGCAGATGTTAGTGGAACCATCGAGAGCGTGGACTCCAGACACAGACTACCTGGGGGTGTGATTCTGGTCCTGCTACTTTACTGCTCTGGAACCTTGGACAAGTGACTTAACCTCTAGGACCTTGGTCTCCTCATCTGTAAGCCCGGGATTGTCGCCTGACCTACCTCGTAGGACTGTTACCAGAGTGCAGTGAGATAAGACAGTAAAGTGCTTAGAATGGAACTTGCTGTATGGTAATCGCCATAAAGTCTTGGCTGTTGTTCTGAGGCTTTCAATGGTGCTGATGTAGGAAAGTGCTTGGCACACAGACGCTCGATAAACTGTGGTTGCTTTGACGTGGCGTCAATCGGCGGCCCAGGGACTCATCGTGTGGCCTGACCCGGGTGTGGTACCCTTCTCTCTCTTGCAGGACAATGGCATCCTCCATCACGTGGGGCCTCCTCCTGCTGGCGGGCCTGTGCAGTCAAGTCCCTGGGGCCATGCGTCAGTCCAGCCCTGATATTTATCAATACGATCTCCCACACTTCTCCAGCTTCACCTGCAGCCTGTACCATGAACTGGCCCGTCAGTCCAACAACAAAATCATCTTCTCCCCAGTGAGCATCGCTATAGCCTTTGCGATGCTCTCCCTGGGAACCAAAGATGATACTTACACCCAGATCCTGAAGGGCATAGTCTTCAAGCTTAAGACGGCGCCTAAGGCTGATATCCACAAAGGCTTAGGGAGTCTCCTTGAAACCCTTAAGCAGCCAAACAATCAGTTCCAGCTGACCACCAGCACTATATGCTAATCATGATAAGAATCTGAAGCAAAAGCCTGAGTTTTTGTACGATGTCAAGAAGCTGTACCACTCAAAAGCCCTCTCCATCAACTTCAGGAACATCAAAGAGGCCAAGAAAGAGATCCACCAACAAATAAAGATAAGAACTCAAGGAATAATTGTGGATTTGGTCAAAGAGCTTAACGAAGACAGGCTCTTGCTCTGGTGAACTACATAATTTTTGAAGGTTAAGGTTGTACAACTAGCCTGAACTGGTTCTTTAGATTTTCCTTGGCAGTGGATGGAATGTAGATATGGATCTCAGTTATTCTATTTTCTACACACAACCATTAAAAGACTTTGCATGAGGAACTCCCTGATGGTCCAGTGGTTAGGACTCCGCACTTCCAGTACAGGGGGAATGGGTTCTATCCCTGGTCAGGGAACTAAGATCTTGAATGCCATGCAGCACGGCCGACAAGAAAGACTTTGCATGATCAAATAAGGATAGGAAATAGTGGGTTAGATAGTCAAATCATCATCTTCTCTGCAAGACTTTTCAGAGCCTTAAAGGTCCTAATGTACATTGTAAATCCCTACCAGGGAGAGAGGCAAAATATGCAGTATCCCAAAATAGAGAGCCATAAAAACAAATTTTTGCAGAGCATATGAAGGGAATAGGATCTCATAGAAGACACTTCTGACAGCTCTTGTGTAGTGGAAATAGTGACAGCTTTGAAGACTGAAAGACCAGAGCTCACATCCTGCCTCTATGACCTATTAGCTGTTGTTTGACTATGGATAAGTCATTTTACCTCTTTGAGGTTCTAGTTTCCTACCTGTAATATGGACATAATAATGCCCTTCTTGTCAGAATTTTAGAAGGAAAAAATAAGTTACAAAGAACATGGGACTATACGCTCACATAGTAGGTGCTCAACTAAACTTGAATCCCTGCCTCTCTTCCTCCCTCTGAGTGATGAGAATGTCAGGACCTGTGGGCCCCAGAGGGCATTCTAAGGCAGTTTAAACAGTCCATGGAGATAGCCTAGGGTAGGGGAGGTGAGAGTCAAGGCCAGGGGTTGCCTCCTTCACACCATTAGCCCCTTGCTCTAGAGAGAGAAGAGTGTGATGGAGAGCGCAGAGGCTGGAGTGAGCACATCCCAGGTCCCAGCTCTGCTGTGGGACTTCACGTGGCTCTCGTCCCCTCCCCAGCCTCATTCTCCTCCTCCCAACAAATGGGAAAATTGGGCCCTGGGGTCCCCGAGGCAATCTGTCTTAGCAGGATGGTGATGTTCTCTTGGTAGAGCAGAGGGGGCACTTCCCAGGCATCTGCATTTCACATGTCGGTCCAGGGAAAGGCCATTAGAGTAGGAACAAGAGTGATTTCCCTGAATAATAAGAAACACCAGTTACCAAGGGGCAGGGAGACTCAGATGGGAGGTGCCCAGTATGACCTGGGGAGCTTCCAACCACTCCCAATAATTTTCAGCCTCAGACCATGCATTAAATAAACATCAAATCCAAGTGAAAATGTTTGTTCTGCCCACCCAGGCTGATGCCATTTAGCCCCTGCAATACAGAAACTCTGGATCCTCGTCTAGCCTTAAATTATCTTCACAAAGCCCTTCAGGAGCCTGACGATTTCATTTTTGCCCCAATTTACAGAGGGCAAAGCTGAGGCTCAGGGACCAGCATCTCACCAGGGGGCCTCAGGGCTCCTTTTTCTAGCACGCTTTTCTAAACCTCCTCCTACCCTTAGCTGCCGTGCACCTTCATCCTCTACAGGCAAATGGAAGGATAAATTCGAGGCTCAGCGCTTCCTAACAGGACACTTCCATGTGAACAAGAAGATCACGGTCAAGGTGCCTGTGATCAACCACCTGGGCATGTTCCACCTGTACCGAGACAATGAGTTCTCCTGCTGGGTGTTGGTGCAGCAGTACCAGGGCAGAATGGCCGCCTTCCTGCTTCTGCCCAACCTGGGGAAGATGCAGTTGCTGGAGGATGGGCTCCCTGAGAAGCACCTCGCCAAAATCCTCAAACACCTTGAGATACGGTGATTCCCAGGCCAGGGCTGACCCAGGAGCTGCCCCACTGGACACGGCCCAAGGCTGGGAGGGTGCATAATCTTTTGCTCCCAGACAGAGCATCCTTTCGGGAAGCACTGACTGGGCTTTGTTAGAGGGACGGTGCCCAGGGGTGAGGAGTGAAAGTCCTGTCCCTGAGGACCTCCTCCCCAGCCTGGACACTGCCCCTCCCCGGTGGCCAGTGCCCCGTGCAGGGAGAGCAACGCCAGCCCATGTTGTGGGCAAACCCAGAAGGAAGAGGTGGGCTTCCTGGCAAAGGTGCCCAGTTCAGTGACGGACTGTGAGCTGAGTGCCTGGGTGGGCAGGAGGCGTGTGAAGGTCCCCATCGAAGGCCTGGTCCCCAAGGAGTTTAGAATCTGGTCTACAAACAAGTGCAGAGCCAAGGAGACAAAGTACAAGAAAATCCACCTCCCGTGGTGGTGGGTTCCTTCCCAGGGAGGTTGAGGAGGCTGGTCAGGAAGAGGTGAGGGTCCCCTCGTGGGTCAGACAGAAGCCTTGAGAGCCATGCCTTGTGTGTCTCCTGCAGGGAGGGGAGGACAGGGATGGGGAAGCACAGGCCGGGCGATGAGAGAGGCATGAATATGGTGTTGAAGCAGAGAAGGGACCAGTTCCCCAGAGAGGGAAGGGTTAAGAATAAGAGTGTAGATGGGGTTGGGAATGTAGGTGTGACCAGCTGATGGAGGCTTACAATTACCAGATAAAGATCTTGATTCTTGTTGTCCTTATTCAAACACACACAAATGTGCACCTGTCACACATGCACACACCTGTGCACACACACACACACAATTATTGAGCACCTACACTAAGTGAAGTTCCTCACATGCCACACCATAGTGGCCCTGGGTCATCCTATCCCACAGATCTGATTTTCCTATTTAGGAAACTGAGGTTTCAAGAAGAATAGTCTTGGAGGAGATATGGGAATATATGTTTATGTTTAGCTGATTCACTTTGTCATACAGCAGAAACTAACACACCATTGTAAAGCAATTGTACTCCAATGATGATGTTAAAAAAAAAAGGAATATAGTTTTCTCCTTAGTGACACAATGAGTTAGTGTGGAAAATTGGATATGGACCCAGATCCTTGTGATGGAAAGTCACGTTCGTTCCACTACACCATGTTGATTCAGTTGTGAATCTTGTGGTTCTTTATTTAAAATCCTCTGGAGAGAGCTCTTCCTTGAGCCCCAAGACAGCTCTCACCACATTGGGCCTTACCTCCAGGTCTGGGTTGGGGAAGGGTGCAGCCTGTCTCTGACTCAAACAGGTCTCTGTCCTCTCTCCTCTCTGGGCCATCCATGAGGCTGTGATAAGCATCAGTGAGAACGGGACAGAACATGCTGGGGCCACCCTCTCAGAAGAGAGTGCCTGGTCTGAGCGTCTGACCATCAATTTCAACATGCCCTTCTTAATCATCATCAAGGAGGAAAACACCAACATTCCCCTCTTCACGGGAAAGGTGGTGAATCCCATGCAAAAATAACTTCCTCTCTGGGTTCAGCCTTCCATTCCCAGGCCAGGTCCCCTCCTTAGATGACATTAAAGAATGACTGACCTGGCCCAAGCTTGTATGTGACATGTAAATCTCTCATCTTCTTGTCTCTGAGTCCCTCTTTACATCCACAGGATATGCGTGGAATCCAGGTCACAGCAATCTTTGATGTATCCACTTAATATTTATTAGGTATTTACACTGTCCAGGCACTGCGCCAGGCAAGGATGAATGTTGGCTGAAGCCCACAATTTATTTTACAGATATGGAAAGCCAACAATGACAGAGATGGACCTCTCTGGAGGCAGGTGGAGAAACTTAATTAATTGATTAGATTTTGGTAGGAGAGTGGTAGGCAGAGGGCAAGAGTAAGGCAAGGCTAAGCCAGGCAGACCATAAAACAGGGAGAGAGCTAAGGGGTCTGCACTTATGTGAGGGATCATAGTCAGTTCAGAGTGTTAAAGGCTCAAGTCCTCATTAAATAATAGAATTTGGACCTCTGGGTAGATCAAACACTAAAACACACACACAAAAACATAAATGTTCTAGAAGAAAGTATTGGTTAATTCATTTATGGATATTGAAGTGGATAAGGCCTCTCTAAACATGACTGAAAACTAAGAAGTCGTAAATATAAGGACTTATGTATTTGACTTTATAAAATCAAGCTGTATGGCAAAAAAAAAAGAGTAATTCAATTCACCAAGATGACATAACAATTATAGATGTATGTGTACCAAACATCAGAACTCCTAAATATATGAAGCAAACATTGACAGAATTAAAGGGAGAAATAGACAGCAACACAATAATAGTAGGAGAATCAATATCCCACTTTCAATAATTGATAGAGAAACCAGACAGAAGATCAAGAAGGAAACAGAAGATTTGAACAACACTATAGACCACTTGGACTAACAGACATATACAGAACACTCCACCCAACAACAGCAGAACACACAATTCTCTCAAGTGCACATGAAACATTCTCCAGGGTAGTCCTATGTTAGGTCACAAAATAAGTTTTAATAAAGTTTAAAAGACTGGAACCATACTAAGTCTCTTTTCTAATCACAGTGGAATGAAACTAGAAATCAGCAGAAAGAAAACTGGAAAATCCAGAAATGTATGGAAACTAAACAGCTCAAACAACCAATAGGTCAAAAAATATCACAAGAGAAATTAGACTATATCTTGAGACAAGTGAAAATAAAAATACAACATACCAAAACTTATGAGATGCAGTAAAAGTAGTACTAAGAGGGAAATTTGTAGCTATTAGCATTTACATTACAAAGAAGAAAGATCTCAAATCAACAACCTAACTTTACACCTTAATAAACTAGAAAAAAAGAACAAACTAAACTCAAAGCTAGCCAAAGGAAGGAAATAATAAATATTAGAGCAGAGTTCAACAAAATAGTTTTTAAAATGGGGAAAATCAATAAAACCAAGAATTGGTTCTTTGAAAAGATCAATAAAATTGACAAGCCTTTAGCTAGATTGACAGAAACTAAGGGAGAACACTCAAATAAATAAAATCAGAAATTAAAGAGGGGACATTATGAGTGACTTTACAAAAGAGGATTATAAGAGAATACAATGAAAAAATTGTAAACCAACAAATTGGCTAACCAAGATAAAATAAATAAATTCCTAGAAACACACAACCAAGCAAGAATAAATCATGAAGAAACAGAAAATGTATACATGATACTAGTTATACATGAACAGACGTATAACTAATATGGTGATTGGATCAATAATCAAAAGACTCCCAACAAAGAAAAGCCCAGGACTGCATTCATTCACTGTTGAAATTCTATCAAACATTTAGAAAGAATCCACACAAATCCTTCTCAAATTCTTCCAAAAAATTGAAAAGAAGGGAATATTTCCTAACTCATTTCATGCGGTCAGCATTAGATACCAAAGCCAGGCAAAAACTCTATAAGAAAAGAAAACTACTGACCAACATCACTGATGAATATTGATGCAAACATCCTCAACGGAATACTAGTAAATACAATTCAACAGCACATTACAAGGATTATACACCATGACAAAGTGGGACTTATTTCTGGAATGTAAGGATGGTTTGACATATGAAAAATCAATCAAAACACCACATTAACAGAATGAAGGTGAAAACACATGATTATAATCAGTTGATGCAGAAAAATATTTGACAAAATTCAACACCCTTTCAAGATAAACAAACAAACAAACACTAAAATAATTAGGAATAGAAGGAAACTACCTCAACATAACAAAGCCCATATAAGAAAAGCCCACAGCTAGCATCATACTCAATGGTGAAAGAATGAGAGTTTTCTTCTAAGATCAGGAACACGATAAAAATGCCTGCTTTCCATCTTCTATTTAACATAGTATTGGAAGTTCCAACCAGAGCAACTAGGCAAAAAAAAGAAACAAAAGGCGTCCAAATTGGAAAAGAAGTAAAACTACCTCTGTTCAAAGACAGTGCAATCTTATACGTAGAAAGTTCTAAAGATTACACACACACGCTCACACACACAAACTGTTAGAACTAATAAATGTATTCATTTATTAGTTGTAGGATTCAAAATCAACAGACAAAAGCCAGTTGTATTTCATACATTAAATTTCCAAAGGAAATTTCAAGAACAATTCCATTTACCATAGCATCAAAAAGAATAAAATACCTAGTAATAAACTTTCATCAAGGAGGTAAAAGACTTTTACACTGAAACTACAAAGCATTGCTGAAAAAAATTAAAGAAGATGCAAATAAATTGAAAGACATTTCATGTTCATGGATTGGAAAACTTAATATTTTTACAATGTCAGTACTACCCAAACCAATCTAAAGACTTAATGCAATCCCTAACAAAATCTCGCTGGCATCTTTTGTAGAAATAGAAAAATCCATTCTAAAATTCACATGGAACCTCAAGGGACCCAAACATCCAAAACAATATTGAAAGAGAAGAACAAAGTTCGAGGTTTCACATTTCCTAATCTCATAGCTACAGTAATCAAAAGAGTGTGACTCTGGCTTAAAAACAGTCGTATAGACCAATGAAATAGAATAGAGAGGCCAGAAATAAACCCTCATATATATGGCCAAATGATATTAGACAAACATCCTAAGACTATTCAATGGAGGAAGGACAGTCTTTTCAACAAATGATATTGGGAAAATTAGATATCCACATGTAAAACAATGAAGTTGGACTCTTACATTATACCGTATACAAAACAATTAACTCTAAATGGATCAAAAACTTAAATGAAAGAGCTAAACTATAAAACTCTTAGAAGAAAGCATAGGGGAAAACGTCAAACATTGATTTAGCAATGATTTCTTGGATATGACACCAAAAACACAGGCAACAAAAGTTAAAATAGATTAATTGTACTATATCAAAATTAAAAACATCTATTCATAGAAAGACACAATCAACAAAATGAAAAGGCAACCTATGAAATGGGGGAAGACATTTGCAAATCATGTATCTGACAAGGGGTTAATATCCAGAAATATAAAGAACTCTTACAACTCAATAACAATAAAAAACATACAACCCAATTAAAAATAGGCCAAGAATTTGAACATTTTTCCAGGAATATATAAATGGCCAGCAATCACATGAAAAGACACTCAACATCATTAATCATTAGGGGATTGCCAATCAAAACTACAGTGAGATACCACCTCACACCACTAGGATGCCTATTTTTTAAGAAAGAAGAAGAAAGGAAAAGA
The DNA here is from genome assembly GCF_026419965.1 of Kogia breviceps. Taxonomy (NCBI): domain Eukaryota; kingdom Metazoa; phylum Chordata; class Mammalia; order Artiodactyla; family Physeteridae; genus Kogia; species Kogia breviceps. The sequence continues at coordinate 10,250,272 of NC_081312.1, forward strand.
AAAAGTATTGGCCAGGATGTGGAGAAATTGGAACCATATGATCCAAGAATTCCTCTTCTGGATACATATCCAAAAGGATTGAAAGCAGGGTCTCAAGGAGATATTTTAATATTAGTGTTCACAGCAGCATTATTCACAACAGACAAAAGATGGAAGCAAGCCAAATGTCCATCAAGAGCTGAATAAATAAACAAAGTGTGGTCTATCCATACAATGGAGTATTATCCAGCCTTTAAAAGGAGGGAGATCCATGCTACAACATGGATGAACTTTGAAGACATTACACTACATGAAATAAGCCAGTGACTAAAGAGAAAATACTGCATGATTCCAATTATATGAGGTAACCAGAGTAGTGAAATTCATAGAGAGGGAAAGCAGAACGGTGGGTGCCAGGGGATGCGGGCAAAGGAATGGGAGTTGGTGTTTAATGAGTATGGAGTTGCAGTTTTGCAAGATGAAAAGAGTTCTGGAGATTGGTTGCAAAACAATGTGAATGTTCTTAATTCTATTAAACTGAACACTTAAAAAGTTGGGATTAACAATATACACACTACTATATATAAAATAGATAATCAACAAGGACCTACAGTATAGCACAGGGAACTCTACTCAATACTTTGTAATAACCTATATGGGAAATAGAATCTCCAAAAAGTATAGATATATGTGTATGTATAACTACATCACTTTGCTGTACACCTGAAACTAACACAGCATTGCAAATCAACTATACTTTAATATAAAATAAATTTTTTTCTGAATTTTTTTTCATAGCAAAATAAAATAAAATAAATGTTATTCTATAGTAAGTGGGCATAAATAGCACTAATAAAAAGTAATAAATTTTCTTTTGAATTGCATTGAAAAAAGCTGGTAAGACAGTAAATTTTGTTATATGTATTTTGCCACAATTAAAACCAAAATGATACAAAATTATCTTTAAATGTAATAATAATAATAATGTATAACCAATATTTTCTAAAGAAGCCAGTGAAATTTCCAGCACTTTGAGTTATAACTCATAATCCTACGGCTTTAATGGTAATTTCACATCGATTAGTTTAAAAATATAGATTCAACGCCATATCAAAAAAGTGCCATAGGGCTTCCCTGGTGGCACAGTGGTTGAGAGTCCGCCTGCTGATGCTGGGGTCACGGGTTCGTGCCCCGGTCCGGGAGGATCCCACGTGCCGCGGAGCGGCTGGGCCCGTGAGTCATGGCAGCTGAGCCTGCGCCTCTGGAGCCTGTGCTCCGCAACGGGAGAGGCCACAGCAGTGAGAGGCCTGCGTACCGCAAAAAAAAAAAAAAAAAAAAAAAAAAAAGTGCCATAAACAAAGCCAAAGAACAAACTGAGAAACTGTATACCAGATATGACAAAGAGAATCATTTTAATTTTAAAGAACTCTTTTAAATCTATAAGGAGACAGTAAGTAATCCAGTAGAATAATGGGCAAAGGATTTAAGCAGACAGACTACAAAAAAATAAATATAAATAGCCAATGGAGGGCTTCCTTGGTGGCACAGTGGTTAAGAATCCGCCTGCCAATGCAGGGGACATGGGTTCGAGCCCTGGTCCGGGAAGATCCCACATGCCGCGGAGCAACTAAGCCGTGCACCACAGCTACTGAGCCTGCGCTCTAGAGCCCGGTGAGCCACAACTACTGAGCCCGCGTGCCTAAAGCCCATGCTTTGCAACAAGAGAAGCCACCGCAATGAGAAGACTGTGCACCGCAACGAAGAGTAGCCCCCCCCCCCCCTCACTGCAACTAGAGAAAGCCCACACGCAGCAATGAAGACCCAATGCAGCCAAAATTAATAAATCAAATAAATAAATTTATTTTTAAAAATGGCCAATGGAAATATGAAAGAATTCTCAACCCACTCATTATTTTAAAAACACAAGTCAGGGCTTCCCTGGTGGCGCAGTGGTTGAGAATCCGCCTGCCGATGCAGGGGACACGGGTTCGTGCCCCGGTCCGGGAAGATCCCACATGCCGCGGAGCGGCTGGGCCCGTGAGCCATGGCCGCTGAGCCTGAGCGTCCGGAGCCTGTGCTCCGCAATGGGAGAGGCCACAACAGTGAGGCCCGCATACCGCCAAAAAAAAAAAAAAAAAAACCACAAGTCAGAGTGCCACTTTTCACCTCTGATTGGCATAAACTTACGAGGTTGACAATTCTCATTGCTGATTTACATGTGAGGAAACAGGCATTCATACAATAGACTGGAGGAGTGTAAGTTTGTGCAAGATCTTTGGAAGATAATTTGGTAACATCTATTAAAGTTAAAAAAAAAACCTAATTTTGACTCAGGAAGTCCACTACTGGGAATATATCCCATGGAAATATTTACAAAAAGCAAATGTTTAAAAAAAAAGTCTTCTTTTTAACTTCAGCATTGTTTGAAGAGCAAAAAGTCTTAAATGTCCATAATAATAGGAAATTAATTATAAAAAATTGGATAGAGTGTCACGCAACCTTTTTAAAGTATGGAATATAAGGCCAGTTCTGCATAGGTGGATAGAGGAAAGCCTCTAAAAGCAAAAAATACAGAAGAGTATACATAGTACGATGTCTTCTGTAAACACATACATTTCATTTATCTCACAATTATTTACCGAGCACCTACTATGTTCCAGGAATGGCTGTGCAGCTATGAACAAAACAGACAAAATCCCTGTCCACAGGAACTCAGTGGGGGACGCAGGGATGATCTGGGTAAATCAATACCATGTACAGAATAGGAGAAGGTGATGAGTCCAACAACAAAACAATAATGCAGGGACAGGGCATGGGGAGTGCTAGGGTGTGAGACACACTTGGACAGAGTGGTCAGGGAAGGCCTCACTGAGAAGGTGGCATCTGAAACCCAAGGCAGGTGCGAGAGTAAGCCATGAGGGCATCTAATAGAAGAGCAGCCAGGCAGAGGGACTAGGAGGTGCAAAGGCCCTGGGGCAGGAATGTGTCTGGCATGTTCAAGGGAAGCAAGGAGAAAGCAGTGTGCCTAGAGCACTGGAGAGCAGGAAAGAAAGAGAGAAGCAGAAGAGGGCAGAGATGTGACTACAGCACCTGGCTTGGGGAGGGGGTGGGGTACGGGTTTGTACATCATACACGTGCATGGACTGGCTTTCATTCTGAGTGACCTGGAGCCCAAAAAGGGTATCCCGCTGAGGCTCAAAGTGATTTATATTTTGACAGAATCACATAACGATTCAGGAGGCAGATCACCCACCATTTTGTTTGCTTCTTTATAGTTTTCTATGTATCTAAAAAGTATTGAATATTAATTTAAGAATCAAATGGAAGGGGATGGTGGCAGGTGGACGGTCAGAGAGGCACTTCTGTCCTAGACAGAGAAGCAGGGCACGGGGCCTGAAGAAGGATGTTACCCTTAGGGAATTTCCTTGGGGTCTTAATTTCTATTACCTGGGAGCGGGGAAGGTTCCTTGGTGAAATGGGTTTGGAAAACTCAGGGTAAGTCTTTACTGAGGGACTTCTCAGCTCCTTTCAAATATTACCATCCAAGTGAGAAAGAGAGTATGCAGTGTTTCCCCAAATTATTTGGCCATGGAACCCATTTTTTTTTACAAATCATCTCTAGGGTTCCACGGAATCCACTTTGTAAAATGCTGCTGTGGTTGAGAAGGCTGTTGAGGGTGGGTAGTGGCGAAGGCATGTTTGCCTTTATACAGCTCACGCAGAGAGTTGCAGGGGAATTGGTTGGCAGGGCAGGATGAGGTATAAGGAGGTCTGAGAGTTTACACTCTCATCACACAGATCTGTTGCCCCTTCTGGGCAAAAATGTCCTTGTGCCCAGAGACAGTGATTCAAATCCCAGATGCCTCTGCACTCTGAGACGCTGGCATTCACTGATGCAGCAGAGTGGCATTTGACATTCTTGGTTCAGAGGGACAGCACAACATGCTGCTGCCCAGAGGCCCAGTACACCAGCCTCCTCCCTGGGCATGAACTGGAGGGCAGCTGAGGTGCAATGAACAGAGAGGACGAACAGGATCGTTGGCTGGGGAGGAGGTGGTTAGGCCCTGATTACACAAGCTCACATCACCTTGGGCCTGTTAATATTAACTCAATCTCCAGCCTAGGGGAGCACCAGAAATTCCCAAAGTCACTGCCCTGATAAACGTTGTTTTGTTCACGTTGTTGACTAGATCTTCAATGATACTCACTTGGCCTTGGATTGTAATCTTGCTGAGTCCCCCACAAGTATGCAGCTTTCATTCCCTGTGGCTACAGGTTGGGGACCATGCCTCCCATGGGGCAGGGCAGTACCAGGTGGAGGACCGAATGTGAGCAGGAACCCAGAAGAAGAAACATGAACAGCCAACCAATGGCCTTCAGGACAATTGTCACCTTGAGCCATTTCAATAATCAAGCCATCAGAGCTGCCTCTGAGAAGAATGCATTTCTTCCTGGTGGGCATTCCCTGTCACTGGAGTCTGGATACATTTTTGATTCCTGTCGTTGCTCAATAAGCTAAAGCTTCTGAAGAAGTAGATTCAGTCAACCAATCAGTCTTTCATTCAACCGTCTTGTACTAAGAGCCAACCACATGCCAGTCCTGGGCTATACCTTGTGCTAGGTGTGAGTTCCATGTAAGTTCGGTGAATAATTTCGAATTACAGACTTATCTGTAAAAAGAAGCAAGGGCTTTGTAGATACTCTATTGCCCTGCTGCTTCTTTCAGAGCATTGTCTTCGGGGCCAATAAGGACAATGGTACAGGCTGTGCACTGCACATGGGTGCTGGCAGAGATAGCATGGGGCCTGAAATCCATACCAGCTACACTCACCAACTGGTACACCCTGGCATGTGGTGACACCCATCTGGTTAAAAGATGTTCTCTTTAATTTGCACAAAGATGCTGTTATTCCAGATAGCATGTGATAAAATGAGCATATTAAAATGTTAATGGAAGAATCTAGATGATAGATTTAAAGTGTCCACTGTAAAAATCTTTCCACTTTGCTCTATGTCTTAAAACTGTCATAATAAAATGGTGAAGGGGGTTAGGATACCATTCCTCATGAGTTATGTATGAGCCAAAGAAATGCTGTTATGGGTTGAATTGTGTCCCTCCAAGATTTATACATTGACGTTCTAACCCTCAGTACCTCATTTGGAGATAGGGTCTTTACAGAGGTAATCACCTTAAAATGAGGTCATTAGCCTGGGCTTTAAACCAATGACTGGTGTCCTCATTAGATGGGGAAATGTGGACACAGAGACACGAGCTGAGAGGGAAGATGATATGAAGATATAGCAAGAACACCGGGTGAGACTGAAGATGGTTAATCTACACACCAAAGAGAAAGGCCTGGAACAGACCCGCCCCTCACAGCCCTCAGAAAGAACCAACCTTGCCAACAGCTTGATTTCAGAGTCCTAGCCTCCAGAACCGTGAGACAATAAACTTCCGTTGTTTAAGGCACCCAGTTTGTGGTACTTAGTTATGGAAGCCCTAACGCAGATGCTTTTTCCTAGTCTGCACAGAGGGAGGCACCCTGAAGGCTGGAAGTATCCTGATCGCCTCCTTGAACTCCCAGAGTGGACGCAAATGTAAGGAGGGCTTTGCGCGGTGTTTTAGTAGATAGACTTCCTACTGAAAGTTTTGAGGAGCTGGGAACTGACCACAGGCTAATGCTTACTTTAGGAAGAAATGAGTGACAGTGAAGAGAAATCACTGCCCGTTGGGATTTAAAGGGCAGCTCATGTCCAATAATGGAACTAACAGCAAAGAGCTTTTGCCACTGTTGACTTTTGACACAATAACATTCCACAAACAAAGACATAAGACAACGTTGTTTAAAAACCCACAGGAACCCAAGTAACCAGGTGTGGTGAAAGAGAGGTTGGAGTCTGGGCTCTGTTCCTGGCACTGACCACTCACAAGCTACATCGTCTTGGCAGAGCCGCTTGAACTCTACCTTCTCATTCATCCCAACGCCAGTTGTTGGGAGGACTAAGTAAAGTATGACATGTAAAGCTCTAAGCACATAGTACGTGCTTAAGAAATGGGAGAAAAAAATCCAGAGACAGGAGGAGATAAGCCTCATGAGGACTAATAAACAGGCTCAAAGGCTTGTTTGCTCAATAAACAAATGGCTGCAGGTGAAGGTCAGCAGGACTGTGATGTCAAAATCAATACTCGGCTAACATCAGGTGTTTATTCCCATTAGACGCTGTGAAAGTTGGCTATGATTTCTTGTTAATCCTGAGAAAATGTACAGTGAAGTAGAAAGAATCCATGCTCATGAGGCAAGAGAGGGGATTCTAATTCTCACTTTTTCTCAGGATGTGTAACCCTTGGTAAGTCCCTGTTATCTCTCCCAACCTCTACTTCCTCATCTATAAAATGAGAATGTTGGACTAGACTAAAAATGGCAAACGTGTGGCCATATGCAACTGCTTTCAATCTCACATCCACAGCAGACATCACCAATCAACCATGGCCTGATTTTCATCTTCATTCAGGCACAGCCTCAGAATCCACTATGATGGATCCAAGATGGCAGCTCAGATGGAAACCATTTACTGCCCTATCCTAGGTGATGTCTAAAATGCCTTACAGTTCCTATGTTTTCTGGGCCTGATTCCTCTCTTGGCTAGACGTGACTTCACTCTGCATCCTCCAAAACTTTCATGGGGAAATTATCTCGGATATTTCACGTTTGGGGTCTTACATCTTAAGTTGTCCTATTGTTCCGCACCTCCTTCTCCCAGACTGGATGCCCAACATCTACATCTTCACCAGCATCCTAGGTTTCAGTATCTCCATTATTTTTTTTTAATTTTTAAAAAATTTATTTATGTATTTATTTTTGGCTGTGTTGGGTCTTCGTTTATGTGCAAGGGCTTTGTCCAGCTGTGGCAAGTGGGGGCCACTCTTCATCACGGTGCGTGGGCCTCTCACTATCGCGGCCTCTCTTGTGGAGCACAGGCTCCAGACACGCAGGTTCAGTAATTGTGGCTCACGGGCCCAGTTGCTCCGCGGCATGTGGAATCTTCCCAGACCGGAGCGCGAACCCGCGTCCCCTGCATCGGCAGGCGGATTCTCAACCACTGCGCCACCAGGGAAGCCCACTCCATTATTTTAATAACCTGGTTTCCTCTGCTCATGCCCGCGACAGTCCTGGTTAATGGATTAAGGCAGTCTCACACAGAAAGATGGAGTCTCAAATGCCTTTTTCTTTTGGCCATGCCATGCGTGGCTTGTGGGATCTTAGTTCCCTGACCAGGGTCCACAGCAGTGAAAGCACTGAGTCCTAACCACTGGACAGCCAGGGAAGTCCCTCGACTGCCTTTTCAACTCAGTCTCCCAGGCAGCCCTTACCAATTACTTGAAATTGACGTATAGAGAAAAACCGTTGGCCATTTCGTCCCAAGAAAGTATGTCCAAAGAAACTCGAGAACAAATTATTAAACCAAGAAGAAACTAGCTCTATGTGTGTTTGTATGTGTAATTATAGAGATCAGTTTCAAACCAGTGCCAGATGAATAGTTTTCTTTTCGACACTCAAGACTGAGCCTCCGAACTACTCTTCCAATTCTCCTCTTACCTCTGCAGCAACCTCAGAATGTGCCCACTCCCAAGAAGTGACCTATCATAGTAGAATACAGGTCTGGGTGTCACATAGCTTTGTGTGCCAAGCCTGCCTCAATCTCTACAAACTGTTTGCTTTTGAACAAGTTACTCAATCTTTCCTGGGCTCATCTGCAAAATAGGACTAATGCCTTCTCATAGGGTCATTTTAGCAGAGAGCACATATCCTACCACCTGGAAGACAGTCAACAAATAAATAAGATTAGCTGCTACCCTTGCATGTATCACTACCACGATTAATACTACTTCTATATTGATCTGTTTGTCCTTGAGCTTTTGCACAGAGAAATATGTCTGAAGAAGTGCCAAAGGGGATTAAAGTTGGATAACAAACTGGAGGAGTACTGGGTGACCACAGTGGACTCTGACTCTCCTTGAGGCACTGCTCAGAGGTTGCTTAGCCCCAATCCTGCCCATCCTTCAGAACTCAGCTCAAGTCCACATCCTCACAGGAGCCTCCACTGAATATGGAGCCTCTACTCTGCCTGGTGGAGGAAGCTTAATCTTATTAACTCTAGTTGAGCTCTGTTCATTCAACATAAACTCTGTCGACTCAGGATTCTTTCAGTCAAGTCAAGGTTTCCCCAGTCCAGAGTTTTAGACACTCCACTCCCCATCCCTGAGGTGTTTAAGTGTGGGGACAGTAAGCATCTCTTATGAGATACGCGTCACGAAGGCAGTAATACAATTGCTCGACATCTCCCCTCAGTGCCCATCCAGGGTTAAGCATATAGCAAGTGCTTCAGAAGTGGGTGAATGGATGGAATGGATGGGAGATGGATGGTTGGATGGGAGGATGGGAAAATACTTTCCCCACAGATATCGGTCCTTTCTCCTCAGCCTCTCTGACAGTGTAGTGAGGCCAACCTCCTTGGTCAGGTCAGGTCAGCAGTTCCTCTTCCTCTAGTTCCTCGTGCACCAGTAAGCACTGCACACTATGCACCCGAATGATGTAGGTACAGTGGGCTGGGGGCTGGAGCATTTGCCTGGGGAGGGTACGACCTGACCTTCCCATGTGCTTCTGCATCCCTGACCAGGATCATCTTTCGATGTTGGCTACCCCTCTGAGCCTCATGACAGTTGTCCATGGGGGGGCCAGCCTCGAGGGTGCTGCGGATGCATCCGATTCCTTGTACCTGACCTGTAAGTAAACGTTACCTTCCCCTAGCCTCGTATCTGGTCCCCACAGCTCCCAGTTACTGCCTGAGGAGATAGCTCTCTTTGTAAGCTGTGGGCTGGGGGGTTGCCATTAAGGGGAGGGGCCAGAGCAGCAGCACAGGACTTGCAGGGCTCACATGCAGGTGGGTCTTACTGTAGGGAGTCACCTTATTCTGAAACAGAGAGAGGTGAAGGATAAAATCAAGCCTTTAGAGGCAACAGGCCTAGACTCGGATCCTGGCTCAGTCACTGGCTCGCTGTGGACCTTGAATGAGCCACTTCACCTGCCAGGAACTCAAATATTTGCAGGAGTTCAGTTGTGAGGATTAAATGGAGTCTTACTCAGAGTCCCCACAATGGTTCAAAGGATGAGACTTTTGCAAAGAGACTATGTAGAAAGATGTGGAAAACGTTAAGGGAAAAGCAGGAGGGTGTCTGGTGAGACACCCAGAGGTTGGCAAAACCAGGAAGCTCTTACCTTGCCCCTCTTAGCTGAAGGGGCAAAGGAAAGAAACGTGACAGCAGGAACCACGGAAGGAGTGACCGCCTGGAAGGATCTGAGGCGGTGGAGGGGGGCAGCCGCTCCAGGGACACGCGACTGAAGCCGGGAGGAATGGGAAGAAAGAGAGCTAGCAGTACAGGACATACGAGTCGGCCTCTCAGAGCACAGAACATGGCAGAAAAGGGCAGGTGATGGATCTGGGCAGGGGGCTGGCAAAGAAGAGCCTGCAGAAAAGATATTACTCACAGTCAAGGCAAGAGGCAGCTCTTGCTGAGCACTAAACGCTATTTCATTTCGACTCATAGAGTTTAGCCCCGAGTGCATAAGCGCAACACTACTCGTGTTGTTAGTTTAATGGACTTTCTCATTGATCCAGAAGGGGAATTCGGATTCTGAACATGTTTAAGAAATGGGGGATCAATGACCCCCATTCCCACCCCTACCCCCAAGTTTTCCGTTGTGATTTGTTTAGAATAAAGGTGTGTATTTCACCAAATCTTAAAGCACTGTGTGAGCAGTAAGTAGCTCCAGGGATGGAGAGCCAAGTGACCAGAGGAGAGTGGAGGGATGGCCCGGTGCCCACCCTGCCTGGCAAAGGACCCGGAGTGCTGTGGGGAACCCAGGAGTCCTCTCTCCCCATCTCCCATGCATCCTGCCCAACCCCTCTCCACCCCTCTCCCTCTGGACCAGCTGCCAGCTTCTCCCATCCAAATGATGACAGACACCCCCCATTCCGCCTGCTCATAGGACAAAGAGTCAGCTGTGACACAGGGGCAGTCTCTCTCAGTCCCAGGACAAATTCTGAAGGAAGAGTCTGTTTGTCCTGGATCAGTTGCCTGCTCCAGACCATCGGAGTGACTGGAGGTGAGGAACGCATCTGTAAAAACTAATTTACAATTGCAACCAAAAAATGGGTGCAAATATACTATACAGTATGGAATGTTAGTGTAACAGGAAAAGCAGAACTGTATGAAAAAAGTTACTTTTTAAAAAAAATTTATTTATTTATTTATTTTTATTTTGGGCTGTGTTGGGTCTTCGTTTCTGTGCAAGGGCTTTCTCTAGTTATGACAAGTGGGGGCCACGCTTCATCGCGGTGCGCGGGCCTCTCACTATCGCGGCCTCTTTTGTTGCGGAGCACAGGCTCCAGATGCGCAGGCTCAGTAGTTGTGGCTCACGGGCCCAGTTGCTCCGTGGCATGTGGGATCTTCCCAGACCAGGGCTCGAACCCGTGTCCCCTGCATTACCAGGCAGATTCTCAACCACTGCGCCACCAAGGAAGCCCCAAAAGTTACTTTTAAAAAGGCCTAAATTATTAGAGAGCTATTCCACATCCCTGGCTTAAAAGATTCACGTTTAGAAAGAGACACATTTGCCTTCAAATTAATAGTTCTTATTGAAATCCCATCTAGATTTTTTGAATTTGGCACATCAATTCTAAAATTCACCTGATGGAAAAAACCCACAAAAAAAAGCTGATGATTTTTGAAAAAGAGAAACAAATGACTTGCCTTGCAAAATATACATTTATACACCATATAAAATGTCTAGAAGAATCTGTGATAAATGGAATTTTATATAAGACCATGATGGCTTTTCAAATCCATGGGGAAATTTTAGTTTAATCCATGCATGCTATCAATTCAATCCATTGTCTCTTCTATTTGGGAATGGGATACTTGTATTCTTACTTCACACCAAATGCAAACTAAATTCAAAATAGATTAAAGAGCTAGACATAAAATTATGAAATTAGAAATACCAGAAGAAGAAATGGTGCATGTGGTTTTTTATAATCTTGGGATGGGGAAGGATTTCATCAGCGTGACAACACTGGCAGATGAGAGTAGATAAAATGTTAAAACTTCTTTATGATGAAAGACAAGATGACCAAAGTTAAAAGACAGATGACAGAGTGAGAAGAAAAAATATTTGCAATATTTATGACAAAGGTTTAATATCCCTTATGCATATAAGAATTTCCTATAACCCAATCGAGAGAAAAAAAAGACAACAGAACTACAAAAATAAAGGCCAGTGAGAGGCTGTTTCCATCAGTTAGACAGTCAAAAATAAAAGGATGCCAATATTCAACATCAGAAAGAGCATGGAGGGATACACACCTCTACCCCGTGTTTGTAGGAGCATAACTGATACAGATTTTTTGAATGGCAAATTAATAGCATCTAGGAAAATTCAAAGTATGCATACCAATTTCATAAATGAACTCTAGAGAATCCCTCATTTTTTGATATATGTACAAAGATGTTCAGGGCAGCATTCTTGGAAAAGCAGGAAAAAAATCAACACCCATCTATAAAAGATGATTCAATGATTTATAGTAAGTAAATCCTTACTACCCAATATATATAACCATCAATATAATGAAGTAATTTGTACCTACTGACAAATTAGTGAAATATATCTGTCTTATATTGTTAAATTTAAAAGTTTGGAACAATATGTAGACTATAATTCCACTTCATTTTGAAGTATGTATGTAACATTACCCATACATATAGGTATGTTCTCTGTGTAGATAGTACCTATTCAATTCACGTATAGATCCAAATTTTAAAAATTCTAAACCAACCTTTGACAAATTCTTAAAACTGACAACCTCTGGGGAACAGGAGTGGAGTGCGCAGGTAAGGAGCTGAATTTTTACTTTATATTGTAAACATTATATTTTAAATAAAATTTACTATTATTATAACGAAAATCTAAGGACACCTGCAGGGTACAGTTAGGACTTTTTTTCTACACCTATAGGTCTACTGAATACCTACTGCATTTTGCCCACCGTGTTCTCACATCAAGCCTCATACAGGTCCAGAGTCAGGATTCAAAGCCGAGTCTGCCTGACTCCAAAGCCGGAGCCTCACCCAGGCACCCACTGTCCCCTTTGCATTTCCCCTTAAAGCTGCCCCGGGGCGGTGGATGGAGGGGAGGAGAAGAGCAGTGGACGGCGTTCCGGCGCCTCGCTGGGCTGCGCCAGGGCGCTCTGCATCTCTGTCGCTCCAGGATGGTGCACCCCTCTCTCTTCTTTTGTCTGCTGGTAGCCAGGCTGGGTCCTCACGCCTGCGACCAAGGGGCTGCTGACCAGGAAAACCGTCCAACCCCAGTGACCCTGCTGGCCCCCTCAATTTCCCTGAACAATCCCCACTTTGCCTTCAGCCTATACAGGCAGATGGGGGCCGCAACCCCAGGCAGGAACATCACCTTCTCCCCGCTGAGCATCTCCACCCCCTCAGCCCGCCGCTCTCCAGGCCAGGCCCGCAGCGCGCACCCAGGGCCTGGAGGGCCTGGGGTTCAGCCTGTCCCGAGTCCCAGACAAAGGGCTCCATGGGCACTACAGTCAGGCCCTCCACGCCCTCCTGCCTCCCCCTGGGGCATGCCAGCCAGACATGGCAGCACGCTGTTTGGGGACCAGAGGCAGTACCTGTACAGAAGTTTGCTGATGATGCCCCGAATCTGTGCCACGCAGAGGTCTTCCTTATCTCCTTCGGGAATGACCAGGTAACCAGGGCGTAGATCGATCCTTTCACTTCAAAACTAGGAAGCTCGCCCTGGAGTTACCCCAGACACTGTCTTGATTCTGACCAGTTATATTTTCTGTAAAGGTAAGTAATCCTCCAAGGATTATTTAGACCCCTTTGCAATTTATTACAAAGTTAACCCATCTTTTGTCCAAGATGGGTTCCCTCTCTGCCTCACCAAGACTTCATCTGTGGATTAACTCCTCTCTCTCCCATACCTCCAACCTCTCGTCTAGAACCTTCACCTGAACTTTCCAACTCCAGTTCCCTCTCCAGCTACAGCCCCAGCTCTCTCCTTCTCATCACAACCTAACTTTTAGGAAGCAGTGCCTGCCACAGACCTGCTACATAATTTGTGGGTCTCAGTGCAAATAAGTATGTGGCGCCCTTGTTCAAAAATCACATTTCAACGTGGTGACAGCAGAGCATTTAAACCACATTCCAGCCCTTGTCACATCCCAGGTGGCACCTCCTCGAAGCCAGTCCTGCCCACATGAGCTCTCCCAATTTGCCACTCTTTCCACCAAACATAAGCCTTGCCTCTGGGCCCATCACCCGAATTGTTTTGTCAAGCTACCTCCCACCCATCCCCCCAAAAGGAGCTCCTGGTTGAGTGGGGGAACCTCGTCCTTCTGTGTCCACCTAGCTTTGTGACATTTACCTGTTTTGTTAGCCTCCCCCCTGGACACCCTCCTGTCATGGGCTCAGCGTGGCTTCCCTGATTCTCCTACCTCACCTCCCTAGCACACGCAGAGCCCGTTAAATATCAGCATTCCACAGAGTTCCTGCTCAGCCATCCGTCTTCTTTTCTTATTTTTCACTCTCCCTCGGGAGAGTAGTGGGAAGCCCTCCAGTGGCCTCCAGCCCTCCTATACACTGAAGACCCCCACCTCCCTATACCCAGCCCCCGGGTCCCATGAGCTCCAGACCCACATCTTCCCCGGCTATCTGGTCACCTCGGTCCAAATGTCCAAGAAGTGCCTCCAATTCAGCATGTTCCAAAAAAAGAAGCATTTCTTCCCACTCTCTCCTCCACCCCCCAAAGAAAATCCCCTCTTCCTGCTCCTTTCCTCTAAGTCTCAATACATTGTCCTGATTCCATGCACCTGCCCAAACCAGAAACCTTGAGGCCGCCTTGGTCCCATGCAGGCAGTGCACAGAGCATGGCTGACCGTGGATGAGAAAGGAGCGGAAGAGGAGGATACCACGAGCCTGGGGGTCCCTTCCCAGGTCCCATCTCCACACGTTTCACTTCGACAGGCCTTTCCTGCTACTAAGTTTTTTGAGGAAGGCAGCCACGGCCTTCTCTCCATGGGGAACATGATGGATCCTATAGCAAAGTCACAGTCGGGTGAAAAGAGGGTGTGCCTCCCTCTACCCCTACCAGCCCACCCATACTGTCAGGTGCTCTGCGCTCTTGAAGAAGGAAAATTATGACTGAAGATATGGGCAAAAGTAGAGCGTCTTCGCATAAAATCCCTCGGAGTTGTCATCCCCATTTCACAGATTAGCAAACCAAGATCCAGAACACAATTATAAGCCAAACTCACTGCCCCAGGGCCGACCCTCCTGGGAGGACCAATAGACTCAACTCACTCTCATGACCTTCCACCAGCTTCATATCGTCTCCTGGTTTCTGGACATTTCCCTCTCCTTCCAGTTTCCTTGCCACCTGAATTACAGCAGAGCTGTGTTCAGCTCAATAAACCTTGTGTGAGGGTGTTTGGGTGCCACTGGGCAGGCAGTCCCCCCGGCAGGACTTGGGAAATCCATTGAATGTGGCCTGGGAGCCTGTTTGTGTGACATAAAAGAGGGCAGGACCATCCTGTCATCACTACCTGCTGGCATCCAGTAGGCCCAGAAGTTTACAAGGTGCCAGCCGGGTCTCGGGTCCCGCTCCACGAGTGGCTGAGAAGGAAAGCAGGGACTTCTCAGGGTCCTGTTGATAAGAAAGGCTATGAAACATTATTTTGTGTTTGGAAGCATTTGCACGCCTCAGTCGTGCTCCTACAAAGGATTATCCAGCACAAACATTCCTTAAATCCTGTCCATGAAACTCCCCCATGATGGACTCCTCCTGTGAAATAGACTTGCAGAGTAGGGACTGAGCTCTTCACCAGTCTCCACCCAACATTCAATCCTGTGTATTATCTGGGAAAGCGTCCACCGACTACCAGGTGTGTGCACAGCATGGTCCCAAGGAGGGGAGGATGCAGAGATAGAGGAGACGGTCCCATGCTCAAAGAGCTACTGGTGGAGGCAGGCAGAGCCCCTGCCATACTGCAACCACTCCTGGTGCAGGGGTAAATTTCACTGCAAACAAGATACATGCTCTTACTGGGAGTGTATCAGATGGAATTTTAAGCTGAATGGGCGAGGAGCCCAGTACTGACAGAGTCTGAATCACTGTGAAGGAGAAGCGTGTGGCCTAACATCAAACTGTGCCAGAGAACAGCCAGCTGCAAGTTGACAAGAATCCATGGGGACTTCGCTCTCACAGTCATCCTATAGGTGGCATCACTAGAGTCACCTCTCCACAGCCTCAAGCATCCCACTCTCTGACTGCCGCTTCTTTCCTTTCCAGCTCATTCCTCTTGGCACCCAACTCTAACAATCCTTCAACCCTCAGGGATGCACCATCCATTGATCCCACTAGTTTTCACCTCCTTCTTTTCCCTCAGGTCCTGCTCCCTCCTTGTCCAGCTTAAGTTCCATGATCAATCACACCCTCAGCTCCTTTGCCCTTTTCTGCCTTTACCATAGCTTCATGGCAAAACCCTCCAAATCTCCCCCTGTGCCATGTCTGCACTCAAACTTCTGGATGTAGCTAGAGAAAAACACCAAAGCACTGACTGGTCTCATTTTAAATTCATGATCACTGAACCTCAAGAGAGCCTTTGATCCTGGGCAGCCATCACTCTCTATTCCAGCCCTTTCATGTTTCCTATCTTAAGCAAATACTTCCTACCTTCACCTTTCAGCAAACCTCTGACACCTCCTGCCCCGAATCACCCTGGGCTGGGGACCTTACTTCCTTTCACTGGCAAAATATAGGCAATCATCTTCCCACCCACTTGCAGCTCTGCTCATGTGTCTGCCTTCGCTTCTGTTACAATGGAGCACGTGGCCCAGCTGAGGCCATCCCTCTACCTACACCACTACCCTGCCATTTATCATCTCGTCAATCACAAATCTTCCCTATCTACTAGACTTTTTCTACCAGGATACAATTTCTTCCATCTTAAGATAGATGGATGGATGGGTGGATGGATGATAGATAGATAGATAGATAGATAGATAGATAGATAGATAGATAGATGAAAGAGATTGAGATAAAGATAGATCTTTTCCTCCTTTAGCTGACACACCATTGCTTAAAAACTTATTCTCCTGTCTCCAAATTAGGGTGATCAGCCATCCAGTTTGCCTGGAGATGAAAAATAAATTGGACTTCACTAAAGTAAAATGTTTACACTTCAAAAGATATTGTTAAAAAACGAAGAGATAAGCCGTAAGTTTCTCACAAAGCTAAACATGGTCTTATCGTATGATCCAGCAATCATGCTCCTACATATTTCCCCAGCTAATATGAAAAATTTGTCCACACAGAAACCTGCACCAAAATGTTTATAGCAGCTTTAGTCATAGTTGCCAAAAACGGGAAGCAACCAAGATGTCCTCCAGTAGGTGAATGGATAAACAAACTGTGGTACATTCATAAAATGAAATACTATTCACTAATAAAAAGGTGAAGTGATAAAAATAAATGAGCTGTGAAATCACAAGAGACATGGAGAAACCTTAAGTGCATAGTTATAAGTGATAGAACCCAGTCTTAAAATACTATATACTAATATGATCCCAATTACATGGCACTCTGGAAAAGGCAAAACTATAGCAACAGTAATGAGATCAGTGGTTGTCCAGAGTTCAGGGAGAGGAGGGAAGGATGAATAGGTGAAACAAGGTATTTTTTTAGGACAAGAAAGTAGTGTGTATGATATTGTAATTGTGGATACAATTACAGCAATTTACAGCACAGAATATTAAACCCAAAATATGCAAATTTAGGAAATTGGAGAATCCCAGAATGGAAAGTAGAAGTGACTAAACAATCTAAATGGGTTAGAAATGCATGAAATAACTTCACTGAGGGGAGCAGGGGTGAGTGAGTAGGGGCAGGGGCAAAGCTGACCTAAGTAAATTTAGAAGTGAGTGAAGTATGTAAGACTAAAGGCAAAAGAAATTGTACATAAGCTCTGTATTATAGTTAGTAAAGCTCTTTTCCAGAAGAGTACAGGTTAACAATTCTGAAACTGTCCTACAGGTATGCAGGAACTCAACAGTTAACTACATGAAGTAAATGGATGATGGATATTGGGAGCCGGGCTGGAGTAGGAGGTTATAGATAAGCAGGAGGGAACTAAAATGGTCTATGCACTGGAGTTGGAGACATCAGTCTGAACTCATGTTTAGCTTAATATAGACACAGATGGTTACATACAGAAATGTTTATAGATATGTATATATACAGAGGTTAATGTGCATATGTATATTCCCTTGCTCTGTCAGCTGAGAGGCTGTAGAAGGAATGAACCCCAGCAGCAACAAGCATGCATAGTGCCCAAATCTTGGTTTCTAATACATTCTCCAATGAAAGGAACCAGGACTCCTTGAAGAAATGTCTGATTCTAAGACTAGGGCAGGATATATACCAGAGGAATCCAGAGCATCCTGTGTTACCAGAAAGTGAGCAAGTGCTTTAAAAAAAAAATCCACAGTGATGGGTGGGGGTTATGTCAAAGCAACACAGGAGCCAATGGAAGACTCTCCCAATGGCCAAAGTTGGACTAATTTGAAGAAAAAGAAATAAAGTATCATCGTAGATTTTAATAGTATAGGTATATATGGTAGATTATAACCCAAAGTATGAAATAAATCTCCATAAATCCATACTGATATAAATAAATGATTATATAAATAAATAGGGAGAAGAGACAAATCTTCCGTGCAGAAGAATTCCAAATTATTATTTAGCTACTCTGCCCTCAAGGAGGTGGAGCATATCTCTCCACTCCTCAAATGTGGATTGTGCAGTGACTTCCTTCCAAAGAGGACCATCTGGAAAGGCAGGGGAAGAGTAACTTTACAGTGGAGAAATCTGACAAGCGTTAGTTCAGCCAGGTGATCAAGATCAATATCAACAGTGATAAATGATAAAACATGCTGATAGTACACACCCTTGATATGATGTAATGAAAATCATAACTCTTTGGTCTTCCTCTCAAAAACCTACAACCCCAGTATAATCATGAGAAAAACATTAGACAAATTCCATAAGAGGGCATCCTACAAATTGCTTGACCATTATACTTCCAAAAGGCAAGGTCATGAAAAACAAGGAAAGTGTAAGAAACTGTCACAGCCAAGAGCAGCCTAAGGAGACATGATGACCAAATGTAATGCGGTATCCTGGATGGGATTCTGGAACATAAAAAGGGTAAAAGTAGAAAAGACTCATATTGAAATCTGAGAAAAGTATGGACTTTAGTTAAAAATAATGTATCAAATTATTTTATTAATTGTAACAAATGTATTATACTAATAAAAGCTGTTAATAGCATAGGAAACTGGATGTAGGGTTTATGGGACTTCTCTGCAATATCTTTGCAATTTTTCTGTCAATCTCAAACTATTCTAAAATTTAAAATGTATTGGAAAAAAGGCAAGGTACGGAAAGGAAAAAAATAATTGCAAATCATATATCTGGCAAAGGATTTCTATCCAGAATATAAAGAACACTTATAACAACTTAACTCTTAAAACAAGTTACCCCAATTTAGAAATGACAGAAGACTTTAATAGACATTCACCTAGAGGACATATGGATGGTTAATAAGCATATGAAAATGTGCCCTTTTTAGTCATTAGCAAAATGCAAGTTAAAGCCACAATGAGATATAACTATAGCTCAGTAATATAGAAAAGAGGCCTATAATCAAAAAAGCTGACGATACCAAGTGTTGGCAAAGATTTGGAGAACGTGGAATTCTCACACAATGTTGCTGGGGTAGCACAGTGGTGCTGCCACTTTGTAAAACACTTTGGCACTTTCTTAGAAAGTCAAATATAAACTTACCATATGACCCACCAATTATACTCCTAGGAATCTACCAAAGAGAAATGAAAACATATGTCATACAAAAACAGACTTGTACATGAATGCTTCTATAACTAACAGCCCCAAACTGGAAATAATCCAAATGTCCATCAACTGGTGAGTGGATAAACAAAATGTGGCTTATACATACAGTAGAATACTATCCAAAAAAAAAAAAAAAGGAATGATTTGTTGATACATAGTATGACATGGATCAACCTCAAAAATAATATGTTAAGTGAAATAAGCAGACCAAACAGACTGCATATTATATGATTCCACTGCTTATATGAATTAACCATAAAAGGCACATAAATAGAGCCATAATGCAGGTCAATGGTTGCCTAGGGCTAATGATAAAAGTAGGAATTGACTGCAAAAGGTTCATGGTATTTTTTTTTTTTTTGCAATGATAAATATGTTCCAAGATTGAATTGTGGTGATGTTGGTACAACTCTGTAAATTTACTAAAAATTATTGAATCATACACTGAATGCATGAGTTGTATGGTATATACATTATATCTCAATAAAACTGTTTTAAAAAAACTTTGGGGGCTTCTCTGGTGGCACAGTGGTTAAGAATCCGCCTGCCAATGCAGGGGACACAGGTTCAAGCCGTGATCGAGAAAGATCCCACATGCCACAGAGCAACTAAGCCCGTCCGTGTGCCACAACTACTGAGCCTGCATGCCTAGAGCCCATGCTCTACAACAAGAAAAGCCACTGCAACAAAAAGTAGCCCCCGCTTGTCGCAACTAGAGAAAGCCCATGCACAGCAATGAAGATCCAACGAAGACCCAATGCAGCCAAAAATAAAAAGATAAATAAATAAATTTACTTTTAAAAAAGAAAGAAAAATGTGACCCTAAACTGCCAAAGCAATCTTGAGAAAAAAACAAAAAGCTGGGGGCATCATACTCCCTGGCTTCAGACTATACTACAAAGCTACAGTAATCAAAACAGTATGGTACTGGCCCAAAAGCAGACACATAGCTCAATGAAACAAAACAGAGAGCCTAGAAATAAATCCACCCACCTATAGTCAATTAATCTATGACAAAAGAGACAAAAATATAAAATGGAGTAAAGACTATCTCCTCAGTAAGTGGTGCTGGGAAAACTGGACAGCTACATGTAAAAGAATGAAATTAGAACATTTTCTCATACCATATACAAAAATAAACTCAAAGTGGATTAAAGACCTAAATGTAAGACCAGAAACCATAGTAATCTTAAAAGAAAACATAGGCAGAACACTCTGTGACACAATGTAAAAAATGTAACAATTTTTTTTTTGGACCTAAGGCAAAGAAAACAAAAGCAAAAATAAACAAATGGAACTTAATTAAACTTAAAAGCTTTTGCACAGCAAAGGAAACCATCAACAAAATGAAAAGACAAGCTACTGACCAGGAGAAAATATTTGCAAATGATATGGCCAATAAGGGGTTAATATCCAAACTATTAATATATAAACAACTCATACAAATCAATATCAAAAAAGCAAACAACCTGATTTTAAAATGGGCTGAAGACCTGAATAGACATTTTTCCAAAGAAGATTTACAGATGGTCAACAGGCACATGAAAAGATGTTCAACATCACTAACAACAGAAAAATGCAGACCAAAACCACAATGAGATATCACCTCACACCTGTCAGAATGGCTATCATCAAAAAGTCTACAAACAATAAATTTGGCACGGATGTGGAGAAAAGG
The DNA here is from genome assembly GCF_026419965.1 of Kogia breviceps. Taxonomy (NCBI): domain Eukaryota; kingdom Metazoa; phylum Chordata; class Mammalia; order Artiodactyla; family Physeteridae; genus Kogia; species Kogia breviceps. The sequence continues at coordinate 10,270,975 of NC_081312.1, forward strand.
GAACCCTAGTATACTGTTGGTGGGAATGTAAATAGATGCAGCCAATATGGAAAACAGCATGGAGTTTCCTCAAAAACCTAAATGTAGAACTACCATATGATCTAACAATTCCACTGCTGGGTATATAGTTGAGGAAAACAAAAGAACTAGTTTGAAAAGTTACATGCACCCCAATGTTCATAGCAGCATTATTTATAATTGCCAAGATATGGAAGCAACCTAAGTGTCAATCAATAGTTGAATGGATAAAGAAGATGTGAGATATATATATATATATATATATATATATATATATATATAAAGAGAGAGAGAGAGAGAGAGAGAGAGAGAGAGAAATATATATATAAATATTACTCAGTGATAAAAAATAATGGAATTCTGCCATTTGCAGCAACATGGATGGACTTGGAAGGTATTATGCTTAGTGAAATAAGTCAGACAGAGAAAGACAAATACCGTATGCCATCACTAAATAAATAAATACAAGAAAACAGAAGCAGACTCACAAATATAGAAATCAAACTAGTGGTTACCAGTGGCAAGATAGGGGTAGGGGATTAAGAGGTACAAACTACTATGTATAAAATCAACAAGCTACAAGGATATATTGTACAGCACAGGGAACATAGCCAATGTTTTATAGTAATTTTAAATGGAGTATAATCTATAAAAAGTTTGAATCACTATGTTGTATACCTGAAACTAATATAATATTGTAAATCAACTATACTTCAATTAAAAGAAAAGGAAATGAAAAATGGGCCATTATTATGGATCTGGAACATGCTAAACGGTAATAAAAGAATGTTATGAAAACTTTATATACATAAATTTTAAAAGCTTAGATTAAATGGGCAAATTTTCTTCTTAAAAAAATACTGCTTGAAGAAATAGAAAAGCTGAATAGTTCTCTATGAGAGAAATTAAATCCATAAGTAAAAACTTTCTCCCAAAGATAACTCCAAGCCCGAATGATTTCTCTGGCACATACTGCCAAACATTTAAGGAAAAAAATAATGTCAGGCTTATGCACTTTTCCATATTTTAGAATAACAGACTAAACTCCTCAACTTGTTAAATGAGGCCAGCATGACACTGACATGCAAACCTGGCAAGAGCAGTAGTAAAAAGGTGATGAAATAAAATTATTTTAAGGCAGGACAAGAAAACTTTTAAACAGAAAATTTTCTCTCTGCCCATTTGAGCCACTACCCCCCTTCCCTTTAGTGTGCACTGTGCATCTGCATTACACATTAACTGGATCCCCTTAGAAGACACAGGATTGCCTACTCTCAAAAACAAAACAAAAAACAAAACAAAAAGCAGTCTCCTCCGGGCACCAGCAAGGTAACTCCTTAGGAGATAACATTCCTTTCTCAATCCTCTAAGGAGTCATGATGACGCACTACTTGCCTTGGACTATGTAAACTGTCAATATGTTACTTTGATGTATAACCCCGCTGTATAGCACAGAGAGCTCAGCTCCGTGCTCTGTGATGACCTAGAGGGGTGGGGGGCTGTGAGGGAGGCTCAAGAGGGAGGGGATATATGTATATGTACAGCTGATTCACTTTGTTCTACAGCAGAAACTAACACAACATTGTAAAGCAATGATGCTCCAATTAAAAAAAAAACTTATATAACTGTGCCTTGACCTCTGAGGTGGAACAGTCCTCGGAGATTTCTGAAAGACTGTCTCCCGATTTATAATCCTCAGGTTGGCTCAAATAAAATTTCCAATTTCTTTCTTGGATTGACTATTAATTAATTTTTCGTTGACAAAAGAAACTCACCGACTACTGACCACCACTCATCACCACAATAATGTTCTTAGGTGTGCACGATCTTTTCACCTCACTTAATGAACCAGAAAACTGAGGTTTGCAGAGAGTAGGGGATTTGCCTAAATCACACAGTCAGCAATCAGCTGGAGAGATACTGGAGACAGGTCTGACGGAGGAGGCAGAGCCTGTGACAGTTTCCCTCGCAATGTTTTATTTCTAATCTCCTACCTCCTCTGCCCTCAGGGAAGGCAGGAAGTTAGGAAGCTGAGCCTCAGAGAAGTCCAGCGACTTGTCCAAGGTCACAGGACAAGTTGGTGACAGAGCAAGAGGCAGAGCTGGGACTCGGCCCCGGCCCCTGCAAGCTTCTCCTGAGGGTACCTTCACAACATGCCCCTCCTACCCCATGTTTCTCCAACTTTTTCAGGCTACCATCCACTTGTGAATCCGCAGGCCACACCTGGACCAACGGGGGCATCTGTGTCACCATCGCCCTCGTTGGCCCCCTGGGACCCAGAACTGCCCTGTGGAATTGCTCAGTGTTAAGACAAGAGGGCCCATAACTTCTGCTTTGATGTGGGTTGAGGCAGGGAAGGAATGAGGGAAGACGGAGGCAGTGGTACTCTGATAAGGGCTTTAGCCAAGGTACGTGGGTTGCCATTCGGATTCCTCTCCTTAGTAGTGTAACTTTCGGTAAGTCTTCTTGCAACAGAGAACAAACCTGACTCCATACTGGATCTATTCCTTTAGCTCTAACCTTTGTGCTCTGTTGCCTGTGCTTCTGTCATGCTGGCTTTGCACCTTTTGTAAAAGAATGTTGCTTACAGCCCGAAATGTACATGATAGCCCATGCTCAAGGCTCTGCCTCCCAGGCTTGACCTTTAAAGGTGTAACACTTTTACAGAAAATAACATTTGTCTTGTTGGAGGTTTGCAGGAACATGATGACTAGACCTACATGGACAGAGGCAAAAACAAAGGATTATCACATCCCCTCGGGGAGTCCAACCAGGACCAAGAAGTTTGCAGTAACAAGTCACACCCTCTGCTTTTAGTAAGAAAGAAGCCCGAATTGACTCTAGAAAGATGGTCCTTTGGGACCATCTTCTCAGTCAGCTGGCTTTCCAAATAAAGTCTCTGTTCCTTGCCCCAGCACCGTGTCTGTCCATTCATTGGCCTGTGGTATGGCAAGCAGTATGAGCTTTGGACTCAGTAACATTCTAACCTCTCTCTACCACAGCCTCCCAGTCTGCCAAATGAGAATAGCAATACAGGCATACATCAGAGATATTGCGGGTTCGCTTCCGGACCACTGCAATAAGGCAAATATTGCAATAAAGCCAGTCACACAAAATTTTTTGGTTTTCCAGGGCATATAAAATCTATGTTTACACTATACTGTAGTCTATTAAGTGTGCAATAGCATTACATCTAAAAGAACAATGTACATATCTTAATTTAAAAAATACTTTTATTGCTAAAAAATACTAACCATCATCTGAGCCTTCAGCAAGTCAAAGTCTTTTTGCAATAGTAACATCAAAGATCACTGATCACAAATCACCATAACAAATATAATAATAATGAAAAAGTTGAAATATTGCAAGAATTACCAAAATGTGACACAGAGACATGAAGTGAGCAAATGCTGTCGGGAAAATGGCGCTGATAAGACTTCCAGTACGCACAAAACTTCAATTTGTAAAAAACACAATACCTGCGAAGTGCAATAAAGCAAAGCACGATAAAGCGAGGTATGCATGTAATCAGTAGCATTCATACAGCACTCAGAATATAGCAGACCCTGTTCTACGCTCTTTCGCCATATGCAATCTTCACAACAACCTAGAGAGATTCTAGATACTAGAATCTCCATTTCTCAGCGGAGGCATAGAGAGCTTAGTAACTTGCCTGGTATCACACTCCTAAGGTCTAGAATCAAACGCAGAGTCCATGCTCTTGACTGCTATCCTATCCGAGATGATAATAATACCTGCCTGGTAGGGTTCTTGTGAGAATCAAATCGGTAAATATCCATGAAACACCAGAGGTGGTACCCAGCGACGGTGCAATAAATACCAGCTACTACCCTCACCAGGAGCCAGACCCCATGCCCAGTGCTTTACATAGGGTTGTGATACCAGAGCAAAGCAGGAAGTGGCAGGGAAGTGAGAAGGGAGATAAAAGGGGGGAGCCAGCCAATGCAGAACCTTATCAGCAAAGTAATGGTGCCGCTGGGCTGTGTGTCTGCCTGTCCAGGAGGAGGACGGCCCAGGGGAGTTAGAGGCCTGCTTGGTCCAGGAATTGTCTGAAGGCTGAGCCTATGGGTGAGACAGGTGGTCCCAGTGATGAGGTCCTGCAGGGCTGTGGGAGAGGCAGCCACACAGCTCCCTTGATCTACAACAGAGACAGGCCCTAGGACCAGCGAGGATGCCCTCAAGTGCAGCCTCTGAACCCCAAGATTTAACCCGACCTACCCACGCCACCTCCATGCTGGCCACAAGTACAGGTTGGCATCCTTTTTTGCCTACACAATTTACGATCCCTCAGGTAAACAGCTGGCCTAGGCCCAACAAAGGCCATCCAAGGCTCCTCCCTGGCAAGTCCCATCACTGCAGGTCTCGGGCTTGACGTGACCTGTCCCACGCCAGGCAGGGCCCTGTTTTCCTGGAGGCGGGATTCCAAATAGCACTTATCCACACAACTGGAAAAGTGAGGAGGCCCTGAGCAAGCCTGCCAGTCACCTCTTCTGTGGTTGGCAGAATTGGGAAAGAGGAACCAAGAACAACACGTCTGTAATGGGGTAATTTCAGAGGAAGAGATGCTCGTTCAAAGAGGGCTTCAGCCAGAAGCTCCTCCCTGGATTTGGGGTGAACCCTGAAAGATACATCTTTCCCAAGTGAGACCCAGATGCAGCAGTGGCTAACCCAGAGGGAACAGCTGAAGTGGGCCTCCTGGTAAGCAGGGAGCAGGTCCCACTCACCTGGAGGCCACTAGCTAGGGCCTGGTGGGCACAGACCAGCAGGCAACTGGGAACACACGGACGTCTGACTCAACAGTGCTTCTGAAAAATGTTCTTCTATATTTTAAAATTATTTTTCTATTTTAAGGGGCTAAGAGGTTGATGATTAAAGAAAAGGACTTCTAGTCAGGCACTGTCTAAACAGAATCTCACACTCCATGGGGACCGGGGGAGATAAAATAACAATTCTAGCAACACTTCTCTTGAATGAGGCCTTGCCACGTGCCCTCTGCTGTGCTAGGCTCACGGTGCAGTCCAGTCTTCACAACAACCCCATGTGTGTGTATGCATGTATGTATGTGTGTGTGTGTGTGTACATATTTTTTTAAAGAATCATTTGAGAGTAAATTTTATACATCATGACCATTTACCCTTAAATACTTCCAAGTACATTTCCTAAGAATTTGGGATATTGTTTTCTTAGTCAAGCTATTAACTTCAGGAAATCTAGCACTGGTACAATATTTTTCTCTAACGAACCATCCATATTCCAGTTTTGTCAATTGTCCCAATAATGTCCCTCATAGCACGTCTCCTCCAGTTGAGGACCTTGGCACTGCATTAAGCCATGGATAATGATTTGCTGGTCTTCCAGGGACCACCCCAAACCCTGTGAGGAGCTTCTTGCTCAACACCTTTAAGAATTGTGTAGTGTGCTCCAAGGACAAACAGCAAGATAAGCCCAAAGGGCAAATATTGCCAGAACAAAGAGTTACAGGGGTCACTCTGTCACACTGTGACCATTGCAAAGTATATCAACCAACAACCGACAGATACATAAATGAACAGTTGTGATTGGAGATTTTAACATTCCCTATTGAGAACCTGAAAGCTCAAGTAAATAAGGAATCCACATAGATATGAAAGAGTTGAATAAAATAATAAGCTTAAGCATTATGCATATACATATATATGCATATCAAACAGGTAACGCCCAATATTTCGTAAGAAAATATGGAATATTTACAAAAAGACACCATACGTGATTGCAAAAAACCCTCAAATTCCAAATGTTCAAGATCATATACATATTTTGTATCATAATGAAATAGAAATAAAAGTTAATAACAGAAGAGTAGCCTAAAATTCTAAATACAAAAAATGACATATTATTAAAATATCCCTGGGTTAAAAATGAAACCATAAGGGAAATGAAGAAATATGTAGAAAAAAATAACAATGAGAATATTTGTGGGACACAGTTAAGTCAGTTTTTAGATGAAAACTTTAAATATATTTATATGGATAGCAGAAATGTTAAAAAGTAAGAAAGCTAAGCATTTAACTCAAGAAAATAGAAAAAGAGCAAACAGGAAAATTCAGAGAATATGAAAGGATGGTAAAAAATAAAAATAAAAGCAGAAATCAATGAAATATAGATTTTAAAAAACCAATAAGGATTAACAAAACTAAAATCTGGTCCTCTGAAAAGATTAATTAGCTAGATAGACTAACAAGACTCATCAAGGAATAAAAAAAGAGAGAGAGGAAATACCTAAATAAAACAGAACCAACAAAAATTTAAAATAATTACTGATATGACAGAGACTTGAAAAATAGTAAATTCCTAGTTATAAATTCTATAATTGGCTTAAGGAACAAAAAACTTGAAAAGACCAATAACTATTAATAAAACTGAAGTGCCCCCAAAACTCTTGACACAGCCGTGGGCCTCATGGGAACATCTCCCCTCATACCTGCAAGGTAGTAATGGCACCGTCAACCCAGCAGAGGGCACGGGACCCTAGCTGGCCATTTACAATGCCCTATTCTTTTGCACACTGTATCAGTCCGAGCGTGGGCAATCATGTCCTTTGGGGGGCTGATATGAACACTGAAAAATAGTGAGTCTCTTTCTTTCTGATACCAAATAACCAGTTAGACCCAAATCACCTGTAGCTGCAGTGGCCGCCTTTGTCTCTACCACAGAGAGACTAAAGCAAGAAAGCAGAACTAAGAAAGCTTTTTTTTTTTTTTTTTTTTAAAGAGACAGAGATTTGATGACCATCTTGGGACCTCTGGATCCAGCCAGGCCTGAAGCGCCCCCCTCCACACTTCAGAACTCTCCTTCAGAGATCCAATAAATGTTCTTTTTTGCTTTAAAGCTGTTTGAATTTCGTCTGTCACTTGCAATCAAAAGAGAACTAACTGATGAATAAAAATGTGGGGAAGAGGGGAGTGAAGGTGCTAGATTTCAGGGTTAAATGGTCTTGGATTCGAATCTCAAGAGCAGCTCACTTAAGCGTCATGTGCCTCAGTTTCCCCATCTAGAGAAGAGTGATAATAATAGTATCCACTTCATAGAGTCGTTGTGAAGACTAAATGAGATAATCCATGGGAAGCACTGGGCTGCTTTTATTCCATGTCTGTCTTTCCCATCAGACCACTGCTCCCCTTGAAGGCAGGACCTTGCTGGTCTCATTCCCAGCCCAAGCTCAGCACCTGGCTCTTCACAGCTGTCAGAACCATTGTACTAATTAAGGGCACCTGTGGCTCCTGTGCCAGCTGCCCCTGGGCAACCACAAGCACTGACGCAACCCCAGCCACATTTTGATATCAAAAAATAAAACCTCAGGGAACGGTATGCCGAAGAAAGTTAATTCGCAGTATTGCTGTGTTTACCCAAATTTCCTGGAAAAGGCTCCCATTGGTTCATGACTGAGGGGAGGGGACCACCAAATGGTGAAGGCCACTGGCCCCCCTCTAACCATTAACCAGCAGGAAAGCTGGCAAACAAGATTTAGCAGCAGCCGCCCCGCCGGCTTACTGTACACATGACAGGATCCAGGACAGCAGGACCAAGCCAGCAGTTGCAGCCTGAGCCCACTGCAGACCGTGAGTAACAGCTGAGGACTCTCCATCCCCGCCACTCCTGCCCAGCCTCCAAAACGAAGCCATGACTGTGTCTTGCTCATTTATGAGGCATTGAGCATTAGGGCAACCAGCAGTGATAAGAGGCAACCCTGGGGAGGGTTTTTCAGAGTCTGTGGGTTACCCACAGGGGTTTTTATTTCTCCTGGGCTCCTGCCTTGCAGGGACTGACACTGAACTAAGAGCCATTCCCAGCCATCGCATGATGCTCCTAAGGCCAGCCAAACAGCCATAACAGCCTCAGAGATGGAGTCTGAGAGCTGGGATGGATCAGCACAACACAACGCCTCTGCCGGGGACACAGGCAGGAGAGAGCAGTGCCCGGCTGACACAGCACAGACTGTGCATCTTACAGAATCACACACACCTCCTCCCTCAGTGACCCGGGGCAAGGACCCTGCAGATAGAACGGAACTACCAGCATTACACCACGTGGTATGAGGTTTAAATGCACAGGGCCTAGGACTGTACCTGGGACTATACCTGGCTTATGGGGGGCATTTGGAAAAACAGAATACAGTGGGCGTTTACTGCATGTGTGACTTCAAAAATGAGGGACAAGGAGGACATACATGAAATGAAATTCATGGATAATATTGATACTCTGCATTTTTACGTTGCTGGGTACTTTTCAGAGAGTTATTTCACTCTAGAGAAAGGCAGAACCGTATGGCACAGGCTCCAAAGTCAGATGGCAGGGCTTGGAATTTCAGCTTTTACTCCCCGGGCCTCAGTTTTTTCATCTGTACAATGGGCCCAGGATTACCCACGAAGTGAGGTCACTAAAGAAAGCACTGATAACAGCTGTGACTGGTATTCACAAAAGTCTTAATCCCCATCTTGGAGGATTAGCACAGGAGGGGATGAGGCACAAAATCTCAGAGACAGCAGGTAGAGGAGGGAAGGGAAAAGAACTTCTACTGGGGACAAGCCCATCTCGTTCCAGGCTGTGAACTGCATGGGGTCCTTGCCCAAGAAGGGACCAAAGAGGTGGAGGTGTGGAGGTGGCTAGGGCTGAAGCAAAGATTTCACTAGAGTCTGATGGGGGCAGTGACAGAGAGAAGCACACAGGAGGGCTTCCTGGAGGAGGTGACCCAGGACCTGAGTGCCAAAGGACAAGAGGCAGTGAGCCAGGCATGACAAGGAGGGCATAGGCCGACAGAGTGGAGCCACATGGGGCAGGACTGGAACAGGCCCATCTTTGTCCCCAGTTCTCAGGGCAGAGCCAGGCTCTGCAAACACTGGGGAACGGAATGACCTCCCTGGCCTGACCTGGTCAGAGGGATGAAAGTCTAATTATGTGCTGGGAGGACACCCCAAGACACCCAGTGTTGCTGTGACTGAGACTCATGAGGCCAGATTTGAGGCTGGGGGTGGTGCTGTCACCAGGGACGGGGCACGAGGACTCCCTGGGCCACGTCAGTGAGGATCAGCCCGGCCTGCAGGCAAATAGGAGTCACTGAAAGCTTGTCTGCAGGAGAATGGCCCGGCCGCTTGATTTTGGAAAGATGCCCTAGCTGCAGAGGAAAGAAAGGTTGGCAGGAGGTGAGCAGGAGGCAAGGAGAACAGGTGGGGGCGGGGAAGGGGTGACTGGGAGAGACGCCAAGCCCCGAACTTGGGCTGTGTCCTGAGACTTGAAGAAGTGAAGCCAAACCCCAGAAATTTAGAAGGTAAATGGGCCAGGCCTGGGGCGGGTATTCTTATCAACTCTATTTCATGCCAAGGAAACAAGTTTTAAACAGTGCACCCATGTCACCTAGGTCATAAATAGCAATGCTGAGATCCTCATTCGACTTGGTCTGCCACAAAGCCCAGGAAAAAGGAGAACTGTCTGTAAAGCCAGGCAGCTGGGGAGGGAGGGGCAGGGCGTCAGGGCTGTTATCAAAGCCAAGAAGCAAGGAATTTGCTTGTTTTTCTACCACGTGGAGGGAGACAGGCGGGGAGGGTTGGCGGAGGGCTGAGGGAGGTCAGGGGTGTGTTTGCACCCTGCTCTCATGAGGTTCTGGGTTTGGAGCAGGCCAGGGAAAAGGCCTCGGGGTTGCTCCAGAGCAGACCAGGGCTTCCCACGCGCAACGTGCTCGCATTCTCCTGGGACTGGTTTTCCTGCGGGTTCCCAGCCCCCTCTCAGCATAGCTAGTCCTGTAGGTGGGGTGATGCAGGGGAACCAGCTTCTCTATAAGCATCCCTTCTTTATGGGGATACAGGGGGTTCCATAAAGCTCAGAGCTTGGGACCACTGGCCTTGCAGACAGAGTGTCCACTTACTGATTCTGAGCCTGGCTGCATTTTTTGAATTGCTCTTATCAAACACTTTTCATGGCTTATAATTAATTTTGTATTGTGGTAAGATATACAAAGATCGAGCATTTCAACCAGGTTTACGTGTACAGTTCTCTGGTATTAAGTACATTCACATTGTTGTGAAACCATCACCACTATTCATCTCCAGGACTTTTTCATCAACCCAAACTGAAACTCTACCCATTAAACCCTAACTCCCCATTTCCCCCTCCCCCCAGCCTCTGTTAACCACTATTCTACTTTCTGTTTCTATGAATTTGACTGCTCTAGGGCTCTCATGTGAGTGGAATCACACAATATTTGTCTTTTGCAACTGGCTTATTTCACTTAGCATAATGTCTTCAATGTTCATTCATCCACGCTGTAGCATGTATCACAATTTCATTTTTTTGAAGGCTGAATAGTATTCAACCACAGGCATATACCACTGAAATACAGAAAAAAATATGTACTGATCTCTGCCCCTGGTTCCTGGTGCAGAGCTCCTAAAACCCTTGTCATTTCCTAAGTGATAAGAACATTAGAAGCATCTTTTTTTCTAATATTTGGTCTTTGACCCTGCTTCCTGAGGCAGAGCTCCAAAATCCCTTGGAATTTCCTGGGTGACTGCAGTGTCCTCTGCTCTAATGAGGCAACTCTGGGTGAGCTCCTGGATGACTTCAGGATGGTGGGGGATGTCACCAGAAAGACCAAGTCATGATTGGAACTTATTTTCTCCCATTCTGTAGGTTTTCTTTTCGTTTTGTTGATGATTTCCTGTGCTATGCAAAAGGTTTTAAGTTTAATTAGGTCCTACTTGTTTATTTTTCTTTTTATTTTCATAGTCTAGGAGGTGGATCAAAAAAGATCTTGCTACAATTTATGTCAGAGAGGGTTCTGCCCATGTTTTCCTTTAAGAGTTTTATAGTATCCAGCCTTACACTTAGGTCTTTAATCCATTTTGAGTTTATTTTTGTATGTTGTTAGAGAGTGTTCTAATTTCATTCTTTTACATGTAGCTGTCCAGTTTCCCCAGCACCACTTATTGAAGAGACTTGTCTTTTCTACATTGTATATCCTTGCCTACTTTGTCATAGATTAGTTGATCATAGGTGTGTGGGTTTACCTCTGGGTTTTCTATCCTGTTCCACTTATCTTTTTTTTTTCTATTTTTGTGCCAGTACCATACTGTTTTGATGACCGTAGCTTTGTAGTATAGTCTGAAGTCAGGGAGTGGGTACCTCCCACTCCCCCACCCCTATATTTCCTCTTTCCCCTTCCCACTGGTAACCACTAGTTTGTTCTCTGTGAGTCGGCATTTTTATTATATTCACTAATTTGTTATATTTTTTAGATTCTACATATAAGTGGTATCATACAGTATTTGTCTTTCTCTGACTTATTTCACTTCGCATAATGCCCTCCAAGTTTACAGGATGGATTTTTCTATTTCTGCAAAATACATCATGGGGTTTTGATAAGAATTGCATTGAACCTATAGATTTCTTTGGGTAGTTTTGACATCTTACATATTATGTCATCCAATCCATGAACACAGGATGTCTTTCTATTTACTTATATCTTCTTTAATTTCTTTCAGCAACGTTTTGCAGATCCCAGTGTACAAGTCTAACCTCCTTGGTTAACTCAACTCCTAGGTATTTTATTCTTTTTAATTTTATTATAAATGGAATTGTTTCCTTAATTTCTTTTTCAGATTGCTCATTGTTAGTATATGGAAACAGAACTGATTTTTGTGTGTTGATTTTGTATCCCACTTATTTGTTGAATTTATTGGTTCTCATAAGTTTTTTGTTGTCTTTAGGGTTTTCTATTTATAAGATCGTGTTGCCTGTGAACCGATATGATTTTACTTCTTCCTTTCCAATTTGGATGCATTTTATTTCTTTGACTTGCTTAATTTATCTGGCTAGAATTTCCAATACTGTGTTAAATAGAAGAGGCAAAAGCAGGCATCCTGTCTTGTTCTGAATCTGAGATGAAAAGCTTTCAGTCTTTCACCATTGAGTAGGATGTTAGCTGTGGGCTTTTCATATATGGCTTTTATTATGCTGAAGTAGTTTCCTTCTACTCCCAGTTTGTTGAGTGTTTTTAACATGAAAGGGCATGTTGAATTTTGTCAAATGCTTTTACTGCATCAATTGAGATGATCATATGATTATTTTCCTTCATTCTTTTAATGTGGTATATACATTGATCAATTTCTGTATGTAGAACCATCCTTGAATTCCAGGAATAAATCCCACTTGGTCATAGTGTAAAATCCTTTTAGTACACTGCTGAATTCTATTTGCTAGCATTTTGTTGAGGATTTTTGCATCAATGTTCATAAGCAATATTTGTCTGTAGTTTTCTTTTCTTATGGTGTCTTTGGCTTTGGTATCAGGGCAAAGAATGAGTTAGGAAGTGTTCCCTCCTCTTTAATTTTTTTGAAGGAGTTTGAGGAGAATTTGTGTGAATTCTTCTTTAAATGTTTGGTAGAATTCAAAACTGAAGCCATGTGATCCTGGACTTTTCTTTTTGGAGAGGTTTTCAATTACTGATTCAATTTCCTTACTACTTATAGGTCTATTCAGATATTCTATTTCTTTGAGGTTTAATTTTGGTATGTTTTGTGTTTCTATAAATTTTCCATTTCATCTAGGTTATCCAATTTGTTGGTGTGTCATTTTCAATTTTTTCAGAGCATTCTCAGAATTTTTTAAAATTTCTGTAGAATATGTAGTAATGCCCCTACTTTTATTTCTGATTTTAGTTATTTGAGACTTCTCTTTTTCTTACTCAGTCTAGCTAAAGGCTTGTCAATTTTGTTAATCTCTTTGAAGATGACATTATATTTTATTATATTATGTTATAATTATATCATGTTATATTATTATGTTATGTTACCCTACTATATAATACTATATTGATTAGATATATTTTGGTTTCATTGATTTTCTCTCATTTTTCTATTTTCTATTTATTTGTCTGGGCTTTAATCTTTATTGTTTTCTTTCTTCTGCTAGCTGCACTCTCCTTTGGTGTCTCTTTACATGGAATATCTTTTTCCATACTTTCATTGACATATCTGTGCCTTTGGATCTATAACGAGTTTTCTGTAGTGTGCATATAGTTGTTTCTTTTTTTAACCCATTCTGTCAATCTCTGTCTTTTGATTGGAGAATTGTATCTATTTACATCAAAGAATTACTCATATGGAGGGACTACTCTATCATTTTCCTATTTGTTTTCTGTATGCCTTATAGTTTTTTTGTCCTTTATTTCCTGCATTACTGTCTTCTTTTGTGTTTAGTTGATTTTTTGTAGTGAAACATTTTAATTCCCTCTCACTTCCTTTCGTGCATACTCTATAACTATTTTCTTTCTGGTTATCATGGAAATTACATTTAACATTCTAAAGTTATAACACTCTCATTTGAATTTATGCCAGATAAACTTCAGTAGCCTACAAAAATCGCTCCTATATAGCTCCATTCCCACATCCTTTCAGTTAAGTCACAAATTACATCTGTATTCATTGTGGGTCCCAAAACATATATGAATAATTACTTTTTAGGCATTAGTCTTTTCAATCACATAGAAAATAAAAAATGGAATTACAAACCAAAATCATAATAATACTAGCTTTGATACTTGTTCATATATTTACCTTTAGCAGAGATCTTTATTTCTTCTTACAGATTCTATTTACTTTCTAGTGTTCTTTCATTTTAACCAGAAGTACTGCCTTTAGCATTTCTCGTAGGAGAGGTCTAGTGGTAATGAACTCCCTCAACTTTTGTTTATCTGGGAATGTCTTAATTTCTCCCTCACTTTTGAAGGACAGTTTTGTCTGATATGGTATTCTTGGTGGATAGTTAGTTTTTTTCTTTCAGTACTTTGAATATATCAACTGGGTGGATATTTAACCTTTCTGAGCTTCCACCTCTGCCTACCTGAAATCAAAATAATCATATATACTTTATTGTTGGTGAGGCAAAATTTTGGAAACTTGGTAGGCATTTGATAAATCATAGCAGGTGTAATTCATACTTTCAGGTGAGGAAATTGAGGCCCAGAGTCCTGACTTGCCCCAGGTCACACAGCCAATGTGGAGGAAGAAATTGGGGCTTGAAGGGGGGTCTTCAGTGGGGTCTTCTGCTTACTGCTCACCATGCCCCACTGCCTCGGAGGCCCCACGTCATCTAATGAGCATTTCTGATTTTCCAGGGCCTGGCCATCCTGAACAATGCTGTTCACGCTGTACATCTGTCTCCTCTGGCTGTCTACCAGTGGGCTCTGGACCATCCAGGCTAAGGACCCTGACACTGACATGAGCATGAGGAACCCTCACCGGCACTTGGCTCCAAACAACGTTGACTTTGCCTTTACCCTGTATAAGCACTTAGTGGCCTCAGCTCCAGGCAAGAATGTCTTCATCTCCCCTGTGAGCATCTCCACAGCCTTGGCTATGCTGTCCCTGGGCGCCAGAGGCTACACACGGGAGCAGCTTCTCCAAGGCCTGGGCTTCAACCTCACTGAGATGTCAGAAGCCGAGATCCACCAGGGCTTCCGGCATCTCCACCACCTCCTCAGGGAGTCAAACACCACCTTGGAAATGACCATGGGCAATGCCATGTTCCTTGACCACAGCCTGGAACTTCTGGAGTCATTCTCAGCAGACACCAAGCACTACTATGAGTTGGAGGCCTTGACTGCAGATTTCCAGGACTGGCCAGGATCCAGCAGACAAATCAACGAGTATATCAAAAATAAGACGCAAGGGAAAATTGTGGACTTGTTCTTGGAGCAAGATAGCTCAGCCATGCTCATCCTGGTCAACTACATCTTCTTTAAAGGTACCCCTCACCCATCCCATTCTGACAAGGCCCCATCTACTCTTGCCAAGGATAGTAAAAGCCATCAAAACTAAGGGCGTACTCCTGATACTATTAGAAAGGTGAAATTATATCATCCTTACCAAGGATCAAAAATGACACCCAGTAGAGCAATTTGCCCGAGCCCTTGCAGGTTGTTTCAAGGCCCAAACATGTAACCATGTCTAGAGACATTGTGAGTTGTAACAACTGGGGGTGGGGCGGGCATCTTGTGGGTAGAGGCCAAGGAGAATGTTCAACGTCCTACAATGCACAGAACAGCCCCCCCACAGCGATATCTGCATCCAAATGCCTAGAGTCCCAAGGTTGAGAAATCATCAGCTTCTTCTGGCTTGTCCAGACTCAGGTCTCAACATTTTCCCCTATATAAGTCCCCAATACACAGCAGACACACACACACACACCCCACACACACAAATCACACCAAATTCCTTTCATGTCTTTGAGTATGACTATCCTCATGGAAGTCTGTATTAGTTCCCTATTGCAACTGTAGCAAATTGTCACAAACGTGGTGGCTTAAAACAGCACCAATTTATTACCTTACAATTCTGGAGGTCAGAAGTCCAAAATGGGCCACTCTGGGTTAAAGTCAAGGTGATGCCAGGTGTGTTCCTTCTGGAGGCTCTAGGGGAGGATCTGTTCCCTGCCTTTTCCAGCCTGTAGAAGCTACCTGCATTCCTTGGCTTGAGGCCCCCTTCCCTCTTCAGAGCTAGTAATCGCATTGCTCTGACCTCTACTTCCATCACGTCTCCTTTCTGACTCTGGCCCTCCTGCCATCCTCTTCTACTTTTAAGGATGCTTGTGATTACAGTGAGCCCACCTGGATAATCCAGAAAATTCTCCTCAACTCAAAGTCAGTTGATTAGCAGCCTTAATTTCCTCCTGCCATGTAACATAACATATTCAGAGATTGCAAGGATTAGGACATCCTTGGGGCAGGGGGGCATTCTGCCTGACACAAGGCCCATGCTCATTCTGTCCCTTGAGCCCTCCCTCAACTTGTCTGACTGCCTAAAACTTCTACCCACCCTTCAAATCTTGGCTCAAAAGTCACCACCTCCGTGAAGCCTCCCCTGATTCTCTCCAGCAAATCTTTGTCTCTCATACACATCCTCTGCAGTTTGCCCATACCCAATTTTAATAAGCATCTTGTTAGAACGTGTAAACCTGGACCCAAGTGGTTCAGTTTCAATTAAGTAGTCATATACAAAGAAGTGCAGGTAAAACAGCCAAAAAAAAGGTATAATATTTAATGTGTCTCTCAACAACATAAAGATTATCCCATATGCCCATTTCTCTCCTCCCCAGCTCTCACTCAGTGCTCCCCATTAGCCAACTGAACCCCTTCCCTCCCCCAGATCTTAATTACCTGGACAGACTTAGCATCTTGGTGAGCTGTCCTCCTGCCTCTTGGTTTTTCTCTGTGTATTCTCCAGCACAAGTCTGGGAACCCACCTAGCAAAGGCCTCCCTTCTTGGATGGTAGTAAGGGTGAGAGACTGACCAGCAAAGGCAGCATTTTCTTTCTTCTCCTGCTTTATTGAGATATAAATGACTTATCACGTAAGCTTAAGGTATACAATGGGATGATTTTATATATATATATATAGTGAGATGATTACCCAGATGAGGTTAGTTAACACGTCCATCACCTCACAGATACCTTTGTGTGTTGGGGCCAGGGGGTGAGGATTTTTAATGTCTGCTCTCTTAGCAACTTTTAGGTATATGATACAGTATTATTAACTGTAGTACCATGCTGTGCATTAGATTCCCCAGAGCTTATTCATCTTATAACTGGAAGTTTGTACCTTTGACCACCTTTACCCATTTCTCTGAACCTCCTACCCCATCATTCTTTTCTCTGTTTCTATAAATTCTGTATTTTTAGATTCCATATATAAGTGAGGGCATACAGTATTTGTCTTTCTCTATCTGCCTTATCTCACGTAGCATAATGCCCTCAGGGTTCATCCATGTTGCTGCAAATGGCAGGATTCTCTTCTTTTTGTGGCTGAGTAATATTCCATTTGGTGTGTATGTATACACACACTTTTCTTTATCCATTCATCTATTGATGGGCACTTGATTGTTTCCACATCTTGGCTATTGTGAAAAATGCTGCAATGAACATGGGAGTGCAGATATCTCTTCAGTATAGTGGGTTCATTTCCTTCTGATATATACCTAGAAGTGGAATTGCTGGAGCATATGGTAGTTCTATTTTTAATTTTTTGAGGAACCTCCATACTGTTCTCCACAATGGCTGCACCAATTTACATTCCCACCAACAGTGCACAAGGGTGCCCTTTTCTTCACATCCTTGCTGGCACTTGTTTTCTCTTTTCTTTTTGATAATAGCCATTCTGATAGGTGTGAAGTGCTATTGTGGTTTTAATTTGCATTTCCTTAATGATTCGTGATTTTGAGCACCTTTTCTTGTACTTGTTGGCCATTTGTACATCTTCTTTGGAAAAAAATCTATTCAAGTCCTCTGCCCATTTTTTAATTTGATTATTTGGGGCTTTTTTTTTTTTGCTATTGAGGTTGTATGAGTTCCTTATATATTTTTGGATATTACCCCCTTATCAAATGTATGTTTCGAAAATATTTTCTTCCATTCCATAGGTTGCCTTTTTTCTTTATTGATTGTATCCTTTGCTGTGCAGAAGCTTTTTAGTTTGATGTGATCCCACTTGTTTATTTTTCCCTCTGTTGCTTATGCCTTTGGTGTCATATTCAAAAAAATAAAATCATAGCTAAGACTAATATCAAAGAGTTCCTTTTTCCCTACATTTTCTTCTAGGAGTTTTATGGTTTCAGGTCTTATGTTTAAGTCTTTAACGTATTTCAAGTTAGTTTTTGTGAATGATGTAAGATAGGGGTCCAGTTTCATTCTTTTGCATGTGAATATCCAGTTTTCTCAGCACCATTTATTGAAGAGATTATCTTTTCCCCACTCAGTATCCTTGGTTCCCCTGTCATATCTTAGTTGACTATACACGGGAGGGGTTATATCTAGGCTTTCAATTCTGTTCCATTGGTCTATGTGTCTGTCCTTATGCCTGTACCATACTGTTTGATTATTATAGCTTTATAATACAGTTTGAAATCAGGAGGTGTGATGCCTCCAGCTATGTTCTTTCTCAAGATGGCTTTGGCTATTTAAGATCTTCTGTGGTCCCACACAAAAGGCAGTATTCTTCACACCTGACCCTGAGGGGCCAAGGAGTCAGGGAATGTTTGCCCAGAAATGTTTCTGGATGCTCCCATGAATTCTCCAGGCCATCTCTCTCACTAGACTATTCACTCTTGTGCATGGCATCCTCATCTCTTTGGGAGGTCCAGTGCATTTGCATAGTGCTTGGCACATGGAAGTAACTCCAAAGTGGTTGCATAGAGGTTCTGGTAACACAGCATGGGGAGAAGAGCACAGAAAACCCAGAGAGAGAGGGGGCCCTCCTGAGCCTGCGAGGAGCCTGAGCGGGGGCTGGCAGGGTGTCATTTGGCGCACGGCTTTGCTCTCACCATTTCTAAGCATTCTCATGACCACAGTGGGGCTGAGTTGATGGGAAACAGTAGTTCCTGGTAATAAAATCAGAGAGGATTTGAACATTTGAACGCAGGAACAGACATTGACAGGAGTGTGGGCTGCCTGTTTGTACACAGATTTTCTGTGATCAGGCAAAGCTAATTAACAAGCCCTGTTTAAGCTGAGAGATACTCTGAAATGTTTCCAGCATGCCAGTATAATAAATAGAAATGAAGAATGGTGTGGCTCTCATCACTAAACTGAGGACATGTACAGTGTCCCTGGCATGTTCCTTACTTAGTGGACTAAGTAAGGACAGCTCTTTTTTGGGAGAACATTAGAAATATTGTTAAAAGATTTTCCAGGGACTCATCCTTGCTCTCTCCAATTTCCTGTCATAAATTCTTAGGTTTCTCTACCATAAGTTTTCCTAACTCAAGAATTTTCAACAAAAAAAATCCCTTAAAGTAGAGGTTAGATCCCATTCTGTATTTGGTTTTCTGCCAAACTGGATATACGTTATACTTGCTTCTAGAAAAGAAATATTCAGTAAAAAGCACACAGCCAACTTCTAAGGATGAAAAACCTAGCACTGAAAAATATTTTACCTACATTTTTTTGGTTGTGAGTTGGACAAGTTAGTCACAAAGCACTCCTCCCTTCAATTCTGAGGACCCCCAGACTTCCTTTGGTAGATGGTTTGAGAACCCGCAAATTATCTCACTTGCTGAGACAGCCTGTCATTAGGGATGGACCAGGCACAGCCCCTGGGTCTCCAGGCTCCACATCCATTGCTCTTTTCTCTACATCCTCCGGCCACTACCCATGGTCACCCTTAGTAACCCTCCCACGGGGTGGAGGCTGGCTCAGAACCAAAGAGTTCTGGCTCCGTGGTCCAGAGATCCCACAGGCAGAGTGATAGAGAAATGTGTGCCTGTGGCTATGCTCTGGCCACTTTCAGGCAGCCTCAGTTGGGAAACAGTGACCTCACAAGGGCTTCCGGGCTGGAGATCAAGGGCAGCCAGGACACTCGGGACCTGCTGGACTCAGGGTCCTCAGTCATCTCCAGACCTGTGGAGACTTAACCTAGAGCAGAGGAGGCTCTGGTGAGACTCAATCCATGTCTAAATATCCAAAGATCTATCACCTATAAGAGGACTCCGGAATAAACTCAAGGGCCAAAGAGGCTCAGTCGGCAGGCATTACAATCAGGCAGGCTTTGCCTTCATCTAAGGAGCAGTTTCCTTCCCTTCAGCGTTGACCAGTAGTGGAAAGTCCCATCTGTTAGGTAGTGAGTTCCCCATCACAAGGGGAACAAACGTTGCATAATGACATCATGGAACGTGGTGGAGTGGAGTCGAGTCTAGCTGTGGTGGGAGTCTGTAACCTTGAAGGACTCATCTCGCCCTGATTCTGCCTCTGGGAAATGTACTGTGGCCCTCAGGGCCACTCGGGAGGCAAGGAGCCTCCTGCAAGAAAGTGGGTACATTTGACTGGGCGGCCAAACGGCCAGCTGGGCTTCTGTTGCCACACATCAGGGGGTGGGGATGGAATGGATGGTCGGTTCCCCAGCACCACCTCCAGAGCCCTCCAGTCCAGAAGTCACTCCAGGGCGGGGACAACAAGGCCGAGTCTGCTTTGCTGAACCCTACTCCCAAATCCTAGGGCCAGCACTCTCTGTTCTCTCCCTCTTTCCATGTTTAGAAGTCAGTCTCAGACATCCTGCTGACCCTCAAGCCATCCCAAAGGGTAGAGGACGGAACAGGCTTTAAACCTCTGGGAATTTCATATCTTAGCAAATTCCAGCAGCTCTGGTGGGGACCTTCCAGGTTGAGGGAGGCCACTGTGTAACTTGCTTGGCGGTCACCCCTGGCCCTCTGCTGCCACCCAAGTTGCGTTTTCCTCCTGCTGTCACAGGTCTGTCTCCTCCCCTCCCCCACCCCCCTCTTCCCAGGCACGTGGGCGCACTCCTTCAACCTGGAAAGCACGCGGGAAGGTAACTTCTACGTGAACGATACGACCACGGTGAAGGTGCCCCTGATGTTCCAGTCAAGCACCATCAAGTACCTGAACGACTCGGAGCTCCCCTGCCAGCTGGTGCAGCTGGACTACACAGGCAACGAGACCGTCTTCTTTGTCCTCCCGGTCAAGGGGAAGATGGACACGGTCATTGCCATGCTGAGCCGGGACACCGTTCAGAGGTGGTCCAAGTCCCTGACCAACAGGTAAGCCCTCCAGCCAGCTGCATTGGACGTGTTCCCAGAAAGTGGGGCAAGTGGAAAAGGGGTGCACCTGGCCGTCCTTCCTCCCCCACACTCGCCTTCCAGGGCTCATTGTTTTCCCGTCTGCTGGGTTCTCTGATCTAGAGGTCACACTTATTTATCTTTCTGTAGATTAACACTGAGCCATTGATACTCTGGGGCATTCCACAAAGTGAGGTCCTCCTTCCCCAGCAGGTTGAGAGCCACCCTCTGTAGCATCGCATCTATCATCTTTTTCTTTCTTTTTTTTTTTTTTTTTTTTTTTTTTTTTTGTGGTAGGCGGGCCTCTCACTGTTGTGGCCTCTCCCTTTGCGGAGCACAGGCTCTGGACGCGCAGGCTCAGCGGCCATGGCTCACGGGCCCAGCCGCTCCGCGGCATATGGGATCCTCCCGGACCGGGGCACGAACCCGTGTCCCCTGCATCGGCAGGCGGATTCCCAACCACTGTGCCACCAGGGAAGCCCTATCATCTTTTTCTTAAACTGAATTCACCCATCACCCAGCCCGCACTGATCTATTTTATTACATTGCTTACCTGAGACCAAGCACCGCTAAAGATTCCTGGGAGACCATAAAAAGAGATAATGAAAATGACCACTGTAATGACCCTGGAACCAACGCAAAGCCTACAAATGGTTAAGTCACTCAGGGAATCTAATGTTTCTTCCATCAATCAATCAGTAAATAAGTAAGAGAGTAAGGACATAAGGACGTAATAAACTCATTTTCCCAGGAACCTCTGAGCTAGAGGGAAATCAGAGTCAAGCTTGTGTCCAGCTCTGATTCACATTAGAGGAGGGAGCAGATGTTCTTGAGAAGATGGTCCTCACTCTCGGGAGATTAGAGTTCTGTCTGTGAAGGAGCCAACCAACACTGGAGATGGCTGGCAGGCTGCGGACGCAAAGGGAAGAGGGCTGTAGGGGAAGGAGCCAGCACTTGGATCTAGAGTCGCCCAGGAAGCCTCGTGGGCCAGGCACCATGTCATTCATTCATTCATTCAATATATATATATATATGGAAGCAATTGCTATGTACCATGCACAGGCTAAGCAGAAGGGATGCACTCTAGAGCAGAAAACGGATTCTGGTGGAATTAATAGTGGTACAATGCCATAAGCTCTGTCAGAGCAAGACAGGGAAGGAGATTCCTAATGTGTACAATTTGAGGGAGGGTGGGACGCCGGACTCTAACCCAGGGGAATGGAGAAGGGGCTGCAGAGCAGATTGCTTTCACTCCGAACTGTGCCTTAAGCCTGAGTAGAAGTTCTGTCAGTGGCAACCTCCCCGAGGGCATGCATGGAAGAGGAAATGGCACGGGTCCAGTCAGGGAGGCCATTTGCCAGCTTTTCAGGTCAACCGTCCCACTCCACCTCACTCCCACCCCTCGAAGGGACCCTGTAATTCAGATACAGTGCCACCAGGCAGTGACAATGCGCCGTGATTCAAATTCTGAACCCTAGTGTGCTGAAAATAAGGCGAAGGATACCCCTTCTCTTTACTCCAAAAATAATCTCTTCACTAAAATACTTAAACAACATTAAGTCAGTAACACGTACCATTTTCTTCTAGATTTTTTTTTAAAAACATTCAAAGTAAAACTTTGCACCTTTAGACATCATGAGTTCTCTCCTTCATCCCAACGCCGTGGCCTGCGGCTCCTCACCTGCACGCTTGCGCGGCCTCTTCTCCCTCCTCACCGCTCCCAGCACCACCACGTCCTTCCCCACCAGGCTCTCCGGTGCATCGGAGCTCAGCACCCTTCAGGGCCCAGACGACACCCCGCCTCTCCCGGCAGCCTCTGGGTCCCACGGGGCGCTCTCGCGAGAGCCTCCCTCTCAGTCCCCTTGTTCCGCCCTCACCTCGCTGCTGCCCGCGCAGGTCGTGGGGCAGCTCTCCGAGTTGGGGCAGTGGGGCTCCAAGTTAACTAGTCCTGTTTTCTTCACGGCCCTGCTGCTTCCCAGCGGTGTGACTTTGGGGAAATTCCTCAGCTTTTTTTGAGTTTCAGTCTCTCAAGCTGGAAGTTAAAGATGTTGACTCCAGTTTGTAAGGCTGTGTGTGCCTGCGCGGATTAGACGAGATAAAGGTCAGGAAGGTCAGCCGAATGCTGGGTATGGGTCGGCCTCCCTTACCTTCTCTTGCCATTTCCCATCTAGAGAAGTCACACGTCCCACTGGCCTTGGATTCCTCCTCACTTCCCCCGGGTTGCCAGCCTCCAGACCTCCCCAGAGCAGCCTTCCCTCCACCCTCGGGAGAGCCGGTGCTCAGGGTTCAGGCATCTTCTCTCTCCCTTTTTGTGTAGATGAGGACTAGCACAGAGAGGGACAGGACTTGGCTAAAGCCACACAGCATTAGCGGCATGGCTGGGGCCTGGACCCCTGCTCCCAGCCACATGTTCCCTCCGCTCCTCCACTTCTGCCAGGGGGTGCTTGGGGGACCACGGGACTTCTTGTTTTTTTCTTTTTTTTAATTGAAGTATAATTGATTTACAATACTGTGTTAGTTTCAGGTGTACAGCAAAGTGATTCTGTTATATATATATATATACTTTTTTTCATTCCTTTCCATTATAGGTTATTACAAGGTAATGAATGCAGTTCCCTGTGCTTGTGCCCCATAAATCCTTGTTGTTTATCTGTTTTATATATGGTAGTGTGTCTCTGTTAATCCCATACTCCTACTTTATCCCTCGCACCTCTTCCCTTTGGTAGCTATGTTTGTTTCCTATGTCTGTGTGTCTCTTTCTGTCTTGTAAATGAGTTCATTTGTATTATTTCTTAGATTCCACATATAACTGATATCATATAACATTTGTCTTTTGCTGTCTGACATTGCACTTAGTATGATATTCTCTAGGTCCAAGCATATTGCTGCAAATGGCATTATTTCATTCTTTTTTATGGCTGAGTAATATTCCATTGTGTGTGTGTGTGTGTGTGTGTGTGTGTGTGTGTGTGTGTGTGTGTACCACATCTTCTTTATCCATTCATCTGTTGATGGATACTTAGGTTGCTTCCATGTCTTGGCTATTGTAAATAGTGCCGCTGTGAACATTGGGGTGCATGTATCTTTTTTGAATTAGAGTTTTCATCTTTTCTGGATATATGCCCAGGAGTGGGATTGCTGGATCATACAGTAACTCTACTTTTAGTTTTTTAAGGGAGCTCCATACTGTTTTCCATAGTGGCTGCACCAATTTACATTCCCACCAACAGTGTAGGAGGGTTCCCTTTTCTCCACACCCTCTCCAGCATTTATTATTTGTAGACTTTTTAATGATGGCCTTTCTGACTGGTGTAAGGTGATACCTCATTGTAGTTTTACTTGCATTTCTCTAATAATTAGTGATGTTGAGCATCTTTTCTCATGCCTCTTGGCCATCTGTATGTCTTCTTTGGAGAAATGTCTATTTAGGTCTTCTCCCCATTTTTTGATTGGGTTGCTTAGTTTTGTGGGGGTTTTTTGTTTGTTTTTTGCAGTACACGGGCCTCTCACTGTTGTGGCCTCTCCCGTTGCGGAGCACAGGCTCCGGACACGCAGGCTCAGCGGCCATGGCTCACGGGCCCAGACACTGCGTGGCATGTGGGATCTTCCCGGACCGGGGCACCAACCCATGTCCCCTGCATAGGCAGGCGGACTCTCAACCACTGCGCCACCAGGGAAGCCCTGTTTAGTTTTTTGATATTGAGTTGTTTGACCTGTTTGTATATTTTGGAAATTAAGCCCTTGTCGGTAGCACCATTTGCAAATATTTTATCCAGTCCATAGGTTGTCTTTTTGTTTTGTTTATGGTTTTAAACACTATGCAAAAGCTTATAAGTTTGATTCAGGTCCATTTGTTTATTTTTGTTTTTATTTCTTTTGCCCACAAAAGGTATTCTTTGCTTCAGTGTCTGGTGGTTTAGCTGGATGGGGTGGAATCAGCTCAAAGAAAGAGCTGAGAAGAAAGGACTTCTTTGCAGTTCAGAGGCCCAGAGAGGAAGATGCCTGTGTGATGGGGGGAGAGGGCTTTGCAGTTCAGAGGCCCAGAGAGGAAGATGTCGGTGATGGAGGGAGAGGCAGATCCTCCTTCTTTGTTCTGTTGCTTCCCCTGTCCCGAAAGAGCAGGTCCGGCTGGGAGGCAGGGTCTGGAGGGATCACAGGGGAAACGGGAACCTGGCTGGCCGGGCCCAGCCCTGGGAAAGTCTAACCACATCTGCTTACCCCGAGCAGCCTGGTGGACCTGTACATCCCGAAGGTCTCCATCTCCGGAGGCTACGACCTCGGGGGCATCATGGGGGCCATGGGCATTGCAGACTTGCTCAACAACCAGACACATTTCTCAGGCATCACCCAAGAGGCCCTGCCGAAGGTGTCAAAGGTAGGGGTCTCTAGAGCCCATCCTTCTTTGCCCCCAAAATTCACAATGCAAATAATAATAAACAACATGGAGCCCATTCATGAACAGGCTTCTAGGCCCCAGGCTGAGAGGTCTTGTCCAAGCCCCTAGCTTTACAACGGGCTAAATGGAAGCTCAGCAAGAACTTGATGTCCCCAAGGTCACACAGGAAGCTAGTGACAGGGGAGCACCACAGCTCAGGCGTCCACCGTTCTGCCCCGCCACACAGAGGGGGTCCACTGTGGAAGACAGAGTCATCATGGCAGGGCTGTGAGCAGGCCCCCAGGACGAAGGAAACGTCTGCATGAGATCACACTGAATGTTCTATCCAATGATGTTCTGTATCTCCATCCTTCAGCTTTATGTTCTGCTATTCATTCATTTAGAAAATATGTACTGAACATGTTCTATGTGCCCCAGACTGTGCTAGACACTGGGTATGCCTCAGACGTGGCCCTGCCCTCACAGGATCTTACAGTCCTGTGGGTGACAAAACAGGAGAGGGAACAGAAGGAAGCTGTGGTGGCAGCAGCCCCCTCCCTCGTGCACAGACTTTGACCATCATGATGTTGGCGCACAGTATGTGTTCAATAAAATGCCTGTGTGTCAAGAACTCAGTCAAACAGCTACCTCCTTACGAGGTGGGTGTCACCCTAGTTTCTCAGGTCACAGAGCTAGTAAATACCCTGACATCTGACTCAAAACCTCATATTCCCAAAACACACTGCAGGGGTTCCTAACCCGGCTGAGCTTCTCCCTATAGCCTATTTACAGAGCATTCTGAGCCTCTGATTCCCTGCTGCTGCGTCACTGAGAGTCCTGTCCCACAGGTGTTGTTATTTAATCAGCCAGTTCTGATCTTTCCAAGGCTTCTGACGCAAGCTACTCAAGCGTTTTACTGACTTGAGAATATCTTCTCATTTTGATCATAACAAAGGATGTTTCAGCAGGCAGAGATGACCCTTTTCCCTACAGAGTGGGCACAAGAATTTTGCATGAGTTGAACCCTCTCAATTGCTGGCAGAGTGGAGAGGGAGCGAGGTGTCCCTCCACCAGCCCAGGACCCGGCAAGGGGAGCCCGATATGGATGCTGAGGTCCAGTTTCAGCCCCAAGTCCCTTGCTCTCCATGGGTCGGCTCCAGCTACCCACTCTCTAGGGAGGAAGTCTAAGTGTGGCCTGGGTTCCGGAGGTGGACAGACCCCAGCGCTAGTCCTGGGGCTGCCACGTAGATGAGGAGCCAGCAAGTGACCTTCTCCCTGAGCCTCAGCTTCGCCATCCAAAAAACTGAGGGTGGGAGGAGTCGAAGCGAAGAGGCTCGGAAAGCTCCGCCCACGCAGCAGGTGCTCATCCTCCACGCTCTGTCCGTTCCCACCAGGTGGTCCATAAGGCCACGCTGCAACTGGATGAGAGGGGCGTGGAGGCAGCCTCCCGCGCCCAGGTCCACCGGAACTCGGCGCCCGAGCCTCTCACCGTCCGCTTCGACCGGCCCTTCGTTGTCATGATCTTCGACGACTTCACGTGGAGCAGCCTCTTCCTGGGCAAGGTTGTGAATCCGACCTAAGGGGACGCCCCCAGGAGCCACAGCGCGTCTGACTCGGACACCAGGGACCCCACAGAAAGGAGTGAGAGGTTGCCCCCGATCCTCCCCAGGTTCCCCTCTTGTAATAAATAACTGTCATTGCGACTGGTGACAAGTGTGGTTGAAGGGGACGATTGATAAAACTTGAATAACATCCATATAATATTGTACCGGTATAATTTTCCTAGTTTTGATCATTGTCCTAGGGTTATGTGATGTCTGGAAGCGCAGTGAAAGGTATATGGAAACACTATTATTTTTGTAAATTTTTGTAAGTTTGAAATTATTTCCAAGTAAGAACTTGAAAAGAAGGAATCACACAAGCCAAAACACAACAGAAAAAAAAAAAAAAAAACCACACACACACACACAACAGAAAGATGTTTTTAAAGTGCTAGGATGGAAATGTCATATCTTTCAAAAAGCAAAAAACAAACAAAAAAATCCTTCAGAAATGAAGGCAAAGTAAAGTTTGGTTTTTTTTCAGACAAACAAGAGCTGAGGAGGCTTATCATCTTCACTAAAGACTTTTTTAAAGTACTTTATGGAGAAACAAGATGATTCTAGAGGGACACACAAAAGAATGAAGAGCACTGGGAAGAGTAAATATGTGGGCAAAGACAAAATATTTTTAAATATATTTAAAGTATAATTAACTGTTTAAAGCAAAAATAGTTATCGATTTATTGTTTTCGACTCCAAATCCTCCCTTCATTGCTGCTCTGCAAAAACCAATCTGGGCCTTTTAAAATAGTTTTACTGTGCCCCTGGGCATGATATTAAACTTTGTCAGTAGAGGGCGCTAGAGGAAGATCGCAGGAGGAAAAGACCTTATTCTCACAGTTCAGGACAAAAAGCATTAAATGAGATAAAAGAGAACCAGATGGATAGGTAGATAAATAGATTACATAGGTGATAGGAAGATGATAGATAGATAGATGGATGGATAGATAGAGAGATTATAGATAGAAAATAGATGATATATAGATAATTAGATGATAGATATAGCATATATCTTGCGAGAAAGGAATTGAGCGATACTTCCTTAAATATACATATTTATATGTTTCTAAAGTCGGCATCTTAATAAGAAAACACTAAATGCATTCCACTACTGTAAGACAAGGCTACTCATTATATTGATTGCCATTTCACATAGTCCTGGGGGTATTAGACAAAGCAATTAGACAAGAGAAAGTAGCAGCATAGAATTGTAAACTCTCTCTATTTGCAGATGACATGTAATATACTTGCATAACCCTAGCAAATCAATGATAAAACAAACTCAGACAATAAAGATCTCAGCAAGGTATCAGAATATAGACTTAACATGCAAAAGCAATGCCTCATATACACAAACAACAAGCAGTTAAAACACATAATGGAAGAGAAAACCCAATTGCAACCAAAAGGGTATAACACTTAGAAATAAACAAGGAATGTGAAGAATCTATATAGAGAAAATTATAAAGTATTCCTTAAAGATGCAAAATTAGACTTGAACAAATGCAGAGATATCCCTTCTTGAATAAGATACTCAACATCATCTAGATATCAGTTTTCCCTAAGTTAATTTATCAATTTAATTGTATTCCAATAAAAATACTAGCAATTTCTTTTTCTGGAGATATACAAGATAATACCAAAGTCCATATAGAAAAATAAACATGCAAGAGTAGCCAGAAAACACTGAAAAGAAAAAGATGTCAGGGACAGGGGGTGGGGAAGACAGGGGACTGGCCCGACCAGATGTTAAAGCATACGGCACAGATACTTCAATTAAATCTATGGTGCTCATATATGAATAGATAGGCGGACCAATGAAATACGTTAGAAAGTCTGGCAATAGACTCAAGTACAAATGGAAATTTAATATTTGATAAAGGAAGACTTTTAAATAAATGTTATTGGGACAACTGGGTAGCCATTTGAGAAACAGAAAGGGTAAAATTAGACCCATTCTTCACACCGTACTTAAGAATAAACCAAGAATCAGAGATCTAAATGAAAAAAAAAAACCAAAAACTATACAAATACTAGAAGAAAACATGGGTAAATTCCTCTCTAATTTAGGTATAGAAAAAGGCTTTCCAACCATGACTCAAAGTCTAGATGAAATTTTTTAAAGAATTGAGAAATTTGACTATATAAAAATATTTTTTTAATTGCGTGGTAAAAATTCATAAGCAAAGTCAACAGAGGTAAAAACCTGAAAGAAGGTATTTGCAAGGTATGTCATTGATAGAGCTAATATCCTTAATATGTGGTGTTTAAACATATGAAAATACGTTTCACTTCACTGAATAATAAAAAATGCAACTGAAAACTACACTGAGATACCATTTCCTAGCCATCAGATTGGCAATAATGCAAAAGCTTCACAGGACACTCTACTGGTTGTGTGGAAACAATCATTTTCATGGGTTGCTAGTGGGAATGCTAATGGATCCTTGTAAAAAGAAACACAGGAAGGATAAACTAGAAACTAATTAAATGGTTACCTGCAAGGGAAGCGGGAGGACAGAGTGGAAGAGATGGGGGGTGGGGAATAGCACTTTTCTTCATGGGACTTTTTGTGTGGTTTAGACTTTTAGAATAATGTTAATGTTCTATATACTCAAAAATCAAATTAAATGAACAAATGAGGAAAGCCCTAAAACCAAGTGAAAAGAAAACAAATGAATTCAAACGTATTTCAAATGGATAATATAACTATTCTGAAGGGGAGAAAAAATATTAACCAAAGGAAATTTTCAACACGATGCTTGGACAACATGCCTCTAGTTTTAAGAATACAAAACTTCAGGGACTTCCCTGGTGGCACAGTGTTTAAGAGTCCCCCTGCCAATGCGGGGGACACGGGTTCAAGCCCTGGTCCGGGAAAACTCCTCAGGCCGCGGAGCAGCTAAGCCCGTGCGCCACGACTACTGAGCCCACAAGCCACAACTACTGAAGCCCGCGCACCTAAAGCCCGTGCTCTGCAACAAGAGGAACCACCACAAGGAGAAGCCCATGCACTGCCACGAAGAGTAGCCCCTGCTCACTACAACTAGAGAAAGCCCACATGCAGAAACGAAGACCCAATGCAGCCAAAAATTAATTAATTAATTTTGGTTGGTTTTTTTTTTTTTTTTTTTTTTTTTTTTGCGGTATGCGGGCCTCTCACTGTCGTGGCCTCTCCCGTTGCGGAGCACAGGCTCCGGACGCGCAGGCTCAGCGGCCATGGCTCACGGGCCCAGCCGCTCTGCCGCATGTGTGATTTTCCCAGACCGGGGCACGAACCCGTGTCCACTGCATCGGCAGGAGGATTCTCAACCACTGCACCACCAGGGAAGCCCTAATTAATTTTTTTAAAGAAAGAATACACGGCTGCAAACAATCTTGAAGGCCTCTTTTCAGGTTCATTTTTCATCGTGGCATTGAGGATAGCAAACATGACGGTATTTATATGATTTGTAGGATTGAGCAAGAAGAGATACAAATACAGGATGAGGGAAGCAAGGAAGAATCCTGTGGGGTAGCACGTGAATTGGAGGGATAAAATCATGGTTTCTAGTACATTTCTAAAATATGTGTATGCCTGGGACAGTCTGAGTCTCTAAATAAGTACATACATACAAAACATATACATATATATAGTAAGAACAGTAATGGATTAAAATGCATTGAATAAAATCGAGTCCATGAATCCATACCAATAATGCTGATCAATAAATATGAAAGGAATGGTGGATTTAGAGAATCATAGTAAAGACTGATTCAGGCAAGAATAGTCAATGGATGCTAAATCTGAGGGCATGGGGAATTTGATGAAAAACAAGAAATTGAAATTAGTTTCAAAGTATCTCCTCAGCAGTGACTTAATACAAAGGGAGAAATGGTAGCTATATATTGGAGAAACGGACATCTTCTTAACCAAGGCATTAAAATTAACATCACCATTTAGGGACAAAGAGAAGTCGTGGGCCTCTGGATGTGACACTCTAAGAAGGAGCCAACGTTGTTTCTATGATCCTTCCCAAAATGTATAATCTGAGGCTAATCGTGGGGATACATCAGACCAACCTGAACTGAGAGAACTGGTAAAATTTCAAAATGTCGACATAATAAGCGACAAGCAAAGGGCTGAAGAACTGTTCCAGATTCAAGGAAACTAAGGAGATGTAGCTCCAAATGTATACATGGTCCTGGAGGGACCCTACGCTAAAAATAAAAATGCCACAAAGGACATGAGTGGGGCAGTTGACAAAACGGGAACATGACTGTAGCTTCAGGTAGTGTAACAATATTAAATTTCTTGGATTTCAGAAATTGATACTATTGATATTTACGTAAGACAATATTCTTGTTCTTGGGATTACCTTATCATCTCAGATGGTTCAGAATAAGATAACATGTGTGTGCGTACATGTATACACACACCTTGCACCTGTGCCCACATATATAGATATGGGGATATAGAGAGAACAGAATTGTAAAACGTGGAAAATGCTTCAAAATTCGTGAATCTGGGTAAAGGGTTATAGAATTTCTTTGTAACTACTCTTGCAGTTTTACTTTAAGTTTGAAATTATTTAAAAATCATTTTTTAAGTTAAAAACTGAAATAAATAAATAATGACCCGCAGCACAAAAGAAAAATAGGGAAAGGACATAACCTCCCAAGTAGAAGAAGGACCATCTTAGTGAAAACCTGCTGTCACACTAGGTGATTAACTGCCTTGGGAACCAGAGGTCTGGGTTCAAATTCAAGCTCTGTGTTCTTGAACTGGTTAACTGACCTCTCTGAGCATCTGTTTCTTTATACCCACTAAAGAAAACTAATTCTCATGTCCCTCTCACTCAAAGGGTCCATCTCAAGGAAAGAAGTCTTTGTTAGGTGCTAACTAGTCAAACCCCTAGTTACCCAGAAGTTACCCCCACCTCGCTGACCTGAGCACATCTTCTCAGGGCAACCGTAACAAACTTGCCTGGGCCATCAGCTTTGCACCGCTGGGGACAGAAGGGAATCAATCAGCAATCTTGTTAGGTGTCACTGGAGCCCGGTGAGCCAGGGTGGAGGAAGCTTGGAGCAGGGGCAGGGAATCAGAAGGCCCACGGGGGCCACTTCCCTGGTGGCCCAGTGGTAAAGAATCCACCTTCCGTTGCAGGGGACACGGTTCGATCCCTGGTCGGAGAACTGGGATCCCACATGCCGCGGGGCAACTAAGCCTGCGTGCCACAACTACTGAGCTTGCGTGCCTTAATGAGAGAGCCCGCGTGCTGCAAACTACAGAGCCCACGCACTCTGGAGCCTGCACACCACCACTAGAGAGAGAAAACCCACACACCGCAACTAGAGAGAAGCCTGTGCCAGTGAAGAGCACGCATGCTGCAACGAAGATCCCGCGAGCCACAACTAAGACACGACGCCACCAAAAACTAAAAACAAAAATAAATAACATAAAATAAAAGTAAAGTACAAAAAAGCAGGCCCATGGGGAAGGGAGAGAGAGAGGCTGCTTGGCAAACAGCGAGCCATTTGTCCCACACGTGTGTGTCACAAGGATTTGAGAAGCTTTTGCTTTCCCACCTCTGTGCCTCAGACCCTCCCAAGCTTTCCTCTTGATCTCATCCACGCAGAGCAAACCAACTGCGGTTCTCTCTGTGTCCTGATTCCTCCCTGTTTCTCTGTTTCCTGGCCTGATTCTGCCAATAACTAGTTGTAGTTGTTTTTCAAACATTTAGCCCCTTGGGTCCCAGGACAAATTTGCTTCAGAAGCCCCTGGATCCCCCCCACCCCTTCCGGGGTGGCTTTTGGAAGCATCGAGCTTCCTGCCTGCAGGGAGTTCTGGGAAGGATTGTACTGTCTCCCCTGAGGTGACTCTGGTCAACACGTGCCTTCCTATCAGATCTTTCCCAATCTCTCTCTACACAGGCTGGTGACGAGCTGAAATCAAATGCAAACGGGAAGTCGGGTGGCCTGGTTCTATTCTGGCAGCAACACGGGCAGGAAGGGCCTTAATGGTTGTGGGCCTGCAGTTCCTCCTCTGTCAAGTCCAAATCCAGGGTCTGGGCTTACCTGTGAGGTTCATTCTGGCTCTAAAATCATAGAACAAATACCATTCATTAGCTCTTCCTGCCAGGTACCAAGCTCTTTACAGCCACTACTTCATTTAAGCCTCACGACAGTCCTAACAGCTCAGCCTTGGCAGCCCCATTTTACAGATCAGGAAACTGAGGCAAGAAGAGGTTAAGGGGCTTGTTCAGGGTCACACAGCTGGTGAAAGAACTCACAGTACAGGGGCAGGCACTGAGCTTGACCTGCTGGGAGTGCAGGGCACATCCTCGCTGAAGGCAGAGAACTTCTGAGCCACCCTTCCTGAGAGCCAGGACCCACCGCCTTAGAAACAGTGTTACCCACTGACTTCCTGGTTCCTGGGTGCTGCTGAGATACTCATGGGCCAGAGGCACAGTTTGGGCCATTTTATGGAAAAGGAAAAGCAAGTTCAGAGAGGTTAGGTTACATTCCCAAGGTCCAGCAGCTAGGAATTTGAAGGACTTGGGATTCAAGCCCAGGGTGTCTGACAGGCCCTTATACTCTTTCCAATGCATTCTGCTGCCTTCCTTTTAAAGTTCCATTTCTGAAATTCTGACAGCAGTTTTAAAATCATCCCAGATGGTCAAATGCTCCACGATGACTTTTATGGCACCTCTGAAGCCCCCGTGAATGCCGTGCTCCTCAGCCTGCATGCTCACTGGTTCCTCCCAGACATTTGGCCGAGCTGACACTCCCCCAGCCAGGAGGAAGCAGCCCCTGCCTGCTGAAGCGGGAAGGAAGGGAAGGCAAAGCTGACTCTGAGCTAGGGGGTAGAAGGGCCCCTGGGCTGAGCAAGTTGGAGCTTGTCTCCCCCTGACATTTCGAGGACAAAATTGACTGCAGGAGCTGAGAGGAGCTAAGCTCTGCTTGAGTAAAAAGATAAGATGACCACATCTTTCATTCTTGAAAAGGTCTCCTCTCGGGGAGGAGACCTCCCCGACTGCACACGCACAGAAAAGTTTCTCAAGGTTCAAGAAGGGAGGGGGCACTGTCCCCTAATGTGTGTGTCCATCTCCCAGAGACCCTCGTGCTGGAATCCATCTTGGCTAAAAGATGCATGTGCATGTCGCATAAGGCCCTGGGTCAGATCAGATATGGGAAATGAAGCAAGATGATTGGCCGAAGGAAAACAAAGACCCAGAAGACGGCCCCTATGAAAGCGATTTAAACAACCACTTTAGCACCCATTAGTGAGGACACCCATACCCCTCTCTGGGTGTGTAGCTTGGCTTTGCTTCTGTCTTAAATAAACTGCTTCTCTGTGTGCTCTCCCACACACGCTGTGCTTCTAATAAACTCTGAGCCTGTTTTACAGCCTCGGTCTTTTTGTAAGATTCTTGTCTTCAAAGAAGACAAGAGCCAGGGCTCTGCTCCTAGCCACTAGCCCCTGGTGGTCTAGCAGTTAGGATTCCTGGTTTCCACCCAGGTGGCCCAGGTTCAATTCCTGGGCAGGGAGCTAAGATCTCTCTTCAAGTCGCCTCTCGCTGCTGATACCCTCAGATCAACTCCCGCGCTGTCTGACCCAAGAACCACCCCCGTCCATCTCCTCCCCTCACTTTGACTTCTTCAGGCAGTCATTCGCAACAGAGCAGGTACTGCCTCAAAGGAACACTCTGGAAATTTGTTGGGGCACCTCTGATTTCCACAAGGATTTGGAGGGGTGATATTGGCATTTAGTGAGCGAGGGCCAGAGATGCCAGACGTACTGGAACGTGCAGGCCTGTCCATCACAGTGAAGCGACCCAGGTCCCACGTGACTCCAATGTCCCACTGCAGGTCCATACAGGTGAAAACCCATTTATAAATGATCTGAGTCTAGACTCTCGCAGTCCCAGGGGTGTTTTATTTCATATAAAAACACCATTTTCCCCCAAGGTTTTAATTCCCACTGAATTTTCTATGAAGACAAATCAGAGGAAGATTTATATTTTGTTTTCCAGGAACTGAGCATGATTCACCACTGCAGAAAACCACATCACTGGTAGCGATTCTGGCTGTAGAGTGGAATGGCCAATACAGCAGGTGTGCAGGATGGGGAACTCTCCCACTTGTCCCACATCTGATGGCATCACTGCCTCTTCTAGTGTAGTTATGCCAGAGCATTTGCATACTAAAAGAAACATTATTTTTTCTTATAGTTTCCTTTATTCCCCTCCATATTATAAAGCATGATTATTATTTTTTAACTTTTGTGGGTAGGTTCTATTAACTACAAATTTCACTTCAGGGTAGTAAGAGGCACATAAAATATTTATATTATAAAAAGGAGAGGGCTTCCCTGGTGGCGCAGTGGTTGAGAGTCTGCCTGCCGATGCAGGGGACACGGGTTCGTGCCCCGGTCCTGGAGGATCCCACGTGCTGCAGAGCGGCTGGGCCCGTGAGCCATGGCCGCTGAGCCTGCATGTCCGGGGCCTGTGCTCCGCGACGGGAGAGGCCACAACGGTGAGAGGCCCGCATACCGCAAAAAATAAAAATAAAAGTAAAAAAAAAAAGGAGAGCCAACAGGTCTGAGAGTTTTTGTCTTAAAGGGTCTACATTAGCCTTGCCTTTGGGTATTTGAGGATTCCAGTCTCACAAGTCCATCAACCTGGTGAAGCTGTAAGTTGACCTTGAAATAGACTCTGTATGGCTGGTGGTAGTTTACCGGTCTGTCTCTCCTACTGGACTGAAAGTTCCTCGGTGCGGGGGGACCAGGTCTTAATCACCTCTGCCCCCGCCCGCCCCCCGACAGCCTTGGGTTGGGGACCCAGGGGGCCTCCGTGGGATCCAGCCCTCCCTTCACATGAGGTGTTCAGTGCCTGTAGCAGCTGCATCCCGCAAGGAGCTGGATCTTACTAGGGCACTGCCTGGATTGAGATGCAGATTCTCGCGGAGGAACTGCCCTCAGAGTCAGGGTTGCAGTGAGGTAGGAGATGGACGGGCCCCTGGGCCGGACAGCTGGTGTTTGTCAAGCAGAGTAAAACTGAAGGGTTTGTTTTCCCCCAGACACTCCAAGGACGAAGTTAGTGGCAGGAGCTGAGCTCTGCTGGAGTAAAGAGATAAATGACCACTCCTGAGGTCAAGGAAACCTCCCTTTCTGCACGTGTGCAGGAAGTCTCCTTGGGGATCAAAAGGGAGGGGGAGCCACCCCATACTAAGTGTGGACATGCACCCACAGGCCTCTGCGCTGGGATCCATCTTAGCACAAAGTGGTGCGCGCCTGTTGGGGAGGGTTCTAGGGCAGGGCAGTTGTGAAAAAAGAAACCAGGTAATTGGCCCAAGGTAAACAAAGACCCGGAAGAACTGTCCTATATAAGTGATTTGAATCACCTCTTTACTGCACTCTTCTCATTAGGGAGGGTGTCCACACTCTTTCTCTCCAGGTGTGTATCTCTGCCTTGCTTCTGTCTTAAATAAGCTGTTTCTCTGTGTGCTCTCCCACATGTTATGCTGTGTCTCTGATAATAAACTTTGTACCTGTTTTTGCCTCCTTGAGAAATTCATTTTTCAAATGGGGCAAGAGCCAAGGGAACTTTGCTTCTAGCCTCTAGTCCCTGGTGGTCTAGTGGCTAGGATTCCTGGGGTTTTTTTTGGTGTTTTTTTTTTTTTTTTTTTTTTTGTGGTACGCGGGCCTCTCACTGTTGTGGCCTCTCCCGTTGAGGAGCACAGGCTCCGGACGCACAGGCTCAGCGGCCATGGCTCACGGGCCCAGCCGCTCCGCGGCATGTGGGATCTTCCCGGACCGGGGCACGAACCCGTGTCCCCTGCATCGGCAGGCGGATTCTCAACCACTGCGCCACCAGGGAAGCCCGGATTCCTGGTTTTTCACCCAGGCTGCCCAGGTTCAATTCCTGGGCAGGGAGCTGAGATCCTGCTTCAGGCCACCACTCGCTGCTGTCTCTCCGAGACCAGCAGGAGCAGCTGGGGATTATGGGAAGCCTACTTCCCCCGCTTGGCTTTTGCAGAAATGCCACCATCTCCAAGCGGGATGTTAATCAGTAACAGTCCCTCGGAGGATCACACTTTGGAATAGCAAATATTTGCTGCACGCTTTCGGCTGCAAGCCCTAACCTTCTGTCTTTGCCCTGAATGAAGGACCTTCCCAGGCACCTGGCGGCACCTCACTGGTAAGAGGCAGCGGATTAAAGGGAGGCCTTCACAGTGTCTGCCTAGTGAGGGATGAGGAGAGAAGACCTTCTTGTCCTCTCTGAGCAGGTTCCAAGGGGAGGGGGTGGGAACCTAGGCAGTGCCAAGCCCTCATTCCTGGACTGGATAGGGTGCAGCTGGGAGGTTAAGAGGCGTGCTGTAGACATTAGGGGGCTTCCTCTGCAGGAGGCCAGAGGAAGAGGCTTTTTTTTTTTTTTTTAACATAAGGGATTCCTTTTTTAAAATTTTTAAAAATATTTATTTATTTGGTTGCACCAGATCTTAGTTGTGGCAGGCGGGCTCCTTAGTTATGGCATGAACACTTAGTTGTGGCATGCATGTGGGATCTAGTTCCCTGACCAGGGATGGAACCCAGGCCCCTGCATCGGGAGCATGGAGTCTTAACCACTGCGCCACTAAGGAAGTCCCCAGGAAGAGGCTTTTAAGGCCTGCGATTTCATGCCTACCACACTCACTGTGCAAGCCCCACACAACTCCCTGGCCTTCTTGCCAGGGACCTGTCTGCCCAGCCAAGAGAGTCTCCCCTGCTTCCAGATCTGGGGGTAGAGTTGCTGCTCCAGGTCTATTGAGGGCTGAGAAGTGGTGGGTAGGTGGTTGATTTCTTACTGCTCGGCTTCTATTTAGGATGCTGCATCCTTGTGTCATCCTTAAACAAAAGTAATGGCACTTATGATTAAGCGAAGATGAATTGATTCAGGAATAGCAGAGGAAT
Source organism: Kogia breviceps (assembly GCF_026419965.1). Taxonomy (NCBI): domain Eukaryota; kingdom Metazoa; phylum Chordata; class Mammalia; order Artiodactyla; family Physeteridae; genus Kogia; species Kogia breviceps. Next base: position 10,308,514 of record NC_081312.1, read on the forward strand.
TGCAATTCGGGACCAGCAAACTATGGCAAACCATAGCCGCGTCCCAAAGAGACAAAGGCGAGGTTGGCTTTCATTAGGTTCAGGGAGGAAGCTGGGGCATGTTGTTTCGAAGCAAAGCTCATTGGAGGGGAATGGGAGTTCAGAGCCATGGTGGTTTCTTGTTGGCAGCAGGCGTGGGCAGTTTGCCATTACTAAGGTGTACGGAAAGCTTCATTCTTCCCGCTGATCAATAATATTGAGACAAGTGGGAATGCATGAGCGCCCACCCCGCATGGCTTCCTGACTCCATTCTGAAGCAGGTGTACTCCATTCGTTTTCACTCCTGGCATCGTCGGCTGCACCCTGCCGTTGGAGGGGACGCCCCCTGCAGACAGATTCTGGACCGCTCTGTAGATGAACACAGACCCTAGGGGATGCGTGGGACTGCTGGGTAAGCAGCGTGCAGGGACGCCGCGTGTATTCCTGGGCTGCCACTCCAGACTGAAGCTGGAGCTTCAAGGAAAGACTTAGCAGTCCGAAGGGGTGACATCTACTTGCTGTGCTGGGATCATTTCCTGATGGCTGTCCGAGACAGAAGTGATTCTGAATTCGGGAGTGTCCTGCTGTGTGATTAATTTACAAAGGGGTGTTGTATCCTGTGATAGAATGAAGGCATGAGCCTGGGTGCGTTTGGTACGTTCCAGGAGGTACTCACCCAGCATGTGCAGTGCTGGCGAGACCGACTGAACGCACGCTTGCCGTTTAGAATCGGACAGTTTCCTGAACGCTGACAGCTGGAAAACAGCAGCAATGTTTCACCGAGTAAGGTCACGCCACTGAAGCCGTGGAAGGAATGAGGCCGCGGATGCTATGGCGCCCGTTAGCAAAAGCAAAGAGCAACGCACTGAGTCCCGGGGCCAGGGGTCACTTTGTAGCCGGCACAGGCGACGACACAGCCCCCTGCGGCAGGGAGAAGAGGCCTGGGAACCTCACCCTGTCGCCGCCATTTGGCCACAGGTGGCCTGAGAATGAGGGTCTCTGCTGACGGGAGCTCCCGTGAGGTCTGTGGCCTCGCCTGCCCCGCGCACTGGGCCGAGTGGTCCTGCCCCCAACGAGACCCTCCTAGGGCAGTGGGTCCAGTGGGCAGAAGAGGGTGAGGGTGCATCCTGGTGGCCTTCCAGCCAGCCTCTGGGACACAGGCTTGGGGTGCCAGCTGAGCAGCAAGAGCCATGCGTGGAGACAGGCAGGTGGCCCAGCCCAGCGCACAGGGGTTTCTGCAGATGGAAACTGTGCAGGTGCTCAGGAGCCAGGCTCGGTGCCCAAGGATGTGAGGGAGGCCGGAAGGGGGCAGTGGTGGCAAGTGTGGCGTTTGGACACCCACTGCCTGTGCTGGAGGGCTGGCCCCACTAGAATAGGCCGCCTCGGGGCAGTGAGAGGAGGACACACTTCACAGGTCACGGTGAGGAGGAGATGAGACCGTCCAAGTGGAGCTGGTGTGAATCAGCTCGTTATCCGTTTCTGTGCTGGGGAGCTCCAGGGAGAGTGAAGGCGGGAACTCCTAAGAGGAGTTCTGTAACTGGGCCCCAGGGCTGGGTGGAGTTCCGCAGGGGAGCCGCAGCAGGGATCCCACCACCGAATCAGGCAAACTCAGCACTTCGCCCTGCCCTGCCCCGATGGCCACCCAGACCCTCCAAGTCCCCGGGCAAACATGTTCGCAGGTCCAGGCCCACGCAGCTCAGCTTGGACGGGCTGCCGTATCGTCTAGCGATCAAGGGCAGTGAACGAAGCAGACCAGTAAAAGCCTGGGAACACCTCCTGACTCCGGCCGCTGCTCTGACCCGCACCCAGTGAGGCCGGGCACCCAGACCGCCTCCTCTTCCCTCCCCCTCTTCTTGGCTGCCTGCCCCCCCACTGGAGGAAGTGGGATGACTGGGGGAAGCTGGGCAATAATGCGCCCCCCACTCAGGGGACAAACGGGACCCCTACTTGCTCAGGTGTCCCCGAGCCCTGCCTCGGGGAGCTAAGCCCCGTCCCCCAGGGAGGAAGTGGGTCACTGGAGGAGCTGTACCAGGACACAGGGAGGAGGTGTGTATCAGCCGTTAAAAAGAACCTCTGTCCTCTGTTCTCCTGAGGAAGCCTTGTTGCCAAAGGGAAGCCTCCCGGGCCTCCACGCTGCCTAGATGCAGGCAGTGCTGAGCCTCCTGCTGCCCTGCCTCCTGGCCCAGGTGTGGCTGGTACCTGGCTCCACCCCTGGTCCCCGCTCACCAGAGGCCCAGGCAGGACTGGAGACTCTGCCGACCCCCAGGGCCCAGGCCTGGAGCAGCGAAGGGGGACGGGTCCTGCAGGAGGACGAGGGCCCCCCCTGGCTGACGGCCAACTGGCAGAAGCTCTCTGGGGTGACCTCCAACTTGGGGTTCAGCCTGCTTCGTAAGATCTCCATGAGGCACGACGGCAACGTGGTCTTCTCCCCTCTCGCCCGGCCCGGGCCATGGCGGCCTTGACCCTGGGGGCCAGGGGACAGAGCAGAGCCCAGCTGGAGACGGGGCTCCGCCTGCAGGCCCTGAATCAGACCCTGCCCGTAGTGACCCAGACCCGGCCCCCGTGCCTGCCTGCCCTCTTCAGGCAGCTCCGAGAAAGCCTCTCCCACAACCCAGAGCTGGGCCTGACCCAGGGGACTTTTGCCTTCCTCCACGAGGACTTTGATGTCAAAGAGACCTTCCTCAATTTCTCCAAGACGTATTTCCCTACGGAGCGTGTGACTATAAATTTTGGCAACGCCTCCCAGGCCAAAGGGCTCATGAATCATCACATTAACAAAGAGACTCAGGGGAAAATTCCCAAAGTCTTTGATGAGATCAATCCTGACACCAAATTAATTCTTGTGGATTACATCTTGCTCAAAGGTACTTTGATAATGCTCTGCTCTCCCAGAGCCCTGGCTCTCTTCGCCTGTCTCTTCCTTGCCTGCTGGGCCTGTGTATGGTCGATGCCCAATGATCTCCTAGGAACATGTTGTTCTCAGGTTTTACAAACAGAGTGAAACACGCATTGAACATGTTGTTCTCACGTTTTACAAACAGAGTGAAACACGCATTGAACATGTAGGACATACCAGGCACAGCGCCAATGTTTTCACTTGATGCCCCTGCCCTGGGGGCCCAGGTGCTCGCATAGCTTACGTTTTCTAAGCACATCTACACAGCTCTCCTCTGACATTCTGACAAGGGAAACCCTCTGGGTCATTTTTTTTTAAAAAGGTATATCATCAGAGAGATTGAGGGTTGCATCTTTGCTCTTTCACGCTCTACTTTTGTGACCTGGGGCAAGTGACAAAGTCCCTGGTCCTCCTATTCTCAATATAGAAAATGCAGACACTCCCACCTACTATAGAGATGAACTGAGGCTCGGAGAGATCACATGATAAACGGCAGAGGCCAAACTCGGACGAGGGCCTCCTGACGTGCTCATCCCGGGTCCTTTCCAACCTGCCTGTCTCGTGGAGGACTGGACTGGTGTGGCCACAGCTGTAACAGGAAGGTGACACTAGGGGACTTGCAAAGCCCGGGAGGAGGACATGCTTCCAGTCAGCCAGGCCAGACAGACATCAGTGTGTAGAGCCATGGGCCCGCACTCTGGCAGCCTCCTCTGGGTCGCGTGGCTCTTTGTCAGCCAGGGTCCCCGGCCCTCAGAGCCTCACCGAGCACAGGATGTGCGGGAATGTCACCGCTTTTGCCACCGTGGCCTCTGTTTGCACATGGTGTGCACCAGACAGTGGCGGTCAGAGGGCCCCTCCTGCAGACCGGGCTGGGGACAGGCCTGAAGTCTTCTCTAGGCTGGAGCTAACCAACCACAAGGGAGCGAGTGTAGAAGGAAGTGGGGCCTCTGGGCTCCAGCTGGAATGAGTGACTTTTGTTCACTCAAACAAAAGTTCACTCAAAACACTCAGTGTTTTGTCCAGAACAATGAGGGAATGGGGGGGGGGGGGGGTCACTAGGAGATATCTCCGTGCTTTTGTGTGTGATTCCAACAGGGCCTCTGGATGGATCCAGGTTTTGCCAGCTGGGAAAGAAGCCTGCGAAAGGCTGATCTTTGGGGAATTTATTTTGGCCCCCTGAGCTGCGATCAAAACAAACCTGACAAGGATGCCTTTCCTAGTTGGGCAGGGAGGGGGACAGAACACTGGCCCTTTATTACTTTAGCAAGAACGATGCTTTCGAGGAGGGTGGTTTCTGCAACGAGTTTCTTTCTTATCTGTTCAGGGAAATGGCTGACCCCTTTTGACCCTGTCCTCACCGAGACAGACACTTTCTACCTGGACAAGTACAAGGCGGTCAAGGTGCCCATGATGTACAGAGCAGGCAAGTTTGCCTCCACTTTTGACAAGAATTTTCATTGCCACGTCCTCAAACTGCCCTACCGAGGAAATGCCACCATGCTGGTGGTCCTCATGGGAAGGATGGGTGACCACCTGGCCCTTGAGGACTACCTGACCACAGATTTGATGGACACGTGGCTCAGGAACATGAAAACCAGGTACAGCTCCCTCGTCGTCCTACTCCAGCTCAGCCGGGCCCTCCCTACGGGCACCCACAGTTTCGTTCTGTGCCCGTCCCAGCCCAGCCCGCTGCGGGCTCCCCGATGGCGGGGGCTGCATTTGTCCCGTTTCCCCCTCTATCAGCATCGATCCCAGCGCCTGGCTCGTTCATTCACTCGGCCAGCCCTTAGCAAGCTTCTCCCGCGTGCCAGGCCCTGCGACGCACGCACGACGCTGGCCCTCGCAGAGCTCACGTTCTAGCGATGAGAGCGCCAGTGGGGTGCGGGTGGGGGCCAGGGGAGGCCTGGCCAAGAAGGTAGCGGCAAGCAAACACTTAAGAGGAAGGAGGACTCTGAGGGTTTGCTGAGGGAGAGAAGAGTTACAGGCAGAAGTGGGAAAGTGTTGGCACGGGACTGTGCTCACTGGATCCAAGGAAGAGCGAGGCAGCCGGTGAGGCTCCAGCAGCTGGAGATGAGGTCGCGGAGGAGCCAGCAGGTGTCACCCGGGACTGTACGTTACTGGCCCCGGAAAAGACTTGGGCTTTTGCCAAGGGAGACGAGAAGCCACTGGAGCCAAGCAGAGGAGCAGTACGGCCTGTGCGGAGAAAAGACACGAGGGGTATGTGGGAGGAACAAGGGGACCAGCCAGGAGCTCAGTGCAGCCACCTAGGTCAGGGTGCTCGGCAGGCGGTGGCCGTGGAAGTAAGCAGCAGTGGGGTCCTGGATCTGGGACGAAGCCGGAGGTGACGGGATCGGTTAACGGACTGGATGTGGGTGACAGAGAGGGAAAGAGGGGAGTCAAAGGTGAAGGCAGAGTTTTGGGCCTTAGCAACGGGAAGGAAGGATTTGCCATTTACTGAAAGGGGAGAATGTAGGAGGAACGCGCCGAGCGGTAAGTTCAAAAGTTCACTCGGAAACATCTGGATCAGAAATACCTATTAGACATGCAGGCGGAGATGTCAGGAAGGCAGCTAGATCTGGGGCGCAGGGTGAGGTCCAGGCTGGGGAGTCAGCAGCACGTAAATGGGACCGTGAGACTGGCTGAGACGACCGGGGGAGGGGGCCGTGTGCAGAGGGCAGGGTCGGAAGCACAGAGCAGGGTCGCAAATGCTTGTGGAATCAATTAATCCACCTCCTGGGGTAGGAGGAAGGCAGCACCAGTAGGGAGTCCACGGCGATGCCTCGTGAATCCTGTCACTTCAGCATCTGGCACAGAGAGGAGTCCAGCTAAAGATCTGCAGTGTTCATTTTACCTTCATTCTTCTTCCTTTCCTTCAAATCCTTAGAGCCTAGCATAGGACTCAAACATAAGAAGCCTTCAACAAATGTTTGGGAGGGGGGATACACTTATAAAACAGTCTCCAAGGCATGTCATGTCTGGACAGCCTGGCCCAGCTCCAAGAGAGAGGAGAGAGAGAGAGAGAGGAAACTACACGGGACATTGTTCTGGGTGCTTAACATATATTATTTCATTTACTTCTCTGAAGAACATTGTGAAATTGGTATTGGTATGTTGGCTGTACTTCACAGATTGAGACATTGGGACTTCTTTAAGACTAATTTAGTACCAATTAGTAGTTCTCATTCTTTTTATTTTTGAGCCACAGAACTCATCTCTCTAAACAAAAAACTCCCTTGTGTGTGAATATATATATTATATACGTGTGTTTATATATATATATATATATAAAAATAGATAATATCAGAGTTTCTCTGGCTAAAGATAGGTAGGGGGTTGAAAATTCCCTTCATTCAGGTTCTCCTAAAATCCTGGGGGGGTCTCTGTAATCTGGGTATTGAAAACAGCCTGGAGTCTGCAGGACTGATGGCAGCAGCTATTTGGTTGGTTTGGGGTTGTTTTGAAAACCCAGGGAAATGGATACAAAGTGTGGCATTCTTTGCTAAAGAGAATGGACTCATTGGCTGGGAAATGAAACTGGTTCCCTAAAGCTGAAGCTCTCTTCTCTGAGTCAGACCATTCGTTACAAAAGAACAGAATGAGCTCTAGTCAACTGAGGGAGACTTGTTAGCGGGAAGGTAAAAAGAAAGTGTGACCTTTTGAGTGTTCAGAATTTATGGCTTTTGTCTACAGTTCACCATTATATGTACTTGTACCACAGGAAAATGGAAGTTTTCTTTCCAAAGTTCAAGTTAGACCAGAAGAATAAGATGCATGAGCTGCTTAAACAGATGGGAATCAGAAGAATCTTCTCACCCTGGGCCGACTTGAGTGATCTCTCAGTTACTGAAAGAAATCTTAAAGTATCCAAGGTAAGTCAGGATCTTCCGCTGGGGCCCAAACCAACGAATATTTTCACATACCATTTAACGTTGATAAAAGGCCAAGTTGTAGTAGAAAATTAGATTAAAATTCCAAAAGAATTGAAACAGCACCCAAGTTGGATGTTTTAAGAATTTGGGGCTACTTTTTAAAACATCTGTTCAACTAATTTAATCTCTTGTATGTAGAGCTCTCTCTCTTCTCTCCCAGTGCTCAAGGAGAAATTTATCCCAAAATGGAACTGGTTCACAGATTCATTCAAAATTCCATGAAACTGGGCTTCCCTGGTGGCGCAGTGGTTGAGAGTCCGCCTGCCGATGCAGGGGACACGGGTTCGTGCCCCGGTCCGGGAAGATCCCACGTGCCGCGGAGCGGCTGGGCCCGTGAGCCATGGCCGCTGAGCCTGCACGTCTGGAGCCTGTGCTCCGCAACGGGAGAGGCCACAACAGTGAGAGGGCCGCGTACCACACACACAAAAAAAAATTCCATGAAACTGCACCACTTTAAAGATGAAAGAAAGCCCCAGAGGTTATCTGGCTAACTTCCCGCCCCTTGTGGAAACCCCCTCTGAAATATCCCTACAAAACAGTAGGGATTATTATCATTATCGCCTCTTATAATAATTATACAGGTCCGTCACTCACATCACATGAGGTTCCTGGACAAAAGGGCCTCGCAAACACAACAGGTGGCCTAAATACAGGCCACCAGAGTTCAGGAAGACTTCAGGGACCCAAGGGCTTGCCCCAGGGACCACGTCAGGGCAGTACCAGGTGCTGGGAAGCTGCTACAGAAGACTAACTACAACCCTGCCCCTACCTAGCCTGCCAGAAGGAAGGTCAAAGTTCTCAGGGGTTTCAGGCTTGAAAGGTTTGAAAACCTTCCAGGAGGACCACCACCAGCTCGGCTCAAAAATCAGTAGCACAAAGTACATGCTAAATAAGTATTTGTGCATTTGATGCATGTGTGCATGAACTGGCCAGCCACAGAGTCCCTGGGTCCCTGCCCAGAATGAATTTCACAATCGGTTCCTGGTGTCTCCTGGTATTTTGCGGGCTTCTAAGGCAGTCGCTGGGGCAACCTCAGACCGTTCCCCTCTGCGCAGATGAGCCCTGTACCACTAAATCCCGAGAGCATGGCCCCGTGGGTAGGACAATAACACAGAATGTCCAGGGGCTCAATTAATTCCCTCGTCTCCGCTGGCACACAAACGGCCTTCCATGTATTTCCTTTTCCAGGTTTTACAAAGAGCGATGATTGCGGTGGATGAAGAAGGAACAGAGGCGGTGGCGGGAACCCTGTCAGAAATCACTGCTTATTCCATGCCTCCCATCATCAAAGTGGACCGGCCATTTCACTTCATCATCTATGAAGAAACCTCCAGAATCCCGCTATTTCTGGGCAGGGTGGTGAACCCGACTCTCCTGTGATTGATGATGACATGCGTGAGTCCTTAGAGCCACAGCAGACGCTGGATCTGAGGTGTCTGAACTTACACAGGACACTGGCACTGGGTGTCGCGCCCTTGTCCTCAAATGCTAGTTTGAGCCATCCTTAGCTAAATCTGCATATTAAATTCAAACTTATTTTAAGGAGATGTTTGTACAAGCTGTCTGGTATTTTAAGCCTGTTTCTAAGAGGCTTAGTTATTGACTAAAGACCATCTTGGTATCTGGACTTAAAACTATGGTAGACCAGAACTCTATTCCAAGACAAAGCCTTTGGGAAGGAGACAAGCACATTCTCCGTGGGTCATGAGCTTCTCTCTCTTTACTTCTCCCTGGTGCAAATTAGTGTTTTATTTTTAACCTACTATAGAATCATTTCTTGGTGACTAAAATTAGAAGGAAATAGCCATGGTCAGTCCTGCTGCAATGTGGCTCCACCCACTCCGTGGAGCCGTTAACTGAGCCACAGATCATCCAGTTCAATACCTTCCTTTTACAAAGCAAAGAAATGGGAAACTGGAGAGAGGGCCGCAGTATGGCTTTCGTGGGCCCCAGGCACTTTTGTCTTCATAGGCTCCTCTCTCTGTAAAAATAAAAAAAAAATATGTGTGTGTATAATAGAAATTATATTTTATGACTGCATTGGTATAAAGATGAATATATTCTGGGTTCTATCTGTCTTTATACCAGTGCTGTCAAAGTATGGAACTTGCTTGTTACAAGAAGTAAAACATCTTCATGGGCCCCTGAAAGTATCGTGGGCTCGAGGGCACTAGGGCACTGTGCCTACGGCATCTAATGGCTAAGTCATACGGGGCATCTCAGAGGAAGGAAAAAGTCACCCAGTGGAGCAATGGCAGAGTCAGAAGCCTGCCTCTCCTGACCCCAGTCTCCAAGCCCGTTTCACTCTTCTTTCTGTCTGCAGCATCTGATGGGGTCCCAACAGGCAGCATGGGCTCACCTCTCAGTCACCCACTGTGGCTAAATGGAATATAAACATGGACTTTGTCCCAAGGTTCAAAGAAAAACAGCAAATACTTTCTCAGCCAGTCATTTTCTGTTACAGAGACAAGAAAATATTTTAGGAGTAATTTCAGAGAATCGTGAACAGAGTTAACTAATCTTAGAATGTTGACTCACAGCCTAATTGGATTTTTATGTTTGCTATCCAATTTAAATATACTTAAAATTAATGTATTGATTAGTCATCTTATTATAATAAGTCAGAGTTATGTAAATAGTACTTAATGTGAACAGGTAATAATAATAATAAGCAGCAGTCTAGAGACTAACTCTTCATCATTCTAAAACCTGAACATGAGTTTATTCCTGTATTCCCTTCCAAGGGCACTAGCTGACTTCAGTAAGCCAGGCAACTCCAGGGCCTAGAAAGAAACAAAAATAGATGGCTAACTTCAGTTGGCATTCTTAAGTGAGTTGTTAGTATTCAACTAATGAGGTTCATTTATGGAAAAATAGTAGAAAGGGAAATAAAAGAGGGCTCCAGTTACCCATTCTTAAGAGATGAAATCTAAAAAAGAAAGCCTATGAGAACACAATACCCTCTGAAATAAATATGGCCAAACCCAGTTATAAAAAAGATTCATTATTATCAAAGGATTCCTAGAACATACATATCAAACTCTCCCCTTATCTCTGCATATATTTGCACAAAACAATAATGGCATAACAATGATATCTGACATTACTCTTTAAGGTAGAAAATGGCCCTATTCTCTATAAAAAAATTAATGTTTCCCCACATATGCTTGAAGAAGCTCCAGGGACAGTAGGTTTTAGATTTTCTAAATATATATGCATGGTGAAAAAATGCAGACCAATGAAAAATGTACTGGATCTTACAAAAAAAATTCAAGGTTTCAACTGAGGGGGAAAATTCTGAGCATTGTAACAATGCTTCACTATATTTAAGTGTCAGGTTTTAAGAACTGTTCCTACACACACACACACACACACACACACACACACACACACTCTCTCTCTCTCTCTCTCTCTCTCTCTCTCTCTCTCTCTCACTCTCTCACACACATGCTATATAACAACTAAGAACAGATTACTGACTTAATTGAATTCATTTTATCTTCGCTGTAAAACCACTAGGGCCAAGCTAAAGAGACTGTTCCATTTCAATTCAAATATTTCACATATGTCCACTAACTGCAGGCAAAATGGACTTACTCCTCCAGAATAAGGTGTCTTTATAAAGCTCAGGAAATCAAGTAACGGAAATGACTTTTAAATGTGTATGAGGTTATGGAAGAAAAGCTCTATATGCTCCTCTCTATTAAGTAAAATCCTTTTTTGCCCTCTCCATTTCTGCCAGTAAAGTTGATTCTACAGGTTTACTTTTTTGCTTAATGCCAACTAGTGAAATTTTGGAACATGTCCTTAAAACTGCAAGTTTCCACAATTAACAGAAGAGATGTCCCTATTTCTCTGCAGCTACAGATGGAGGGAGATCTTTCCTTGTCACACAACTGGTTTAAAGGAACTATTTGATAAGTTGTTAAACTAAGAACTTTTATAAGAGTTATCGGTCTTGTTTCCAGTGTAAATCGAGATATATGTGGATACTCATAACTGTCACCAATTTGTTTTTTACTGTTTTTACATATCTGTCCTTGGAAGTATAGTTTTAACAAATATTTCAACGACTTTAGAAATTATCACGTTCTGTAGACAAAAGCAAGGAAACCTCCAAACATAACTTTGATTGACTGTCTTAACTGATAATTTAGTGCCTAAGACTGCAGCTGACTTCTGTAGATTTCTGAGCTCTATAAGCAGTAGGGCCTTTTCTCTGTCAAATTGTTTTCCTCTTCTCCCGCATGCATGGTGGAAAATAAAAAGTTCCTAACTCTGCTAAATTTATGTTTGAACAAATAAACTGAAATTCTCCATTTTTTTAAGTAACAGAGTCAATGTGGACTATGAATCAAAGTACTAGAAAAACTGACGCTGTTCTGAGGTCCATTACATCCCCCCAATACTTTCTCCTAGATCATAATGTATTCAGTTCCACGTTAGTGATGTTAGTAGGAGACGTCACTAAAATAGTTAAATGAAAGCCACAAAGAATGCATGAATTAACCAGTACTGTCAAGCTTCTCATACCTACTCAATTTTTAATTACTGACAAAATGAATGGTTGAACAATTCCATTTACCTGATTGTCCTTAAATGAAAGATATTAAGAATCACTAAAAATAGCCAAAAAAGAGGCCATATGTAAGGAAAGGGGGAAACAAACAGCATGAAAGCCTCACACTGAGCAGCTGTCCCCTGGGTAATTTATAGTTGATGCCCTTGAGCTTTTCTTGTTCATTACTTAAGAATGAACTGTCTTTAATTACCGAATAAAAACTGCAGGAAAGTATTTAAAACTTTTTTCACAAACACAGGTATCTCATTAACCTATGTTTTATTTTGAGTAAGTTCATTATTCATTATTTCACATTATAAAAAGTAACCACACGCATATGCATTCACAAATTAGATCTTTATCATACATCAGTATATTTTAAAAAAACAAATATTTTCTAATATCAATAGGGTTATATGCTGATTGCATTTTGAAATAGAGAAGCTGACAATAGCTTCATACAGTATATCTCAAGAACTGACATTTTTAAAATTAAGAACTGAATATATCCCACGGGCAAATGTTGATGGAAATATTAGCATTAGTACAAATATATGCTGTTGACATAGCTTAAGCATGATAGCTTGGAATAACAGCTGATTCAAACTAGAGTCATCATTTTTAACTCAGTAAGGACAAATACAATCTAAAATGTAAACAAAGTATTTATAAAATAAATTCTTCTAGGAAATAAAGGAAATCATCAATCTGTTATTTTTAAGGTAGTTGTAGCTAAAAGTTATCAGAAATCTTTGTAGAATTTTCATTGCCAAATTTTAATTTCCAGATGTCGAGGTACAACAACTTGTCACCACAATCGTAGGACTGATATAATTTCGGACAGCTGTTTGTACCCTGTTTCAGTGTGACTTTTCAATTGGGCTTGGAGATTTGTGAGAAAATGCAGTGTCATTCTTACTCCCAAGTCCCCAGCCAAGTGATTATCTAGGCAGGGCAATTTCAGTTGATTTGGACCTTTCAATTTGTAAATGCTAAACTCTAGAACAATTAAATAGATGGTTTCCTGCACAAATAAATGCAGACTTATCTCTTTTGTAGCAGTAGTTAAAGCACATACCTAAAGTTGTTTTTCATTACACTTCACTATAACACTGAAATTCTGTAACCACATTATTATTCAAGAAATATATATTATACCTCCTAGGGAATATAATTTCAAACATGGAACGTTTAACAACATCAACTGCCATTATGTATCTCTCTCTTTCCCATTTATTTAAAAAAAAAAAAAAAAAAAAAAAAAAGCCCGAGCTATTGCGTTAGCTTTTGTCCATCGATCACATTATCTCCAGTTGTCTTTGTTTTGCCTCCTTCAAGCAGATGATCTAAGGATTGGATTTTCTGGATTTTCTTTGTCAAAAGGAGGAAAGAAAGAGAGAAGAATGAAAGAGAGAAAGAAGAGAGAGAGAAGAAGGAGAAGGAAAGAAGAAAAAAAAGAAAACAAAACATGAAAAATTTTATACATATAATGCTTACAAAGTAAAGAAATAGATATAATCTACATTGAATAAACCTAATATATGAGAACTGTGAATTACATATTAAAGATCACTTGGAATAACCTTTAACTACTAAATCCTATGTGCATCTAACATAGCATTCAGTTCAATTCATACTTTTCCTACGTTTTTCACTTTCTATAACCATAACAGAAATTAACACAGCCTAAAAATATATCAATTGTCTGGCCTTGAGAGACATAAGATATGATGCATTCCGTACTTCCTTTAAGACACTGATATTCCTAAATACCAGATGTGTCATCTCCATGATACTGTAAAGCTGGAGAATGTCTTGCATAGAATTTTTTTGAGCAGCAAAAACCGAGATAATTAATAGTTTCTGAAATCACTTCATAGGTTTATTTTAAGAAGAAAAGGATAGATTTTCACTTGGATATGGCATGGCACTGAACGGTGGATAATACTCCACAGAAACATCACCAATGTAGATATCAATCACCTATTTCAGTTATGTGGCGGTGTGCATTCATGAGAGAGTCCAAATTAGAACCACGTAACATGGAGAGAGAGTTGTGGACTTGCAGATTCAGTTATACATTAATAAAGCAGCTGTGATACCAATATTCCTCCTTCTTCAGAATATTCAGAAAAGAAGAAACAAACTTCATGTGACTTGTCAGCAGAGTGTTTGTTTCTAGATTCATTTTTTAAAACAATCAATTATAGATATAACTGAGTATATGATTATTTATATAATTATGTATTATAAATATTGAACAAGAGAAAATTCAGTCAATAAAAAGGAAAAACATGCTCACAACAAAAAAACAGATAAAGATAGTAATCTGAAATAAAGGAGAGCTAGTATAAATATATTAGGTTTCAATGGTCTTTACTTATTAAAAAATGCCTATTGCATTTAGAAAGATAAGCTGAAAAGAGAATGAATTGCATTCTGATGTTATTAAACGTGTTCTTCAATAGAAGAATTCCAGGGCAATCTTTCGACAGGAAGAGGGTCAAGGGTGATCGAGAGGAAGGATTTCAGGATGCCAGAATGGAAGGCACCTCGGAGGATGAACTGTAAGCCTTGCCCTGTCATTTCGCGGACACACCGAGGACCAGAGTGCTCGCCGGAACCGCCACAGGAACCAGGGCATGAGGCTCCGGCTCCGTGCTCCCCATAGACCATTACCCTGCCCTGCCTCTATTTTGAGACTTTAAATGGAACTCCCACAGTATAATCAGAGCAATAATTGTATGGCTAAGAGATTCTCTGTAAATAAAAGTATCTTCTGTATGAATACTGCTAACCTGTACTATCAATATTATTTTTTCTATTGCTATTACTTTCTTCTATTATGTAGTCCTACTCTTTCCTTGAGCTCTATTCAATAAATGTATTTCTAAGTTTTGAATGAATTTTGAATACATCTATATTTGTATACACCAATGACCAATTAAAATTTTTGAACAAATTATAATACAGTTCAGTTCCTAAATGGGACTCCAGTGTGGAGTTTCTGCAAAAAGATGCACATCAGAAACTTTATTAGAAAATATTCATGAGTTAAGTGAAATATGTTTAAAAGAAAGTCTGAATCCTGTTTAAATTCTCTTCTAATCAGAAGATTCACCTGTCCCATATGAAAGCGGAAATGTGTAACTATAGTTTGGGCATTTTGGATGAAATCACTTCTACCTGGATATGACCTCCCGTTATGGAGACTTTTTTTGGCACTACCCTCTTAAATGTTTAACCTAAAAGAAATAAAGGCTTTGACACTTCAAACAGGATATAAATGGTGCATAAAAAGGAACCACAAGGGGAAAAGGAGAATAGAGGCCCTTTGTGACCTTTATAACTTTAAGGAACGAATGTTGTCTGTAGAATCTAGCTTATTGGACCCGTAACTCTGGATTATATGCTGCAGTAATATTTCTTAAGTGGCATCAGTTACACCCATCCCTCTGAGCACTGGGTGATTAAATGCTGTGTACTTAAGCTAGTTGTTTAAAGGAATGCAATTATACTCTGTCTTCTCAGAGCTAAATTTCCTGAATGCAAATATCTCACAGAAAAATAAACAGATCTCAGATATTAGTGGGAACCATTTAAAGTTTCTTGTCAACTCCCTAAGGTTACAATGTCTTTGCCATATATAAATTATCTTATATAAAGTATCTAACGTAACAGTGATAATAATAATCCCTTTTAATTGATGACATTGCCTCATTACAGACATCTTCTATTCTTTGGAAAGTATTTAAGCGGGAAGGTGTACACTGAGGAAAAAGAACAGAAGAAAACACTTAGCAGTACATCACCGGATTACTTACAAGGTAGCCTTCCGTGGTTGTGTATCTTTACTTCCACTGCTCTTGGGATCACCTGAGTTACCTGTCCCGCGGGAGGTGCTGGGCAGGGGAGTATTAGAAGAAAAGGAACTGGGGGTACTACTGGCATTGCGAGTCCGGAATGAATCATCTGAAAGTAATACATGTACAGTCAGCCAGATGGAATATACTTAGAGAGATGTGAACCTTAGAGAAGGTTATTAAGTAACTGACTTTATTTCCCTTCTTTTAAAGTCAACTTTATTAAGGTATAATTTATATACAATAAGTTGCGCAAATTTAAGGTTCTGACATTTGTACACACCCGTGAAGCCATCACCACAATCAAGCGTGAACACATCCATCACTGGATGTTTGCTCTGCCTCCTTGTCATCTCTCCCTCCACCCCCCTCCCCAATCCAGGCAACCACAGACCTGCCTCCTGTCACTACTGATTAGTCTGCATTTTACAGGATATTGTATAAATGGAATCATACAGTATGTATGCTTTTTTGTCTGGCTTCTTTCGTGCAGCATAACTACGCTGCGATCCATCCACATCGCTACCTCATCCTTTTTATTACTGACTGGTATTCCCACTGCACATTTGTCTATCCATTCTCCTATCGACAGACATTATGATATTTTTCCAAAAATTTGTTACCTATTACAAATAGAGCTTCTATGGACAACTGTGTGCAAGTCTGTGTATGGACATATGTTTTAATTTCTCTTCAGTAAAAGTCTTGGCATGGAACTGCTGAATCACATAGTAAGTGTATATTTAACTTCATAAGAAACTGCCAAACTGCTGTCCAAAGTGATTATACCATTTTGCATTTCCAACAGCAACATATGAGAGTCCTGGAAAGTTACTCCACATCCTCACACACACTTGATGTTGTGAGTCTTTTTAGTCATTCTAGTGGGTGTGAAGTGGTATCTCCTTGTATGTGTGTGTGTGTGTGGGGGGGGTTCTCATTGCTTTAATTTGCATTTCTTAATGATTACTGATCTTAAGCATCTTTTTACTTACTTATTTGTATCTTCTTTCATGAAGTGCATGTTCAATTTTTTTCCCATTTTAAAATCAGTTGCCTGATTTGTTTTAAAGATCTTTGTATATTCTTAAAATTAAAAATAGAACTACCATATGATCCTGCAACCCAACTCCTGGGCATATATCCAGAGAAAAGCATAATTCGAAAAGATACAGGCACCCCAATGTTCATTGCAGCACTGTTTACAATAGCCAAGACATGGAAGCAACCTAAATGTCCATCAACAGAGGAATGGATAAAGAAGATGTGGTGGAATATAGAATATTACTCAGCCATAAAAAAAAGAATAAAATAATGCCATTCGCAGCAACATGTATGGACCTAGAGATTATCATAATAAGTGAAGTAAGCCAGAGAAAGATAAATATCATATGATATTGCTTATATGTGGAATCTAAAAAAAAAAAAAAAAAAAAGATACAAATGAACTTATTTCCAAAGTAGAAAGAGACTCACAGACATAGAAAACTAACTTATGGTTACCAAAGGGGAAAGGTGGGAAAAGGGGGGGAGGGATAAATTAGGAGGTTGGGATTAACACATACACCCTGCTATATAAATAATAAAATAGATAACCAACAAGGAACTACT
This sequence comes from Kogia breviceps, assembly GCF_026419965.1. Taxonomy (NCBI): domain Eukaryota; kingdom Metazoa; phylum Chordata; class Mammalia; order Artiodactyla; family Physeteridae; genus Kogia; species Kogia breviceps. Next base: position 10,325,392 of record NC_081312.1, read on the forward strand.
GTATAGCATAGGGAACTATACTCAGTATTTTGTAATAACCTATAAGGAAAGAGGACCTGTGGAAGAATACATGTATAACTGAATTGCTGTGTTGTGCACCTGAAACTAACACAATATTGTAAATCAACTATACTTCAACTTAAAAAAAAAAAAAAAGATCTTTGTATATTCTGGATACAAGTCCTTTGTCAGGTGTTTGTAACATGAATATTTTCTCCCAATCTGTGTCCTGCCTTTTATTTTTTTAATGCTCTATTTCAAAGTGCTAAAACTTTAAATTTTTATGAAGTCCAATATGTTAATTTTTTTCTTTATGGTTTGGAAAACCTTTTGTCGATTCCAAAATCACAAAGACTCCCTTCTATATTTTCTTCAGAAATATCAGAGTTTTAGCTTTTATGCTTAAGTTTAGAATACATGTTGAGTTAATTTTGTGTACAGTTGTGAGATAAGAATTGAAGTTCAGTTCTTTGGGTTTTTTACGGATATCCAATTGTTCTAGTATCATTTTAAAAAATACAATCACGTCACCTTTGTTGAAACTCAGCTGACTATGTACGTCAGGGCAGGGCACACAATCTTGAGTACTGACGCTTTAGTAGTAAATGATGAAATCAAGTAATTGACATTCTCTAACTTTATTTTTTTTCAAAATACTCAGTTCAATGAATCTGAATACACAGTAAATTTCAAAAAGACTGTCAAAATTGTTATCAGGATTGCACTGAATCTCTGGCTCAATTTAAAATGAATTGACATCATAACAATATTAAGTTTTCTAATCCATAAACAGGGTACAGCTTTCCATTTATTTATGTTTTCTTTAATTTCTTTCAGCAACATTTTGGAAGTTCTGAGTGTGCATTTAGGACACATTTTGTTAAATTTATTCCTATGCATTTAAAATCTTTGAAGTTATTTTAAATATTATCTTTAAATAGACAATTTTTTGAAGTATTAGATTTATAGAAAAATTTAGAAGAGAGTATAAAGAATTCCCACCTACCCCTTCCACCTAGTTCCCCTATTATTAACACCTTACATTTACATACTATACTTGGTACAATTAGTGAGCCAGTGATGACACATCATTATTAACAAAAATCCACAGTGTGTTTGAATTCTGTCAGTCTCACCCAATGTGTTTTTGTCTCAGGATCCCATCCAGGGCACCACAGTACACTTACTTGTCAGCTCCCCTTAGGCTCTCCTTGGCTGGGACAGTTTCTTAGCCTTTCCTTGCTTTTGATGACCTTAACAGTTTTTAGGGGTACTGGTCAAATATTTTGTAGGATGTGCCTCTACTGGAATTTGTCTGATGTTTTTCTCACAATTAGACTAGGGTTCCGGGTTTGAGGAAGAATGAGAAGAGGTAAAGTAGCATCTTCATCACATCGTGTCAAGGAGGAACACTGTGACAAATTTTTTCTCGTTATATGTGTTTTATTTATACTTCATGACAGATCACTAGAAATGGGATTTTTTTGAGGCATAGACTATTTTATAAAACTAGGATTCTTTTTGTGTGTGTGGTAACTGGGCCTCTCACTGCTGTGGCCTCTCCCGTTGCGGAGCACAGGCTCCGGACGAGCAGGCTCAGCGGCCATGGCTCACGGGCCTAGCCTCTCCGCGGCATGTGGGATCTTCCCAGACCGGGGCATGAACCCATGTCCCCTGCATTGGCAGGCGGACTCTCAACCACTGTGCCACCAGGGAAGCCCGTAAAACTAGGATTCTTGATGAACTTGACCAAACTGCTTCCAAAGGGTTCCACAAATTTTCATACCCACCCAAACTAGATACATTGCAATGTGTTTCCCTGAATCCTTACTGGAATTCCCTTTACATTTCCCCCAGTCTGTGGTGCCCACATAGCTTTGGAATGCTGAAATTGATGACTGACGGATTCATCTTAAGTAAAAAGCATCAATTAGATCTTCCGCTCTACACTTGACCTTACCTTTATTTTATTTAACACTACTCCCCCTACACCCTCTCCATGCTCCAGCCAAACAGCCTGCTGTTGCTCCCTGAAGACACAACAGTCAGCTTTTCCTTCTAACAGGTCCTCTGCATGGGACAGTATTCCACACCCATCTCTGCCTGTCAAAATCCTAGCATACCTTAAAGTTCACCTCAAATGATAATCATCCTGAAGCCCGTCTTAAGCCTCAAAAGTAAATAAAATCCCTTCTCTCTGTGAACACTTAATACATTTGTTAAGAGACATTTTGATCCCATTTTCTCTTTGTAGATCAGATATGTAATTGTATAGTGACTTTTTCCTCAGTCTGTAATTCATTAAGTAATAAATAAATAAGTAATAAGCACATTCTTCTAATCAAGAAACCTAGGAGATATTTCATTCAACCTATTCCCTCTCCCCAAAATAATACCAAAATTTTAAGATAGAATACTTCTCAAATATTTTAATAAATAATTTACCCTTATGAGAGACATGCACTTATTTAAGGCTTTGGATGTTAAGTTTTAGAATCTGCATATCATACACAAGCCTACCTTGTTTTATTGCTCTTCACTTTACTGCAGATAGAACAGAAAATGCGTTTTTTATAAATTGAAGGTTTGTGGCAACACTGGGCCCAGCAAGTCTAACAGCACCATTTTTCCAACAGCATTTGCTCGCTTCTTGTCTTCGTGTCAGATTTTGATAATTCTTACAATATTTCCAACTGTTTCATTATTATTATATTTACGGTGGTCTGTGATCAGTGATCTTTGATGTTACTATTGCAATTGTCTTGGGGCACCATGAACCACACTCACATAAGATGGCAAACTTGGGCTCGCCTGGTGGTGCAGTGGTTAAGAATCCGCCTGCCAATGCAGGGGACACAGGTTTGAGCCCTGGTCCGGGAAGATCCCACATGCCGCGGAGCAAGTAAGCCTGTGCGCCGCAACTACTGAGTCTGTGCTCTAGAGCCTGTGAGCCACAACTACTGAAGCCCGCATGTCACAGCTACTGAAGCCAATGTGCCACAACTACTGAAGCCTGCGTGCCTACAGTCCGTGCTCTGCAACAAGAGAAGCCACCGCAATAAGCCTGTGCACTGCAACGAAGAGTAGCCCCCGCTCACCGCAACTAAAGAAAGCCCACACAGCAAGGAAGATCCAACGCAGCCATAAATAAATAAATAAATAAATAAAAATAAAGTTCCCTTAAAAAAAAAAAAAGATGGCAAACTTAATCGATTTATGTTGTGTCTGTTCTGATTGCTCCACTTACTGGCCATTCCCCCATCTCTCTCCTCCTCAGGCCTCCCTGTTCCCTGAGACACAACAATATTGTGTCCAATAAAGGCCATACCTACTTGTTATGTGTTGTCTATGGCTGCTTTTACTCTGTCACACCAGAGTTGAGTAATTGTGACAGAAACCAATTGGACAACAGAGCCCAAAATATTTATCATGTGGCCCTTTACCCCTGGTATAAACTTTCAAATACATAATATTGTAACTGTTTAGCAGCATATGATCCACAGTGAAGCCCTGCTGTTTTTAACTGCCTTAAAAATTATTGCAAAAACTTTTAGTCTATGCCTCATTAGGTCTTCAGACCATGGTAAAACCTATCTTATTTTGTCCTTTTCCTCTTTTGCAAATATTGAACTCTGACTCTTGACACAGCGAAAACAAAATAGTATTGTTAAGCATCTTCTTAATTGTTAGGGAAAAGTTTAATTTCTTTGCTATTTGATAAAGATATAAATTTAGGGAAACTGCATCTAGAAATAAAGAAATGGGTCATTGAAGGAAAATCATATTTTATTAAATTTAACAATTTTTTGAAGAACTCAGATTTCTACTTACCAGTTAGTGAAATCACAGAAGTCTTCGTTAACCCTGAGACAGAAGGTGTATATGCTGCTGTAGAACTTTTACTAGAAAAGAACATGATTTAGTTAAAATACAGGAATATGCTTCTTTCAATCCCAGTCATCTAGCACTAGTCTTTGCTAATCTTTTTAAAAATGCTTTCCTCTACTTCTTATGAAACATGCTTGCTATTTTTATTTCCCATTTATTTTTTACATTCCATGCCTCACAATAATTACTTTGTCTTTAACTTAAAATAATTTCCTTAAATTTCTGCTACATCAAAATAACAGGTCTTCTATTGATGCTCAGCCAAAACAGGTAATGTGGATAAAATTTTCCTGGAAATAACTTATCTTTAGTTCTAATCTCTTTTATCCATCTTGAGATCACCCTATTGGCTAGGAACTTTAGAAGGATCTACCAATAATGTCCAAAAATATAGCTGAAAATCTAGAATAAGCTTTCTATTCAATCTTTTATAAGAAGATAAAAATAATAAAAGAAAAACATTTTTCCCATAACGTTATTTTTTTTGATCGTTTTTTTTTTTTTTCTTTTTTTTTTTTTTTTTTTTGGTATGTGGGCCTCTCACTGTTGTGGCCTCTCCCGTTGCGGAACACAGGCTCCGGACGCACAGGCTCAGTGGCCATGGCTCACGGGTCCAGCCACTCCGCGGCATGTGGGATCTTCCCAGACCGGGGCACGAACCCGCGTCCTCTGCATCGGCAGGCGGACTCTCAATCACTGCGCCACCAGGGAAGCCGATAAATAGTTTTGAAGACATTTATTTTCCCTTAAAATTACTTTGCTTGCCGCTTGATATACAGCTGTTATATACTATATGTATACAATATATATAAAATTCATGGTCAATTTATGCTGATTCTCTCCTAATCTTAACTGTTTCTAATTTTGTGTTCTGGGCCAAAAGGGAGACTACACATTCATCTACCATCAGGAGAACTCTGTTGTCACCACTTTACCACAGAAACAGGCCAGTGGCTTCTTTACGGACAGAAACAACACTAGCAGCAAACAGATGTCCACATCCATTTAGTAAATGGGGCACGTTCATACACATTTAGAAGTTGTGTGGCATAGGTGATAGAGCATAAACAATACACGGATTCCATGATGTTGTTATAAAGCATCAGGGCAGTAGTCTTCCTAGAATTCCAGGATACCTATTTCTTATGGAAATTCGTAGACTACTTTTTTTTTAACATGAAATTTTTATAGAAGATAACTTAGAAATTACTGACCTATAAAAACCTAAAAATTAATCCTGATTTTATTTAATAATATAAACATTTCACATAAAGATGTATGACTATAAAATGAAAATTAAGTCAGAACAAGACCCATATATATGCTGTCTACAAGAGACCCACTTCAGACCTAGGGATACATACAGATTGAAAGTGAGGGGATGGAAAAACATATTCCATGCAAATGAAAATCAACAGAAAGCTGGAGTAGCAATATTCATATCAGACAAAATTGACTTTAAAATAAAGAATGTTAAAAGATACAAGGAAGGACACTACATAATGATCAAGGGATCAATCCAAGAAGAAGATATAACAATTGTAAACATTTACGCACCCAACATAGGAGCACCTCAATACATAAGGCAAATGCTAACAACAGCCATAAAAGAGGAAATCGACAAGAACACAATAATCGTGCGGGACGTTAACATCCCATTTATACCAATGGACAGATCATCCAGACAGAAAATTAATAAGGAAACACAAGCCTTAAATGACACATTAGACCAGATAAACTTAATTGATAATTATAGGACATTCCATCCAAAAGCAGCAGAATACACTTTCTTCTCAAGTGCACATGGAACATTCTCCAGGAGAGATCACATCTTGGGTCACAAATCAAGCCTCAGTAAATTTAAGAAAACTGAAATCATATCAAGCATCTTTTCAGACCAAAATGCTATGAGATTAGAAATCAATTACAGGAAAAAAAACTGTAAAAAACACAAACACATAGAAGCTAAACAATATGTTATTAAATAACCGATGGATAACTGAAGAAATCAAAGAGGAAATCAAAAAATACCTAGAAACAAATGACAATGAAAACATGATGACCCAAAACCTATGGGATACAACAAAAAGCAGTTCTAAGAGGGAAGTTTATAGCAATACAATCTTACCTCAAGAAACAAGAAAAATCTCAAACAACCTAACCTTACACGTAAAGCAACTAGAGAAAGAAGAACAAGCAAAACCCAAAGTTAGTAAAAGAAAAATCATAAAAATCAGAGCAGAAGTAAACGAAATAGAAATGAAGAAAACAACAGCAAAGATCAATGAAACTAAAAGCTGGTTGTTTGAGAAGATAAACAAAATTGATAAACCTTTAGCCAGACTCATCAAGAAAAAAAAGGGAGAGGACTCAAATCAATAAAATTAGAAATGAAAAAGGAGAAGTTACAACTGACACCACAGAAATACATAAGAGACTACTACAAGCAACTATATGCCAATAAAATGGACAACCTGGAAGAAATGGAAAAATTCTTAGAAAGGTATAACTTTCCAAGACTGAACCAGGAAGAAACAGAAAATATGAACAGACCAATCACAAGTAATGAAATTGAAACTGTGATTAAAAATCTTCCAACAAACAAAAGTCTTGGACCAGTTGGCTTCACAGGTGAATTCTATCAAGCATTTAGAGAAAAGCTAACACCCAACCTCTCAAACTCTTCCAGAAAATTGCAGAGGAAGGAACACTCCCAAGCTCATTCTAAGAGGCCACCATCACCCTGACACCAAAACCAGACAAAGATAAGATATCACGAAAAAAGAAAATTATAGGCCAATATCACTGAGGAACACAGACACAAAAATCCTCAACAAAATACTAGCAAACAGAATCCAACAACACATTAAAAGGACCATACACCGTGATCAAGTGGGACTTATCCCAGAGATACTAGGATTCTTCAATATATGCAAATCAATCAATGTGATATACTATATTAACAAATTGAAGAATGAAAACCATATGATCATCTCAATAGATGCAGATAAGGCTTCTGACAAAATTCAACACCCATTTATGATAAAAACTCTCCAGAAAGTGGGCATAGAAGGAACCTACCTCAACATAATAAAGGCCATATATGACAATTCCACAGCAAACATCATTCTCAACAGTGAAAAACTAAAAGCATTTCCTTTAAGTTCAGGAACAAGACAAGGGTGTCCATTCTTGTCACTATTATTCAACATAGTTTTGGAAGTCCTAGCCACAGCAATCAGAGAAGAAAAAGGAATAAAAGGAATCCAAATTGGAAAAGAAGTAAAACTGTCACTGTTTGCAGATGACATGATACTATAATAAAGCCACCAGAAAACGAGTAGAGTTTACCAATGAATTTGGTAAAGTTGCAGGATACAAAATTAATACAAAGAAATCTCTTGCATTCCTATACACTAACAATGAAAAATCAGAAAGAGATATTAAGGAAACAATCCTATTTACCATTGCAACAAAAGAATAAAATACCTAGGAATAAACCTACCTAAGGAGACAAAAGACTTGTACTCAGAAAACTATAGGATACTGATGAAAGAAATCAAAGACGACACCAACAGATGGAGAAACATACCATGTTCTTGGACTGGAAGAATCAATACTGTGAAAATGACTATACTACCCAAAGCAAGCTACAGATTCCATGTACTCCCTATCAAATTACCAATGGCACTGTTCACAGAATTAGAACAAAAAATTTTACAATTTGTATGGAAACACAAAAGATCCTGAATAGCCAAAGCAATCTTGAGAAAGAAAAACAGAGCTGGAAGAATCAGGCTCCCTGACTTCAGACTATACTACAAAGCTACATTCATCAAGACAGTATGGTACTGGCACAAAAACAGAAAAATAAATCAATGGAACAGGATACAAAGCCCAGAGATAAACCCACACACCTATGGTCACCTAATCCATGACAAAGGAGGCAAGAATGTACAATAGAGAAAAGACAGTCTCTTCAGTAAGTGGTGCTGGAAAAACTGGACAGCTACATGTAAAAGAATAAAATTAGAACACTCCTTAACACCACACACAAAAATAAACTCAAAATGGATTAAAGACCTAAATGTAAGGCCAGACACTGTAAAACGCTTAGAGGAAAACATAGGCAGAACCCTCCGACATAAATCTCAGAAAGATCTTTTTTTTGACCCACCTCCTAGAGTATGAAAATAAAACCAAAAATAAACAAGTGGGACCTAATTAAACTTAAAAGTTTTTGCATAGCAAAGGAAACCATAAACAAAACGAAAAGACAATGCTCAGAATGAGATTAAATATTTTCAAACAAAGCAACTGACAGGGCATTAATCTCTAAAATATATAAACAGTTCATGCAGCTCAATATCAAAAAAAATACAACCCAATGAAAAAATGGACAGAAGACCTAAATAGACATTTCTCCAGAGAAGACATACAGATGGCCAAGAAACACATGAAAAGGTGCTCAACGCCACTAATTATTAAAGAGATGCAAGTCAAAACTAAAATGAGGTATCACCTCACATCAGTCCGAATGGCCGTCATCAAAAAATCTACAAACAGGGCTTCCCTGGTGGCGCAGGGGTTGAGAATCCGCCTGCCGATGCAGGGGTCACGGGTTCGTGCCCCGGTCCGGGAAGATCCCACATGCCGCGGAGCGGCTGGGCCCGTGAGCCATGGCCGCTGAGCCTGCGCGTCCGGAGCCTGCGCTCCGCAATGGGAGAGGCCACAACGGTGAGAGGCCCGCGTACCGCAAAAAAAAAAAAAAAAAAAAAAAAAAAAAAAAAAAAAAAAAAAAAAATCTACAAACAAAAATGCTGGAGAGGATGTGGAGAAAACGGAACCCTCTTATACTGTTGGTGGGAATGCAAATTGGTACAAACACTATGGAGGTTCCTCATAAAACTAAAAATAGAATTACCATAAGACCCAGCAATCCAGCTCCTGGGCATATACCTGGAGAAAACCGTAATTCAAAAAGATACATGCAGGGCTTCCCTGGTGGCACAGTGGTTGAGAGTCCACCTGCCGATGCAGGGGACACGGGTTCATGCACAGCCTGGGAAGATCCCACATGCCGCAGAGAGGCTGGGCCCGTGAGCCATGGCCGCTGAGCCTGCGCGTCCGGAGCCTGTGCTCCGCAAAGGGAGAGGTCACAACAGTGAGAGCCCCACGTACCGCAAAAAAAAAAAAAAAAAAGATACATGCACACCATTGTTCACTGCAGCACTATTTACAACAGCCAGGACATGGAAGCAACCTAAATGTCCATCAACAGAGGAATAGATAAAGAAGATGTGGTACATATATACAAAGGAATATTACTCAGCCATAAAAAGGAACAAAATAGTGCCATTTGCAGAGGCGTGGATAGACCTAGAGACTGTCATACAGAGTGAAGTAAGTCAGAAATAGAAAAAGGAACATTGTATAATATCACTTATATGTGGAATCTAGAAAAGTGGTACAGATGAACTTATTTGCAAAGCAGAAACAGAGACACAGATGTGTCTGTGAACAAACTTATGGATACCAATGGGGAAGGGAGGTCGGGATGCATTGGGAGATTAGGGATTGACATAAACACAGTACTATGTATAAAATAACACAGGGAACTCTACTCAATGCTCTGTGGTGACTTAAATGGGAAGGAAATCTAAAAAAGAGGGGATATATGTATATGTATAACTGATTCACTTTGCTGTACAGCTGAAACTAACACAACATTGTAAAGCAACTATACTCCAATAAAATTAATTAAAAAATAAAATAGAATAAAAATTAAGCCAGAATGTGAGTAGCTGACAGATCATACCCAGCACACTTGTCTAAGTTGCCATATTTTGCATGAAAAGCTTGATTATTAAAAGACTGGCTTCGAATCAATTTGGATTTCTTGATTTCTTTGCCTAGAGTAACAAGCAAAAGGAAAATGCAATTGTTTAGTTCATCAGTTCATCCTTAGCTGCCCCAACCCCATTTCCTCTCCAACTCCCACAATTTTCAGTAAAACACTGACAGATGTAGCTTCCTTTCCTTAGCTTGACCTGACTAGTGTATCTCTTACCCCTACTGCCCATTAAAAACCACCAAAACAACCAACAGTAAAAGGCAAAAGGTGCCTTCAAATAATATATCTCATCTCATGGAGTGACTTCCCTGTAATTATTGTTTAGGAAAGGAAAAAAGGAGACACAAAAACAAGTTTCTTACTTGTGGATGGGGTGCCAGAAGAGGGTCCAGGGACAGAAATGGGGATGTTCTTGGGCAGAGTTGTTGGTGTCTTGGTGTCTCTACCTAAAACAAACTCTGATTTAAGTGCTATAATTTCATCTGAGTTCTTATTAATCTCCATACACATACAAGGCAATGCAGAGAATATGAATCACTATCCCTAGTGAAGCAACACTCTTTTCCAAATCTTACTTTTTATATATTTAAATATTTCAATCTCAGTTATTCAGTGATCAATTTCACAATCTTATTGCTGTTACAAAACTTCAAACTTTCCTTTGAAGGATCTGAACCTCCACATTGATCCTCACCATTTATTCATGTACTCCTAAATCTATATCACAATTAGCAGCCAATTTTTGAAAACAACTTTGATAAATGAAAGAAGGTGAAGTGATTTTTCATATTAAATTAAAAACTAAGCATGGTCTCTCAGCACGCTAGGATGCAACATCAGTTGGGTACCTTGGTGATAAAGACATGCGAAAACTACTTACGTTTCTTTTCAAAGGTTTTATCACTCATGGGCCTTCCATCGTTTTGTTGCTTTTCTTTTTCTAATTGTTCCTAGTAATAAAACAGTATCTTAGCATTAAAGGTAAGCATTAGATTTAGAAAATTGTTCTAATCAGAAATTACTCTAAGCTTTACAGGTACAGATACAGTTCACAAAAATATGTAACAGAAGTAATTTATTTTTCCAAATTAGTGTCTAAAGAAGTCAAAGTTCTTTCAGATTTGTGTTTTTTTAAACATCTACAGAATTGTGCCCTTGGAGGCTTGTCAAACTAAAACAATGAGTTTAGTATCATTGTTGTGATGAGCCATTAATTTCTACAATGTATTTACTAATTATCATCAGCAAAATGTGTTACTACTGGCCCTTTCCATTTCTGACTGATACATGGCAAAATCATGTTCTTCTTTTAAAAGACTGAGAGAAAAAGAAATGATCTTTTAGATATTATTTAAATGTTCCATTGAAGTATAATACACATAGAGAAAGTGCACAAATATAAGTGTACAGTTCAATAAATTTTCCCGAAGTGAACACACCCATATAAACAGCTCCCAGACCAAGAAACAAAATGTTACCCAAACTCAAAGAGTTCTTTATCCCAACAGAATAGCCAAGAAAAATCAATAAACATATCAAGTTCTGAACAAACATGGCATAACCGACATGTACAGTACACTACAATCAACACTGGAGAACATACATTATTTTCAAGTGCATGTAAAATAAAAAGGCAGAGAAAATAGACAAGATAAAAAATTTTCCACATAGAACTGGACTGCATAAAAAACTATTAAATAAAAATTCTAAAACTGAAAATAAAACATGAAAAACTGAAAAATATCACTAAGTGAGCTTAACAGTAGTGTTACCTGCTTCATCTTTTCCTCTACTATCTCGATCATATTAATCACAGTTGTCTTGAAGTTCTTGTCTGCTAACTCTAATATCAGGATCATCTGTGGATCTTTTTCTATTCTCTGATTTTTGCCTTGGGCTTAAGTCATTAAGTCCTAAAATTTTTTAGAGTCTGCTTATTCTCTACATCTTCTACCACTGGCAATCCTGAACTCTAAACTTTGGCTTAGATTGCTGAAATAATGCAATTTGCTTTTCAGAGGATTTCCATTAAAGTTTTTAATCTCACAGCATAATTCTCTGCAGAAAAATAGACAATATAAAAAAATCAGAATTTTAGAACTGACAAATAGAGTAATGGAAAATTTTAAATCAGTGGAGAGGCTCAGCAGCCAAATGTAGAGGGCAGAAAAAGAACTGGTGACACTGAAGATGGATCAACAGAAATTATTCACTCTGAGTAGCAGAGTTTAAGTAAGAAAAAAAAAGAAAGAAAGAACAAAGCCTCATGGACCTGTGGGATAATATCCAAAGATTTAACATATGTGCAATTGGAGACCCAGAGGTATAAGAGTGAGGAACTGGGACAGAACATATATTGAAATAAATAATGGCTCAAACCTTCCCAAATTTGGGAAATGATACATATTTACAGATTCAAGAAGCTCAGCAAATCCAAGACAGAACAAATTTGAAGCTAATCATGCCTAAAAACATCACAAGCAAACTGCTAAAGACAAAAAAGAAAAGAAAAAATCTTGGAAGTAGCCAGAGAAGAATAATAATTATATAGAGAGTAATAGTAATTATTATTCTATATAATAATATAATAATTATATAGAGAAGAATAATAATTCTTATTATTATTTATATATTATTTATAATTATTATATAATTATTATTATATAATAATTATTATTCTTGAATAGTAATTCAAATGAGAACAGATATTTTATCAGATGCTATGGAGACCACAACACAGACAGAAACTCTTCTTAAAGTACAGTATAAAAAAGGCTGTAAACCCAGAATTCTGTATCCAATAAAAATATCCTTTAGAGAGAAAGGCACAAATAAGAAATTTTAGATAAAGGAAAACGAAGATAACTTGTTACAAAATACTTGCACTCTGAGAACTTCCAAAGAAAGTTCTTCAGGCTGAAGGGAAAAATAAGTGGGAAATTTGGGTCCTAAGCAATGAATGAAGAGCACTGGAAATGGTAAACATCTGAGTAAACACACAGGTTTACTCTCTTAAGTTCTTCAAGATACATATGACAACTTAAAGCAAAAATTATCACACTGACTGGTGGGATTTTCAGTGCAGATGTAATTCACATGACAAGTGTAACATAAAGAACAGTATAGAGCAGGTAAAGGGTTCTGTATCACTGTTAAAAAAAAGTGGTACAATATTAACAATAAGAAGACTATAAAAGGTTAGGTATGTCTGCTGTAATCTGTAGAAAAAACACCAAAAAGCAATTCAAAAAAAGGGTGGGGGGTGAAGAGACAGAGAGAAACACCAATCACTAAGATAAAAATGTAACAGGGGGTTATCACCATAGATTCTATATACATTAGAAGGATAATATAAGAATATTATAAACAATATATGCCAACAAATTTGACAGCTTAGATGACACGGACAAATTGGGGGGGGGGGAAGCAACTTATCAAATTGACAAAAAAGAAAGAAAATCTGAATAGTTTTATAGCTATTAAAATAATTGAATGAATTATCAAAATCCTTCCAAAATGAAAACTTTGAGTCTTGATAGTTTCACTAGTGAATTCTATCAAACACTCAAGGAAAAAAAAAAAAAAAAAAATTTTACACAAAATTTGTCAGAAAATAGAGGAAGTGGTAATACTATCCATCTCATTTTATGAGGCCAGAATAACTCCAATACCAAATTTAAAAGACCCAAGAAATGACCCCAATAATTATAAACCAGTTTCCACTATGAATTTATGAATACAAAGGCAAAATTCCTTTAAATAAATTAGCCAAGCATCCAACAGCAGAGAAAAGGACAATATATTATCACCAAATAGAGTTTATCCCCAAAATATAAAATCGGTTTACCATTTGAAAAATCAATGTAACTCAGTGTTTTAACACAATGAAAGTAGAAAAATAAATATTTCAGGAAATGCAGAAAAAGCATCTGGCAAAATTCAACAATCATTCATACAAACTCTCAGCAGACTAGGAATAGAAGCGATAAAGGGCATCTATATAAAACCTATTGATAACACCATACCTAATGATGAAAGATTGAACTGCTTCCCTCTAAGATCAGTAAAAAGACAAAGATGGCTACTTGCATCACTTTTATTAGTCAGAGGTCTCTTATTATACTAGAGCTCCTGGACCTTTTAATATGACAAAAAGAAAGAAATAAAAGGCACAAACACTGAACAGGAAGAAGTAATCCTACTGTACTAAAAGATGACAAAATGGCTCAGGTAGACTGTCCTATTAAATCTAAAAACCAACTTCTACAACAAATAAGCAAACTTAGCACATTTTTAAAACACAAGGTTAATATACAAAAATCAATAGTATTCTTAAACTCCAGCAACAAAAAACTGGAAAGTAAAACTTTAAATTACAATTCCATTTACAATACCAAGACACATAATATACTAGAAATAAGTCTAACAAAAGACTGCCTTGAACTCTACACTTAACTCTACCAAAACTAAGTAAAGAAGACTAAATAAATGAAGTGGTAGACAATGTTCATGGATTGGAAGACTTATATTGTTAAGACGACAATTCTCCAAATTGACCTACAGATCAATGCTAATTAACACAATCCTAACTAAAATTCCAGCAGGCTTTTTGTAGAATTGATAAACTGATTCTAAACATTGTATAAAGATGAAAAGGGCCTCTACTGGCCAAAGCAATTTTTTTAAAAGTTGGAAAAGTTACCCTACCTGATTTTAAGAATTACTATAAAGTTACAGTGATCAAGATAGTTTGGAATTGCCAAAAAGATAAACCTATAAATCACTGCAACAGAATGGGAGTCAAGAAACAGACATATGTATATATGGACAATTGATTTTTTTTTTAAAAGGTGTTAAGGCAATTTAATGGGGAAAGTAAAGTTTTTAATAAATGGCATTAGAATAATTGCTCATTGAGATGGAAAAAATAAACATATATAAAAATTAACTTGAAATGAATCATAGACCTATATGTAAAACCTAAAACTAAAATTACTAGAAGAAAACATAGGAAAAAGTCTTTATAATTTGGGGATAGAAAAAAGATTCTTAGAACAAAAAAGCATGAACTATGCTAAAAGAAAAAAAGGATAAGTTGGACTTCATCAAAATTAAAAACTTCTTCTCTTCCAAAGACACCATTAAGCACAGACTCCAAGAAAATATTCATAAAATGTATCTCTGACAAAGGAGTTGTATTCAGAGTTTATAAAGAACTCTCACAACTCAATAAGAAGATAAACAAAAACCAGTTTAAAATCTGAAAAGAGACTTCATCAACTAAGATATAAGCATGGCCAATACACAAAGGAAAAGATGCTCAGCCTCCTTAGGCATCAGGCATAAGCAATTTGAGATAACATTACATACCCACCCTCTCGAACATTAGAGAGGATACGGGGTAACGGAAGCTCTCCACCACATACCATATGATCCAGCCATTCCATTCCTAAGTTATTTCCCCAAGAGAAATGAAACCTTATGTCCACTCAAAGACTTCTTCACTAATGTTTCCAAGCTAGAAGTAACCCAAATGTCCATTAAGATGTAGATAAACACATTGTGGTACATCTGTAGTATGGACTACTACTCAGGGATAAAAAGGAATGACCTCTTTATATGCACAAAAACATGGATGAATCTCAAAGTAATCATGCTGATGGAAAGAAGCATGACCCAAAAAGGTACTAACATATGATTCAATTTATATAAATTCTAAAAAATGCAAACTAATTTACAGTGACAGAAACTAGATTAGTGGTTGCTAGGGACTAGAGTAGAAGATGTGAATCACAAAGGGGGCACAAGGAAATTTTTGAAGGAATGGCAACGTTTGGTATTTTATATTCTGGTTTCATGGATATGTCTATATGTCAAAATTCGCCAAATTGCACACTTTAAGTATTTGCAGTTAATCATAAGTCAATTATACTTCAATAAGGTAGTTTTTTTTTTTTAAGGCTCTCAAATGTAATTTTCCTTACAATTCATAAAAGAACATATTTCAAAAGGTCAGGATTCTTCTTTAGTCATTTAGGGAAAATAAAAGTAGTATGAAACTAAAAGAAATTATTAAATAGATTTAATAACAAAGCACAGTTAATACTGGTCAGAAAAGAGTACGTGTGTGTGCGTGTGAAAACATACCATTTCCAAAAGAAGTAGCTCCTCTCTTTCTTTCTCTTGATCCAACAAATCTTTTTCATAAAATTTTTTCTGAAACTAAGTTTAAAGTTTAAAATGAAATTGTGAAACATTAATGATGAGTCTCTGCCAATTTTTAAATATTCCTTTCAACATAAGGTAAAGAGAGTGTACTCACAGCATCCATGGACATTTCCATTCTGTCCAACTCTAACACAGTCTGCAAAGAAAATGTTTTAAATTATTCAACAGTAATTAAATTAAATCAACTAATCATTTCTCAGAAAGACTCCTTTTTCCAGAGGGAGGATCAAAGAAGAGACTTCTCCACTACGTGAAAGGCTAAATTAGAAAGTCTCTAAAGTTCTTCCCAACTCTACATTGTGTTTTTAATCAACCTCTATATATTAACACCAGGTTCCACTTAAACTTTTAAAAGTTTTTCAACTTAAGAAAAGCAAGTGTAGGGCTTCCCTGGTGGCACAGTAGTTAAGAATCCACCTGCCAATGCAGGGGCCACAGGTTCGAGCCCTGGGCTGGGAAGATCCCACATGCCATGGAGCAACTAAGTCCGTGCGCCACAACTACTGAGCCTGCGCTCTAGAGCCCGCGAGCCACAACTACCGAAGCCCACGCGCCTAGAGCCTGTGTTCGGCAATAAGAGAAGCCACCACAATGAGAAGCCTGCACACCGCAACAAAGAGTAGGCCCCGCTCACCACAACTAGAGAAAGCCCGAGCGCAGCAACAAAGACCCAACTCAGCCAAAAATTAATTAATTAATTAATTTTTTTTAAAAAAAGAAAAGCAAGTGTAAAGGATTATTTTAAATACTAAACACATGCAATTTAGTTTCTAATAACTTCCTGTGCCACTCTTTTCTGAATCTTCAGAAATACAATATAATTTTTGAATGTTTTAAAAAAACTTTTAGCTAAATATATACAAAGCTAGATATCATTGGGCTTAATATCCTTAGTTCCTTGCCACAGAAACTTTTGATTATTATGACGTTTTAACCAATAGAAAAAACTTTACTCTGAAAGCATTCTCTTAATTTAGTATTTGTCTTTTCAGAATACATTGGTCTGAAATAAATTATTTCAATCAAACAATGGCCCATCTAATCCAGGGTTCTGTCTCTGATAGAGGACAGTACTTTTTTACAGGAGTAACTCTGATGACCAGGATAAAGTACATGTATTCATATGCCCAAAGCTATCCACTGCAAACATAATATTTATTTGAAGTTTTATTCTTATGCTGAAATTTATGAAAATGTTATAATTTATGGCATGAAATAGCCCCTTTAAATGAAATTACTTTTCATCTTAAAAAACTGACTAAACTATTTCATTTTTATCCCAAAGCTTTGAATAGCTTCCTGAGAGGTTCCCATACCAATACATCAGTTTGATAAACATTAAACTATAAAATTTTCATGGGACAGACTGACTTCCTCATGTGACATGTTCTTAAAATAAGGGCTGTACTCCAGAATAATCCATTGAAAGTTAATAATCTATCAATTTAATGATATCATTTTCTCCTATTTATAGGGTGAGCTTGAGTTACCTCTTCGGTTAATAAATTCTCTCAAAAAAGTAACTGTCTCATGTTTACTATTTTGAAAGTTAACTCCATTGCCTACACTTCTGTAATTTAACAGTAAAGACAGAAATATCTGGTAGAAACAAATGTTATGTGTATCTATATTTTTAGATTTAGATGCAGGTCCAGACTCTGGGTATTTCTGTTTATTTCAGTTAATGAAAGAAGAATTTACATTTCAGTAAAATAATATTATACTAATTAATACTACGTTATCAAATCACTTTATTAAAAAGTTCCTTATGCAACATCTGGCAATGATCTCTAGGGAAAAAAAAAAATCAAAGGACTCTTTTTTATTTTTCCTCAACATCGATACCAAGTTACTTAAGACATTAATAAATTAACTTCTCTCACTACAAATAAATGCTCAAAAACTATATGTCCTGAACTTCACATTCAGATTCATAAAAGTAATGATTTTTTTCTTTAATTTTATTTATTTTTTTATACAGCAGGTTCTTATTAGTCATCCATTAATACACATCAGTGTATATACATGTCAATCCGAATCTCCCAATTCATCACCATAAAAGTAATGATTTTAATTTGACATAACCTTATAAAGATATTAATTATATACTCAACCAAAAGGTTTTGAAGACTATAAAGTATTTTAAGGTTTGACTTCACTAACCCAAATGTTTACTGTGTTAGTGTTCCAATATTGCCAAACAATCCATATAAGATCACAGGCTAAAACAAAACAAACAAAACCCCATAAGACACAATGTTACATAATTGAAAAACGCTAGGGATCTATATTCAGCCCTGGCTCTGCCACTTACCAAGAAGATCTTAAGCAAACACTTGAACATTTCTAGGTCTAGAGTTTCTGTAAAGTCCAACAGATCACTGAAGGCCCTTCCAGCCCTTTCAGGGCTAAGTTTCTATCAAATGTGACTTTCCCAATTATACCAGCAAAGTTTTCCCAATTCTAATCATTTATAAAGAGTCTGGTGAATGAAGTACTCATTCATTATTAGCTGAACAGTATTTACTGAATACCTAAAATGTAAGCTCTCTCATAGAGCTTATTATATAACCAGTAATAAAAGATTAATGTCTCAGTGCCCTATAGAAGGAACTTTCATATCCAGTTGGAGCGCACATCAACCAAATCAGTTACTGACTCTTACTACTCTGGCAGTGATAGAAATATTTTAACATATTGCTATCCCATCAAGCTAAGATAGTGAGGCTGTGATGAACACTGCAAGAAAGGCAAATGTCGTGGCAAAAGGGACGCTTACTCTTTTCACAGTGGCCAGAACATCTTTATCTTTTTCTTGACAGAGGAGTTTTCTCACACACATTTCTAACTGTTGAAGTAGATGTTTATCTGCAGGGATCTTCAGGGTAGATTTCACTTTGGGCAACAAGTAGCAAAGTTTCATTCTGCAATAAATTGAAAGTATTAACTTGTGAGTGAATTTAATAACTAAGAATGACAGTCACATGAAATTGAAAGAAAACTCAAGCTTTAGCTAGCCTGAGAGTTAATTTTTTATGTAACAAATGTCTACGGAGGGCCTATGATGAGTCAAGCGTTCATTTTTCTGGGTGCTGAGATACCGCAGTGGATAGAACCAACAAAATTCTCTGCTGTCACAGAGCTTACATTCTAGTACACGGGTAGGGAGAGAGGATAAACAAATATGTAAACTGTCTGTCAAATAGTGGTAAATGCTGCAGAGGAAAATACAGCAGGGCAAGACAACGAAGGAGTACAAGGAGGGGGATTACAAGCTCAAAACAGGTGGTCAGAGAGGCTTTTAGTCAAGATTTCACTGAAAAGATGACATTTAAGCAAAGACTTAAAGTAAATTAGGGACTAAGGCTTGTGACTATCTAGAGAAAACCATTACAGTAAGAGCAAGTACCCCATCAGGGGAGCCTGCCTTAGAAGTTGCCCCAAATTAACAAATTGGCCAAAACAGGCAAACTGGCTAGCATGGCCAGAACAGAGCAAAAACGAAATTAGCTGGAGGCCTCAGAGTGGAAACAGGAGGCCAGTTCATCCAGGGTCTTGCAGGTCACGGTCTGGGGACTGGCTTTCATTTTGAGAGCAATGAGAAGCCATGGAGGGTTTTGCACAGTGGAGTGAAATGATGCGACTTAACGTTTGGAAAGTATCATCTGGCTACTGTATTGAGATTAGACTGTAGGTGGTCAAGGACAAAAGGGACACGGGGTGGCAGGGGGCTCTTTCAGTAATTCAGACAAGAGATGATGGTGGCTTGAACCAGAGTGGCAGCAGTGAGGTGGTGGGAAGTGGTTTGATTCTGAATATATTTTACAAGCGGCAGGATGTGCTGAGGGCTTGGAAGTGGAGTGACAGAAAGGAAGTCACGGCTCTGACCTGAGCGAGTGGCAAGACGCAATGGCTATTTACTGAGACGGAGAAGACTGCAGAAGTGCAGATGAGGAAGATGGGGATTAACTGGACAGATGAAGTCTGAGGAGCCTGTTAGATAGTCGATGGAAATCCTACGGGGCAGTTGGCTCAATGAGTCTTCTGTCCAGGGTGGATGTCCATGCTGGAGATGTGCCATCAGGACTCTTCAGCCACAGACGATACATGAGCCATGAGACTGGAGAGTCACCCAGGCAAGTGAGCGCAGTTTGAGAAGAAGAGATAAAAGGAGAGCATCGACAGCACCACCACAGTCTAAGTGGGGCTGATAAAGAAGCAACAAGCAAACGGAAGGATTCCAGACAGGTGAAAGGAAATCCAGGCAAGTATTAAAAAACCCAACCAACCAACCAACCGAACAAACAAAAAAACTTCCTAGGAAAAGGTGGTGCAGAAAATGTCCTGTTTTGCTAAGCTAAAATTCTACTGCTTTGCCAGGGCTGGTTGTCTAACTTGGGGCTTCTGTCTTCATTCATCTAAGAGCTCTCCAGATACTATTTTTTTATTTCTAGGCCAAACCTTGAGACAACTAAGTCCCATTCCTGGAGTTCCCAGGATACCTTCTCAGCTGAGCCTTCAGTTGAGGATTCTTATACAACAAAATCTGCTTTTTTTTTTTTTTGCAGTACGCAGGCCTCTCACTGTTGTGGCCTCTCCCATTGTGGAGCACAGGCTCCAGATGCGCAGGCTCAGCGGCCATGGCTCACATGCCCAGCCGCTCCACAGCATGTGGGATCTTCCCGGACCGGGGCATGAACCCATGTCCCCTGCATCGGCAGGCGGACTCTCAACCACTGTGCCACCACGGAAGCCCCAAAATCTGCTTTTTATTCAACCAAAAAGGTAAAAGAAGCTCCTCCTCTAGAATTTTCATCTCTGTACATAGCAATAATAGTCCCAAACTTATTCAGCACTCACCACGGATACTGCTAAGCATGGTAATGCTTTCTCTAATTAAGGGGTCCCAATACCCCAGAAAGAATTATTTTCATTTCTGGCAGCTGAAGAGGAGGCTCCTTTGAATACCAATAGTCTTTTTCTAGCCTTGGTATTGTCTAGACTCAATGAATACAAATTTTAAACATTCACTAAGGAAAAACAATCAACAGTCCATGCACACTTCATTCTTTATAACCCAAGGCAGATCTAGAAAACATACATTCAACAGAAGCTACAGAAGCCTTAGCAGTGATTAGGGATCATAGTTCTCAGGTAAACTAAATTTTTATGTACACAACCTCAAGTATTTATTCCTCAACACCCCATGAATTAAGTACCAAGGAAACTGATGCACAGAGAGGTTTTGTAAGTTGCCCAGACACATAGCTGGTGTAGAGCTGGAAATCAGCTCAGGGATTATGGCTCCAAAAACTCTCCTCCTACCCTGCATGGTCCTGCCACTCTCGCCTGTAATGGCTTTCATTCTACCTGCACATTTCTGAAAGTGTTGAGCAAAGGCTTTCGTATCCAAAAGCCAGTTAGTATACGGTGTTGCTGGACCCATTTGTTAGGCTGGCAGCTGTCCAAGCAGGAGAGTGAGAACCAAGACAAACTGCTATACGATCATCTCTTACTCAGAAAAACCACCAAAATTCATAGAGCAACATTCATCTTCATCTGGTTTTTGAATTAACAGGTTGCTTTCCCTTAGAGTCAATGTTATGCTGTTAGTCACAGTGACTCGAGTAGAGATGATTTCACTTCCTTTCAAATAATTTTTGGGAACTGCTTGATAAATGAGAACTCAACACATTGGAAGCTATTTTTCTAGAATCACAACTTCAGTTTGCAAAAGGTTAACAATGTGGCTGGATCCCTTAGTTATTTACCAAGAGGTACATTCTAAAGAATTATCAACGGGGTCTTTCAATTTACTTAAAATCACTTTAAATTTGCTTTAAATCTCAAGTCAAGGTAACCTCAGCTCTAGTTTATACAGCACAGGTAAGATGCACAAAATACTAAAGGCAATGCAGTGGTACTTTCTGTATTTTCTCACCCTAAAAATACAAAACAAAACCAATGTCTAGATGTGTTCCCTTTAAATAATGCTCACAACATTCTTAGCCTGAACTTTTCAACATCTTTTGACAATTCTTCTTGGTATATTTTCTCTCAACAGCCATGCTATCAGTCAATGCTTATTGCCTGGTCAAGTCTTCCTGTTAAAAAGTATTAAATGGTTGCATGTTGTCTACAACATACATCAGTTATTTATAAAAGAAACAAATATGTCACACAGCATGAAACTAGCATGAAGCATGGCTGGCATGTGAAAGCTCAGCAGGGAGCTCTGGAGTTCTGTTCAGGAAGTCTTGGCCAACTGACTCTGTGTCTCTTACAGATCTGAACAGATCTGAGTTCCTCAAATTCAGAACAGAGGCATAGAGCACAAATACGAAATCTAACGGCTGAGGGCTTAAAATTCTCTTCAACTCATTATGCAATATACAAATAACTCAAACAGTATGCATGTGTGCTTAATGCCACTGAATTGTACAAAATAGTTAAAATGGTAAATTTTATATTATGTATGTTTTACCACAATTTTTTTTAAAAATTAATATGCTTATTTGGGGAGGAAAAATGGCAAAATACATTTATTCTTTTTTTCAGTTTCTAAGAAAGCCATTTTCAGGCCCGTTTCATTTAATTTCACAGTTATTTAATCAACTCCAATTACCATTTACTGGATTTTGAAAATGTGAGACAGCTAAAAGACTTGGAAACAGTCTTACTTCTCTGAATAAATAGGCCTGTAAAAATGGACAGATCTTCTCCAAGCCAACTTTCAATTATTTTTTCCTTTAGTCTTAGAAGATATAGATAAATTAATCACATCTACTCAATCTTCTCTTGATGCCAATGTGTGTATCCAAGTGGCTGGAGAAGCCTGCCAGTCTGGCTGTGACTACTGCTATCAACCCAATAAACTAAAGACCTGAGACAGTGTTAAAAGATCACGCTTCCAGGTCCTACTGAGGCTCAATTAAGTCTACCAAGAATTGCAAAACAAGTATCAATTCTTCACTTGATTATTTTTAATTGACTAAGAAAATGCTTTTGCATATATTCATCACAGTAGATACATAAAAAATACAATTTTTTCAAATATTTTCTTGGATTGGTACCATACCTCACATTTGCTACTGGATCATGTGTCAGTTCAATAGCAGGTAGAAAGAAATATTTACAGAAAAATGATTTGGAAAAGATCTCTATAATAAATTCACAGGTATCCAAAAATCGGAGTCTATTCCAATAACTTTTTCCTTGGCCCAGTTCTAGAAACAACAACAAAAAATTATAAGTTTAATTTTTCCTACATAAAATTTCATGTGAAAAAATCACTAAGTCCATGACAATCTTTTTTATATCCACAATTTGTTTAGCAAAAACAAGAGATAAGGGGGAAAAAATCATATTATATACCCCCAAATTAATAGCACCTGAAAAAACAGAAAAAATGTATTAAACATTATTGCATTCAGTTCCATGAACATTTATTAAATATTGAATGAACATATCTACTATTTTTTGATTACCCACCATGCGCTAAGTACTTTATACATATTATCTCATTAAATCTTAAAAGTCAATCCAATGGGATGAGAATAAATTTATTCCTCCTAAAAGGTAAGGATACTGAGATTCAGAGAGGTTAAAGCCACAGAGCTGGAAAGTACAGAGCTAGAATTCAAATGCAGGTCTGTATAACTTCAAAATCTCTGACCAATGAAATTAACTGTTTTCTTCTCGTTTCCTTAAAAATGCTTTGAAGTAAAATCATATGTAAACACGATATCACTGAAAATAGTTCAGGTCAATGTTGAAAGGATAATTTTCTCTCCCTTATTACAGAAATGTTCAAAAGCAAAATTCTTAATATTTAAAACCAAATAGAATCTCCATTCAAAATAAAACATTCTAAAGGTCAGGTCCTACCACTAAAAAAAGGAAAACTGAATTAAAATACAGTAAGAAAAGGAAGATTAAAGTATATTGAGCATTATTTTTTCTTAAATGGAATTTTATGTACTCTAATTTTGTGAAAAGTGGTGATCTATACTTAAAATGGTAAACTCCAATAACCAGAAAAATTCCATTACCTGTCTATGCTGGATAACAGAGTTTAATAAAAGCATTAAGACACTACAGTCAAAGCAAGTACACAATAATTAACAAATTCACTAAGTATATATAGTAGTGCACCACTACTTCTAGAATTAACACTTTAACAAAAAGTTTTTTTGTCTTGATTTTAGCCCATAGCAAATTAAAATAAATTTGCATTTGTTAATTGACAATTTTTTAAGACATTATAAACCACCTCGGCTTACCAGATTCACATTAATGACTACTATCAAGTCTATTCAAGGGAACAAAACTCACATTCTGTAATATTTTAAATAGGAACATAAAACAAATTATTAGATGCAAGGATAGCCTACTTATATATCTTAGTTCCAAATTGTATTAATCAGGATAGAAACCGGGCTTTCAACAATAAATATACATATTTTAATTTCTCAAGTGTAGAAATTCACAAAAGCCAGCCCTCATTCATCACAAATCTGATTCTGTCGAAGATTTCTAAAACAAGCCAAAAAAATTAGCCTACAAAACTCAAATGCAAATATATACCAACACTGGCCTAATTATTCATGGCAAAATGATACATAATATAAGTCAGATCTAACTAAGGCCAACCAGTTTGTTTACTTTCTGTTATTCAAAATGAGAGACAATGATTACTTACGTTCAATTAATTTTTGAATGACCTCGTGTCTCTGTTCTTGTTTACGATTATAACGTAGAAAAATGCATAGAGTTCGTGAAGCAGCCTTTTGGACAGGTAACACATTCTTAAAGAAATAAGGAAGACAATTAAACCAGTCTAATAGTATATACTCTGAATAATTTGGCCCCATACATCTATTTTAAGTTATTGACTAAAAGTAAAAGCAGTATTGCCTGCCTCTCAAATCACTGTGGAAGTGTCTTCATAATTTAATGTTACCATCACTCAGGCAAATCAGCTAATCTACTATCTCACTACAAAGTTAATGCAATTTGGCAGTCATTTCCAAATCATCCAGATTTGATTTATATTTGACTCTCATTTCCTTGCCACTTCATCTTAAGTGATATTCTCCCCAAATTATATCTCAACCACCTGTGGACCTTGTCACTCATATATTCAACAAACATTTGTTAGAACATACCCTGTGTCAGGTATCTCACCAAAGATGTGCAACTTCTAAAATAAAAACTCAGAGATCCCATGACCAGGTATATGTCAGATCGCTCTGGCTTAGCTCTGCCTCTTCCACCGCAATGCCATTCTTTAAGGTTCCCGGTCCGTGACACAGATAAAGCTTAGAACCCAAGGGACACCATACCAATTACTCTTACCAGTGTTTTAAACTCCTTTGTCCTTTAAATTTCTGTCACACCACTGGGCAGAACCTTAATTCTAAATGAATTCAACCATTCATCTTTACTAGATTTGGGTTCAAACGATGTAGTAGAGAAAAATCTCTCAATCAGATATACTGTATCCAGTATAAATTCATGTTCACCATCTTGACTTACATATAAATATTATAACATTCAATTCTTGACGATTCAGACTATTATACTAGGATCCTTGAAATTCAAGTAGGAAAAACTATACATTGCTCAGAGACTACTGCCTGCTACCTCCTCTCATATTTTATACAAGTTATTTCCATTCTATTGAGTACCATTTCATGTGGTGCTTTTAATTGAATATAAAAAAGAATATTCACTATGAGTTAGAACAGAAAATTTAAGAAATGTACATAAACAGAAATATCAGTGGAATTATAAAAAATGAATTTTAGATAAATGAACTAAATAAAAGGATGTTACTCTTTTCTTTCATTTTGTGTATACTAATAGAATTTCAAATGCATAAACACTAGTCATTTGAAATAAAAGTAGTTTAAAATACGTATATTTTATACCTCACAGTATAAGGTAATGTCTTTTGGGCCAGAAATCAAAGATAAAGGTAATTATATCAAAACAAGTAAAAGCCAGTTTAAAGAAGTTGTGACCACTTAAGCATGCAAATAATGACTGCAATTGATTAAAACATTATTTAATATAAAATGATGAGTCTAAAAGAAAGAGACAAAACCAAAAACAAAATTCATTCATCATCATTGGAAGTGGCTACTGCACCATTTCAGAGTCTTCCTAACTCTGAAAATTGATAATTAGAGGGAAAGAAATAGAATTTACCCTCTCTTTATATTAGGAAATATATTTTAGGGTAAATAAATTACCCAGGTAGATGTTAAAAAAAAAAAAAAAAAAAAAAAGCATTTCTCCTGAGAAGAATGCCATCAACAATGTAGAAGAAAAGACAGAATTTTAAAAATCATTTTTCTTCAAGTTCTAATGAAATAAGTGATCAGGCAAGGATCATCACTGGATGCTAAAACTAATGGGTAACAGCTTGGTGGGAAACTGGGTATTCTGAGTGTTGAAGTGTCAGCTTCAGATTGGGACGCAGATCACAAGAGAGAAAACACAATTTTGCAGTAGACTAACAGAGCTGTCGCCATCTGCACAACCACTCCTAGCTCACTTACAGAGGGACAGCCGTCCAGACACAATGCAACAGAAAATACACAGCAGCATTTATGAAGTATTCTTGCCAAAAACGTTTAACCTAAGACTTGGCAAGCCCTTATCAAACCTCCAGTTTAGAAGAAATATGGAGAAGAGATAAACAAGTTAATCCATGAAGACATTCTACAGAACAACTGACTAAGTCTCTTCCTCAATTCAATGTCATGAAAAAGTGGGGAAGGGCGAAGAGGGAATCTGTTCTGGATTAAAAGAGAACTAAGAGATGTAACCACCTAAGGCAATGTATAGATCTTAGTTGGATCTTATATGGAATAAAACAACTGTCACACATATTTGAGGCATAATTGGTAAATTTTAATATGAACTTTAAATGATATTAAAGATAATTGTTCATTTTGTCAAATGTAATAATTGTATCATGTTTATATAGGGCAATGTCCTTTTTTAGAGATGAATACTGAAATGTTTAGAGATAAAAATATAATGATATCTATAATTTAAATTTTTCAGCACAATGAAATAGAAAATATGTCAGAATGTTAACAACTGTTAAACCTAGGTGATGGGTGTGTGAGGGTTCATTATAGTATTTTCTCTGCCTTTCTGCGTTTTAAATTTTTTTCATAACAAAACCAGGAAAAAAAGTTAGTTTCTGTCATTCTTCTACTCAAAACCTTCCAAAGCCTTCCCCTGTATCAGAGAATACAATCTATGCTCTACATCATGGCCTTCAAGCACCTGCGTGTTGTGGGCCCAGCAACCTCTCCAGCCTCATCTCTCGCTAACAACCGCCACACGGGCTTCCTTGCAGCCCCTCACACAACCAAGCACACGCCGTATCACACCTTTGCATTCACTCTTCCCTTTGCGGGGACCACCTGTCCTTCAGACCTCCACATGGTCACTCCCTTACTTGGTCCAAGCCTCTGCACAAAGCATATTTGATCAGAGAGGGCTTTTTCCTGACCACTATATTCACAATACCATCCTACAACCCTCCATCATTTCCTTCCCCTCTACCCTGGTTTTTAGTTCCTCCTTGTACTTTTCATCCCTGGTGTACGATGTATGTATTATATGTGTTTGTTTTCTGTCTCGAATAGAATTTAAAGTTCTATGAGAACAGGTCCTTTGCCTTTTCATTCACTACTGTGTTCCTAACATCCAGAATAGTACTCAGCACATAGTAAGTGCTCAATAAATTTTGTTAAATGAATGAATATTACAACCATTAGATACAGAACTAAAAATATAATCTTTTCTCCAGTGAATATTGAAACAGAATATAAGTGTCTTTTTTGATCATGGAAAATGTGCTATAGTGAATCACGTATTTCCTTTTAAGTGTGGATTTACCTCTTTGTAAAAGAAAACATAAAGCAGATCCCTCAGTCTTGAAAGTATTTTGTTCACACTATGTTGTAAATAATTTCTCTTTCCTGATACGGGAAAGTACAAATATGGAATAATTATGTATTCTTAGCTTTCTAAACACAAAGACACCTACTAAGTAATCAGGTTGAGACAATTAAGATCAAGCTTCACAGCACATATTACCACCTGTTAATATATTTATTTTATTTTACTATTTATCACTTCCCACATGACCACCATGTAAGAATGCAAGGTCCTTTAGAGCAGAATTCTGTCTGTCTTATTCACTCCTATATCCCCAGCTCTTAGAACAGTGCCTGACACATAGCAGAGACTCAAATAAACTAACTGCTGAATACAGTAATTAATAAATTCTGCTTGATTTCCATGTGAAATTTTCTATGTGGTGTATTCATGCATTATCCTCTGAGAAGGAAGTTATTTTTGTCAATATCACTTTTTAAGATTATTACATCTATAAAATAACCTTCAACCCCTACACTTTGCTTTGATACATGAAACAAACTTCATGTAGAGGTGTTAGGTCATAAGATATATGCCATTTTTCTTTTTTTTTTTAGTTAAGTTGTAAATGACACCAATAATGTCATTTTTTTCCTCTTTGAAGCTAAACCTGATTTGGGGTTTTTGAGATGGCTACTAGATTTCATTACCTCACTTTTTTTGAGAACAATAAGAATTCAAAGTACTTTTTTAATAGTTTCTAAAACATATACATTATGTAGAACTTTTTTATACTTCAAAAAATGGTAGTAGGATGTCATATTCAATGTATAGTGAACTGAGTGTTAAACAATCCTCTCTGGAAATTTTAAGGAAAAAGGTAGACAACTTACTCTATGGGGAAATTTGAGTACAGGTCTTTGTTTTCCCCCCTACTTTGACTCTAATTTTGAGGTTATCCATAGTAGGGCATCCGTGTTTTTTGTATACATTTTATTTGTAACAAGTCACTGTTCAGGTACTATAAAAGAAAAAGAAACCAAACTAGTATTAAGGGGCTTAAGGGATACCCTTAAGGCAACAGGGCACAGCTGAGGCCATGAGACATGAAAGGTGTACATGAGAGCAAAAGGCACTTTGCAGTTGAGATCAGTGACTCCTGCCAACCTCTCCCTTGAGAAAAACGGTATCAAGCTTGCAGTGCATGTGTTTACACTTTCCCTGTGCATCCCTCTCCAGCTAGGCAGAAGCTGATGCAAAGGAGAACCAACCAGTGGGGAAGCAAAGGTAACACCCCTCCAGGCAGAAGGGCATGAACTGAGTTTGTCGTTCTATTTCAAGAATGTGGGAAAATGTTTATTGCAGCTCTATTTACGATAGCCAGGACATGGAAGAAACCTAAGTGTCCATCAACAGGTGAATGGATAAAGAAGATATGGCACATATATACAATGGAATATTACTCAGCCATAAAAAGAAATGAAACTGAGTTATTTGTAATGAGGTGGATAGACCTGGAGTCTGTCATACAGAATGAAGTAAGTCAGAAGGAGAAAAACAAATACTGTATGCTAACACATATATATGGAATCTAAGAAAAAAAAATGTCATGAAGAGATTAGTGGTAGGACAGGAATAAAACACAGACCTACTAGAGCATGGACTTGAGGATATGGGGAGGGGGAAGGGTAAGCTGTGAGGATGTGAGAGAGTGGCAGGGACATATACACACTACCAAATGTAAATTAGATAGCTAGTGGCACAGGGAGTTCACCTCCGTGCTTTGTGACCACCTAGAGGGGTGGGATAGGGAGGGTGGGAGGGAGGGAGACTCAAGAGGGAAGAGATATGGGAACATATGTATATGTATAACTGATTCACTTTGTTGTAAAGGAGAAACTAACACACTATTGTAAAACAGTTATACTCCAATAAAGATGTTTTAAAAAAAAAAGAATGTGGAGAATTTGGTTAATTCCAAAACTGGAGCAAGTTCAAGAGAAAATCAGATAACAGGTATTGGGCTCACATTTGTCTTCATGATTGTGAACATTCTTTGCAAGAAACGATAATAAATCTGATCACTTGATATGATGTGCGGCAGACAGGCGTATTTCTGGAGCAGCTTCTCGTGAGTTCTCCACTTTAAAGAGGCTGCAGCTCGCTGCTCAGCAGCTGTGAGAGCTGGAATCAAGTCAGGGAGAGATGATAACTAAAGAAGAAAACACATCAAGAGAATCAAAGATAATTAAAGAAATCAGCTTCAGCACTCAGCCAAATTATTCAGTCTTACAATACCCTGGGTAGGGGGAACTCTTAATCTTTTCTGAAATTAGGAGGCATCTTAGTTGTCACAGGGAGGTAAATATTTAGTAAAATCAAATACTTTAAAAAAAATCTATAAATAAAATTTATGATTACTGGAAACAAAATTTTGAAAGAGACTGGGATTCACAACGCTTCTAAAGTAAAATGTATTCTATTCCACTATCAGCAAACTTTGACCTTCTAAATTCCTACCCTTCTGTCATCAACAGTTGCTATTCTTTGCAGTAATAATAAATGCTAATAAGAACGGAAAATATGAACGTAAACTCCAAGGACAATAAATAAGGATTGTGGTAATGTAAGAATGGTAGAGGACAAATGTAAAATAGATAGCTAGTAGGAAGCAGCTGCATCTCATGGGGAGATCAGCTCCGTGCTTTGTGACCACCTAGAGGGGTGGGATAGGGAGGGTGGGAGGGAGGGAGACGCGAGAGGGAGGGGATATGGTGATATATGTATATGTATAGCTGATTCACTTTGTTAAATAGCAGAAACTAACACACCACTGTAAAGCAATTATACTCCAATAAAGATGTTTAAAAAAAAAAAAGGGGAATGGTAGAGGAAATTCAAGCTGTTCAAACTCTAGCAGACATTTACTGAGCACCTACTATGTGGCAAGCACTATTTTAAATGTTTTTCATACACTCTTCTGTTGATTCCTCACAACAACACTGCAGAGTAAAGTAGGCCATATAACGTCTAGAAACTTTTTTGATACATGGGATTTACCTTATTTTCTTGAACACTGCTTTCTCCACCAGTAGACATAAGTTCCAGGATTTCTGGAAGATGATCTATGAGAGCATCTAGTACCTTTTAACAGAGATATTGATTACTCTTCTTGTGATGGCTATGTTTTTCTAATCTTAGATTAATTAACATGCCAATTTCTACACAGAAATAGTATGAGTTACCAAACAGCATTTTGGGGGTTTCTATTTTCTTGCTCTGTCACCTTCTTGCTGCAAAGTCTTAGAAACAAAATCAGGTACCTTGATCAAAGTACCTTTGAAAAGAGATGAGTATGTCTGCCTCTTGATAATATTCAAATCATCTAGATCTATGACAGCCTGACAACATGCTCAAAACTGTCTCCCAACTTTTTAAAAGCAGTTTAAGTCAGACGACACCATCAGTGATGTCTAATGTTGAGGAGTTGAGCTTTGGCAAGCTAGCAGTCATTTGGGTGAATAGGATATAGTAGATAAAGCATCAAAATAAAGTATTCCAAGGCCTCCACAAGTATACTCCCCAAACAATGCTAAGAGAAATAAAAAGATATAAAATGTGATATAACATATGATCACAATTGTGTAAAATTTTAAAAACTTTATATAGAAAAAATAGAAAATGAAAAAATATAAGACAATAGAAACAGTGATCAGAACTAAAAGTATTCTTTTGTCTGTCTACTTTTTGGCCTTTCCAAAATTTTCCGTAACAAACATATATACATATATATTTTAAAACCTACTATTTTTAAAAGATATTCCCAATTTCTAGTCTATGATACAGTGGCATATCGACTTGAAGCTTCTGGGGCTAGTCAGCTATTAGAATTCATGCAATTCCCAAGAAGCAGGAAAATAAAAGAAAAAAGGCATTGATATATTCAAACTTAATATAACAGAAGTAAAAAGCAAAGAGTAAGAAGATATTACCTCCAATGATTCATCTTGTAATAATGTTATTAGTTCTTTATGTATTAAATACACTCCAGAATTCAGAAGTTTAGAAACCTAGAATGGAGCAATAAAGTCTCTCAGACTTGAGACTACTAGACATATAAAGGTTATAAAAACAATTTTTAAAAAAGTAATCCCTGTTAGATTTTCTTCTAAAATGAGACTTGTTTACAACACAACTATAAAATTAGATTTCTAGAAAAATTACTTGCATACGTAAGCTTTTCAGTCTGCTTCCTAACACGCTGGAGTGTGTGAACATATGAGGGTCGGGAGCATAGAAGAATGCATTTATCAGTCATAACTTCCCTCTCACGAGCACCAAGAAGCTCATGGATGCCTGTAGTTCATATTTTAAAGTCTTAGAGCAGCCAACAGGGTCTTTCAAGGGAGCCCAGCCATGGAAGCATTCATCTCGGTTCACAGCTCCCAGAGGGGGCAAATTCTACTGAAGGCCAGTAGCCACATAGGGATAGAGAAAACTCCTAAGCAAGCAAAACTTCGAAGACGTTTCCCATCAAAGACTTCAATCAGCAAGAGAGGAGTTGGCAGTTGGGAGAATCTAGACTAAACCAACTCCTTTGTGAACTGTTTTTTTTTTTTTTTTTCCCTCTAGACAAGCAACAGTAAAAATCTGCAATGGTAGATTCACCAGTTTCTACTTCACCTTTAAGTTTTTGGGGTTTTTTTCCCACATACTGGGTTTCCGAGTAAGGTTTTACTTGAAAAAGGGGTTCCTAGACAAAGAAGGTGTTTTAAAAGTCTCTGTTCTACAGGGTTGTTTTTGACTTTTTGAAAGTATTTTCAAAATATTATTTTTCTGAAAAACAAGAATAAACTCAGAAAATACTAAAGTAATTATCAGAATCCAACAATAACACTGTTAAGGAAATTTAAATCCACCAGTGGATTTTCATTATTTAAAAGGACAAACCTAGACTAACCATTCATTTATGTAGTCAAGTATCATCTTAACCTACCTACATGGTATGATTATAAGAATACAAAAATTAGCCACCCAGCAAATAGATAAATCAATGATTTCCAAACTCACTTCTATTGGTGAAATATTTTTGTGTACATATTTCAATCTTTTTTCCTATGGTGCTAGCACATTATGTCCGCTTATGGTGGTCATAAATAAAATGAAATATTAAAGGCATGAGATAAACATAAATAGAAATTCTCATATTGCATAAATATTGCTTTTCTCAGACTCCAATCTCATGCAGTCATCTCTGGAGACCACCAATCTGGACAAATACAAGCGTGCATGGTAACCATGCCTAAATGCCCACTTAATACATATTAGAGACAAGTAGTTCACTCAGCCAGCCAGTGCCCTCTGCCTTCTCTCCTCCTCCAAAAGCATATTCCTATATGCATATTTACAAAGATGATTTAATTGTTCAACACTGAATTATTTTAATTAATTATACCATTTAAAGGGAATATTTTCTGGACTTTGCACAATGAACATTTATTTCATTCACACAAGAAAAAAAAAATGTTATTCAAAAGAAGCAAAGCCTATCACTCAATAGCCGAGAGTCTTAAGTAACATTTCTAACGCTGCTATGGATATCCTGCACACTTTCAGCTAATCTGACAATGCTCTGAACACAGTGCAAGGAAGAGGATGAAATATTCTCACTGAGAATAAGAATATTTATTATACCTCTCATAAAGGAAGGAAATATTTTATTAACCCACACAGATATTTTTATGTGACATTCCTAAAGTTGGCAAGTTATACGTTATACATGTTTACTGCAATTATAGCAACATGCACTTACTGCAATCACTCGAGAAACATGCCCTAAATTTCAACCTCAAGGGTTAAGAAGTTAATTATATTCACCATAAAGTTTAAATTCACTTTTGCTCTTACAATGTGGAGAGTTGTTGTAACAGCTGAAGCTAAAAGCTGTGCTCACGAAACATGATCCGTTTGCAATAAAAACCATAAATTTAAATAATCTATCTCTCAATTTTCCATTTGTACTCACGTTCTTAAGTTTAGGTGTAGAGCTAAATATAAACATTATAAAGCATATAAAAACTGATTTTACTTCCAGATCTGTAACAGCCACATCCATACCACAATATCTGGCTTAAAGGAAGGATTTACTAGAGATATATTGAACGAATGGATTAATACCTGCTAAACGAATATAATGTATTTATGTAAATGAATTCTGTGTAACATTCTAAACAGAATTACGGGAATTTTTCAATATTTAGGACTAGAATATGAGAGCGATATGGAGCCTGTATCTTTTAATAAATCTGTAAACAGATGTGTACAAAATATCAAAAAATCATCTACTACATGTAGGTAGAATTAACAACAAATGTAAAGTGGTATCACTTTTTCAGACTTACTTCATAAAAGCAAATAGCAATAGTGTATCTGACTGGTACTTCAGGGTCATGACAAAGGCAGAAGAATGTAGAATAGAGATCCATGTGGAAATTTTTAGGATCAACAAAAACAATCATGGCCTGGTGGAGGTGGGAGGGAGAAGATGAGTGGGAAGGAGAGAAAAACATGCATCAAAACCTCTTATTATAATCATATCACTTAAACTGAATCATGTCCTCTGAATCATAATTTAGTTAGAAACCATACTTGGAAGATCCAAATGCATGCATATAATTCTAATATATATACTTACACAGAGATAAATATAAATTAACCAATATACACCAGACATAATGTGAAGTAGCAAGTGTCAAATACGGCAATATTTTTCTATGCAATCTATTCACATGTTTTTAAGTTAAAATTAAAATGTTTAGCCAATACAAGTGTATAATTTATTACCGGAAAGTTATAAGCACAGTTCTTCCGTACTGAAATATATTTCTTCTCCTGCTCTAAGATTTGGGGTGGAATCTGGTTTTCATTGTGTCCATTTTCCTGTTGCAAACCCAATGTACAAAGTTTCTTATAAAACTCCAAAAATCTCAAGTGTTGATCTGGAGTAAATATTCCTAAAACAAATGCAAAACCTTTGCTCAACATTTTAATTGAAAACAATAATTAAAAAGGGAAAAGCAAAGTGAAATAAAAATAATTGGAACCAAATATTTAAATAAATGGTTGGAAATCATAAATAAAAGCCACAATGAGAAAAGAATAACTATTGTGAAGAAATCTAATGGTTCTTCACCTTATGTTAATTTTAATAATATTTTCATTTTAATTTTGATAGTATAAAACTATGCAATGCAGGAATTACACCTGCATTAATTTCTGCAGCATGTACCATTGTATATACCACTAATGAGTCACTACAATAATAATATGGCAGCCATTATTGCTATTTACTTACGGTAAATATTCTAAAGTTGCCTACAGAAAAGACATGCACATATGTCTGCAGAGAAGGAGCTTAAAAATGGAATCTGAGAGAATTCCCTGGCGGTCCAGTGGTTAAGACTTGGCACTTTCACTGCCGTGGGCCCAGGTTCAATCCCTGGTCGGGAAACTAAGAACCCAAAAGCGGTAAGGCGCAGCCAGAAAAAAAAAAAGGAATCTGAAAGATGGCGAAGTAAACTCAAAATAATTTTGATCAATGGAATGGACTGGTTCCACATTCATATACCGTCTTAGGAAGCTAGTAACTCAACATATATTGCAATACTTTTTTTCAACAGTCTATTAAAAGTCCACAATCTGCACAAAAATATGTTTTTCTATGCTAGATTGTTATAATTTAATTAACGCTTACATTATTTTAGTAAGCTAAGAACTGAGTAATATGTTCAGAATGCCAAGAGTTACAGGTATTATTCTGCATTCTAAGCTGAACTGCTCATGTGATATATTAATTATTCTACAAAAAGTTAATAAGAGTATACTTACTATGCAAAATAGTTAACATACCTGAGCTTCTATTATCATTTACCAATACATAAAGATAAAATATTCAGAAATTTAAAAGGCTATGCCTACTTCACTCTGCCATTGTTTTTTTTTCTTAATAAGTTTATTTTATTTAGTTATTTATTTTTGGCTGCATTGGGTCTTCATTGCTGTGCATGGGCTTTCTCTAGCTGCAGCGAGTGGGGGCTACTCTTCACTGTGGTGCACAGGCTTCTCATTACAGTGTCTTCTCTTGTTGCACAGCAGGGACTCTAGGTGTGCGGGCTTCAGTAGCTGTGGCACGTGGGCTCAGCAGTTGTGGCTTGCGGGCTCTAGAGCACAGATTCAGTAGTTGTGGCGCATGGGCTTAGTTGCTCCGTGGCATGTGGTATCTTCCCGGACCACGGCTCGAACCCATGTCGCCTGCATTAGTAGGCAGATTCTTAACCACTACGTCACCAGGGAATCCCCTGCCATTGTTCTTTCATATAGGTTCTACTATGAAAAAGTCATTTCTAACTGTTCTAAATTATGTTATCAAAATTCTAAGATCTCTTAAGATTTTACACACTTAAAGGGTAGGCTTTACAACTGAAGAGCTAAAGTTTAGTGGCTAAGGTAAAAGAAAAGGGAAAAATTATCTATAATCTTGACATTCTTAGGACATATCATACCATATAGTCCATGGCATAGTTTTCCTAAATGGAAAGATAAGGAAATAAGAATTGATTCATCTGCCTTGAAAGATTTTTCACAAAACGATTTCACTAAGGGAAGTATAGTTTGACTTCTGTCATCTGAAAAACAAGAATAAAACATAGTTTAGATCCAATTGTCCACACTGCACATGTGGAAATTAATGCATATACACAAATTCCAGAAAGAAAAATTACTATGTTAGTCTCAGAGTAACAGAAAATATCTGAAAACAGTGATGATGGAGGGGCGACATAAAGAATAGGTAAGAGATAAGTGGGAAACATCAAAAACGTTTATGCCAGGCTAAGGGGTTTGGACTTGACACCGCAGGCCATAGGGAATAAACTATAGAGTGACTACAAATTAAAAAGCTAAGATGATTGAGGTTTTGAGTCTGAATAACTACAAGAATGCTAATACTGCTAGTATAAATAGATGAGTAGCAGGAATTCTCTTCTGCATACATCTCACACCATGCTGCATTTTGTCATTTCATTTTTGATTGAAAGTAAGTTAGCTTATATTACATTCTGTATAATGAATTTCTTCGCTTTTACTTCCTATACAACTCTTTTTTAAAAAGTGAATTCATTCTTTGAGTATGCCTGCTTAGGTCATAAGTTTCTGATATTAAAAATATTTAAGTTTTGATTCCAAATGCTCCCTGAATTTGCCACAGTTCTCTCAAACTTTCAGAAATAAACCACTACTTTATTAAGGGTCTGACAATACTAAGTAAAATCCTGTAACAGGTTTATTGGTATTATTATTATTGCTGTTATTATTATCATCACATTTCAGTACCATATCTATTGTTTTTACTATATAACATTCATTCGACATTTATTGAATTTCTCAGACAACAAGCATTAACAGAAGTAGAAAGATGAATAAAAAGTTCTCTGGGGCTTCCCTGGTGGCGCAGTGGTTGAGAGTCCGCCTGCCGATGCAGGGGATACGGGTTCGTGCCCCGGTACGGGAGGATCCCACATGCCGCGGAGCGGCTGGGCCCGTGAGCCATGGCCGCTGAGCCTGCGCGTCCGGAGCCTGTGCCCCGCAACGGGAGAGGCCACAACAGTGAGAGGCCCGCGTAATGAGAAACTCAGACCAGTAAAGAAGTCAAACACAAAAAATATCATAAGACAATGTGATCACTATTTTAATAGTTAGTATAAGGCAGGAGTCTGCAAACTATTTTTGCAAATATTCTAGGCTTTGCAGTTTATCTGTCCCAAGTATTCAACTCTGTCACTTTGGCACAAAACAGCTACAGACAATACATAAACAAATGGGGGTGGCTGTGTTCCAATAAGCTCTATTTACAAAAACTGGTGGCAGCAGGATTTGGCCTATAGGCCATAGTTTGCCAACCCCCGGTATAAAGGGATTTAGAAGATGTCAGAGAAGACACTGTTTTGAACTGGGCACTGAAAAGAAGCAGCTGGCTAGGAGAAAAATAGAGGGAAGGGTGAAAAAAGTGAACATGAAAAGGCTAGAGGTTGAAAGAATTTGGTATGCCAAGATAACAGCAAATGGGGCTGGAGCACCAGATCCCAGAGGAGTGGGAAAGAACGGGAGGAAATAAAGCCATGAATACAGGTTAGGACAGATCTGTGATAACCGAGTGTGGGGCAGGAAAAGCCCCAGATCAGAGGTGATGCCCAGGTTTCTAGTTTGGATGCCTAAGGGTGCCCCATTATTAGGACAAAGAGATTCATTTGTTCACTTATCAGATACTGCTGATTCTACTCCTCTGGTTCATCCAATGGCCTAAATTATTACTCTGTAACATCCACACATCATAATTGTCCACATTGCAATAATCTTTAAGAGGGTCTCCTAGTTCAGTTAAAATATTGTTAATCCAAAGTAATCCTACAGGGGCTTCCCTGATGGCGCAGTGGTGAAGAATCCTCCTGTCAATGCAGGGGACACGGGTTCGAGCCCTGGTCCGGGAAGATCCCACATGCTGCGGAGCAACTAAGCCCATGTGCCACGCTACTGAGCCTGTGCTCCAGAGCCCGTGAGCCACAACTGCTGAGCCCGTGCACCACAACTACTGAGCCCATGCTCTAGAGCCTGTGAGCCACAACTACTGAGCCCGTACTCCACAACAAGAGAAGCCACCACAATGAGAAGCCCGCGCACCGCAACAAAGAGTAGCCCCCCTGCTCTCCACAACTAGAGAATGCCCACACTCAGCAATGAAGACCCAATGCAGCCAAAAGTAAAATAAATAAAATAAATAAATTTAAAAACAAGAACAAAGGAATCCTACAATTACACAACAGTGTTTTGCACCTGAGTACTTGACATTTGCCCTTCCAAATTTCACCCTAACAAAATAGTTAATTTGCACTGAACTATGTCTAACATTGGTTAAGAATCTAGTCACACACTCAGTAGAGCAACTAATTTAATTGTCTTTGTGATTTGATTTGCACAACACTAAGAAACACCTCCTTACCCATTCCCACCCAAATATCCCATCCCAGATTTCTCCTCCTGTGGCCATGACATTTCCAGCATTAAAATATTAAGTAGAGGAAGCTAATTTAGATATTGCTTTAGTCAAGATCTGTCTTAGGGTCAATTAGTTGAGCAAGTTAAAAACTAGTCACCAACCCAAATTCTTAGCCCTATATACTAGTCAGTTAAATGTTGATGAAAGGAAAGAGAAGGGTAGGAAATATTCAACAACACCAGCTGCCAGGAGGGGAAAAGTGGCAGCAGAGAAGGCACCAAAAGAGAAAGGACCACAACAGAGAGAGAAGGGAAGTCTAACATTTATCATGAAAGTTAACATAAGAAACTCCATCCTGCAGCTGCCTTTACTCCTTACTAGTGATACAAAACATGGAAAAACAATGCTTTCAGAAGCAAAGATGTGTCCACATGAAGATTTACCTGTATCAAATATGTCGAGCAGATTAACCAAAGTTTCAAAAGCTGCAAGCCGCACACTGCTGCCTTCATCCCTAGAAAGTTCTATTAATTCAGGAAGCACCACACTTTTTGTAAGTTCTGTCCTGCACAATAAGCAATAGAAGAAAATAAATCAAACCAATACATTTTTATCAAGAACGTACTAAGAACAAGTCACTGAGCTAAGCGTTACAGAAAATAGGAAAAATCATAAAGATATGGCTCTTGCTGTCTGGAAGCTTGCAGTCTGGCTGGGAAAGCATGATAGTATGAATACAAGAAACATCGATAGCAATTGCATATTTACTTATGCAACTTATGGTAGTTGTTCAATATACTCATTAAGTGAATGTATTGTTCTGACAACTAACATGGTTAAACAATAAGATTGAATAAATGTTTGTTAGCCACTTGTACTCCTACTTTATGAAGTATATGCTCATTTTCTTTGCCCATTTACCATATTATAAAAGTTGAGGGGAAATAAGGCATTATGGGGGACTTAGACATAGGATACAAATATTTTCCCTTTTTCCTTAGTTCTTCTTAGCAAACTGGATTATAGGTAATTTTTTTCAGGAAATGGGTGCAGATTGCATATTGCCTAAACTAATATATTTATAAGAATATCTATCTCTTGCCTCACATGTAAATTCTGCCCCAGCCAGACATATATGGAATAGAAGTCTAAGGATCTAAGGATCTAAAGATCCTAATATCTGTACAAGTCCAGTTTTATCAGTCTAGATGCTAGTAACTACAACCTAACCCTTTCATGATGTCAAAAGGGGGTAAAATACAGGGTCAGGAATAACAAGATGAACGAAATAAGCAAGCTTGCCCAGAGAGCCATCCAGGAATCCTGGGGTCTGGCTGTGTGATACAAATCTACCCCAGTGCTGGCTATGATTTGGAGTCATCTGATGGTAGCCGTCTGCTTCAGCTTAAATACTGATGATGATTCTGAGTTCTATGGTCAGCCAGGACCGCAAAATCAATTTGAGGAACCCTCTCCTTTGTGCCTTCTCCACTGACCTGTTCTAAGGAGACTGGGTCTGGAGAAACACTGGGGACCTACTCATCTCCAGCTCTCTTTTCACAAGACAATGCCTCTAGTGTTCTGGCTTGGCCCTCCCCTACCTGCTCCCCCTTCATCAACAGACTTCCAGTCTGACAAAAGACAAAAATAAGGGCAGAGGACAAGAACCAACCATCAATCCCATTATATCTGAATTTTACAATCTGCGTCTGACAAAGGCAATAATGGGTCTGCTTTTTGTCACTATATATTAGTTTGTATTTGACATACTGTATATATCCTTTTGTGTCTGATTTATTTCTCTTAACACACTGATTTTGAGATTCATCCATGATATAATATCACATGTATCAGTACTTCATTCCTTTTTATTGCTGAATAGTATTCCATTGTACGGACATGCCACATTTTATTTTTCCATTCACCTGTGGATAGACATTTGGATTGTTCCGGTTTTAGGTAAAACAAATAAAGCTGCTATAAACTTGTGTATATAAAACAATTCTTGTTGTTGATATATATTTTCACTTCTCTTGGGTAAATAATTTATAGTAGAATAGCTGGGTCATATGGAAGATATACGTTTAACTGTTAAGTAAATGCCAATCAGTTTTCCAAAGTGGGTTCCACCATTTTACACTTCCACCAGCAGTGTATTAGAGTTCCAGCTGTTCCAAATCCTCATTAATATTTGATTCTGACAGGCTTTTTACACTACACATTCTAGTTAGTGTGTAGTAGTAGCTCACTGTGGTTTTAATTTACATTCCATTTATGACTAATGATGTTGAATACAGTTTCATGTGCTTTTTGGTCATGTGTTATATCTTCCTTTATGACATACCTGTTCAAACACACTAATCATTTATTAACTGGATTGTTTGTAAGAGTTCTGTATCATCGAGTCGTAAGAGTTCTTTATATATTCTGGATATAAGCTTGATATATGTATTGTGAGTATCAGTAGTTTTCCATTCTGGACTTGACTTGTTTTAAAGAGTAAACAGATTATTTTTTATAAAGTATAATTATCACATTTTTCTTTCATAGTTCATGACTTTTATCTAAACAATCCTTGCCTACCCCAAAGCCGCAGATATTTTCTCCTATATTTTCTTCAAGAAGTTTATAGGTTTTTTTAAATTAATTAATTTATTTATTTTTGGCTGTGTTGGGTCTTTGTTGCTGCGCTCGGGCTTTCTCTAGTTGCAGCGAGCGGGGGATACTCTTCGTTGCAATGTGCAGGCTTCTCATTGTGGTGGCTTCTCTTTGTTGCGGAGCATGGGCTCTAGGCATGCGGGCTTCAGTAGTTTTGGCACGCAGGCTCAGCAGTTGTGGCTCGAGGGCTCTAGGGTGCAGGCTCAGTAGTTGTGGCGCACGGGATTAGTTGCTCCGCAGCATGTGGTATCTTCCCAGACCAGGGCTCGAACCCGTGTCCCCTGCATTGACAGGCGGATTCTTAACCACTGCACCACCAGGGAAGTCCCAAGTTTATGGTTTTAGCTTTTATATTTAGGTTTATTATAGATTTCAAGTTAGTCATTGTGTATGGTAAGAGGCGAGAATCGATGTTCAATTTTTTTCTCTTATGAATATCCAGTTATCCCAGTATCATGTTTTGAAAAGACTTTCCTTTCCTCATTAAATTGCTTTGACACTCTATTGAAAAATCAATCCACCATAATCTGTTTCTGGATTCTCTCTTCTCTTTCACTGATACATGTCTATTCTTTTACCAACATTACATTCTTTTGATTACTGTAGTTTTATTATATCTTGAAAACAGGTCTTTGCCATTTTTTTTTAGACTGCTTTGGCTCTTCTAGATCACTTGCATTTTCATATAAATTTTAGAATCAGCTTCTACAAAACAGCACAATTTTGGTCAGGACTGCATTGAATTGCTAGATCAACTTGGGGAGAATTGACATTTTAACAATATTAACAATATTGAGTCTTCCAATTCATGGATATGGTATATATCTGTTCTTAAAAATTTCTCTCAACATTGTTTTACGGTTTTTCAGTGTAGAGTGTAGAGTTTTCAGTGTAGGTCTTGTACCTTTTTTGTTAAATTAAATAAGTGGAATTTTAAAATTTCATTTAAAAATTTCATTCAAATTTTTAAATTTAAATTTTCATTTTCTAACTATCTTTGCTAGTATACAAAAACACAATTGATTTTTGTATGTTAACCTTGTATCCTAAAACATCCTTAAATCCATTTACTATTCTAATAGCTGTTTTGTAAATTACTGAAGATTTTCCATGTAAACAGCGATGTCATCTACAAATAGAAAACATTTTACTTCTTTCTTTCAGATCTTTAGACCTTTTAGGTTTTTGTCTTCTTGCCTTATTTCAATGGCTAGAACCTCCAGTACAGATTGAATAAAAGTGATGAAAACTATCCTTGCCAGCTGTTACCATAGGGGGACAGCATTCAATATCTACCATTAAGTATGATGTTAGCTATAGGTTTTTCTTTCATACATGCCCTTTATCAAATTAAGGAAGTTTCCTTCATGAATGGATGCTGAATTTTGTCACATATTGTAATGGGAGGATTTTCAGGTTCTTATTTAGTATATCACCATAATTAGAAGTCTGATCAACTTTTTCAAAAGTATGTTCTTTCTTTCCGATCTTAGTGCTGTATGTTCTTCCCCTCTAACACTGAAGGATCATTTTGTAGATCCCAAGTCTTTTTCTTTTCTCTTTAGTCATCCCTGTACAAGGAGAAATCTATTCAGCACACTTCTTTTCTTGTAATGATTATGTA
Organism: Kogia breviceps; assembly: GCF_026419965.1. Taxonomy (NCBI): domain Eukaryota; kingdom Metazoa; phylum Chordata; class Mammalia; order Artiodactyla; family Physeteridae; genus Kogia; species Kogia breviceps. The sequence continues at coordinate 10,368,598 of NC_081312.1, forward strand.
TGACCTCTTCATAATACTATTCACTATTAATCTGATAGTCTAAGAATTGTCCTCTTTGATCCTAAACTGGTGCATAATCCATAGTGGCTTTCTAGTGTTTTACAACTTTTATTTCATATGGATATGCTAGCTTGAGAAGAATCTCTTCATTTTGCTTCCTGATCATCTTACTAATAAATAATAGTGCTCACTTCTGGTTAAAATAAAATGGTCAGTAAATCTTCCCTTGCAAGCCACAGGAAACACAAAATTACAAACCCAATTCTGTTCTGTTCTTGAGCCTCTTCCCAGCACATCTCAATCCCAAATGCCTTAGGAACATTAACTCCCAGTGCAGTAGTATCAAACCAGTACAAGTCTCTGAAGTTTTCTCTTCCTAATTCCTTTCACCTATCTCAGGGCCTCATCTAGCCTTGACTATAAGAAAATTTCTCTTGGTAACTTTCAGATCTTAACAATATTCCTAATTTTCAATGCTGAAAGAAAAAAGCCTGTGTACCTCTCTTTAGTTTTATGTAGTTATCAAAGGGAGAATAAAGAATATGAATCAGGTCTTAGTAATTTTCAGCCAGCATAACACAAAAGTCCTATAATTATGTCTTTAATAATATGTAAGAACTCAAAATTAAATAAATATTATGTAACCAAGCATTCTAACTTAACAAGTGCATTCTAACTTAACAAACTAGGTAGATTCTTTCTAGTTTTACTTTTATAAATTAATCCTTAAGCAATAATCATATATTAATTTTCAGAAGACCCATCCACTGTGTCAAAATTTCAGTGACAAAAAAAAAAACAGAATACAAAAGGACAACAGCATATTCTCCTAATAGGTTCTGATCTTGGTTAAGGGGCACAGATCGGGGCAAGACTGAATTAATTATGGTCCACAATGATCCAGAGTCAGCCTAGCCTTAGAAGACCTAACAGAAGGAAAGAAGTTGGTTCTGAGATCAAGGTTAGGGAACTGATTACTCTGTTGAAGTGTTAAGCTTCCACACAACATTTAAATCCTACTCAGCAAGGGTGGATGCAGGACAGAGGACACTACTCTACCCTCAATCTGTATGACATTCTAAAGTCTTTCTAAAGCCTTCAATACTGGCTCAGATTTTTTTTTAATTAGCAATTTTAATGGCAACAACCTGATTGTCCTTGCTTGTGAAACAAATAACAAGGAGAAATCACTGCAATTTCTAGTAAAAATGAGAGGTTCCAAAGTTTTTTGTACCAATTTAGGATACTTGAAAAAAAAAAAAAAAACTGTTTCCCAAGATGGTTTTTAGATAAAATTCCCTTTAAAATCATACTTATACCTTGACATGAGATTAGTTTTTACACGTGAAGAGAAGAGACTGCCCTATCCCTCTCCTTCCTGAGCTTCACACACTCAGAAGACAAGGAGACCTACAAAGCAGACACTGGAAGCGCAGAGCCGCACAGGAGACAAAGACTTCCACTGAGTAATTTCATCTGAAATGACCCAGTAATACAGCTGCCAGCTAAAAGATATGGTACAGCTATAGTCTGAGCATGGTATATTATATTCAAAGCATGGACAGTTTTCCCTTCCTGGATCTAGGGGTTTGGAGTGATAAGTAAGTAACTAAGGTAAAAAGGAAAGAAATTAACATTAACCCACCATACTAAACACCTTCACTTTTATCTCTTTTAATATAAACACATCAGAAGGTACTTATTATGATCATTTTTAAAGATCATATAAAGTTTAGCCCTTTAAAAGCATGCTTTCATGGAATACAGAACAGGATACACATGTCTGACAATCCAGAAATAAAACTGTGACAAAAGGAATTGAAAGTATACTTACCCAATGCCCTGAGCTATATTTTCTAATTGCCGACACATACAAGATCGAACTTCGTACTCTACATCTTGACAGAGTGATTTTACCAAGGGAAGAATTTCTCTTTTAATGCTTAGAGAGAGAGGAAAGAAACATGCAAATGGGTGAGTATTTTAGAATAATATTTTCAAAAAATTATCCTCAAAATCTTAGCTTAATAATAAACATACCTTAATACAGAACTTTATCATTTACAATGTATATTTACACATGTTATTACATTTGGATGTTAACAGCTACTTCTAAATTATGTATATGACTTAGTCTTTTTAAAATAATGGTTAATTTGTAATTGGCAACTAAAACATCTTAGCTACGATAAAAGGCTATAGGCAAGTGGACTGATTCTAGCAACCATCAACCAAAATATTTGTCAATTTTATAACTTACTCTTGTGTCATAATTACACAACATTTCATTCTTTCCACTTGGTATTTATCATCTGGGCAGAGTGTAGCATATAAATTATAAACATTCTCTATAAAACCTCAAACTAAGATAAATTATTCAAGATAATGAATTCATAGCAATGATGGAAAAAAGCTGATAGAAAAAAGCAGAAATCTATCTCTATGTCAATGTTTAACAATTTTTGAAGTCTGTAAGATAATTTTATTTTATCCTCAAAACTACACAAGGTATGTGACAGAGATGACTAAGATGGGAAATAGAAAAAAAGTTACCCTTATTGATTTTGAAAGGTCATATCAAGAAGAAATGCATCTGAATAAGTAGACTTCTGAGAATTCTATATTCTGTAAATTTAAATCAGCTAAACTGTAAACAGTATGGAATAACACAAATCTAATATAATTATTAATAATATAGTCATTATACATTTTACATCAATTTAATAAAGTAGACAAAAAAATATATACAAATACTCACACAAGGGCATCAAATTTGTTGGTCAATTTTCCTAAAATTTTACAACTAACTAAACGAGACTGGACTGTTTGGGAAAGTTGTGCCTTGGAAACAAGTGGATTCAAAATCTAAAGAGAAAAGATTTAGAGAACAAATTCACAAAATTTTATATATTCTTGACACTAATGTCAGCTATTTTCTTCAAAGAATATTTAATGTTCTAAATGTTTTTACAGAACCTCAATTACATTTTGAGATGCATGTTTGTTCATCACCTGGATCTCATTTTGTTTGCCTTCTTGGATTATTAAGGTAAAGATGATGATAAATTATGTAATCAAAAACAATTAGGCACCCAAAAAATTGAATTAAAGCTTATGGTGAATTCGCTAATGATCTGTTTGCACATATAGTTGTGAAATATACATTTTTCAAAAGAAAAAAAGCAAGTTAATTATTAGATACCCTGAAATTTGTTTTTGTTCCATATAGATTAATTTTTACATTTGTCCTGAAGCAAACAAAACATTACTTCAGAAAGATTCTATTAAGGTAATTCTGTCATTTCAGTACAACAGCCCAACTCTGATACGGTATTGTGTATGTCCTGGGCACTCGAACTCAACAGCATTTCAGACTACAAAGAATTATGAAGATCAGACCCTGATTCTGGTCCGAGCTGTTTAATTTGTCTAAGTAATCTTGCTATTTCTCATCCCAAGATTTCTCATCTACTTAAAATGGAGATCAGAATACTAGGTGGTACTACGATCCCCCCAAGTTCTAACTATAACTTTAATCAAAGGATCAACTTTTTTCCTCTCAGCAGAGTAGCCAGAATTACTGAATGTATAATGATAAATATAATTTGAAAGTCAAAGATCTGAAATAAAAGGCATATTTTAAAATCTTTAAAATCACATGTTAAATAATATGCGACATTCTAGAGTAAAAACTGCATGCTACCATGCACCACTAATCAAAAAGTATAAATATGTCAACATTACTTTCAATATTTAAATATGTGTAATCATCTAGATGTTTGGCATGAAGTATACAAACATCCTTATAACTGGGTAGATCTTCCCATATTCAAGCAAGTGTTTTGGCACTGAGCTAGGGCCATAATCTCTACAAGGGCAACGACACAATGAAATCTACAGAGGACATTTTATTGACTGATAACTCTTTTTCAACAGGACATATTTGAAGGGAAATTCATATAGAAATAAGGTTCAAAGAATGAAAAATCATTTCTTTAAAGAATAAATTTCCTAATTTTCCTGTTCTCTCATCTGCATTTGCTAAAACTTTTAGAGGAGGGTCTGTTGAACAATACTGAACATTAAAAAGCAAACAACAAATTGGTAACATTATTTGCAACAAATATAACAAAGGATTGGCAACCCTGACAGATAAATAGCACATAAAAACAGTGATCAAAGGATATGATCAGACAATTCCAAGAGAACAGAGGTGAAATATAATAATATGAGAAAATATTCAACAGCATAATAATCAAAAAATGTCCAATTAAAATGTAATTCCATTTCTGGCCCATCAAATTTAACTGGAATGCTATTGCTGATGAAGCCCAGGGAAACAGGCATTTTCTCATATTACTAGTCAAGAGCCTTAAGAATATTAATGCCCTCTAACCTAGTAATTCCACTTTTTTGGAAGTTACAGTTAAGGAAATTATCTGAAAAACAGGAAAAACTCTACAGAGATGTTCATTATTGCCTTATTTTGATAATAAAACACTGAAAACAGGCTTACATGTTTAATAAGTAAGTAAAATATTTGCAGCTACTACCAAATGAGTAATATGAGAAAATAATAAGGAAAATAAAGCTAAGTGAAAAACAATCATATATAAATTCAATGTGATCACTAACACGGCAAATAGCACCATATACAGGGGAAAAAATCTGAAATGAAAATACATCAGAATGTTAGAAGTAGCTAAGTACAGAACCATGATTTTTCTTCCTTCTATATTCTATACTACCCAAATTTTCTGTAATGAATATGTGCTGCTTTCAGAGTAGGAAATAACTTTATTCTTTTTTGAAATACTGTTTCTATCAAAAACGAAAACAACAAAAACCTTAGAGTGACTTAAGTACTAGAATTTACACACACACAAAAAAAAAGTATTACCTCATGCCTTAGGGTTTCTTTGGGCAATACTTCTATCACAGACAGAAGAGTTTCCAGCCATGCGTTGCTGACACCTGATTGACAAAGATAAAGCATGCCAACTTAACTATCTCACAAATTCAGTTTCAACTTAGCCACTAATATTTACAATAGTATTTAATAGTAAAATGGCAATAATTATTTTTATTACTACTATAAGAAGTTTCTCTATTTTTCTGTCTTAGCCAATATCTGGAAAACATTAATATCTTTAAAAATAATACTGAGGGGCTATCTTTAACCCAAAGTGTGCATTTTCTTGTACTACAATACTATAAACATAAATGTTGTAAAAGAAACAAATCTAAGAAAAAAGTATAAATCATCAGATGAACTAATGGGTTTTCAGGCTTCGAGGGCACTGAATTTTGTGGTTTTTGTACAAAAATAGTCATCGCTATTTTTAGTCACACCACTGATCAACTCTTAGGCAGCATAGTCTCATTCAGTTATGGTCATCAGCCTAACATAATTCAAATAACATCACAGCCACATACAAGAAACAATAAGTACATATACGATTAAGCACGTCAGGCCCCTGACCTGCGTCCCTGTGCTCCAGATGCAGCAGAATGACTGGGAGCAAGGAGTGGGCATATGTATGAATCGACACGGATTCTTCCTGTAGAATGGTCAAAAATGATACCGCAGCCGTTAACTGCATTTCCACTCCTGCAACATGAAGGGCCTCCTGTATAATCAGAAAGAGTGTGCTATTATATAGATGAGAGATCAGAAATTATAATTTTTTAAAAAGCCGAGGTCACAGAAACCAAACATAGTCATATTGCACAAAATAACTATGTATGACCTTTAAGGACATGTACTTCCTTTTATTACTTTAAGAAAACTATATTAATCTGCTCTTGATTGTTTAACTTATTAGACCACATAACGTTTATATCTATTGGGTTGGCCAAAAAGTTCGTTCGGGGTTTTCTGTAACAGCATATATATATTCTCTATATATAATTTTGGGGGGCCACGCCACGTGGCATGTGGGATCTTAGTTACCCGACCAGGAATGGAACCGGCGCCACCTGCGTGGAAGTGCAGAGTTTAACAACTGAACCGCCAGGGAAGTCCCTGGACCACATAAAGTTTAAATGTCTCAGGAATTTATGAAATAACACTCCATTGCTTTATTGCATAAAAATTATAAAAAGTACATAAACATTTAGATAATAGAATAGTCATTTTTAATAGATCTCAATTTCTGTTTTTCTCTTTGTATTGTACAGTTTTCCATTCCCACCTACAACAATAATGTCAAAGCTCAATCACATGTGTTTTTATTACTTGTATTTCTGCTTCAAAAAATAAATATTATGCATTCCACTATAAAAAAGGAATACACTTCAGATTGTGCAAATGTATTTTCCCCTTTAAACAAGTGACAAGAACACAAATTACTACGAAGTAAACTATTTTTAAAAAGGAATTTTTTAAAATATAAGAATGTTTTTAAAAATTAATTATATTTATAGCCACCTCTACTCACCTTTTAAAGTCAAAGCCTACATTAGAATAGTTTAACACATCAAAGAGTCAAACCCCCCCCCCATCTTTCATATAAACCTCACCAAAGATATCACTTATACTTCTCTAGAAGACTGTGTGGGTGTGCCTAATGCAAAGGCAGCTAAAAGTCTTACTTTGTTTAATCAATTGTGGCAACTACTGGAATTTCCCTTGTATGCCTATTTTATAACTAATAGAGTAAAGTTGGTAGAACAAGGTGGAACTTGCAACCATACAACAAAGTTTCATATCTGCGATCTTAGGAAAATTAGTCTTTCTGCATTATTTCCTAATATATAAAATGTAAATTATGGCTTCATCTTCTTAGAGATTTGATTGAAATCATTTAAATAGCACTTTTATGACTTACCAACTTGTGCAAACTGAGCATGTACATAATGACCACTGTACATCCAACTGTGTCCTCTCCACTACCCTTGGATATCTGGTAGGAATCTCATCACCTGAACTGACCTCTCCCCAAAACTGGCTCTTCCTCCCACCTTCTTCTAAACGATCAATGACAACTCTGCCCTTCCAGCTTTCAACCCAGAAACTTCGGGGTCATCCTTAACTCCTCTCATCCCTTACCATAATCAAATGACCAGTCAATCCTGATCCAAAATCTGACCACCTATCACCTCCACCGCTACCACTCCGATCCAAGCCACCAACATCTCCTGCCTGAATTACTCCAATAACCTGCTAACTAGTCCCTGATTCTATCACTGCCCCTCTACTACTTATTCTCTACAGCAGCCAGAGAGATTCTTTTTAAAAAGTCAGATCATGTCACTTTTCTGCTCAAAACTCTCCAGTGGCTTTCCAACCCACTCAAGGAAATGTCTAAACCTTTTCAATGACTTACAAAGATCTGTTCCCAATTCCCTCTTTTCCCAGATTTCCACATGGTTGGTTCCCTGATATTTTTCAAGCCTCTATTCTAATGTCACCTTTTCAATGAGCCCTTCTCTGATGACCCTATTTTAAACAGAAAGCCACCCCCTTGCACCAGCCCTCGCCATGACCCGACGGGTTTATCATCTCCATTGTCCAACATACAAGTCCATCTGTTTATTGTCTACCTCCCACGTCTAGAACATAAGCTTCATGACTGCAGTTTTTTGTCTGTTTTTTTCACTACCATTTCCCCAGCTCCTACAGTACATGGCAGGCGTTCAGTAAGTAATTGCTGGATGACTGAATATCTCTTACCCTTTCACCTAAACTTTCTGCTCTTGACGCTCTCTCCCTTCACACACTTTTTCCACATCTCCTAAAAGGTGGCTTCAAGAGATTTTGAAGTGAGTCCTAAAGATTAGGGATTGGTAGAATTAGACACAAGGCAAAGCAAAAATGGATCACATAGAAATGCATTCTCAATTCTCTTTCTGGCACGTCAATGAGGAGATATTCCCGTCATCTTCCACCCCAGTGTCTCTGCAACCGTGATTTAGACCCTGTACCCAGAGTCCTTGATTCAGCGCGGTGAGACGACTGCCAGCCATGATAACATGTATCATTCTACAGCAGAAGGAACAGACCAAGAGCTGTCAAGTATTTTGCTGAAGGCCAGCAAGCTTGTAATTGGCAACTCTAAGACTTAACCCTTTGTCTGCCTGATGCCAAAGCCAGGCAACAAATTCTTCTTCACAGACTCTGCACTTCCATTCACCATTTATTAAGGCGTGGCTTCCATCAACCCTAAGATCTGGCAGTGGCTTTACTGTGGCAGATGTTTATGTGGCGGGGTTAATTCCCAGAAAACTGATCACATATTAGGGTGGCTGATTTGGGTGCTGTGTTTTGTTTTAAACTTTTGTATCATACATACAAATGTCATTTTACAAGTTTTTTCAATCAACAGTCAATTATGTATCTTAAGAGTTCCTAGCTGAAAAGAAAAAGAGAAGGAATGATAAGGCATAAAGCAGAGCAGCAACTGGTCTCTGAAATCAACCCTCCCACATCCCCCAGTTTTACTGTTTCCAAAACAAACATTTGTTCCACACTAACAATTCTGGATTTGGAAAACGCTTTTAGAAGATTTGATGTGGCCAAGATACATCACTTACAGGTTTCAGAAGGCATAGCTTTTCTTTAGAAACAGAGAGTGCTTTGCAAAGAAATATTTAAATAAATTGTGAGGGCCACAATGTGCATTCCAGTTCACATGAGTCTGTTGTTTTAAGTTCCAAGAGACGTAATTCTGCCCCTCTTAAAGTCATTAAAGTCCTGGGTTTTGTACGTATGCAAACTTTATGCAAAGGAAGAACATGAGAAGCTCTCCAACTTCATATCTTCTTACTGTATTACTTAGTCTTGACTGCCGCAGCAACATTTGCCCCAACTATTTTGCACTTAATTTTCGAAAAATCCTCAAGTCTTATCAGGATTTGGGTTTTTCTCTTGTTGTGCTGACTTCAACATCTGGGACTGTCCACTGTTAAGAAACCAGCACAGACTAAGAGATTTCATCACTGCTAAAATTCAACTGATTTCTAAACATAGTTTTCTGAAACATCATACGATAAGAATTGGATACTTACCAGTTAGTGTTCTCCTCCACAGAGTCACACCCTCTGGACAAACATAGTGAGATCCATACTCTCTGGGTAAATAACTGTGCATCCTCATGGACCTTGGAAGACACTGAAAAGTAAATTCCTCTATTGCTTAAGTGCATGCCTTAATGCCAGTTACCATTCCTCTTATGTACTGTCGTATGGCTGGCATTCCAACTTGAATTCCTCAAAAATGAAATAAGACATTTCGTAAATGAGTTAATGATACACTTCCGAATTTAAAAACCATTCCCACTCAAGGAAGGAAAATGTACTAGATGCTTCTGTGTTTAAATTCATTCTTAAGTTAGCATGAATGGTGCAAGAAAGCATTTTGTAAAACAATGTAATGTCCTTGCAGAGACGGAAACCGCTGTCGCCAATAAACCCGCATTATAATGCATCAAGAAGATCTTTCTTTTTACAATACACAACAGAGAGAAGCATAAATAAATCACTGGCTTACTCTGAAAGAGCAAAGATTTTGGGTTCATGCATTTGGAAACTAAACTTATTAAATATAACTGGGAAACATATCTACCATAAATAGTGCTGGTTAAAGGTAAAGGAATCCTAAAATTACAAAGCATCTTTGTATATTTTTAGAGATAACATCACTGGTTATTTTGAAATTAAATAATATGGATTTATATATTAAAATACTAAAAACCTAGGACATATAAAATATCTGGGGTTTTGAGGGTCATGAGTATGGGAATTTTTAGTACCTAACACTAATACTGAACAACTCTTTTCACTATAAAATTACACTATTTATAAAAGACTTTACAACTGAGTTAAATATGAATAATTGGAACATGCAACTCTAAAGTACCTTTAACAATTAACTACGGTATCTCGTTCTCTTCCCTATCATTGACTGCCACGTTCCACACTTAAGTAAAGGGTGGAGAGAACTAGTTGAGAGCACTGAAGATCAAAATCGGAGAGGGAAAATAAAGTAGAGGCAGTAAACAGGGACAAAAAGGGTGTGTTTTACCCTTCTTTTAATCTGTGTTTCAGTGATTAGCAAGGTTCATGAGGAGGTACACATAAAATATCCCAAAGATCTCTTTCCAAAAAGGAAATACCAACACCAATAGTAAGTATCATGTGACTACTGCAAACATGCAATGAAGTATCCAGCCATGCAAAGTCACATGGACACCAGAAGAAATCGATATATTTCAATACCGTGGTTTTGAAACTGAACTTTGAGCTGGACGACCCAGCCAAGTCATTTTTACACATAATAAATTAGAATCAAGGGTAATTTAGGCTTGAAATATAAATAAAGTCATTTAAAACATTGCAAAGAAAGGATGTGCTTATCAAAGAAATAACTACTTAATGGTCACAAGAGTTATAAATAACCCTTTCAAATGATCCACTGTAGTCATATTTAATTAAACATTTTTTGAAAAAAATTAGAAACTGTTTTCGGGGGCGGGAGAGGCAGCACTGGAAAGTATGGCAAATTTCTATAAGCAAGTAATGCTTTCCTTTTCACTCTAGTCAGTCATAGTACTTTTCCCTTCTATCCTAATCTCCCTCTAATGTAGCCCAATGAAAATCTAATTCTGATAATATAATTTTAATTTCATTCTCAACTATTTATTAAGTACCAACATCATACTAAGTATTCTGGGAAACTGGAGAAAAGTCAAAGACGTGGTTCCCTACCTTTGAGGGACTGCTATTGATTATATACATTCAAATATTGAGCAAATAACCATTTAGTTACATTCAAGGCACTGTGCTAGGAGCTGGAGACTTAGCAATGAGCAGGGCTAGCAATGTACCTGTTCATCCTGTAATTAAAAGTGTGGTAAAATCTAAGGATAAGAAGTACAAGGTACCATAGAGCATCTGCTGGGTGAACTAATCTCTGAGGAAAGGGGATCACTGAGAAGTGACAACTGACCTTGTGAAGAGAAAGAGACAACTAGACAAAAGCTAGGAATAAGGAAGGCAGGAAAGCAAGAGGAGTAGGAAGGCAAGCATTGCTGGCACTGAGAAGTGAGGAGGAGGATGGTAGATTCCAGGAACTGAGAGAAGGTCAGTGTGACTGGAGCACAGAGTGAATGGGGTGAGGCAGAGGCTAGTGAAACAGACGGAGCCCAAATCACATTAGGCCTTAGATGCATTAAGCAACAAAATATTCAAATTGTAGTTTTAAATCCTTTGAAATACCATGCTGATTATAAAGTTGAAAAGGATCAGAAAGGAGGGAGGACGGAAAGGGAGGGAGGTAGTGGGTGAGGATCACTTGAACCCTCATAATAGCTTGGATTAGGGTGGAGGTAGTATTGCTAGAGAGAGGTGGGTGGATTCAATATTTAAAACATAAAATAAACAGGACTGTATAAACAAGTAGTAAAAGACAGGTGGTATCAAGGATGACTCCCCACATCCTTGCTCGAAAGTCAAGTGGATAAGAAGGTTACCCACTAGGATAGGGGACTCTGGAGGGAGCCCAGATGTCAAGAGGAAATAGCAGGAGCTCAGTTCTGGACTCGCTAACTTTGAGGTGACGTTGAGGCATCCGAGGAGAGAGTACAAACAGGGAATTGTATATACAATTCAGATACTCTGAAAAGATCTGCTATAAATAAGAATTATTATAGAATAGATAAAATTTATATAGATGATATTTAAAGCCAAGGGTGTGTGGATAAGATTGCCTACAGAGCAAATATACACTAAAAGTGGAGATCTGCTACTGCAAAACAATTTCATCCCAATTAAAAAAAAAAAAGGTGTTGAAGAACTCAAAGTTTAAAAAAGAGATCCATCACAAATGTTTTGGCGTAATATTTAATTGTAGGTTCTGGACTATTCCTAACACATCATTAGAAAACAATCAGTTGATCTGTGTAGGGGTAGAGGTGATGACAGGGTATATGCAGCTATATAAAAAGAAATTATTGGGGATTAATATTGTTTGATTAAATTAAGAAGAGAAAAAAAACAGGAAAGCATTACTGCCTTACAGAAATTTGCTATACTTTCCTTCCTCTTTCAGTAACAGCAGAGTAGGTAATTCTAATCAGCTCTTATGATGAGGATAATTTTAAAAGCTGGAAAAAATATAAAAATCATCTGCACAGATGACATGACACTATACATAGAGAATCCTAAGGATGCTACCAGAAAACTACTAGAGCTAATCAATGAATTTGGTAAAGTAGCAGGATACAAAATTAATGCACAGAAATCTCTGGCATTCTTATACACTAATGATGAAAAATCTGACAGTGAAATTAAGAAAACACTCCCATTTACCATTGCAACAAAAAGAATAAAATATCTAGGAATAAACCTACCTAAGGAGACAAAAGACCTGTATGCAGAAAATTATAAGACACTGATGAAAGAAATTAAAGATGACACAAACAGATGGAGAGATATACCATGTTCTTGGATTGGAAGAATCAACATTGTGAAAATGACTCTACTACCCACAGCAATCTACAGATTCAACGCAATCCCTATCAAACTACCACTGGCATTTTTTACAGAACTAGAACCAAAAATTTCACAATTTGTATGGAAACACAAAAGACCCCAAATACCCAAAGCAATCTTGAGAACGAAAAATGGAGCTGGAGGGATCAGGCTCCCTGACTTCAGACTATACTACAAAGCCAAAGGAAGCAAGACAGTATGGTACTGGCACAAGAACAGAAATATAGATCAATGAAACAGGATAGAAAGCCCAGAGATAAACCCACACACATATGGTCACCTTATCTTTGATAAAGGAGGCAAGAATATACAGTGGAGAAAAGACAGCCTCTTCAGTAAGTGGTGCTGGGAAAACTGGACTGGTACATGTAAAAGTATGAAATTAGAACACTCCATAACACCATACACAAAAATAAACTCAAAATGGGTTAAAGACCTAAATGTAAGGCCAGACACTATCAAACTCTTAGAGGAAAACATAGGCAGAACACTCTATGACATAAATCACAGCAAGATCCCTTTTGACCCACCTCCTAGAGAAATGGAAATAAAAACAAAAATAAACAAATGGGACCTAATGAAACTTAAAAGATTTTCAACAGCAAAGAATACCATAAACAAGACCAAAAGACAACCCTCAGAATGGGAGAAAATAGTTGCAAATGAAGCAACTGACAAAGGATTAATCTCCAAAATTTATAAGCAACTCATGCAGCTCAATAACAAAAAAACAAACAACCCAATCCAAAAATGGGCAGAAGACCTAAATAGACATTTCTCCAAAGAAGATATACAGATTGCCAAAAAACACATGAAAGAATACTCAACATCATTAATCATTAGAGAAATGCAAATCAAAACTACAATGAGATATCATCTCACACCGGTCAGAATGGCCATCATCAAAAAAATCTAGAAACAATAAATGCTGGAGAGGGTGTGGAGAAAAGGGAACACTCTTGCACTGCTGGTGGGAATGTAAATTGAGACAGCCACTATGGAAAACAGTATGGAGGTTCCTTAAAAATCTATAAACAGAACTACCATACGACCCAGCAATCCCACTAGTGGGCATATACCCTAAGAAAACCATAATTCAAAAAGAGTCATGTACCAAAATGTTCATTGCAGCTCTATTTACAATGGCCAGGATATGGAAGCAACTTAAGTGTCCATCAACAGATGAATGGATAAAGAAGATGTGGCACAAATATACAATGGAATATTACTCAGCCATAAAAAGAAATGAAACTGAGTTATTTGTAGTGAGGTGGATGGACCTGGACTCTGTCATACAGAGTGAAGTAAGTCAGAGGAGAAAAACAAATACCGTATGCTAACACATATATATGGAATCTAAAAAAAAAAAAAGTCATGAAGAGACTAGAGGTAGGATGGGAATAAAACACAGACCTACTAGAGCATGGACTTGAGGATATGGGGAGGGGGAAGGGTAAGCTGTGACAAAGTGAGAGAGTGGCATGGACATATATACACTACCAAATGTAGGGTGGATAGCTAGTGGGAAGCAGCTGCATGGCACAGGGAGATCAGCTAGGTGGTTTGTGACCACCTGGAGGGGTGGGATAGGGAGGGTGGGAGGGAGGGAGATGAAAGAGGGAAGAGATATGGGAACATATGTATAACTGATTCACTTTGTTGTAAAGCAGAAACTAACACACTATTGTAAAGCAATTATACTCCAATAAAGTTGTTTAAAAAAAATCATCTGCACAAAGGCATATGGAAACTAACAAGGTAGTGAAAAAATTTCACATCCAAGATCTAATAGACAATGGAAATCCAGAAAGGTAAGTGTGTAATTTGGGGACTGGTTTTTCCCTGGAAGCAGTTGCTGATTCTAGAAAAGCCTCCTGAGAGGCTGAAAACTTAAGCAGCCTTTTCGACAGCCTTACAGAGGCACTGGTAAGCCCCCCGGGATAGGACAAGGGTAATCCTAAAGTAGCCCAGAGATTGGTTCAAGATAGCGGAGTAAAATGACGTGCACTCACTCCCTCTTGCGAGAGCACCAGAATGACAACTAACTGCTGAACAATCATCGACAGGAAGACACTGGAACTCACAAAAAAAGATACCCCACATCCAAAGACAAAGGAGAAGCCACAGTGAGATGCTAGGGGCACAATCACAATAAAACCAAATCCCATAACTGCTGGGTGGGTGACTCACAAACTGGAGAACAATTATACCACAGAAGTCTGTCCGCTGGAGTGAAGGTGCTGAGCCCCACGTCAGGCTTCCCAACCTGGGGGTCCGGCAATGGGAGGAAGAATTCCTAGAGAATCAGATTTTGAAGGCTAGTGGGATTTGACTGCAGTACTTCAATAGGACTGGGGGAAACACAGACTCTACTCTTGGAGGACACACATGAAGTAGTGTGCACATCAGGACCCAGGAGAAGAAGCAGTGACCCCACAGGAGACTGAACCAGACCTACCTGCTAGTGTTGGAGGGTCTCCTGCAGAGGCAGGGGGTGGCTCTGGCTCACCGTGAGGACAAGGACACTGGCAGCAGAAGTTCTGGGAAGTACTGCTTGCCGTGAGCCCTCCCAGAGTCTGCCATTAGCCCCACCAAAGAGACCAGGTAGGCTCCAGAGTTGGGTTGCCTCAGGCCAAACAACCAACAGGGAGGGGGCCCAGCCCCACCCATCAGCAGACAAGCAGATTAAAGGCTTACTGAGCTCTGCCCACCAGAGCAACAACCAGCTCTACCCACCACCAGTCGTTTTCATCAGGAAACTTGCACAAGCCTCTTAGATAGCCTCATCCACCAGAGGGCAGACAGCAGAAGCAAGAACTAGAATCCTGCAGCTTGTGGAACAAAAACCACATTCACAGAAAGATGGACAAGATGAAAAGGCAGAGGGCTATGTACCAGATGAAGGAACAAGACAAAAGCCCAGAAAAACAACTAAATGAAGTGGAGTTAGGCAACCTTTCAGAAAAAGAATTCAGAATAAGGATAGTGAAGATGATCCACGACCTTGGAAAAAGAATGGAGGCAAAGATGGAGAAGATGCAAGAAACGTTTAACACAGATCGAGAAGAATTAAAGGACAAACACTTCAAAGAATTAAAGAACAAACAGAGATGGACAATACATTAACTGAAATGAAAAATACACTAGAAGGAATCAATAGCAGAGTAACTGAGGCAGAAGAATGGATAAGTGACTTGGAAGACAGAATGGTGGAATTCACTGCCGCAGAACAGAATAAAGAAAAAAGAATGAAAAAATGAAGACAACCTAAGAGACCTCTGGGACAACATTAAACGCAACAACATTCTCATTATAGGGGTCCCAGAAGGAGAAGAGAGAGAGAAAGGACTTGAGAAAATATTTGAAGAGATTATAGTCGAAAACTTCCCTAACATGGGGAAAGAAATAGCCACCCAAGTCCAGGAAGTGCAGAGAGTCCCATACAGGATAAACCCAAGGAGAAACATGCCAAGACACCTAGTAATCAAACTGACAAAAATTAAAGACAAAGTTATTGAAAGCAACAAGGGAAAAATGACAAATAACATACAAGGGAACTCCCATAACGTTAACAGCTGATTTCTCAGCAGGAACTCTACAAGCCAGAAAGGAGTAGCACAATATATTTAAAGTGATGAAGGGAAAGACCTACAACCAAGATTACTCTACCCGGCAAGTATCTCGTTCAGATTCAATGGAGAAATCGAAAGCTTTACAGACAAGCAAAAGCTAAGGGAATTCAACACCACCAAACCAGCTCTATAACAAATGCTAAAGGAACTTCTCTAAGTGGGAAACACAAGGGAAGAAAAGGACCTACAAAAGCAAACCCATAACAATTAAGAAAATGGTAAGGAACATACATATCAATAATTATCTTAAACGTGAATGGATTAAGTGCTCCAACCAAAAGACACAGGCTCACTGAATGGATACAAAAACAAGACCCATATATATGCTGTCTACAATAGACCCACTTCAGACCTAGGGACACATACAGACTGAAAGCGAGGGGATGGAAAAAGATATTCCATGCAAATGGAAATCAAAAGAAAGCTGGAGTAGCAATACTCATATCAGATAAAATAGAATTTAAAATAAAGAATGTCACAAGACACAAGGAAGCACACTACATAATGATCAAGGGATCAATCCAAGAAGAAGATATAACAATTATAAATATATATGCACCCAACACAGGAGCACCTCAATACATAAGGCAACTGCTAACAGCTATAAAAGAGGAAATCGACAGTAACACAATAATAGTGGAGGATTTTAACACCTCACTTACACCCATGGAAAGATCATCCAGACAGAAAATTAATAAGGAAACACAAGCTTTAAATGGCACAATAGACCAGATAGATTTAATTGATATTTATAGGGCTTTCCATCCAAAAACAGCAGATTACACTTTCTTCTCAAGTGCACATGGAACATTCTCCAGGACAGTTCCCATCTTGGGTCACAAATCAAGCCTTGGTAAATTTAAGAAAACTGAAATCATGTCAAGCATCTTTTCCGACCACAATGCTATAAGATTACAAATCAATTACAGGGAAAGAAAACGTAAAAAACAGAAACACATGGCATCTAAACAATACGTTACTAAATCTCTTCACCAAGAGATCAGTGAAGAAATCAAAGAGGAAATAAAAAAAATACCTAGAGACAAATTACAATGAAAACACGATGATCCAAAACCTATGGGATGCAGCAAAAACAGTTCTAAGAGGGAAGTTAATAGCAATACAAGCCTACCTCAAGAAACAACAAACATCTCAAATAAACAATCTAACCTTACACCCTAAGGAACTAGAGAAAGAAGAACAAACAAAGCCCAAAGTTAGTAGAAGGAAAGAAAGCATAAAGATCAGAGCAGAAATAAATGAAATAGAAACAAAGAAAACAATAGCAAAGATCAATAAAACTAAAAGCTGGTTCTTTGAGAAGATAAACAAAATTGATAAACCATTAGCCAGACTCATCAAGAAAAAAAAGGGAGAGGACTCAAATCAATAAAACTAGAAATGAAAAAGGAAAAGTTACAACAGATACTGCAGAAAAACAAAGCATGTTAAGAGACTACTACAAGCAACTCTATGCCAATAAAATGAACAAACTGGAAGAAATGGACAAATTCTTAGAAAGGTATAAGCTTCCCAGACTGAACCAGGAAGAAATAGAAAATATGAACAGACCAATCACAAGTAATGAAATTGAAACTGTGATTAAAAATCTTCCAACAAACAGAAGTCCAGGACCAGATGGCTTCACAGGTGAATTCTATCAAACATTTAGAGAAAAGCTAACACCCATCCTTCTCAAACTCTTCCAAAATACTGCAGAGGAAGGAACACTCCTAAACTCATTCTATGAGGCCACCATTACCCTGATACCAAAACCAGACAGACACTACAAAAAAAGAAAATTACAGACCAATATCACTGATGAATATAGATGCAAAAATCCTCAACAAAATACTAGCAAACAGAATCCAACAACACATTAAAAGGATCATACACCATGATCAAGTGGGATCTATCCCAGGGATACAAGGATTCTTCAATATACAGAAATCAATCAATGTGATACACCACATTAACAAATTGAAGAATAAAAACCATATGATCATCTCAATAGATGCAGAAAAGCTTTTGACAAAATTCAACACCCATTTATGATAAAAACTCTCCAGAAAGTGGGCATAGAGGGAACCTACCTCAACATAATAAAGGCCATATACGACAAACCCACAGCAAACATCATTCTCAATGGTGAAAAACTGAAAGCCTTTCCTCTAAGATCAGGAACAAGACAAGGATGTCCACTCTCACCACTACTATTTAACACAGTTTTTGTAGTCCTAGCCATGGCAGTCAGAGAAGAAAAAGAAATAAAAGAAATACCAATTGGAAAAGAAGAAGTAAAACTGTCACTGTTTGCAGATGACATGATACTTTATATAGAGAATCCTAAACATGCAACCAGAAAACTACTAGAGCTAATCAATGAATCTGGTAAAGTAGCAGGATACAAAATTAATGCACAGAAATCTCTTGCATTCCTTTATACTAATGATGAAAAATCTGAAAGAGAAATTAAGGAAACACTCCCATTTACCACTGCAACAAAAAGATTAAAATATCTAGGAATAAACCTACATAGGGAGACCAAAGACTTGTTCTCAGAAAGCTATAAGACATTGATGAAAGAAATGAAAGATGATACAAACAGATGGAGAGATATGCCATGTTCTTGGATTGGAAGAACCAATATTGTGAAAATGACTATACTACCCAAAGCAATCTACAGATTAAATGCAATCCTTATCAAATTACCAATGGCATTTTTTACAAAACTAGAATAAAAAATCTTAAAATTTTTATGGAGACACAAAAGACCCTGAATAGCTAAAGCAGTCTTGAGGGAAAAAAAACAGAGTTGGAGGAATCAGACTCCCTGACTTCAGACTATACTACAAAGCTACAGTAAACAATCCAATATGGTACTGGCACAAAAACAGAAATATAGATCAATGGAAAAGGACAGAAAGCCCAGAGATAAACCCACGCACCAATGGTCAACTAATCTATGACAAAGGAGGCAGAATATGCAACAGAGAAAGACAGTCTCTTCAATAAGTGGTGTTGGGAAAACTGGACAGCTACATGTAAATGAATGAAATTAGAACACTCCGTAACACCATACACAAAAATAAACTCAAAATGGATTAGAGACTTAAATGTAAGACTGGACACTAAAAACTCTTAGAGGAAACACAGGAAGAACACTCTTTGACATAAATCACAGCAAGATCTTTTTTTGACTCACCTCCTAGAGTATTGGAAATAAAAACAAAAATAAACAAATGGGACCTAATGAAACTTAAAAGTTTTTGCAAAGCAAACTACAAACAAGACGAAAAGACAACCCTCAGAATGGGAGAAAACATTTGCAAATGAATTAATGGACAAAGGATTAATCTCCAAAATATAAAGACAGCTCATGCAGCTCAATATTAAAAACACATACAACTCAATCCAAAAATGGGCAGAAGACCTAAATAGACATTTCTCCAAAGAAGACATACAGATGGCCAAGAAGCATATGAAAAGCTGCTCAACATCACTAATTATTAGACAAATGCAAATCAAAACTACAATGAGGTATCACCTCACACCAGTTAGAATGGGCATCATCAGAAAATCTACAAACAACAAATGCTGGAGAGGGTGTGGAGAAAAAGGAACTCTCTTGCACAGTTGGTGGGAGTGTAAACTGATACAGCCACTATGGAGAACAGTATGGAGGTTCCTTAAAAAACTAAAAATAGAATTACCATATGACCCAGCAATCCCAGTACTGGGCATATACCCAGAGAAAACCATAATTCAAAAAGACACATGCATCCCAATGATCACTGCAGCACTATTTACAATAGCCAGATCATGGAAGCAACCTAAATGCCCATCGACAGATGAATGGATAAAGATATGGTACATACATACAATGGAATACTACTCAGCCATATAAAGGAACAAGACTGGGTCATTTGTGATGTGATGATGGATGGATAGAGATGTGGATGGATCTAGAGACTGTCTTACAGAGTGAAGCAAGTCAGAAGGAGAAAAACAAATATCATATATTAACGCATATATGTGGAACTAGAAAAATGGTACAGATGAACCAGTTTACAGAGCAGAAACAGAGACACAGATGTAGAGAACAAACGTATGGACACCAAGGGGGGAAAGTGGCATGGAGGGGGGGTGGTGATGTGATGAATTGGGAGATGGGGATTGACATATATACGCTAATATGTATAAAATGAATAACTAATAAGAACCTACTGTATAAAAAAAAATTAAAAAATTTTTAAAAATAAAGTAGCCCAGTCTTTGCAGAGAGACTAACCCAGTTTCAAGTCTTCTGACACATGAAACTGGATTAAGTGAGACTTTATTGCTAGTGCAGTTAAGTGGCTGTCAGAAGGAAACATATTCCTTTCTAGAGGAAGATATTAGCCTAGATCTCAAACTACTTCTATGAATAATTTGTCAAAGACAAGATCAAGCACACAATCAATAATATCCAGGCACACAAAGAGATAATACGAATGAGAACCAGCAGACGTAACAGGAAATAGAAAAGTTCCAAAAGGAGCCCCAGGTATTGGTGCTATCTGATACATACCTGGTTCAAAAGAATAAAAGATACAATTGAGACTTTTGACAGAAAAATCAAAGATACTTTTTAAAAAGGATATAGCAGATTTTTTCAAAAGCTAAACAGAAATTCCAGACCAGAAAAATACAATAATCAAAAGCAGCTTAGACACAGATGAATTAGTGAACTGAAACATGGGCCAAGATAACACTCAGAATGAATCACAAAGAGAAAAGGATGGAAAAGAAGATAAAGGACATAGAAGATACTATGAAAAGGTCAAATATATGTGAAATTGGAATCCTCAAAGGAGAGAAAAAATTAAGCAGAGTATTATTTTAAAAGATAATGTCTGAGAATTTTCCAAAGCTGACAAAGTAAGCCACAGATTCAAGAAGCCATACATATGCTAGAAAGAAACCTCCATATAGATAGGGCAAAATCCTGTTCATAAAACATCTATTTACAAACAGCCCAATCAAAAAATGAGTGGAAGATCTAAATAGACATTTCTCCAAAGAAGACATACAGATGGCCAAGAGGCACAAGAAGAGATGCTCAACATCATTAATTATTAGAGAAATGCAAATCAAAATTACAATGAGGTATCACCTCACACCAGTCAGAATGGCCATCATCAAAAAAATCTATAAACAATAAATGCTGGAGAGGGTGTGGAGAAAAGGGAACCTTCCTACACCAATGGTGGGAAGGTAAATAGGTACAGCCACTATGGAGAACAGTATGGAGATTCCTTAAAAAACTAAAAATAGAGCTACCACATGATCCAGCAATCCCACTCCTGGGCATATATCTGGAGAAAACCATAATTTGAAAGGATACATGCACCCCAATGTTCATTGCAGCACTATTTACAATAGCCAGGTCATGGAAGCAACCTAAATGCACATCGACAGAGGAATGGATAAAGAAGATGTGGTACACATATACAATGGAATATTACTCAGCCATAAAAAGAACAAAATAATGCCATTTGCAGTGACATGCATGGACCTAGAGATTGTCACACTGAGTGAAGTAAGTCAGACAGAGAAAGGCAAATATCATAGGATATTGCTTATATGTGGAATCTAGAAAAATGGTACAAATGAACCCATTTACAAAACAGAAATTGAGTCATAGATGTAGAAAACAAATTTATGGTTACCAACAGGGAAGGGGATAAATTGGGATTGAAATATACACACTACTATATACAAAATAGGTAAGTAATAAGAACCTACAGTATAGCACATGGAACTCTATTCAATATTCTGTATTGACCTATATGGGAATAGAATCTAAAAAAGAGTGGATATATGTATATGTATAACTGACTCACTTTGCTGTATAGCAGAAACTAAAACAACATTGTAAATCAACTGCATTACAATAAAAAATTAATTTTAAAAACTGAATGTGAAATACATTTTCAGGCCAAAAAAGAAAAACAGAATTTGTCACTAGCAGATTTGTACTAAAGGAAATACTAAGGGGTATTTTTCTTCAGGCGGAAGAAAAATGATTCCAAATGGAAACACTACAAGCAACAAAAAATGACAAATATGTGGGTAAATCTAAATAAATATTGATTATATAAAACAGTAATAACTGTGAGTCTTGAAATATGTAAATAATTAAAATATCTGACTACAATAACACATAAATAAGAGCTCTTATATTATCAGAAAGAAGGTAAAAATACCAATGAACATTAAACTTCGGTAATGTGTCTTGTTATAATCCCTGAGGTCACTAACAAAGGAAAAGTAAATGAGAGTTCCAAGCTAATGGGAGGGGGTGGAAAGTAAAGTAATAAAACCACTTCATTAATTCAAAAAAAGGAAATAATTGACAAAAAGAGAACACAAAACAGAGAAAACAAATAAATAGTAAGATAATATATGCAATTAAAAGTAAATGGATGAAATGTTCTAATTAAAACAGAGTCAGATTGGATAAAAAGTAAAACCCAAACATGTTGTTTACAAAATTAATCTAAAACATTAGGATAAACCACAGAGTGGAAGAAGATATTTCAATACATAACCAACAAAGGACTTGGATTCAGAATACATAAACATTAGTTTGTGGTATATTATATGGATATACCACAATTTGTTTATCCATTCACCTGTTGATGGCCATGTGGATTATTTTTCGTTTAGATTATTATAAATAGAGTTGCAATGATATTACTGCAATAATTACAATTGTAATTATTATTACAATTATATACAAGTCTTTATATAAACACTTGCTTTAATTTCTCTTAATCCTTAGAAGTGAACTGGTTGAGTGGTTCAATAGGTGTATGTTTAAACTTCTGAGAAACTGCCAAACTGTTTCCCTAAGTGGTTGTACAATTTTATTGATACATTTCCACCAACAGTGTATGAGAGTTTGAGTTGCTCCACATTCTTGCCTATACTTAGTATTATCAGGGATTTTTTAGTACATATATTCTAACAGGTGTATAAACTTATTTGCATTTATCTAATGACTAATGATACTGAACATCTTTCGTTTATTGGCTATCCACAAATCTTTGTGAAGTATCAGTTTAAATTTCTTGCCTTTTTTTAAATTGGGTTGTTTTATTACTGAGTCTTGAGAGTTCTTTGTGTATTCTGAACACATATGCTTCATCACATATGTGATTTATATTTTCTCCCATTCCATGACTTATTTTTCATTCTCTTAACTGCCTTCTGAAGAGCAAAAGCTTTACACTTTCATGAAATCAAATTTTTCTTCTATGGATCATACTTTTAGTGTCATATATATAAAGAAAACTTTGTGTAACCCAAGGTCACAAAGATTTAGTCTTATGTTTTCTTCTAGAAGTTTTTACGATTTTAGTTTTTAACACTCAGGTTTATGATCTATTTGGGGTTAACTTCTGTATATGGTACAAAGTATGGACTTTTTTCTCAACTGACCCAGCACTATTTGTTGAAAGGACTATCCTCTCTGCAATGAATTGCCTTTGTACCTGTGTTAAAATCAGCTGGGAACATATCTATGCACTTTTTAAAAATCTCTCTGTATGTCCCATTGATTTGTCTTTATACCAGTATTCATAGTCTTAATTGCTATGCTGTATATTATGTCTCAAAATCAGGTAATAAAAGTCTTCCAACTTTCTCTTTTTCAAAATTGTTTTGGCTATTCTAAGTCCCTTGCATTTTCATATGAATTTTAGAATTCACTTACTTTCTACAACAGAAAAAAAAAACCCTAACCTGCTGGAATTATTATTTTGCATTAAATATATAGATTTATCTGAGAAGAACAGACATAATATTATTGAATCTTCTGATCCATGAATGTGGTGTATCTTCATTCACTTAGTTCTTTTATTATTTCTCTCAGCAATGTTCTATAGTTTTCAGTATACAGGTCTTAACACATTTATCAGATTTATCCCTAAGTATTACATACTTTAATCATTTAAGAAAAACTTCAATTTCCAATTGCTTATTGCTAGTGTGTAGAAATACAATTTATTTGTACATTTATCTTGTATCCTGCAACCTTTCCATACTCAGTAGTTCTAAATATTTTTCTTTTGTAGATTGCTACATAGACGATAATGTCATCTGACAGAAAAAGGCAGCCTTATTTCTTTCTCTGAAATGTGGATACCTTTCACTTCTTTCTGTTGCCTTTCTGCACTGGTTACAGTACCTAGCACAGTGTTGAACAAATGCAGTAAGGAGTGTATACTCTTGGCTTGTTCCTGATACTAGGTGAAAACATTCAGTCTTTCACCTTTAAGTACGATGTTACCTGCAGGTTTTTCACAGAGGAAATTCCTATCTATTCCTAGTATGATGAAGTTTGGGGGTTTTTCTCCAGGAATGATGTTGGGTTTTGTCAAATGGTTTTCCTAAATCTACTGAGATGATCAGATGGTGGCATTTTGGTTTTTGCTTTGTTTTAGTTTGTTGATATGATGACTTATATTGATTAGATTTTGAATTTTAAACCAACCCTAAGTTACTGTGATAAACCCTGATTGGTCATGATGTATTAGCCCTTTTATATTGCTGAATTTGATCTGCTGTTTTTCAAAAGATGTTTGCATCTAAGTTCATAAGGGATACACATCTATAGTTTTTTTGTAATGTCTATGTCTTATTTGGGTATCAGGATAATGCTGGTCTCCTAGAATCGCTGGTGAAGTTCTTACTTTATCCTCTATTTTCTGGAAGAATCTGTGTAGAACTGTTATTTCATTTACATTTACCCTAATTTTTATCACATCTGGAGTTCTGCATTTCTTCATGTAAATCCAATTTCCATATGGTATTATATTACGTCTGCCTTAAAGAACCTCCCTCACCATTTCTTGTAGTGTAAGTCTAATACAATGAATTCTTTCGATTTGTTTGTCTAAAAACAAAATAGTTTTTTGCCTCCATCCTTGAAAGATATTTTCACTGGGTACAGATTCCTTGTTGACCTTTTTTGCTGTTGTGGTTGCTTTTGCTTGCAGTACTTTTAATACAACATTCCACTGCTCCCTGGCCTGCGTATTTTCCGACCATAAGGCTGCTTAATTCTCACATTTGTTCCTCTATATTTAACGTTTCTTTTGTCTCTGGCTGTTTCCAATGCTGTCTCTTAGTTTTCATTTTCAGCAGTTTGATCACGATGTGCCTAGGAGGACGGAGTGTGTATATTTACCTTGCTTGGGGTCCTCTGAGCTTCTTGGGTCTTTGGCTTGTTGTCATTGATTAATCTCAAAAAAGTCTTGGCCATTATTTCTTCAAATAGTTCTTCTCTCTTCTCTCATTCTGAGACTTTGATTGCAGGTATATTATACCACTTTATACTGTCTCAAAGCCACTGAATGCTCTCTTGTATTTTTTCACTCTTTTTTTATCTTTGTGTTTCAGTTTAGATAACTTCTACCTTCAAGTTCACTGATTCTTTCCCCAGCTGGCCCTGTTGGAGAAACACTTCACCTCTGATATCATCCGTTTTTTATTTCTAGGATTTTCATTTGATTCTTTTATAGTGCCCAACCCGCTGCTGAAATTCCCTGTATGTCCGTGCATGTCACTTTGAGGAAGTGGGCAGTGCTGTGTCCCCTGTTCCCCAGCAGCAATCATCACCATACCTGCATCACCAGAGGAGGTCCTCTCCAGTCTCCTACCCCGGCCAAGGCAAGCAAGTCTGGGGAAAAGAGCTCACAGGTGAGTGCAAAGTTCCCTTGTGTCTGCAGCTCTGAGTTATTCCAAAACGACATGCGAGCCCACAGATCAATCTTTAAAAACTTGTCAAAATTTTAGCTGACTTTTTCTAACAATTCTTTGGGGTGGCCACGTCTTCCTCTTACACTCTTGTCAAAAGTCAGTGTCTCTAAGTCCCATCTGTCCTCAGAGAGCTCTTCTGAATACAGTTCACTTGATTGCTTTGTGACCACTTCTGACGGGCTCAAGAAAAGTTATGATGATGTGAATTTTGTGAACAAGCCATTGTTGTTAGAATGGGAGTGATGTTTTCTTGCACACATCTATATCCTAAGTAGAAGTGGAACTGATTATTTTGCTTCTGAGCCCTGAATATTCTTTACTGTCTTATAAGCTTAACCATACATTTAAAAGAATGCTCATTGTACTTTATCTAGAGTTTCTAGATGTTCTGATTTGGGAACATATTCTAGGCTATCCACTTCACCACACTGCCAAAAGGCTAGTTAATCCATACAGTTTTAAATCAAACATTTCAGACCTTTATTACAGTGGAGTATGTGAATATCTTCTTTGTTTTAGAGTCTTTCAAGGATTGTAAATTAAAATATCCATAAATTATCCTTTGTATCACCCAAATGCCTAAAGTCAGAAATAATATTCAAGTATTTCTGTGATAACAGTGGCCCCGTCATCACAGAAATAAAAGATTTTCTAATTAGAAATTCAGAAGTTCCAGCTCATTTTTATCTTAGGCAGGATAAAAATAACAAATGACTGAATGACTAAGAAGCACATGTGAGAACACTGGTCTCCACTAGAATTTAGCTTACTGAAAGGGAATATTTTTAGATCTATTAAGAATATTAGCTTATGTAACTTTTTATAAATGCCCAGAAAAAACTATATTGCAGCCAGTGTTTCCACTGAATTTACTATTATTGTCTAATAATTAATGATACTCTATTTTGTCCTTAAACACAAATGGATATACATAAAAAGATATAACACAGACATTATTTTCAAAATGCATTGTGATCAATGTATTTTTATTTTTGAGCTGTAAACCAAAGAAGAAAGAGTCATTTTATACCATCTGTCCATGCTCTGTAATTCCTTTGGTTAATACTACTTCTTTTTTTCTTAGTGAACTGGAAGAATAAGTTACACAATTTTATGCTTCCTATCCCACAAAAACTCCTCATAAGGTCAATGCTGACCCTGATAATTTTTCTCCATCCATCTGACACTATAGGAATAACGTCACTTTCTTCTTCACCTTACTTCATATCAGAGTATCCTTCAGTGCTAAGCCTGTCAGTGGAGTCCTACTCTACTGCGGGCTTTCTATGACCTGTAGGGAGTATGGAACATCATGTTCTGGAACATCATGTTCTGCTTATTATGTATAACTGTGTTGCCTTTACAAAACCCTTGTGCTTTTTTCAGAACTTAACTTTTAACTTATCTCAGAAAACATCACCTAGAGTGAGGAAGACAGGTACTTTTATTTTTGAACTGCAAACCAAAGGAAAAAGCAATTTGTATCATCTGTTTGTACTCTTTAATTCTCTTAGTTAAGACTATTTCTTTTTTTCTTGGTGTACTGTAAGACTAAATTATATAATTGTATGCTTCAACAAAATATCATAGTCAAACACTGTATTTTTTAAGCCTAGATTTTCTCAACTGTCAAATGAGAATAAATACGTGGTGTGGAGTTGTTATAAGAGGTTTAAAAGGATGTGTCTAAAGCACTGAGCACAGGGCCTGGCCCACAGGGAGGGTTCCTCACATTATTATTATTGGTTATCCACATATCTGTGCCACTTGAAATAGACCTTAAAAAGTAAGTAAAGCTTTTAGTAACAAATATATTTATTTACATAGTAAAGGTTACCTATAAAAACTTAAAAATAAACTTTAAAAAATCTACCTCTATTCAGTAGATATAAAATGCTCAAATAATCACATGGGAAAAACTTATAATAAAAGTAGAACTAATGAATCTTTTCAGAATCAAAAGATTCATAGACCACATCTACTGATCTCAAATGGTTAAGTTTCATATTGATGAATTATGTCTCTTTTATCCTTTCCCTATTATATATCTTTCTCCCACTCCTCCCCCAATAAAGGTCTCTCTAGAAACGTAAGTCAGCATTATATTACTCCACTGATATCCTGTTTTTACTTCTCATCCAAAAATGCCATTAGTGGGTCAAGGGTCACTGGTCTTTCAGGTAGACACTTACTGTCTCAGAATATCAAGCTCAATCAATGTTCATTTTAAAATTATTTTTGAGTGCCTACTTTTGCCAAGCACTGTTCTAGATTCTGGGGATACAGTGATAAATCAGACTGACAAGGCTTCTGCCCTTATGGAAGAAAGAGAAAAGAAGGGTAGGTGATTAGGTCAGAAAGCTAGTCAGGGTCATTTTAGGGCATGGTAAGGAGTTTTACTCTATCTGAAATGGGAAGTTACTTGTATTACTTTCCTGTGGTTGGTATAGTAAATTAGCACAAACTGAGTGGCTTAGAGCAACAGAAATGTATTCTCTCACAATTTTGGAGGCCATTAGTCCTAAATCAGTATCACTCAGCCAAAATCAAAATGCTGGCAAGGACACACTCCCTCCAGAGGTACTAGGTAGAATCAGTTACTTGTCTCTTCCAGCTTCTGGTAGTTGCTGGCATTCCTTGGCTGGTGGCCTCATCACTGCAATCTCTGCCTCTGTTTTCACACTGCCTTCTCCTCCATGTCTGGGTCAAATCTCCCTCGGCTTTCCTCTTATAGGAATACATCTGATGGCATTTAGGGCCCACCCAGATAATCCAGGATAATCTCCCTGTCTCAAGATCCTTAACCACATCTACAAAACCTCTTTTTCTAAATAAGGTAACATTTACAGTTTCCAGGGATTAGGACCTGATACCTTTAGGAGGCCACCGTTCTGCCTTCCACACCACATTAGTAGTTTTCATTCAAGAAGAAAAGATATGACTGATATCTCTGAAAGATCTTTAAGAGATCTCACTGAAGAAAAAAATTAACTATGTGAGATGATGGAGTTATTAATTAATTTGATTGGGGTAAGCATTTCACAATGTACACATATATTAAATCATCACACTGTGCACTTTATATATATTCAATTTTATTCATCAAAGTAATGTGTAAATTGATCCTAAATAAATAAATAAATGAACGATCTCTCTGGCTGAATGGGCTCCAGGGAGCAAAGGGGAAGCAACAGGTTCAGTAAGGAGGCCTCTTGCAATAACCACACGAGAGATGACTCACGCTGAGGAACTAAAATTATGTATTACATATTTGTTGCAGTCACGATGAGCTAATGAAGAGGTTGCATAGCAGTTAAGAGACAGGACTCAGGAGTCAGACTCCCTATTCAAACCTAATTATACCACTTGCTAGCACTTGACTTTTGGCAAGTTACTCACCTAAGATGCTTCTTCCTCAATCAAGTGACCCTTAAAGAACTGCCACGAGCATTCAAAGAGATAAAAATGTGTAAAATGTTTGACAGAGTACAGTGCCTGACACACCTTAAGACCTCAATAAATGACCTACAGTTATTTTTATCTCTTCCTGACGCTGCACATTTTTTAACAGACAATTTTACACCTTATTCTGGTTCCCAAAATAAGTGAAAAAACAATAACAGGGTTCAATAACTCAACAGGTAGAGACTTTTTTTTGCACTTCATTTATAAAGGAGTCACTGATATTACATGGTTAATTTTATCATTACCATTTTACATTTTATAAAGGACCACAGTATTTTAGAAATTTATCCTGACAAAACAAATTCTATCATTTCTAGACAACCAGAAGTCCAAGTCAAATCTAACATCCAATATTAATTCAACTTAATATATTGTGGAAAGAATTCAAACTTAATAAAGACCACAGAAAAAAAACCTGTTTTCTTTTTCAAAAGATACCCTTGGATTAAATAATATAAAATAGATATAACTACTACAGTTGTTCCTTGAACAATGCAGTTTAGGGGCGCCAACCCCCCATGCCGTGGGAAATCCACATATAACTTTACAGTTGGCCCTCCCTCCGTATCCCAGTTTCCGTAACCACAGATTCAACCAACTTCTGATCGTGTAGTACAATGGTACATATGTATTGAAAAAGTCCAAGCATAGATGGGCCCAAGCAGTTCAAACCCATGATGTTCAAGGGTCAACTGTATATTCAGAAGTGTCTCATATCTAGAATTAGATAGAGAATTTAAATTGGAGGTCAAAATATTTCCTTTCTGGGGCTTCCCTGGTGGCGCAGTGGTTGAGAATCTGCCTGCCAATGCAGAGGACACGGGTTCGAGCCCTGGTCTGGGAAGGTCCCACATGCCGCGGAGCAACTGGGCCCGTGCGCCACAACTACTGAGCCTGCACGTCTGGAGCTTGTGCTCCGCAACGAGAGGCTGCGGTAGTGAGAGGCCCGCGCACTGCAACTAGAGAAAGCCCTCGCACAGAAATGAAGACCCAACACAGCCAAAAAATAAATACATAAATAAATAATTTAAAAAAAAAAAAAAAAAAAAAAAAAATATTTCCTTTCTGGATTCTTTTTTTTTTTTTTTGGTGGTACGCGGGTGTCTCACTGTTGTGGCCTCTCCCGTTGCGAGGCACAGGCTCCGGATGCGCAGGCTCAGCAGCCATGGCTCACGGGCCCAGCAGCCATGGCTCACGGGCCCAGCCGCTCCGTGGCATGTGGGATCTTTCCGGACCGGGGCACGAACCCGTGTGCCCTGCATCGGCAGGCGGACTCTCAACCACTGCACCACCAGGGAAGCCCTGGATTCTTATTTAAATTACCCTTGAGATGAGTGATCTAACTGTGCTATCCTTCATCATCCACTTTGGATATAACTTAGAAAGTAAACAAGAAATACTGTGGGTTAGCTCAGTTCTAATCCTGCCTCTCTTTCTGCCACTTTTTAAAATTATTATTATTATTATTTTTTTGCAGTACGTGGGCCTCTCACTGTTGTCGCCTCTCCCATTGAGAAGCACAGGCTTCAGACGCGCAGGCCCAGCGGCCACGGCTCACGGGCCCAGCCGCTCCGCGGCATGTGGGATCCTCCCAGACCGGGGCACGAACCTGCAACCCCTGCATCGGCAGGCGGACTCTCAACCACTGCGCCACCAGGGAAGCCCTGCCACTTTATTTTTAACCTTAAATTCCTTCATCTCTAAAACCGTGAAAATAGCAACCTATTTTTTAAACCATTTTTCAGTTAATTCATTATTGTAAAGATAAAATGCAAATTTTAAAAAACCACAAAAACAGAATCAAAAACATTTTGTTTGGTGAATTTTTATAATACATAAACCCAGAAATATCTCCATCACTTTATCTGATGTTCTTTAAGGTAAAGATAAGGTACAGCAGGAGTTCTAAAAGCTGCTTATGCTACTGTTATAAATGAAAAGAATCTGGGCAATGATTAACTTCTTACATAAAATAATTATTATTCATGTCTTTAAAGCCTCTAAAAATAAATCATTCACTGAAGATTAGCATTAGAACGTACTCCAACTATTTTTCCCCATCGATTTAATAAATTATCAACCAAGACACTCAAAACCAGCAGAACCATACGGAAGCTCAAGCCAGAAATAATCTGGAAGTCATCCCTCGCTTTCCACATCTGATCCATTATGTAGTTCATTCTCTCCCAATAAATGCATCTTGGATATATCCACCACTCTCTATTGTCCTAATTAGCCACCCTCATGCTGCAGCTTCCCAACTCCTGCTCCAATCCACCCTCCACACAATTGGCAAATGATCATTGTAGCATGTCCGTGGGATAAGTCACCGCCTTGCTTAGTCTTCAGTGGCTCTCCACTGTTCTAAGAAAAAGCAACACTTGCATATGCTCCGTCAGTGTCCTCTCTTCGATTCACAACCCACCCCCACCCACTGGACTCCAACCACGCTTACCTCTTGCAGTTCCACCAAACTCTTCCTGCTCTCTCTGCCTGGACCACTCATTCTTGACTACTCAAATGGCTGTTTCCTCCTATCCCTTCAGTTTTCAGTTCCTCAAAGATGTGTCCTTGATCTCCCAAAGCATAGACAGTATCCTCCCAGTCTCCCAACTCCCCCAATGCCCCCCTCACTTTATCCTGTTCTTTACACTCACTCACTTGTTTAATGTCTGTTTCCCCCTCTGGAAACGTCCTTGGGGGTAAGTTCTCTGTTTTGTTCACCTCTGTTTTCTCAGTGCTTAGAACAGTGCCTGGCACAGGGGAGGTACTCAGTAAATTTTTATGAATGAATGAGAAGGCCGTTATTACTAAATGCTCATTTTGAGACACAAGATTGCGTTTTTTTATAAAATTAGCTAAGAAATTATGGCCACGGCAAGAGTGAATAAAGTGGCTATGTGCAATTTTTGTCATACTTTTATCACTTGGAAATAACCACTAACAGAAGCAAGGCAGAATTAAAGAAGGTGCTGTGAGGACCAACAAGTCTTAACAGTATCTGAATACTATGATTTTAAATGATTTGCTCATAGGTTTTAGAATTTGATGTGGGGTTGCTTAAATGTTTAGCTGCCTACATTTTATATTAAACCCTCTATAAAAGTCATTATTATTGCCCCCATAAAGAAGTCTTTCCCATTTGCTTAATTCTTCAGCATTTTTACATAAATCAGAATCACACAATTAAATACTCTCCTATGCTTGTTCTTTCATTGTTTTCCATAGTCTTTATGTCTTCCTGCTATAGAATCTAATCTGAGGCTGTTTTCTACCTTTTTTAGTACAGGGCAAAATAAATGAGAGTCCTAATAAATAAATGGCTGCTACTAAGATTTTCTTGGTATATATTCATTAGTATACATTTTCTTTACATCCCTTTCTTCAGTTAATCTTCTGTATTATGAATTAAACTTAATAACTTTAAAAGCTTAATAAAATCTTACCCTCTCTAACTCAGTTATATAGTTTCTGCAGAGACATTTGATTCTTTGTATAAATATGCTCTATATGTGAGTATATAATATTTTTTATACATTCCCATGAAATTAAGATTTCTCAGAAGTTATTATTTAGTTAACTTTATTGTGAACTCATTAGCAAAGGATTTTTTTCAAAATAATTTAGAGACCACCTAAAGCTCACTACTGTCTATCCTTCATCTTTTACTCTTGCTTTATGAAACTTTTAACTTGCAGTATGCGGCCTGTGGTCTGGATTTATTTTAGCCTGCTCAACACAGAGTGTACACCGTGCTCAATATTTTTAGCTTTAAATTTAATTTGCTTATGTACAATAACTCCTTAGCTAAGAGGACCTAACCACCTGCTCCCTTCTACTACTGCTTAACTGGTATTCCCAGGGGACATGCTAACAAGCTTCGGTCAGTTAATATCACTTCAGTTGAATGTGAAATGAAACCTAGACTGTGTAGACTTAATTCCATTGAAATTATGGAATGATTTGGGAAAAACAGACATGAAAAAGCTTCATTCACTTTTGAATCATATGTGATACTAAAATAGACATCTTCTCAATTCACCACTGTAATCAGTAAAAAAAAAAAAAAAATCCATATTGCCTGCATAGAAATGTGGACATCTTATAAAAATAACGTGGTATATCCCTGATCTACATCACTGGAAACATGCCTAAAATTAAAACCCAAGGACACACTAATAATTACAGTATTTTAAACACATATACATTAATTTAAAAATTATAAAATAGTTAAACCAAACAGAAAGCCAAAGCAAAGTCTACAAAACTCACTATTAGCAAACAGAATCTCCGTTAGTAGGTAACCTCCCTGACGCCACTAGTATTGTAAGCTCCCTGAAGACACAAAGACATCATCTGTTCTGTTCATTCAAGTTCTAATAAAGAACAGTACTTTGCATATGGTACAAATAAATAATAAATAGCATGTATTAAATATTTAATATTATATATTAATAATGAATAAATATTAAATAGTCACAGAAAAGAAAGTTCTAGTAGATCAAATATTTTGTTTACGGCAGGAAAGCTAATTCTGAAGGAATTTAGGAAGCAATTAAATATAAAACTAAAACTGCAATGGCCACAATTCAATCTTTAGCAGGCAACACGGTGATTATTAGGACTATCAGTTAAACTGTATTATAAATGTTCTAGAAATACTATTAATATATATTTAAGTCAACAGACTACCAAATAAGATAGCTATGATTTTATGAGACTAAGATTTTTTTTGAGCTACTGAAAACATTATAATGTCTCTACTGAGAAAACGATTAACGAAACCTTTACAGTTTAAGATCTAGATTTCTCCATTTCCATCAGCTAATTTCCTTAAACATTTTCAACATAATTCAAAATGTTTATCATAATACGTCCTCCCCCCAAGGATTAGGTACAAAAGATCAGCCATCAAAAGCTCTGAAAATTTCTCCTGACAATGACAATGTACTACTGGGAAAAAATTGTGAATTCAAATCTTATGTCACAGCAACTTACTCTGACTTTCGGCAAGATTCTCCGAAGTGTCTCAGCAGGGTTCTGTCGCATCAGAAATGGAAGATTCGCAATCACACTTGTTCCTTGGATATCTTGACCAGCACTTAAAGAAAACACAAATTTAAAATTTGTAACTATAAATTTGTAATTATAATTTACATTATAAAGAGCAGGGATTAACTTGAAAACAACTGCTTTTTAATAACGAACACTCAGACTTCTGACAGTTTTAAACTTTAAACACATCATCTAGATATACAAATAAAGCCAGAACTGAAATTTCTGGCTTTAAGTCAATCTTATAACAAATGCATGAAGATATTAATTATGCTTATGCTAAAACAAGATTCTCTATCTACACACACTTCTTGCTGAAGTCTAAAAATTGTGAGACCATTATTAGTTACTTTAAAATTCTACCTTATTTTTTCCTATGACCTGCCAGTTTGCTATACTTTATAAAAATATAAATGATAAATTTCATTATGGTAAAATATTAATAATCATAACAACAGCGGGGACAGCAACAAAATCAACTACAGCAGAATCATATAACTTTCTTCTAGGACAATGAAACTACCTATTGCACTAGATTGAGTCGCCAGAAACTTAACGATATATTCTATATTCTTAAAAGTCAGTAGGGTATATTTATATGGTACCTTTTTGACAGAACATTCATTAGGTCACTAAGGCTTTATCAAAAGAATCTGTGATACTCTAGTGGCCTAGATACCTCAGAAAAAGTGTTCTGATTCTTCCAAAAAACCACTTCCATGCAAAAAAATTATTTGTTTTTAAAACATAAGCTAACCAACATAAGTTGTGCAAGTACTTGAAATATATATATATATATATAAAAGATGCTAGTAAATGTGGCACCACCTCAGGGGGAAATTCCACCTATCCTTAACTGATACCAATTTAAATGTTAATTACTGATGCCATAATATTTATTTATCTTAACTAAAATTATTTTTACTTAACTCTTCAAATGGAATTATTTATTATATGTGTATAAGACCTTAACCTGGTTTTTTAAAGAGTTTTTAAAGTATTATATTTATTTGCTTCAGAGTTTTATAAGTTCTGTTAATAAGCAGCATATTCTGATTAAATGAAGCTGCCCTGCTGTGTAAAAAGGCTTTTTCCCTGCTGCAGTATGGTAGGCTGTGAAATACAGGTAAGCACAATCATTCCACTATTCTCATCCCTCTCTAAATGAATACTTTAAAAGACAAAATCAAGAAGGAAAAGAGAAGGGAGGAAAACAGGAGACCCATGCCAAGGTGAGGAGAAGATCAAAAGGGAAGTTAAAACTGCATATAAGATACTACTTGTAGTGGATTGAATGGTGGCTCCCCCCATAAAATATGTCTACACCCTAATCCTGGAAACTGTGAATGTTATCTTAATTTGAAAAAGGATCTTAAAGAGAAATGTAAATCAAAACTAGAATGAGGAGGCTTCCCTGGTGGCGCAGTGGTTGAGAGTCCGCCTGCCGATGCAGGGGACATGGGTTCATGCCCTGGTTCGGGAAGATCCCCCATGCCACAGAGCGGCTAGGCCCATGAGCCATGGCCACTGAGCCTGTGCGTCCGGAGCCTGTGTTCCGCAAAGGGAGAGGCCACAACAGTGAGAGGCCCGCGTACCACAAAAAAAAAAACAAAAGAAAAAAAAAACTAGAATGAGGTATCACCTCACACTGTTAGAATGGACATCATCAGAATATCTACAAACAGTAAATGCTGGAGAGGGTGTGGAGAAAAGGGAACCCTCTTGCACTGTTGGTGGGAATGTAAATTGATACTGGGCATATACCCAGAGAAAACCACAATTCAAAAAGACACATGCACCCCAATGTTCATTGCAGCACTATTTACCATAGCCAGGTCATGGAAGCAACCTAAATGCCCATCGACAGATGAATGGATAAAGATGTGGCACATATATACAATGGACTATTACTCAGCCATAAAAAGGAACAAAAGTGGGTCATTTGTAGAGATGTGGATGGACCTAGAGACTGTCATACAGAGTGAAGTAAGTCAGAAAGAGAAAAACAAATATCGTATATTAACGCACATATGTGGAATCTAGAAAAATGGTACAGATGAACCAGTTTGCAAGGCAGAAATAGAGACACAGATGTAGAGAACAAACGTATGGACACCAAGGGGGGAAAGCGGCAGGGGGTGGGGTGGTGGTGTGATGAACTGGGAGATTGGGATTGACATGTGTACACTAATATGTATAAAATGGATGACTAATAAGAACCTGCTGTATAAAAAAATAATAAAATGTTCTTTTAAAAAAAGGATCTTGAGATGAAGAGATCATTATGGATTATCCCAGTAGGCTATAAACCCAATAACAAGTGTCCTTAAAAGAGACATTCGGGGGAAAAGACAGAACAGGAGGCAATTAGACCACAAAGCAGAGACTGGAGTGATGCTGCCACAAGCCAGAGAATGCTGACAACCACCAGAAGCTGGAAGAGACAAACAGATTCTCCCCTAGAGCCCTGCTGACACCTTGATTTCGACTCAGTTGATACTGATTTCAGACTTTTGACTTCCAGAACTGTGAGAGAATACATTTCTGTTGTTTTAAGCCATCCAGTTTGTGGTAATTTATTGCAGCACCACAGGAAACAAATACACCACTAAAGAACTAAAAAAGATGAGAAATATCTGAAAAAGTAATGTTTCATATGACAATGCCTGGCCCAAAGTAGAGGTTTAGTAAATGTCTCTTAAAAGGATGGATGAATGGATAGCTCACTGCATGAACTGATGTCAGGAATATTTAATATGAATTCAACGAATTTCATTTACCGATTTGTTTATTCACTAACTTTGCAATTAGTTAAAAAAATATGATCACTAATACCTCATAGATGTGAAGACAAAATATTTCATGGAAAAAAAAGAAGCAGAAAACAACAAATTAAATGGCAGATTTAAGACCCTAAATATCAACAGTTACATTAATGGTAAAAATTTAACGACATCAATTAAAAGACAGGGACTGGCAGAGTGGATTAAAGAATATGACTCCACTAAATGCAGCCATAGGAAATGAATTTCAAATATAACAGTATCAGTAGGTTGAAAGTAAAGGACAGAAAATGATATATCACAGAAATACAAATCAAAAGAAAGCAGCTGTGACCATATTAGTGTCAGATAAAGTGGACCTCATTGTAAAGAAAATCACCAGAGACAGACAAGGACATTATATAATGATAAAAGAGGAAGTCCACCAAGAAGACATAGCAATTCTAAATGTGTATACACCAAATACAACCACAAAAACAAAAAACAAAAAAAAACTGACAGTACTAAAAGGAGAAGTTATCTAGGCAAATACGCAGGTAGGTGGAGACTTCCACATGCCTCTCTCAACAATAGATGGAACTAGACAGAAAATCAAGGATAGAGAACTCAACAACACCATCAACCAATAATATCTAATTAACATTTATAGAATACTCCATCCAACAACAGTAGAATACACATTCTTCTTCTCAAGTGCTCAAAGAACATATACCATGAAAAACCACATCCTGCACCATAAAAAAGTCCTCAACAAATCATACAAAGAGTTTTCTCTGACCACAGTGGAATCAAACTAGCAATCAATAATAAAAAGATAACAGAAAGCTCTCCAAATTCTTGGAAATGAAATAAAATACTTCTACATAATAAATGGGTCAAAGAGGAAAATTTTTTAAAATACACTGAATTGAGTGAAAATGAAACACAAAATTATAAAACTTTCTGGAACACAGCTGAAGCATTACACAGAGAGAAATTTATAACAATAAATGCATACATTTATGAAAGGAAAGAGGAAAAAATCTCAAATCAATAATTTAACTTTCCACCTCAAGAACCAGAAGAACAAATTAGTCACAATGCAAGCAGAGGAAGGAGATAATAAAGAGCAGAAATTAATGAAATAAAAACAGAAAACAATAGAAAAAAATAAATGAAACAAAGACCCGGTTCTTTTAAAGGATCAATAAAATTGACTAACTTTTAGCAAGACTGACAAAGTGAAAATGAGAGAAGACACAAATTACCAATATCAGGATTGAAACAGGAGATATCACTATAGCCCCTGCAGACATCGAAAGGATAATAAGAGAATGCTGTGAATAATTCTACACACATAAAATTGAAAACATAGACAAAATGGACCAATTCCTCAAAAAACACAAACTGGGCTTCCCTGGTGGCGCAGTGGTTGAGAGTCCGCCTGCCAATTCAGGGGACACGGGTTCGTGCCCCGGTCCGGGAAGATCCCACATGCTGCGGAATGGCTGGGCCCGTGAGCCATGGCCGCTGCGCCTGCACGTCCGAAGCCTGTGCTCCGCAACAGGAGAGGCCACAACGGTGAGAGGCCCGCATACCGCAAAAAAAAAAAAAAAAAAAAAAAAAAAAACCACAAACTGCCACAACTCACCCACTATGAAACACATCATTTGAATATTTCTACAATTATTAAGGAAATTGAATTCAAATTTTAAAACTCCTGAAAAAAATCTCAAGGCTCAGATGGTTTAACTGAAGAATTCTACCAAACATTTAACAAAGAGTTAACACCATGCTACACAATCTCTTCCAGAAAACAGAAGAGAACACTTCCTAAATCACTTATGAAGCTATTATTACACTAATAACAAAACCTGGAAAGACTGTAAAATATATATATATGTACATAGTAAAAACAAATATATATATACACACATATATGCGTGCATATGTGTATATATACACACACAACACAACAATATCCCTCATGAATATACATGCAAAAATTCTTAACAGGGACTCCCTGGCAGTCCAGTGGTTAGAACTTCACACTTACACTGCAGGGGGTGCAGGTTCAATTCACGGTCAGGGAACTAAGATCCCACAAGCCACGTAGCCAAAAATAAATAAATAAATGTTCAATATAAAAAAAATCAAAAAATGGGCAGAAGACCTAAACAGACATTTCTTCAAAGAAGATATACAGATTGCCAACAAACATATGGAAGAATGCTCAACATCACTAATCATTAGAGAAATGCAAATCAAAACTACAATGAGGTATCACCTCACACCAGTCAGAATGGCCATCATCAAAAAATCTACAAACAATAAATGCTGGAGAGGGTGTGGAGAAAACGGAACCCTCTTGCACTGTTAGTGGGAATGCAAATTGACACAGCCACTATGGAGAACAGTATGGCAGTTCCTTAAAAAACTAAAAATAGAACTACCATATGACCCAGCAATCCCACTACTGGGCATATACCCTGAGAAAACCATAATTCAAAAAGTCATGTACCATAATGTTCACTGCAGCTCTATTTACAATAGCCAGGACATGGAAGCAACCTAAGTATCCATCGACAGATGAATGGATAAAGAAGATGTGGCACATATATACAATGGAATATTACTCAGCCACAAAAAGAAATGAAATTGAGTTATTTGTAGTGAGGTGGATGGACCTAGAGTCTGTCATACAGAGTGAAGTAAGTCAGAAAGAGAAAGACAAATACCATATGCTAACACATATATATGGAATCTAAAGGTGAAAAAATGGTTATGAAGAACCTAGGGGCAGGACAGGAATAAAAATGCAGATATAGAGAATGGACTTGAGGACACGGGGAGGGAGAAGGGTAAGCTGAGACAAAGTGAGAGAGTGGCATGGACTTATATATACTACCAAATGTAAAATAGATAGCTAGTGGGAAGCAGCCGCATGGCACAGGGAGATCAGCTCAGTGCTTTGTGACCACCTAGAGGGGTGGGATATGGAGGGTGGGAAGGAGATGTAAGAGGGAGGAGATATGGGGATATATGTATATGTATAGCTGATTCACTTTGTTATACAGCAGAAACTAACACACCA
The DNA here is from genome assembly GCF_026419965.1 of Kogia breviceps. NCBI lineage: Eukaryota > Metazoa > Chordata > Mammalia > Artiodactyla > Physeteridae > Kogia > Kogia breviceps. The sequence goes on from NC_081312.1 coordinate 10,408,905, forward strand.
TTGTAAAGCAATTATACTCCAATAAAGATGTTAAAAAAAAATGGGCAGAAGACTTAAATAGACATTTCTCTAAAGAAGACATACAGATGGCCAAAAGGCACATGAAAGGTTGCTCAACATCACTAGTTATTAGACAAATGCAAATCAAAACCACAATGAGGTATCACCTCACACCAGTTAGAATAGGCATCATCAGAAAATCTACAAACAACAAATGCTGGAGAGGGTGTGGAGAAAAGGGAACCCTCTTGCACTGTTGGTGGGAATGTAAATTGATACAGCCACTATGGAGAACAGCATGGAGGTTCCTCAAAACACTAAAAATTGAATTACCATATGACCCAGCAATCCCACTACTGGGCATATACCCAGAGAAAACCACAATTCAAAAAGACATATGCACTCCAATGTTCACTGCAGCACTATTTACAATAGCCAGGTCATGGAAGAAACCTAAATGTCCAACGACAGACAAATGGATAAAGATGTGGTACATATATACAATGGAATATTATTCAGCCATGAGAAGGAATGAAATTGGGTCCTTTGTAGAGACGTGGATGGACCTAGACTGTCACACAGAGTGAAGTGAGTCAGAAAGAGAAAAACAAATGTTGTATATTAACACATATATGTAGAATGTAAAAAAATGGTACAGATGAACCAGTTTGCAAGGCAGAAACAGACACAGATGTAGAGAACAAACGTATGGACACCACGGGTGGAAGGGGGGTGGGGGGTGGGATGAATTGGGAGGTTGGGATTGACATGTATACACTAATATGTATAAAATAAATAACTAATGCGAACCTGCTGTATAGCACAGGGAACTCCACTTCACTGTACAGTAGAAACTAACACAATATTGTAAAACAACTATACCCCAATAAAAAATTAATTAATTTTTTAAAAAAGAACTGTTTTCCCAGTCTCTTCATGGATGGAGGATGGAAGCCCAGCTGTGAGCGGCAAGGAGCAGCCCTGGGAGGCTTCAAAGAAAAATCCTTAACAGAATAGTAGCAAATAAAATACAGTAATATATTAAAGGAAGAATTATACACCATGATCAAATGAGATTTACTCCAGGGATTCAAGACTAGTTCAATACTCAAAATCAGTGTAATCCATCATATTAACAGGTTAAAGAAGAAAAATATCACATGATCATATCAATGCAGAAAAACATTTGACAAAATTCAACACATGAACACTGAAATTACAAATACAACATCATTTACAATCACTCAAAAAACGAAATACTAACAAAATTACAGGACTCGTATGCTGAAAACACAATGTTAATGAAAGAAATCAAAGGAGATCTAATTAATTAGAAAAACCTACTATGCTCATAGATTGGGAAATTCAGCATAATAAAGATGTCAATTCTCCCAAATTGGTGTACAGGTTTAACACAATCCCTATCAAAATCCCAACAAGATTTTTGGGAGTTAGACAATATTTTTCTAAAATTTATATGGAAAAGCAACAAAACTAGAGTAGCTGAAACAATTTTTAAAAAGAAGAATAAAGTGGGAAGAATTTATCTACTCAGTTTTAAGACTTATTATATAGCTACATTAACCAAGACTGCATGGTACTGGCACAGATATAGACACATAAATCAATGGAACAGAAGAGAGAACCCAGAAATAGACCTCCACAAATATGTACACTCCACAAGTATGCACAGCTGACTTTTGACAGAGGTTCAAAAGCAATTCAGTGGAGCAAAGACAGCCTTTTCAGCAAGTGGTGCTAGAGCAACAGGACACCCATTGGCAAAAAACAACCTCCAAAAAAACAACCAAAACCAAAAACCCTTGACCTAATTCTCACATTAACTCAAAATGATTCTATAAAATGTAAAACTATAAAATTTTTTTAAAACATAGGAGAAAATCTTCTAAATATAGGGTTAGGCAAAGAGTTCTTAAAGTTGACACCAAAAGCAGGATCAATAAAAGGAAAAACTGATAAATTGGGCTTCATCAAAATTTAAAACTTGCACTGTGAGAGATTTTGTTAAGAGGATGAAAAGACAAGCAAGCCATAGAGGAGGAGAAATATTTGAAACAACATGTCTAACAAAGGTGTAGTATCTAGAATATAAAAAAGAACTCTCAAACTCAACAGTAAAAAAGCACACAATCCAATTAGAAAATGGGCAAAAGGAATGAAGAGACTTTTAACTGACTGTAAATAAGCACACAAAAAAGATGTTTAACATTGTTAACTATAAGGTAAATGTAAAGTAAAACCACAGTGAAATATCACTATATACTTATCAGGATAAAAAATGAAACAAAAAATAATTCCACCACCAAATGCAAAGAAACTAAATCACTCATTCATCAATGATGGAAATGCAAACTGGTACAGCCACTATAGAAAAGTGTTGGCAATTTCTTAGAAAACTAAACATGCAACCAGTAATTGTACTCTTGGGCATTTATCCCAAAGAAATGAAAACTTACGTTCACACAAAAACCTGTGGATGAATGTTTAGAGCAGCTTTATTTGAACCAAAAAATGTAAACAACCTATAAGTCCTTAAATGGGTGAATGGTTAAACAAACTGTAGTCCATACATACCACAGAATGCTACCCAGCAATAAAAAGGAACAAAATATTGACAGATGCAGCAACCTGATGAATCTCTAGAGAATTATGCTGAGTGAAACATTAGCCAACCCCAAAATGTTACATACTGTATGATTCCATTTATATAACATTCTTGAAATGACAAAATTATACAAATGGAAAACGGATTAAGTGATTTCCAGAGGATGGGTGTGGGGCAGGAGGGAAAAAGACATGACTACTTAAGTTTAACATGAGGGATACTGGGGTGATGGAAAGCCTACCTATCTTGACTGTATCAATGTCCATATTCTGGTTGTGTATCATACTATAGTTTTTCAAATGTTATTATAGGGGTGTTGGACTGCACCCCACAGGCCTACAAGCCTTGTAGTTGCCCAGCCTCAAAACAGAAAAAGGAACCCAGAGACGGCGACAGAGACATCAATGATTTACTGGATAAGGGATCTTACACATCTGAAACAAACGGTCATGGAGCAACACCCCTCCACATACAGCAGATGGCAGGCAGGGCATGGCAGCAACCTTCACTACTCTGGGGAGAAGGAGGGTACCAGTTATACGGGAAATTGATGTCAGGTTGGCTCATCAGTTGCCAGGGAAACCAGCAGCTGGGGCAAGTTCCTCACAGCCCCTCAGGTTAACTACGATCAAGAGGGCAGATGTTCCCTTTTATTAAAACTAGAGGGTGGAGCCATTCTGGCTTAAGGATTAGAACAATCACAGCTGGGGCAGGGGGAAGCAGGGTCATGTGAGTAGGGTGTAGGTGAAGCAGGGACTGGTTGGGCGGGGGATGTACAAAGAGCAAGAGAACAGCCATGTGGACTGGCCTGACCATACAAGGGGGAAACTAGATAAAGGGTACATGGCTATCTCTGTATTATTTCTTACAACTGTCTATGAATCTATAATTATCTCAAAATAAAAAGTTAATTTATTTAAAGATCAACGTGACAAAATTTTTAAAAAACACACATGAACATATCAATAGATGCAGAAATCTGACAAATCCAACATTCATTCATGATTTAAAACTATCAACAAACTAGAAATAGAGGGGAACTTCTTCAACCAGATAAAGGGCATCTATGAAAAACTTACAGCTAACATCATACTTAAACGTGAAAGAGTGAATGCTTTCTCCCTAATCACGAGCAAGGCAAAATGTTCACCATTACTACTTCTATTCAACATTGTGTTAAAGTTTTGAGCCAGTGTAATAGGCAATAAAAAGAAACAAAAGGCTTACAGATTGGAAAGGAATAGTTTAAACTGTAATGTACAAAATAGCTAGTAGAACTGATGTCAGTGTGGCACGATACAAGGACATATATAAGTCAATTGTATTTCTATATACTAGAAAAGAAAAATCATAAATAGTGATTTAAAAAGCAGTCTAGTTTAGATTAACATAAGATTATGAAATACGTTTGGAAAATTTGGTAAAAGATGTGCAAGATCTGTAGACCAAAAACTACAAAACATGTTGAGAAAAATAAAAAAGACCTAAATATATGGAGAGACATTTAGCACTCAAGAATGACTCAATATTGTAAAGAATACTGTACTCCCAAACTGAAGTACAGACTCAACATGATCCCAATTTAAATCCCAATAGGCTTGTTGTAGAAATGAACGAGTTTACTCTAAAATTGTATGGAAATGCAGAGGAACTAGAAAAGTGGAAACAAATTTGAAAAACGATGAAGTTGCAGGGCTAATACAACTTGATTTCAAGACTTATTATAGAGCTACAATAAACAAGATAGTGTGGCAGTAGCACAAGATAGACATATAGATCAATGGAAAAGGATGGAGAGAGTAGAGAGTGCAGAAACAGACACAAACATAAATAGGCAATTGATTTTTGACAAAGGTGACAAGAAAATTCAATGAAGAAATGATCATCTTTTCAACAAATGGTACTGGAACAAATGGAAAGCCATATGCAAAACACAATGAATCTCTCCCCAACCTGAACCAATAGACAAAAATTAACTCAAAATGAATCACGGGCCTGAATGTAAGAGCCAACACTATAAAACTTCTAGAGGAAAACTTAGCAGAAATTCTTAGTGGCCTTGGGTTTGACAAATATTTCTAAAATAGGACACAAAAGATATAAATTCTAACCAAAAAAAAGTCAAAAATGAATTTAATCAAAATTTAAAACATTTGTTTTTCAAAGGCACTGTTACAGAAACAAAAAGGCAAGCCATACCCAAGACATATATCCAACAAACAATTTGCATCTAGAATACATAAAGAACTCAAACTAAATAATAATAAGAACATCCAATATAAAATGGACAAAAGATTTCAAAACTTCATCAAAGAAAAACAGACAAATGGCAAATAAGCATATGAAAAAGATGCTCAACAAAATTCATCATTAGGTAAATTCAAATTTTAACGACAATAGGATACCACTACACATCCACTAGAATGACTAAAATTTATAAAGATTGAGCACACCAAATGTAGGCAAGGATGAAGCACTCTCACACACCACTGGTGGAAATGTAGAATGGTACAACCACTTTAGGAAAGTTTGACAATTTCCTAAAAGGTACACATACACCTACCAAACAACCCAGACATTCCACTCACAGATATTTACCCAAGAGAAATGAAAGAATATGTCCACAGAAACACCTCAACACGATATTCATCATAGCTTTGTTTGTAATAGACAAAAATTGGAAATGTCCCAAATGTTCACTAACAGGTGAACAGATAACCAAACCATGATATAGTATACAGTGGAATATAGTGCTAGTAGTATACAGTGGAGTACTACTAGCAGTAAAAAGGAATGAACTACTGATATGCATGACAACATGGGTGAATTTCAAAATAATTAGGCTAATAAAAGAAGCCATACTAAAAAGAATATATACTACTGTGTGATTCCACTTATATAAGAATAGATACATGTATATGTATAACTGAATCACTTTGCTGTACACCTGAAATTAACACATCATTAATCAACCTGCTCCAATATAAAATAAAACTTTTTAAAATAAAATAAAATTATAAAGAATGCAGACTAAGCTATAGCGAGAGAAAGCAGATCAGTTGCCTAAGAATGAGGGGGGGGAAAGGAAGTTGGGATTATAAGAGAGCATGAGAAAACTTTTAGGGGTAATGAATATGTTTATTATCTTGATCATGATGAGGGTCTCAATAGCATATACATATTTCAGAACTCATCAGATGGTGCATTTTAAATATATGTGCAGTTCATTCTATATCAGTAATACTTCAGTAGGGCTTCCCTGGTGGTGTAGTGGTTGAGAGTCCACCTGCCAATGCAGGGGACACAGGTTCGTGCCCCGGTCTGGGAAGATCCCACATGCCGCGGAGCGGCTGGGTCCATGAGCCATGGCCGCTGAGCCTGCGTGTCCAGAGCCTGTGCTCCACAACGGGAGAGGCCACAACAGTGAGAGGCCCACGTACCTCAAAAAAAAAAAAAATAATAATAATAATAATAATAATACTTCAATAAATCTGTGCAAAATAAAGTACATAAATACAAAAGGAAAGACTGGTAGAAGGGCATCTAGGAAGATAGCAGCAGTAAAGACATAGTTTTTGAAAATTCCTGAATTCCCCATAAAAACAGACAGATCAACTAGGAGAGTAAAATTTAAAAACTACACGTGACATCAACAACATAAGTGGTAAGATTTCCAACACAAACCCAAAATACATGCACATATGGGAAGCAGCTAAAACTGCGAATGATTTTGTATACTCCTGATGAGTTCAATGAATCCACAGTAATATCTGAAAGGACTGAAGCAGTCTAATCCCCATGAACTCTCAAAAAATCTAGAACAAAGGTCCACGTTGGAGAAAAGTTCTAGGAAACAGAATCTGAACTGAACAGCACAGAAACAACTGACCACAAAGGAAAGAGAAGATCCAAAGTACTTTAGAGAAACAGAGCCAAAAAACTTCGGAAAGTAAGGCATCCTATTTTGAACAGTACAAAAAAAAGGGGTGGGGGACTCTATTGGAATTAGAAAAGTTATCCTGAACCACAACTACTTATAAGGGTTATGAAACGAATTTCACATAAATACAAGACATATACAAGGACCATGATCAAATTCCATATAGTTATTTTTTTAAAAAAGAGAATAAGGACTGAACTAATATTCTTAAAGACAATGAAAGACAGACAAGCCCACAAAACAGCTAATTATAATCTACTATTTTTCCACAAGCAAAGGAAAAAAATTAAGAAAATGTATAAGACATAGGAAAAAACCACATGAATCATAATTATGAAAGCTCAGAAATAAGGTGATAAAACTCAGGAAAGAATTGAAAGAAAATATCTTGAAAAAGACTAAACTATAAAGAACACAAGGGTGAATAAATAAAATAGATAATGCCTTAAGAAAAATAAAAGGTGAAGAGAATAAAAATTTTAAATTAAAAAAGGTTAAAAAGATTTGAGAGAGAGTGATATATAAGACAGGCAAAGAAAATCCAACATACTTTTAATAGGAGTCCCTAAAGAAGCAACCAAAGCAAGGGAACCATCAAAAAAAATTACTTAAGAACACACTGTGTACCTGAGAAAATCGATCCAGCATAACCAACACTGAAATATATTAAAGGACTTTAAAAACATCCTTTGGGCACCCAAGAAAAAGAGCAAGTTACTTAGTAATAGAAAAAATATATGGACTGTCATTAGACTTTGACAGCTATAAGATGTTAAAAAAGCAAATAATAGTCTATTGGTGACACTACTTACTATAAAAAGGACATGAAAAAATATAAAAAGAAAGTACAGCTAAATTGTAATCACCATAATCTCTATCAAACATAAAATCTAAACTTAATTTCTATAATCAATATATGTATGGCCCTTTTCCCACCAAGGGAGAAAAATACATACATTTGGGTATTCTGTTAAGTATCATTGCTTAGATGGGAAAGCAACTGAGCTAACCAGTGGTCCTCGGCCAAGAGTGATCCCCTCCTCCCCAAGGGCACATATGACAATGTCTGGAGACATTTTTGATCATCACAACTTGGGAGATGCTACTATAATCCAGTAGGTAGGATCAAGGGATGCTGCTAAAACATTCCACAACACACAAAACAGCTACCCACAACAAAGAATGCCAATGTCTCAACCACAAAAAATGTCTAAGAAACCTTAGTTTACACAAAGTAACAATTAGTTGAACCATATGAAACGGCCAACATTAGATAATTATTGACCTACAACAACAGTAATTTCATATTTTCAATCTATGCATTAAGCTTAGCAGAAATACACTGACAGGGCCTTCAAGGAAATGTATACAGGTTGGTAACCACAATATGCTAGAGCAGTGGTTTCCAAACTTTAGCATGTATCAGAATCACCCTGCAGCACTTGTTAAAACTGGGTCTCATCCCCAGAGATTCTGGGACAGGAGGTCTTGGTGAGGACTGAGAATTTGATTCTAACATGTTCCCAGGTAATGCTGATGCTGATGGAGATAATACTCTGAGAGCTGCCATGACAAGAGGAAGGGTCAAATGAAGGAAAGAGGAAACTTCATATTCTCCTTTTTTAGACTACACGTGTAAAATCAGCCAAGCGCACAGAAGCAGTTTGCCCAAATGAAGCACAAAGTCCATTTGACCTGAATGCATGTGTGCACTACTTCTGTCTACAGTTCTGTCTACAGTTCTACAGTTCTGGCACTGCTTCTGTCTACAGTTCACAAAAACAATGTTAAAGTGATGTGGCAAACAACAGGTAACAGAGATGGAATAACAGGTAGTCTACTTAAATGCATATTAGAGCAAAGTTTGAGGAGGAGTTGGGAAAGGGTAACAGACTTGGAGAAGAGTAAACTTGGGTGAACATGAAAGTGGGGTACTGAGCCCCCCATGCTCAGGAATTTCTCAGGTGTGGTGTACCTGCTGTTACCTCCTGCTGACTTTGGTCAAAGGTAGTATAAATAAGCCAAATATGTGTGGATCTATGCTACCATCACCGAATGGAAGGGACCCAGAAATAATCAGCATAAGTTTAAGTCAACACTATAAAATTAAGTTTATTGCTATGTGGTATGGTGTATGTAAGTTTAAAATAAATGTTTGATCAATGTTAAACTTTCTTTTTTTTTTTAACAAAATAAGCTTCCTACACTTCAAAGCCTACAACTTTCAACTGAAAGGCGCAAGGAACAATCCTCCTGGCTACAATATGAGCTGCTCCTTTTTGCCCCAACTCTGCTATTCTTTGGGGCATGTTCCTTTTCTAGGATACTCAGAAACAAAAAGGACACAAGCCCGCTCAGCAAACCATTCCTCTAAAACTAAAAAGAACTGGGTTAATCATCTAATCTGTACACTAGTGGCTAAAAGGGAAAGACAAGGGAAAAAAAAAGACTACTGAAATAAATGAATTTAGGACAGCTATCTCTTAAATTAATGTTACTAATTATTTTATTCCCACTGGGGGATGCACCTATTTTAAAGAGCCATTTATAGTAATATCTTAAACCAATGAAAAACAAGTCAATCCACTCAAGCATTTTTGCTAAAATAAAAGGTTTCACAGTCTTCGTTGTCATCCCAGGCCTGCCACTGTCGTGGGCAACTTCATTCAGCTGAATGAGGAACAGCTAGTTTTTGGCCCCCTCTAATTCAAGGATGTCTGGCCCAAAGTTTACATTCCGCGATGATTAGTGTAGTATCTAGCACACAGTAAGGGCTCCATAAATACCTGTTGATTTAAATTGAGTCTGTCTCCACATCAGCAACCATTGTCAAACGCTGGATCATATCATTATCTAGAAACGCTCCATCTGTATAATCTCAAACTCTGTGATCTCCTTTGCTGCTCATAAACTCTTAACTATTTTTCTGTTGCTAAATCCATTTTTACCCTCATCACATTTCTAATCCCTTCAATTCCTTCTTATTCTCCAGTTTCTAATATTCATCCTAGTTTCACTTTCTTCCTTGGCAGCCTGAACCTCCCTATTATTTCAATTACACTCTCACCAATAAACTTACTTCTTCAATTCTCCTCCTCCGAATTACAACAATAAAAATAGTATCTAATATACTATATGCTAGGCCTTATGCTAATAAACACCTTCCTTGCAGTATTAGATACTACTACTAGCTCCATTTTATAGATGAGGAAATTAGGGCTTAGAAAGTTGAAGGTACTTGCCCAACATTACCCAGCCTGGACAACTCCAAAACCCATGCACTGACCATTACATATACCACCTCTCTTCCAACCTGTTCACGCAGCTAATACCAAACTCATCCATCTGCTTTTCCATCCCACTCCTGCTCCCAAGCTATGTAGCACTACTAGAGAGAAACTGCGTAATAATGCTGCTTTTAAAAACATACAATTTCAGGGCTTCCCTGGTGGCGCAGTGGTTGAGAGTCCGCCTGCTGATGCAGGGTACTCGGGTTCGTGCCCCGGTGCGGGAAGATCCCACATGCTGCAGAGTGGCTAGGCCCGTGAGCCATGGCCACTGAGCCTGTGCGTCCGGAGCCTGTGCTCCACAACGGGAGAGGCCACAACAGTGAGAGGCCCGCGTACCACAAAAAATAAATAAATAAATAAATAAAAATAAAAAAATAAAAACATACAATTTCAAAAAGAAAAAGAAAAAAAAGCCTGTCCTCAATGATACTGGAGGCAAACAAAATGATAACTAATTTGTGGGAGATCAAGAAAAGGAGTAAAAATTCTTAGTATATTATATTTGCTTAAAGCACTTTCAGAAGCATTATCTTGGGTCTCTAAAAATGAGGCTATCTGTGCTAGTTTTGAAACCCATGCCCCCGCCCACAAAGAATAAGCTGCATGTTACAACAGACCTAGATACTGACAATACTGTCTTTCTCTATTCTTATACCTTGTTTCAACCTTCTGAGAGGTCAAAAATCTAAAGAGGAAGACAGATTCACATGTTAAAAACTGTAACTGTATAGCAAAAAGTCCTATCCTCTTTTCATAGCTAGACAACCCTCACAGTTTACTGAATCCTAAACCAATTAGAAAAGGAAGAGGGGAAGGAGCAGATGCTATCCAAAGGTGACGACGTCACATAGTCACCACTGGAGAAATTAACTTGAGAACTCTAGCTCTGTTAACTGTTCAACTATGTGTGGGATCCTAAAAGATCTGTATACACAGAGCCTGTGATCCTAATCCTAGCGGCTCTCATTTCAAATTCCAAAATACAACACAAACTGCTGATACTATGTTTGAATTTGTAACAATGAAGCAGATGTCACACAGGCCTTGCTTTGAGTTCCCAATGAAAACTAAACTTTACATAGTTGATATTTATTTCTTTACCCAAAATAAATTAAACAGTTTGTTTTAATGAATAGAACAAAATTAATTAAATGATTAGCCTAGAGATTTAAACTTCCAAGAAAGACAAAACCTCCTTTTAAGACAAAGATGACTCAAGAACCTAAAGCAGAAGATACCAAATACCAATCCATAACATCAAGAATTTTTCAAATGTGGTGTATTTTCACGTTAGTACTATAAAATTGAGTCCTTAATAATGCTAAATCTTCAAAACATCACCTTAAAAAGTTTACGTAGTTAGAGACCCATTCAACTCTACTTACAGTCATCATGCTTAGAATCATAGAGAAATAAATTATATTTTTAACAGCACCGAAGGAAGGCAAAAGAAAACAAACATTTAGACGCATGTTGACTTCTCCAAGTATCTCCATAAAACTCAGATCTGGAGACTGGTTCAAGATGGCAGAGTAGAAGGACATGCGCTCACTCCCTCTTATAAGAGCACTGGAATCACAAATAACTGCTGAACAATCATCGACAGGAAGACACTGGAGATCACCAAAAAAGACACCCCACATCCAAATACAAAGGAGAAACCGCAATGACATGGTAGGAGGGGCGCAAACACAATAAAATCAAATCCCGTAACTACCAGGGGATGGTGACTCACAAACTGGAGAACAATTATACCACAGAGGTCCACCCACTGGAGTGAAGGTTCTGAGCCCCACGTCAGGCTTCCCAACCTGGGGGTCCAGCAACAGAAGGAGGAATTCCCCAAGAATCAGACTTTGAAGGCTAGTGGAATGTGATTGCAGGACTTCTACAGGACTTGGGGAAACAGAAGTGCCCTTGTGTCCACTCTTGAGGGGCATACACAGTGTAGTGTGTGCATTGGGACCCCAAGGGAAGGAGCAGTGACCCTACAGGAGACTGAGCTAGCTCTGCCTACTGGTGTTGGAGGATCTCCTGCAGAGGCAGGGGGTGGCTTTGGCTCACCAACGTACAAGGAAATTGGCAGCAGAAGTTCTGGGAAACACTCCTTTGTGTGAACCCTCCCAGAGCCCGCCATTAGCCCCACCAAAGAGCCGGGTATGCTCCAGTGCTGGGTCGCTTCAGGCCAAACAACCAACAGGGAGGGAACCAAGCCCCACCCATCAGCAGACAAGCAGATTAAAATTTCACTGAGCTCTGCCCACCAGAGCAAAACCCAGCTCTACCCACCATCAGTCCTTCCCATCAGGAAGCCTGCACAAGCCTCTTAGATAGCCTCATCCACCAGGAGGCAGACAGCAAAAGCGAGAAGAACTACAACCCTGCAGTCTGTGGAACGAAAACCATATCACCGAAAGATAGACAAAATGAAAAGGCACAGGACTATGTACCAGATGAAGGAACAAAACAAAAGCCCAGAAAAACAACTAAATGAAGTGGAAATAGGCAACCTTCCAGAAAAAGAATTCAGAATAAGGATAGTGAAGATGATCCACGACCTCAGGGAAAAAATGGAGGCAAACATCGAGAGATGCAAGAAATGTTTAACAAAGACCTAGAAGAATTAAAGAACAAACACCTCGAAGAATTGAGGAACAAACAAACAGAGATGAACAGTACAATAACTGAATGAAAATACACTAGAAAGGAATCAATAGCAGAAAAACTGAGGTAGAAGAACGGATAAGTGACCTGGAAGACAGAATGGTGGAATTCACTGCCGTGGAACAGAATAAAGAAAAAAGAATGAAAATAAATGAAGACAGCCTAAGAAACCTCTGGGACAACATTAATCACACCAACATTCTCATTATAGGGGTTCTAGAAGGAGAAGAGAGACAGAAAGGAACTGAGAAGATATTTGAAGAGATTATAATAGAAAACTTCCCAAACATGGGAAAGGAAACAGCCACCCAAGGCCAGGAAGCACAGAGAGCCCCAGGCAGGATAAACCCAAGGAGGAATATGCCAAGACACATAGTAATCAAATTGACAAAAACTAAAGACAAAGAAAAGTTATTAAAAGCAACAAGGGGAAAATGACAACATAGCAGGGAACTCCCATAAGGTTAACAGCTGATTTCTAAGCAGAAACTCTACAAGCCAGAAGGGAGTGGCATGATATATTTAACGTGATGAAAGGGAAGAAACTACAACCAAGATTACTCTACCCGGCAAGGATCTCATTCAGATTTGATAGAGAAATCAAAAGCTTTACAGACAAACACAAGCAAAAGAATTCAGCACTACCAAATCAGCTATACAACAAATGCTAAAGGAACTTTTCTAAGTGGGAAACACAACAGAAGAAAAAGACCCACAAAAACAAACCCAAAACAATTAAGAAAATGGTAATAGGAACATACATGTTGATAATTACCTTAAATGTAAATGGACTAAATGTTCCAACCAAAAGACACAGGCTCACTAAATGGATACAAAAACAAGATGCATATATATTCTGTCTACAAGAGACCCACTTCAGACCCAGGGACACATACAGACTGAAAGTGAGGGGATAGAAAAAGATATTCCATGCAAATGGAAATCAAAAGAAAGCTGGAGTAGCAACACTCATATCAGAAAAAATAGACTTTAAAATAAAGAATGTTATAAGAGACAAGGATAAAATAGACTTTAAAATAAAGAATGTTAAAAGAGACAAGGAAGCACACTACATAATGATCAAGGGATCAATCCAAGAAGGAGATATAACAATTATAAATATATATGCACCCAATACAGGAGCACCTCAGTACATAAGGCAAATGCTAACAGCTATAAAACAGAAAATCAACAGTAACACAGTAACAGTGGGGGACATTAACACCTCCCTTACAGCAATGGAAAGATCATCCAGACAGAAAATTAATAAGGAAACACAAGCTTTAAATGACACAATAGACCAGATAGATTTGATATTTATAGGAAATTCCATCCAAAAACAGCAGATTACACTTTCTTCTCAAGTACACAAGGAACATTCTCCAGGATAGATCCCATCTTGGGTCACAAATCAAGCCTTTGTAAATTCAAGAAAACTGAACTCATATCAAGGATCTTTTGTGACCACAAGGCTATGAGATTAGAAATCAATTACAGGGAAAATAAATGTAAAAAAAAAAACACATGGAGGCTAAACAATATGCAACTAAATAACTAAGATCACTGAAGAAATGAAAGAGGAAATCAAAAAATACCTAGAGACAAATTACAATGAAAACACGACAATCCAAAACTTATGGGATGCAGCAAAAGCAGTTCAAAGAGGGAAGTTTATAGCAATACAAGCCTACCTCAAGAAACAACAAACATCTCAAATAAACAATCTAACCTTACACCCTAAGGAACTAGAGAAAGAAGAACAAACAAAGCCCAAAGTTAGTAGAAGGAAAGAAAGCATAAAGATCAGAGCAGAAATAAATGAAATAGAAACAAAGAAAACAATAGCAAAGATCAATAAAACTAAAAGCTGGTTCTTTGAGAAGATAAACAAAATTGATAAACCTTTAGCTACACTCATCAAGAAAAAGAGGGAGAGGACTCAAATCAATAAAACTAAAAATGAAAATGGAGAAGTAACAATGGACACTGCAGAAATACAAAGCATCATGAGAGACTACTACAAGCAACTCTATGCCAATAAAGTGGACAACCTGGAAGAAATGGACAAATTCTTAGAAAGGTATAAGCTTCCAAGACTGAAACAGGAAGAAATAGAAAATATGAACAGACCAATCACAAGTAATGAAACTGAAGCTGTGATTATTCTTCCAACAAACATAAGTCAGAACCAGATGGCTTCACAGGGGAATTCTATCAAACATTTAAAGAAGAGCTAACACCCATCCTTCAAACTCTTCCAAAATACTGCAGAGGAAGGAACACTCCCAAACTCATTCTACAAGGTCACCATCACCCTGATACCAAAACCAGACAAAGATACTACTAAAAAAGAAAATTACAGACCAATGTCACTGAAGAATATAGATGCAAAAATCCCCAACAAAATACTAGCAAACAGAATCCAGCAACAAATTAAAAGGATCATACACCATGATCAAGTGGGATTTTTCCCAGGAATGCAAGGATTCTTCAATATATGCAAATCAATCAATGTGATACACCATATTAACAAATTGAAGAAGAAAAAACATATGATCATCTCAATAGATGCAGGAAAAGCTTTTGACAAAATTCAACACCCATTTATGGTAAAAACTCTCCAGAAAGTGGGCATAGAGGGAACCTACCTCAACATAATAAAGGCCATATATGACAAACCCACAGCAAACATCATTCTCAATGGTGAAAAACTGAAAGCATTTCTTCTAAGATCAGGAACAAGACAAGGATGTCCACTCTTGCCACTATTATTCAACACAGTTTTGGAAGTCCTAGTCAAAGCAATGACAGAAGAAAAAGAAATAAAAGGAATCCAAATTGGAAAAGAAGTAAAACTGTCACTGTTTGCAGAGGACATAATACTCTACACCTAGAATTCTAAATATGCCACCAGAAAACTACTAGAGCTAATCAATGAATTTGGTAAAGTTGCAGGATACAAAATTAATGCACAGAAGTCTCTTGCATTCCTACACTAACAATGAAAGATTAGAAAGAGAAATTAAGGAAATAATCCCATTCACCATTGCAACAAAAAGAATAAAATACCTAGGAATAAACCTACCTAGGGAGAAAAAAGACCTGTACTCAGAAAATTCTAAGACATTGAGGAAAGAAATCAAAGACACAACCAGATGGAGAGATATACCACGTTCTTGGATTGGAAGAAATATTGTGAAAATGACTATACTACCCAAAGCAATCTTACAGATTCAATGTAATCCTTATCAAATTACCAATGGCATTTTTTACAGAACTAGAACAAAAAAAATCTTAAAATTTGTAGGGAAACACAAAAGACCCCGAAGAGCCAAAGCAGCCTTGAGGGAAAAAAACAGAGCTGGAGTAATCAGACTCCCTGACTTCAGACTATACTACAAAGCTACAGTAATCAAGATAATATGGTACTGGCACAAAAAAAGAAATATAGATCAATAGAACAGGATAGAAAGCCCAGAGATAAACCCATGCAAATATGGTCAACTAATCTATAACAAAGGAGGCAAGGATATACAATGGAGAAAAGACAGTCTCTTCAATAAGTGCTGCTGGGAAAACTGGACAGCTACATGTAAAACAATGAATTTAGAACACTCTCTAACACCATACACAAAAATAAACTCAAAATGGATTAAAGACCTAAATGTAAGACAGGACACTATAGAACTCTTAGAGGAAAACATACGAAGAACACTCTGACATAAATCACAGCAAGATCTTTTTTGACCCACTTCCTAGAGTGATGGAAATAAAAACAAAAATAAACAAATGGGACCTAATGAAACTTAAAAGTTTTTGCACAGCAAAGGAAACTATAAACAAGACGAAAAGACAACCCTCAGAATTGGAAAAAAATTTGCAAACGAATCAATGGACAAAGGATTAATCTTCAAAATATATGAACAGCTAATGCAGCTCAATATTAAAAAAACAAGCAACCCAATCCAAAAATGGGCAGACCTAAATAGACATTTCTCCAAAGAAGACATACAGATGGCCAAGAGGCACATGAAAATCTGCTCATCATCACTAATTATTAGAGAAATGCAAATCAAAACTACAATGAGGTATCACCTCACACCAGTTAGAATAGGTATCATCAGAAAATCTACAAACAACAAATAATGGAGAGGTTGTGGAGAAAAGGGAACCCTCTTGCACTGTAGGAATGTAAATTGACACACTATGACACACTATTGACACACTATGTTCTCCACTATGGAGAACAGTATGAAGGTTCCTTAAAAAACTAAAAATAGAATTACCATATGACCCAGAAATCCCACTACTGGGCATATACCCAGAGAAAACCACAATTCAAAAAGACACATGCACCCAAATGTTCACTGCAGCACTATTTACAACAACCAGGTCATGGAAGCAACCTAAATGCCCATCGACAGACAAATGGATAAAGAAGATGTGGTACATATATACAATGGAATATTACTCAGCCATGAGAAGGAATGAAATTGGGTCCTTTGTAGAGACGTGGATGGACCTAGACTGTCACACAGAGTGAAGTAAGTCAGAAGGAGAAAGACAAATATCGTATATTAACGCACATATGTGGAATCCAGAAAAATGGTACAGATGAACCAGTTTGCAAGGCAGAAATAGAGACACAGATGTAGAAAACAAACGTATGGACTACCAAGTGGGGGAAAGTGGGTAGGGGGGCAGGGTGGGATGAACTGGGATATTGGGATTGACATATATACACTAATATGTATAAAATAGATAACTAATAAGAACCTGCTGTATAAATAAATAAATAAATAAATAAAATTCAGAAAAATAAAAAAATAAATTATCTAATAAAAAACCATTTTCAAAAAAAAAAACCCCAATATTTAAGGGTCTATTGCCACACAAGATGCTTTACACACATTATCATGTTAATCTTGACAATACATATGCAATATACTTATATCCTGAATTTAGAGCTGAGGAAACTGAGTCCCTGAAAAAAAAAAAGTGACTTCCCCAAAGTATTCCAACTACTAAACATTAGAGCGAGGATTCCAACCTATGATTTCTAAGTCCATACCCTAGGGCTACTAGACCACTAAGGGTCATCGTTTCATCTATCATAAGAAGTGGCTGAACTGTCAGCCTATAAATGTCTCTAAGGTGATAATTTTGCAAGAGAAAAATGTGTACACAAATTATTTAGTAATATTCATGTTACAAAAAATTCTTTTACTGAAATTTCCACTATACATCTTTTACCATCCCAATGTCATATAGCATACAGAAGTATCATGCATTGTGAAGAGGAGACAGACTCCTCTTCTGACTAAAGCAGTGTCACCGGTAATAAAGACAGCATCTCCTTTTGAATGGCTCTTCAACTTCACATATAAAAACTTGAGATCATTTTTCCCCTCCCTCCTTTTACCAACAGAGGTATAAACAGCCCTCTGCTTCTCCATGGACACATCTTAGAACTACTCTAACCTTTCCTCTCTCCCTCACAGCCCACATCAAATCTCACAATGGTACACACGATGAGCATTATCTTCAAGTGTTCTGGGGTGGAATGAACTTTTTAAGAAGCAAACACACCCGCTGCATTAATAAATCTTTCCTTATTTTTGTTTTTGTACTGTTTATTTGGGGTTTTTCCATATATTTCAATATTAACAGGATAATACTGCATGGTAACTTTGATATGTTTTAAATTTAGTATACATAGAAGGATAATAATTATTAAAATTTAGTTTCAATTATATATATATTAATTCCCACACACAAACACGTGTGTATGTACTAGGTCACAATTTTAAATGTATTCCTTACTAAGAATCATGGTAAAAGAAAAATTGAAAATCATTGTTCTACAGTATTTTGCAAAGAGTAAAAAGGAAGATTACTAATGTCTGCCCTAAATATACGAGCTCTAACAGGAATATTGAAAGCTACGTAAAAAATGAGTTCAGGAATAACTACACAAACTTGGAAGAGTCCTGGAAACATTGTAATATCTCCCATTACTCTTTTTAATCAGCTTATTTCCCCATTAACAAATGGTAGTAAAAAATCCATTAAAAATATTTTTTAAAAATATATAGATATAGGAAATAGGAAGGGAAAGGGGATAGCTAAGAGGACTGGGTTTACATAGCAGCCAATCTAGTAAGAGAGGAGCCCAGGAGGAAAACAGAATAGTAACTGACAGCTATAAAAAAAAGAAAGAGAAAAAAAAATCACCTGCAGAAAGAAAAAAATCACCCTGGCACCTGCAGAAAGAAAAGATGATAAACAGCTATCATAGGAAGGAAAGGAGACCCGATTACTTAACCTATAGAAGACAAGTGGGCTGATATGTTCAATAATTCAGCAAGTATTTATTCAAGAGCTGCTGGGTACCAGGCACTGGTTCTGGAGTCTCCAGCAGAATCTAATAACGCTTTATGCCTAGCCAGAGAATTTGTCAGATGACAAATATGGACCAAGTGCTTATTATATACTGGACACTGAGCTAAGCCCCGGCAGGGACATGGTGGTACAGACAGATACAAACCCTGCCCTGTTAGAGCGTCACAGTCAGAGAAGACACAAGTTAAAAAAAACCAACAAAAATCAATGAAATCATCCTAAGTGTACAAAGACCTATACAGGAACAGTACATGGTACTATCAAGAACATTGCTTAGTTCGGAGGTAAAGGAGGCCTTCCCTGAAAAGTCGAGCCCTGAAAGATGAGTAGGAATCAGTGACAAGAGAGAGTAGAAGGAACAGTGTGTTCCAAGGTCCCAGGCTGAGGGGATTTATTCAATCACTTCATAAAGACGTACTGAACATTCAGGATCTACCAGTCACTGTGCTCTGCAAGTAGAAAGAAAACTATAAAAACAAAGCACTCTGATTCTGTGTGTCTGAGTAGCTTCTTGCAGAAATAAAATCAGTAGGACTTGATACAAAACTAACTACTGAGAGAAAAAGAAAGCGTACAAAATGATTGCCAGGTTTCCCTCCAGTACAATTTAAAAGGATGGTCAGGCTTCAATAACAAATGGAGGCATATTTAGATAAAAAGTGATGAATTCAGTTTCGGGCACACTGAGTTTGAAAAACCAGCAAGACGTTCTGGTAGAGATACGGTGGTGGCAGCACCCAGCAAGCAGCCCTGGCCCAAAGTCTAGGAGAAAAGCCCAAGGCTATAGCCACGTATTTGGAAATCACGTCAGGCAGAGGCTAAGTCTAGGAGCAGAGAATATGGCACAGAAAGCGAGTCCCTAACACAATATGCATGGATCCTGCCTATTCATTTGACTGATATTACTGTAAATGGGGCACCAAATCAGAAGAAATGGAGTACAAACAAATCAATTACGAAATGTAAAAGCTCATCAGTCAACCCCAAATCAACCTGTAAAAGCTGTGTGAAACAATGATTCCTTTTCTCTAATGCTAATGATGTGATATAACGGAATGACGGAGTTGAAGAGGGACTTAGACATATAATTCACCCCCCTACACTATGACAATAAAGAAACCAACATCCACAGAGACTATGGAAGTTGTTCAAGGTTAAGTAGCTAGCTATTGCCAGGGTCAGGATACTACCTCCACAAAGCAAGAATCTTATTTAAATAAAACAACAAAATTAAGATCCCTCATGCGTTCCTAAATAACTATTAATTTAATTTCACACTAATATTTTCTTCTTTAAGAGAAACAAAGCCAATTTTCTCCCTACTGTCCCTTATAGTAAAAGAACTATTTCAGACATTCCTATCATTCCTTTCAGCAATATATGAATTACCAGTCCTCCAGTTATAGTTATCTTGAAGAAAAATATCATCTAAGGAAATATAATTGCTACTTACACCATATGTAAGTCAATGAGTAAATATGGATCTATAAGAGTAAATGATGTATATATCCTACCTAAATTAGAAATATATCTCAAGATTTTATGTTTAAATTTTTAAAATAAATTTACTTATTACTTTATTTATTTATTTTTCGGTGCATTGGATCTTTGTTGCTGTGGACGGGCTTCCTCTAGTTGCAGCGAGCGGGGACCAGTCTTTGTTGCAGTGCACGGGCTTCTCTTGTTGTGGAACATGGGCTCTAGGCACGCAGGCTCAGTAGCTGTGGCTCGCTGGCTTAATTGCTCCATGGCATGTGGGATCTTCCCAGACCAGGGCTCGCACCCATGTCCCCTGCATTGGCAGGTGGATTCTTAACCACTGCACCACCAAGGAAACCCTATCTCAAGATTTTAATATGTTGTCCAGACTAGATCCACAAGCTTTTCGTATGGGAATCATGAAGAAACTAAGCAGTATAATGGACTTTTAAAATCATAATATGTAGTGACTTTTACTATGAAATAATGATTAAATAAAATAACAAGTCATTCTATTCCTATGTATATTCTGTTTACCTACACAAAACAAAAGGATTTAGAGCTGCACACATGTTTAAACATGCAAAATATTGAACACTTTAGTATTTTTTTAGAAAATACTAGTCAAAAGAATCAGAGCTGACTAGTATATCCTGAATTTGGGGGGATTGTTTTAGCTAGAGAAAAGTCAATAATTTTGAAGGAGAAGAGAAATGTATGTACAAACCACCCGGGGAAAGCTGATAAGCAGGGTGAGCACGGAGTTAAGTTACAGAGTCACAGAGCAAGGAGGAGCCTCGGCAGCTGACTAGTACAGCTCCCTCACTTCACTGACACAATTCACAGGAGCTAAATGATGCTCCCAAGGTCACACAGGTGGTTTGTGGCTGTGCTCTGTGTTTCTTAGCAACAGGGATTAAAAGGAAAATGCAAGTTACATAGCTCTCACTGCTGAATAAAAAGAAACATAAAATTAGCCTAGAGACGGATTTTATATATATACTCCTGTATAATAAATAAGTGACTAGAGTTAACTAATAAAATATATGCCATTTTGGAACATTAAGAAATATTTTTCTTGAAGAAAAAAGAAAAAGAAAGGAGGCCACATCTACTTACCCACCATTATACCGAAAGAAATGAGTAAAACGCTGGAATTTCTGACCCTCCAGCAGGTTTCTGCTAATCCAATATTTGAAAACCATCCTGACGAAACAAATGTTCTTTAAACAATGTGTATCTCAGAAAACTACAGAAACCGTGTGAATGTTCCTACTTTGTAAAAAAAAAAAAAAAAAAAAAGTTTTAATCTGCTTAAATAGCAGAGATGAGGAACAGGAAAAACAGAAGATACTCCCAGGTTTTTAACCTGTGACATTAAGTAGACGTTGGTGCCATTTATCCTAGATAAGTAGACAACCCAAATTTGAGAAAAGATCTGAAGGAAATGAGAGAGTTAGCAATGCAATGCTGATATCTGAGGAAAAAAACATTAAAGGCAGGGGAACAACAAGTGCAAAAGCCCTGAGGTAAATGTGTACTTGGTATATTTAATGAATAGCAAGGATGGCTGGAGAACACACTAAGCGAAGAAGGGAATAGTAAGAAATGAAGTCAGAGCTGTAATGGGGAAAAAGGGGAGGTCACAGAAATCGGAGCAAGTACATGCTCAAACCATAATGGAACTAAATTAGAAATCAGTAACAAAAAGATATGCAGAAAATCTCCAAATATATGGAAATAAAACAACACACTTCTAAATGACTCATGAGTTTCATGAGTCAAGGAAGAAGTCTTGAGATAAATTTTAAAACTTTTTCAAGTAAACGATAATAAAGATACAACATATCAAAATTTGTAGGATGCAGCTAAATGGAAATTTATAGCATGAAAATGCATATATTAGAATAGAAGAATGATGTAAAAATCAATAACCTGAGCTTCCCTTTAAGAAACTAGAGAAAGAAGGGACTTCCCTGGTGGCGCAGTGGTTAAGAATCCGCCTGCCAGTGCAGGCGACATGGGTTCAATCCCTGGTCCGGGAAGATCCCACATGCCACAGAGCAACTAAGCCCGTGTGCCACAACTACTGAGCCTGCACTCTGGAGCCGGTGAGCCACGACTACTGAGCCCACATGCCACAACTACTGAAGCCCGCGTGCCTAGAGCCGGTGCTCCACAAAAGAAGCCACCACGATAAGAAGCCCGCGCGCTGCAACGAAGAGTAGCCCCCTCTCGCGGCAACTAGAGAAAGCCCACACACAGCAACAAAGACCCAACGCGCCAAAAATAAATAAGTAAATAAATATTTTAAAAACTAGAAAAAGAAGAGAAAACTAAATGTAAAGCAAGCAGAAGGAAGGAAATAATAAATATTAGAATAAAAATCAGTGAAACTGAAAACATTAAAAAATAATAATAATAAAATCAAAAGCCGGTTCTTTGAAAAGATCAAAAAAAACAGTAAACCTTTAGCCATGTTAAACAAGAAAAAAACCTGAGAAGACACAAATTACCAATATGAGGAATAAAAGAGAGGACATCACTACTGGTCCCACAAACATTAAAAGGGGATACTAGCATAGCATAATATGATGCCAATAAATTCAGTAATGTAGATGAAATAGTTAAGTACCTGAAAGACAAAAACTACCAAAACTCACTCAAGAAAAAATAAATGACCCAAATACCCAAATATCTATTAAATAAGTAGAATTTTTAGTTAAAAATCTTTTAAAAATAAAATTCCAGGCCCAGATGGTTTAATGGATGAATTCTACCTAACGTTTAGGGAAGAAAAAAATATCGATCCTAGACAGTCTCTTCCAGAAAAATAGAAAACCACTTCCCAAGTCATCTCATGAGTATTCCCCTAAAACCAAAAACTAGGCACAGATATTATAATAAAACTGCAAACCAATATCTCTCACTAAAATAGATGCAAAAATCCTCAAAAACATAGTAGCAAATAGAGTCCAGAAACATATAAAAGACTCATACATCATGACCAAGTAGACTTCATCCCAAGAATGCAAGGCTGGTTCATCATTTTAAAACTGATCAGTGTAATTCACCATATTAAGGACTAAATAAGAAAAGCCATATATGATATCAATAGATTCATGAAAAAAGCATTCAACAAGATTTAATACTCATTCATGATTTTTAAAAAACTGTCAGCAAATTAGGACTTGAGGAAACTCCCTTAACTTAGTAGTATCCATAAGAAACCTACAGCCAACATCATACTTAATGACTTAATGATGAGAGACTGAATGCTTTCCCCCAAAGATCAGGTACAAGGCTGGGAGGTCCTCTCTCACCACTCAAACAGTGGAAGAATCTGGCAGATGCAACTTCAACTAAGTGATCAAGATTAACATCATCAGTGATAAGTCATGCTGATGTCATGTACCCCTGAAATGATGGGATGAGAGAGGCACGTCTCCTCTACAGTATTCTTCCCAAAAGCCCATAACTCCAATCTAACAGTGAGAAAAACATCAGACAAACACAAGTTCAGGGACATTCTACAAAACACCTGACCAGTACTCTTTAAAATGATCAAGATCATGAAAAGCAAGGAAAGACTAAGAATGTGTCATAGCCCAGAGGAGACTAAGGAGATGGGATAACTAAATGCAATGTGATATCCTGGATTAGACTCTGAAACAGGAAAAAAAGGACATTAGTGAAAAAACTGGTGAAATCCAAACAAAGTCTGGCACTTAGTAAATAGTGTTATACCAATGTTAGTTTCTTATTTTAACAAATATACCATGGTTATGTAAGATGTTAGCTTTAGGGGAAACCGGTAATAGGCATACAGTAACTCTAAACTATCTTTGTAACTTCTCTGGAAATCTAAAATAATTCCAAAATAAAAATTATTTTTTTAAGAAAAGTAAAAGGGCATTAAAAGATATACTGTGTAAACACTAACCAAAAGAAAGCTGGAGTGAGTATATCACTATCAGATAAAGTCGATTTCACACAAGGAATATTTCTAGGGATAAAAACAAACATTACATAGTTACGAGGGGTTACTTCACCAAGAAAATATAACAACTCTAATTGTATATGCGTTAATTACAAATAACAAAATACATAAACTACAGGTAAAAAATGATATATTTGAAAGGAGCAGACAAATCTGCAATTATAGTTAGAGACTTCAGTATTCCAGTTGTTTAGTCAGTAGAACAAGTAGCAAATATCCTTAGAGATACAGAAGATCTGAAAAATATCAACCAAGTTTACTAACTGACATTTATAGAACATTACACCAACAGCGGGAGAATACACATTCAAATATGCATGGAATAATCACCAAGATCGACCCATGTTCTGGCCAAAAAACAAACCTCAGCAAATTTAGAAGAAATAAATTCAAGTAAAGTGTATTCTGTGCCCATTACAGAATTAAACTAGAAACGAATAACAGGAAGGTATCTGGAAAAAACCCGCAAATAATTGGAAAATTTTGTGAGATACACACACACACAAACTATATGTGTAAATCATCCCCCCTCCCCCCCACCATCACCAGAGCTACAAGGAGAGATGCCCAGGCTGTACTTTTGTGAATCCTTTTCCTCTTCAACAATGTCTACTACTCAAGGAAATATAGTTTATAATTTTATTACCAAAAGTATTTCCAAGCAAATATAGTTTACAAGTGTATTACCAAGAGAATTTCTATGACAATTCTAAATCGATCAGACTTCTCAGTCTAATTTTTCACCTGAATATGTAAATATTTTTATGCTAGCCATATAACTCTCATTCTGCCCAAAACATATTAAAACCAAATATACAGAACTCTTTAAAGAAAATATTGTTCTACTCTGATATTTTTTCAGTGATAAACGGTATTTTCGGTTTTATTATAATATTATTGCATCTACTCCTTAATGAAACACAGGCACTTTCTGAATTATGAATATCTTCTTCAAAGGTGACCTTTTTTTTTTTTTTTTAAATTATGCGGTAAGTGGGCCTCCCACTACCGCGGCCTCTCCCCCTGAGGGGCACAGGCTCCGGACGCGCAGGCCCAGCGGCCATGGCTCACGAACCCAGCCGCTCCCAGGCCCAGCGGCCATGGCTCACGAACCCAGCCGCTCCGCGGCATATGGGATCCTCCCGGACCAGGGCACGAACCCGCGTCCCCTGCATCGGCAGACGGACTCCCAACCACTGCGCCACCAGGAAAGGCCAAAGGTGACCTTTTTTTAAAAGCTCTGAAACTGTTCACCTATCCAAGGAGTTTTTACCTTTACAGGGATGTCCATTAGCACCGCCTAGTGGATGAAATAAGAAACTGAGGTTCAACATCTTTTCCTTATCTCCTTTCTTAGAATTGAAGACAGCCTGCTTAAGCAAGGTGGAACTTTAAATTCTGAGGCCCAACCCATCATATCGTCTGGAGAGAAGAGGGGGAAAGGATGTCTGAAGAACTTAAGTGACTTGAATGTGATAGCAGAGATAGACACCAGGTCCCCTGATTCTTACAGTAGCAAACTGGCCCTTTCCACTGTACACTACGGCTATGTGGAAAAAAAAATTAACCTCAATCCTTACCTTACGCCACATACAAAATTTAAGTGGAAATGAATCACAGACCTGAAATTAAGAGCCAAAACCTCAAAACTTCTAAAAGAAAGCACAGGAAAAAAATTTAATTGACCTAGATTTGGCAAAGATTTCTTACATATAACACAAAAAGCACTAACTATAATGAAAAAAATCAATGAATTAGACCTCATCAAAATTAGACCACAGCAATCTGACTCATAATCACATGTAAAGATGTTCAATGTCCACTGGTCATTTGGGAAATCCAAATTATAAATACAGTGAAATACCATTACACTAGACCACTGGTAATACCACCAGAATGACCTAAAACCAAAAAGACTGATCATACCTAGTGTCGGTAAGTTTATGGAGCAATTCAAACTCTCATACTCTCGTGGTGGAAATGTAAAACTGTATAATCACTTGAAACAGTTTAGCAGTTTCTTGAAAATGTAAACATACACCTACTATATGACCCAGCCATTCCACTGCTAGCTATTCACCAGAGGAAAGAAAGCACATGTCCACACAAAGATCTGTACATGAATGTTTACAGCCACTTAGTTTGTAATCGCCAAAAACTTGAAGTTACCCAAATGTCCATCAACTAGTGCATGGATAAACAAAATGTGCTATGTCTTTAAAATGGAATAATTAATAATAATAAAAAGGAATAAACTATTGATACATGCAACATCATGAATGAAATTCCAAATAATTACGTTGAGTAAAAGAAGCCAGATGAAAGAGTAGCTACTGTATGATTCATTTCTATAAAATTCTACAAACTGAAAACTAATGTGTAGCGTCAGAAAGCAGATCAGTGGTTGCCTGGAGTGGGAGAGGCTATCAGAAGAAAAGGAGAGGATATTACAAAGGAGCACAAAATTACTTTGGGGAGTGATGGGTATGTTCATTATCTTAATGGTGATGATAGCTTTATGGGTATATACATAGAGGTCAAAATTCATCAAACTGTTTAAATATGTGCAGGTTATTAGATGTCAATATACCTCAATAGAACTGAAATGAAATGTATATATACTCATCCAGTGATCCAGCATTCCATTCTTAGGCATTTATCCAAGAAATATGAAAACATGTCTACATTCTAGAACAGAAGAATCTGTCACTAATGTATAGTGACAAAAAGCAGATCATTGGTTGCCTAGGGTCAGGGTGGAGAATGAACTGCAAAGGGGCACCATCTGGAGAGAAAATTTTATAACTACATGAAGTTTCTGGATAGGAAGTTGCCTATGCATCCAAAGTAAAGTATGCTCTGAATTGCCAACAGTTGATTTAAAAGACCAATAACAATTATCCTTTACTGAACACAACTCTACACCAAGCATTGTGTCCTCTGCATGCACTTCCCCTCATCTTCTCAACGATCCTGCAATGTAGGTTTTACTTTTCCCAGTTTAGATTAGGAGGCTTGGACTCAGATAAGCAATTTTCCCAAGGTCTCTCAATAGATAAATGAGCAAGCCTCAGCCTCTAAGAATATTTCTGGGCCTGTCTTAAGATAAAGTATTTCCGACACTACATCCTGCCTTCTCAATGCCCAACTTATTAACTAGAGGTGACTTCTAGTGAAACTTCAGAAAAGTGTGTTTGCTTCCTTAAACAAGTACTTCCTCGAACACAAGTATCTGCCGGTACAATGCCACTTGTTCTCCAGGAGACGCCTAACACATACTAAGTACTCAATTAATATTTTGTATGTTTTAACCTGAACTCCTAAGATTCGCTCTAAAGTAACTAATAGTTTCATTATAAATCTCCATTATTAACATCTCTGATTTGGAGGGAAAATTACACTGTAAGGCACAGCCACAGACAAGGATATAATAGATTTTGCGATTATGTCTGACCTGATTACCACATACCAGTATCATAACGCCAAAAAGGTGGTGACTGTGAAGAACTAAGTCTGAACACTTTCTCCCTGCCTCCCACATTTGGTGGCCACCATGTACAACAAAAGGCACTGCAAAAAGCAAAATATCCAAGTTGACAGAGGTACAGATATAAAGATCACTGGACTTTCCTCTGTGGTTTAATGGTACTGGAGGTGGTACCCATGAAAGAAGACCTTCTAACCAAGCAGTCTAGCAGAATAAAAACTAATTGTAGGGACTTCCCTGGTGGCGCAGTGATTAAGAATCCGCCTGCCAATGCAGGGGACACAGGCCTGCCAACGCAGGGGGCACTAGCCCTGGTCCGGGAAGATCCCACATGCCGCAGAGCAACTAAGCCTGTGCACCACAACTACTGAGCCTGCGCTCTAGAGCCCGTGAGCCACAACTACTGAGCCCACGAGCCACAACTACTGAAGCCCGCGCACCTAGGGCCCATGCTCTGCAACAAGACAAGCCACCACAATGAGAAGCCCGCGCACCGCAACGAAGAGTAGCCCCTGCTCCCCACAACTAGAGAAAGCCTGCGAGCAACAACGAAGACCCAACGCAGCTGAAAATAAATAAATAAATATATAAAAACTAATTGTAAAAATTTATTGAAACTCTCTTATAGGGAAAGAAAAAATTTATGTGACCTAAGTAAATCATACACAGAATAACAGAAACTTCTATGGGCTATTAGGTAGGTAGTTCATTACAGATATACTAGAAATTTATGTACTAGAAAGTTTGTCACTTTTGTTTCCTAAAAAATATAGGGTGGGACCACTCATACACTGCTGGCAGAAGTATAAACTGGTACAAGCACTTTGGAAAATTGTTTAGCAGTACCTTCTAAGCTGGACATATGCATATGCTGTGACCAACAGTTCTAGTTCTATGAAGACACCTAAAAGAAATGCCTACATATATTCACCAAAAGACTTGTACAAGAATGTTCATAGCAGCATTATTCATAATAGCCAAAGACTGAAAACAAAAGAAATGTCCACCAAGAGTTAAGTAAATGATATGGTATATTCATATAATGGAATACCATACAGGAATGAGAATGAACAATCTATTTCTCCATGCAACAATATGGGATCCCCTTTTTACACGGCTGAGCAAAAGAAGCTAAACACAAAACAGTATATTCCGTGGTTCCTACTATATAGAGTTCAAAATCAGGCAAACTAACCTACGGTGTTAGAAGTTAGGATAGGATAGTTACCCTTTGCAGGGAATGGGGGAAACTGGACAAGGGTACATAGGAAGCTACTAGGCTAGTACAACAGGTTATGTCCTATTTCTTAATCTGGATGCTGGTTAGATGGATGTTTTTTAACTTGTGAAAATATAACAAGCTGTATATTTATGATGTGTGCTCATTTCTGCATATGTTCTAAAAGTTTGTTTTAAAAAACAAATACAATATATGTTTATGAAAGTACCTCTTTAACTGAGATTCTTAATCCATTAATTTCTTTTTTTTTTTTTTTAAGAATAGAACGGTGAAGGAAGAACAGACCAGACCATGGACCAAACTCAGTGCAGAGACGAGGGGAATATCATGGGTATCCAAGGTTGAAGCAAGGTCATCTCAGCACGTGTTCTGAAATGGGATAGCATCTCTCTCAACAAGGTGTAAAAGACTCTCCTAACTAAGCAACACTCTCCACTTTCCTGCCAAAGGCAAACTGAAAGCTTACAGCTAATAGGCTGCTCTCTGAAATGCCCACATGCTCCTGCTGTAACCAGTTGAGTTGTAACCAAGAGTCAGCTGTGTTTGTTCTCACACCAGTTTATCCCAATTTACTTGATGCTGCAATTACATAATTAAGTATTACATAAACATATGAATGCAAAGACAGAGTTGTTTCTATGACAACTGAATTGAAAGTTTTAGAAAAACTCAACAAAGATAAGTTGCCAAAGGAAACTGCTATTGAATTAGGAAGAACAAGACAACTTGCAAAAGCGGAGTAAATAATAATTAAAAAAATCTAAGACAGGTTTTCAGACTGCTTCATAAGCATCTTTAAATTCTCACTCAACTTTAGTGCTTCCCTGGTGGTGCAGTGGTTAAGAATCCACCTGCCAACGCAGGTAACTCGGGTTCGAGCCCTGGTCCAGGAAGATCCCACATGCCACAGAGCAGCTAAGCCCATGCACCACAACTACTGAACCTGTGCTCTAGAGCCCGTGAGCCACAGCTACTGAAGCCCGCATGCCACAGCTACTGAGCCCATGTGCCACAACTACTGAAGCCCACGCACCTAGAGCCCGTGCTCCACAACAAGAGAAGCCATCGCGATGAGAAGCCCGCACACTGCAATGAAGAGTAGCCCCCGCTCACCGCAGCTAAAGCCTTCACACAGCAACAAAGACCCAACGCAGCCAAAAATAAATAAATAAAATAAATTTATAAAAGTAAATAAATAAAGTTATAAAAAAAATTCTCACTCAACTTTAAAGAAACCTGAACGTGACATTATAAATGCATTATGGGGGTATTTATGCAAGAAAAAGGATTATGAACTGTATTAAGCAGACCCATACTCAAAAGGTAGTGGACCTACAACAAAAGATTAGCAAACAAATGTATTTTTTTACACTAAAATGAAATACTGAAAGTATGGATCATTTTTATGACTCCCCACATTAATATTAACCAATTTTGGGTGATTAACTAACCAATTCATCCCAACTGTGAGGGATTAAAAATTGTGATGTGCCTCTCCAGCACAACACTCGAGAAAACCAGGAGTGCAATCCTGGCTACGCAAGGCCCCCCCCCGACACACACACACTCTCTCTCTCTCTCTCTCTCTCTCTCTCTCTCCCCACACACACACACACCCCGTAAGCACCCCACCTGACCAAAACAGTACTAAATGACAGGTGTCAAAAAAAAAAAAAAGAAATCAAAAGAATAGTAAAGGCAAAAGAAGTGTGGAGATACAGAAGATCTTAGAAATAAGGGCATACAAAGGAGATTTTCACACAACTTTTCCCATTTACCAAGCAAACAGGACAGGTAGTCTTAAAGATAAAACAACCAAAAGCTAGCCAGTAGCAAAGTTCTTCCTCATGACCTCATTGCTACCCTGTGCTAGTCTTGAATGCAAGAGTTCCCAAATGTGATCAGCAATAGCCACAGTTTGCAGCACTTTTATTTCCAGATTTGGCCGCAGATTCTCACTCTGCGGTATCACTAGGGGGAGCACTTACTCCTATTTTTTTAAAAAAAAGGGAGGGGCGGGTGGGGGCGGAGAGAAAGAAAAGGGAAAAAGTTCCTAATTAACGATGTACTTTATCTGACTGTCCCTAAAAGGCAAAGGGCGAAATGTTTTAAAACTCACAGTGCAAAG
The DNA here is from genome assembly GCF_026419965.1 of Kogia breviceps. Taxonomy (NCBI): domain Eukaryota; kingdom Metazoa; phylum Chordata; class Mammalia; order Artiodactyla; family Physeteridae; genus Kogia; species Kogia breviceps. Next base: position 10,440,161 of record NC_081312.1, read on the forward strand.
TGGCAAACGGTTTTTAAATGACTGTAAAAGTAAACAACATAAAATTAAGGTTAGGTACATTAACCAATCAACACATTTAACGCATAATATAAATAGCAAATATTGCTTAAATAGGCTGACCTTATCATCGGTTTAAAATAAGTATAATATGTGATAATTCTGATAAATACTATTAGCAAAGGAAGTTAATAGATATCTATCACAAACTTCAGTTGATATACTTTACTTGCCTATTACTTTATTAAATTATTGGAAGACAAAATTAATACTGCTATCCTCTTTTAAAAGTTTGTAATGTACCTTGAGCACCTAAGGAGTAAGGAATTAGGGACATGGCAAAGGAAACAGAAGGGAATTAATATTAATTGGGTACCTTTTTGGTGTTTGGGGCTCTACACATAATACACCTTGGGAAACAAGAATTATTATTTTCCACTTTGCAGATGAGAAAACCAGGATTTAACAACCATAATAACTTGCCCATGGTCACACAGCTAGTAAGTGGTAGGACATAACCTAAATCTGTCTGATTCTATTGCCTACAATACAAAAAAGTCAAAAGTTGCTTAATGCATCTGGCACTTTGGTCATCTTAAGCTAAATAAACACACTTTATTCCATTAAGAGGTATATATTTATATCATAGCACAGAACAAGAAAGAACTACAACAGCAACAACAATAAAAAACAGCTTATCCTCTAAGAGCTTACAGTCTATTGAAGACAACGTATGCACACACACAAGTTAAGGAATACCAAGGTATGCAGCCACTAAGTGATATGGGAGCTCAGAGAGCCTGCGATCCCATCTAGTTTCAGCAGTTAGGAAAGGCCTTATGAAAGATGCAAGATTACAGCTGGATCCTGGGGATGGAAAATATTGGAGAGGTATAACGCAAGGTATTCCAGGATGGGGAAAAGCAGAGTTAAGGATGAACATGATGTATCTGAGTAACAGTGAATAAGGCAGCACGACTGCTTCAAACAGTGAAGGACTGCGTGGAAACAACCCGAGTGTATGAACAAACAAAATGTGATATATTCCCACGGTGGAATACTCTTCAGCAGTAAAAAGAAACAAAGTACTGACACACTACAATGCCGATGAACCTTGAAAACATTACACTAAGTGAAAGAAATCAGTCACAAAAGGCCACATATTGTATAATTTTACAGAAAATGTCCAGAATAGGCAAATCCATAAAGAAAGTAGGTAGACTAGTGGTTCCCAAAGGCTGGGAAGATTGGGCCGAAGTGGGGACTGACTGCTAATAGGTACAGGGTTTCTTCTGAACAGGCTCTAAAAGTGATTGTTGTGATGAACACACAACTCTGTGAATACATGAAACCACTCAACTATAAATGGGTGAACCATATGGCATATGAACGACACCTCAATGAAGCCATTAAAAAACACATTGAGGGCCTGGTGGAACATCCCATTGCAGAGCTAAGATGGAGTCACTTATGCCAAGCTTAAGGGTCTGGAATTTATCTGACAGGCAACTAGAGATATGTGAGTAAAGGTTTGCCTAATGAAAGCACAGTGTACAAACTTAGGACCCTTCTCTAACAAAATTATTCCTAAAATATACACCAAAATCACAAAGAAGAGAGAGAACTAAAAGAAGATATTGTGATATGATCTTGACTAAGCCACAAGCTGTGACTATTAGGAAAGTTGTTTTGTTTCAGTGCTAAATGCCACAGATGTGTATATCAGCATCATATTTATGCAAAACCACAGAATCATCTTTGTCAAATCTTCAAATACTGTAATGTTCTAAACTTAATTATGGGGCTTCCCTGGTGGCGCAGTGGTTGAGAATCTGCCTGCCAATGCAGGGGACACAGGATCGAGCTCTGGTCTGGGAAGATCCCACATGCCACTGAGCAACTAGGCCCGTGAGCCACAACTACTGAGCCTGCACGTCTGGAGCCTGTGCTCCACAACGAGAAAGGCCGCGACAGTGAGAGGCCCGTGCACCGCAAAGAAGAGTGGTCCCCGCTTGCCGCAACTAGATAAAGCCCTCGCACAGAAACGAAGACCCAACACAGCCAAAAATAAATACATTTTTTTAAACTTAATTATGAAAATAGCATTAATAATTGATCTGCCATATTTTAAGGTAAGATAATGAACAGGGTAATTTGTTTTTCATTGGACAGCAGTCCAATATAATGCTTTTTTAGATACTAGGTTCAGTTTAAATGCTATCAGAACCTCCACTAATATAAAGCATTTCCTACCAATACTTATACATTTGACTCTAAAATCTAATGTAACATAATCTTCCAAAATAGATTTAATGTACAAAAATAAGAGAGCTACAGAAACAAATCTGACATTCAAAAGCAAAGAGGAAAATTCTTGATATTAAATATCCAAAACAGAGGAAAAGGTAAAGCACTCAAAAATAAACCTGAAAATCATAGAGGGAAAAAAAGGACTCAGTATTAGATTCTACAGCATTGGGAAGTACAAATAGGGAAAAAAAGGAATAAATTACATTTAAAATAGAAGGCTCAATACATGAGAGAAGAGGCTTTAACAGCTTTAACAGAGGCAAAGTTTGGAACATGTCCATAAGACAATCCCACACCCTCTCCTGAATCCCAGGGAAGAAAGAACCCTTCAGGCAGGCGTCTTGTTATCCCTTCAGAAGCTGGCCTAAAGGTGAAATCCCACTTTCCCCCAGGAGGTGGTGAGATGGTAGGAATACAAAAGAAGAACTCAGCCAGAGAGCCCCCGCACAACCAAGCTAGTGTTTGCCTTTTGAGTCACCTTGCAAACCTCCTTCAAGGTAGATGAGCCACTAGAAACTAAAGGAGATATCAGATCTCTTTTAAAACTCTCTTGCCTAAGAATGAGAGGACCCATCTGCCTCTGTAAGGGCTTTGTCAGTTCCAGAACTGGATGAAACTTACGTTCTTTGTCTGAGAAATTCAAACAACTTAGACGACCTGGTTCGCTAACAATAAAAGCAAAATAGAAAATAAGCTATCCTAAAAAAGAAGCCTTGTCACTGATACCTAAAATAAGGTATCTGCTGTCGCAAGTAAGTAGAGCAAAACTCTCTATTTCCTCATTGTCAGCCAGCATTTATACGGAGAGAATTAAGTAGGAGTAAGTAGGCACTGACTTCAAGTCATTAACTGCTGTATGCTAAAAGAAGCTTATCCAAATTTTCACCAGTTGTCTACCTACTCCAGACAAAAGAAATGTGGGAAAAGGCAGATGCTTACAACTACTGTTCACCATATTGGACATGTTAATCATTAAGGAATAAAGTACTTCAAATATTACACAATTATCAAAATAAGTTAAAAGGCATATTCTCCATGAAACATCAAAAACACATACTGTTAATTCATACATAGATAAAACCATTTTCCTTTAAAAGAAATAGGTAGATATACACCTGAAACTGACACAACATTGTAAATCAACTATACTCCAATGAACATTTTAAAAATAATAAAATAAAACAAATAGGTAGAAACGATGAGAGCAGGCTACCATAAATCACCAAAAGATGAGGGGAAATAACCCCAACATAAGGTCTAAGATCCAGAAACATTTTAATGTAACAGAATTATTGAAGAGAATGGTCTAAATTGTAAGCATGCTAAAATTCTGACAAGAATAGAACCAAGATGTCACTAATAGGCTAAAGAATAATTAAGAAAATGGAAGTCAAGGAGAGGAGATTTTTTTTTTTAACAGTGTCATTCAGTGAATATCATGGGACTAGAAACATGATCTATAAAACAAGAAAGAAGAAGAAGAAATTTGCCAGCACCTGAAACCGGCAAAGTAGACCTGAGCTAAGGAAACAAGGATGACAAATATCCCAGGAGGTAAATAACACCAGTTTTCAAAATCTGATTCAAAAAAAGCGAAAACTAATTTGCCTAAAGGGGGGAAAATGTGCAAGAAAAATTTTAAAACAATGTACACAAAATGCCTTAGGAAAATTTCTATTTCTGAATTATTTTTATAGATATTTTCATTAATGTTCACATCAGCTTTTAAGAAGTTAAATCCACAACACAATTTTTAAAATAGTTGAGAGAAATCTTGTAAATATTTGTAATAACCATTTGGCTTAAGCAATTCTGTAGAGCTTGTAAGATGAAACTTAAGTGAGAGTAGACACAATTAAAATCTCTCAGGCAAAATTATAAAGCACACATAGCAGAAGTAATATAAACAGGATACCCTGAGGGAAAAAAATTGAACTACCGTATTTGTGGATTTTTTTTCTGTACAGTAAATAGCATATAAAGTTCATACTGTCTGCAATTAACTTAAAATTAATCACTGAATATTCTTAAGTCTCATCTAAATTTATTGGATTTTATGCGAGGACAACCAAAGCTGCAAGATTTTTTTTTTAATGAGATTCAACTCAAACCATTAGTTGTTCTGTTCCTCCTCCAATCAATATTCTATAAGCTAGGTATCTTATTTGATTTCGGTTCTCAAGTTCCTAAGTCCATATCTAAATCTTAATTTATAACATAATTAAGTGCTGCGCATGCAAAAGTACTCTGTTCAAGTGGTTAAGTAAATCTGAACAGAACCGTAACATGACATTTCAGAAATCATTTGTGGATGCTGCCACAAGAAAAGCAGCAATTATCACAAAAAGACTTTATGAAATACCTGAGCAGATAAACAGCCCTTTCAATATCACTGAGGTCTTCATCAACTGTCAATCTTTCTATTTCTTCTGGTGTCTGTCAAGTGTAAAACACAAATTATGCACACAAACATCGGATCAGTCTTGCCTCCAGGGACCCTATCTGAGTATGGACTAATGAAAAAGTTTCACAATTAGGCGTTATCACTGAAAACTAATCAAGGGTCTGACGCCCTCAAACCTCAGACGTCTCTAATTGTTGGGTTTAGGTGGTGGAGTTTGGGGGGTTGGGGGCTTTTTGTTTGTTTGTTTACTCTTCTAGCTTCTAGATTGAAGCCTGAGAATCACATTGTGGCTTCAGAACCTTGCTGAAATCAATTGTATGTATATATATAATACACACATACTTTTAGTCTCTAATATCCAAGACTGTTTCGCCAGCATTTCCATCCCAGGAAATGCTTAAAAGGGGGAATGAAGACTGCAGCCGAGGGAGAATGAGAAAGACGAAATCTGGAGTGGGGGAGGGAAGGGAATAAACTCTGGGACTGGAAGGAAATCAAAGATTCGAGATATTGCGGCAGGTGGGAGTGAGAAGAGCTATAACGGGGGGCGGAGGGGGTGGTGGTCGGTCCCTAGTTTTGCCAGCAGTGAGGGTTGGAGCCTCTGGCAGGCTGGGAGGAAGATGACTCTGCGGGGTCGGGGAGCTAGCGGGAGGTGGGGGGCCTAGTGAAGGTTGACTCTCTTCAGGGGGTTGGGGAGCAGGGTCCCAGCTAGAATCCTGGAGGGGCTGGAAGGTAAGGACACGTGATGACTCGGGATCGGGACAAAGGGTCTAGAGGGCTTCGAAGACCCGTAACAGGACGGCTCTAGTATGGGTGCTAGTTGGGAGGTGAAGGGAGGCCCGGGCTGACTTGGGGACTGGGGGACCGGAGCTCGCTCTGATGGGGGGAGGAGGGGGATGGGATCTGGGGTGTCTCTGGGAGAGGTAGGGGAAGAGTCGGGGCCGTGTAGACTGAGAAGTGGGACTGGGGCCTGAACCCGGGCAGCAGCACCAGGGAGCCAAAGCGGGGGGAGGGGGAGCCCCAAGGAGAGGAGGCGGGATATGCGGGCTGCAGCTGCGAGGGGCAGCTCCTGCAGGGCCGGGGAAAGAAGGACCGCAACCGAGGGGCTCCGGCTGTGCGAGAGGGACGGCGCGGCGGAGGACGCCGGGCTGGCCCAAATGACAGGGGCTCGACCGGCCGTTCCTGGGGGGCGGGTTGGGGAAAGGGCCCGGGGCGGGCTGGGCCGGGGGACTAGAAAACCGAGGGCGTCCGAGGGATCGCGGGCTGGCTCCGGATACCCGTCCCTCGGGCCTGGGGGTCCAGGCTGGGAGAACCCGAGCCACGTCGAAGAAGGGGGCCCGAGAAGGGCCGGGTTAGGGTAACACGGCAGCCAGGAACTTGAGGAGGACTGGGGGGCCAGCAGGACTCCGAGAGGGTCCCGGGCCGCCTCAGGGAGCGGACGGGCTGGGGTCGGGGTAGGGGCAAGCCGCCGGGCGCCCTGCGGGCAGTTCCTCCTCCCCGGGGCGCACCTTGAGGCTCCGGCGGACCGGCCTCTCGATGATGGTGAGCTCCTGCAGGTCCTCCATGTAGCCGAACAGACTGTTCTGACTGAAATCCATCGCGGCGGCGGGCGGCGGCGGATGCATGGACCGCCGGGCCCCCTAGCCGCCCGGGCCGGAGCGGCCCCGGGATGCCGGACGCACGCAGCCCCGCGGCCGCCCACCAGCAGGACTTTCTCCCGCTCTCGGCCTGAGGAGCCGGGCGGGAGGCGAGCAGGCGGCGGGAGAAGGAGCGCGGCCGCCGAGGGGGTGGGGCAGCCAAGGCGAGGGGGCGGGGCAGCCAAGGCGAGGGGGCGGGGCAGCCAAGGCGAGGGGGCGGGGCGCGGGTGGGACACGGGGGCGGGGCCTGGGTGGGTGAGGTGCCCGCCTCAGCCCCGCCCCCTCCCGGGCGTCGCGTGCACGCTGGCCGGACGCAACTGCCGCGCAACGTCGCGGCGGCCCCCTACCGCTCGTGTCTCTCTGCTCTTCTCTCCCCTTGCCCCGCCCCCGACCGAGCGCGCCCGGAGCCGCGGCGCGTGCGCAGAGCCTCCCACTCCCTGCGGCCAGTGGAGGAGTGGGGTCGGTAGCCGGGGGCGGAGATGCTGAACCAATAAGAGGCGAAACAAAGGCGAGGGAGGTGGGCTGGGATCTTGCTTAAGTTGCTAGAATTATCATGCTGTTATTCGTGGGACCGCCCACCTCAGCGCACGATCTGTGGACGCGAAGATCTCCGTAACTCTGCTCTATCCCTGAGGGAGGGGTGTGTACCCAAAATAATATAAATAGAGCTTGGTGTGTGCGGGATTGATGGGGACGGGGTGCATGGGCATACAGTCCGGGAGGCTTTAGCAGGTGGGAAGGGCAGCCGTCAGAAAAAGGATTCCTGGAGAGGAGACGCTTAAACTGGATCTTAAACAGGATTTTTCCAAGAGAAATAAGAGTAAGCCCATTTCGGATTGAAGCCTGGGTGTGTTTGGGTTGTAGGAAGTGCAGGCAGAGTAGAGCTTGAAGTGCGGGGAACCGAGTGCTTGGCAAGGTAGAGAGGTAGGTCCTTTATGGAAAAAAGCCCAGATCTGGGCAGCCACGCTGAGTTACTTGCATTTGATTCTGTTAAGAGTAGGAAGCGATGGAAGGGGGATTGGGGCCATTTTTTTGGACCTCAGCGACGAAAGTTTTGATCATACTCTTCGCTCCTAAGAGTCAGCAACACCTAACTCTTTTTTATTTTATTATTTTCCACTCATTCCCTCTCCACCCTCCCGTTTCTCTAACCCCCATATGCATTCTTTCTCGTTTAAGGCATGTCCCAGTACATGTATATGTCATCGAAAGATACTGATTTTAGTTTAAGTATCTGTTTTAAATATACACGAATGGTATTGTGATAAGAATTCATTCTGTTTCTTGTTTTTCCCCTCTGGGAAAGTTCCTGTTTCTCCACTTTATATGCTAACATATGTCCCAATTTCTATTAATCTGGCATTGGTAAAGTAGTATCACATTTTAATTTTCATGATTAGTGATAACCATTTTTCCATATGCTTAAGAGCCATGGAGATGTTTTTCCTTCCGTGAACTACCTGCTACATCTTTTGCCTATTTTTCTGCTAAATTTCCTATTATTTTTCTGAGTGAATTTTTAAAGTTTCTTACATATTCTAAATATTAATCCCTTGTCAGCCTTGGACATTGCCAGTATCTCCCAGTCTTTCTTGCATCCTTTTAGCTTGGTCTTTGCTATCCTACAATGTAGAGGAAATCCTTAATTTTGATGTAGCCAAATGCATCCAATTTCAGCCTTGTGAAGAGTGCTTTTGGGGTCTTGTGTAAAGATCTTTTCCTATGCGTGGCTGCAAAATATTCTCCTGCATTTTTCCCTATTTTGCTTCATACTTTTACCTGTCACATGTCTTAATTCATCTGGAGTTCACCTCGCATGTACTGCAAATAGGAATACAATATTATTTTCTGTGCATGCTGAGCCAGTTTTCCCAGCAGTACCCACCAAACAATCCATCTTTTCCTCACCAAGATGTGACGGCATCTGTGTTGTAAGCCAAGTCTCCATAGATACCTGTCTCTGTTTCTGGGCTCTCATTGCTCTTCTGTTGATCTAGATCTGTTCCTGTACTAGTGCTACACGGATATTATTACTATGACTTTGTTATACATCCTAATATCTGGTAGAGTGAATCCTCCTACTCTTCACCCTTTTTCTTTTTTTTTTTTTCAATATTGCCTTGAAGGTCAAAGCAAAAAAAACGGTCAGGCGTTACCCCAAAGCTGAAAGTCAGGTTTTCTGATACCTACTCCACTAAGGAGAATTCAAGGGGAAATGAAAAGGGGTGCATCTTGATGGGATCAGCATGGAGAAGAAGCAAAGACATGGTGGAGGTGGTTTTCCTTAGCAAGTACCTTGTAGCCTCCCTCTTCTGTCAGTTTCTGAAATTTTCTTCCTTTTCCCCTTGATTTGCAGCTGCTACTAAATAATACTTGTACGCTTTACCCCGTCTCAGCTAAGAAGTGTTAGCTCGTATTTGAATTTTGTAACAGCATCCTCTGAGACTTGATGACATTCTTAATGAACAATTGATTAACTTCACAGACACAGCTTTCATGGGCATGAGGTTGATGAAAGGCAAATAGTCCATTTGAACAGTGGTGCCTGCTACAGTTACCACCCTGTGGTGGAAATAGCCCACCTTGCCAGGAAACCTGAGTCCCAGTCCTGGATCTGCCAGTGACATGCAGTGGAAGGAATGACTCTTGGAGCCCTGTTTTCCTTATCTGAACTGCTTTGTTACAGCTTGTCTCAATGTGTCCTCAAAGCAGCCCCGTGAAATGCAGAAGAGATGCACCACTTTTCCAATTTTATAGATAAAGAAACTGAGGCTCAAATAAGTTGTGTGACTTAAGGCTTGAGCAGCTAAGGGAAGCTAGATTTATGTATTTATTTTGTTCATTGAACAGTAGCATGGTGGTTGGGTGCATGGACTTAGGATCCCAACTGCCTGGGTTCGAGTCCTGGCTCTGCCATTTCCTATTGTAGGAAAGGTACTGAATCACTTTGTCCCTCACTTTACTCATCTCTAAGATAGAAATAATAGTACTGGCCTTAGCATAAAGTCATGTAAGTATTAAATGAGGTAATATGCATACAATGCTTAGAGAAATTCCTGGTACACAGCAAGCATTCAGTGCTTGCTGTTATTATTATTATTATGACCAGACCAGTGTTTCCCAGTACCCAGGTTCAGAAAAGATTAAAATAAATTGTGCTGAATCAGTTGATTATTGTGGGAGGCAGAATAATGCTCTCCCAAAAATGTCCACATCCTAATCCTCTGAATGTGTGACTTTGTTACCTTACGTGGCAAATGGGACTTGAAGGATGTGACTAGTTTAACGATTTTGAGGTGGGAAGATTATCTTGGATGATCCAGATGGGCCCAGTATAATCAAAAGGCTCCTTATGAGTAAAGGAGGGAGGCAGAAGGGTCAGTGTCAGTGATGTGATGCAGGAGAATCTTGACCGGCCATTGCTGGCTTTGAAGGTGGAAGAGGGCTCAAGGGGACAGCTTCTAGAAGCTGGAAAAGGGGGTTAAAAAACTTCTCCTAGAGCCTCCAGATGGGAATGCAGTGCAGCCCCTGCTGACACCTTGATTTTAGCCCAGTGAAACCCAGTTCTAAGTTCCAGAGCTGTAAGATAATAAATTTGTATCTTTCAAGCCAATAGATTGGTGGTAATTTGTTACAGGAGCAGTAGGAAAGTAATGTAATTATAATGCAGTAATGAGAAAAATATTTAAATTAGATTTCTACCTCAGACCATAGACAAAATCAATTTCAGGTGAATAAAAAAAAACTAAAGACAAATCTTTCAAACTTTTGGAAGAAAATATAGAAGAATAGTTTTATGACATCAGAATAGGGAGAGTGTTCTTATACAAAACAAAAAGCACATACTATAAGAGTGATAAATGTAACTATCTTAAAATTAAGAACTCATATTCATCAAAAGACACAAAAATAGTAACAAAAAAAACTATAGACAGGGAAAAGATATTTACAAGAAAATAACAAAGAAGAATTGTTGTCCAGAATTAAGAATTCCAGGGCTTCCCTGGTGGCGCAGTGGTTGAGAATCCGCCTGCCGATGCAGGGGACACGGGTTCGTGCCCCGGTCCGGGAAGATCCCACATGCCGCGGAGCGGCTGGGCCCGTGAGCCATGGCCGCTGAGCCTGTGCGTCCGGAGCCTGTGCTCCGCAATGGGAGAGACCACAGCAGTGAGAGGCCCGCGTACCACAAAAAAAAAAAAAAAAAAAAAAAAAAAAGAATTCCAAAAAAATCAGTAAGAAGACAGCTAAGTGGAAACGTGGGCAATATATATACAACCATTTCGCAGAAGAAGAACCGCTAATAAACCTATGAAAAGAAGCTCAACCTCATTAATAATCAGGAGAAGGTAAATGTAGACACCCACCAGAGAGGGAAAAATTTTAAAGTCTGGCCGCATCAGGTGTCTGAAGGATGTAGAACAAAAGGAACTCTTGGACAGTGTTGGTGGAAGTGAAAATTGGTACAAACACTTTGGAAGCCACTTTGGAAAATAATTTGGCGTTAACTTGTAAAATGGAATTTACCTCTTCAAGGTATGTACTATGTACCCTAGAGGAACTGTTTGCACACTTGCACAAAGAGACATGCACAAGAAAGCTCACAGCAGTACAAATTATAATTGCAAAAACCTGGTAACAACTCAAATGCCCATCAACAGGGAATAAATTAGTTGTATTATACTCAATAAATGGAAACTATGATGATGAAAATGAACCCGAACTATGTAATTCTACAAAGATAAATCTCACAAACATGTTGACCAACAAATGCAAATCACCAAAGATTATCTACAGTGTGATACTGTTTACATAATGTTCAAAAACAATAGTATATGTAATAACCATATGTGGTTGAAATGATGAAAAGGAAAAAGAGATGATAGACACAAAACACAGTCTTTTGTTAATCTCTAGGACTGAGATGTGATCAAGGAAGGGCACGTAGACATTGGTGATGTGTTTTTTTTGTTTTTTAATTTTTTGGTCGTGCCACATTTGGCATGTGGGGTCTTAGTTCCCCGACCAGAGATTGAGCCCCTTGCAGTAGAAGTATGGAGTCTTTCTTTTTAGTATTTATGTATTTGTTTATTTATTTATTTGGCTGCCCTGGGTCTTAGTCGTGGCACACGGGATCTAGTTCCCTGACCAGGGGTCAAACCCGGACCCCTGCATTGGGAGCACAGAGTCTTAACCACTGGACCACCAGGTAAGTCCCAAGTGATGTGTTATTTTTTGAACTGGGTAGTGTAGTGATATGTGAATGTTTTATTGTTAGGCTTAAAGTATACATATGTTTTCCATATCATGTTTTATGCATGAAGTATTTTAGAATTTTTTAGATCTGAGAGATGATATCGTTTCCAGTTGTAGTGTAGCCACTGCCCTCGTCCATTCTTTCATTCAAAAAATATTTCAAGAATTCTACTTTATATGTTATATTAAGGCATTAATTGTAGGTATATTATAGGCATTGTTCTAGGTCTAGGGATACATAGCAAGCCAGGTACAGGCCCTACTATCAAGGAGCACACACCCTAGGGATAGCAATAGAAATGGATCCAATAATCATATAATTAAATAGATAATTACAAAGTATGATAACTGCTATGGAAAAACTACAGAGTTAGGAGACTGATGGACGAGGACCACCTTACCTACTTTTGCATAAGTCAGAAATAAACCTTTTTTGTGTTAAGCCACTGAGAATTCACTGAGTTTTCTGTTACCGCAGCATGGCTCATCTGTCCTAACTAATAAAAGATTCTAGGGGCACAAGAGTGACAATAGAGGCACCAGGTAGGAAATGATAGTTGCTTGGACTAGAGTCATGATGATAAAGATGGAGCAATGTGAATAGCTACAAGAGAGATTTTGCAGGTAACTGGGAATGGATTAGGGGTGGAGGGGTGGGGGTCAGGGAGACAGAGGCATTAGGATGATTTCCAAGTTTTAGGCTAGGTGAGCTGTCACCCACCCAGTGCTCATTCTGTGTTTTCTTTAGTGTCTGAGTAGACAGCAACTGCTGACAACTGCTGCAGAGGTCCACTTGCAGCCCCAAACAGACTTCGCCAAGTCAGCACCTGCTCCCTGTAACAGCTCCCTTCTCGCTGGCTTGAGTCCGGGTGAACTAGAAGAGGGTCCCAGTGGGCCACAGCTGTTGGAATCTGCCCAGTACCTCCGACAAGTTAACACATAGTAAGCGTTCTGTTAATGTTTGTTGAGAAAGTGAAAAGAGAAAGAGGGAGGAGGCAGGGAGCACTAAACTGGCATAGTAGATCTTCTGCCACCCTGTCCAAGTCACCTGGATTAACAGAGCCTCTTTTTTTTTTTTTTTTTTGTGCGTTGCACAGCTTGCGAGATCTTAGTTCCCCCACCAGGGATTGAACTCAGGCCACATCAGCGAAAGCACCAAGTCCTAACCACTGGACTGCCAGGGAATTCCCCATTCTTTTTTTTTCTATTTTTATTTTTTATTTTTGGCTGCCTCGGGTCTTCGTTGCTGCACGCGGGCTTTCTCTAGTTGCGGGGAGCGGGGGCTACTCTTCCTTGCAGTGGGAGGGCTTCTCATTGCAGTGGCTTCTCTTGTTGCGGAGCACGGGCTCTAGGTGCGCGGGCTTCTGTAGTTGTGGCTCACGGGCTCTAGAGCGCAGGCTCAGTAGTTGTGGCGCACAGGCTTAGTTGTTGTGTGGCACGTGGGATCTTCCCGGACCAAGGCTCGAACCCGTGTCACCGGCATTGGCAGGCGGATTCCCAACCACTGCGCCACCAGGGAAGTCTGCCTGTTCTTCTTTTGAAGTCACTCCCAACACAGCCAGAATGATCCTGTGCTCTAAACCAGGGCTTCTCAACCTTGTTACTGTGCGGACCTTGGTAATTCTTTATTGGGGAGCTGGAGGGAAGTACTGTTCCATGCATTGTAGGATATTCAGCAGCATTCCTGGCCTCTACCCACTAGATACCAGTGTCTGATCCTGACCTCTCCTCACTCCTTCTCAGTATTGTCCATGGAAGATACCTTCAGGCATTGCCAAGTTTGGATGCAAAATCTCCTTCCTCCCAACTGAGAACCACTGCACTCCACAGTAACGCCCCATCTCATGCCGAGAACGTCCTCCCACATCCCGTCACGTCTCTGGTCTCACATCCTCCCATTTTCTGCCTCACTCACTCTGCTTTCTGTGTGCACACTGGCATCTGTGCTACCCTTGAACACTTGAGGTATGAGCCCAGTCAGAGCCATGAAGCCTGAGGTCCCTCTGACTGGAATGCTCTTCCGTTGGAGTTGCCAACAAGTCAGCCCATCGCATCCTTTGGAGTTTTCCTCAGATGTCACCTCAGTGAGGCCAGCTCAGGATGCCTTTTATGAAAAGAAAATCCATTTTAGTTTGCTAAGGCGACCATAACAAAATACCACAGACTGGGTGACAACAGAGATGTACTGTCTCACAGTTTAGAGGCTGGAAGTCCAAGATCCAGGTGTTGGCAGGGTCGGTTTCTCCTGAGGCTTGCAGATGTGTCCTCCCAGGATCTCTTCTCTGTGTGTGGCATCCCTGATGTCTCTTCCTGTGCCCACATTTTCTCTTCTTACAAGGACATCAGGCATATTGGGTTAGGGCTCACTATAATGGCCCCATTTTAACTTAATGGCCTCTTTGATGGCCCTGTCTCCAAATACTGTCACATTCTGAGGTACTGGGGGTTAGGACTTGAACAGGTGAATTTTGGAGCACATAGTCCAGCCCATAATATCCAACCATCACCACCACCAGCCCTTATCAATCTAACATTCTGAGTATTTTACTTATCTCTCTTCTGGTCTTTTTTCCCCTCTAACCCTCCACTCAAATGTTTTCTTCCATAAAAGGAGGAATTTTGTCCGTGTTATTCACCGCCGCATTCCCAGGGCCTAGAATAGGTGCTTATTAATTCATCGTGAACGTGATGAATAGGCATAGCTTCTGCATTAACTAGCTGTGAACTTGAGGAAATCACTTAACTTCTCTGGCCCTCAGCTCCCTCTGTCAAATGAGGGAATTAGGCTGGATGATATCGAATGAGGATTCAGTCCTCTTTCAATCTTAGTCCTGACTTAGCCCAGATTCCCTAGAAAACCCTTCCTTGGGAGGTGCAACCCTAGGGCAGCCAGAGAGAGAGGGAAGCGAGGTGTGGCAGGAAGGGAAGCAGATGCAGGTACTGTGCTGCCAAGCTGGCCACCAGTGCTTAGCCGCAGAGGTCATCCCCAGGCAGCCTACGCAGAAGCCCAGGCCGGGGAACCGCCCAGGGGAAGCAGGCGGGTGAGGCTTCCTTCTGCTGTCTACCTTCTGTTGGTCACGGTTGGCTCCTCGGGGAGTTAAGTCCCGAGCGCTCTAATGGCTTCACCTGGCCCTTTCAGCAGCTTCTGGGGGAGCCAGATTCCAAGGCCTCAAGAGTAAGGTCTCAGTCCCAGTTAGGAAATGAAGGCTTCAACCCCTCAGGCTGTAGGGAACTGAGGAAGTAAGGTAATCAGGACAGCAATCCCTGGTCCTTAGGGTTGAAGAGGCTCAGAGCCTAGGAGACAGCGGAGACGGAGACGCAGAGAATCTGAGACGGCCTAAAATGTGCCCGAGCCGGCGGATGAGGGAAGGAATAGTGAGGAGGGGAACAGCAGAGGTGTCTGCCATCCAGGTCAGCACAGAGCTGGTCAGGAGCATTGACTGGCTCCAGCCACTGAGGAAGGAGATCAGAGGAGTGCAGCCTAGCAAGCAGGGCACGGAGTGGGCTGGATGGAATGGGTCCTTTTGAAGTCCTGAAGGGGACTCCGTGGCCCCAGCAGCCCAGCCTCACGAAAGCGTTCTGGCAGGTCCTTGCACAGCGCGCGCAGCCGCATCACCTGCAGGGGCAGACTCCAGGTGACTGTGGTGACGGAGGGGGCTCCCGTTTCCTCGACAGAGCACCCTGGCGTTGGGCAGGCAGGGAGCTGCTCCATTAGCAACAGGATCTGGGCGCCCAGCTTCCCCCCAGTCCCCCTCCCTGTTAGCTGCCTCAGCCCCTCTCCTGATCGTCACTTTGCAAACTCTTGCAAACTCCAGCCGCCCCCTCAGCTGTCTCTGGAGGGAGAGAGGGCGTTCACTGCCGCCGCGCCCCTCCTTCGGGGGGCGGGGGGTGTTTCTTCTCATGTGTGGGCCACGTGTGTTGGGTGGTGCCCCAACTCGAGGGCAGACTCCTCCCTCCAGAGGTGATGATACGCCCCAGGAGCAGATTGCACATTCATCTCCTGGGAGGCAGTGGGCGAGGGAAGCGGGATGCGGCGCATGAGCGTGGGGAGGGGCGTCTGCAGATTGGTGATGGGGTGATGGGCCCTGAGAGCAGGGAGCTGGCGCTGCTGCCTGTGTAGAGGCGGCAGGAGGCTGATTACAGGGCTGGGTCCCTTGGCCCTGGATGTAGGTGCAAGAAGCTGCGTACGCACTTGACTGTCAAGCTGGGGGTAATGGTTACCCTGGTGACGGGGCTAGGAAGTGGGCTGGCCTTGCAGGCGGTAATGCTGGAAAGAAATACAGTGAACACCAGTTAGGACTTCTCTCTAACAGGTTAGATGGAGCCTTGTCACCGTAAATGAAGAACAACGTTCAGCGCTTGGGCCCACCGTATCCTCTGCTGGTGTCCTGTGAGCACCCCACTCCACACCTTTAAGCCCACTAAGCTGGTGTGGAAGACCCGGATGCTAGTCCTGACTCACCCTGGGACCTGGGGAAAGTCACTTCCGGTCTCCAGGCCCCACTCAGATCTCTAAGACCCACAAGATCCCTTCGTGTTCTGATTGCTGGGCCCCCAGACATTCTGATTCAGTAGGTCTGGAGCTATGCCCGGGACTCTGCTTTTCAGCCCTTCCCCCTCCACACCCCCAGATTCGCCGTACCTACACATACAGTTCAGCACCACTGAGACTCGGCGCTGAGAGCACAGGCATGGGAATCAGACAGACCCAGATTCTCATCTCAGCTCTGCTGCCTATTGGGGCAGTTTATCTGCAGCCCATCTGAGCCTCAGTTTTCTCACCTCTATATTGGGGGGAAGCAGACTGCCAGAGCGTTACGATGAGAATCAGCTGAGATGAGGCTGCAGTAGTGCCTGGCACATGAGGAGGGTCCCATAAGTGTTACGCTAAATTTTACTTGTTATTCTGTATGAATCTGTAGTGTCTCTACTATTCTCTCCCCTTCCCAGCAGCCCCCTTCCATCTGCTCTTCTTCTCCAGCCAAATCCCACATCCAGGAAAATGGTCTCTGCAGTAAGCAAAGGAGCGTCAGGCTAGAACTCAGGCAGAGGAGGAGGAGACAGTACACTCACAGCTGGGGCCCTCACACCCTGTTCCATCTGTTTACTCTGTTGCCATGACAACTCATAGCTTACCAACCTCTGTGGGGTAGAATGACTTCCAGCATCAGGGGCTCTGGACGTGAACGGTCATTTTCCCAAGGCACCAGGAGCTGGGAGATCTCCATGCCCACCCCACATCCCATCCACCACATTTTCATTTCAGGGTAAACTGAGGGCTTCTCCGGGATGAGTATTTAGCTGAATTTTGCTCAAGGCCCCAGCACCTAACACGGTGCCTGGCCTACAGCTCGAGAAGTGCTGGCTGAATGAATACATAAATGTAGTGTAAATCTGATTCTCTTGAGTTTCTTAATCAACGATGATCTTCATTTAGGAGAGAGTCAAAATGAAATTCCAGACGTACGTCATTTGATTTCTTCCCACCTACCCACTTTGGGAAAATTGCATTCCAACCTCTTTCAGTGGCATTTTTTCACCTTGGCATCGACACATGAATACATAGGAAAGCCCGGGGCCTCCAGGCCTCCCAGAGGATTGTGGTAATGCTGCCTCGACAAGTTTGTTCATCTAAGCTTTTCTGAATCAGGGTGGTTATTAAAGTATCAAATTCTGTACACCAAGAACATTAATCTTTCCTTTGCAGGGAATTGCTTCCCCCAACCATGAATTTGCCATGCCCCCCTTTACCCCCAGCCCAGTTAAAAGTAAATCTAGGACTGTCAATCCATCAGCTTTCATCATAGTGGCCTGTACTCTTCAGATAACATATCCTCCTGTCTGGAGACAGAGGCATAGCTGAATAAGAGTCTCTGACTTTTTAGACACAGTTGTTTCAGGTGTATCTGAACCCTATTTTGTTAAGTGACATGTGCACAGGGAGAAACGGAATGGTGCTCTTACCTTTCTTGACTTTTAAAAATGAAGAACAAAATAAGTTAATTGAAAGCAAAACAGAACAAAATCAATTCCCATCCTCCTGTCTTGACTACCTCTCTCTAGCAAAAGACAGAATTGGTGAAACTCAGATCTGCTCAGTACTGCAGCCGATTAACAAATCTAAAAAAAAAAAAAGAGAGATTAAAACTCTTGGCTCCGAAGTTTTTTTCAATATCTGAAAGATAAATTTTCTATTAGGTCCGCCATAATAGACAATTGTGAGATAATAGAAAATATAGACATTGGTCTCTGCCCCTGGTTCCTGGCACAGAGTTCCTAAAACCCTTGTAATTTCCTAAGTAATAAGAACACTAGGAGCGGGGACTTCCCTGGTGGTTCAGTGGTAAAGAATCGCCTTACAATGCAGGGGACACGGGTTTGATCCCTGGTCAGGGAACTAAGATCCTACATGCCTCGGGACAAGTAAGCCCGGGCGTCACAGCTACTGAGCTCGCGTGCCGCGAGCTACGGAGCCCACATGTCCTGGAACCTGTGGGCCACAACTAAAGAGAGAGAAAAAAAACAACCCGCACACCACAGCTAGAGAGAAGCTTGCGCACCTCAAGGAAGGGCCCGCATGCCTCAACAAAGATCCCACGTGTCCCAACTAAGACCTGACACAGCCAAAAAAAAAAAAGGAGCATCTTCTGTTCTGTTGAGGCCACTCTGAGTGGGCTCCTGGGTGAGGGCTGGTCACCAGCATGACCAAGCCTTGATTAGAAGCTTAGGATTTTCAACACCCCCCCGCCCCCGCAGCTTTGTCCTCCAGAAAGGGAGAAAGGCGGGAATGGAGTTAGTCATTGATCATGTCTCTGTGAGGAAGCCTCCATAAAATCCCAACAGTAGGGGCTCAGAGAGCTTCCAGGTCGGTGAGTGGGTGGAGGTGATGGAAGAGTGGTACACAGAGAGCATGTGGAAGCCTCACGCCCTCATCTATTCCATCTGGCAGTTCATCTGTATCCTTTATCATACCCTTTTATAATAAACTGGTAAATGTAAGTAAACTGTTCTGAGTTCTGTGAGCCGCTCTAGCAAATTAATCAAACCCCAAGAGGGGGTCGTGGGAAGCTCTGATTTACAGCTAATGTGTCAGAAGCACTGGACTTGTGATTAGAACTGAGGGCGTGGGGTGCAGAATCGTGGGGCTGCAGGATCTGATGCTACTTCCAAGTAGATAGCACCAGAATTGAGTTAGACTGTAGGACACCCAGCTGGAGTCGAGGAGGATTGTGGTGGGTGTATGAGAGAATCCCCCCACCCATATTGTACTTGGGTCCTAGAATAATTCCAACAATTGAGCTTTGGTTAATTAAGCCTGGTCTTGAGAAGTCACATTTGTTCATTCATTAACCAAGCATTGGAGTACTTAGTATGTGCTAGGCAGGGCCAGCTTCTTGGGCCTGCAGCCTGGACGGTAGCACGGGGAGGGCCCTGCACTCAGAAGAGCCCCAAGCTTGAGGTGTAATGCTCTACTGTCACCATCCTGAAATTCTTGGCAACTTTATCTTTGACCTTGTGGGTAAGTGAGGTCCGATGGGACACTGGCACCTGTGCAGGAGCACAGGAGCTAAGCACAGTGTGTGGACCAAGGCAAGCTTCCCTCATCTGCTGGTTTCTGAGGCGGGGCTCTGGGGTTGTTTACCAGCACAATATTTTGTTTTGTTTTGTTTTGTAATTTGGATTTCAGAGCTCTGAAGGGAAGCAGTGCCACCTAGCTGCTTGCAGCCTCACCGCTGCCTGTTGGCATAAACCTGGCCACATCACACATTTGTTACTTGTCTGTGTTTTTATTTTATTATATTTTAAAATATACATATATATATATATTTTTTTTGGCCATGCCACATGGCTTGTGGAATCTCAGTTCCCCAACCAGGGATCAAACCCAGGCCGTCTGCAGTGGAAGCATGGAGTCCTAACCACTGGACCGTCAGGGAATTCCCACTTGTCTATGTTTTTAACCTTGAACTTATTCAGCAGTTCCTTCAACAAGCAGAATTAAAAGCTGGTTTGGGTTCCTGTTCTGCATACCCAACTCTGTTGCAAAAAAAAAAAACCCAACTCCTTTATGCAAACCCAATGCAAAAGCATATCCCATCTAACAGAAATATTTGTAAGGTGTCACTCTACTCACCCAGCACCATGTTTGGAGCTAAGCAGGAACAAAAGGGGTGAAAATGAGATGCAGCCCCTGCCTATTTGAGCTTATGATCTAAGAGGAGACACAAGATATGCAAACCATTAACAGGGGCAGCTTTATGTAATGACCATATAAGTGTTCTAATACCAAAACTGATTTTAGTTACTCAAGTGTTATTTCTTTTTTTTTTTTTTTTCCTTTGGTTTTTTTTTGTGTGTGTGTGGTTTTTTTTGTTTGTTTGTTTTGCAGTACGCAGGCCTCTCACTGCCGCGGCCTCTCCCGCCGTGGAGCACAGGCTCCGGACGCGCAGGCCCAGCGGCCATGGCTCACGGGTCCATCCGCTCCGCGGCACGTGGGATCTCCCCGGACCGGGGCACGAACCCGTGTCCCCCGCATCGGCAGGCGGACTCTCAACCACTGCGCCACCAGGGAAGCCCTCAAGTGTTATTTCTTAGACAAAGCAGGAGCATGGGGGTGAGGTGGAGGAGAAAGTGTGTGATCAAACTTATATACGCGGATAAATCAAACCTTTATACTACTCCATTGTAAATCAACTATATTTCAATAAAAACTTTAAAAAAATAAATTAACTTTAAAAATTAAACAAAATTAGTAAAATATAGAGATATACTACTCACTATTTCCCCTTCAAAAGACAGGTAGGACAGGAAATAACACCAAGGAGGGTGCTTCCTGTTCAAGGAGATTGCCTGAATGAAACTCTAGCCATCACAGGTCTTCCCTGAATCATTTAGGGGGCTGGAAAGAAAGACACCCCTGCTGAGGAAGAGGGGAGAGAGGAGATACCAAAACACAAGACATGATAGTGGAAAGACTTTTAAAGACAGTGGTGTCTAATATTCCATATTAAGTAGTTGGCATTGCTGAGTTGTAAAGACCCCTCCTTTGCCCGAAAAACTTTGATAAAATCTGCCCCACAGACCAGGGCACTGTGTCCCATAAATGGGGCTTCTTCCTTCATTTTTACATCTCCCGGTGAGTCTGGCACTTGGCAAGAAACTGATGAGTGCATATTATAAGAGAGAAAAAAATAGAAAAAAATGTTTAATGAATAGACACAAATGAGAGAGTGATTGATGGCCCACTAGCGTCTCCAGACTGCACATCCAGGTACAACTTGGAGATACAGAATGTGCTATGAGGTGCTTCCAGAGGGTGTGGGTTGGATGGGGGAAGTGAAGCAGAGCTTTTGTTCATTTATATTTGGAGACCCAGCTATTAATAGGTGCTGTGGCCCAAAAGACTCAAAGCACCTTAGAAGTAAGCTTATATCAGAAAGGGCCACATTCAGGGCGAAACAGATTGAGCTGGTATCAAATACTTCCACACAATTTCTCAGCAAGACCACGCGAGGATCTTTAACGCTGTGTGCTGTGACAGCGTTTGCCTTGGCACACACAGCCCAGGCTGTCTGCTGGCACCTGTTTCGCCCCAATGCCTGATAAGGCTCATTCCGGACTCACGCCAACTCGCTGTTTCATAAGAAGGGCAGCTCCGTTTCTCTGCCTGTATCACCACAATAATTGTTGAGAACAATAAGTTGAACAATGAGAACTTATAATTCTCTGGTAACGTGCAAAATACTGTTGTTTATGGCAAAGGAATCTCCTGAGTGTTGGCTAATGGAAACCATTATGTTCTGCTTCGGTTTGCATGGCAAGCCTCAACCTTGGCTGTGAATAGAATTAGAATCACTCGTTCACTCCCTCACTCACTCGAGCACATACTGATAGAATGCCAGTGATGGAGCAGGCAGTGTATACTGTGGAGTCGAGAGTCTGGCTTTATTCCCTCCCAAGGAATCTTGATCCAGGAGGAAGGCCTTCCAGAACAATGACCATTTGATGCTGGGCTCTAGGAGGGTAATGAAATACCTCACAGACACCCAAGAACGCACCGGCTACCATCTTTGAGGGCTCACACTAACCAAAAACCTCCTGTATACCCCACCAACATGACCCAGTGGGCTGATCTGGGTCTGAATCCTAGTCCAGCCCCTCACTAGCTAAGTCACACGGGACACGTGTCTTCTCCTCCCTGAACCTTTATTACAGGAGGTGAAGTAGAAATAAGGCATGTCCTTAAGATCACTCAAGCAACAGGACATGGGTCGGATTGATGGCTCTTAAGAACAAATATTCTCTGCCACTTCAGGTAAATCGTTATAACTCAGAGCACAGCACACTTAAATGGTAAGCATAAGCAAATAAGATTAATTCCTCTTAAAATTAGCTCCAGACCCATAAAGCGATTTCAAGAATACTACAGCCTTTCAAACTCTTTGTTTAGGTGATTTCACTGAAATAGAGTCTCGAGAAGAAATCAGCGCACGTAGGAAATGTCCATCTACATTCAACAGTCACTACAGCTGTGAATGCACGTGAACCCAGACACAAACAAGACCTACTTCACAAAGTTTCTAGCTTGTTGCTAAGAAACCACGACTGCCTGGTATGCGTGTGACCACTCTTGTGTGTTGTGTCAACTCATTATGCTCACATAATTAGAGTGAACTTAACATTGGAGAGCGGAATGTGGGATTGTGTTTCTCATCACCTATAGTTAGTCTATTATTGTCCAGAGGCCTAAAGAATATTTTCTAGAACCAGGTGAAAGAACAGAGAAGTCAAGGAAGAACTGAGATCATGTGGGAGGAGGGAGGAAGGAAATATGGTTCTTCACGTGACAATCCACAAAGGCCGAAAAACTGGGTGGTGGCCTTTCATTCGCTGTCCCTTTTTCCTTTCAAATACTGTGCTGTCGTACTGGTCAAGCGTGGACACCCAGGCCTGGACGCCATGATGTAAGTGAACCAGAGGAGTGAGGGGCAGTATCCCCACAGTAATGGCCATGGTCACCCGAAGCCACTTATCTTGTAGGAGAACAAAGACTGGTGGAAACATGGCAGCATCTCCCCCTGCCCCCCGGGAGTGAAAGGATCAAAGGTGACCGGCATTTCCTCCCAGTAGCCCTGCCCCAACGTCCAGCCCATCCCAGCTGGCTGAGCATCCTTTAGCCTGTGGGTGGCTGCAGTTTCCCAGAATTCCACCATTACTCTGGAGCCCAGAAGCACGTGAGATGGTTTCTTTCTGAGCTTGGAGAAGACGTTTCATAAATCACTTCTCTTAGAAAAGCAAATGGTCTCAAGAGAACTCAAAATTATTCCTCCACTCCCCTGGCTGGATTTCGATTTCCTTACCCCGTTTTACTGGACAGTCAACTTTTAAAGACATTGATCCAAGCGATGATGCATGGGAGACAGGTAAGTTAGCAACCAACCATTTGGCGTGGTGAGCAACGCGATCAGGGTAAACACACAGGGCTGCGGACCCCAGAGAAGGCGCCTATTCCTGAATGGGACAGGTGTGTGTGTGTGTGTGTGTGTGTGTGTCACAGAAGGGGTCCTTGAAGAAGTGACATCTGAGAACCCACAACTGTGGCTTCTCCACCTGAGGGCAGATACTTGGCCTTAATCGTTTTTGCATCTACCCTGTGCCTAGCCCAGAGCCTCACACATGGCGGGTGTACCATGACCGTGGCCTTGGACTGTCACCTACTTAGGCATCTCAGATGACCACTTATCATCTCAGCCATTGGTCACACCTTTCTCTAGCTTGCTCATTCTTTGAGCCCTAGGGAAATTTCATTTATATTTGCTTAACTTTGATTTGACAATTTTATAAAAACCAACTCAAGGCCAGCTTCCAGACTCTTACTGTGTCTTGGAAGAGGAGCTCTTCCTCTAAGGGTCTAAGCAGGGTCAGGCAGGCCAGGCCCATTCTAGGCATCAAAGCCCTGAGGCTCCCCAGAGCAAGCCCTCCTATTCAGCACCTGCCGAGGGTTCGGGCAAGTCAGGGGGCAGATGGCAGGGCTCTAGTGACCAGTGCCAATCATCTCCATTGTCAAATAACAGGGCTTTTCACACCGCTGCATGGGCACACACACACATAGTTGTGGTTGGGGGCAGTAGTTTTCCAGAAAACTAGTAAAACATGTATCAGTTAAACTCACTAAGTCAGAAAAAGGAAAAAACACCTACTTCATACGTTAGCTGCATTTTGAATGACAGCCTTTTAAAAAACATACCCAATGCTAGAGGGGAAACTTAGACAATGACTGTGCTTAAAAGCCACTTGCTATTAAAACCTAACTCATAATATGGACATATATACACTACCAAATGTAAAATAGCTAGCTAGTGGGAAGCAGCCACATAGCACAGGGAGATCAGCTAGGTGGTTTGTGACCACCTAGAGGGGTGGGATAGGGAGGGTGGGAGGGAGGGAGACGCAAGAGGGAAGAGATATGGAAACATATGTATATGTATAACTGATTCACTTTGTCGTAAAGCAGAAACTAACACACCATTGTAAAGCAATTATACTCCAATAAAAATGTTAAAAAAAAAAAAACCCCAAACCTAACTCATATCACTGTATCATGTGCATTCTTCAAAGTCCTGTCTGCGGGGGGAAATTGTGTACCTTAGATTTTAATCTTCCTTAATCACTGCTTTCACGGTGTCACTTTTCCGTTCAAGAACTTGAACTGATGCCTAAGTCCCACTGAAGCCTGTCCAAAGTCTCAGCCCCCATATTTTCTATTGTAAAGTCCTTCCACGGTTCAGCCTCCTGCTCTCACCAGGTTTGCTGCCTTTGCTTGTGCTGGAAACCATGCTCATTCCTGCCTCCAAACACTTGGTTACACCTTTCCCCCACCATGAATACTCTTTCCCTTTTCTCCACTAATAGTAATCTACCTTGTCCTTCAAAGTTCAATTTATGCCTGCTTTCTTTCTGGAATGATAATCTTAACTCTCCTCTCCTCCTCAATCCCGATAACCCCATCATTTATGCACATGGTCTTGTCCAGTTTTCTGCACTTCCATGTGTTTCGTGTTTCTGTTTCAGAGATAGAAGGCAACATTTTCTAGTTGGAAGCACACTGGATTTGAAACTGAGCCTCGGCTCTGTCACCTATTAGCTGTGTGGCCTTGGGCAAGTTACTAACCCTCTCTGGACCTAGTTTCCTCATCTATTAAAAAAAGGGGGCTTCCCTGGTGGCGCAGTGGTTGAGAATCCGCCTGCCGATGCAGGGGACATGGGTTCGTGCCCCGGTCTGGGAAGATCCCACATGCTGCGGAGCGGCTGGACCCGTGAGCCATGGCCGCTGAGCCTGCGCGTCCGGAGCCTGTGCTCCGCAGCGGGGAGAGGCCACAACAGTGAGAGGCCTGCGTACCGCAAAAAAAAAAAAAAAAAAAAAAAAAAAAAAAGGGCAGTAGTATCTACTTTGCAGGATTGTGGTGATTTTTAGAGGAAATGGGCAGAAACACATCTGGCATACAGGGAGCTTCACGATGATGGCTACCTCTGGTATCAGTGATCTCCAAGGCCTCCTTCTTCTGGCCTGGACTTCTCAGAGGGTGTGATTAAAGAGACCTGGATGGCTGTGGCAGGGGTGGGAAGGCAGTGACTTCTTCCTGATGCCAATCCTGCCTGAACATGAAAACCCCTCCTACCTAACTCCTCCCCTCCCTCCCGCCACATACAAAATGTCACTCGCCATCGTTGGCCCATGAGATAAATTGTGCACTTTGATCCAGGAGTGTTTGCTCCTCTTTTGTGCCTCGATCTGGGCCTTTCAACATACATATGTCCTCTTCAAGCCCCTTGCCCCCGTGCCACCCAGCTCAAATCCACCTCCTCCCTCATCCCTTCAATCAAAAGTTGCCAGGAACGCCTCTGAATCCTCACCTCACTTTATGTGTCATTTGCTGATTATTGCCCTGTAGGATTAAATGAGTTAATCTATGAAGAGCCCTTAGAATAATCCCTGGTGCAAAACAAGCTCTAAAGAAGTACAGTAAGTCCCCTACATACAAAAGAGTTCCATTCCAAGAGTGCATTCGTAAGTCCAATTGTTCGTTAGGTCCAACAAATTTAGCCTAGGTACCCAACTAACACCATCGGCTATATAGTAGTGCACTGTACTAGGTTTATAATACTTTTCACACAAATAATACATAAAAAACAAACAAACACAAAAAACAAAGAAAACAGTTTTAATCTTACCGGACAGTACCTTGTACGGTACAGTAGTACAGCACAACAGCTGGCACACAGGGGCTGGCATTTAGTGAACAGGCAAGAAGAGGTACTGACTGGAGGAGAGAAGGTGGGAGATGGTAGAGCTGAAGGATCGTCAGCAACAGGAGACGGAGGGCGAGCTGCAGTGTCACTCGCACCCGACATTGATGGAACGCACGTTCGCATCTTTGAAAGTTCTCAACTTGAAGTTACGTACGCAGGGGACTTACTGTATTGGTTTGTATTACTATTACTCTCGTCCTCCATCACCTACTGTGCTGGATGCCATCAGTCCTTCCTTCCGTGTGCCTCTCCAGACCCAGTCTCTGTCCATGGAGGCTGATGCCCAAGGATGCAGGACCTGGATCCTTGCTTCCAGCTTCCCTTTGGCCTCAGCTAATGAGGAACCCAGAGGAGGGGAGGGAGGAGAGCGTTGTCAGGGTATTGTTTTCTCCCAACTCCTTCCCTGAGGCTGCTGAGGGCGAGGCCACAGAAGGCCCCTCCCCACAGCTCTCCCCCCCCCTCCAAGTCCTGGTAACAGCTCCTCCCCAAACCCCCTCAGGCCCCCTGATGTTACTAGCCCCAAAGTACTGCGTGGTCCCTTTGTTAAATTCTCCTGAAATTACCCAAATTGACTATGTCATCTGTTTCTTTCCAGGCTCCTGTCTGAGACACCTACTTTCTAAATATTGTACCTAACACAGCTAGGTTTAGTCAAATGTCATAGGTCGGTCAGTTTCCCTGAGGCTCTTCTGAATTTCTCTTTTAAAGATGACTTGAAATATATGTGTATTTTTAAGATCATTATTAGGATGAATCTAAGAATTCATACTTATTTTAAAGATTTAACCATAAGACTCCCTGAGACTATGTCCAGATACCCCTGGGATTTGGAGGTTCCTCGAGAATGCCATGCGAAGCACTAAGGCAATGCGCTGGATGAGGGTGGCTGAGGAGATGCCAAGGAGCCACGCTCTGAAGACCATGACCTTCACGGCTGGGGCATGAGTCCCCGCGGCCGAGTCCTCAGGAAGATGTGTCTTCTGTCCCCTCCTTGGAGCCAGAGTGCTCCTCAGAGAACAAAGGCACCGCCCTGTCAGCTGCGCTGGGAGCCAAGGGAGCAGCGCACAATACCAGGGGTCTCTCTAGACCGTGGAGCCAGGCTGTGCTGGACGGAGCCCCACAGTAGACAGCCAGCCTGTCCCAGACCTTGACAATGGCAGCTCCAAGCCAGACTCGATTTATTTTTCAAAAATAAAGAAACGAGACATTTCTTGAACCTCAGCGTTATAGGAGAGACTAATTGTCACCCCTCCTATTCTGTAGGAGAGGCTTATGATGATGGCCACCCAGAAGAAAGGCCTTAATTCCCAGAATCCTTTGCAGATTGGTGAGCAGAATTTCCAGGTCCTGCCCTTAAGGAGAAGGGCATGATGATAGGAGGTTATTCTCACTCAGCTCTGTTCTATGAAGTCTCAGGGGGCCCACGCTCCTTCTAGCCCTAAGATATTGCCTTCATCTACGGGGTCTGAGTTGTCTCCCCATTTATGTCCGCATGCCAGTGGTTGCCAGAGCCTTGGGATGGGGGATGAAGGGCTGGAAAGAGAGAGCAGGCAGGAGTTTATTGGGGTGATGGATCTGTTCTGTATCTTGATTATGGTGGGGGTTACATGAACCTATACATGTGTTAAAATTCATAGAACTGTACTCTAAAACGGGGCAAAAGTCAATTTTACTGCATAACCTAAAGAATAAACTTACTACACACACGCATATATGTATATGTGTATACGTGTGTATATATATACACAACTAGTGTTTAGTTGTGTGCCGGATGCACAGAAAGTGATCTAGAACAGTTCTACTCAATGACCAGCAGCCCACAATTACTATCAGGATCCCTGATGAGATAGCACCTCATGCTAAAGGATAAATCCATTACTTTGCTAAGCACTCTCTTTAGGCTGTAGCCAAGTTTTCTTCTTCACAGGAAGACTTTCATGGTGGAGTTAACAGCTTGTTGATTTACGTTATGGTGCAAGCTCCTTTTGTAGAAGAAGCAGGTGGGTACTTTGAGGAGCACTGCTCCAGAAACTGTAGCTATAATAACATTCATGTTATTTACATAAGAACGTTATAACAATGGTCACTGAAGGCAGAGACTGTGGCATGGATCTCTGGTGGCCAGCGCCGGGCACAGGACCTGGCTGGCAGACAGGAGATGTCAAATCAGGTTTGTTGGAGGAGATGAAGACTTGTACTCACAAGTTCATCCACTCATGGGATTGACGAACAAAGGGGCAGACAAATAAACAGTGTAGTCTAAGGCAAGGCATATTGAAATACCAGCTGGATAGTGGCCCAAGAAAAGAGTCCTGCACAAGGACCAAAAGGGGTGACAACCTGTTGGAATGTGTCTCTCCCTGATGCCTGAGATTTTGCCTTTTTTCCATGTGTGCCCCCAGAACCAGTCCTTCTCTCCAAGTCTCTACAGGCTGCTGCCCTGCTGCCACCTGTTTTAAACCAGAGCACCTCATCCTGCTTAAGAAAAGGCATACAAGGGAATTCCCTGGCAGTCCAGTGGTTAGGACTCCGTGCTTCCACTGCAGGGGGCCTGGGTTCGATCCCTGCTCAGGGAACTAAGATTGTTCTGCAAGCCGCACAGTGCGGCCAAGAAAAAGTAACACAAGATATGATCCATGAAAAGGCAAAGAGGCAAAGCAGAGGGGAAAATTTGAGACTACAACCGAGAAGCCAGCACCCTGGCACCCGCCATTGCCCACAATAAGCAGGGTGGCCTCGGGCAGGCATCCCTGTCTATGGGCTTCTGTCTCCCCCAGCGGATGGGCTGGGCTCTCAGACTCTCTCACTTACACCCCTCCAACCCCGACATTCTCGTATTCACTGGGGCTGAAGTCATATAACTCATTGATCGGACCCTTTTCATCCTTCTTTTCCTGCCCAAGATATGCACCTCTGGGTATATTGGTGCTTTGCCAAAGTCCAGCAAGCTTTGACCATAAAGAAAAGCATGTTTCACTCCTAGCAGGAAATCCAGAAGTTGAATACGCCTGGCGCCTAACTTCTTGTGTTCTCTGGGTGCCCTCGGCACAGCCAGTTCCCCAGCAAATAAGTCCGCCATCTCCGTCATCACAGACCTTCTGGTGGATTGCAGCAGCCTCTATTATTTCAATGTATAATTTATATGGCCCATTTCCACTGCCAAGGCCAGCCCACAAAGCACACTTGATCCTGCACAGGGAAACTGGGAGCTCTGTCCCCTGAGATGCGTGTGCTCTCCACCCATGACCATACACAACTTTTCCGAAGTCTTTCACTTTACTGGGGCACCTCACTAGGCCAGAAACAAGGGGACCTGGGAATAACAGGACAATCACCACAATTTCAAGGCTGTGCTTAGAGACAGGGACATGGGTGACATTAAACACATAGAATGTGTTTGCAGCAGCTGCAGGGCTGTACCTGGCAGGCTGGAGCCCACAGCTTCACACGGTTACGTCTTAGCAGCCAAGCAGCATAGCCAAGCAGGCATCAGGTTCCTAATCAGAAGCCTGCGTTCCAATTTTGATGCTGCCTGCAACCCAGGAGGCCTCAAAAGTGTCCTGCCAACTCTCTGGACTTGAGCCTCCTCATCTTTAAAATATAAATACGCTAGCTCCTGCCCTCCCAGCCCTGCTGCGTTGCAACAAGGATGGAGAGGAATAATACATGATTTTACTGTGTTGGAGATATTGGAAAACATTAAAACCTAGACAAATAGGTAAGATTTTAAAAATTAAAAATTCTTTAGCAAAACTGCTAATTTTTTGATATAGTAACTACATATGTTGCTGTTTAAAACAAGGGAGACATTATGTAAATTGCATAGTTGTCTATGCCAATGCGTACGTATCAACTTGCTTAAATACAAAGATCTTCTGTGCTTAAAAAAAAAGAGGAGAGGACTAACACATGATTTACTGTGTTGGAAATACTGGAAAACATTAAAACCTAGATAAATAGGTAAGATTTTAAAAATTAAAAATTCTTTAGCAAAACTGCTAAATTTTTGATATAGTAACTACATATGTTGCCATTTAAAACAAGGGAGACATTATGTAAATTGCATAGTTGTCTATGCCAATGCGTACGTATCAACTTGCTTAAATACAAAGATCTTCTGTGCTTAGAAAAAAAGAGAGAGGAATAATGCACATAGAAGTTCTCTGTAAAACACTATACTCTGGCTACTCAAAGGGTGGCTCATGGGCCAGCGCTATCAGCATCACGTGGGAGCTTGTTAGAAATGCAGGATCCCAGGCCTCTCTCCAGGCCTGCTGAATAGGAATCTGACTCTTACCGAGACCCCCGGGTGACTGGTGTGAGCCGCCGTGATAAGCAAACCTCAGTGTGGCGCGGGGACAAGATTGTGCGGAGTGGAGCCTGCAGCTCTTAGTTCAAGTTCAGTTCTGCCACTGCCTGCCCTCGCGGCCTCGGGAAAGCTGCTGGAGCCTTGTTTCTACAATTAGAACAGTCATGCTGTTTCCACTTTCCTGGCAGGGCAAAAGGAAAGTAAGGGGTAGCCAGATAGAGCCAGATGGGAAATGGAGACGATAAAATGATGGAGAAGAGCAGGAAATAGGTCAGTGCTTGCCTCTGCCCACCCTGTGGCACCTCCACCCATATTCTCCCTAGTCGCCAAAACCTGTTGACCAAAGGCAGCTGAAGAGGGGGCAGCTCTGCTCTGCTTGCAGGTATCCCGAAGTGGCAACCAACGCAGGTGGAAAGAGAAGGCCAGGAGCCTGGGGCTATGAGGGTCCCCAGTTCCTCCAGGAGAGCTGGTGGGTTGTCAGCTTGTTCCCAGACCACAGAGCATCCCCATGAATGGTACCTGGAGACCCAAGACTGAGGTCAGCAAGTGGATGGGGGAACACAGAGCAGCCTCATGCTCTGGGTTACAGGCTGTCTCGGAGTCCTTGCCTGCACGTTTAAGGAGTGACATTCTTATTACACTGGATTTTCTATTAAGCAGGCTTCTTGATATAATCTGAACGTGAGAGGACTTGACCCGTGTTTCAAAATTTTCCAGCAATGTTGGGAAATGGACTGCGTCACGCTCGACAAAATCGCATTCAAGCAATTACCCAGGGAGAGGTATTATAATTGCACAGATGTAAGTGCTCCATTTTGTGGGTTTAAAAACACCAACTTTACAGAGCTGTGGTGAGCATTAAATGAGATAACGTGTGGACTGCTCTTGGCATAGGTCTCGTTATTAATTTTTTCCCTGCAATCTTGCAGATGAATTGAAAGCTTTGGTCTGCCCCAGAGGCCTCGTCCTTGGCCTCAGCCCTGGCAGCTGCATTGTAATGGCTCTGCTAATCGACGTTTCTAGTTCATGGTGATGGAGTCCCCGGCCCTGATCCTAAAATCCGTGACTCATGGCTGATGGAGTTTTTTTCTAAAAAATCTCTTCTATTTTTTTCAAGTACCACAGGCAGCCTGGCCCTCTGTGCCTTCTGCAGCTAAAAACAATCCCTTGAGGAAATCATGTTAAAGAAGTCCTTGCAGACAATAGTTTTAAATGCTCCTGGGTGCACACTCAAAACCCAGGAAGTATATAAGCCGACATGTGGGATAAATAGTATGGATTGAGCACTGACCAGGTGTGACAGATTGATTTACTGGCCCCAATTTACTGGCCCCCCTCCCTATATCCACACCCTTGTCATGGCCTCATTTTGGACAGGGTAATTCCACAGTCCCGGATTTTGGGCCTGTGTGACTTGCTTTGGCCAATGGAATGGAATAGAAGTGACAGCATGTCAGTTCCAAGCCTAGGCCTTAAGAAACTTCATATGGGGTCTTCCCTGGTGGTGCAGTGGTTGAGAATCCGCCTGCCAATGCAGGAGACACGGGTTCGAGCCCTGGTCTGGGATCCACATGCCATGGAGCAACTAAGCCCATGCACCACAACTCCTGAGCCTGTGCTCTAGATCCAGCGAGCCACAACTACTGAGCCCGCATGCTGCAACTACTGAAGCCCGCGTACCTAGAGCCCGTGCTCCACAAAGAGCAGCTACCACAATGAGAAGCCCGTGCACGGCAACGAAGAGTAGCCCCCACTCGGCACAACTAAAAAAAGCCCGTGCACAGCAACGAAGACCCAGTGCAGCCCAAAATTAATTAATTTTTTAAAAAAGAAGCTTCATATGTTTCTGCCATCACCATAAAAAAAACTTCCCCTGGGCAGCTGCTGCCCCATCAAGCTGGACTCCAGAATGAACCCACTTGAATCAGAGCCGCCCCAACTGCCCACAGACCATCAGAGAAAATCAAAGGTACTGCGAATGCCACAGCTTGAAGCAGAGTCATCCAGCCAAGCCCAGCATAGACTAACAACTGCTCCATCCTGCCTGCAGGGCCAAAGGGAAAACAAAAAGAGTGTTGTTTTAAACCACTGCATTTGGGGATGGTTTATTACGTGGCATTCTTGTGGCTGTAGGAAACCAATACACCATGTGATGAAACTGGAAAAATAAAACGGGAGGAAGGGCTTCCCTGGTGGCGCAGTGGTTGAGAGTCCGCCTGCCGATGCAGGGGACACGGGTTCGTGCCCCGGTCTGGGAAGATCCCACATGCCGCGGAGCGGCTGGGCCCGTGAGCCATGGCCGCTGAGCCTGCGCGTCCGGAGCCTGTGCTCCGCAACGGGAGAGGCCACAACAGTGAGAGGCCCGCGTACCGCAAAAAAAAAAAAAAAAAGAGGAGGTAAAGAAATAAGGAGGGAGACAAGGAGAGCAGGAAAGAGGGGGAAGGTGAGAGCTCCTTACACTGTGTCAGCTTATTCTGAAGATGGACTTGGGCTGTCGGGTGTTCTCAGCTACAGGCGCACATAGAGATCATACACCTGGGTACCACAGAGCCCGGTTGTACCAGCTGCATGTAATCCTGGGAACCTAAGACCAGAAGTGGAGTTCACAGGGGGGCAGGAAAGCAATGACAGAGCTAGGATCACCCAGGACCTAGGATCAACGAGGCCCACATCTGCATTTGAGGCGAGAGAAGATCGGGAATGAGAAGTTACATGTTACTGAGACTCGAGCCTAGCTTTGGAAGGCAGGACAGGGCTGGTCAGAGCGTTAGCCTTCTGCCGAGGCAGGCAAGGGGGACCCAGAATTGAGCCTGTTTCCTATGGGTCGGGGCAGGGCAGGGACAAGGCAGGTGCCAGGTTTTAGGAGGCAGGACTTGAGAGCGGGAAGGAGTCAAATGGGTAGAGAGGGTGTATTAGTCAGGATTCTCCAGAGAAACAGAACCAATTGGATAGATAGATACATAGATCGATAGATAGGCAGATAGATACAGATATAGATTTATTATAGGAATTGGCTCACGTGACTTTAGAGGCCAAGAAGCTCCAGGATGTGCCATCTGTAAGCTGGAGACCCAGGATAGCTGGGGGTATCACTTGTGAGTCTGAAGCCTGAGAACCAGGAACACCAATGTCAGGGACAGGAGGAGATGGCTGTCTCAGCTCAAGCAGAGAGACTGAATATGCCCTTTCCCAGCCTTTGTGTTCTATTCAAGCACCCAGCAGATTAGATGATGCCCACGCACATTGGTAAAGGTTCTTTACTCTGTCTACTAATTCAAATGCTCATCTCTTCCAGAGACACCTTCACAGACACCTCCAGAAAGTATTTCACCAGCTATCTGGGCATCCTTTAGCCCAGTCAAGTTGACACATAAAGTTAACCATCACACAGGGGCACCCAGGGGTTGTATTTAGGGGACCTTGCAGACTTGGGGTACTTTCCTACTGGAGTGAGTTGGATGATGGCCCCCAAAAGATATGTCCATGTCCTAATACCTGGAATCTGCGAATGTGACCATATTTAGTAAAAAGGTCTTTGCAGATGTGTTTGAGTTAAGGATCTCAAGATGAGATCATCCTAGGTTATCCACGAACTCCAATAACAACCCGTTGTTTTAAAAGAGACGGGAGACTAAAACTCTGCACTTCCATTGCAGGGGGCCCAGGTTCAATCCCTGGTCCGGGAACTAAGATCCCGCATCCCTCGGGGCACAACCAAAAATATAAATAAATCAATAATAAAATAAAATAAAGAGGCAGAAGAGGAGAAGACCATGTAAAGACAAAGCCAGAGATCAGAGCGTTGAAGCCACAAGCCAAACCTAGAGCCTCCAGAATCTGGAAGAGGCAAAGAAGATTCTCCCCTGGAGCCTGTCAACACCTTGATTTCAGACTTTTGTGGTCTCAGAGACTGTAAGAGAATAAATCTCTTTTTAAAACCATGAGATTTCTGCAATTTGTTATGGAATTCCTCAGAAGCTAATACACCCCTTCACCCTGAATCACAGCACAGAATCATCTACTGAGGGAAGAGTTCCCCCCAAAAAAATCCCTCAGAAAATAGTCCCTTCATACATGAGCAAGTGTAAAGTGTCTCATCCTGATACCACCTCATGCCTGTCAGAACGGCTATGATCAAAAAGACAAGAAAGGGGCTTCCCTGGTGGCACAGTGGTTAAGAAACCATTTGCCAATGCAGGAGACATGGGTTCGAGCCCTGGTCCGGGAAGAACCCACATGCCACAGAGCAGCTAAGCCTGTGCGCCACAACTACTGAGCCCGTGTGCTACAACTACTGAAGACTGTGCACCTAGAGCCCATGCTCCACAACAAAGAGAAGCCACTGCAATGAGAAGGCCGTGCACCGCAATGAAGAGTAGCCCCCGCTCACCGCAACTAGAGGAAGCCCACGCACAGCAACGAAGACCCAACACAGCCATAAATAAATTAATTTTTTTAAAAAGACAAGAAATAACAAATGTTGGTGAGGATGTGGAGAAAAGGGAACCCTCATATGCTGTTGATGGGAATAATTCATGCAGCCATTGTGGAAAAGTGTGGAAATTCTTCAAAAATTCAGACTAGAACCATATGATTCAGCTATCCCAATTCTGGGTATTTATCCAAATATGAAAACTCTAATTTGAAGAGATATATGTACCCCTATGTTCATTGCAGCATTATATCCAATAACAAAGATATGGTAACAACCTAGGTGCCCATTAATGTATGAATGGATAAAGAAGACATGGTGTGTATACACAATAGAATACTACTCAGCCATAAAAATGAATGAAGTCTTGCCATTTGCAGCAATGTGGATGGACCTTGAGGGTATTATGCTAAATGAAATAAGTCAGACAGAGAAAGACAAATACCATATGATTTCACTCATATGTGGACTATAAAAAAGCAACCAACCAACAAAGTGAACAAACCAAATCAAACAAAAACAGGTACAAAGATACAGAGACCAGAGGAGTGGTTACCAGAGGAGAAGGAGGGGAGGGTGAAATGGGAAAAAGGGATTAACTGTATGGTGTTGGATGGAAAATGAATTTTGGTAGTGAGCACACTGTAAGGTTTATAGAAGTAGAAACACAATGTTGTTCACATGAAACATATAATATTATAGATCAATGTCACTCTGGTAAGATAAATAAATAAAATGTCTCATCCTAAAGGGTGGCTTCTTATTTACTTTGTACAACAGAGCACCATAGGACTCCTTCAATCAAAGCTAGTTTCAGATGCATATAAAGATCACTTGGCAGAACTGGTAAAAAGGGGTTTCATACTTTTTCCCAGGGAGGGTGGTCTCACTGTGCAAGTGCTAGACACGAAGTCACGAGACTTTTAAAGCATCACGGTAAGTGGTTATGAAGCGAGATTACAAACACTTGAAGAAGACCTGTCCCAATGTTGTGCAAACGAGGACTCGTGGCTTGGGATTAATTTTCCAGTGACAGCATCTTTAATAGATTGAGAAAGTGGGAAAGTGGGACATTACTGAATATTCAGGACCACCTGCATGGCTTTGTACCAGCTCTTCAGGAAAAGGCTTTTGATAGAGGCTCCACTGACTCCACTTTGGAGATAAACAATGTTTGACATGTAGGAAATGTAAATAAATATTTGCTGAGTGAATAAATAAACCCCACATTGATACAGGCTCCATTAACCCCACTTTAGGGCCATGAGAGTTTATCCCACAGACCGGTAGGCACTCTGCCTAATTCTCTAGTACGGCAAGGAACAGATCAAGGCAACCCTAAAATAAGTTAGTGTCCTCCCATGCAGAAGAGATGGAGGTCGGTCATTCCAGCGGGGGACACAGGCCTGGCCCCACTGAGCATCAATGGCAAAGACTAATGCTGGGGGAGGAAAGCCCTTCTCCAGAGGTCTGGGGCCCAGGTCTGGTGGCCTGTGGGCTAGATCTACCCAAGGCTAGAATGGCCAGGATGCTGTGATTGTTCTGGAGGCTGATGATGTCTTAATGGAAGACTGTCCGGAGACTTCACTTGTCTACAAAGTTCAGAAGGTCTGGCCTTATTGGAGCCCCCATCCCACAGGGCAGCATCTCAGATCTGATCCTTCCTTTGCACAGGACGGCAATTCTCTGAGTTGCCCAGTCCTCTCCAGCCTCTGTTGCCATTTATTATGGCATTTGAACTACAGTTTTTCTTGTATTAAGACACTTTCTCAGTACACATGTCTATCAAAAGTGGGGCAGAGAAAGATGCACTGGGAGAACCCTGTGTGTCAGTGAAATAGGAGAGAGGATTTATATTGTGAATTCGAGAAAGATTCCCAATTGTTTAAAATGCAAAGACCGGAACTTCCCTGGCCGCCCAGCGGTTAAGACTCCATGGCAACCTAAGTGTCCATCATCAGATGAATGGATAAAGATGTGGCACATATATACAATGGAATATTACTCAGCCATAAAAAGAAACAAAATTGAGATATTTGTAGTGAGATGGATGGACCTAGAATCTGTCATACAGAGTGAAGTAAGTGAGAAAGAGAAAAACAAATACCGTATGCTAACATATATATATATATGGAATCTAAGAAAGAAAAAAAAAAAGGTCATGAAGAACCTAGGGGTAAGACAGGAATAAAGACACAGACCTACTAGAGAATGGACTTGAGGATATGGAGAGGGGGAAGGGTAAGTTGGGACAAAGTGAGAGAGTGGCATGGACCTATATACACTACCAAACGTAAAATAGATAGCTAGTGGGAAGCAGCCGCATAGCACAGGGAGATCAGCTCAGTGCTTTGTGACCACCTAGAGGGGTGGGATAGGGAGGGTGGGAGGGAGGGAGATGCAAGAGGGAAGAGATATGGGAACATATGTATATGTGTAACTGATTCACTTTGTTATAAAGCAGAAACTAGCACACCATTGTAAAGCAATAATACTCCAATAAAGATGTTTAAAAAAAAAAGAACATACAAATGATGGTAGCAGAAATAAAATTTTAAATGATTATACACCAAAAAACCCCTCAAAGAATCTACAAACAATTAAAATGAATATGTAAATTGATCATGGTTGCTGGATTATTAGGGCAATACAGGGAAGTAAATTGTATTTATGTATTCTAGCAACAACCAATTGAAAGATAAAATTTGAAAAACAATACTATTTATAATAATATGAAAAAAATAAATATCTAGAAATAAATCTAATAAAATATGTGAAAGACACTGAAAACTACAAAGCATTAATGAGATGGGTTAAAGAAGACCTAAGTAAATAAAGAACAATATCATGTCAAAAAAAAAAAAAAAGACTCCATGCTTCCACTGCAGGGGGCACAGGTTCAATCCCTGGTCAGGAGAGCTAAGATCCCACATGACTCATGGTGTGGCCAAAAAAATAATAATAAAAATAAAATAAGATGCAAAGACCTGGGAGGGTCCGTGATCCATCTTGCCTACTGCAGGCCTCCCCTTCCCCCTCAGCCCCACAGTCCCCCTCGTCTACTGAGGGACATCTGGACAGAGTGGGCGGCCCCTCCTCCCAAGCAAGAGGAGACCAGACCCGACCCACATTTCAGTTCCCAGTCTAATGGGAGAAGAGAGATGGAAACTCCTAAAAGAGAACGAATCCAATGGGCAAAGACCTGAAGACGTCAAATGGCTGGTACCCAAGCCCAGCCTGTTTGAGCCCCTATTCTTCCTACAAATACATCCCAGTTGCTGCCAAGGACCCAGACCTGAGCCCTCCAGGGAGTGTTAGCCACCCACCCACACCCTACAATGCTTTTGCAATTTCAGAGTCTCGAATGGATCTCCCCAGGCTCTGAAAAGAACACTAATGTCTGATTACACATTACCTTTAAAAAAGGTAGTAGGATCATAACACGTACCTAAACCCCTCCAGTTGTTTCCTATGTAACTCAGAGCAAGAGCCAAAGTCCTTTAAAATGCCCACAAGGCCCTGTGCCACCTCCACACATATATACACGCAGTCTCCCTCACCCCACGCTCCCTCCGCGACTCTGACCTCATCTCAGCCCTCACTCTCTCCTCTCATTATACGTGCATCCCTGCTGTTCTTCAAACACCTCCTACCTCAGGACCTTTGCACTTACTGTCCTCGCTATGAGGGAGTTGAGAGCACATTTTTCTTTTTGTTCATGGCTCTTTCCCCAGATTCTATAGCAATATCTGATACGAACAAATGGTCAATAATTATTTGCTAAATGAATAAACGAATGAGTGAATGAATGAGTAGTACTAGAAGCCAGCACCCAGGCGGATGTGGTAGGACTTTAAGTAGCTTAAGACCTAAGATCATAAATAATAAGGCCTAGGAGCATCTCAGAACCCAAAAGCTGGATGCAGCCAGACCTCAGTGGGGTCTAGAGTTGAGAACACAGGGAGGGCTCTCTCTGTCCTCGTCTGGCTTTTTTCTGTACATTTGCTCCATTTCTCCTTACCAGTGGATCAGCTTTCTCTCCTACTCAGCCCACATGGACATAGCAAAGAACAACTCTGTAAGCAGCTACCCCATGACTCCCATGTCCTTTATTATAAACCCAGCTACTCAGTTAGTGTCTCTGTATCACTTTTTTTCCAAGTTCCAGGGAAATATCCCCAGGTGGTCTAGCTTTGCCAAGTGCCCAGCCCTGGTCTTATCAATGTGGTCTGGGAAGTGAGGTCATGTTCACCTGCATGGACTCTGGGAGCCCACCCTGTGGATGGGGAAGAAACAACATTTAATGGCATGGGTGAGAGTTCGGGAGATGTCCAAAAAAGAAGGTACTGGAAAACCTCTTCCATTGAGAGATCTCTCCTCACCCAATACAAAAGTTTTCTCCAAGAAACGGAATTAGCCTTGCAGCTTTTTCAGTTTGAGATTCATGACAAGTTTGCTCCAGCCCTCAAAACAAATCTCCGTCTCAACCACGTTGGGCGCTGCATGTGTGGTACCCAGCCCACCTGCAACTGTGCTTCGGTTTGAGATACCGCCACAAGAGGGCGCGCAAAGTCAGGAATCTAGTTCTCCCAAAAACTGGTCCTCAGATCTCCACTGCTGTAGGCCCAACTAGGTTAGCTGTTGGTAGTCAGTCTGGTCAGTCTGCAAGGCTGGCAGAGACTGTGACAGAGTAGGATCCAGGATCTCAGAAATCTTGGCCTGCCACCCGGCGCTGCCACATCTTCTGAAGCATGACACTTCCCAGGCAAATTCAGTCACTTTATTATGACTTGGATGATTGGTTCAAACCCAGTAGAATTTCCAGAAGAGCAGTGCCAGGAGGCCTCGGCTAGAGGTAACCCTAAGGACTAAATGACATGCAGGCAAAATGGGGGCAAAGCTCCATACCCAAAAACATCAACAGGGGTTAGTAGTAAGAAACTGGAGACCTTTAATTTTTTTTTCCTCTTTGCATACTGTTACATTCTAAAAGTTCTAATGAACATGGACTGCTTGTATAATTCACTTGTTACTGTATGCTTTGGGTTCTTTTCACATGGGGCTATTCTAAATAAAGCTGTTTTGGATATTGTGTACAAGTCTACAAGTGCGGACTTCATTTGTCTTCAATTTCTCTTGAGTAAATACCTGGGAGAGGAATTAAGGGATTGCATTGAATCTATAGGTCAATTTGTAGAGTATTAAAATTCAGTCTTCCAACCCGTGAATATGATTTATCTTTCCATTTTTTAGGTCCCCTTACATTTCTCTCAGCAATATTTTCTAGTTTCAATGTACACGTCTTGCACATATTTTGTTAATATATCCTTGTTTTACGATTTTGATGCTATTGTATGTGTCATTTTGAAGATCCTTTGATGCTACTGAAGTGTCATTTTTACTTTTGTTTTTAGTATTTATAAATACAATTGATTTTAAGTTCACTTGTTGGTTCTAGAGTTTTTTTGTGTGTGCGGATTTCTTAGGACTTGCTACATAAACAGTCATGTTCTGCATGAAAAAGCTTTACTTCTTCCTTTTCAATCTTCATGCCTTTCTCCCCCCTCCCCCTTTCCTTCATTGCACTGGCTAGGACGTCCAAGGGCAATACTGAATAGAAGTGGTAAAAGTGGACATCCTTTCCTCCTCCCAATGAGAAGGGGAATGCACCCAATACAGCAGCATTAAGAATGATATTTGTTGCTGAGTTTTTCATAGAAAACGTTTGTAAGATTGCAAAAGTTTCTTTTCATTTCTGAATTGCTTAGAATTTTTAATCAAAGCACCTATTGAGATGAGTATGATTTTTTTTCCCTTTATTCTGTATATGTAGTAAATTCCTTGATTAATTTTCAAATGTTGAACTAACCTTATTTGCCAGGATGAACCTCACTAGGTCATGATACAGTATCTCTTCTATACTGGTAGATTTCATTTGCTAATATTTTGTTCAGGATATTTTCATCTAATTTTTAAGAAATATTGGTCTGTAGTTTTCTATTTCTGAAATGCTTTTGTTAGATTTTGATATTGAGGCTATATTGATCTCAGAAAGTGAGTTAGAAATATTCTTTTCCATTTTCTGAAAGTGTTTGTGCAAAACTGGTAGCTTTTCTTCCTTTAAACATCTGATAGACTTCATCAGTGAAGCTATCTGGGCTGGGAGTTTTCTTTGTGGGAATAATTTCAGTTATGAATTAAATTAATTTAATGTATAGAGTTTTTCAGGTTTTCTATCTCTTCCTGGGTCAGTTTGTTAATTTCTCCAGGAATGTGTCTGTTTAATTTATATTGTCAAATTTATAGGCATAAAGTTGGTTATAATATTTCCTTCTTATCCTTTTAATGTTGTGATAACTATTCTTTCATTCTT
Source organism: Kogia breviceps (assembly GCF_026419965.1). Classification (NCBI taxonomy): domain Eukaryota; kingdom Metazoa; phylum Chordata; class Mammalia; order Artiodactyla; family Physeteridae; genus Kogia; species Kogia breviceps. The sequence goes on from NC_081312.1 coordinate 10,481,186, forward strand.
GATGATGGCAGTTTTTGTTTTCTCTCACTTTTTTCTTGATCAAGGAAAACTCCAGATAGAGTTTTTTAAAATGTTTTACTAAAAAAATGTTGGGTTTGTGCATTTTTTTAAATTTTTTTACTTTTTTGGTGGTACGTGGGCCTCTCACTGTTGTGGCCTCTCCTGTTGCAGAGCACAGGCTCCGGACGCGCAGGCTCAGCGGCCATGGCTCACGGGCCCAGCCGCTCCGTGGCATGTGGGATCTTCCCAGACCAGGGCTCGAACCCGTGTCCCCTGCATCGGCAGGCAGATTCTCAACCACTGCGCCATCAGGGAAGCCCTGTGCATTTTTTTCCTATTGTTTGTTTTCTATTCCATGAGTTTCTGCTATATTTCTTTACTTCCACTTACTTTGGATTTAATTTGCTGTTATTGTAAATCTTTTTTTTCTAATATGAACATTTAAAGCTGTACAAAAAATATTTCTATGTACTAATCAGTTGCATCCCACACATTTAAGTGTTTTATCTTCATTCAATTAAAAATATTTTCTAATTGTATTTGTGATTTTAAAAATCTGTTCCATAGATTACTTAGAATTGTGTTGCTCTTTTCCCATATATTTGAGAAATTTCTAGATATCTTATTGTTATTGATTACTAATTTAACACCTTCATGGTCAGATAATGTGCTCTGCATGTTTTCATATTTATTTTATTCATTTATTTATTTGGTTGCACTGGGTCTTAGTTGCGGCAGGCAGGATCCTTAGTTGCAGGAAGTGGGCTCCTTAGTTGCAGCACATGGGCTCCTTAGTTGTGATATGTGAACTCTTAGTTGCAGCATGCATGTGGGATCTAGTTCCCTGACCAGGGATCGAAACTGGGCCCCCTGCATTGGGAGCTCAGAGTCTTAACCACTCCACCACCAGGGAAGTCCCAGTATGTTTTCAGTCTTTTGAAATGTATTAATATTTGCTTTATGGCCCAGTATATGGTCTATCTTGGAGAATATTCTACATGCCTTTCTATATAGTCTGACAATCTCTGTTTTTTTACATGAAGTATTTATTTCATTGTTTTTTTTTTTTTTTTTTTTTTTTTTGGTGGTACACAGCCCTCTCACTGCTGTGCTGTGGCCTCTCCCTTTGCAGAGCACAGGCTCCGGACGCGCAGGCTCAGCGGCCATGGCTCACAGGCCCAGCGGCTCCGCGGTATGTGGGATCTTCCCCGACTGGGGCACGAACCCGTGTCCCCTGCATCGGCAGGCGGACTCTCAACCACTGCGCCACCGGGGAAGCCCTTCATTGATATTTAAATAATTATCAGTATGGTTGGGTTTAAGACTACCACCTTGATTTAGTTTTCCACTTGTCCCATATATTCTTTTTTCCTTCACTCATCCTTCTCTGGCTTACTTTGGATGAATTAAGTATTACTTAGTATGTCATTTAGTTATTCAATTAATTTTTAGCTAAGCCTCTGTATTGTGTCTAGGGTTTTTTCGAGAAATTAAAATTTTATTTTAGATATCTTTATCCACAGTTCTTTGATGACTTTAAAGCAGCGTTGGTCAACAGCCTAAATCCAGCTCACAACCTGTTTTGGTACAGATCATGAGATAAAAATGGCTTTTAGGGCTTCCCTGGTGGCGCAGTGGTGGAGAGTCCACCTGCTGATGCAGGGGACACGGGTTCGTGCCCCGGTCCGGGAAGATCCCACATGCCGCAGAGCGGCTGGGCCCGTGAGCCATGGCCGCTGAGCCTGCGCGTCCGGAGCCTGTGCTCCGCAGCGGGAGAGGCCACAACAGTGAGAGGCCTGCATACCGCAAAAAAAAAAAAGACTTTTATGTTTTTAAAGGATTGTCTTTAAAAAGAAGAAGAATAGGGCTTCCCTGGTGGCGCAGTGGTTGAGAATCCGCCTGCCGATGCAGGAGACACGGGTTCGTGCCCTGGTCCGGGAAGATCCCACATGCCGTGGAGCGGCTGGGCCTGTGAACCATGGCCGCTGAGCCTGCGCGTCCGCAGCCTGTGCTCCGCAATGGGAGAGGCCACAATAGTGAGAGGCCCGCATACCGCAAAAAAAAAAAAAAAAAAAAAAAAAAAAAAAAAAAAAGAAGAAGAATATGTAACAGAGACCGTGTATAACCTAAAGTATTTTCTCTCTGGCCCATTAAAGAATATTTGTGAACACCTACTTTAAAAAAAAAAATATATATATATATAGTTGTTGTTGTTGCTGTTTATCCATTGATTTCTTGTTTTTCAGCAGTAGCAAAGGCTTTTCACATCCTACATCTTAGCCAGAAACAGAACTCCTTTATTGTGGTTTTAATTTATATTTCCTGGATTTGTGACGATGCTGCATGTCTTCTCACATATGAATTGATTATTTGAATAGCCTCATTTTGTGGATTTTTTGAAGCCTATTGCATGTTTTTCTATTTGATTGTTTGCCTTTTTATTGGTGTGTAGGTGTAATTTATCTATTCTGGATAACAGTTATTTGTTATATGTATGGCAAACATTTTCTCCCACTGTGTGACTTGACTTCTTATTCTTCCAGTGGTGCCTTTTGTTGAATAAAGACTTTTAATTTTAATGTATTCAAATTAATAACCTATCCTATATGGTTAAGTGCTTTTGGTTTAAACTAGTCTTTTTTTTTCAATTTTATTTAATTTATTTTTTATACAGCAGGTCCTAATTAGTCATCCATTTTATACACATCAGTGTCTACATGTCAATCCCAATCCCCCAATTCATCCCACCCCCACCCCCACCCCACTGTGGCTTTCCCCCCTTGGTGTCCATACATTTGTTCTCTATATCTGTGTCTCCATTTCTGCCCTGCAAACCGGTTCATCTGTACCGTTTTTCTAGGTTCCACATATATGTGTTAATATATGATATTTGTTTTTCTCCTTCTGACTTACTTCACTCTGTATGACAGTGTCTAGATCCATCCACGTCTCTACAAATGACTCAGTTTCGTTCCTTTTTATAGCTGAGTAATATTCCATTGTATATATGTACCACAGCTTCTTTATCCATTCGTCTGTCGATGGGCATTTAGGTTGCTTCTATGACCTGGCTATTGTAAATAGAGCTGCAATGAACATTGGGGTGCATGTGTCTTTTTGAATTATGGTTTTCTCAGGGTATATGGCCAGTAGTGGGATTGCTGGGTCGTCTGGTAGTTCTATTTGTAGTTTTTTAAGGAAGCTCCATACTGTTCTCCATGGTGGCTATATCAATTTACATTCCCACCAGCAGTGAAAGAGGGTTCCATTTTCTCCACACCCTCTCCAGCATTTGTTTAAACTATAGTCTTTTTAAACTATAATCTTTATTTGCAAATTCCAGGAAATCAGAAAAGACCCAGATGGCACTACTCAAAGGAGACTAAGAGGGTGACTGGGATACATTTGAGTTTTAGGTTATTCTTGAAAGCGGCTTTTGTAAACAGTAACACTATTTGTGGCTTGGGTTTTTTAATTGATATTGAATTTATTAAAATAACAAATTAAAAGCTAATATTACTGTTTTTAAGGTTAATTAAAACCTTAATATTCTATTTATGAATCTAAGAGGACCTTTACAACTTATTGATCAAATTCCCCTAAATATTTTATGTTGCCTATATATTAACATAACCAAGTTTCTTTCTAAGTTTGTGTATATTATGTAATCAATTTTCTTTTTAAACACTGCATTTGTCTCTAACAAGCAAAGCTATCCCATGAACTTTGGTGAATCTTATAAACTTAATAAAATAAATTTTTACGATTTTGAACTTTACGTTTTCCTTATAAAATTTGTTTAAAATAGAATAATTTTCATCTTTGTAATCACAAGATTAAATCTCTTGCTGAAGCACACCATTAAAATTGGGATTATAACTCTAAAATGGCACATATACCAGATTCTTATGCACAAGTTAAATGTTCAATATGCACTAATTATTCTTAAAATGAATGCCCCAAATATGAATAACATTGGTTGTATTTATTTTATTTTCTCTTTAAATAGTTATAAACATTCCAGGTTTTTTAAGTTACTGCCTAAAATGTCAGTTTTTAACTGGGATGGTACTGCCGCCTAGGGGACATTTTGGAAAATTGATAGCATGTTTTTAATAGTCACAGTGATGGAGGGATGTTCTAGTATTTAGCCTACCCTGACCAGGGATGCCTGACATCTGAAATACACAGGACGGTAATGCACAACTAAAAGTTATCCTATAAAAATTTCAAAGGTCCCTTCACATAAGCAAAAAACTCAAAAGTATCTAAGCCTAGAACTTCACCATGTTTTACATGCAAGTATTTTTTGCATAATTTTAATATAGATTGAGTTTTCTAGGAATTGCAATTATCTTGCAAATTCGGGAGACATTGTACTTTGATTTGTTCTGGACTTTACCAAGAGTTATTAACCACTTCAAAAAATTGTATCATAGTAGCAATGTCACCACTTGACATGGTACTTGAATCAGTCTGTATGTGCAGCTGTCACATGCATGGTGATTAGATATAGATCTATGAATGTATAGGTATATGTCTTAAGCTCTTGCTTCAAAATATCAGCTATAAAAAAAGTGTTAATAATTTTTAGTTGAATAATTATATTAACCTAAATCTAAACTTAAATGGATGCAAACAACTGATTCATTTTATCTTCTGGTATAATAGTGCTTGGTCACATATATATTGAAATATACACTTTTAAATTATAACTAGCTTCTTTTTACTTCTCTTTCATATTACTTTTTTGGCAATGTATTGTGTGTAGCTAGATGATGTTACCTATGAATTCCATTTCAGGACAGTAGAGATCATTACAAAGTATTTTTAAATGTTTACAAAAAAATACATAGCTGGTTTAACGCTTCTCATACCGCTATGCTATACACTGGAACTGAACAACTAAGTAAGTGGACGACAGGTGGAGAGAGCAATGTTTTTCCCTATTGGAGTGGGAATTAAGGTAAGAAAGGAAGAGAGGTTAGAATGACCCATGAATTGATGGATTAGGCTTGGAGATATCAGTGTGAACTCATGTTTGGCTCAACATCAGTACACATGGTTACAAATAGAAATATTTACGGATATGTGTACATATATGGGTTAGTATACATACCTATATTTCTTTGACCTGCAGTTGAGGGGACTTAGAGGCAATGATACCCCAGAAGCAATGAGCACACCTAGCTTGCAGATGTTGCTGTCTAATACCATGCTCCAATAAAAGAAACCAGGGCTCCAATTCTAGGACTGGGACAAGGACTATACAAAATATTTCCTGGAGCATCTTACAGTGGCAGAAAGTAATGAAGTGCTACACACACACACACACACACACACACACACACACACACACACACACAATGGTGAGGGTATGTCAGAGACACAGAAATCAACTGAGAGACACCCAGTGGCCAAAGCTGGAAAAACTTGAGCAACCAAATAATTAAGGTAGTATTGGATTATGCACCAAAGTATGAGATAAATATTAATGAGTCCATACTGATATAAACAAATGATGAAATTAATAAGCAAGGGAGAAGAGACAAATCTCCTGTGCATAATTCCAAATAACTTATGAAGATATTCCATCCTCAAAGAGGTGGGCCATCGACTCCCATTCCTGAAATGTCGGCTGCAGTGCTTTCCTTCCTTAGAGGACGGTATGGACAGGAATGGGGGAAAGCAGCTTTATGGTGGAGAAAGCTGACAAACACTGCCTCAGCCAGGTGATCAAGCTCAACACTGCCAACGGAAATAATCAAGAAACAGTCTATCAGAGGAACAGAAAAGAGTTTTATTCAAGCCAAACTAAGGACTATAGTGCGGGAAATACAGATTCAAGAAGCACTTGAACTGTGTTCTGCCAGACTACAAAATGGGGAAGGCCTGTCTAGGCAAAAAGCATGAAGTTACGTGAGCTGTTTGTCAAGAATTAGCATTGGGATGGACCTGGAGTCTGTCACACAGAGTGAAGTCAGTCAGAAAGAGAAAAACAAATACCGTATGCTAACACATATCTATGGAATCTAAGGAAAACAAAAATGTCATGAAGAGGCTAGGGGTAGGATGGGAATAAAACACAGACCTACTAGAGCATGGGCTTGAGGACACGGGGAGGGGGAAGGGTAAGCTGTGACGAAGTGAGAGAGTGGCATGGACATATATACACTACCAAACGTGAAATAGATAGCTAGTGGGAAGCAGCGCATGGCACAGGGAGATCAGCTCGGTGCTCTGTGACCACCTAGAGGGGTGGGATAGGGAGGGTGGGAGGGAGGGAGACGCAAGAGGGAGGAGATATGGGGACATATGTGTATGTATAGCTGATTCACTTTGTTGTAAAGCAGAAACTAACACACCATTGTAAAGCAATTATACTCCAATAAAGATGTTTTAAAAAAAAATAGGATTGGGGGCTTCCCTGGTGGCGCAGTGGTTGAGAGTCCGCCTGCCGATGCAGGGGACGCGGGTTCGTGCCCCGGTCCGGGAGGATCCCACATGCCGCAGAGCGGCTGGGCCCGTGGGCCATGGCCGCTGGGCCTGCACGTCCGGAGCCTGTGCTCCGCAGCGGGAGAGGCCACAGCAGTGAGAGGCCCGCGTACCACAAAAAAAAAAAAAAAAAAAAAAAAAATAGGATTGGAACTGGCAAGAAGTAAGGGTGTTTCTTAAGCAAGAATTGGTTGGGGTCCAAAATGGTTGCATAGTTACTAGGAGAGACCTTGAGACCATAAGGTGGCAGCTGGTAGCTGCTAGCAGATACTGTTTTGAGAATGGCTGGTGGTGTCCTTGAGTTTAATATAGAAAATTCATGTTCTCAGTGATGCAGGAATGTGTCTGAAACCACATCCACAATGGCCAGCTAGGTCCATTTTGGATGCCTGAACCACAGTTTAACATCTTGTCAGAACAAAGACCAAACATGAAACATGACAGGGGTACATTCCTTCAAGGTTTCAAAAGAGACAGTCTAGCACATACACATGACCTTGGTATCTAGTGAGGGAATCTCATCTTCAAAGGAGTATTAGCATTGATGTCACGGGAAGGAGGTAGGCATCTATCCATATCTTCAAAGTGGACATTCTAAACAATCTGGTAACTGCATTCTTTTTGTTGTTGTGGTTAAGGCAGATGTACAGTGGATATTTGACAGACCATAAGACAGGCCATCCTAGTTATCATCATAAAGTTCAAGCCAAATCACATTTAAGCCAAAATGACTTCCCCATACCTCAATATGTGAAAATGTCTTCCATCAATATCAACAGTTATAAGTCAAGCTGATAGCGTGTACCTTTGATATGCTGTGCTGAGAATGGCAATTTACCTCTGTGACCTTCCTCCCCAAAACTCATAACTCATCTAATCATGAGAGGGAAAATTCAGACAAATCCCAGTGAGGTAACATTCTCTAAGATACCTGACCAGTACTCCTCAAAATTATTAAGGTCATCAAAACAAAGGAAAGCATGAGAAATTGTCACAGCCAAGAAGAACCTAAGTAGACATGATGACTAAATGTCATGTGTTATCCCGGATAGGATCCTGGAACAGAAGGACATTAGGTTAAAAATAAGGAAATCTGAATAAAGTATGACTTTGATAATAACATGCCAACATTGGTTCATTAATTGTAGCAAATGTACCCTATAATATAAGAAGTTAATAATAGGGGAACCTGGGTGCAGGGTATATTTGAACTCTCTGTACTATCTTTGCAATTTTTCCTTAAATCTAAAACTTTCTTTAAAAATAAAGTTTATTTAAAAATATGTAGTCCTTGTACAAAGACAACTACAAAACTTTACGCAGGGATATGGAAAAAGAATAAATAGAAAGACTTATCATATACCTCGATAAAAAATCGCTTTTGCAAAAATGTTTCTCCCGGAATATTTATTCAAAAATTTGGCTCAGGGTTTCCCTGGTGGCGCAGTGGTTGAGAGTCCGCCTGCCGATGCAGGGGACGCGGGTTCGTGCCCCGGTCCGGGAAGATCCCACGTGAGCCATGGCCGCTGAGCCTGAGCGTCCGGAGCCTGTGCTCCGCAATGGGAGAGGCCACAGCAGTGAGAGGCCAGCGTACCGCAAAAAAAAAAAAAAAAAAAAAAAATTGAGCTTTGGGACTTCCCTGGCCGTCTAATGGTTAAGACTCCACCCTTCCGTTGCAGGGGATATGGGCTCCATCCCTGGTCCAGGCAAAGCAGGGCGGCCAAAAAAAAAACGTTGAGTTTTACTCTGTGTAAATTATACCTCAGTAAATTTAACTTTAAAAAAAATCCTGTTGAATAATATTAAACAGCCTGGGGAAACAAAAACGGCTGATTAAATAAAATGAGTAATTTACAAAGTAGTGTGCAAGTATGATTGAAACTTGGAGGTGAGGTTACACATTCAGAGAGTGACTGAGATGGGGCGGTCCTGGCGAAATAGCCTGGAAATGCACCAAAATCTCCCAGTGTCTCCCTCCGGAAGTGAAATTAAATTTTCTCCTTACGTTCTGTTTTGTTTTGTGGTGAACAACTCTTCTGTCATCGGGGGGCAAAATGTTACAACTTGGAACCCCGGTCCACTTACAACGGCTTTCCGGTGCTTTAGGGCTCTTTCCCTTTTGGTGGAGCCACCAAACAAGAGAGAACCACCCTGGGGGAGCCAGCAGAGGCGGCGCCGGGAGGAGAAGGACTAGGGGATGAAGGTGGGAGGCGGGTAAGACAGGCGAGCAGGGGTAGGAAGCGGGATGGGGGCGGGAGAGCGCGCCCGCGGAACGTGCGTTCCTGCGTTTTGCGGGCCGTCCAGATGCTGCGAGTTGCCGGATGCGTCCCTAGTGGTTGTCCAGGAAATAACAGCATCTCCTGCAGCTTAGACATTTCCTGAGCTCAGCTGCAGCGAGGAGGGCGTCACCAGGATAAGTTTCTCTTCCCCATCAGGCTGGTGGCCTGGGCCAGACCCCAACCCACGGAGGGCCAGAGGACTCGCTTCTTTCCCTCACTCCCTCGATCAACTCTCTCTCTCAAGAACGGGCAACTGCTGCTGCGATAGGAGGAGGTGACTTTCCTGGATCCCCACATCGCCAGGCCTTCAGCTGGCCTGGGTCCCAGGATGGGAGGGAGGCCTTAGAGAGGTGGCGCTGCCGGGCGTGTGAGAGCTGGCCCGCCAGCCCCCCTCCGCTCCCGGAGCTGCGCCGGTGAATCATAGGGGCCGAGACCCGTACTCGCTCGGAAAAAGTCACCGCGATCCCCGACGTAGCTGCAACTCTAGTCCTTATATGTAATGAGCATGTAGAGAAGATTTCATTTGAAACGGGGTTTGCCGCTAAAAACAGCAGGGGGTTATTGGTTTATTTCACCTCTACATTTACACAGACACAAACCTGAAGCCCAGGGAGGGGTAGTGACTTCCCCGTAGTCACCCAGCAAGTTGGAGACCCAACCAGGGGCCTACTCTAATCTACTGTCCCAAGCTGGCTCTCTGTGCACCGATGCCGAAAAGAAATATGGAGACAGAGTTTTGGAGGAATGAGGAAAATGGCTTTAATCGTTGGCTGGCAAAGCAGGTAACATAACAGGCTAGCACCTCAAGAACTGTGCCCCCTTCCCTGGGGAATAGGGGAAGGTTCTATAGCCCGGGGCTCGTGGTCTGGGGTAGGTGATAAGGCTCAAAGTAATGAAGGTCTTGCATTCCTTTTCTTCCGCAAATTCATGGCCAAAGCTGGTGTCAGCTCAGAAACCGGGTCTGGTGTCCCTGAAGTTATCGGCCCCGACCTTCTTTCTTTCTTTTTTCTTTAAATAAATAAATAAATTTATTTATTTATTTTGGGCTGCGTTGGGTCTTCGTTGCTGCGCGTGGGCTTTCTCTAGCTGTGGCGAGCGGGGGCTACATTTCGTGCAGTGCGCAGGTTTCTCATTGCAGTGGCTTGTCTTGTTGCGGAGCACGGGCTCTAGGCGCGCGGGCTCCAGTAATTGTGGCTCGTGGGCTCAGTAGTTGTAGCTCACGGGCTCTAGAGCACAGGCTCAGTAGTTGTGGCACGTGGGCTCAGTAGTTGTGGCGCACTGCCTTATGGGATGCTCCGCGGCATGTGGGATCTTCCAGGACGAGGGCTCTAACCCATGTCCCCTGCGTCGGCAGGCGGATTCTTAACCACTGCGCCACCAGGGAAGCCCCATGACCTTCTTTCGGAAATGAAGAGTGCTATGAGGGAGTGTAGGGGGAGAAGAAACGCCAGGTGCAAAGGGTAATTCGTATGGAGTCAGAGAGTAATCAGCTTTGTGAAGGACACCTCTAGCTACAAGTGTGTGTTAGTAGTAACAGCTAAAGAATAACCAGGATTGCTTAACTCTTTCAGGCCTGTTTATGCTGTTTCTCAAGCCTGTTCGCTGTTTCTTTATTTTCCTTGTCAAAAAAGCCTCTTTTCTATTTCTGCTGCGACAACATTCGAGAGAGTCTGGCCAGGGCTGGCTGGACAAGAGTTGTAATTGTTGAACTACTCTATCCCCCACCCCAAATCTCATCAATTTGAAACTGATTCATTATGAAAAGTATTTTATCTCCCTGAACACAGGCCGACTGCTTGAGAAGGCAGCTGGGACAGAGCTGGTGGGTAGCGAACCAGGTAAAGACTCCAAATCTCCTGGAAATAACCCACAAAGTAAATGCGAGTTATGGAAAGATGACCGTCTTCAATAGCAGCAGGAGTTAAGGACTTTGGATCATCTCTTGTAGGTTCTTTCAACAATGTCTATGAAAACAGGGGCAGCAGTGTTGCCTTTCCTGAAATAGTGTGTGGATTTTACGTGGTGAGTCACGGGCAGTGTCTTAACCAGAGTAAATACTTTTTTAATGTTATTTACTTTGATCCTCTTGTCCCAGGGCTTTCAGAATTGCTCTGTGCGTATTTAGGGTGCCCCAAAGGTGTCCCAGAAGTTGCTGTGGGGACTCAGGAGGACAGACAGTGGGGGTCCTAGGAAACAGAAGCCCTTTCCTCCCTCCCCCAGCCCAAGTGCTATGGACGTCCTGACACCTTGGTCTGCATCCCTCCTGGGCCTGCTGCACTCCCCCCACCTCTGTTTTCCACAGTCTCAGACCAGCCCTGCGGCCCCCTTGGTCCCTTGAGTCTTTCAGGGGGTGGGTAGGCCAGTGGTGAAGCTGCACTTCTGTCAGAGGGTGAGTGCCCCAGGGCCGAGGGTGAAAGGCGGGAGAGGGCCAGAGACGCGGGGGGTTAGTTTGCTTCCCATTTATGTCTGAGGTCTTCACAGATGTCCCATGACGGGCTCTGCCACAGGAGTGGCTCTTGTCAACTTTGGGACCGTATGTGGTCTGGATGAACCTTTCATTGGGCATCCCCTTCCCAGGTATCAGAATATGAGCATTTCTTTTCTTGGGCTGGTAAGATTCCCAAGAAGAATCTTCCTCCTCCTGTTGTGGATGTTATAACCTGGCTGCAGCGTTCTGGTGACTATCAATAAAGAAGACTGAGGGTCTCAGCACTTGTATGGAGGCTGTCATTCTTAGTATGCAGCTCCCGGCTCCTGGTGCCTCCCGGCCCAGAGACCCAACCTCACCAAAACTAAACGTCCAGGCGTCTGCTGGGGGGGGCTACCTGGGGGTCTGCCTGCTTCCTAACTAGACGTCCAGCCAACCCTCTTGCTGCCAGTTCACCTTAATACCACCCTCCAGTAGCCACTCCAATGGCCGAGGTTCTGGTGGTCCTAAGGGCAAAGTTGCCTCTTTCTCCCCTTCCCCACCGACACCTTAAGATTCAGCTTTCTTGGGACTGCTAAGTGGAACCCCATGTCCATGTGATTTCTGGCTTCTAAATTGTGTTACTCTCATCTTCTCTTCCTGTCTCTTTGTTGATGTGGGTTTAAGCCTTTATTTAGTCCTTTACTGTTATTTTAGCGGGATTTTGAGAAGGAACAGGTAAAAGCAACTCTCTTTGTTCCATTGATTCTTCTGTTGCTTGCAATCAAAAGATCCCCCCATGTTCATGAAAATCTGTTTGCTTGTTGTAAAAGATGCCCTCTTGGCTTAAACAAGAGAAGTTTCTTTCTGTGTTACTTGGTTGTGTAAGTGTCTCAGTTGGAGTGGTGGCTCTGCTCAGGGAGGCCCAGGCTCCTGCAGTCTTGATGCTCTGCTTCCTTAAGGTGCTGCTGTCATCTGCAGGGTGGAAGATGGTCACTCCCCCACCTGCAGCAGAGCCCATGGGAAAGGGGCAAGGGGCAAGGCGGACTCACCCACTCCCCTTAAGTGCATACCCAGAGAGTTGCATACTTCAGTTCCACTCACATCCCACTGGCCAGAACGCAGTCCGGTGAGCACACATTCCCGCAAGGGGACTGGGAATGCAATCCTTGGCGGGGAATCATGCACCTGGCCAAAAATCAGGGCTCTTTTCATATGCACCAGAAGGGAAGAATAGGCATCGAGTGACTGCTAGCAGCCTCTGCCACTCTGATGAAGACAGGAATCTATCCTAGATCCCCACAATGAGAATTTGCCTCTGCCTCCCCGTGTCCTACTGAAACTGCACAACTCAGATGGGACTCAAATCCAGCTAAAACTGAGATTGGGACTTGAACCCACGGGCTGGGACTCGAACCCACACGATCTTAATTAAGATCGCACACCTGGTCTCAGGACTTAATGAAGCTCGGGTTCTTTTTTTTTTTTTTTTTTTTTTTAGAGAAAAGTTTTCTGACCACTCCTACTTCATACTACATCAAATTTCCGTTATGAGCTCTCATAATACTCTGCACATTCCTTTCTTTTTTTTTTAACATCTTTATTGGAGTATAATTGTTTTACAATAGTGTGTTAGTTTTTCCTTTACAACAAACTGAATCAGTTATACATATACATATGTTCCCATATCTCTTCCCTCTTGCATCACCCTCTCTCCCACCCTCCCTATCCCACCCCTCTAGGTGGTCACAAAGCACAGAGGTGATCTCCCTGTGCTATTTGGCAGCTTCCCACTAGCTATCTAATTTACATTTGATAGTGTATATATGTCCCTGCCACTCTCTCACTTCGTCACAGCCCACCCTTCCCCCTCCCCATATCCTCAAGTCCATGCTCGAGTAAGTCTGTGTTTTATTCCCGTCCTACCACTAATCTCTTCATGACATTTTTTTCCCTTAGAGTCCATATATATGTGTTAGCATACGGTATTTGTTTTTCTCCTTCTGACTTACTTCACTCTGTATGACAGACTCCAGGTCCATCCACCTCATTATAAATAACTCAGTTTCATTTCTTTTTATGGCTGAGTAATATTCCATTGTATATATGTGCCACATCTTCTTTATGCATTCATCTGTTGATGGACACTTCGGTTGCTTCCATGTCCTGGCTATTGTAAATAGGAAGCTCGGGTTCTTTATGTTTCAGCACAGGAGGAATTCAGCGAGAGGCAAAGTGATAGGCAAGAAGTGGATTTATTTAGAGAGAGACACATTCCATAGACAGAATGCGGTCTGTCTCAAAAGGCAAAAGCAGCCCTGGGAGAAGCACGCTCCACAGACAGTGTGGGCCGTCTCAGAAGGCGAGAGGCCCTGAAATATGGGGTGGTTAGTTTTTATGGGCTGGGTAATTTCGTAGGCTAATGAGTGGGAGAATTGCTTCAACTGTTTTGTTTTTCCAACTATTTTGAGGATTATTCCAACTATTTTGGCCACTGCCCACTATTTGCCCTTTTATGGCCTCAGAATTGTCATGATGCCTGTATGTGTGTCACTTAGCATGCTGATGTATCACAGTGAGCATATAATGAGGCTCAAGGTCTACTGGAAGTTGAATCTTCCACCCTTTTGGACCTAGTAGGTGTTGGGGAAGCTTACAGGCTTGTTCAGGCTTCAGAGGCCATAATAGGCCTTTGACTAAAAGAAGATCCTGAAAGGAACTACATGCCGAACTGCTGGACTACGTACGTGCAGGTCAACAGAAACAGCGCTAACAAGTCTTCAGAACCAACAGATAAGGAAGTGAGTAAGTCAAGAAGCTTCCTGGGCCTAGGGAATCTGGCCAGTTCCCAAGGATCAGTGAACATTCTGAGACTTACGATTAGAGAGCAAAACATTTCTGATAATAGCCAGAGCTGCATATTTGCACATAAGGTGCTGTGATTATCAGCTTGCGACTTGGCATTAAAAGCAGGACTCCTGGGCTTCCCTGGTGGTGCGGTGGTTAAGAATCCGCCTGCCGATGCAGGGCACACGGGTTCAAACCCTGGTCCGGGAAGATCCCACATGCCTCAGAGCAACGAAGCCCATGTGCCACAAGTACTGAGCCTGTGCTCTAGAGCCCACGAGCCACAACTACTGAGCCTGCGTGCCACAATTACTGAAACCTGTGCGCCTAGAGCCCATGCTCTGCAATAAGAGAAGCCACCGCAATGGGAAGCCCGTGCACCGCAACGAAGTATAGCCCCTGCTCATTGCAACTAGAGAAAGCCTGTGCACAGCAATGAAGACCCAACACAACCAAAAATAAATAAATAAATAAATTTAAAAAAAAAAAAAAAAAAGAACAGGACTCCTTTGAGCAGCACTCTGAAGTCTCACCCATGGGGTGGATACGCTGCTCAGGACTTTCCAACTGGGACTCCAGATCGCTGTTCCAGGGACTTCCCAGGGTTGCTTGGATCTGGATGTAGGTGTTTCCCCACTTTGGTGATGTATATACATTTATTTCTTGCTACGTTGCTTGTCCTTATGCTGTAACTTACTACTTCCAATTGGGACTCCGGATTGTTATTCAAGCGACTTCCCAGCCTTGCTTGGATCTAGATGTAGCTGTTTCCCCAACTTGCTGATGGTAAATACATTTATTTCTGACTATTTTGCTTATCTTCGTGCTATGATTTATAACTAACCTAATAGACTTTCTTATCTCTTACTTAATTAAGTGTAGAGCGGTTGTTTTGCCAACAAATCTCCGAACCTGAAGCCTGAGAGTAAGTCTCTCAGCAAAACGGTAGGCTCTAACCAGTTTGTGTTGTATCCTCCATGGCTGTGTCATTCTTGTAAAGGTTGTGCCTTGCCCCCTTCCCTCCTGTTTCACTACCCTGGGGACCTCTGAGAGCAGGCAGGGACCCCTGGACCCACAGGGGCAGGGTGACAGCCAGCTGAAGCCAGAAGTTTCAGGAATCCTGGGTTGGCCAGAGTATGTTCGGCCAGCTCCTGAGGGAACAACCTCCGTTGGGTAGAGAGAGGGGGGAATCAAAGCTGTATTACTTTCCAGTCCTGTGTAATACATTACCACACATTTAGCAGCTTAAAATAACACGCTTTTATCATCTAATAGTTGTCAGTCAGAAGTTCAGATGGTCTTGACCTTCCAGGAAGGTGGTCTCCATCCTTCCAGATCCAAATCAGAGCAAGTGCCCTTCTTGTGGGAGACTCAGACTTGTAGTTAAGGCAGGAGCTTTTGCCCTTAGCTCCAGGAGGACCTTTGGAGGCTCTAATGAAGGACTTGACGTTAGAGCATGATTTTGGGAATGTGTGCATTTTGGGGGGAAACGTTCACAGCTGTTCTTAGATTCTCCAAGACATCAAAAAAATGGGGGAAAGAAAAAGAATCAAGTGTTGAATTAATTAGTACCCTAAGGAGTTTACTCCTGTGGTTGGGTACAACTATGCTTCACTGAACCCACTAGGAGCCACTTGAGGACACGGATGAGTTAACTTTTAAAAGGTCCATAAAACCAGACTCACAAGTTTGGTGCTTGTTGGAAACTGAGATCCTGTCAGGCTGCTGATGGCATCTAGGACAGGGTGTGCAGGGATGTCGTGTTAGGGGAACCATGGACCAAAACTGCCCACCCTGGCCAGGCAAGCTAGTAGCCACTTCCATGAGTTGTCTTACAACATGAGGTCCTGGTAAGGACACAGAGCTAACAAGATATCACTAACCAGAAGAATTCGGGAAAGGTCAAAAGGAGAGAGGATTCGCCTGTCCATGTGTCCTGCCAACCTCCCAGAATCCTCCTCGCTGGAATCCATCTTGGCTGAGCAATGCACACGCCACCAGGAAGGACCCTGAGTCAGAATGATTGTCCAGAGACAATCCAGAAGCTAACCCCATTACCATAAAACCTGAGACTGCGAGCCACGTGGCACAGTAGTTCTCCTGGGTTCCCTTACCCTGTTGCTCTCCACCCGGGCGCCCCTTCCCAATCAAGTCTCTTGCTTTGTCAGCACCTGTGTCTCCTTGGACGATTCATTTCCAAGTGTTAGACAAGAGGTCACTCTCGGGACCTGGAAGGGGTCCCCCTTCATGCAAAATAGGATCTGTGATAGGGTCACGGTCATATTGAAAACCCTTCAGTGTTTCTCCAAAACCCTCAGGATAGAATCCAAGCTCCCCTTCCCCAATATGCTTGCTATGGTCTGAATGTTTGTGTCCCCCCCAGAATTCAGAAGTTGAAATATTAACCCCCAAGGTGATGGTATAAGGAGGAGGAAACACTGGGAGGTGCTTAGATCATGAGGGTGGAGCCCTCATGAATGGGATTAGTGTCCTTCTAAAAGAGGCCACAAAGAGCTCTCTTTCCCCTTCTGTCATGTGCGGACACAGTGAAAAGACAGCCACCTAGGAACCTAAATCTGCTGCAGCCTTATCTCTGACTTCTCAGCCTCCAATACCCCGAGGAATAAATTTCTGTTGTTTATAAGCCACCCATTTTATGGTATTTTTGTTATAGCAGCCTGAACGGACTAAGACACTGCTGTTATGTGCCTTCCCTCTGGGCACCCCCAAAGCCCTGGGCTGGCCTCTGGTGTCATCAGAGGGCAACATCAATGGCTATCTGCCTGTTGGTCCACCCACCCAGCAGACCAAGAGTGCTACCTAGGAAAGGCCAAGTTCCCTAGCACACAGCCCAGTGCCTGACCCACAGCACACGCTCAAAGAGTTTGTGGAAAGGAGCAGTAAATCAACACGTAATCAAATTTTCTGATGTTCTGGGATAGATCCCATCCTGGTGATGAGAAGTTTCTACAAGACCTTGTACTGCGGGGAGAAGGATATTTAGGGACCATGGCCCTGAAGCAGAAAGATCAGAGCCCTTGACAAACTAGATTTTCTTTCTAGCTGTTGGCGGGGGGAAGGCCAGGGCACTGGCCTTTGACTTTGGGAGGAAGCAGTGACATCCTGGGGCCACTGCTTCCTGAGCCTCAGCCAGGCCACGTAGGAAATAGCCATCACATCTGCAGAGGGTGGGAGTGGGGTGCGTGCAAATGAGGCTCCAAACAGGGTGCTCCATCCCCTTCCATTCCTGACTCTGCACAGGAACTGAGCCCAAACACCCACCCTGGCTGGGACCTTTGAGGTCTTTCAGACCAACTCCCCATACAGAGAGGGCCGAATGCAGGCCCAGAGCAGAGGTGACCCACCCGGGCTTCCGGGGTCACACACAGAGTCAGAAGCTGGGCAAGGGCAGGTTCCAGGCTTCACCATTTGACTCAGTCCATCTATGGGCACCCAGACACCATGTTGCTCTAAGAGAAGTGAGCCTTCCCCCACCCCGACTTCAGGCAAACAAGAAGGAAGGGATCCAGAGGGGTTGCAACAACTCATTTTTATTTCTTATTTTCCTCTGGGGGTGCAGCGGTTGGTCCCTTACTGCATCAGGCTGGCGAGCAGGGCACTACCTGGTCCTCTTCTCTGCAAAGGGAGTGACAGGGAGCTGTCACAAGCCCACCACGAGGGACACAAGGGCAAACCCAGCAGATCCCAGGAGGAGTCTGGGTGACAGGGAGAGTCCACCTGATCCTGGGGGAGAAGCAGAGGGTGAGTAGAATGGGATGGGTAGGCTGGGGCAGCTTGTGGGGCAGAACCATAGGGTCTGAGACTCCAGGGCCTGTCAGGAGGGCCTCAGGCCCAGAGATTCCACCCAGAACCCTTCTCTGTTTCCCCAGCCCCCAAGGATCTCTGTTTGGGAAAGGCTGCTGCAAGCAGGTACCCAAAGGCATGAACTGCGGTGGTGAAACCGAGAGCTGGGAGCTGCCTCACTCTCTGGGAAAGAAGGCTGGACCCCAGATGGGACAGAGACGCCCCAGCTAACTCAGAAAGTCCACTTTGGGCAGAGTCAGCCTGAGCTGAGCACACCCTAGGCCAGAGCACCTTCCCCCCCCGGCAACGCACCTGCTTCAGAGACCCAGAGAGAGAGTGACCACGGAGGGTGAGACAAAGGCACAGGCAGACTGGAGCTCACCAGGGCTAAGGTCAGGGCTGGATGCTCTGAGGCTCTTGTCCTCCCTCACCCTCCACAGCAAGCCCCATCGGGGACACTTACCCACGGACTGGAGAGAGTGGCCACGAGGCTGCCGGCGGCAACTCCGCCCCCATTGGCCATGGCAGCCGCTGACATCATCTCGGCCGCTAAGGAGGAGGCTGCGATTCCTGCCCTGTGAAGCTCACGGCGCCCAGCACCAC
Source organism: Kogia breviceps (assembly GCF_026419965.1). Lineage (NCBI taxonomy): Eukaryota > Metazoa > Chordata > Mammalia > Artiodactyla > Physeteridae > Kogia > Kogia breviceps. The sequence goes on from NC_081312.1 coordinate 10,499,621, forward strand.
GGGCACAGCCCCCACGGCCAGGGCTGTAGGGGCAGAGGAGCTGGGTTGAGGGGGAGATGGACACGCCCCCCCAATCACACACACAGAGCACATCAAGCTTGGGGGACTTCAGGGAGCCTGGAGAAGGGGTAAAGCCTGAGCTTGGGAGAGATTCCAGGCACGGCCCGCAGTCAGGAGTCGAGGACAGCACAGCTGGTGGGGAAAGCGGAGGGGTGGGCCGCGGGGCCACCGGGGTCAGGCCTCTGATCTGCAGCGGGACCTTCCTCGGGAAAGGCCTCAGTTTCTGCCTTAGTAAAATCCTGGAACTAAGCTGGGGGTGGGGCGGAGGTTTGCAAGCTTCTTGTCTTCACTGAGGAAATCTTTAATACAAGCAAATCTTACCCAGGGCCCAGCATAAAGCAAGGAGCACGTTCTGAGCCCTGCTTGGATCCCAACTCCGGGTCTCCACGGCGTCACCGCAGAGCAATTGGAAGCCAGAGTCGCTGAGCCAAGGGCTTCTGCTTAACACACCTCCTGGGTCCAGACTGTGCGCATGTCTCATCCTACGTAACCCTCACATAACCCTGAATGGGCAGCCTTGGCCTGTTTTTCACGAGGAAAGCTGAACCCAGAGGAGTTCAAAGCCACATCCGAAGTCACGCTGTGGAGGCTCCACAAGGAGGCTGGGCCCCTGCTGGGGCTGCCTCTGTGTGCCATTTTTCTCACTCCAGCGCCTCCTCCCCTACAATGTACAGGAAGCCTGGGGCAGGTGCAAGGCCAGCGGCTGCCCAAGTCCCAGGGCCTGGGGATGGATGAGGAGCAGGTTTCCGCGGCAGAGACTTACCTCCTCCTGCCACAGCTGCAGCAGCCTTGGCTGGAAACCGAAAGAACATTCTGTGAGTGGATCCACACCGGCTGCCCCTCCACTCCCTGAGCCCACAGCCCACCTATGGGGGGGCTGCCCCAGGCTGGGAGACACAGGAAGGAAGGACCCCTGCCTGCTTCTTCCTGAGAAGGTGAGCCACAGCCCTGAGCTTGGCAAGGGCTGCTGGGGAGGCAGGTGACCTGTCCTGAGTGGACCTGCATGCGTTGGCCTAGAGTAACCTGGAGACGGGGTTTGAGGGCCTTGTTCCAGAAAAATCCAACCATCAGACAGGGGTTTTGTTGCGTGTCTTTTTAATGTCTGCGGACTGGTTGGTTGGGGGTTGTTTGTGGGAAGCACAGAAGTTCTTTTTTCTCTCTGCCTTCGAAGCCAGGTTTGGTCAAAACAAAAACAAACAAAACCTTACAGATTTGGGAAGGAAGGTATGCAGCTGCAGCCCCCTTCACGGTGAATGCGGGACTCTTGGCAAAGTAATTTAGGGCATGGTGGTTTGACTGGGGCAGGAAAAGGCGAAGGAAGTGAGGTCATGCCCTCTGAGCCGGGATGTTAGTTCATCTTAAATAGGGTTGGTGTTTTATGAGTGTGTGTCTTGCGGGGGCGTTATATAACCTTCTCCTTTCGTCCAGAGAAACCTCTTCCGACAGCAGTAAATCCTTGTGGAGAGGTGTGTTTCATTTTGCAGGACCCGGCTGAAATCAGGGCAAGCACTGCTGAAGGCTTGAAGGCTGCTTGAGAACAGTGCTGGAACGCATTGAATGTTCCCGATTCTCCAAGGCCCTACCCGTTGCCCCTTCCTCTGGAAAGCTCACCCTGACCCTCCCAATCAGAACTATCCTTGATCCCCTGTGGCTGGAGCCACTCACGACACTGGACCATAGCTGCCTGGCTCCCCAACACTGAGAGTCCCTGGAACTCCCTGGCAGAGGTCTTGGTCTGCAGCAGCCATAGCAGCCAGGACTGCAATCTTTGGGGCCAGTGGGAACCAGGAGTTCTAAAACTAGCAAGGTGTGCAGGAGTGAGCTCAGCCAGCTCCCCAAGAAGAGAGCTTTGGGGTGGCAGTGAAGGAAGTAAAGAGATTAAGGGGTATGAAAGCTAAACCCTAAGTGACCAGTGGGCCACCTGGTTGGGGTATGGAACCAGAGACTCAAGAATCAAGAGCCCAGTTAAAGGGTATTTGAGGCTCGGCATTATTGTTTGGGAGGAGAGACGATGCCAGGCTGGCCAGCAGCTTGGCACACCTGGGCCCCAACACACAGACGGCCCAGGGGAAAGGGTGCTGTCTGTCTGATGGCCTGCCTGCAGGGCTCCCCCAGTGGACATCTCCGGGTGGAGGAGCATGGCCCTTCTGGGCTGTTCAGAACCTGCCCTGCCCTGAGCCTTCCTCCCAGGCCCCGGCGCCTGCATTTCTGTTCTACTTCCTGTCCCAGGCTCCGGAGCAGCTACCCACCCCACCTCACCTCCCAGCCCAGGGCCCTTGGACAACGCTCCCTTCATTTGTAAATAAGGGGCAATAGCATCTTTCTCTGGGGTTGTTATGAGAATTAAATGAATTGATAAATATCAAGTGCTAAGCTTAGTGACTAGGATATCACAGCGTTTGATCCAATTCAGCTGTTCTGATTCTTTTCATCTTATGAATTGTTTCTCATAAGCTGAGGAGTCCTCATATTTCTGACCACGAGGAAGACTGCCAGTTGTGGCCCAGGTCTTAACTTTCTCGTCATAATCCCATGTGCTTGGGTAGGCGTCCAAGGAGGGGTATCTATCACCCAGGGCCAGTTATCTCCTAGTGGGAAAGCGGTCAGGGCCGCAGCAGGGCATCCTAGCGGGTAGGAGCCATTCACTGTCCCCAGCAAGGATCCCAGGGTAGATGTGGCCCCAGCCAGGGAGGCGTTGGATGACAGGGTGTGCCCTAAGAACAGAGGGTGATGCACAGGAGTCAGAGGTCAGAGGTTGGGCAGTGGTTGGAGGCTGTGTCACCGCCCACACACACACACACCCCCGGCCAATTCTATCCTGTACAGTTTCTGTTGGCACAGGTGGGAGGACCCCGGGGGTCCACCCTAGGCGCAGAAAGTTGAACGGTGGCGAATGCACACTGGAACACTTCGCAGCGATTGAGAGCAGGGATTAGAAGCTCACCTATCGACCCCGAGGGATCTCAAAAACATAGTTCTCAGTGTGGAATAAAAAATAAAATGAGATCTACAATACACTCTTCTGTATGTAAATTAAAACACATCCAAACAAAAAGCAACACCCAGTTTACAAAAATATATACGAAAAGCAGATACACGTTCAACAAGTCAGAAAGGCTGACTTTCTAATAGGAGAGGGGAGAATTGCAGGCAAAAGGGAAGATAAACAGCGAGAATAAATAAATAAAGCCAGAAAGGGGGATTTCAAGAACTAATTGAAGAAAATGAGCCTGAATTGAAGAATTGTGTTCAAATCAACTCTCTGGATCTGAGATCCATCAGGACAAACTTACGAAAGGCAGATTGGACGCTTAGGTAAAAGCATAAAGGAGGAGACTTCTGGTGGTGAATCCTGGGGAAGTGAGAGCCAGAGAGTGGGCCTCAGCCGCAGGATCCCTTAGGGTGCCCCCTCTCTAGGTGGGAGAGGACAGGGGGCCCAGATCCCCTGTGCCCAGGGACCTGCCTCCTTCTGACCCCTCTCAGAGAGAAAGCCAGGGCGGACACCCAAGGGGAAGGACGGGAGGGAGAGACTGAAGGTGATGCTATTGTCCCCTCCCATGGGTCCTTGGGCAGGACCCTGTGCCCTCCCTAGCCCCCATGCCACCTCCCACCAGTCCCTGCCAGGAACACTCAGCCAAGGAAGTCCTGCCAAGACACCTCCAGAGGCTGCCCCGCCCACTTTGACCAGGGGGAATGTGGACATCCACTTGTGTGTAAATTAATAGCGCTGCAGAATTTAAATGAGGTACCTAGAAAAGCCCTTTTGTTTTCTGAATCCACTAAGGAAGAAAAAGACCCTCTTTCTAATGATATATTTGACCAGAGTTGTTGTTTCCAAATGTATAAGAAAATACTTATTTTATTGGAAAGAACGCTTTACATGATTCTCAGTAAATAAAACTGGGGCTTTGTTTTTAATGATCTTACTGTTTACATTAAACTGTGATTCTCAGCTAGGGAGAAGAGTAGGTGTGCATACTTAACTTTCCTCATCAAGAAGATTTTCAGCAGCTGATAGTAACCTCATCCTATCTTCTGGGTTTTTAATGTTTAATTAAGGTTGTTTACATATTTTGGCTATTGTAAATGATGCTGCTATGAACATTGGGGTGCATGTACCTTTTTGAATTCGTGTTTTCACTTTCTTCAGATATAAACCCAAGAGTGAAACTGCTTGATCATATGGTAGCCTTATCTTTAGTTTTTGAGGCTCCCTGCAGACAGTATCTTGGAAGCCAGGTTAGAGGCTAAGAGGACAGCGCTGGTAAATTCTATGGCACAGAAATTGACCGGCACCAAAACTGCTGAAACAGTGCAGCTTTGATGGGGAGATGAGGACACCAGAACTCGGGTCACACCCACTGCCCTTAAAAATCTCAAGGGGCTCCAAGGGGTAGAGAGGCTGCTCTGAGCTTGTGGAAGATGCAGGCCGGGGAAGGGTCCAAGATATGGTACTGGGGTTACAGAAGGACCCGTGTGAGGGGAAGGTGGGGAGGGGGCTGGAGGGAGATTTTACTTCCCAAGGTGGGCTGCTTCCCTCCTCCCGAAACACAGATTTCTAGAACCCCCTTAAATCTCCATGGAGTAATTTAAAATGTGCCAGAACTAGGAAATCAGAACGAATTACGTTTTTAAGGCCTATACCACGGTCAGGTTGTTCTGCGTTCCCGTTCTCACGCGCTCTCCTCACTAACTCAACGAGAAGGATGAGGTTACTCTCCCCATTTTACGATGAGGAAATACTGGCACAGAGAGGGTAAGAGATTCATCCAAGATCACAAACCTCGGCTTGGCAAAGCGGGACTCGATCCAGGTCCAGCTGCCTCCAAAGCGTGGGCTTGGAATGGCTCTGATTTTGTTCCTCCTAATGCCTGTCTCTCCCCCTGCCCATTTCACCCCTCCCCAGGCTCAGGGCTTGAGGGTCACCCGGGCGTGGACTAGGCTCATGGCTTCCGGAGTCCCAGAGCCCAGGTGGGGGCTTAAGTCGCTTCCCTCCCAAGACCCAGCTTCTCTGACTGCAGCCACCCAGATGAAAAACATGAGACAATTCTTCCAGTGGATCCACACGGGTCTCCCCTCCACTCGCTGAGCACCCCCACCCCCCGAGGGTAGGGCCATCGGGAAGGAGCAGCCCCTGCCCACCCCTGCCTGTCTTACCCAAAGGAGCAGACTTTCTGAAGATGTGGAACTGACCTGTGGGTCTTGAGCTTGTCTGTGTTCTGGGAGCCCTTGAGGCTAGCTGGGAGCTGTATGAGTGAGGCAGCATCTGAGGGAGAGAGCCTGGTGGAGGAGGGGCAGTGAAGGAAGACAGGGGTGAAGGCCAGAGTGGCGACCTGGGCTGGGGTCCTGGAGCCAATAGGATGAGATCTGAGACTCAAGTCTAAAGTGGAAGCAGGGCTGCCAGAAGCTGGGTATGGGTTATCTGCATGGGCGGGCGGGCAGGCAGGTGGCAGAGGCCAGGTCAACACACATAGAATGGCTGCCACCTCATCCAGGGCCAGGCAGCCAGTGGGCCTTAGGAGATAGATGAGTGCTCTGTATTGACAAGCCTCTTGGGAGCCCCACCAGGGGAGGGAGTCCTGTCTGTCCTTGCAGGTTCTGGCCAGTCTCCCTTGGAGCCTAAGGACCCTGAGCTCTACACCAACCGGGACAGAGCTCTCTAGAGAAATGCAAATTCTCTACCTACCTGAAGAGCTCCAAAGGCCACCAGGCCAGGCAGACAGCGCTGCTGAGTTCCTAGACTCATGATACAGTCAGACCCAGAGTCTTGGGTGGGGAGCGGAGGGGTTAATAATCCCTGAGGATAAAGTCTGTCATAACTGAGGGTCAGTGGCTCAAACTGACGCCAAGGCCAAGCCATCCTATAATGCTGCCTCTGGCTGACATCTTTGAAGACATGTGATCCACGATCCCATCCAAAGAGCAGCAAACTGAGGCTCAAGGGGGAGACACGACCTTCCCAGGATCACAGCTGGGTGGCAGGACTGCAACAGACCTGGCTTCCTGTCGCAGACACCAGTGCCCATTCTTATAGACTTCCTGCTACCAACACCCCGAAGCCACGGCTCTGCAGATGAGCTGTGCCCTGCCTGGTAAACAAGAATGCAGTGCAGACACCCGTGAAGGTCACAGCGCCTCGTCTTTATTTCCTGTGCTTCTTTGAAGAACTTTAGGAGGCAGAGAACTTGTCATTTGGGGCACTGACATCCTGAGGCCCTGGAGGGTCATCTCCAGCACGGGAGCCTCTCTCTGCTTCAGCACTGGATCCCGGTGGAGGAGAGGAAGGGGCTTTCTTTTTACTACCCCACAGCCAGGCCCCAAGCACTGACCCAGCCGAGCCCAGGATGACGTTGGATGAAGCGGAAAGTCCGGCTGCCCCTGGGAGAGAGGAGGGGGTTAGAGCACAAGGGGACAGGCAGCCCCGGCAGCTCCCAGCAAGACCGTGGAGGTCAGAGAACGCAGGACCCACAGGAGGCCCAAGTCCCGGACATCCCAGTCCTGTTCCCTCCTCTACTTCCTGAAACCCCAGGAGGTCTGTTTTGGGGAGGGGCCGCTGCCCATGGCTGCCCAAAGAGGAGACACACACTCTGGTAGTGACTCCACCGGCGACAGGACAGACCCTCTGAGAAATGGCAGAGGGTCTCTCCCCAGCACGAGGCTGGGCCCAGCGAGGGGAGGGCCCTACGCAGGTTTTGTAGGGCTGATGGGGAACGCGTAACTGCTGCGCTGCACGGCCCCAGTGCCCCCAAACCCACCCCCAACCAGAAGAGGGGACAGTGAGGGAGACACAAAGGACCAGGGACACTGATGCCCATGAAGCTGGAGGAAGCAGACAGGCCCTCCCTCCGGCTTAGCCTCTGGCCTGAATCCTGTGCTGGTGTGTCACACCCTCCCCACTTCCTCCCACCCAGACACTTACCCACGGACTGGAGAGTGGCCACAAGGCTGCCGGCGGCAACTCCGCCCCCATTGGCCACGGCGGCCGCTGACATCATCTTGGCCGCTAAGGAGGAGGCTGCGATTCCTGCCCCGGTGAAGCCCATGGCACCCAGCACCACGGGCACAGACCCCACGGCCAGGGCTGTAGGTGCAGAGGAGCTTTAGGGTTGGCCCCGGGGGACAGACTCCCCAGATCTCCCTGATACCTTCCTGGGGGGATGAGGTGAGGGGTCCACTTTGCTCTCGTGAGAGCCACAGGGCCTGAAGCAAAGGAAGGCTGTAGAAGTGGACACAAGTGGATGCCCCCCACCCCAAGAAGCTGGATCCCAGGCCTGTGCATTCTTCTGTTTTGCTGTGGTCCTGGAAGGCTCACCTGTCCTCACTGTGCCTCAACCGCCCTTGTGTGAAATACAATTAAAGGAGCAGTGGTCTTCAAGCGCCCCCTTTTGGCAGGGAAAATAGTGTCTTTCCCCCAATCACAGGATCCACAGAATAAGGACAGAGATGCTCTTCTGAAGAGGTGCTGGGGTGGCAGCTTCTGCCCTCTGCCCTGCAGCTGCCTGTGGGCGTCCCCCCAGGGGTCCCCTACATCTCCAGAGAGTGCAGTCATAGAACTTTCTGCAACCAGGAAACGTTCCGTATCTGGACTGTCCAACACACTGGCCGCAGGTAGCCAATGAGCACTTGAGACTGTGGCTGGTGTGACAGAAATGATTTCATTTTCTTGGATTCTGGCCACCGTGTTAGAGGATGCTGGCCAGGGGCACAGCTGGAAACCTCTGGGCTCACAGGATAAGCTAAAGGGTTTGTAAAGCAGTCTGAGGAATCCCTACAGCTCAGCTTACACACCCCCTACAACCCTCTGGAGGTACCCCTGGCCCTGCTTTCTGGGGAGGAATCATGGGTTCAGACAGATTTAACAACCTGCCTGGATCACATGGTTTGCACTTGGGAGAAGCTGAGATTGGACCTGGGTGCTTTGAATGGCTTTGCTTCAGTTCCTTCTTGGCAAGGTTCTTGTCACCTCGAGTGTTCCAACTCTGTCCCCTGCCCACTGCACCCTTACCCACCCATGTCCTGGGGCTCAAGGCAATCTTGGGCTTGGTCAAGACCAGGTGGTCCCGGGGGCCCAGGGTCAGGCTCAGGGTCAGATGGGGGCTTGAGTTTCTTCCCAAAGAGACTCACCTCCTCCAATCACGGTTGCACAGGCCATTCCTGGAAGTCAATACATTTGGTATCATTTTCTCAAAAAAAAAAAAAAAAATCAAGAAAAGCATGCTATTTTCATTTGTGATGGAATAAATTTGACTTTTCTGGTCTTTCCCTCTTCCAGACACCCTATGCCCATCCCAGGCTACAGCTGGAGTGAAAGCCCCCCATCCTCCAGGGCTCAGCCTACTTGTCACTTTCTGCAGGAAGCATCTCAAATTCCCCCATCAGAAGTCACCCTGCTTCCTGACAGTTATCGCCAGGAAGACACTGGAACTCACCAAAAAAGATACCCCACATCCAAAAACAAAGGAGAAGCTGCAATGAGACGGTAGGAGGGGTGCAATCACAGTAAAATCAAATCCCGTAACTACCAGGGGGTGGTGACTCACAAACTGGAGAACAATTATACCACAGAAGTCCACCCACTGGAGTGAAGGTTCTGAACCCCACGTCAGGCTTCCCAACCTGGGGGTCTGGCAATGGGAGGAGGAATTCCTAGAGAATCACTCTGAAGGCTAGCGGGATTTGACTGCAGGACTTTGACAGGACTGGGGGAAACAGAGACTTTGCTCTTTTTTCTGTTTTTATAAATTTATCTAGTTATTTATTTTTGGCTGCGTTGGGTCTTCGCTGCTGCAGGCATGCTTTCTCTAGTTGTGGAGAGCGAGGGCTACTCTTCGTTGCAGTGCGCAGGCTTCTCATTGCGGTGGCTTCTCTTGTTGTAGAGCGTGGGCTCTAGGTGCGGGCTTCAGTAGTTGTGGCATGCAGGCTCAGTAGTTGTGGCTCGTGGGATCTAGAGTGAGGCTCAGTAGTTGTGGTGCACGGGCTTGGTTGCTCCGCAGCATGTGGGATCCTCCGAGACCAGGGCTCGAACCCGTGTCCCCTGCATTGGCAGGTGGATTCTTAACTGCTGCGCCACCAGGGAAGTCTCAGAGACTTCACTCTTGGAGGGCACACACAAAGTAGTGTGCGTATCGGGACCCAGGGGAAGGAGCAGTGACCCCAGGGGAGACTGAACCAGACCTACCTGCAAGTGTTGGAGGTTCTCCTGCAGAGGCAGGTGGTGGCTTTGGCTCACCAAGGGACAAGGACACTGGCAGCAGAAGTTCTGGGAGGTACTCCTTGGCGTGAACCCTTCCAGAGTCCTCCATTAGCCCCACCAAAGAGCCCTGGTAGGCTCCAGTGTTGGGTCACCCCAGGCCAAACAACCAGCAGGGAGGGAACCCAGCCCCACCCAAGAGCAGACAGGCGGAATAAAGTTTTACTGAGCTCTGCCCACCAAAGCAACACCCAGCTCTACCCACCACCAGTCCCTTCCATCAGGAAACTTGTACAAGCCTCTTAGATAGCCTCATCCACCAGAGGGCAGATAGCAGAAGCAAGAAGAACTACAATCCTGCAGCCTGATGAACGAAAACCACAATCACAGAAGCTAGACAAAATGAAAAGGCAGAGGACTCTGTACCAGATGAAGGAACAAGATAAAACCCCAGAAAAACAACTAAATGAAGTGGTTTCCAGAAAATGAATTCAGAATAATGATAGTGAAGATGATCCAGGACCTTGGAAAAACAATGGAGGCAAAGATCGAGAAGATGCAAGAAATGTTTAACAAAGACCTAGAAGAATTAAAGAGCAAACAAACAGAGATGAACAATACAGTAACTGAAATGAAAACTACACTAGAAGGAATCAATAGCAGAATAACTGAGGCAGAAGAACGGATAAGTGACCTGGAAGACAGAATGGTGGAATTCACTGCCGCGGAACAGAATAAAGAAAAAAGAATGAAAAGAAATGAAGACAGCCTAAGAGACCTCTGGGACAACATTAAGCGTAACAACATTCGCATTACAGGGGTCCCAGAAGGAGGAGAGAGAGAGAAAGGACCCAAGAAAATATTTGAAGAGATTATACTTCAAAACTTCCCTAACATGGGAAAGGAAATAGCCACCCAGGTCCAGGAAGCACAGAGAGTCCCATAAGGATAAGCCCAAGGAGAAACACGCCGAGACACATAGTAATCAAATTGGCAAAAATTAAAGACAAAGAAATTATTGAACGCAGCAAGGGAAAAACAACAAATAACATACAAGGGAACTCCCATAAGGTTAGCAGCTGATTTCTCAGCAGAAACTCTACAAGCCAGAAGGGAGTGGCATGATATATTTAAAGTGATGAAAGGGAAGAACCTACAACCAAGATTACTCTACCTGGCAAAGATCTCATTCAGATTTGACAGAGAAATCAAAAGCTTTACAGACAAGCAAAAGCTAAGAGAATTCAGCACTACCAAACCAGCTATACAACAAATGCTAAAGGAATTTCTCTAAGTGGGAAATACAAGAGAAGGAAAAGCCCTACAGAAACAAACCCAAAACAAGTAAGAAAATGGTAATAGGAACATGCATAGCAATAATTACCTTAAATGTAAATGGATTAAATGCTCCAACCAAAAGACACAGGCTCGCTGAATGGATACAAAAACAAGACCCACATATATGCTGTCTACAAGAGACCCACTTCAGACCTAGGGACACATACAGAATGAAAGTGAGGGGATGGAAAAAGATATTCCATGCAAATGGAAATGAAAAGAAAGCTGGAGTAGCAATACTCAAATCAGATAAAATAAACTTTAAAATAAAGAATGTTACAAGAGACAAGGAAGGACACTACATAATGATCAAGGGATCAATCCAAGAAGAAGATGTAACAATTATAAATATACGTGCACCCAACACAGGAGCACCTCAATACATAAGGCAACTGCTAACAGCTATAAAAGAGGAAATCGACAGTAACACAATAATAGTGGGAGACTTTAACACCTCACTTACACCAATGGACAGATCATCCAGACAGATAATTAATAAGGAAACACAAGCTTTCAATGACACAATAGACCAGATAGATTTAATTGATATTTATAGGACACTCCATCCAAAAACAGCAGATTACACTTTCTTCTCAAGTGCACATGGAACATTCTCCAGGATAGATCCCATCTTGGGTCACAAATCAAGCCTTGGTAAATTTAAGAAAACTGAAATCATATCAAGCATCTTTTCTGACCACAACGCTATAAAATTAGAAATCAATTACAGGGAAAGAAAACGTAAAAAACACAAACACATGGAGTCTAAACAATACGTTACTAAATCTCTTCACCAAGAGATCAGTGAAGAAATCAAAGAGGAAATAAAGAAAATACCTAGAGACAAATTACAATGAAAACACGATGATCCAAAACCTATGGGATGCAGCAAAAGCAGTTCTAAGAGGGAAGTTAATAGCAATACAAGCCTACCTCAAGAAACAAGAAAAATCTCAAATAAACAATCTAACCTTACACCTAAAGGAACTAGAGAAAGAAGAACAAACAAAACCCAAAGTTAGTAGAAGGAAAGAAAGCATAAAGATCAGAGCAGAAGTAAATGAAATAGAAACAAAGAAACAAAATAGAAACAAAGCAAAGATCGATAAAACTAAAAGCTGGTTCTTTGAGAAGATAAACAAAATTGATAAACCTTTAGCCAGACTCATCAAGAAAAAGAGGGAGAGGACTCAAATCAATGAAATTAGAGATGAAAAAGGAGAAGTTACAATGGACATCGCAGAAATGCAAAGCATCATGAGAGACTACTACAAGCAACTCTATGCCAATAAAACGGACAACCTGGAGGAAATGGACAAATTCTTAGGTATAACCTTCCAAGAGTGAACCAGGAAGAAACAGAAAATATGAACAGACCAATCCCATGTAATGAAATTGAAACAGTGATTAAAAATCTTCCAACAAACAGAAGTCCAGGACCAGATGGCTTCACAGGTGAATTCTATCAAACATTTAGAGAAGAGCTAATACCCATCCTTCTCAGACTCTTCCAAAAAATTGCAGAGGAAGGAATACTCCCAAACTCATTCTATGAGGCCACCATCACCCTGATACCAAAACCAGAAAAAGACACTACAAAAAAAGAAAATTACAGACCAATATCACTGATGAATATAGATGCAAAAATCCTCAACAAAATACTAGCAAACAGAATCTAACAACACATTAAAAGGATCATACACCATGATCAAGTGGGATCTATCCCAGGGATGAAATGATTCTTCAATATATGCAAATCAATCAATGTGATACACCATATTAACAAATTGCAGAAGAAAAACCATATGATCATCTCAATAGATGCAGAAAAAGCTTCTGACAAAATTCAACACCCATTTATGATAAAAAACTCTCCAGAAAGTGGGCATAGAGGGAACCTACCTCAACATAATAAAGGCCATATATGACATACCCACAGCAAGCATCATTCTCAATGGTGAAAAACTGAAAGCATTTCCTCTAAGATCAGGAACAAGACAAGGATGTCCACTCTCACCACTATTATTCAACACAGTTTTGGAAGTCCTAGCCACGGCAATAGAGAAGAAAAAGAAATAAAAGGAATCCAAATTGGAAAAGAAGAAGTAAAACTGTTACTGTTTTTAGATGACATGACACTATACATAGAGAATCCTAAAGATGCCACCAGAAAACTACTAGAGCTAATCAATGAATGTGGTAAAGTTGCAGGATACAAAATTAATGCACAGAAATCTCTTGCATTCCTATACACTAACAACAAAAGATCAGAAAGAGAAATTAAGGAAACAACCCATTCACCATTGCAATAAAAAGAATAAAATACCTAGGAATAAACCTACCTAAGGAGGTAAAAGACCTGTACTCAGAAAACTATAAGACACTGATAAAAGAAATCAAAACTGACACAAACAGATGGAGAGATATACCATGCTCTTGGATTGGAAGAATCAATATTGTGAAAATGACTATACTACCCAAAGCAATCTACAGATTCAATGCAATTCAATGCAAAATAATACCAGTGTCATTATTTACAGAACTAGAACAAAAAACCTTAAAATTTGTAGGAGACACAAAAGATCCCGAATAGCCAAAGCAGTCTTGAGGGAAAAAAACAGAGCTGGAGGAATCAGACTCCCTAACTTCAGACTATATTACAAAGCTACAGTAATCAAGACAATATGGTACTAGCACAAAAACAGAAATATAGATCAATGGAACAGGATAGAAAGCCCAGAGATAAACCCACATACCTATGGTCAACTAATCTATGACAAAGGAGGCAAGGATATAAAATGGAGAAAAGACAGTCTCTTCAATAAGTGGTGCTGGGAAAACTGGACAGCTACATGTAAAAGAATGAAATTAGAACACTCCCTAACACCATACACAAAAATAAACTCAAAATGGATTCGAGACCTAAATGTAAGACTGGACACTATAAAAATCTTAGAGGAGACATAGGAAGAACACTCTTTGACATAAATCTCAGCAAAATCTTTTTTGATCCACCTCCTAGAGTAATGGAAATTAAAAAAAAATAAATAAACAAATAGGACCTAATGAAACTTAAAAGCTTTTGCACAGCAAAGGAAACTACAAACAAGACGAAAAGGAGAATGGGAGAAAATATTTGCAAACGAATCAAGGGACAAGGGATTAATCTCCAAAATATATAAACAGCTCATGCAGCTCAATATTAAAAAAACAAAGAACCCAATCAAAAAATGGGCAGAAGACCTAAAGAGACATTTCTCCAAAGATGGCCAAGAAGCACACGAAAAGCTGCTCAACATCACTAATTATTAGAGAAATGCAAATCAAAATTACAATGAGGTATCCCCTTACGCCAGTCAGAATGGGCATCATCAGAAAATCTACAAACAACAAATGCTGGAGAGGGTGTGGAGAAAAGAGAACTCTCTTACACTGTTGGTGGGAATGTAAATTGATACAGCCACTATGGAGAACAGTATGGAGGTTCCTTAAAAAACTAAAAACAGAATTACCACACGACCCAGCAATCCCACTACTGGGCATATACCCAGAGAAAACCATAATTCAAAAAGACACATGCACCCCAATGTTCATTGCAGCACTATTTACAATAGCCAGGACATGGAAGCAACCTAAATGCGCATCAACAGATGAATGGATAAAGAAGATGTAGCACATATATACAATGGAATATTACTCAGCCATAAACAGGAACGAAATTGGGTCATTTGTAGTGACGTGGATGGATCTAGAGTCTGTCATACAGAGTGAAGTAAGTCAGAAAGAGAAAAACAAATCTTGTATATTAACGCATATATGTGGAACCTCGAAAAACCGGTTTGCAGGGCAGAAATAGAGACACAGGTGTAGAGAACAAACAGGGGGAAGTGGTGGGGGGTGTATTGGTGGGATGAATTGGGAGACTGGGATTGACATGTGTACACTAATATGTATAAAATGGATAACTAAGAAGAACCTGCTGTATAAAAAAATAAAATTTAATTTAAAAATTTAAAAAAAAAAAAGAGAGACGTCACCCTGCTTCCTCTATGTGTCCTGCCTTGTGGCTGGAGCCCCGGACCACAGGGCAGAGCATGCCTGGACCACGTCGAATTGCTGAGAGCTCTTGGGGCTGGCAGGGACATCTGACAGGGGCAGGGACTGGGGTGCTGGGGCAGCTGGGAGCAGGAGTTCCGGAGATTTTAGGAGTTGCAGGAGTGAGCTCAGCCAGCTCCCCATGAAGAAGAGCCTTGGTCCCAGGCAAGGGAGAAAAGGTACAAATCAGCCTCAGACCTCCAGTCATTTCTTGAAGGTTGCAGCTCATGGCTCACCATCACCACTCTCTCCAACAGTACCCCTGACCTGTCTTGAGGGTTTCTGTATCTGCACGGGTGACATTTCCAACAAACTGGCCTTGAAGTTCTCATGCCTCACTTCCAAGGATCTTGACCTCTATGCCACACACACCCAAGGTCATACACTAGGCCCATGCTGCCCGCTATAGGAACCACTAGCCATGTGTGCTATTTAAATCTTAGTTAATTAAAATGAAATAAAATTTAAAACTCAGTTCCTCAGGCCCATGGCCCACATTTCAGGGACTCTATAGTCACACGTGGCTACCAGCTACCATACTGGATCACGCACAGCTTGCTCATCACCGCAGAAAGCTCTACTGGATGGTGCTGCCCTAGACCCTGTCACTAACAAAAACTGCCCCCTCTCTATTACCAATGTCCAGCACCCCACTAGAGACTCCCACCTCCTCCTTGTACAGATTCTGACTCTAATACAGCCTTCAACCACAATGGGATTTTCAATCTCTGTCCAGGGACACCTCAGAGATACTGAGGGTTCAGTTCCAGACCACCGCAAGAAAGCAAATATCATGTGAAGTTTTTGGTTTCCATTGCATATAAAAGTCATGTTCATACTATCCTGTAGTCTATTAAATGTGCAATAGCCTTTTGTTTAAAAAGGAGTATACCTTAATTTAAAAATACTTTATTGCTAAAAATGTGAACCAATATCTGCCAACGCTAGGTTGCTACAAACCTTCAACTTGTAAAAAACGCAGTATCTGCAAAGTACAATAAAATGAGGTCTGCCCATATTAGTTTCTTGAGGCTGCTATAACCAATTACCACAAACTGTATTGATTCTCTCGTGCTCCCTCACAGTTCTGGAGGTCACAAGTCCAAAATCAAGGTGTAGGCAGGGCCAGGCTCTCTCTGAAAGCTCTAGGGGAGGATCCTTCCTTGTTTCTTTCTAGCATCATTGTCTAGGGGTTGCCAACAATCCTTGGCTTGTGGCTGCATGACTCCAATCTGTCTCTGGCTCCACCATTGCCATCCTATGGAAAATGTATGGTAGTTCCTGAGAAAATTAAAAATAGAAAACCATATGATCCAGCAATCCCAGTTCTGGATATATATCCAAAGAAATTGAAAGCGGGGTCTTGAAGAGATATTTGCACCCCCGTGTTCACAGCAGCATTTATCACAATTGCCAAGAGGCGGAAGCAACCCAAGTGTCCATCAATGGATGAATGGGTGATCACCATGTGGTATATACACACAACAGAATATCATTCAGCCTTGCAAAGCAAGTTCTGACATATAGGTTAACCTTGGGAACCTTATGCTAAGCATAATAAGCTAGTCACAAAAAGACAAACACTGTATGATACCACCTCCATGGAGATTAGGTTAGATTAGTCAAATTTATAGAGCCAGAAGGAACTGCGGTTGCCAGGAGCTGGGGGCAGGAGGATATGGGTAGTTAACGTTTAATGTGTACAGAGTTTCACTTTGGGCAGATGAAGGCAGTTCCGGAGGTTGGTTGCATGGTACTGTGAATATAGTCAACCCTATTGAACTGCACGCTGACAAATGGTTACGTTGGTAAATCTAATGCTATGTGTATTCTACTGCCCCCCCGACCAAAAAAAAAACCAAAATGCTTGTGTCTTTTGCTGCCCAGGCCCGGGCTAGCCCCACCCTTACACGTGACACTGCTCTGCCAGGGAGTGTCCTGGGTGGACTTTAGCAACCAGGCCCTGGGGCACCACGGGAGGGGCGAAAATGGAGAAATGGTACTCACCCGCCTTGGGTGCTACGGGGCCAAAAGGTAGGGCACGGCCAGTGGACTTAACCGGCAAGGAGCCGTGCCTGAGCCTGCGCCTGCCGGCTGCCCAGGAATCTGAGCAGCACCTCAATCCCTCCTAACAGAATATGACCTGGCTCTGGGAAAGCCCTAAGAGGGACCTCATCCTACCCTGCTCTTAAAAGCAAACCATTCAAGGCCCAGAGAGGGCAAGTGACTGGTTCTGGGTCACTCAGCAAGTCAGAGGCAGAGCCAAGTCCTGAAGTGTGGTTCCTCTGATTCTAGAGCATCATTTATTTCATCTCTCATGTATACTGTGCCCTTTTTCCGACAATGTGAGTGTCAGAGAGATTCTATCAGGAACGTGGGCCTGACACTGACAACTCAGAAGGCTGAAGTGAGCAGTGGGGAGTTGGGTGGGGGCCCGTGGATTGATGCCCAGGGATCAGTTACCTGCTTTATGGGAGAAATTGCTGCCTCCAGCCTTGCGTGGGTCTCTGGGGTCAGAGCCAGATCCATCTGGCCCCTGGGGTGGCCCCTGGGGTGGCTCCCCAGGAGAACCATCAGAGGTCTGGTCGGGTGACTGGGAAGGTTCATCCTCCTCTGGAAAAAAAAAAAAAAAAAGATGCGGGGGGAGCTCCCAGCGGGGTGGGCAGCTGAGGGACCAGAGGCCCCACATTGCGCCCTCCACCATCTCCCGAAACTCCCCAAAACTCTGATGTCGGGAGGGGACCTCAACGGCAACTGTGCTAAGAGGTGACAAAGATGCTTGGAGGTGAACCCAAGGAGAAGACACAGAGAGGGAGACCCAGCACCAACGCGGAGCTGGCAGGTTCCAGACGTCACAGAGCAGGAGTCTGAGGCCCAGGAGGTTAGGGACCTGATGGGGTGCAGCGCACCTGGCGGCAGTTCCAGGCCAGCCAGAACCCAGAAGACCCCCTCTGCCCTCGTTCAGGCACCCCAAGCCCTGGGCCACCCCGCCCTCTGGAGCTTCCCTAGGCCACTCACCATCAAAGAGAAATTCCAGCGGGAAGAGGTCAGTGGCATCTCCTTCCCTGCTCTTTATCTCTTTATCTGACATCTTGGAGGCAGTGTGGGAACACCAGGTGCAGAGCCAAGGACACCAGTATCTTTCTGAGAAACAGTGTGAAAATGAGAAGTGTGCTCTGCCTGATTTACGAAGGACTGGCGGGAGCAGGGCAGGGGCACCTCTCTGTTGTCCCAGCCGGCACTTCCAGCCTGCCCCCCAGATCTGCACAGACCACAGCTTTTAAAGTTAATAATGACTTTGCTTGGCTCCCTGATCTCCAGAATCCTGTTCACCTCTAATAATCCATCTGTGCCCTGCCCACTGCCCACCCAGCCTAAGTCTTAGGGCTTCAGAGTGACCTGGCTTGATACAAGACTGGAGGTTCCCAAAGCCTCCTGGTAAAGGTGGGCTCAAGCCCCTTCCCAGCACACTCACCTCTGGTCACAGTGACAGCAGCCCTGGATGGAAGCAGAGAGGGATACAGTGAGTGGAGACCTGTTGCTCTCTCCACTCACCCACCTCCTTCGCCCCTGCCTACCCTGGGAGGTCACTGTCTGGGAAGCAGTATCAGAAGTTCTGCAGGTAGTGAGGCTGCTGAGGACACCAGCTGGGTGTTAAAGTCCCCTACTATGATTGTGTTACTGTCAATTTCCCCTTTTATGGCTGTTAGCATTTGCCTTATGTACTGAGTTGCCCCTATGTTGGGTGCATAAATATTTACAGTTGTTATGTCTTGGGTTGATCCCTCAGTCATTATGTAGTGTTCTTCTTTGTCTCTTGGAAGAGTCTTTATTTTAAAGTCTATTTTGTCTGATATGAGAATTGCTACTCCAGCTTTCTTTTGATTTCCATTTGCATGGAATATCTTTTTCCATCCCCTGCATGCTGGATGACGTCTAAGCCCAAAAGTCCAAGGAGGAAGTGAGTCTATCTCTTCCCAGGTTTGGTGCCAGGTAGAACTCACCTTTGCATGCTAATGCAAGGATG
This sequence comes from Kogia breviceps, assembly GCF_026419965.1. Lineage (NCBI taxonomy): Eukaryota > Metazoa > Chordata > Mammalia > Artiodactyla > Physeteridae > Kogia > Kogia breviceps. The sequence goes on from NC_081312.1 coordinate 10,518,331, forward strand.
AGGCCTGCGTGGCTGAGTCTCCTGGGGGAGCATTATTTTCCCTCAAAATCCCTTCTTGGATATGTGAGAAATCCATAGTCCTCCTTTTTATAAAACTCAACTGCAATTCTTGTGAACTTTATTTTGTATGAGATCATCCTTGCCCTGCCTGCCATGACTTCCAAATTTATAGCACAAAACATCTTACCTTGGCTGACAAATGGCACAGAGCCCTAATCTCGTATTGTAATAACCAAGAAGGCAGTATGGGTTCATGGTTAACAGCATGATCTCTGACCAGTGCCTGGGTTGGAATCCTTAGTTGTGACCTTTGGCAAGTGAATTACCCTTGATGTGCCTTAGTTTGGACGCACATAGGCACTCACAAAATAGGTGCTATTATTACATTTACTTCTTTCTGTTCCTTAGCCCTAGTGGAATAAGTCTCATGAAAAGTGTAGATTTGTCTGTCTTCTTCCCCTGGGTCAGGAGCTCAGTAAATACTTTTTTTAAAGATTTTTTTTTTTTGATGTGGACCATTTTTAAAGTCTTTAATGAATTTATTACAATATTTCTTCTGTTTTATGATTTGGTTTTCTGACCGCGAGGCATGTGGGATCTTATCTCCCCGACCAGGGATCGAACCCCCACTCCCTGCATTGGAAGGTGAAGCCCTAACCACTGGACCACCAGGGAAGTCCCAGTAAATGTGTTTTTGGTTTTTGGTTTTTGGTTTTTTTGCGGTACGCAGGCCTCTCACTGTTGTGGCCTCTCCCGTTGCAGACCACAGGCTCCGGACGCGCAGGCTCAGTGGCCATGGCTAACGGGCCCAGCTGCTCCGCCGCATGTGGGATCTTCCCGGACCGAGGCACAAACCCATGTCCCCTGCATCGGCAGGTGGACTCCCAACCACTGCGCCACCAGGGAAGCCCCCCCAAAATGTGTTTTGAATGAAAGAATGAATAAGGAGTAAAAAGGGGAAAGTGAGAATCTCAGCGTGAAGCTGGGGGTTAAAGGAGGAGCAGGAAATTAAAGAAGGGGCAGAATCAGGGGTGGAAGAGGCCTCTGCTTGGAATATGCTTGAATGTCTTGGGAAATGAGGCTTTGTCCCTCATGCAAGACAAGGACATGAGGGACCAGACCTAGGACCTGTCTGTCCCCCACCCCCACCCCTGCTTAGCTTTAGGACAACAGCCCCAAACAGCTCAGCAAAAACCGCTCCAGTTTTCCCTGAGATACTGGGTGATACTGTCCATGGGACACAGAGGGGAGAGGTTTTCAGAGCAAGGTTGCAGGAGCCCCTCCTCCACGTCACTTGGTATCCAACCTACTTTCCTGGTGGAATTCAGGGCATGAGGGACATCCCCCTCCTGGAGAAACAGGCCTATTGGTTTCCCTGAATTTCCTGTCACTAGAAGACAGCTATAGAAAGACAACCTATGGAACAGAAGAGACTGGTACCATCAGACGACATGTGACATTAAAAACACCACAAACAAGGGTAAGAGACATGTAATCTACTGAGAGGAAAAAAAAAAACCCAATACCCTTTGCATCATTAGAATCCCCAATGTAAAGAAAGTTCTTATGAAACAATTTTTTCAAAAGAACTGTCTTTAAAAAGGAACTCAGACTAGAAGAGGTGGTTCCTAAAAAAAGAATTATACATGGCCAATAAATATTTGAAAATGTGTTCAATCTGCTAATACTAAAAATAATTTTTAAAAGAGATAACTTTGTGTGTGTGTGTGTGTGTGTGTTCCATGCACCTGTTAGTCAGAGTCTGGCTGCAGATAACAGAAGTCACTCTAGGTAACTTAAGCAGAACAGGTTTTTTGGGTTGTTTTGGTCATGCAGCGGTCTCCATGGGTCACCGTCCATGGGACCGGCCTCTGTCTGGGCGGCCTGAGGAGCCTAAGGGCCCTTGGGGTTCTGGGCGCCTGGGTCCCTTAGTGATGACGGCTGGGCAGGGTTTGGGGACCTGGCCCAGAGGGTACCACCAGCTGAGATCTGCCTCCTTAGCGGGGCCTGGACACTGGTGGGAGAACCCAGACTGGGTGCTGGACTAAGGCTCCCGGGCAGGGTAACCTGTCTGCACAGGGACCCCCTCCTCTTAAGCAGTACCTGGACCTCGGAAGGTGAAAGCTGTGCCTTGGGACCTTGCCCTTCCTGTCAGAACAGAGAATAACATTTGTTCGGTGGAGGTTTACAGGAACATGGTGACCTGACCTCAAGAACAAAGGGTGTGACACCAAGAAGTTTCCAACCACTAACCACGCCCCTCCCTCACTTCTCCTATAAAAGGGTTTTGCTGAAAGCTTGGGGAGTTCTGGGTTTTTAAGGCATAAGCCACCCGTCTCCTTGCAAGGCCCTGCAATATACCTTTCTCTGCTCCAAAATGACGTTTCGGTATTGCTTGGCCTCACTCTTCGTCAGGCACACAGACTTGCGTTCACTAACATGACCTCTTCCTTGGGTTTGATAATTTGCCAAAAGGCTCACACATCTCATGAAAGCACTTTACTCACCATTACTGATTTATTACAAAGGATATTAAAGAATACAAGTGAACAGCCAGATGTTAAAGTACCTATGAGGAAGTCCGGGGCACAGGAAGTGCAGTCTCTGTGGACTTCAGGCACCAGGTGGGCACAGACTATGCCACCCAGGCTCTTGGGGACACACTGGCAAGTTTTTCCAAGAAATGAGTTAAGTTGTGTCCCACGGTGGCTCCGGGGTGGTGGGGAGGCTCACTCGACCTAAGCCTGGTGAATTCCCCCGTTGTCCTTTAGGACTTCCCAAAGTCACCGGACACAGAGACAGTGTATGGGAAAGCTTTCCCAGATGGTCTGGTGATCCCCACATCGAAAAAAAGAGTAACTACCGTGAAGCTGATTTCTCTGCATATAACAAAGGACCCAGTTTAGCTTGATTATTGGAGGCAGCCCGACCTTCCCCAACCATCAGTGAGCAACAGGAGAGGCATGAAAACCTGCGGAAAACAACACCTCCAATACAGGCTGGTTGAGTTGTAAATTAAATGCTAAAATTTTTGCGAGGCTCCAGGCACACAGCCAGTACGTAAACAGCCACTGCGCTAAAACCAAAGCAAGAATACAAGAACTTACGTTCCCATACATGAGCTAGAACAGAGCCCCTACAAAGGAAGTACGGCGGGTTCCACTGTTGCCTGAAAGGAGGACCGATCTGCGAGACCCCTCGCACTCACCTTCTGCGGGCTCAGTACCGGAACTGCCGAAGCCCGGCGCGCGCAGCGAATTAAGTGCGGGGTCTAGAATGGGGGCGGGACTTCCTTTCCCAACGCGCACACGTGCGTGAGCGCAAGCCCCTCCCCGGAACTGCGGTGAACGCTGCCGAGGAGTGCTGGTGCAGCCGAGTCTGAGGCGGTTAGTCGGCGTCCGTACACGGTGAGTACCGAGGCCGGATCCAGAGCGGGGCTGGGGCCGGCCCCGGCACCTGAGAGGAGCTGGAGGCGGCCTCCCAGCGCGGGGCTCTCCAGGCCGTTGGGTTCTCGGGACCAGAGAGGGCGGCCGCCGGCCTCGTCAAGCGGCCTGGCCGACCCTGCGCCGCGGGCCCCTCGGTTTCTCTGCTTCGTGAGCAGGTTCGTGCCTGACGCGAGGCGCCAGCTGCGGGCGTCTGGCCGGGCGCCAGGAGGAGGGACCCCGCCCGCTTGCTCTGCGGGTCGCAGTCCGCGTCCTCGCCCCCATGTGCCGCCCCCATGTGCCTCCCCCCTTCCCCCCGTCGTTGATCCGGGTTGCTTGTGATCGCGGCGGAGCCGATGCTGGGGGTGAACCTTCGTTGCGCTCTGGCTTGCTTTGCCGTCGGGGCGCCATGCTGAGCGGTTCCGGACGTGCGTCACCTTTTTGTCTTCGCGTGACGTTCCAAAGAGACACAGATCCTCATCATCCCCATCTTCCAGACGAGGAACTGAGGCTCACAGTGATTAATACGTGCACCCAGACCCAGAGCTGGCCAGTGACGGGTCCAGATTTGAACCAAGGCTTCCCTTTGTCTTTCCACAGGATCTGTTTTTCTCGGCCTTTCTGAAAAGGGAGAACGTGGCTCGATTTCAAGTCTGACGACTTGTACATAGATCACTTGTTTTTAAATCACTTAAAAGGTAATGAAAAAGCTGGTTGGGTTTTAGGCCATTTGGCAAAGGCCAGAGTGGTGGCAAAGGCACGCATCTGCTCTCTTGGGGCAAAGGCTTGAGAAGGAAGAAGGCTCTGTGCACTCTTAATAAAGCTGTCCCCCTCACCCACCCTCCAGCGACCCCCTCGCAGATTCTTATTCAGCCTTCAGAATGTCTTGGGTGTGGCAGGCTTCACCCTCCATGCTTTACATAATGTTATTTATTGCAGAGAACATTTTGTGACTTAGCTAGTAAACCCCTCCCCCCTTTTTAAAATATGAGAACACTGAGGTTCAGAGAGGATTAAGCAGGACCTGCCAAGGGCACACAAGCAGTCAGTATTGGATCTGGAATCCAAACCAGATCTAGCTCATATGTCTTTGCTACACCTCCTGTGTCCCCTCTGTTGCAGGCCAAGCTGCCCACTATGCGGGTACATTTCTTTCCTTCTTTGATCTTCTCTAGCTGGCAGCATCAGCGTTAGAGCCATCTTTGTGTCTTCACTTCTTTGCAGGGCCTGATACTCTATAGGCTGCTTACAAAATATTTGTTGCCTCAGAACCCTGTGCTTCTCAGCTGCCAATCTAATGGAACATTTCTCTCCTTTTCAGCAACCATGAAGTTGAAAGAGAAAAAATCGAGGCCAAAGCCACCAAACTATGGCAGAATTCAGAGGAAGGGCATCAAAGTTGTGGGAAAATGGAAGCAGGTGAAGATTGACCCAAATGTGTTTGCAGGCGGACAGATGGATGACTTGGTGTGCTTTGAGGAACTGACGGATTATCAGTTGGTCTCCTCTGCGGAGAGTTCCTCCAGTCTCTTCTCAAAGGAGGAGCCCAAGAAGAGAAAGGCACAAGCTGTTTCAGAAGGAGAGGAGGAAGGAGAGTCTACCTCCTCAAAGAAAAAGATGAAGTTGAAGAAGAGTAAAGATGTGGAAACTGAAGGAACCAGTGCCCAGAAAGTGTTTGAGGGCAAGGATACTGAGCCAGGGCCCCAGGGAGATGGCACAATTTGTCCTGATCCAGAGGTAGGGGAGATGGCATCAGAAAGCCCGGCCCAGACGGTTCCAAAAAAGAAGAACAAGAAAGGGAAAAAAAAATCAGAGCCTTCCCAGGGTACTACTCCAAAGGTGCCCAAAAAAGCAAAGACCTGGATGCCTGAAATGCATGATCACAAGGCAGATGTATCAGCTTGGAAAGATCTGTTTGTACCCAAGCCAGTTCTCCGAGCGCTCAGCTTTCTAGGCTTCTCTGCCCCCACACCAGTCCAAGCTCTGACCTTGGCACCTGCCATTCGTGACAAACTGGACATCCTTGGGGCTGCTGAGACAGGTAAGGGCATCCTTATCTGGAGGCCAGGGCAAGATTGCTTCTGGATTGAGCTTGTGGCTGCTAACAGGCTGGTTGGCTGGGAGAAGGGAATGTTGGGAGCATGACCACAAAAGCACTGTTGAGTGAAGGTTTTTAGAAGTCGGCTAGCTCTGGGTTGAAATAGGCCACTTCCTGATTGGTGCCCTAGGCAGATCACTTTATTTCTCTGAGCCCTGTAGACCCTGTTATAAAATGGAGATAGACAACTGCAGTACCTACTTCTTTTGCTATGTGGGTTAAATGTAAGTGCCTACTAAATTTATACATTTACACAATAGTAAACCAGTAACAAAAAACAATAGTAAACTAAAATTTACACAGTGCATTGTAAGTGATTTGCAAATGGTAGTTTTTTTCCAGGTCTTGAGCCTTTTCTGAATGGCTCAGGGGTAAAGTAGGGCTAAGATCAGCCCTCTGGAGAGGGAGATCTTCATCAGTGTAAGGAAGAAGTGTCTCATTCGCAAGAGTTGTCCAAAGATAAAAAGGGCTGCATTGGGAGTTGGTGGGTTTATTGGCATCGGAAGGATTTGAGTTTGTGATAACTATTGGGTGGATTTTGTAGGCAGACTTGGGCAGGAGGTGACTGTTGGCACTAGGCATTGTTTAAAGACCCCCCATTCCTTGGGCCATCTGAGACTTTGTGAAGCGATGACAGGTAGACTCCCCCTGGGGAGACTAAACTACTGATGGGGGAAAGGAGCAAAAATACACGCCCGGAGCTGTCAGTCTAACCTGACCAGAAACAACCAAGAGAAATATATCTGTAATGTGAGCCACGTATGTAACGTAAAATTTCCGAGGAACCATGTTAAAAAAGGTTCTTAAAAAGTAAAAATTAATTTTAACAATATATTTAACCAATTACATAGCATATTTCAGTATGCAATGAATGTAAAATTATTGAGATATTTTACATTCTTATTTCTATACTGTTTTCAGACTCTGATGTGTATTTTCAGCTTGCCGCCCGTCTCAGTTTAGAGTAACCACATTTTAAGTGCTTGACAGCTGTATGTGGCTAGTAGCTACTATATTGTATGGCATAGAACTGTAACCGAAAGTGGGGGCCAGCTGCTCACCGCTCAAAAGCCAATAAAGAGGCCAGGTTGGTGAAAGGAAAGTTTGCTTCATTTTGGATGCCAGCAATGGAGGCGGGGGTTGTGTGTGGGGGTGCTCCTGTCTGAAAGCCGACCCCCCCGCCAACCAGTGGGCAAGAGCTTTTATAGTTGGGGGGGGGGGCACATGCAGAAACAGCACAGTCAGCTGTTGACAGTCACCTTGAAATGGGTCATTGGTGGGCTGACTAGCATCATCTTCATTGTTTTAAGTACAGTTAATCTTCAGTTCCAGGGTCGGTTTGTTTCCATTTTCTTGAGGCCAGTTCTCAGAATGGTGGCTTATGTCATGGCTACAATCTGGTCATCATGTAGTTAACTTTTTCCACCTGGTGGGCATTTTATCTGTAGATAAACAGAGGGTATCTACAAGACAGCTCACAGGATATGGCTGAGAATATTATCTATAGCCCTTGAGAAGGAACTAAAGGTCCTTAGCTATGCTTATTGACTAAACTATTATTATTTAGTCTTGTTGGACTGCTTTCCTTTGCTTCTGCATTTTCTCACTTCTCTGATTAAACTTATTCTTTGGCTGAAGTTTTTCCACAGACAAAAGGCAGGCAGAGGACATGGGTGGGAAGGACCATAGAGTCCTGATCCATTTCAGAGCTAGACCATGTAGACCAGCAGTCCCCAACCTTTTTGGCACCAGGGACCGGTTTTGTGGAAGACAGTTTTTCCATGGAAGGGGGGGGTGGTTGGTGGTTTCAGGATGATTCAAGTGCATTACATTTATTGTGCACTTTATTTCTATTATTGTTAGTTACATTGTAATATATAATGAAATAATCATACAGTTCACTATAATGTTGACAGGAGGCCGAGCTCAGGGAGTAATCTGAGCGATGGGGAGCTGTAAATACAGCTGTAAATACAGATGAAGCTTCGCTAACTCGCTGCTCACCTCCTGCTGTGCAGCCTGGTCCTGCTGTGCAGCCTGGTTCCTAAGGGGCCACAGACCGCTACCGGTCCGTGGCCTGGGGGCTGGGGACCCCTGATCTAGACACTTTGTGCCTTGGATTTCTGGAAGAGTGGTCAGGAAACTTGAGGTGAGGTCCTGTATAAGAGTCATAAAGATGGAAGAGGGAGGAAAGCCCAGGAAAGGGGGATGGAGGTAACAGTAATAGCTTAGAACATTTATTTAACATTTAAAATACGTCACGCCCCATGTTACATGCATGAACTCAGTTTCTCAAAACCACCCTGAAGTAGGTTCCGGTATTATTCCCATCTTACTGAAGAGGAAACTCAGCCTCACAGAGGGTAGACAGTGTCCCTAAAACTGTCCCATTGAAAAGTGGTAGTGCTTGTATAGTTCTAGACTAGGTCTATGTGCTGTTGAGCATTCTGCTACACTGCTTCGGTATGTGCAGCGAGGCCTGGAAGTCTGTTTCTGGAAGGCAGAGGAGAGATGTGAGCCACTTTGGCTAGAGATTGACATTTGGATTTATACCACAGCTCCTCTCAGGCTATTTCTATGGAATGCTGTGAATCCACAGGTCCAAGCCTCAAAGACTTTTGGGGCTGTGGGCAAACTGCTGCCAGTGCAGATAATGAATATATATCCATCATCCCCAAAAGACGTTTGGGCCCCTTAATAATCCCTCCTTCCCTAGGCTCCCCTCCTTGTTCATCCCCAGGTAACCTCTGTTAGTCTTTCTGTCGCTCTAAATTAGTTTGCATTTTCCAGGATTTTAAAATGGAATCATACAATATGTATTTTGGGGAGGGAGAGTGTCTGCTCTTTAACTCAGCATACTTTGAGATTCAGCCATGTTATTGCAAATACCAATGGTTCATTTCTTTTTATTGATGAGTAGTATTCCACTGTATGGATATAGTGCAGTTTGTTTATCTATTGATGGATAGTTCTGTTCTTTCTAGTTTTTGGCATTTACAAGTAAAACTATCAGAAATATTGGTGTAAAAGTCTTTGTATGGATATATGCTTTGATTTCTGTTGGGTAAATACTTAAGTGTGGAATGGCTAGGTCTTATGGTAAATGTAACTTTTTAGGAGTTTTCCAAAGTGATTGTACCATTTTACATAATCACCAGGTTATGAGAGTTCAGATTGGTCCATGTCCTTGCCAGTACTTGGTTTGGTCAGTCTTTAATTTGATTTAGACTTTAAAAATTTTAGTGATATTTCCTTGTGGCTTTCATTGGTATTTCCCTAGTGACTCCTTGAGCAGTATCTTTTCGAGTGCCTAATTGTATCCATATTATCTTCTGTGGTGGTGTCTGTTTAGTTCTTTTTAGTTGGGTTGTGGTTTTCCTACTATTGAATTCATAATATATTCTGGATACACCTCCTTTATCATATACGTGATGTGCATTTTGTTCTCCCAGTCTGTGGCTTATTTCTTCATTCTCTTTACAGTGTCTTTTGAAGAGCAAGAGTTACTTATTTTGATGAAGTTTAAATGAATCACTTTTTCTTTTACAGATGTGCTTACCTAAGAATCCTTTGCCTAACACAAGATCACAAAGATTTTCTCCTGTGTTTTCTTCTAGAAGTGTTAATACTTTTAGGTTCTGTGTTTCAGTCTGATCCTTCCTGTGTTAACTTTATGGGGAGAAATACAGATCAAAGGTTTTGTTTTGTTTTGCATGTGGCTATCTAATTATTCCAGCACCGTTTGTTGAAAAACTACTCTTTCTCCACTGAATTGCCTTTGCATCTTTTTTGAAAATCAGTGACCATACAGGTGTGGGTCTACATCTGGAGTCTTTTCTTTTCCATTGATCTATTTGTCTATCTTTACTGTTTTCCCAATACCTCACTATGTTGGATACAGTAGCTTTAGAATAAGTCTTAAAATCAGGTAGTATAAGTCCTCCAATTTTGTTCTTTACGAAAGTTATCTTGGCTGTTCTAGGCCCTTGGCATTTCAAAGTGAATTTTAGAGTCAGTTTTTCCATTTCTAAAAAAAAGTCAGCTGGTATTTGAATTGGGATTACATTGGTTATAGAGCCAACTGAGGACATGACATCTGGACAATATCGAATCTTCCAGTCCATGAATGTGGTATAGCTCTCCATTATTTTAGGTCTTCAGTTTTTCTTAGCAGCGCTTTGTAGTTTTTAATGTGTGCGCATCTATTAGATTTATCCTTAAATATTTCATATTTTTGATGCTTTTGTAAATGGTAATTTAAGATTTCCTATTTCTGATGCTAATAAATAGAAATCTGCATATTTGTATATTGATCTTGTATCCTGCAACTTGGTACCATCAACTAGTTTCTTGAAGATTACATAGGATTTTCTTCAAAGATGATTATTCATCCAGTCTGGATGCCTTTTGTTTATTTTTGTCTTATTTATTGCACTGGCTAAAACTCCAGCACAATTGGGACTGAAGTGGTATAGTGGGCATCATTGCTTGGTTCCCGATCTTTGGGGAAAGATTTTCAGTGTTTCATCATTAAGTGTGATGTTAGCAGTAGGCTTTTTCCTATTTGTCCTCTATCAGGTTGAGAAAATTCTCTTCTGTTTCCAGTTTGCAGAAAGATTTTTATCAGGAATCGTTACTGTATTTTTTTAAACGCCTCTTTTGCATGTATTGAGATATACTTTTTTTTCATTTTCAGTTTGTTGATAATGGTGATAAACTGAACTTAGTCGCAGTGTATTATTTGTACATTGTTGAATTTGATTTGCTAAAATTTTGTTGATGGTTTTTGAATTTCTGTTAATGGGATATTGGTTTGTAGTTTTGTCTTCTTGTAATGTTTTTGACTGGTTTTGGAATCAGAGTAATGCAGGCCTCAGAGTGAGTTGAAGTATTCCCTTCAATTTTCTGAAAGAGTGTGTATAGAATTGGCATTTTTCTTAAGTATTTGGTAGAACTCATCTGTGCTTGCACTTTTCTTTATAGGATGGTTTTTAATTATGAACTTAATTACTGTACCATATTAGAAATATTTTTATTTTTTCTTGAGTGATAGTTTTCTACTTGCAGTTCAGTTAGTTTTTTTTTTGTGAATGTTGAAACCCTGTTATTTGATGCATAAATGTTTAGGACTGTTGTATCCTCTAAATGAGTTCACTTTTTTCATTAAGAAATGGCCCTCTTTTTCCCTGAAGTATTCTGTGTTCTAAAATCTCCTTTGTCAGGTTATTAATGTAGCTTTTTCAGCTTTATTTTGATTAATGTTAGCATGGTGTATCTTTTTCCATACTTGTACTTTTGTCCTATTTATATCTTTATATTCAAAGTGAGTTTTTTATAGGCAGCATATAATTGGGTCTTGCTGTTTAATCTAACTATCTTGTCTTTTAATTGTGTTGAGGTCATTTACGTTTCACCTGGTTATTCATAATGGTTGGGTTTTAATCTGTTTTGCTATTTGTTTTCTATTTCTCCCAGCTATTCGTTATTCCTTTGTTCCTCTTCTACCTTCTTTTGGATTGAATATTTGTGATACCATTTTATCTTTTTTATTGTCTTATTAGCTGTAACTCTTTGTTATGTCCTTTTGGAGGTTGCTTTTGGGTTCTCAGATGATGTCTTCAGTATATCATACTCTACCTTCAAGTGATAATATACTACTTTATATATAGTACAAGAACGTTACAAGAGTATATTTCCATTTTTTTCTTTGCTTTGTGCTTTTTGTTTTATACTTTATATGTGTTAGAAATCCCCGAACACATTGTCATTATTTTTGCTTTAAATAGTCAATTATTTTTTAAAGAAGTTTTAATAAGAAAAAGACTTTTTATATTTATCCATGTCGCCATTTCTGGCGCTCTTCATTCCTTCGTGTTGATCCAGAGCTTCAGCCAATATCATGTTTTCTTCTACATGAAAGACTTCCTTTAATATTTCTTGTATACCAGGTCTGCTGATGATAAATTCTTTCAGCTTTTGTATACCTACAAAAGTCTGTATTTTGCATTTTGTTTTGAAAGAGATTTTTGCTAAGTGTAGAGTTGTAGATTGTCAGATTTTTTTCCCCAGGTCTTCAGATAAAGATGTCATTGCACTGTTTTGTAACGTTTGTTGTTTCTGATGAAAAGTGCTGTTTTTCTTCTCTGAAGGTTTATGAGTGAGTTTGATTTCTTTCTTTTTTTTTTTTTTTTTTTTTTGTTATAGTTCTTGCTTATAGTACCTCGTTCCTGAGAGATGCTCATTTTCCTCTGAAAATTATCTGTGAGAGTTCTTTGAGGTCTGTGATAAAAGTTTCTTCATACAGAGATCACTTATTTACTTGTGCTTGGGGCAGTTTAATTTTGGAACCACTTTAAATTCTTAGCTTGAAGTGGTTTGTTTTGTTTGTTTGTTTCTGTCCACACAGATGGTGTGAATACTTGGGCTGCATATACATTCAAAGGCTAGTTTGAAAATGTTCAAGCATAGACAAAAGTTTTAAAATTTTCTCGAAAACTAATAAAATTTTCTTTTACTCCCACCTTCCCTACCAGAGAAAGGTTTTGGGAAAGTATTATACAGATTTTCTATTCCTCACCCTTCAATTTTGTGTTCCTTCACAACAGCAACAAACACACACACACACACACACACACACAACTTGCCCATCTCTTTAGGGTTTCATTGTTTGGACATTTGTCTGTAGTTTATTGGTGACCTCAGCCCGCAATGCCAGTCTGTCAGATTTTCCTCAGACTCCTAATTACAGGTGCCCTCTGGTTGCAGTGCATACCTGTGTAGGGTAGAAGGAGCTTTGGATTGGTCAATGTGGCACTTGGCTATTTCAGGGTCCCTTATTCCGTGTAAAGGATAGAATCTCAGGCAAAAAGTATGTACATCTGTTGATTCACACTGTTTTTGTTTTTTTTTTGTTCTGCTTCTAAGGAAGTGGGAAAACTCTTGCCTTTGCCATTCCAATGATTCATGCAGTGCTGCAGTGGCAGGTGAAGAAGAAGCCTAGCCCAGCTCTAAGTAACACAGGAGCACCACTTGGGGAGACCAGTAATAAGGCTGGAGTTGAGACAGGATCACCAGGCAGGGCTGGAACTGAGTCTGGAGCTTTGCCTGTTGAGATTGGAATTGAGGGTGAAGCACTGCCCAGTGAGGCTGGCGCGAAGGCTAGAGCACCACCCAGCCAGGCAAGAGCCAAGATTGGAGCTGCAGTCTCAAACCAGGTGCTGCCCTCCTGTGATGATGATGATGATGACGATGCCGGTGAAGGACCTTCTTCCCTGGTCAGGGAGACGCCCATTCCCAAACAGGATGAACACAAGGAGGAAAAGCTTGATGAAGAGCAGACTAGAAAGTTAAAACAAGAATTGGGTGGCAAAATCGCACATCCAAGGCGTCCTCTGCTTGGACTCGTTCTGACTCCCACTCGAGAGCTAGCCGTTCAAGTCAAACAACACATTGATGCTGTGGCCAAGTTTACAAGTGAGGTTTAATTCCGTTTAATAAATGTTGCCTGAAAGGATTCCAGTAGCTGGGGTGGTAGAGGTGAATCAGCTGTGCCCGCCCTCTAGAGGAAACCTTTCTCTTCTGCCAGAGAATTAATCCCGACAGAAAAACTGTTTGAGTGACACATTCTTTATTCTCCCAGGGATAACACATAACTAATGCTATTCTAGCTGCATAGGAAATTAGTTAACTTATTGGATACAGTAGATACTTGGAGCAGTGTTTGGCAAACCACTGTTTGGGTTTTTGTGGGGGGGTTTTTGTAAATAAAGTGCTGCCACACCCACTTATTTACATATGTCTATGGTCACTTTTGCATCACCAATGCAGAGTGTAATAGAGGTAGTAATTGTACAGAGACCATTTAGCCCACAGGGCTAAAAATGTTTACTGTTGGAAAAGTTTGCTGACTCTTGCCTTAGGGCATTAGAACTTAACTTTTTCAGGGAATTCTTTGGGAAAGGCTGCAGAGTCGGGGTTTCAATTTTATAGTAAAAGGAGCAGTTACTTATCAAGCTCTGACTGTGTATTACAAGGCACTTTACTAAGCGTTTTGCTTGCATGACCCTTTGTGTTCCTTCCATACTGGCTACCTTGCGAAGTCCTCCATTAGAGAGGAGAAGAGAACACTAGCCATCAGAGGAGATTCAGTTTAATTTTAATTGAGGGGCCTGGGCAGGAACTCCTAGGGGAGGTGTGTCACAGCTACAAGTTACATCTTTGCCAGCACTGTGGTGCACCACTGCTCATTTTTTCCAGAGCTTTGGATGTCACCATCCCTGCATTCAAATCCAGCCCTACTGGTATGGTTGGAGGGGAAAGAGTAGAAAAAAATGAGGTTGGGGAAATAGTCAGGGCCTAGATCATAGAAGACCTGGTAAGCCCTCTAGCAATGGCATCAACAGGGCAGGCCAGCTCTTAGCACTGCCCTGGAGAGGGGAGCTGTGCTGGTGACTGGCAGCCTTTACTAATCTGGGGGCACCTGTGTCAGCATTGGAAGAAATAAGCAATCAGTCTGAATAACAGTGCCCCTTATGTTTTGTGTACCATAGGCATTAAAACTGCTCTTTTGGTTGGTGGAATGTCCACACAGAAACAGCAGAGGATGCTGAACCGCCAGCCTGAGCTTGTGATTGCCACTCCAGGCCGGCTGTGGGAGCTAGTTAAAGAAAAGCACCCTCATTTGAGCGACCTTCGGCAGCTCAGGTGAGAAACCAGTACCTCCCCTTTTCCCCCACCCCCTGTTCTGAAGTGGACCTCAGGTGACATGGTACAGTGTGCAATGCCTTCTCCCTGTTACAGAGTGCCATGGTATGGTACCAGCCAGACTTGGGCCTTTAGAAAACCCAGCATGTGTGAGGGAGATTAGTTGAGGGCCCTGGGGGTGGTGGGGTGGTAGAGTATGCCGTGGATGACTCCTCTTACCTGCTACTAACCAGGTGATGTGGGTCTGTCTGGATCTGTAGGTGCCTGGTGGTCGATGAGGCTGACCGCATGGTTGAGAAAGGCCATTTTGCTGAACTCTCACAGCTGCTAGAGATGCTCAGTGATGCCCAGTACAACCCAAAGAGACAGACACTTGTTTTTTCGGCCACGCTGACCCTGGTACATCAAGCTCCTGCTCGAATCCTTCACAAGAAGCACGCTAAGAAAATCGACAAAACTGCCAAACTTGACCTCCTCATGCAGAAGATTGGCATGAGGGGCAAGCCCAAGGTCATCGACCTTACGAGAAAGGAGGCCACGGTAGAGACACTGACAGAGACCAAGATCCATTGTGAGGCTGATGAGAAAGACCTATATCTGTACTACTTCCTGATGCAGTATCCAGGCCGCACCTTAGTGTTTGCCAACAGTATCTCCTGCATCAGACGCCTCTCTGGGCTCCTCAAAGCCCTGGATGTCATGCCGCTGACCCTGCATGCCTGCATGCACCAGAAGCAGAGGCTCAGAAACCTGGAGCAGTTTGCCCATCTGCAGGAGTAAGTCAGGCCTGTTCACAGATTAGCCATTGGGTCTAGGTAGCCAGGACGGCGAGAAGCTACCTTCTCTCATGGGAGCCTTCGGTAGAAGGTAGCTTTTTTTTTTTTTTTTTTTTTTGCACAGCGTGAGGCAGGCTCACTCTCATCTAGTACATTTGGTTGCTGGTAACGCCCAACAGAAACTTCTTTAATAATGAGTAATGGTGACAATAATACCTATTATTATTGAACACTTAATAATAGATTAAGTATTGTGCTTGTATTTTAGATACATTATTACATTACATTCATTCACTTCTAACATCCTTGAGAAGAAGAATAGAGTCATGGTTAACAGCACAGACTGGAAGCAGACTGCTTGAGATCAAATCCTGGCTGTGTCACTTCTAGCTGGTCAGATTACTTCTTTGTGTTTCAGTTTTCTCATAATCAGTATAATAATAGAAGTTATGGCAGAGGATTGCTCTGAGGAGTAAGTAAATTTATGCATCTGAAGTGTTCGGAACAGTGCTTGGCACATGGTATGAACTTGCTAAGTGTTAGCTTTAATACTTACCACTTGTCATTATTCTTATTTTATAGATTAAAAAAGTAAGGTTTAGAAAGGCACATAAGCTTGCCCAGGGTTTCTCAGCTTGCGAGTGGTAGAGCTGGGCCTCAGACCAGCCTGTCATACTGCAGAGCTTATGCTGTCATGTCCTTCTGCTTTGGGGCCAGACTGATGGTCAGGCAGGCAGCATGGTGCAGATTGTCAAAGTGAGGGCCTGGGAAGCTGGGCTTTAAATTGGCTTCTGCCCACATTGTTTTGTCAGGTTACTGGTTACAGATGAGTTTCGAGAACAAGTGGTTCACTTCCTTCTGAATGTTAGTAAGTAGAGTTAGTGGTTCATTGGATCAGGAGTTGGCAAGCTATAGCCCATGGGCCAGATCTGGCTTGTTGCCTGTTTTTATAAGTAAAGTTTTATCGGAACACAGCGAGGCCTATTTATGTATCGTCTATAGCTGTTTTTGTGCTATAATGGCGGAGTTGAGTAATTTCAACAGACGTCGCCCACGAAGCCAACAATAGTTTACTCTGTGGCCCTTTACAGAAAGTTTGCTGACCTTGACTTAGAACGGTGGTTTAATATTTTACGAACTTCAGTTTGCATCATATTCCACAGCACTATCTCAGAGATGCAGGAAGTGGGGACCGTGAAGGGCCTAAGATCTTTAGTTTTTAAGACACACCTCAGGTGCTTTTGACTCCCCTCAAACTACACCTACATTAAGAAACATCACCTGGGCTTCCCGGGTGGCACAGTTGTTGAGAGTCCGCCTGCCGATACAAGGTACACGAGTTCGTGCCCCGGTCCGGGAAGATCCCACATGCCGCGGAGCGGCTGGGCCCGTGAGCCATGACTGCTGAGTCTGCGCGTCCGGGGCCTGTGCTCCGCAACGGGAGAGGCCACAACAGTGAGAGGCCCGCGTACCGCAAAAAAAAAAAAAAAAAAGAAAAAAGAAACATCACCCAGTACGTATTCTTGAGTGCTTGCTGTGAACCTGGCACTGTTCTAGGGGCTGGTAATAGAATAGTGAGTAGTGCAAAGTCCCTGCTCTCATGGAGTTTACATCCCAGGGGAGGGAGGTAATAAACTGAAAAGTAAGTATACAGTTCGTCAAGTGGTGCTAAGTGCTAAGAAGTAAAGTTGTATAGGGAGTTGTGCAGACTGTGGGTGTGTGGTCTGGGAGGCTTTTCTCGTAAGGTGAGGTTTGAGCAGAGAGAGGAAGAAAGTAAGAAAATGTGAATATCTGAGAAAGACCTTTATGGCCTTAGGTGCACTAAGTGCACAGACTGGGAGGTAAGAGCAGGTTTCGCATGTTTGAGGAAGAGCGAGGAGAGCAAGGACGCCTGTGTGACTGGAGGGAATTAAGTGGGCGGGTGATAGGAGATGCGGTCACCGACCTAGAGTATGGCCCCATTTAATGCACTTGAGGTAGTCTTTATTATTGCAGAGAGTGGCTTGTCGATTGCAGCCAGTGAAACCTGGGTTTGGATCCTGGCTCCACAACTAAATAGCCGTATATACCTTGGGAAGTTAATCTCTCTGAGCCTCAGCTTCTTTATCTGTCAAAGGGAGATATGTAATAGTATTGTCTCGTAGAGTGTTTGTAAGGATTGTCGTGTTTAGATTACTCAGTTGGTGTTAAGAATTTGATTAATGTCAGCCGTTAGTTGTTATTAATGAGCTTTCTGTCTCCACCACAGTTGTGTTCTCCTGGCGACAGATGTGGCAGCTCGGGGCCTGGATATTCCTAAAGTCCAGCATGTCATCCATTACCAGGTAGGGACATCAGGGAATTTGTAGGCATCTCCCAACATTGAGTGGGGAATTTTTAAAGCAAGTGTTGAGGGAGGGAGGAAGGGGAGGGAGGAGGAGTTGTTGGTCCCAAGGCCTCATGCAACAGAGAACACCACGAGCATCTGGTGACCAACTGGCTGCTGCCACTTTTGGAACACGTGGTGAGTTATTCTCCAGAACCTCTTGACACTGTCTGATGTCAAATATCAGATAGCCCCTTTCTTTTTGACTTGGGCAGACTACTTAATGTTGGCAGGTTAGAGTCTTAGTTTCTTCCATGAAATGAGCATAATAAGTTTAGCATGTAAAATGATTACCCTGCTTGTAGAGAAATAAAAGAGTGTGGTAATTAAGTCCTGCCTGGGCTTAAATCCCAGCTGTGTAACCTTGAGCAAGTTATTTAGTCTCTCTGTGCCTCAGTTTTTTCATTTGTTAAATGGCAGTTATTACAGTATCGACTTCTTAAGTTCTTATTAAGGTGAAATAAGTTATTATGTGTGAGGAGTTTCGAAAGCCAGGTGGCACTTCCTGAATGTTAGCTGCTGTTGATACCGACATTAATATCAGCGCGTGTACCTAGTAAAGATTAGCATAGGGTGGCGGTTAGGCATATGGGCTCCAGAACCACACTTCTATCATTTGAATGCTTCTTGGCTGCTGCTTAGTGGGTTAGCTCTCAGCATGTTACTTAGTATCTCTGGTTTCAATGTATGTCATCATTTGTAAATTGGGAGTAATACTACCTACGCCATAGGGTTATCACAGAATTAAATGAGCTAATGCTGACGGATTGCCTAGCGAGTATAAGTACTCAATAAATGGGAGCTGTTCTGGCACGATTATCTCCCCTTTAAATCCTTCATGCTTTTAACCGTCTTTGAGGGCGCCAATTCAGTTTAGCAAATCTTTATTCTTCCTCTTTGGGGGAAAGAGTCTGGGTCAGTCTCCAGGAAATATCCAGATGAACAAAATACCGTTCTAGCCCCTAAGAAGTATCACATCCACCAGAGGACATGAGATGACCATACCCGTAATTTAAGGCAGAAGGTATTAGAAAGTTGCAAAACAAAATCGGAGAGAGAGATAACTGCTAGTTTGGGAGGTTAGGAGGTTGGAAAGTGCTTTCTAAAAGATGCTTGGCATTTAAGGATGGAGAGGATTTGGGCATGTAGAGGTAGAGAAGGAAGGAGGAGAAGGAGGAAACGTGGAAGTGGGCAGTTGACAGGGAGTGAGAAGAAGGGGTTGTATTTAGAAGAGGAGAGTGGAGAAGGGCATCATTTCCAGCACCATATGAGCCACTGACAGTCGTGGTTGGAGCACCGCATTGGAAGAGATGCTGAGCGTTACCGGGGCTCAGTGGAGTAGACTGTTCGTGATTAGTGGTGTGTGCCATGGGTGTGTGAAGGGAGGGATTGTCAGCTCCCATGCCACATACATCCAGTTTTTATTGGAGTAGAGGCAGCATAGCCCAGGCGTTAGCATGGTCTTCGGAGCTGGACTGCTTCATTTCGAATCCGGGCTCCACCATTTAGTTGGTTAACTTAGGGGAAATTGCTTAACATCTGTGTGTTTCGGTTTCCCGGTCTATAATATGGATAATCGTGAAAGCATCTATTTCATGTTATTGTTGTTGAGGGATAAATGGGGTAGTAATACATGCAGAGTGCTCAGAATTGCCTGGCACATTGTAATTATTTAATAAATGTTGGTTATGATTACCATCATCAATCATCCATGCAGAGTTAATGAAGAACCATTAGAGTTTCTTTGGGTAGAGGGGTTATGATGGTCAGAGCTTTGACTCAGGAAGATGACACTGGCGGCTCTGGGTTGGGTCAGGGGGGCGGTGGCAGGACTGGAGACCAAATAAGAAGTGACTGCCATTGCCAGTTGAATGGTCATGAGGACCTGAACCAGGGCAGGGGGCATGGGAGGGCAGAGCCTGCACAGTGAATGGGCTAAACCTGGGGACAGTTTGGATGTGGGACTTAGGGAGAAGGGCTGGATCTGTCCACAGCGCTGGAGAGGTTTCTAGCTGCCTGGCTGAGAGGGAAGAGGGTCCAGCCTTGGGTTGTTGGCCTTGAGGGGAAGAGCAGTGCTTGGTGATAGCCACGATGACCTCCCAGTTCCTCCTTTGGCAGGTCCCTCGTACCTCGGAGATTTATGTCCACCGAAGCGGTCGAACTGCTCGTGCCACCAGTGAAGGCCTCAGCCTGATGCTGGTTGGGCCTGAGGATGTGATCAACTTTAAGAAGATCTACAAAACCCTTAAGAAAGATGAGGACATCCCGCTGTTCCCTGTGCAGACAAAGTACATGGATGCAGTCAAGGTAAAAAGAAAAGTTAGAAGCCCAGTGCTAAGGAGGGGAGGGACTGCGCTACTCCCTCACTTTGCTATGAGATTCTTGCAGTACCACCCTCGGAACCTAATTAGTAGTTCCACCAATAGCTAAGCAGGGAGATTTGTTTTAAAAAAAAAAAAAAGAAAGAAAGAAAGAAAAGAAAGAAATGGGTTGGGGGGCACTGCGTCTGGCAGAAGGGAGGATAGGCTGAGTGGCCAGAGTGCAAGGAGTTTTCTTAATGAACCCTTCCTTCGCTCCGCCCCTGGAACCTCCACCATCGCCCGCTCCCCCGCCCCGTGGACAAGGGCAGTGCGTGGCTGTCTGGACATGCCATTGGATGGAGGGTTGTAGGGAAGTGAGGTCAGTGTGTTGTGCTGAGGCAGAAGCTAAAGGTTTGTCACATCCCTGAAGCAGATGCCTGTAATTCCTACCTTCAGGGGTTTATTTTTAACTCAATAAACATTCACTGAGTGGGTGCTGCTTATTATTGGCTGCAGCGTGTCAGGCACCAAAGCAGGGTGGGTTCTCTTCCATAGAAATCCACTGGCTCGTGAGGCAGGTTGAGTCCAGGCTGAAGTTCAGGTACAAATGGAGCACTGTGGACTGGTGGGTATATGGTAACATTGGTAGGAGATTGAGTTTCCTCCAAGCCTCCTGCAGGCAGAGATGTGAAGGGGTAAAGAAGGGATGGAGTTCCAGGAATTGGGGGAGCAAAAAGCAAGGAATGGTTCAAGCTCTGCTGGCTCCTCTGGCTCAAAAGGACTGTTAGCTGTGGGGAATATGGTGGGAGGGGAGATGGAGCGGCGGAGAATGCAGAGAGGATTTGGAGCCACCCTGGCTTCCCGTGGCTCTTGTCCCCCACATCACAAGATCTTTCCCATTTTCCTGGTGTATCCTGTCGCTGCAGTCTGAACCCAGAACCCAGGAGAAGGAGAACTGAAGTGTTTTTGGCAGAGGACAGTGTGGAAGAGGGGGATGGCAGTTCTGAGACAGTTCTGTGTTGTCCCTGTTAGTGAGAGCGGGGCCCTAACTGAAGGCTCTCGGGGTGTCTCCAGGTCTCAGCTCAGCTGTGGAAGCCAGCTGCGGTGTCTGGGGAAACAGCTCCCTTTGACACGTGTAGGTCAGGAGTGTGACTGAGGTGGGCTGCCAAGAAGAGGGGCTATTTGGGAATAGGTTTGGAAAGCCGGCTATTGGGGTTTGTGTGTGCACGCTCAAAAGTAGCAGTTGCCCTCTGTGCTTTAATCAGGAACCAAAGCAAATGCATTTTGATGGGAGCTGAGGTGCATCTCACTGAACACTGAACTCAAGAGCTTTTTTAAAAACACAACTTAAATGAGACTTTTCTTCCCAGAGCCCTGAATCCACTGTCAGATGAATACTTTCTGTTCCCTTCCCCTAGGAGCGAATCCGTTTAGCTCGACAGATTGAAAAAGCTGAGTATCACAACTTTCAGGCTTGTCTGCACAACTCTTGGATTGAGCAGGCAGCGGCTGCCCTTGAGATTGAGCTGGAAGAAGAAATGTATAAGGGTAAGGGACAAGATGGACTTGAGGGAGGGTTCATTCAGCTTTTATCTTTCGTTTTTCCCTTCAACTTCTGTCTGTTGGAACCTCCCCACCACCAGGGGTCCTATCAGAACCGGCAAGATGCCTTTTCCTTCTTCGTGACAGGCCCTAATCTCAGATGAGCCCAAAGGCCTCAGCCTCTGCCTCCTTCGGTCATCGTTAGTCTGGAGCCTGTAGCTCCATCCCCGTGTGGAGAGGCAGTGGGGCACAGTGATGCCCGGGCGGGCTCTGTGGCCAGACTGCACGTGTTTGCCTGCTGCCTCATCCCTTACTAGCTGTGTGGCCAGGTCAGGGTACGTAACCTCTGTGTTGTGCCTAGGCTGTCCTCATTTATAAAACGCAGGTCATACAGTACCTACCTGCCTCAGAGGGTTGCAAAGATGGCTTGAGTTAATGAGTATAAAATGCTTATAACAGTGCCTGGCAAATAGAAAGTATTGGGTACATTTTAAGTTATTAATTATTGTCACCTGTCTTCCAAGCTGACAAAGCACTTCTGTCATCATCTCATTTGATCTTCTCCAGTCTCATGATGTAAACAGAGCAGGAATTGTTATACATTTGGGAACTAGAGGCTCACAGAAGCGATTTGTGCAGGGAAGCAGCTCCAGCACCAGGTGTTGACTGAGGCCCTGCTCGGAAACCATGCTAGAGACTAAGGATTCGGGGATGAATCTGTGTGGTCCTTGCTCTGGGAAAGCTCCTGACTCTAAGAAGTGGTAGAACCACATCTAGAACTAACACCAGAATTAGGTCCAGTGCTCTTTCCACCCCCCAGGTGGGCAGCTCAGCTGAGGTGTTGGCCTCTCGGTGCCAAAGCCAGCAAATTCAGAGGCAGGCTTCACTGCTGTCTGCTCACCATGGAAGCCAGGAGCCCGGTCACTCGGCTCGATGACAGTCAGTGGTCCTCCTGGTAGCTCAGGCTTGGGGCTAGGGCTGTGATGTGAGGCCCTGGCTTCCCTTCCTGAGGCCAGGCTGGCATGGAGCCCTCTGGCCATGTCCACCTCTGCAGGTGCAGTTACAGCGCTGGCAGGGAGATGCAGGGGAGCTGGGCTACGTAGGTGGCTTTCACTGTCTCCTGAGGGGTCTGTAGCCATCCAGTCACCAAATTCCAGGCGACCAGCGGGTGGGTCATAGGAAGAAAAGTGATCTTCAGGTCAGGAGACTGGGGTACTAATCTCAATTTGGCAGCTAGGTCACAGAAGGCTCCGTGACCTTTGGCAAGTGACCTGGATTTCCTCAACTGTAAAATAAAGATAATTCCTGTCTTAGAGGGGTTTTTGGAGGAGTAAAGGACAGAGTGGCCCTGAGCAGTTCTCCTAAACTGTGTTGGAAGTTAGCCAACACTCGTTTCTGCAGAGAGCTTTCCTCCCCAAGAGTCCCAAAACATTTCTCATCGCAAGTATTATCCATCAAGGGACACAGAATGCTCCTACAAGTCATAGTAAACATGATCTATTTTGATTTGTGTTTCAAGGAGGAAAAGCTGACCAGCAAGAAGAGCGTCGGCGACAAAAGCAGATGAAAGTCCTGAAGAAGGAGCTGCGCCATTTACTGTCCCAACCATTGTTTAAAGATGACCTGAAAACCAAGTATCCCACTCAGTCTGGCAAGCTGCCCGAGCTCGTGTCCGCCCCAAGAAATGGTGAGTCCGCGCTCAGCTGCCTCTTCAAACAGAAGAAGAAGAAGAAGCAGCAGCCGCTGGAAGAGCAGCAGCAGGGACAGCCGGAGCCAAGCACGAGTGCAGACTAACCGCCCCCAGGCCAGGGTCCGCTGGCGACCGCGCGTCGCGTCTGCGGTCTCTGGTCGTGCGGAAAACCTCCGCGCCTTCGACTCCGCTCCGCTGTCAGCCCCGGTTACGAAAATCTCCCTTCTTCCACACCACCTCCCATAGCAGGAGAGACCTCATGCAGATCTGTGTTGTTTCACAGTAAGAATTCTACGTAGCAGCTTATATGTTTCTGCATTCCAGGGTTTACAGGCTTCTTGTATGGTTAACTTGATTTCCTCAATTAAAAACAATGGTCAGAAGCAGTGCATTTTCTTGAGTTTTTAGCCAGGACACGGGAGACACTGTCATAGTCCTCTGGCTGCAGGATGCACGCGGGGTGCATCTCACTCCGCCGCACGCACGGTGTGGATAGAGCGAGAGGCTGGTGAGCTTCACAGATCACTGTAAAGTCACTTCTGCCTGGGTCCCCCAGGTGTGTTCCTGTTTTTCTCCACAGCAGAATCCTAACAGCTCCTTAGCTCTACCTCACAGCTGCTGTCTTGTCTTAGCCTTGCTGGGAGGTGGGCAGGGAGGAGATTGCCGTCTCCGGCTTCCAAGAGAACACGGCTCCTGTGACATCACAGAGCCACGTGCGGGGCAAGCCAGGAGCAGTCCGCTGAGTCTAGCTGTGGGGCACCTGGGATCTGGCCCTGGCCCGTCCCTCCAGCCTCGTCTCTCTGCTCCTCCTTCCTCTGTGTGACGGAGCTCGTTGCTGCCCACGGTCTCATGCCCCCATCCTTTTGCCCTGAGCCTCTGTCCACGCTTTTCCTTGGCCTGTTTGCCTTTTCCTGCCCCCGAGACCCAGGAGGTGATGTGTTCCTCTCGTGAGCTCCCACAGCGCCCAGGCTCAGCCTCTTCACAGCACTTGCCACGCTGGTCTCCGGCACCCTGCTGAGCTCCCTGCGAGCAGAAGCTGCTTATTACTCCTGGCAGTCCTTGCGCTTACATCAGGGCCTGGTGGAAATATGTGCTGAGGGAACCCGAGACCTCCCGGTGCCACCACAGCTTCCTCTGGCTCAGCCTGGGTGAGTAGCCACAGTCACAGGAGAACCACTGCTTTCTGCACAGCTAAGTCTGGGCTTCTAAACAGACGTTCCCTTGGCCTCATGGTTGGCGGCTGTGTTCCCTCGGTCCCTGTGGGCAACTGCAACAGGGTTGTTGGCCTGAAGTCAGATTCGGGTATCACTGAGTGTTGGTTAGGTACTTCTATCTACTTCGATTGTCACGTGGTTTTCCGTCAAGGCCCTGGGACGTAAGTCTTAGTACCCTTTCTTGCAGTTGAGAAGGCTCACTGTGAGTGGCCAAGACTTGCTCAGGGTCGCACGGCAGTCAAGTGGCAGAGCTGGGATAAGAACCCTGGGTGTTTCCTTGTAGGCTCAAGGCAAGTTCAGAAAACTGCTTCGGTTTTAAAAGTCAGCAGTGTTGCCAGAGACCGTCTCCACAGTGTCACCAGTGACCGGGAGAGGAGAATGCAGAAGAAAACAGCCCTAGTCTGTGAAGCTCCTCAGTGATAGCTATCAGGGGATGGCAGGAGGACTCTCCAGTTTCCAGATGATACAGCGGAAGTATAAGCAGGGTCAAGGCCCCTCAGCGGCACCTGAGCCATGAGAGGCCTGAGGACACTTGTCACAGGCCAAACAGATCCACTGATGTCCAGTGACATCCTGTCCTTGCCCTCTAACAGCAGATTCTTTTTTGTGGGGTAACATGTTAAAGAGCTAGGTTTTAAAAGACAGGGCCAGCCTCCCTGACAGTTTTGCCCTCTGACTTGATGAGGTGAAGCTTTGGTAAGGCCTGTGGTTCCTTGGGCGCCTCCAGCCCAGCCCAAGGACAGAATTTCCTGGGTGTCTGGACCTTTCACTAAACAAGGACACTCCTTCCCCTGCTAATCCACTCACACGTACAAGCTCCGTGGGATAGTAGTGTCGATTTTTGGTGCATGCCAGGTACCAACTATTAAGAAGCCAGGAAAAAAAGTTGTTACAGAAACCATTTTAATGCTAGGAAAATGTTTTTACCAATTGCCCAAGGAAGCTGTGGGCCTGGCCTACATCCCACGGGACCAGGGGCCCCTGGGGAACCATTTACTGAGCCACAGCCCCTGTCCCTGTTTCCGCTCAGCACGGGAATGTGTTTGGTCCTCAGACTTCTTCCCTGTTTGGGAAACCACAGTGCCACTGCCAAGGTGGCGTGTTTTCCCATCTTGCAGTGTTCTGCTGCAGCCCACTGGGAAGGGTCCGTGGGGGGAAGCATCCCATTTGTAGGACACTCACTATGCGTCAGGTCTTGGCGATTGTTTTCACATGTAATCTTGTTCCACTTGGACCGATAATTCTGTGATGTGTTGGTATTGTCTCCATTTCACTAATGTGGGAATTGCAACTTGGAGGTGAAGGGTTATAGTGAAGGTGAGGTTATAGTCATATAACTAGTCAGTAGCAAAGTTGAAGATTTGAACCCAGGCAGTCTGGCTCCAGAGCCACTTTGTGCTTAAAGTAGGAACCGAAAGCAAGGACAGTTTTTTTGTTGCTAAATATTCACACTGGTTTATAAAGTTCCCTTTGGAAGGAAGGTAACACATGTGCAGTTGTAAAGACAAAACTCTGAAAGCAACCTTCCTTCCAGCTCTTGGTCTACCGAGAGGAGGCTTTGTGGGGCGGGTGAAGAATTACCCAGGAAGTGTGATTGCTGGCATGACTGGCGGCTGAACAGAAGCAGGGCGGTGTCCACAGACGACTGGGTTTTACGTTTGTTACTTAAAGCTTCTCTGAACCCTGCCACCCCTTTCCTCCATAGTGCTCTCCCTTCAGAGGCGAGATCTGAGGGCGGATGTGAAGGCAAGAGAGCAGCGGCTTGGATTTGGCCAGTGGTTTTATGAAAAATGGGAGAGCAGAGAGGAAGGTCATGAAAACAGCCTGCCTCTCTTGAGCTTTCTGATTCTAAACTGATAGGATCTCTCCTGGGCAGAGGGTCCCACGTGCGCACTGGCAGCCTCTCAGGCCTGGAAACGCGGCCCAGACACACCTCAGAGGGCATCTCTCCAGCCTGTCTGCCAAAGAGGAAGCTTTGCTTTTGTGAATGCTACACAAGTTACAAATGCAGTGAAGCGGCAGCCCGTGCTGATTATGCTGTGCTTGAGAGCCCAGCTGGGGGCCCAGGACCCGTCTCACAACTGCTCAGAGCAGCCAAGACTCAGCTCAGTGTCCTTCAGTTTGGAAACAGGGCTCGTGACACTCACAAATCATGTAACATGTTACCCCACTTTTACAGTACACTTGTCACAGCACTCCTACCCAGAGCAAGGTGGGACCGCTGCACCGATTCAGAGATCAGGGTCAGCTTTACATTCCTGTGAAAAAGTGACAGTCACCTAGCTTGAGCCCTTGGGGTCCAAGTTCCAGCCAAGGGCAGTATGGGAACCTGGGTCCCTGCCTGGGATTAAAAGCACCCTGACGTCAGTTTTCACAAAGGCGGAAGACTGATACAAATCTGACATTTGTATGCAGGGATTGGGAGCAGTCTGCCACCCAGTCCTCCTGGTGCACAGTTTGGCTGTCGGCAGACACCACAGTCTGGCGCTGCAGCACCAATAGATTCTAATAAATCCCTGCAGAATGGAACCTGTGAGGCCTTCGATTAAGGAAGGCAATGCCACACCCCTACATTCTCCACTTCTTGCCAGAGAGGAAGAGAGCTTGCTGGCAGTGCCCCAGCCCAGCCAGGGCTCCTCGAGATCCTGAGGCAGCAAGGTGAGGAGGTTCTTAAGGGGCGTGTCCAGGTGGATCAACAAGGAGGCCGGCAAGAGCCCGGGCTCTCGGCTACCAGGCAGTTTTCCCCAGTGGTGATCTCCCCCACTGTCAGTCTCCTTGGCTTACCTCTGTTCTTTCCCACCTAACCTCCAGCCAGCACATAAGCCAAACAGAAGCGGGGAAAGGGGAAAGGAAGCCAAAGACGGCCTCAGAAAACCTTGTCTGTTGCGCTCAGCTGGAGTCTACGGCTGCATGTGCCGATCGAAGTCTCCACCTGGCTGAGTATATCCATCTTCTGCTTCCAGGATGTGTTGGGGACGATGAGACACCTTCTTGGTCCCAGACCTTAGTTTTCCTCAGTGTCTGTCCAGGCGGGGCTGGCGGCGGAACCCTGCAGGGCTGCCCCCCAGAAGGCGGGCGGTCCTGGCCCTGAGGGAGATGCAGGGGCCCAACTACTTGGGCTTCGTGCCGATGGTTACGGGCCTCTTTCTAGACTTTGGCATAAAAGTGTCTTTCTCCTCCAGTTGGGGGTAAGAAAACACTGTCGTGAATGCTTGGAAGTACGCTGAAGCCCTCGCATTCGAATTGGCCTCAATTCACCGTGTGCACCAAAGTCCAGACCAACAGCCGACTGGACCTGATGTTCTACAGAACTGGTTAAGTCACATAAGACAGCTGATCCTGAGCGTTTCTTCCCCTACAGAGAGGCACTGCCCCTGGTGAAAATAAACCAGAGGACCCCATCTTTATACAACAATGGAATGTCCACACTGGCAGGAACCTCCTCCAGATGAAGGATTGGGCCCAGAGAGAGAAGGTGTCCTATTCAAGTTCTCAGAGCTGGGGTAGAGCCAGGGCATATGGCTTCCTAGCCCAGAGTTAGAAAACATTTGATCCTCCATGAAAATAAATATTAAAAATATCGCCAAGTTACCACCAGTCCGTAGTGAGTGGGCCTTATCCCCAGTGACTTTGCCCAAAAGGCTGCTGCTGCACATTTTCTAACTATGGTCTAAATCGCTTAAAAAAATTGAAAAGCTGTAATGTTCCATTCAGAATGCAGTCCCATTAGGTGACAGGCTCCACTGCGTGGCCTCAAATTTAATCAATGATTATCGGCTGCATAAAGGATGTTGTAGTGGGATGTTTTATAGAGCAGGTAAACGGAAGGGATGGCAGCCTCGGGGAACACGTGGTGGTTCAGGGCCGTGTCCATTTCGTCCACATACTCCACCTGTAGGGCAATGTTCAGTGCCTGGGACAGGGCCGTGATCTGGATGTGGTCACACTCCATGGCCATGGGCTCCACTTCCTGCAAAGGCCACAATGAAAAAACAACCCAGTTGATGATGGAGGCCTGGCAGAGGACAAGTGAGAGGTCCAACCCTGGCTTTCATGGTCCTAGGTCAAAACCTCTGCACTGGAAAATAATCTCCACAACAACCTGTGAGGCAGATGTTGACATCTGCATTTTCCAGAGGAGGAAATGCAGGCTCACTGAGGAGGTAACAGATAGAAATGGCCACAATTGCAAGGCTTGAATCTAGATCTTTTTGATTCTGGACCCCCGAGTTGTGAGAAAAGGACACTTTTGAAGAATCTGGAAAGGGGGGCAGGAGTTTTTCAGCTTGGGCTTCCTAATGCACAGAGTCAAAGAATCTCAGCAGAAAGGGACTTTTTCATAAAGGGATTTCAAGCTTATGTGCTTACAGAGGGCTAGGCGAGCGAATGAGTGAGTCAGTGGAGAGACAAGCTGCCTACTGAGTCCCAATAACTAGGGCAGCTGCCATTTAGCTCCTGCTGATTACTGCCGGGCGAGAGTAAGGCCTGGGAAGGACTTCCCTGGTAGCGCAGTGCTTAAGAATCTGCCTGCCAATGCAAGGGACACGGGTTTGATCCCTGGTCCGGGAAGATCCCACATGCCGCGGAGCAACTAAGCCCGTGCGCCACAAGTACTGAGCCCACGTGCCACAACTACTGAAGCCCGTGCACCTAGAGCCCACGCTCTGCAGCAAGAGAAGCCACCACAATGAGAAGCCCATGCACGACAACAAAGAGTAGCCCCCACTCGCTGCAACTAGGGAAAGCCCACGCGCAGCAAAGAAGACCCAACGCAGCCAAAAATAAATAAATAAAAAATAAATTTATAAAAAAACCCAAAACTACAGGCCAGTATCACTGATGAACATAGATGCAAAAATCTTCAACAAAATACTAGCAAACAGAATCCAAGAGCACATTAAAAGGATCATACACCATGATCAAGTGGGGTTTATTCCAGGAATGCAAGGATTCTTCAATATATGCAAATCAATCAACGTGATTCACCATATCAACAAACTGAAGGAGAAAAATCATATGATCCTCTTAATAGATGCAGAGAAAGCTTTTGACAAAATTCAACACCCATTTATGATAAAAACCCTGCAGAAAGTAGGCATAGAGGGAACTTTCCTCAACATAATAAAGGCCATATATAACAAACCCACAGCCAACATTGTCCTCAGTGGTGAAAAACTGAAACCATTTCCACTAAGATCAGGAACAAGACAAGGTTGCCCACTCTCACCACTCTTATTCAACATAGTTTTGGAAGTTCTAGCCGCAGCAATCAGAGAAGAAAAAGAAATAAAAGGAATCCAAATCGGAAAAGAAGAAGTAAAGCTGTCACTGTTTGCAGATGACATGATACTATACATAGAGAATCCTAAAGGTGCTACCAGAAAACTACTAGAGCTGATCTATGAATTTGGTAAAGTAGCAGGATACAAAATTAATGCACAGAAATCTCTGGCATTCTTATACACTAATGATGAAAAATCTGAGAGTGAAATGAAGAAAACACTCCCATTTACCACTGTAACAAAAAGAATAAAATATCTAGGAATAAACCTACCTAAGGAGACAAAAGACCTATATGCAGAAAATTATAAGACACTGATGAAAGAAATTAAAGATGATACAAATAGATGGAGAGATACACCATGTTCTTGGATTGGAAGAATCAACATTGTGAAAATGACTCTACTACTCAAAGCAATCTACAGATTCAATGCAATCCCTATCAAACTACCACTGGCATTTGTTACAGAGCTAGAACAAAAAAATTCACAATTTGTACGGAAACACAAAGCAATCTACAGATTCAATGCAATCCCTATCAAACTACCACTGGCATTTGTTACAGAGCTAGAACAAAAAATTTCACAATTTGTACGGAAACACAAAAGACCCTGAATAGCCAAAGCCATCTTGAGAACGAAAAATGGAGCTGGAAGAATCAGGCTCCCTGACTTCAGACTGTACTACAAAGCTACAGTAATCAAGACAGTATGGTATTGGCACAAAAAGAGAAATATAGATCGATGGAACAGGATAGAAAGCCCAGAGATAAACCCACACACATATGGTCACCTTATCTTTGATAAAGGAGGCAAGAATATACAGTGGAGAAAAGACAGCCTCTTCAGTAAGTGGTGCTGGGAAAACGGGACAGGTACATGTAAAAGTATGAAATTAGAACACTCCCTAACACCATACACAAAAATAAACTCAAAATGGGTTAAAGACCTAAATGTAAGGCCAGACACTATCAAACTCGTAGAGGAAAACATAGGCAGAACACTCTATGACATAAATCACAGCAAGATCCTTTTTGACCCACCTCCTAGAGAAATGGAAATAAAAACAAAAATAAACAAATGGGACCTAATGAAACTTAAAAGCTTTTGCACAGCGAAGGATACCATAAACAAGACCAAAAGACAACCCTCAGAACGGGAGAAAATAGTTGCAAATGAAGCAACTGACAAAGGATTAATCTCCAAAATTTATAAGCAACTCATGCAGCTCAATAACAAAAAAACAAACAACCCAATCCAAAAATGGGCAGAAGACCTAAATAGACATTTCTCCAAAGAAGATATACAGATTGCCAACAAACACATGAAAGAATGCTCAACATCATTAATCATTAGAGAAATGCAAATCAAAACTACTATGAGATATCATCTCACACCGGTCAGAATGGCCATCATCAAAAACTCTAGAAACAATAAATGCTGGAGAGGGTGTGGAGAAAAGGGAACCCTCCTACACCATTGGTGGGAAGGTAAATAGGTACAGCCACTATGGAGAACAGTATGGAGGTTCCTTTAAAAACTACAAATAGAACTACCATACAACCCAGCAATCCCTCTACTGGGCATATACCCTGAGAAAACCATAATTCAAAAAGAGTCATGTACCAAAATGTTCACTGCAGCTCTATTTACAATAGCCAGGACATGGAAGCAGCTCTTTTTACAATAGCCAGGACATGGAAGCAACCTAAGTGTCCATCAACAGATGAAGGATAAAGCAGATGTGGCACATATATACAATGGAATATTACTCAGCCATAAAAAGAAATGAAACTTGAGTTATTTGTAGTGAGGTGGATGGACCTGGAGTCTGTCATACAGAGTGAAGTAAGTCAGAAGGAGAAAAACAAGTACCGTATGCTAACACATATATATGGAATCTAAAAAAGAAAAAAATGTCATGAAGAGACTAGCGGTAGGACGGGAATAAAACACAGACCTACTAGAGCATGGACTTGAGGATATGGGGAGGGGGACGGATAAGCTGTGACGAAGTGAGAGAGTGGCAGGGACATATATACACTACCAAACGTAAAGTAGATAGCTAGTGGGAAGCAGCCGCATGGCACAGGGAGATCAGCTCGGTGCTTTGTGACCACCTAGAGGGGTGGGACAGGGAGGGTGGGAGGGAGGGAGACGCAAGAGGGAAGAGATATGGGAACATATGTATATGTATAACTGATTCACTTTGTTGTAAAGCAGAAAGTAACACACCATTGTAAAGCAATTATACGCCAATAAAGATGTTAAAAAAAAAGAAAAGAGAAAGAAATAAGGCCTGGGTAGCTGGATCTTCTGATTTTTCCAGAGAAATCCAGACATTCATACGAAAATTGCCCAATGTTTAAATGTTGGCAGCTCTTTCAGGTAAATATCATACATCATAAACAAAACAGGTCTTGGGCAAATGTGACTCTGGGGTTGCTACTCCGTAATTTTGTGAACAGTCTAGTCCAAAGCCCTTATTTCTCAGATGAGAAATCTGAGGCCCAGAGAGGGAAAGTGACTTGCCCAAAGCCACACAGTTTGGGCAGAGGAGGATGTGTTCCAGCTTGCCAACCTAGTGCTCTTTGAATTGCAGTGTAGACATGACACCCAGGTCCCCTGGTTAGGGAAGGCTGGTGCTAAAGTCTCCTAAGGAGACAGGGATGAGAGCGGAGCCCAGGGCCGGAGGCCAAGTCCCCAAAGCCTGGGCCCCGAGGACCTACATGAGTGCAGAAGTCTTTGATGTCCATCTCCTCATCGATGAAATGTCGGAAGAAGTCTCCGCGGTTCCTGATGAAGGCTGAAGTGAGCAGGCGCAGGAACTGCACGATTCGGTCCGAGGAGCTCTGGTCGTTGAACACCTTCAGCAGGCTGGACACGGAGCTGTCCTTCTCCACGAGCTCTACCACGCTGTAAAACTGCAGCCCTTGGGCCCTCAGCCGGGGGACGGGCAAGCCCCGCCCCTCCCTCCACGGGCCCCCCTCCACGGGCCCCCCTCCACGGGCATTTCTATCTTCAAATCCTCAAGGTGAGGTGCCAAAATCCATCAGAGATCCCGCCAAAGCTCAGTAACAGGGTTGGAGCTATTCTGTAGCGAGTCCCTTAGCCCGGAGTCACGTCTAAGGAGCAGCGGTTAGTCTCCCTCCGCACTGCCATGGTTGCAGTTCTTATTGACAGATTAAGAACTGACAGTCCTCCAAGCCCACTGCCTTCACTAGCGGGGTCCGGGGAATGGGGTGGAGAGGGCAGGGGCTGAAAGAGGCTGGGGGAAGTTTCCAGCCTGAGAGCTAGTGCCCCAAAGGAGGTACCTCCTTCCAGAGAGACGGCAGGGCCCTGGGCTCCCTGTTCCCTCGATGTCCCCACAAACAGGAAGCAACCCTCAGCCCTTCCCCAGCTGGGAGGAGCCAGAGGGGCGCAAGCACAGAGCCCTGGGCGGTGAGGGGACTCCGGCCAGTGCCCGCCCCTGTCCGCTCTGCCAGCGAGGGCGGACCTGGCCCCTCAGCCGTCGTGCCCAGGTTAACTCACAGCATTAAAGAAGTTTTGGAACTTGTGCTCCTCGAAGCCAGCAGCCAGAAGGTCGTTTGGGGTCTGCAGGACACGCTCTTTGAACCTGGAGGGGAAAGACTGGTACTTAAAAGGGAACGCAGGGGGTGCTGCTGTGACGTCAGCTGTCGGCCCCCTCACCTGCCACCCCCATACACCCCTGAGAGGGTGCGTGTCACTTTCCTACTAGGACTTTTTTCCTAGCAGGACTTTTCTACTTTTCCAAGCACTTCCACGTGGACCACACACTGATTTGTTCCATCCTCCCCTGTACAGTCACGGGAGGTGGGTAGTACACCCATTTCACAGATGAGGAAATTGAGGTAATCACTACCCACTCCCAGATATATTGATTCTACCTTTCGAAGGTCTGTTGACTCTGTCCCTCCTTCCTGTCCCCATGGTTCCTGGTGTGTCAACACCATCTCTGGCCTGGGCCACACCCAGCCTTCCCTCACTCCTGGTCCCCTCTCCACAGGGACCTTAGAGTGACCTGCCACAGCCTTCTCCCTCAGGACACAGCTCCCCGGCACAGGTGTCCTGGAAGGGCCCCTGCCGAGCTCAGCAGCCTCATCTCTAGTCAAGTCTCACAGCTTCCCTCACACCCCACAGCCACTACCCATTTGTGTTTTCACCCCTTAGCATCCACTGTCCCCTTAGCCAGGGATGCTCTTCTCAGAGGTGGGCTAGCACTGGTTTGTACCTGCTCACAAGAGCTAGTTGTTAAATTTACGCATTTTGCCATCCAGGTGTTAAACAGCCCTTATTCAAGAATCAAGTTATGTAAACTTAAATAACTTTAAAACACAAATTATAATCTATGATCTTGAGGGAATCTTTGTCTATTGTGCGTGGATGGTGGAAATACGATTTGGACTATAGCATGTGTTACATATCTCTTCCCAACTCCCTGTTCACTGACTCCATGATGGCGGCTTGAAAAAAAAAAAATCATGGGCTTCCCTGGTGGCGCAGTGGTTGAGAGTCCGCCTGCCGATGCAGGGGACACGGGTTCGTGCCCCGGTCCGGGAAGATCCCACGTGCCGCAGAGCGGCTGGGCCCGTGAGCCATGGCCGCTGAGCCTGCGCGTCCGGAGCCTGTGCTCCGTAACGGGAGAGGCCACAGCGGTAGGAGGCCCGCGTACCGCAAAAAAAAAAAAAAAAAAAAAAATCATGACAAGAGTATTTATACTACAGAAATCAACTCACACCACAGATCAGGCCTCCCGGCCAAACAGCCACTAAACCTCTGCCAGCGCTGACCGTCCCTCAAGACCTGGTCCAGGGACCCCTGCTTTTGCTAGTGCTCTCACTGGCACAGCCCCATCTGGGACCTGTCCTGGTCCCCTTGGGGATGGCGAGGAGCCGCCCCAGGACACAGAGTTCAGCAGCAGAGACGAGATACAGCCCAAGTGATTGGTCCACAGAAGGAGGGTCGCATCCCCCACAAGAAGGACCAAGTGGAGAGGCTCTGGGGGACCAGCCGGCACGGGCGTAGCCGCCGCCTGTGCCCTGGGAGGGGAGACCAGACTCCAAGGAGGACACGGGAGGGGTTTTCACGAGGCACTAAAGGCACAGTGAGAAAGGCCTGGGAGGCTCAGGCGCCTTGTGGGACACGGGAGGTGAGGAGAGGGTGGTGTGTGTGAAGCGGAGCCGTCTAACCTGGAAGGTGACGCGCTTCTGCCCAAAGGCAAAGCACCAAAGGCCGGGCCGGCCGGCGTATCTGCGCCCGCTTTGGCCAGGGCAGGTGTGGGAAGGAGGGCTGTGCTGGGGGCCGCAGCCCTGCTGCTAAGTCGCTCTCCGGCTTTGGGCCACCTCGTTCAGGCCGACATTCATAGGGTGATGGTGACAGGCCTCCACAAGGGGTGCGAGGAGGGCCCCTCTGGCCACTGTTCTGCGAGGCTGTGAATGTGCACAGCTGTGTTCCCAGCTTTCCTGCCTTCACACCCTCCCCCCCCCCCCACCCCGGCCACGCGCTCCTGAGCCCCCGCCGCGCGCTCACACGCGTTCCTCACCAGCGACTGCTGGCCCCGCCGTGCCAGCCCTGGGGACACAGAGACGGCGACACACAGACCCAGTCAAGCGAGGGACGAACACCCAGGGCAGGACTCCCGCCCCGACGAGGTGAGGGAGGAGAAGGACGGCGTCAGGACTTGGAGCACAGGCCCTCTCGGCCACACACCAGCTTCAGTGGGACCTTGGGCAAGTCACTTACCCTTTCCAAAGCTCGGTTTACTCATCTGTAAAGTGGGGTAACACCCGCCTGGTACTTCCCACTGGACCCCGCTTGGATGGCTCACGGGGATTTCGGACTTAGCAACATGGAGCTCCTGCTTTTTTAACTCTCAGGCCAAACCCCAGGCGCCCATCCTCGACTCCTCTCTCTGCTCACACACCCCGCTCCAGCCATGAGGGAATCCTGTTGGAGCCACCCCTGCAGGGCTCTGCGATCGACCTCCACCTGCTCAGGCCACCGTCACCACCCCTCCTCCGGGCTCTCCCGGATCACGTCCCCTGCTGCTCCCTGGCCGCACACCGCTGCGTTTATCCCGCACGCAGCAGCCCGCAGATCAGGCTCCTTGCTCTCCTGAACCCTCTGTGGCTCCATCTCATTCAGGCCGACATTCAAGGTCCTTAAAAAGGCCCGTGAGGCCCTACCCCACCTGCGCCCCCTACCTCTCCAACCCCTACTTAAAACTGCAGCCTCTGCCCTTGGACAACCTGGCCTCCTTTCCTGCCTGATTTTTCTTCCCACAACGCTTATCACCGTCTGACACGTCAAGTACGCTTCGTATCCACTGTCCCTCTTTTCCAGTTAGGATGCCAGCTCCACAGGCAGGGTCTTTTGTCTCTCTTGTTTGCTGCTGCATCCCCAGGGCCCACAACACGGTCTGCGTGGGGCACCCAGTTGGGTGACGGCTGCAGGAGCAAGGGGGCCCCGGAAGGAAGGCAGGGTAGAAACGTGCCTCAGCGAAGGAGTTCTGGTGCCGGGGTCCACGGCTCGACCACAGGGGCTCTGTGACCCGTGACCACTCTGCACTCTTCCCCGGCGTATGTGGGGGGAGGGTGTCTGACGAGGAAGCCCGGGGTCTTCATCAAATCCTGTAAGGGCTGTGAGACCTCCCAGGTTAGGAAGCAGCTCTCAGCTCCTTGCTCCTCAGTGGGGTCCGAGGCCCAGCGGCAGGGGCGGCTTCTCTGGGGGAGCTTGGGAGAAATGCAGAATCCCCTGCCCTATGGAATCTGCATCTGAAGGAGATCCCAGGGGTTTGCACAAATGATGAAGTTTGAGAAGCCTCGAGCTAAGCCAAAACCCGAGGGTCTAAGGGAGGATCGCTACGCGCAGCAGCTGCGGGACAGGGGGACCTTGGACAGCGTCAACTCTAGATCCAGGTGGACGCCTGGGTTACTCACACACTCAAATCCAAGGTCAGCTGAGATCATCCAGAACAACAGGGCAACGCTTCTCTGCGTTCTCCTTGCAGTGAGTCTTCGAGAACGCACGCAACGCGACTTGCCTAAGCATACTGAGACCACAAGGTTGACAGTGCCCACTAGGTCACTGTCCCTCCCCAGCCGGCCCCTTGGCGGCCCACCCAGCATCCCCTGTGCCCCACTCACTTGAGTATCTCCCTGCTCTTCCCCAGCAGAGATTCCAGGTAGGAGTAGCCCAAGGCCCGGTAGAAGCAGTTCCCATCCCCCTTGGTCTTGCGGATCGCAGTGAACCTTTTGCTGAGTTCCTGCGGGGGACAGAGGAAATGTGGGTGTCTGCACCAACAGCACCCCCGTCGTGTCCTGTCAGGGCCGGGGCCCCTGCCTCCCCCATGTAACACCTGCTCCCTCCTCTCAGACTGGCTGCCCTTCACGGTGTCCCAACTCTTATCCCACAAAAATAAAATTACTCGGAGTGTGTCCTGTGTCAGACACCGAGCATGAACGGGGGGGGGGGGGGGGGGGGGCGGGGTGTCCCGTGGCCCTGCCCTCAGGAGCCTACAGTCTGAGGTGAGATGGACAGTCAGATGATCATGACAGGAGAACGGGGGAAGTACCGGGGTGCCACGGAGCAGTGGCATCTACATCAGACTTCGGCAGTCCAGGAAGACTTCCTGGAGGAATGGCACTGAGAGGAGCAGCGGCGGTGTGCACGGTGGGGCGGTGAGCTTGGGCGTGCCTGTGAGGCGGGCCAGGAGGCTGCAGGGTCGGTAGGAAGGGCCTCCCCAGCCTTCACCGAGCAGTCTGACCTGACCAGTCCTTCAAAGGGTTTCTTGGGAGGTGTGGCCTGCCCATGCCACCCCTCCGGCTCTGCTCCTGGCTGGCAGCTTCCCTCTGAAACGGCCCGGAGTCCCCACGGCTGCCTCCTGGGCCTGCCTACAATCAGGGTTCTGACAGCAGAGCCTGGTTTTCAAGGGGTCCCACCAGAGTGGAGCTGACAGGGCCCACCAGAGGCAGGCCGTAGGGAAGGATGCGCTCCTCGAAAACTCCATGTCAGCTCCCGAGGGGGTTCCAGGGGACACGAGAGTCAGTGTGCTGCCCAGCCTTTGCTCCTGCCCCGGCGGAAGCCAAGAGGTGGAGACTCCTCCTTGTTCCGTGACTGTCCCTGCATCCTTCCAGCAACCCTAACCGCCCCTTTTTCATAGCCCGGCTGGAGTGGGCTTTCCCTCCTGAGAGATGCCCTTGCAGGGCGGTTACAGAGACGACTTTTATGAGGTCAGGCTGCCTGGTCTAAATGCCAGCGCCTCCGCGCGCTAGCAGCAGGGCCGTGCACTTGCCATATAATTTCTGGGCCTCGTTTCCCTCGGCTGTAAAACGTGGGTAATAAAAGTTCTGACCTTGCAATGTTGTACTGAGGTCTCGGGGAGAAAGGAAACACTTAGGACAGTGCCTAGCTTTTTAAAAACAACAGTGCTATTTTTTTTCTTGCAGCGAAAGGATTTCTCATTAAGGCAAATGCCCAACATCACGATATTCTGGGAGCCCTTTAATTTGCCCAGGAACCTGGTCCAAATGCGAAGCCTTTTTTACCTTCAAAGCGGCACCTCTTTCCCTGCTCCCGACTGCAGCCCATTTCATCTAGGCTCCCCTTCTTCCGACCCTCCGCCTTACCTGGATTTTCCTCTGGTAAATCCTGTTTTCAGGGTGATCCCGAAGAATGGATAGAGTGTCACATTTTTCTGATATTAGGTTGAAAGATGCTTCACTCTGAAAGACAGAAAAAGGAGTGAAGCTGTGACAATTTCAAAAGCAGCTGCTGGGCTTTCACCAACAGAAAGCCTCTGAACTGCTGGCTGCAGGACACGGTGAGTGTTACCTCCCCCAGACGGAAGCACCTGTGGGTGTGTGACTAGTATCCCAGACGCCATGGTCCTCGGCGGGCAGGGAGCCAGGGTCAGGCCCACCATGTAGGGGTATCAACTTGTAACTTCCAAACTGATTCGTTTTATAGAACATAATACCTCAGTGAACAAAAATAAATTCAAAATGGTTTAAAGATTTAAATGTAAGTCCTGAGACCATTAAACTTCTCTAGAAGAAAACATAGGCAGTAGGCCGTCTGACATTGGTCTTAGTAACATTTTTTTTTGGATATGTCTTCTCAGGCAAGGAAAACAAAAGCAGAAACAAACAAATGAGACTACATCAAACTAAAAAGCTTTTGCACAGCAAGGGAAACGTTCAACAAAAGGAAAAGGCCATCTACGGAATGGGAGAAGATATTTGCAAATAATATATCTGAATAAGGGGTTAATATCCAAAATATATAAAGAAGATATACAACTCAACATCAAAAACACAAACAACCCAATTAAAAAACGGGCAGAGGATCTGAATAGACATTTTCCCAAAGAAGACATACAGATGACCAACAGACCCATGAAAAGATTTTCAGCATCACTAATCATCAGGGAAATGCTAATCAAAACCACAATGAGAGGGCTTCCATGGTGGCGCAGTGGTTGAGAGTCCGCTTGCCGATGCAGGAGACACGGGTTCGTGCCCCGGTCCGGGAGGATCCCACGTGCCGCGGGGCGGCTGGGCCCGTGAGCCATGGCCGCTGAGCCTGCGCGTCCGGAGCCTGTGCTCCGCAACGGGAGAGGCCACAACAGTGAGAGGCCCGTGTACCGAAAAAAAAAAAAAAAACCACAATGAGATATCACCTCACACCTGTCAGAATGGCTGTTACCAAAAAGACAACAAATAACAAGTATTGGTGAGGGAAAGTGAACACTTGTGCACCATTGGTGGGAATGTAAATTGTTGTAGCCATTATGGAAAACAGGATGGAGATTCCTCAGAAAAATTAAAACTAGAACTACCATATGACCCAGCAATTCCACTTCTGGGTATTTATCCAAAGAAAACAAAAGCACTAATTAGAAAAGATATATGCACCCCTATGTTCACTGCAGCATTATTTACAGTAGCCAAGATCTGGAAGCAACCCAAGTGTCCATCAACAGATGAACGGATAAAGAAGATGTGGTCTATATATGCAGTGGAAAATTATTCAGCCATAGAAAAAGAATGAAATACTGCCATTTGCAGCAACATGGATGGACCTAGAGATTATCATACTAAGTGAAGTGAAAACAGAGAAAGACAAATATTACATGATATCACTTATATGTGGAATCTATAAAAACAAATGAACAAATATAGCAAAACAGAAACAGGGTCATAGACGCACAACGTGCAATACGTATTTGTCCCCAAATGCACAGACATTCACGGGAAAATGACTGTTTACCTTCTACTGGCAAATCTTACCCCATTTATCTTTAGTATAAAAATATGTCCATCCACTACAATAAGATAAAAAACGTGTAGGACTTCTTGATAAGTTCCCTCACACTGATGTTCCTGGAAACTGCTGTTGTCTTTGCTCCAAAACTTGCTGATTTAGTACTCCTTGCCGTTTCTGTGAAAACTTCACCACTTCTGGACTTCTTAGTAATGACAGTCTTTTCTGATTTAACACTTGTTCTAAAAGAGTAGGTCGGTCTTGCAGGTCGATCCCCAAAAGATCCTGTTCTCTGTCTAACAGTAGAGAGTATGTTACCTGCACTTTCCTCAGGTTTGACGTTTCCCGTGCTGCCAGGCTGGGAGGCCCCACCGCAGTTCAGGGCCTGGTCGCTTTTCTCCTTCTTGTACTTATCCTTGTACATCTTGTCGCGGTGCTTCTTGCACATCCACGGCTTGCGCCGTCTGGCCGCCCGGCTCGGGGTCTGGCTGCAGCCCTCGCAGGTGCAGGTGTTGCTGGCGCTGCCCCGCCACTGCCCCGTCTCCGGGCTCCACCGCTGCCGCCCTCTCCCCCAGAGTAGGTCCCCTCGTGCTCCAGATCCTCCAAACTAGCCATGCTCTAGCCTCCCCCAGGGGGGGTCCGAAGCGTCCAGCAGGTCTGCCTCGTCTTCCCCCGCCTCCCCCTCGCCACCCCCGCCCCCCCGCCACTTCACACAGGTACCGAACGGGCAGCCCGGGCACTGCCCCCCAGGGCCGGAGCCTACCGCAGGACGCCCTGGGCTGCAGCCTCGTCCTGCCCTCCACAGGGGCGCATCACCAGCAGGATGAACTGCGAGGCCGCGGCCGGGCTGCGGGGGCTGCGGGGGCCCCGGGGCGGAGTGCGGCCCTCGGCGACAGCCTGCACCTCCGAGCTGCTGAGACCAGGTGGGGTCCACGACCCCAACCCTTCAGCACCTGCCGGGCCCAGCTGCACTTAGCAAACCGGAAAAGTCCCTGGCCATCATCTTTTTTTTTTTTTTTTTTTTTGCGGTATGCGGGCCTCTCACTGTGGTGGCCTCTCCCGTTGCGGAGCGCAGGCTCCGGACGCGCAGGCCCAGCGGCCATGGCTCACGGGCCCAGCCGCTCCGCGGCACGTGGGATCTTCCCGGA
Organism: Kogia breviceps; assembly: GCF_026419965.1. NCBI lineage: Eukaryota > Metazoa > Chordata > Mammalia > Artiodactyla > Physeteridae > Kogia > Kogia breviceps. The sequence goes on from NC_081312.1 coordinate 10,559,152, forward strand.
CCGGGGCACGAACCCGTGTCCCCTGCATCGGCAGGCGGACTCTCAACCACTGCGCCACCAGGGAAGCCCCCTGGCCATCATTTTTGACAGCTGTCACCGGGCGGCCTCTCAGCTTCCTCACTGACTAGACAGTGGCCTCAACCCAATACCGCAGCGCTTGAAAAGGAGCCTTCGGTGTTACAAAACCCTTCCCATCTGGAGAAATGTGTTGGATTTTGATGATGAGATTCTCCAGAGCTCACCACCGGAAGCAGAGAGCTGGCCCACAGAATCGTACAATGAGGCGTAAGTGACTTCTAAGCTTACCTGGTCTCCACCCTGGACAGACTCTAAACTTCTGTCTGACAATGAGCTTCTTTGGCTCTGATTCCTGTAGTCGGTATCCAGGCTGTGTGACTGGGAAGGGGCATTTCTGCAGGGCCTGGAAGCTCCCACCCCTCAAAGTCTCCAAAGCCACGCGGGCCTCCCTTGCCAGCGGGCAGCTGTCAAACCATCTGAGACCTTCCATTCACTTGATTCCCCAGGGCCCCTCACAGGGCCCGAACCAGAGCAGAGGATGAGATGTTTGTTACATGAATGAATAAAAGCCATCTCCCCGGTGAAGCCTCCCTGGTTGCCCCACCCCATCTGAATCAGGCTTGGGCCCTCCCTGGAACTCACACTTTGTCCCTTTTTCTCCCTTTTTGGTGGCCCCAAACATGCCCTCCCGAGATGTGGGGGGCCCGGGCATCTTCCCAGAGGAAAGCCAAACAGTGAGAAGATGAATGTTGTCCCTAAAAACAGGAGGAAAAGTACTTCTAAAAGAGGGAAGAGAGCGTGCAAATGCTTGTGGGTGGGCGAAGGGACTCTAGGTTTTGCTTCTGGAAGCTTCTATTCTGTACCCAACCTTTGTTGCAAAATTCAGTCAGTCTCAGGCTCCTTCCTCACGTCTGCTCTGACACCACAGTGGCACGCTGGCAGAGTAGGGGAGAACCGTCAGGAGGAATCCAATAACCATTCTGGGGCAGATGCTAGGGGCTGCTTTCCCCATCAGCCATTACCCATTGCTTCCCTACAGACAGGATTCCTGTTTTACTCTGGGCAATGTGATGGAAAATGCCTGGGCTAAGTCATGACAACCCAAACCTCCTCCTCATTGATTTTCCTAGCCTCCCTTGCAGCTGTGGGCAGCCAAGTGACCGGGGCTGGCCAACTGGACTCACAAAAAAATCTGCTGAGGGCTTTGGGGAAGGCTTTTGGTTTGGGATGTAAAGAACAGAGACAGCATGTCCTCCTCCTCCCCCTTCTTCCTGACTTAATACAGATGCAATGTCTACATTCCAGTAGCCATCCTGTGACCGTGAGGTTGAAAGCCAACACACGGAGGATGGTTTGATGATCTGCTGCTACCCGAAGCCCAAGATGTATGAAATAATAACAGATGCCATTCCTGTACACCAGCCGTGTGGCCAAGCTCTGGGACAGAGGCTCACATATTCCCGTTATTTCATTTAATCCCGACTGACAATTACTAAACCCACTCTACTGACAACGGTGGGTCCCTTGTGCCAGGAAGAGATTTGCTGCAGATCTGTCTGACTCTGAAGCCCAGGGAAATTCTACCAAAGCCAAACTGCTAAGCAGACAGAGCTCAGAGTCCAGGAGCTCTAGAGGGACCAAGGCTGCTAGGCCTCAAAGGAACACTGTGTGCAGGGCAGTCTGGGGCCTTCTCACCTTCAGGCTGGGCCCCTGCAGCTCCCCCTCCACCCATTACAGGCAGACTGCTCAGCTCTGGACCTCAGTGCCTACAGCAGGATCCCCCAGTCCGAGGGCTGCTCTTCACGGGTGGAGTGAGAGATCATTTATAGGTGATGTCTGGACATGGGGGGTTAAAAGACATTGGCGACATTGGGAGCGAAAATTAATCTCTTTTCAACTTTCTTCAAACCTTCTAATTGCACCAAGGAGAAAGCAGGCTTCCAGTGTACCTTTAACTCCTTTCCACTTTGCTAGCCTCTTCTGAAGGGTGAGAAGGCCTCTGACTTGGAGCGTAACATGTTGCATTTTCGGGCTTCCCTGGTGGCGCAGTGGTTGAGAATCCGCCTGCCGATGCAGGAGACACGGGTTCGTGCCCTGGTCCAGGAAGATCCCACATGCTGCGGAGCAACTAAGCCCGTGAGCCATGGCCACTAGGCCTGCGCGTCCGGAGCCTGTGCTCCGCAACGGGAGAGGCCACAACAGTGAGAGGCCCAAATGTTGCATTTTCATTTGCAATTTTTCTAACTTAAAACAAAACTTGTTAACTTTTTTTTTTTTTTTTTAATTTTTTGGCCATGCCTCGCAGCATGCAGGATCTTCCCCGACCAGGGATTGAACCCACGCCCCCTGCAGTAGAAAGCAGGGTCTTAACCACTGGACCGCCAGGGAAGTCCAAAACTTATTAACTTCATTGGCATAGTTATAAAAAGTGAACATGCTTTGACCTATTCTAAATCATGGAAGACTTACATTATTGGCATAATGGCTGATGTACAGTTAAGTCTGCACTCATACGGTGTGCTCATAAAGCAAATATCCACGGGATCCCATGAGTTTCAGAATTTAAAAATCCACCTCTGCTGACCCGAGGGGAAGGCGGGATGACAAACAGGTACTATTCAGAAACAGCCCGTGTCCCCACTCGACAACGCCCGTCTCGCTCACTCACCCACCCGCCGTCTCCTTTCATTCCAAAGTCCCATTATTTACCTACCTCACCAACAAAAAGTCTTGTTTTTACCCACAGCAGACTTAAAAACGATGGCTTGGGTCTTTTAAAACAGTGGGTGATTAAAAAGCAACGCCGCTGCTCGCGCTTGCAGTGCCCCGCAAAAACAACGACACATGGTGTGGGAGAATGCATGAGATCAGTTCTACCTGATGGGCAGTTTCTGAGAAGGTATCGCTGGGAGAGTGGAAAGGAGTATAAGGAATTAATCTTACATATGTAGAGATAAGTATTTAAGATGTTAGAAAGCCCTCCATCACCAGTCAAAATGAGAATGTTAAAGGTGGGTCAGGAAGGGGAAACGGGCCTCACTCGGGGAAGCCTCCCTAGCTTTTCCACTTGCCATAGTCACATCGACTGGGCATTCGACGCAAATTGACTTAGGCTATTTAAAAGTCAACTTAAAAGAAAAATATTAAACAGCAGTTTGGGGGCGGGGGGCGGGGGGCTCTGGGTCGCTGAGAGCCAAGCTCATCACACTCAGGGTTCAAGAGACCCACTGGGAGCACCGGCCTCTGCAAGGCATTCTGTCACCTTTTCCCCTTCCTCCCTGAACGCTGTTCCCGCCCTGCCATCCCCCCACCCTCTATAGATATTCCCTATGGTACGTCTTTCACTACGCATCTGCCTTTTTAAAATTGTGCTAAAACACACATAACACAAAATATACCATGATAACCATTTTTAAGCGTGCAGTTCCGTGGCATTAATTACATTCACATCGTTGTGCAACCACTACCGTCCTTTCCAGAACGTTTTCATCATCCCCAGCTGAAACTCTACCCATGAAACCCTAACTCTCCATTCCCTACCCCTCATCTCCACACGGCCCGGCCCCTGGCAACCACCACTCTGCTTTCTGTCTCCATGAATGTGCCTATATCCTAGGGACCTCATGTAAGTGGAATGTATGTCTTTTTAAAAATAGGGTTGTTTTATGTACGCACGTGTTTTAAATATGCACAGAAATTATTCTATAGATAGCGTGGCTTTTGTTTTCTTCACTCAATACTGTTTAAGATCCACCCCTCCTAACAGATGGCTCCCAAGTCCCTTGCCCTGCCCTGTGATGGAGCTGTGAGTTAGCTCCAGCGCCCCCTCGTGGTCCCAGGTGTGTTTACTGGCGCCACCGGGAGGGGTGCGTGGGTTTCTGCTTTGGTGCCTTTAAGTCCCTGCCTGGCAGCCCAGAGTGAGCCAAGTCAGCCCAGGTGGTCCCCGCCCCCCTCCCCATCGGCACGGCCCTGGTCACACCCCTGGAAGAACAGCCCATAAATCAGGTACAATATTCTGGCTTTGACCTTGGCTGACTCTAATTGGTGGTTTGTTTTTTAAATCATGGCCCCAAATTTCCAGAATGTTACGGGAAAAGGACAGGCCTCGCCTGACACCGTCCCGTCAGACCTAATCAGGTTACCTAATCCTAAAGGATTTTAGCCTTAAACTGCTGGTTTGCAAATAGATGCTAATTAACTAAGTCAGGCAGATAGCACCTCTGCTTGGAAAAAACTTTGAGCTGTTGAGTCGAGGAAGATATTTCAAAGTGAGGGAAGGTTGTTTCTCCGATCACTGGCTCCTTCCCAGTAACCCTGGGAACTAGCCTGAGGCCCTGGAACGGGGGGCTTGGTGTTCAGACCAGATCTGAGTCCTCGTGGGGGTCCTCTTTCCTCCTACAGCCTCGGAGGCTGCAGAGCCAGCATGTAACCACCTACAATAGTGCTGCTGACCCGATCTCCATCTCTCGTCCATATACCCCCCCCATCCATATACCCCAATCCACGATCCTGCCCCACTGGCGTGGCATCCGAAGCCCTGAAAAATTCCGGTAAGGAAGTGACCAAGCAGAGCCAGAGTGAGGTCCCACTGCCAGGGCGATGCAGGAGCTCTCATCCCACAAGCTGCTGCGCCCCCTGCCCACGGGAACCCCACGTGCCCGGCACTGTGCGAGCATCTCCAGGGACCCCCAGCAGACGGTGGGGTGGCAGGGAGCTGCAGGAGTGGGGGAGGGCCACGCTGAAAGGACTGGGCCCTGGCAGCTTAGTCCTGCAGGCCGTAAAGGTCTGACCCATGACATGACCTGTGACCCAAAGCATACCCCTGCCCCTCCTGTGAGTTCTCTGTGGGCCCCTCTTGGAACAGATACAGTTCACTTCAGAGTTTGAATGCAGCTTCTCCGAGCTTTCATGAGAGGTGAAACAATAGGAGAATGAAGCTCCACAAGGACAGGGTCCTTTGTCACTTTTATCACAGCACTCCAAGTGCCTGGAACAGCAGCTGGCCCCCGGAAGGCACTAAGTAAGAACCTGTTGAATGACTTAAGTTACCTTTGCTGGGAAGTCACCGTATGCCAGGCGCTGGGGATAATCTCGCTTAGGCCTCGCAGTAGCTCTGTTTTACAAATGGAAACTGAAGCCCAGAAAGGTCAAGCTCTTTGCCCGAGGTCACACAGCGAGGCAATCCAGGGAGAAACTTCCACGCTGGTCACCCAGCACATCAAAGGTATTCAACAGACCTGGGTGCCTTTCTGCCCCAGCTCTCCACAAAGAGAACCCACCTGGCCCTCATGTGCCCTATCATCACTTCCTGACGGCTCCTTAGCAGCCCGGCCTTGGGCTCACATCTCTGCCTACAAACCCCCCATAACGTACGCTTCGGTGCCCCTGTGTGCACCGCCAGCCAAGGCTCTGAGGTGCTGGTGGGCCTCTCCTGGGCCCACCCTGGGCCCCGGCGGGCAAGGCCAGCCGTTAGCCTGCCGGACCTCCCTCCGAGGCTGCTCTGCTGGTGTGGTGACCCCGGGCCATGAGTCAGCCTCGTGAACCAGGCCCAGCCCCGAGAAGCCACAACGCACCACGTGGCCTGACCTCAAGCTACCATCTCCTCCATGGCAGAGGCCAGAGCCTGCAGGCTCACCATCAGAGGGCCAGGGCCCAGAACTCAGCCAACCACCTCCCCTCAGGAGGTCCCTGTCACTTCTAGAGGCTCCCCGTGGCTCCAAACCTGGCCTTGCCTGCTTGGGGCTGGGGTCTCCACAGGGGGCTGTTTGCAGGGGCCGGAGGAAATGGCTTTTTAAATGTCTACTTCAGGATATGATGTATAATATACCAACATATGGGATAATCCAACATTTTTACTGATGAATGATCAGAAACATTTGGAGGCCCAAGATTCAGGGGAGACCTAGTGTCCTGAACTGGCTTCCTATTGCTGCTGTACAAACAGCAATTAGGACAAACTCAGTGATTTAAAACAAGGTTTATTATCTTACATTTCTGGAGGCTCACGGGGAGAACCCACTCCCTTACCTTTTCCAACTGCTAGAAGCTGCCTGCGTTTCTCCAGGATCCCTTCCTCCCACTGTCAGTTCTCCTCACTCTGAGCCTCCTGCCTCTTCCTTATAAGGACCCTTGTGATTACATCATTGGGCCCACCTGGGTACCCCAGGGTACTCTCCCCATTTCAGGACCCTTGATTCATCACAACTGCAAAGCCCCTGTTGCCACGTGAGGTACCCTAGTCACAGGTTCTGGGGATTAGGATGTGAATATCTTCGGGGTGCTGTTACTCAGCCTACCACCCACATTCCCCCATCTCTGCAGTTCAATTCAGGAAACAGAGAAGACCCTGCATCTGGACCCCTACCCGCCTTGGGTCACAGTTATTGGCTGGCCTTGCAGAGACCCCGAACTCAGATGCTGGCCCTCTCTCATTTGACGCCTGAACTCATAGCATCCTCCTAAGGGACCCTCAGATCTCCTGCCCTGACTTATCCCTAGAGCTCCGGCCTCAAACACCACCAGCCGCTGGGATGTCTGACCAAGATCCCAGAATTACTGTGCCCCTAACTGCTTTCTCTCTCCACCCCTGCATCCCCTCCAGGTGTCGCCAGATCCTCAAAAGCCCCTCTGTCCAGACAGAGCTCATGCCAAAGACCGGGGAGGCCTCTTCTACTTCTTCCTCCCTTCCCCCGCCAGCTCGGCTCCTGTGTCCAGCCAGAGCCGCCACCATCTGCCCCCAGGGAGGCTGCACCACGTGTCTGCCCAACTGACCTCCTGGCTCCCACTCCCACCCCCCATCCCCACCATCCTCCACAGCAGCTGGCACAGGCTCCTACCACGCGAAGCAGATGAGGACATGCCCTTTCCCAGTTCCCTCCAGTGGCTTCCTTCATATGGGAGAAGACTCAACCTTCGGATGACAACCACCCAGGTCCTACGCCATCCGCCCTTGCTCCCCTCACTCTCGTGAGCTCCAGTCACAGTGACCCTCCTTGTGTTCCCCCAAGACACACCCATTCCTACCTCAGGGCCTTTGCACATGCTGTTCCTCTGCATGGAATGACTCGCTGCCTCTTTACATGACTCAGAGGACGCAACCTCCTTCCCTGACCACCCTGTGAAAGTTGCCCCTTCCCCGCCCCTACTGCCTTGACTTGTTTTATGTCTTTAGAGCTTTCTCTGACATGTAGGTTCACTCGTTTACTTGCACGCTGTCTGTCACCCTCCACGAGAATGTCAACTCCACGAGGGCAGGGACTTTGCCTGCCTGTCATGACCAGAGTCCCCAGTGCCTGCCACACAATAATGCCCCCAAAATGCATAACGAGCAGATGAGTGAACAGATGTATGCGCTGGTCTCCAACTCCAGCCTGGCCACTTCCAACCCTCTGTCCACTCCATCGCCAGACGGCATCCAAATCAACCATCTCTTATTTGTCAAAAATATGTTAGGGTCCTCCCCCCTCACCAGCCACACCTGCAGAATAAAATCCAAACCCCACAGTGCAGCATGCGAAGCCCTTCATGGCACATTCTGACCCCACCTGCTTTTCTAAACTCATCTGTCCTCCCTCCCCCAAGCTCCCTGCATCCATACAGACCACTCACCTTTCCCAGCATATCCCACTCTTAACCATGTTTCCAGGCCTGTAAGCACACTGTCCCACCCTAACCAGAATACACTCTTACCCAAATCCTTCCTGAAAACTCCTATACATCCTTCAATACCCCATTCAAAAGACTCCTTTGTGAAGCCTTCCTCAACACTCCTCACTCCCTCAGAGTGCATGGTGCCCTGCTGTGCTCCCCAAGCCCATGGTCAGGCCTCTTAGGTCATGACCGGTAGCTCAAGAATTGCTTGTGTCCAGCTCTGCCTTGTCCAACAGGCAGTGAGCTCCTAAGAGTGGGCAAGCCCCTTGTCTTTCTCATCAGTGCCCAGCATGGGGCTGGACTAGGGTATCGACTGGGGCTTGTTTGACAAACCAAAGAACAAAGCACAGAAGGGCCCTGTGGTGTTGCTATTCAAATCCGACCCTCATTCTTCACTGAATGTTAAATGCCCTTTGAGTGAGCATGAGACCCCTCACTACCTACAACCTCTGCCAGTGGCAGCCCCAGGCTTTGTCCTCACCCTGGTCCCCTGTGTTCCCAAGGGGTTCTGTGTCTTCTACCTGGGACCCTTCCTCAAGCTTAGCCCAGTGACTTTGAAATGAAAACAGAAAGAAAACACCATATTTTCCAAAGACATTCTCCTCTGCCCACCAGACACACACTCACCGCCATCCACACCACACAGACTCAGAAAACCACCAAAGGGCCCAGCACGGTACCTGGCAGAGAGTAGGTGCTCAATAAGTGCTGGGTGAACAAAAGAGAACACACCTTGCACTGCCTCTGCCGCCCCCACCCTCCCCCCCCCCGGGATTCCCCGGCAGGCGTCCTACTTGTTGAGTTAACAACTTCATCCCTCTCCAAGGCAGCCACGCCATTCCCCACCGGCTGAGGGCTGCTACTCTGACTCCATCTGCCCTCTAGCTTCCGGTCTTGTGAGTCCAGGGCAGACGTGAGGATGGAGGCAGAGGCCTCACTGTGCAGCTCGAAGGCCAGAAGTTCAGGTCCCAGCCCTCACCACCCCTGCCATGCTCTCAGCTACCCAGTGGCGGCTGGAAGCCCTGCCAGCCTCGACTCCAGGGTGCCTAAACCCATTATTACCCCAGCTCTGGCCACTCCCTGGCGGGTGATGCAGAAACACCTGGGTCCCCTTCCAGGAGCAGCAGAGCCAGGTACACCCTTAGGTACTGGGTAGAAGTAGGAAGCTGGTGATTCCAGATGCCCCAGAAGCTCTCAGCCACACCCAGCAGCAGGCTGGTTTGTCTAGGACAGGCCAGCGCAGATGACCTGGCTGCCCACACCACAGTCAGAATGCGTCAGACCGTGACCAGTTTCCGACCTGTGCCCCAAGCCAGTGGCAGCCTGCAGTGGTGACCCATTTCTCTGCCCAGACATGGGAGGGAGGAGGCCGAGCACGAAAAACCAGGCACCCGTGCACGCGCATTTCCAGGACCGTTTTCACAGGGAAAGCCGTGCCCGATTATCTGAGCCAAGGGCTCCACTCGCATCACCTCAGTGGTCCTCACAGCAGCAGCCCAGTACACAGACCTGCAAAATAGTGCCGGGGATGGGAAGCGACCAACCAAAGCCTCTTGGCTTTCCAAGGGATGGAGGTGAGATTTGAACTCAGGGCTGTGTGACCACAAGCCAGGCCACCAGTCCTTATACTCTGCAAGCTCCCTGGAGCTCAGGGCACAGAGTTGAAGAGTTTTAGGCACTCATCACACCCAGTCCTCTGCAGAAAGCCTGTCCCCCGCCTCCCCTTGCCCCCAAGATGGACTGATGTAGTAATACGAAGAGCACTGGACTGGGAGTCCAAAGGCTTGGGTTCAGGTCCAAGTCCACCACAATCAGTCCCGGCCCCCTCTCTGTCTGGGCCTCAGTGGCCCCAGCTGACCAAGACCCGGTTGGCCTGGCTCAGAAGGTCTCTGGGGCCCTTTCTGCCTTCTGAATCAGGGGTTCCTCTAGTCTTTGCTGGGACCCCTAATTCACGTGTCTCACAACTTGAGACAGCCTCTCCACGTGGGTCCTAACTCCAAAGACCTTCTGTTGACGTGTAGGACGGAGCGGATGTCCGGCCACCCTTGCCCTCCCCAGGTCCACTCTTGGGGCTTGAGAGTGGGAGGTCTCTCATGGCTGAGCCCTCGGATGGGCGGGGCCGTGAGCTGCCTGCCGACTGGAGGTCTACTTAACAAAAAGGAAGCGACCCTTAGCCCTGGAGCCTCCAGGTGCCCACCGTCGAGCAGCACTCGGGGACAGCCGGAACGAACGCACCGGGGCGGGGGGCCTGGCAGCCGGGCTGGGTCTCCGTCGCTGGCCGTCCACGGGGGCCTTCCAAGGAAGGACTGGGCCCCCAGTATTTCCGGGGTGCCCGAACTCTGCAGGTCTCACGGTGGGGGCCGAGCCTCGCGCCCGACCCCCAGTCCCGCGAGTGCACATGCGCCCAGGCGGCGATCCCGCCTACCGCGCCCCCTTCCCACTCCTCCTTCCCCGCTTCCCCGCTACGACCACTGACCATAGTGACCGGAGCCGTCGGGCCAGGTCCCGCCCCAGCGAGGAGGGATCGGTGCGGGAGGGCGCCCCGGAAACCACTGGCTGGCTCCGCCGTTGGGTCGGCCGGCAGGGGCCTCGAAGGCGTGGGGGCGAGCGGAGAATACACCCGACCGCTCCGCAAACCAGAGGTTAGACCACCACTGTGTCCCAGCAAGACACACACCCCTCGATTGACGTCTGAGGCGGACAATCAGAAGCCGGACCACAGGACGTCACAGAAAGTGGGTGGGACTTCACGCGCCTCCAGCCTATCCTTTGGGGCACACTTGACAGGGTACCGCCTCCTTTTAAAGACACAGAAACCTTTTAACTGGCAAAGGAGTTAGCCCAACCCAGGAAGACAGGTTGTAAAGGCTGAAGGGCTGTTGACCAAAACTGCAAATTGAATTCTGAAAGATTAGCTGGCCCTCATTAATTCATAAACCAGGTCATATAAGTATAGTTTGCTCAAGACCAGAGCACAGGCACTTAGGGAACACGTGTCCAATAACATTAAGTTACCAGCCTGCGTGTGTAGCTTCAAAATAATATTTTACACCCTTCCAACTCCTGAATCAGTAGGTTGCCACGCACCCAATTAATGTTTGTCGAATGAATGAATTTCCAGGATCTTTGATTCTGCGCCTGTGGAATTGTACGGCTATGTACAAGGCACGGACCGTGAACCACGCTTGGTGACTCACCCTGCATACAAGCTCATTATTGCTGAACATCAAACAGAGGAATATGAATCATTCAGAGATTCATTCAGCAGCCCTTGACCGCTGGAAGACGGTGCTCTGGGTGGGGAAAGGGGGCTCCAGTGAATTGTATGCGCCCCTTTTATAAGTATTAATACTTCCTGGAGCACGTATTAAGTAATTCCACACCACACTGTCACTCCCCTGCCCCAGGCACCAGGCTAGGCTCTTGAGTAGACAAACATCTGTATCTTCCAAGTGCATATCATTTACTAGTTGGAGAGTTTGGGGTCAATCAAGGCTCAAAGAGCCATAATAAAAGCTAATTTTTACTGAGTACTTACTGTGTATCCAGCATCATCCAAAACTCTCAAACTATATTATCTTAATTTTCTCACAACTAGTTTATGGCGGTAGGTCCTATTATCCTTGTTTTACAGACAAGGGAACTGAGACACGGGGAAATTAAGCTACTTGCCCACATTGACCCAGCACACAGTGGGATTCAATCCCAGGCAGCCTGACTCCGTGCTTGCAGGGGCTGTGTACTCCCGGTGCCTCTTTTTGCACTTGGAGAGTTTCTGCTCTGTTTTTTTTACCGCCAAGGAAGCCAGAGAGGTGACAGGCACAGCGCAGTGCTGCTCAGCTAGGAAGAGGCTCAGCTGGGGTGGATCCCAGGCTTCTGACTCCTCATCCAGTGCTTGGTCCAGACTGTGTTAGGTAGGCTTCACTCGCTGGAGGAATGACTGAGCCAGGTGTGGCCCCTTGCAGGTGTGGGCGAGGTGTCTTTGCTGAGGAGAGCTGGGAAGGGCCCGCAAGGGCACTGCCTGGGGCCTGGTCTCAGGCTTAACCCTGGTCAAGCCCACATCTGAGGCATCTGGGGCTTCCAGAAGGAGGGCTTCTAGGAGCCCTCATGCTGGGCCATACTAAGCCCTGGGCCTTTGGCCCATCTCCTTCTCTCCCCAGGCCACAGCAGCTCCAACCCAAGCCAGCACTGGCGTGTGGAAGGAGCACCAAGCTGGAGTTCACAGGCAACCCTGAGCCCCAAGCTGGCTCTAGACTCTACCGCTCACTGCTGTGTGGCCTCAGGTGACATCCAGGCCCTCTCTGGGCCACTGATTCCTCACTCAATGAAGGGATTGGACAATGGCGGCCATTAAAAGAAGATTTAAAAATATATTTTTACTGTTGAAGCTTTTAAACAAAAACACGATCTTACCCAGAATCTCAGTATATGGAAACTTTCCTCAACTGGGGCTCAAATGAGCAGGGAAAATGTAGTCTCTTTAGTCTGTAACTAATCAGACGTCTTCCTGAGATCCCTAAAGTCTGGTTAGAAGAGAAAAAAAGCTTCCAAAGAGTTCAGCCAGTTTTCAAGCTGAGATGGAGCTGCAAATGCGAACAGTCTTTTTAGAGGCCGCCTTCTGGCTGGGTGTAAACGTGTTCTTTCTGGAATGAATCTGCTCTCCTCTTCTTGCTCCGCTTCTGCCTGGCGTCCAGGTGTCTGGGCTGGTGGGGGGTGGTGTCAGGGGATGGCTGTTACGACTTCACAGGTTTGGAGAGGGGTGTCTTGTCCTCCAGGAAAGGACCTGGGCACCTGGGTGCTGGACACCCCCAGACTTTGGGGCTGGGCTCTGTGGCCCCTCCCTGTGACTCATGGCCTGGCCTTTCTCAGGCTGGTCAGACCCAGAGACCTCTCGCAGGATGACCCCATTTTACTCTCGACAATGTGCCCACTTTTCTCATCCCCTCTCACCCTCACTTCCCCACTTCCCCAATACATGAGCATAAGACGCTGGCTCCAAGGGCCCAGAACCTTCCCCATTTTTCCCACCTCTAAGCCTCTGCTCCTCCTGGAATGTCCTTTTCACAGGCTTCACTTGTCAAAGTCCCCCCTCCTTCAAATTCTGGCTCCTCCTCCATGAAGCCATCCCAGATTGCCAGGCTGGTCATGAATTCCTCTGAATTTCCACTACACCATCTCTGTCCTTCTGTGGGGCTGATCCTTTGCAACTGTGATTTGGAGGGGACAGTAGGACCTGGTAATTACAAGTATGAGCCATGGCATGAGGTGTATATTTGTGTCGCGATTGCCATGGCATCGCTCCTTGAGAAAGGCATACCTCGGTTTCCTCATCTGTAAAGTGAAGGTATTCATACCCATCTCAAAGGGCATTAGGGAGGACTCAATGAGATGATCATGAAACTGTACCTGGTATCCAGTAAGTGCCCAATATATGTGGGCTTTGCCTGGTACTTACTGGGGCCTGAGTCTTGTTCATCTTGTGTGGCGAAGCCTAAAGAGGACAGGCAGGGATTTGCATGTGGCAGGAAGGAGCCCCAGGGAGGTTTGTGTCTTTGCCGGAAAGGAGGGTCATCTGCCCTCTCCCAAATCAATGTCTGGAGACTATGATGGGGGGATCTCAGGCATCTGTACCCCTGTTGGCAGGAGCTGTTTTAGTGTAGACCCACTTTCTGGTGTTCTTTACGTTGTGCTGTTTCACGCACTTGACCTTCTCTGCTCTGCGAGCTGCAGGGCGGGGTGCTCTTCAGGAGGACCAGGACCCCCGGGTTGTAAAGTGGTTCACCTCCTTACAGGATGTCAATGCCATCCTCCTGGCTGACCCCTGCCCCTACCCCTCGCATCAGAGCCTGCAACTTGGAGCTGAAAACTTTGTTGAGATACAACGTGTGTGCTGTTTCACTGCTGGGAAGGATGAGATAGAATCAGATTCCCCCTCCCCCTCCCTCACTCCCGGTCGGGCCAGCCCTGGAGTCAGTGGTCCACTCTGGCTCCCACTCCTAGGGGCAACGTTGAGAAAGAGTCTTTTATTTTTAAGGAAAGTTCTTTCCCGAAAGAACAATGGAATTTGGGGAATTAGGGAATGGGGAGTTAGGGCTGACTGAATAGGGAGAACTTTCTGGAATTGAGGAAGGGGTGGAAGCAGGTGTCCCAGAACAAGAGGAAAGGCCTGTGTTCCCCGGGGGAACGCTGGACGCTGGCCTGTCTGGCCAAGGACCCTTTTGTCCCTCCATTCAAGGCGCATGTATGTTTGGGCAAAGACTGTGGCCACAGAGCAAAAGACCCCTCACTCAACATTCAACAAAGACTTAATGCACATCTACTGTGTGCTGGGCACCTACTATGCACGTCTGTGCACAAAACTGACAGAAGTCTCTGGCCTCACTCAGCTCCCGCTCTGGTGGGGTGGTGACCTCTGGCTCTCTGCGCTGAATCTGTTGTCCAGATCACACAACCCCTATAGGGTGCGGGCAGGACAGGAGGGAGCCCCTTGGATGACTGAGATTTAATTTTCCACCAGCCTAGGAGACACAGTGAGAGTTAATTTGGTGTGTGGGGGGTGGGGTGGGGGGAACAAAAGGAATGTACCTGCCAGGCTGCTCTGGCTTTTCAAATGAGGCAAGAAAATCTAGAAGAGAAATAACCTTACAAGGCTCAGGTATACCACATCACAGCTCACTTTTCAGTTTAAACATAACCCACAGCCCTAGGAGGCTAATAGATAGGCCACTTTTCCAGCCAGCTGCCCGTTTGTGGGTTCCTCCCAGGCCTGGGCTTTGAAAGCTAACGTTTCTCCAGTCTGGGTAGCAAATGCTCATGCCTCACGCAGCCTCCTGGGCTGGGCAGGGAATACTCCCAGCTTCCATGGGAGGAGAAAGCGATGGGTATGGTTGACAGAAAGCCAAGGCCACTGGGGGGGTCCTGGGCTTGGCAAAAGCCTCCTGTCCCCACCCCATCCTCACCTCTTTGAGGCGGGACAGAGAGCCTGGCCCCTGAAGGACGCTGGAACATGTCCTAGCTACAAGATCTGGGGCAGGTACATGACCACTGTGATGGGCCGCCTCTAACGGCCCCCAACAAGCCCACCTCCTGTGTTCATGCCGTTGTGTGATCCCCTCCCCTGCAGCATGGGCTGGACCTAATGACTGGCTTGTGACAGACAGAGTACAAGAGTGATGGAGTGTCATTTCTGAGACTAGGCTACCCAAAGACAGTGGCTTCTGTCTGGCTCACTCTCTCTTCTCTCTTACTTGCTACGCTGTAAACTGCCCTATGGGGAGGTCCGTGGGACAAGGAGCTGAGGGAGGCCTTCAGCCAACAGCCAATGAAAAATTGAGGGCCTTAGTCCAACGGGCTATGGGAACTGCATCTGCCAACAGCCACATGAGTGAGCTTGGAAACCGACTCTCCTCCAGTTGAGCCTTCAGATGAAACCCCAGCCCTGGCTGACAGCTTGATTGAAGCCTTGTGGAGAGATGCTGAGCCAGGGGACCCAGCTAAGCCATGCCCAGATTCCTGACCCACAAGAATAATGAGGTAGTTGATGTTCATTGTTTTAAGCTAAGTTTTGGGGTGATTTGTTATGCATCATTAGATGACTAATACAGCCTCTTTTGCTCTCAGCCGCAGTCTGCTCCTCTAGGAAGTGGGGTTAATGATACTCACATCTCTGAGTAATGGTGTGGGTGAAGCCAGCTCTGGGATTACTTCCTCAAGCCCCCACTGGATGCAGAGTGGACGCTCCCTCGCATCATTCCTTACTACTGCTTTAGTCACAGAAATCGATGTCTCACTGCAAACTCTGCAAGTGCTGGGAAGGAAGAGAATAGGGTGCTGTGGGAGCCGTAACCCAGGGCCCTGGCCTTGTTCAGGGGGAGAGGGAAGTCTTCTCAGAGGAGCTGAATTTTTTTTTTTTTTTTTTTGCGGTACGCGGGCCTCTCACCGTTGTGGCCTCTCCCGCTGCGGAGCACAGGCTCCGGACGCACAGGCTCGGCGGCCATGGCTCACGGGCCCAGGCATGTGGGATCTTCCCGGACCGGGGCACGAACCCGCGTCCCCTGCATTGGCAGGCGGACTCTCAACCACTGCGCCACCAGGGAAGCCCCAGATGCGCTTTTTTGAGAGATCCTTGTGGCTGCTATGAGGAGAATGGGTTTCGAGAGGGCGGGGGTGGAAGCAGAAGACCTGAAGGCCAGAGATGAGAGGGCTGGGGCCTAGGGTGGGGCACAGAGATGGGGGAAGCGGACAGTACCCAGGGGCAGACAGTGACATGGACAGGACCTGCAGTGGCTGGGTGTGGGGCAGCAGGAGAGAGAGGGTCTGGGGTGATGCCACAACAGCACAGCCTCTGTTAGATTCAGCAGAGCTCAGAGCCTGAGTGAGTCCCCCCACTACCATCCCCCAGCATGTGAAAAATGGAGAAGTTCAGGGCTGTGATCCCTGGAAACTCTCTAGACCCCTGGAGAGCAAACCTCAGAAAAGCTTCGCCTTGGAGGTGTTGGTAAAAGCTTCTTGAAACTCGAGCTTTTGTTTACAGATGATGGAAGTTGTGTGGGGTAAGTGCTGGCTCCCCAGCCCAGGTCCCGGCGGGGGTGGGGGGGGGCCCAGCTGTGCCAGGCAGAGCTTGAAGTGCTACATAAACACTGAGCAGCTTCTTGGATCATCTGTTTTCCTCAAAGATTTTTACAGGGAAGAAAACATGATTTTTTTGTATAAGAACAAAGTATTATGAAATAGAAAGCAAATTGACTCATAAAATTTTCAGATGAAAATGCAAGAGTGTAAAAATATTTGGTCTCCCTCGGGTCTGAGTACCAGGCCCCTGCAAGTCTTAGTAAACTCTTCTCTGCCACTGGACATATTTGGGGGGCGGGGGGAGTTTTAGACTTTGATCAGGAAAAGTGCTCCAACTTGGAGGTCAGCCAGACTTGGGTTTTGCCACCTGATTGCTGTGTGACCTTGAGTGAGTTACTGCACCTCTCGGAGCCCAGGTATCAGCTTCAGTTGCCCACGAAAGACCCTGCCACTCCCATACTTCAAGCAGTTGTTCCTCTCAGACTGGCTTTCCAACTCACAATTCTCACCTTTTTGCCAGTTGCTGAAGGAGAATTAAAATTTGTTCATCTTCTAAGTGGCAGCATTTTGCCTAGAATAATTGCTTATATGAGATCCCAGGAAATAGACAAATGAAATCAATCATTGCAGGAATAAAAAACTGTAGGTATTCCCACTCCCCCCACTCTATCTTATTCAAGACTTTATAGTAAAATCCAAACTGTATAAAGGTCTTAGATCAACTTTTTGAAATCTTTTAAAATGATGTGTTACACTATTCGGTATGAAAGAAAAAAAAGAAAATTTGAAAGTTCCCAACCTTTGGATCAGCCATCTTTATAGATATCATGTGATCTTATTTTTAGTCAGAACTTCCCAAGTCCATCCTCCAGAGCTGGTGATAGTCTATCCAGCCATTGTGTATAAACTAGTAATAGACAGAAATACATACATACACACACACACAGAGGTCAATCATGTTGACCTCTGTGTTGACCTCTATTCCCTTCCATTTCATCCATCTCAACTCCACATGTTAAAGGCCAGTGAGGACTGAAAAAGCCCCGTGGGCCTGTGTGGCTTCACTCACCCCAGAGCAAGTCTCTGCTGGCTCCAAAGAGGTGGACACTGTCTGTCACAGGCTCCAATGTGGCTACTGGCTGTCCTGAGGCCCCCTCCTTCCTCATTCCTTGGAACAGCCCAGGTGACTGGCTACAGCATTCCTATGATTTATGATGTTATGGAGAGGGGAGAGAGGGAGTTCTTCCCCTAATAATTCCCTTGGAGGACTCATTAAACCCTTGCCTGGTTTAGCAAGGCTCGCCCTTTGTGACTGCTGGAGAGACAGCTCATCCTGTAAAGTGGCATGGCCCCAGGTATCCACTGGCACCGATGCATGGGACATGGATGACCCTGAGGGCCAAGTGGTAGCCAAGATTCCTCTGTCCCCCAAAATATCCCTCACTTTGGGCTCCTACATGGTCCTTAAAATTTTTCACTTAGAGATTCACTCCTTTGCTTAAGACTTTCGTTCCTTCCTTCTTTCCTTCTTCATTTACTCAGAGGATATAAGGATGCAATCACTCAACACATATTTCTTGAGGGCCTATTCTGCGCTAGCCTCCACAATGAGTGCTGGAATATGTGGCTAAGACATAGCTTTTCTTCTTGAGAACTTCTCCTTCCAGTGGGGGAGATACAAATGTAAACAATTAAGTGACACCTATACCGAGGTAATTACTCTTGAGAGCCTTTTACAAGGGGGTGGCAGCCAGAGGTGGCTCTACTCGCTCTGCCTGGGGCAGGGGCAGCTGGGGAGGCTTCATGAAGGAGGTGAGGCTGGAAGTGGATAGGGAAAGGGACGGGCAGGGAAAGAAAGTCAGGGAAGAAGGAACCTCCCTCGAAGCACATATGGACCGTGTGCAGCTCTCAGTGGGAGCCCAGGGGGCTTACTGGCGGGCTAGAGACATCGCCCCTCCCAGTTCACAGACACCCCTCCCAGACCCCAGCAGAACCCTGATGATGAGAGCTGGTGCTGTCCTCGGGAGTCCCACGTTCACCTGAGGGTAACGCCAGGCTTGCCTCAGAGCAAATTAGACCAGTGCCTTACTGTGCACATGGATCCCCAGAGGATCTTGTTAACATGCAGGTTCTGCCTTTCTCACAAACTCCCAGGTGATGCCCATGACACAGGTCCCCGGACCACACTCTGAGTAGCAGGGATCTGCACACTCTCCGTTGATTCCACCTGGGAACTTGATTCCACCTGGATTTGCACTTAAGCCATTGACTCCTGACTCTAGTTCATGATTCATACCCATGTCCCCTTCAGCCCATAACATCAGCTCTGAAAGGAGACAGATGTGGGGTCTGCCCCCTGGGCTGTGTGACCTCAGGCAAACCTTCAACCTCTCTGAGCCGCCGTTTCCTCATCTGCAAAATGGGATAGTCATTCTCACGGGGTGGGTATGAAGGCTGCGGGAACAATGACGAGTTTAGCGAAGTATGTGGCACACAGCAAGCGTTCAGTGCATGTTAGTGCTTGTTCTTATAGTTCTTTCTGCTATCAACCTGTTTCCAGTTACATTGTTCCATCTGGAGCCCGACGGACTTGAGTTAAATGTCGCAGCTCAGCCACTGAGCGGCTGTGTGACCTTGGACAAGCCACAGAACTGCACTGAGCTGCAGCTGCCCCTTCTGTAGAATGGAACTGGGAAACTGGCACTCTCTAGAGCATGGGTTGTGAGGAGGTGCAGCTCTGGGCCTCACATCTCCCCTTGCACAGTGCTGGAGAGCAGCCTGGAGACCCAGGGCTGGGCATCCTGATAGCTGGCAGCCAGGATGAGCAAGCTTCGGCATCAAAAGGCAGGGAAACAGTGCAGCATCTTCTGAAGGTGCCTAGTAAGAAACAGGGACATACTGGTGCCAGGTGGGCTCGGGTTTGAAGACATTTGAGATGGTCCCATGGGCTGGCCGGCACTTACAGTCTTGGGCACAAGCCTCGAAGTAGCCAGGCCCTCCCTGGGCCAAGAAGGGGGAGGGGCAGAGCCTGATGCCCCGGGGTGATGGGCTGGGAGCGAAGGCAGGGACGCCCAGTGCCTCTCCAGGGGGAGCCATGGCAAGGAAGCCTCTTCCAGATGTATCCTTTTATCCCTGTCTGGCCAGCTTCCTTACCTGGGGAATGGAACTCAGATTGGGACGTCACATTTTAAGGCGAGAAACCGGTGGGATCCATTCAGAGGGTGGAGACACATTCAAGAAATCGGAATTGCTGAACTTGGAGAAAAGACAGCGTGCAGGGGCCAAGAACCCTGTCTTCAGAGACTTGAAAAGAGTCCTGTGGGTGAAGGACTTGACAATTAGCTTTGTTCTTGGAGACGCCAAAGGTTAGGATCAGGGAGATGCCAAGAAGAGTTGGTTTCCAATTAATTTTTCCAATTTTTGAATAAAGTTATTTTTCCCCTCTGGTTATAAAAGTTAACCATGCTTATTGCAGAAACTTTGGAAAATATGCAAAAGTAAAAAGAAGAAAATTAAAAATTAGAATCCTCCAATCCAGAGGATGGGTTGATGAACATTGCAGAACAGAGTTCCTAATCCTTTTTTGACAGCTCAGCGTTCCTCAGGAACCCAATTCCTGCCCAGCAGGTGGATTGGCTCCCCCACACGCTGGTGATTCTTGGATTGGAGAGAGCATGGAATCTGAAGAAGTGTGAGGGTGTATCTGACAGCTCTTGCTGTAATACTGTGTAACAAACAACCTCCAACTTCACTGGCTTACAATTATAAGCATTTATTTCGCACTCCGTGGTCCGTGGATTTACTGAGGATTGAATGGTGTCGGTGGATCCGAGCTGCAGGTGGGTCTATGTCAGCTCCACGTGGCTCTCATCCCCCTGCAGCCAGGAGGCTCCCAGAGGCACACAAGCCCCACTGCACAATAAGCCTCAAGCCTCTGCTTGTGTCATGACCCGCTGACATCCCATTGGCCAAAGCAAGTCACAGGGCCAACCCAAAGCCAAGAAGTGAATACTGAGCCTCTGGCAGGAGCGCGGATGTAGACGCCACCACAGCGGGTGGAGACTAGGGACCGCATCATCTACTGTACCCGGTGGGTATAAGACTTCCCACTCCACCCCAGGGTCAGGGTCCTCCCACTTAGAAGCACTGCTTTCGTCTATTTCCTTCTTTTACATATATAATTTTTACTAAAGTGAGTTTATATTCAACTTTTTAAAAAATGCTTGCTTTTTTCACTTAACTTTTACACCCTACAGATAATTTTCCTTACATTAAGTATTTTTGAAAACATGGAATTTAATGGCTGCAGAATTACAAAATCATAAAGTTTTGCATCATTGACTGAACTCTTCCTCTGAGATATTGAGTCTGTACCCAGTTTGGCTACTGTAAGTAACAATGTGGTGGACATCTTGGTACAGACGCCGTTTCTGTGTTGTAATGGGCATTTCTGGCTTGTGCTTGCCCGGCGCCAGGCCTCACCTCCCCGTGATAACAGCTGCCTGATTTCCCTTTGGGGAACCCTTCTTTCAGTTCATATGGCTGGTCTCCAGCCATGGAAGATACTCCACCTCACAAAAACTCAAACAAAAATATGATCAGGTCCTGGAAATCAGAGCATGGAATCTCCCCAAGTTACAGAGATTCATTCAGGATGGACAGGGAGCCTAGGCCTAGCCAATCAGAGGTCTGTTTAGAGCAACACCTGACCCGACGTGATCCAATTAGAGTAAATCCTGGGACTTGCCAGGGTTTACTGGGAAGAGACATTTTCTCTTTTCCTCTGACTCCCACTTTAAAGGATGCGGGGCCGAGGTTGTTGACAGCCATCTTGTTGATGCTGAGCCTGAAAATGCTGCCAAGCTGTCACAGAGCAGAGCCCACAGACGGACCGGATTCTGTTGCCACTGAGCTCCTGATCAAGCTGTTCCTGAAGCTCTAGAATCCCTGGTCTTCTCATTTTATAAGCCAATACATTCTCTTTTTTGGCATAAGCCAAGTTGAGTTGGGCTTTCTGTCATTTTGAACCAAATAGCTCTGGTTTTATTAACTTAAATTTCTTGACCTAGAATTGCTGAGCCAAAGGACATAAACATTTTGTCAGCCTCTTAAGATCTCTTCTCAAACTGCTTTCCAGAGAGTTTATGCAAACAGCCTCACAGTGTTGGAGAGACTATCTTATATGCATTAGTGTATTAACTAAAAATTTTTTGATGGGCAGAAGTTATGAGGTGTAATTTTATTTTTAGTGAAGAGAAATACCTTGCATGTTTATAGGCCATTTTTATTTATTTTGTGATTTGCTGAAATGAACAATTGATATCTTTTTTTTTTTTTACTGTGTAAGTGTTCTTTAAATATCAAAAACACTGATCCTTTTCCAAATTTCTCACCATTTCTCCCCAGTTTATTGTCTTTAGATATTTGGCTGTGTTCTGAGGTAGATGCATTTTTCATTTTTACGTGGTCAAATTATTTTCAGGTGTCACTTCTGCTGCTTTCATGCTTCCAAAGTTCTTCCTGACTAAAGACCAGGTAAATGTGGAGCAGATTTTCTTCTTTTTGACATTGAGATACCCAGTGTTTCTCACCCTGTGACTGGAGACCAGTCTGCACTGGAACCATCTGGGATGCTTGTTAAAAATCCAGATTTGGGGGACCTCATGCCAGAATCAGAATTTCTGAATGAGCCCTGTTTAGCAAATGTCACAGGTGGTTTTAATGAACATTAAAGTTGGAAAACCATCATTCAAAGGAACTGGAATATACTACAGTATGTGGTGTGGAAAGAGGACATAATTTGATTTTCCTGCCAAATAGCCAATCTTCTCAGCACCAGCCATTAGCTAATAGTCCAACTCTTCCTGGATGGTCTGTAGGAAGAATGTCCTCACACTTGAAGAAAATTAAAGCTAGAATTCGATGTCAGGTAATGAGCTCTCAGTCTCAGAAAATGTCCAAGCCCTGGGCCTCCTAGTGTCTTGGGGTCTCAGGATATGAATGGGCAGTCAGATGAAATGACATTTCATAAGGTACCTGAACCACTGTGGTTTTCTCCAAATGCCCTCGAAGGCCTTTCTCCAGCTAATATGGAACCCAGGAGGAAAGTGCTTTAAAGGTACAGGGTCAGGGCTGAGAGAGCTTTCTGTCTGACAAAAAAACCCGGCAAGGATAAACCCCAGCATTCTAGTACATGCCAGCAGCCTGAGAGACCAGGGTCCCTAAATGCAGTGCCCAGTTGTCAGTTTCATGACCCAAGCTCCGCCCAGAGGACGCTGGGAGCTCCTAAAAGACTCCGATGCCCACAGCAAACTTAGACCAGGTCACAGCCACACCAGGTGTCTGTTCTGATGGCCCTCCTCTCCAGGGCGTGTGTCAAACATCTGAACTAGACCTACAAACATGCACACAACGTGTTCACAGCAGGCAGGTGGCAGGGGACAGAAGGACAACAGCTCTTCACAGAGCCTCAGTGGGCAAAGTGAGAGGACTGTTCCCTGGGCCTCAGACTGCCCGCTTGTTTCTTCGTGCTCCAGCCCATCTGGAAGCCCTACCCCGTGTTTCCTTCAGTTTCTTCAGCCCTCCCCCAACCTCTCCCTTCTGAAATCTGACTCAAGCCCTATCTGGGATGCTCTCTTTGCCCCAAAGACCTGAGAGTCAGAAACTCGAAATGATGCTTTCTCTGCAGCTCCCCCCGGCCTTTTAAAAACACTGCTCTTAAGACCTGACCCAACATAACCTTCTTTCTTATATTTAGCTTCCCTAAATATTTCAGTGGCCAGGTCCTACTCAGCCTCCCACCCCCTCCCTCCAAGCCTCCAGTCCCCTCTCCCAACAGCACCTGGAAAACAGCAGACCCTCGGGGCTTGTTGAAGGAAGAGCAGCATCTTTTCTGAAACGCCCCTTTGAAAGGTAATTTGCTGATGCCCCACCATTAGCTGCAGATCACCATTTGCTGCAAATCAGCTGCTCCGAACTTTCGAAGTTAACCTAAATCAGTTAACATTAGCAGACCCACAGAAGTGAATCCTTTTCGGCTGCCAGGATGATTTCACCTCCGTGGCTCAATAACACCAAGCCAGTGCCATGCACGCAGAGGCTCTTCCAACCTTGACCTCAGAACGTCAGGCTGCGGAGGGGATTCCCTTAGACATCCTCGCGCCCAATTTCACACGTGGGGAAACCAGCCCAGAGAGGGGCTTTGCCCTGCCCCCAGTCCCCCTGATGGTAGCACTCATTCCAGGCAGCTCAGGGACCCTCAGGTGGGCAGGAGGCACCAAACTGGTATCCAGCTTCTGGGAACCAGTGATGAGATGTCCTCCTGCAAACCGAGTACCCCCCGTCTGCTGTGGGCCAGGCTAGCTCCCGCGCATCCTATGGCTCAGGGTGGCTCTTTGTGAGAGTTCCTATGACTGCAGCGTTCCCAACAGTCGGGCATCCATTCAAGCTCCTTGGCCCCGGACAGACCCACCAATGACAGCGAGAAATGCATCCCCAGCTTCTGGGTGCAGGTCTCCAACCTGGGACCTCCCACCTGGTTGCTGCCTCTGACTCGGGAACCTCCCTCTGCCCCGCCCACGGTCCCAGGTAGGCCTCACCTCGATCCCTGCCAATCCACCAATGCAGGGAACCACGCCCCCTCAACCCCACCTGGCCCTAGCTGCCCCACCTCTCACTGACCCCTGCCTCCCCTGGCTCCCACCCACTCAGGAGCACTGGTGGTGAAAAGAGGAGGCCAAGCAGGTAAGGAGATGGTCGTGATGCTGGCAGGGCTGGTGGCCCTGGGCTGTGTCAGTGCAGGCTGGAGCACTCTGAAGTCTGGGTGCTAGGAAAGGGGATCCCGAGGATCGAATCTTGACTCTTTGAATGTTTTCTGAATGGTCTGGGGTACCTTCTGAGGCCCCAGTCCTTGGGGTTGTCTGCTGTCCAGCACACTTTGGGTCCCCTGAGCAGTGAGATGAATCTCACAGTATCCATTTTGTCCAACATAAATTCCTGGGAGAAAAAAGAAATCTCTCTCACTTGACTGTACTCTGGCCCCTGGACACCACTTCCCAGGGGCCAAATCAACATCAAGGTTGACCTGCGTCTCCTTTAGTTTTCACAAGGGCCCTGCCAAAGATGTGGTATCGATGCCAATTGGCAAATGAGCAAACTGAGGCTCAGAGAGGTTAAGTGACTTGTCTGAAGCGAAACAGCCCAGCAGTGGCACAGCTGGATGGCTCAGAGTCCAGGTCCTTGTGCGGCTTCCTGAATGTGGTTGCCTGCCTCTTCTCACTGCTTTCTCCAAGAAGCCCACCCTGACTGCCCCCAGCCTCCCTCTCTGAGGGGCACTCATTTCTTTTTTTTTTTTTTTTTTTTTTTTTGCGGTACGCAGCCCTCTCACTGTTGTGGCCTCTCCCGTTGCAGAGCACAGGCTCCGGACGCGCAGGCTCAGCGGCCGTGGCTCACGGGCCCAGCCGCTCCGCGGCATGTGGGATCTTCCCGGACCGGGGCACGAACCCGCGTCTCCTGCATCGGCAGGCGGACTCTCAACCACTGCGCCACCAGGGAAGCCCCGGGGCACTCATTTCTTAAGGCCCAGGTGACCTTTATCTCGCTCCACCTCTCTTTCCCTAGTACCATGCTGAGCGCACGTGGGTGACTCTGAGACTTGACTGAATAATTGCTGAGGGAGATCTTTGGGACGCCCTGACATCACTGGGTAATTTCTTCCTTTTTCTTGGGAAGGAGATGAAATTAATACACAGTGACTGTAGGGCAAATGTGCCCTTACTTAAATGCTCATTCATATCATGATGTGAAGGATCTATGCCCCAGGGGACGCCAGTTATGCAGCCTTCGCTGTGAATGGTGCCCCAAGAGCTGTGCCATGGAGCAGAGAGGTCCTGATACTGCCTGTGAAATTCTCTTGAGTTCTTCTCAACTAAGACGCAGGCTCGCTCACTGTGGACTCTTGGTGCTAGACAACATCGGCCATGGGACTCGCTCCCAGTGTCCCAGAGGCGCTGAGAATCCTGAGCTCAAACAACTCCACTGAACTTGCCTCGAAAGAGAAAAGCAAATTATGACTTAGGACGAAACCAGTGCTGAAGCTGACAGACAAGGGCGGGTGGAACCAGTGCCGAAGCCGACAGACAAGGGCGGGTGGAACCAATGCTGAAGCTGGCAGACAAGGGCGGGTGGAACCAATGCTGAAGCTGGCAGACAAGGGCGGGTGGAACCAATGCTGAAGCTGGCAGACAAGGGCGGGTGGAACCAATGCTGAAGCTGGCAGACAAGGGTGGGTAGAAAGGACGGGTCCCTGTGGTGCCACGGAGCCTTGGGTCACACCAGACCTGAAACCCACCCAGACACGGAACTTCCACGCACGATGCAAGACATGCACTTACAAGAGTCAAACAACCTCAAAAAGGAAAAGTAAGGCTGGAGGACTCACTTCTCAATTACAAAACTTACTACAAAGCTGCAGTGATCCAGACCGTGCTAAGGACAGACATAAGGACCAATGGAATAGGATTGAGAGTCCAGAAATAAACCTTCACATTTACAGCCAATTGATTTCTGACAAGAACAAGGAGACAATTCGATGAGGAAAGAGCAGTTTTTTTAGCAAATTGTATCAGGACAACTGAATATCCTTATGCAAAATAATGAAAGCGGACCCCTATCTCATACCATGTACAAGAATTAACTTAAAATGCATCATAAACCTAAATACTGGAGCTAAAACTATAAACTTCTTACAAGAAAACTTAGGTGTAAATCTTCATGACCCTGGATTAGGCAATAGTGTCTTAGATATGATGCCTACAGCACAAGTAACTAAAATAAAAATATATAAATTGGGTTTCATCAAAATTGAAATCTTTGTGCTTTAAAGGACACCATCAAAGTGAAAAGACAGCCCACAGGATGAAAGGAAATATTTTCAAATCATGTATTTGATAAGGAACTTTTATCCAGAATATACAAAGAATATTTACAACTCAGCAATAAAAAGGCAAACAATCCAGTTAAAAAGTGGTCAAAGGATCTGAATAGACATTTCTCCAGAGAAGATATACAAATGGCCAATAAACACGTGAAAGAATGTTCAACATTATTAATCATCAGGGAAATGCAAATCAAAACCAGTGAGGTACCACTTCACACCCATTAGGATGGCTAAATTATAAAAGAGAGACCACCAAGTGTTAACAAGGATATGGAGAAACTGGAATCCTCATATTTTGATCATAAGATTGTAAAATTACACAGCCACTTTGGAAAACAGTTCAGCAGTTTCTCGCTGAGTTACCTCGTGAGTTACCACAAGACTCAGAAATTCCACTCCTAAGTATATACCCAAGATAACTGAAAAGATATGTCTATGCAAGAACGTGGGCATGAATGTTCACAGCAGCATTATTCATAACAGCCCCCAAATGAAAACAACCCAAATGTCCATCAACTAATGGACAGATAAACAAAATGTGGTCTATCCGTGCAGCAAACTATTATTCAGCCATAAAAAGGAATGATTTGGGGCTTCCCTGGTGGCGCAGTGGTTGAGAATCCGCCTGCCGATGCAGGGGACACGGGTTTGTGCCCCGGTCCGGGAGGATCCCACGTGCCGCGGAGCGGCTGGGCCCGTGAGCCATGGCCGCTGAGCCTGCGCGTCCGGAGCCTGTGCTCCGCAACGGGAGAGGCCACAACAGTGAGAGGCCCGCATACCACAAAAAAAAAAAAAAAAAAGAATGATTTGTGCTGCCATGTGGATGAAACTTGAAGACATCATGCAAAGTGAAAGAAGCCAGATACAAAATGTATTTTGGGGAGGTGATGAAAAGATTTGGGAATTAGATACTAATGATAGTTGCGCAAATCTGAAACCGTACTGAAAACACTGAAGTGTGCACTTTAAGAGGGTAACTCTTAGGGTACTACAATTATATCTCAATAAAGCTATTATTAAAAAGAAAACAAGATATGTTGCTGTGGGTGGAAGCCAATCAGATCACATGACCTCCATTACTGCAGCATCAGCATTATGACTGGTGGGGGTTTGGTCCTGGTGGGGACCTTCCCACTGAGACGGGAAATCTCAGTGGACCTGACGAGAGTCTGAAGTTGAAAATGAGGACCCTGCACAGAGGCTCGCTCTCTCGGTCACTGAAATGTGCCTCCCCGTGTAAACGTGACTACATCTGTGTGCACCTTGGTGTGTTTGTTTGCAGGTGTGTCGTGTATGTTTCGTGTATATTGCAGGGTGTGTGGAGAGCCCATAGGAGTGTCTGTATGAGTGTGTACCCCGTGTGTGTGTGTGATGTGCCAGGGTGGGGCTACACATTAAGACCAGGCAGGGCAGGAGTTCCTTTACAACCTTCTGACCCTGCACCAATGAGCATTCATTAGAAGTTTGTTGAGAGCCTAAAAGAGACCCTGAGACCCTACCGCAACCCGTGCAGGAGCCATGCAGCCGCGGATGGAGGGCCTGATAGGGCAGCTCACCACCCATGCCCCATGAGCCGAGGCCGAGGACAGCCTCAGGTCGGAGGCCAGCATGGGCACGAGAGTCCTCACCCGGATGAGGTCGAGCTTGGAGAAGAGACCCGTGCCCTTGGGCACGCCGTGGGCAGAGGCGCAGCACTGCTGGGCCATGCTGTTGATGGCCATTTGCATGCAGTTTAGCAGCTGGCTCTGCAGGCTCGGGCCCCTCCCAGAATTCCCTGCCCCCTGCCCCCAGCTCACTCAGGCCGGAGAAGTGTCCTGAAGCCAGGAGCCACTTCCTCCTGCTGGTCTGGGCTCCACAACCAAAGGGGCTTGGACGAGTCCCTCCCCACCTCGGGGCCAGAGCATCCGCCTCTGCAAAGAGGGACACCGGACCGACTAACTTCCAAGAGGCTCCTCCCGGCTGGGCACATCTGTGGTCCACACCCAGGGGAGGGGCCAGGAGGGGACATGGGGGAACCCAGGGCTCCTCACTTTGGGAAGCTCCAGAGTTGTGGACTTCAGGCCTTCAGGGCTGTGATCAGCAACCTTACTTCTCACCTTCAAGATAAAGACCCATAACAGACTCTATAAACCGTGGCCAATCCAGTTCCCCCTCAGAGCTCCTTGGTTGGAAGTCAGCAGCCCACAGACCCCAACCCTCATGTCTTCCAAACTGGGATCCCACAAGGGCCTGAGAAGGTCCCACATTTGCTGACTGCACCCTGCCCAGGTGGAGCGTGCCTCGCACAGCCTTGTGCCCCAGCCTTGCTCCCCTGTGTCCTCCAGGCAGCCCCCAAGGCCAGAAGGGCACAGGCTCTGGTATGGGGAGGAGCTGGGGGTCCGGAGAATAAGTAGTCCACATTCTCCAGGCCAGGAAGGAGGAGCTCAAGGGATTAACCCCAGAAATCCTGGACTACAGCCCTGACTTGCTCTTTCCAAGCTTCTTTCTTCTCATCTGTGAATAGATGTAGTAACAACCAACCAATATTTAGGAGTGCAGATGCTAGACCCTGGGACTGTACAGGGACATCCCAGCTGGTCCTTAACTATCTGTGGCCTCAGTTCTCCCACCTGTCACACGACATCTGGCTCATCTCAGAGAAGCCCTTTGAAAGCTAACAGTCGCCAAGGAGAGGTAAGTGGGGAAGTGGTGTGCGTGTGCGTGTGTGTTGGGGGCCGATCGTTATCGAGGAGACAGCAGCCCCCAGCCCCTGCGCTGCCGGCCCCCCGCCCCAGCCAGTGGACTGGACTCACATCCCAGCTGCCTGTGTCTTTCTGGCAGGTGACACCACGTTCCAGCTGCCACCACTTCTCCTGCTTGCGGTGACACTTCTTCTGCAGCTGGCACAGCCGGATCTTGAGGCTCTGTGGTAGGGTGGCTGGTCAATTCGGTGCAGCTGACCTCCCGGGGCACCTGCCCTGGGCCTGGTCCCGAGGAGCTCACGGCTCGGGGGTCTGAGCGATGATGGGGGTGGAGGAGGGGAAAGTTCTGGGTGGTCAGGGCCCTTTAAGGCACCAGGAGATGCAGGAAAATGGACGTCTAGGACGACTACGGTTTGAATCCCAGCTCAGCTCCTGGAGCCCGTTTTTCTCACCGTAAGCAGAACCACCTGTCTGGGCCCTTCCGGCTGCAGGAACCGCTGGGAGGACACCAGGGGGCAAGGCCGTGACAGCCTCTGCGGCCCAGGACTGCAGGGCACAGGATGTGCTGGGTGCACTTCCACGCCAGGCCCCGCCGAGGTGTGTTTGGAGGACACAGGATATACGTGTCCACACTTTTCTGAGGCCTAGTTTTCTTACTTTGCAAATGAGAAAAGCAGCATATGCCTGGGACTAGGGTGCAACATTTAACTCATAATTAATATAAATAATATTTTAATGCAATTTTTTGTTTTTTGGTTTTGGCCGTACTGCACAGCTTGCGGGATCTTAGTTCCCCAACCAGGGATCGAACCCGTGCCCCTGCAGTGGAAGCACAGAGTCCTAACCACTGGCCCATCAGGGAATTCCCAAATGCAGTGTTTTTTAAAAATCAAAGTTAATGCAAAAAAAAAAAAAAAAATCCACGATGAACGAAGTATCACAGCTCTCAATAAAGTTGGGATCCAACCTTCTACTTGCATGCTCACCTCACTCCCCTCCTCTAGTCTCAGCTCTAGGAATAGAAGCACCTACCTCCGGGTGCTGGGGTGAGGTTGAAAGGAGATAAAGCTTGTTAAGCGCTTCTCACAGTGCCCCGCCCACGAAGGAAAAAACCCGTACAAAATGGTGTCGGTTTTCAGTGCTACCACTAGGGGGCAGAGAGTGGCTGCAAATGCCATGCCACGGTCCTTTGCAAGAATCAGCGCACTCATCAGCCTCCCTTTCACTGTTTCCTTCCTCTCCATGTCCCCGTCCTCTGTCTTCTCCGTGCAGCACAAAAATTTATCATGCCATGCCTTTGCCAGGGCAGTTTCTTCCGGATGGAATGCCCATCCCTTGGGGTGAAAGTTCAATTTATTAGAAGATTAACCAACTATGAGAGAGATGATCTCTTGGGGCACTTAACTCTGAGACAGTTTGTGTTCAGTGTCTCACAACAGCCTACCATCTAGGTTGAATTGCCCCCACATCACAGATGAGGAAACTAAGGCTCAGAGAGGGTCTAAACGTGCCCAGGGACATGCAACTAGTCAGAGGCTGAGTTGGAATTTGAACCCCAGTCTGTCTGAATCTAGAACTCCTGAGTTTTCTACCACGAAGAACACCTTTTAAGTATAAGCTGAGTCTTCCTCAGGAGAAACCCAGCGGAAAGGGAGGGCAAGGGGTACAGAACAAGGCTCTGGAGTGACCGCCCCACTCAGACCCTCTCAGGAGCCCACCCCTGCTCCAGGCCTTCTCCGGGGGTGCAGAGGGAAGGGGGTCCCTACATCCCAGTTCTCTGGGCCTAGGGGCATGGGCCGGGCTTCAGACAGCTGTTACCAGGATAAGAGCCCTGTGGCCTCCCTCTAGACACTCCAGGCTTTGGTGGACGGCCTGGCTCATCTTGAAGAAGGCCTCCAGGTGCTTCTGGACGTCCTGGCTGACTGCGAAGAACTTCCCACAGTGCTCCGCCATGGCCCCCACCGGGGCTTCCTCTGGCTCCTCCCCTTGGTTGTAGCCTAGAGAGACAGTGCATGGCAGGATGGGTGGGCATAGAATGCCCAGCCCTCCCCCGCCCCCTGCAGGGATGCTAATAAGGTAGGTGGGACTTCTGCTGTCCACTGGAGCCCCCAAGTTGAGAGTACCCCATCACTGACCTCCCACCTCTTCAAGAGAAGAATCAGCATTTGAAAGGCCACCGCGGGCTCAGAGCAAGGATTCTGGATCCAGGCTGCCCAGTGAGGCAGGAGAAGCCCCACCGCCACCCCCCCAGGAGAAACTGCTGACCGGGGGAGCCTGCAGGAAGGGGACCGGGGTGGGTGCTGTCCCGAGTGACGGGATCCCCAGCTTTGGTGGCTGCTCGTTCTGGATGGGTCGAACGGGGTTGAACTGCTGAATTAGGAAGGCCCCAAACTAGGAGGCTTCTAGAAGCAGCACTGGGCCCTGGGTCTGCTTCAAATCCCGTGCCTGACCTGGAGGCCTGCGCCCCTCCTTGGCTTGGTGCTCAAGCCTCTTCCAGTTACATCTCCCAGCGACCCCTGCCAGATCCTGGCACTCCAGCACACTGGAGCTCAACCCCAAACCCAGGGCCACAGGGCCGTGGCTCCAGCCCACATCTGCAGTGTTCTTCTGCCTACAGTGCTGTTGCCCTTTGCCGAACACTTCTGAGCCCCATGAATGGCCCCCTCCTCCACGAAGCCTTCCCTGACCTCCAGGGCAGAGTCCTTGGGGCTCCCGCAGCTCCAGAGCACTTAGCACGGTGACTCCGAAATCAGATAGACCAGAGCCTGAGACCCAGCCCCACCACTTCCTGTCTGGGCGACCTTGGGCAAGTCCCTTAACCTCCCTGAGCCTGGGTAACACAGTTCTCAGAAGCTCCTAAGAAGGGGTAAAAAAGATTTACTAAAGAGCTTAGCGCAGAGTAAATATTTCATAAACAGTAATAGTTATTTTTATTATTGGTGATGTAAAGACAATGACGATAATAAAATTATGTATGTGTGTCTCCCCTTCTCTTTCCTATCAAGTTTTCAGCACTGATAACAGTGGATTCTGGTGCAAATCGTGATAAAACAGAACACAAAACTCATTTCAGGTGCCTGTGTAATTTTAGTTCCTAAGAGCAAAATCAAAGACAAATGAGATAATAATAATAGCCGACACTTACTGGGTGCTAGCTAAACATCGGGCACCGGGCTACGTGCTCGTAAAGGATGATCCTGTCCACAGAACTGTCGCTGTTCCCACTGAACAGAGACACTGAGAACTTGCTGCAGGCCGCGTGGCTGGTGCCCTGGCTGGCCCGACCACGGTGGCACCGGCCTCTGGATCTCCATTCCGCGGGCGAGCTCAGTGCTCAGCGAGCTCACGCGCGCCCAGGTGCCCAGGCTGGGAGGTGCCTGCAGAGAGGACACGCCTGCTGAGGAAGCTACATGCGTACGTACCCTTGGGGACTTTCTCAAGACCTTGATCAGATAGTCTTCACAAACCTTATGACCTCTCTCTTCAGCTTCCTCTGTCTGTAGAGATATTTCAGTGCCGGCGAGAGAGCCAGACGTGAGAACACGGTTTGGGGACTTCCAGGTCGTGACCCCTGGCGAGGCCCAGCCTCTGTGGATCTGCACGGATCCCGGCTGGGCTGGTCACTGACTCGAGTCTCTCCACCCCCATTTCACTGCTGAGTAAACTGAGCCACAAACAGGTCAAAGAGATGCCTGTTGTCAGGCCATGGGGAAGGGGCCTGGGGGCCAGCGAGGCCGGGCCTTCGTGGCGTGGGGTCTACGGATCCCCTCCTGCA
Source organism: Kogia breviceps (assembly GCF_026419965.1). Lineage (NCBI taxonomy): Eukaryota > Metazoa > Chordata > Mammalia > Artiodactyla > Physeteridae > Kogia > Kogia breviceps. The sequence goes on from NC_081312.1 coordinate 10,591,784, forward strand.
GGCTGAGCTGGCGGCAGATGGCCTGAGCCCCCAGTAGCCGGTGATCCGGCCACAGGCTTTGCCTCTCTGCGCCTGGCTGGCCCGTCCGTAACCGGGGTAACCAGACCCCTCCCTCACAGGCCGGTGGGGACCGGGTCTGGGGCTCCCAGCACATCATAAGCACTCAGTCTGTGGTCGGGGCCCTGGCAGCCCCCAGAGGGGCGACAGCCACGTGCCGCTGCCCAGCCGTCAGGGGGCATCACCAAGCAAGAACAGTCTCCAACAGGTTGCCCACCCTGGGCGCCTTCAAGGTCAGTGGTCAAGGGCAGCGGGCAGAGCAGGAAAGGGCTGTGGTGGGTATCTCTGAGGGACTGCTGATTTCCCCAGGGCAAGCCACTCCGCCTCTCAGGCCCCATTTTCTCATCCATACAGTCCTGAAAAATGCAGGAAAAAATTGTCTTCCCCCAGCCAATACCACGTGGGGCCCTGTGAGCCACGGAGCTCAACCTTTCGGTGGGGAGGTTGGGAAGCCCTATGAGAATCCGATGGACCGGTTGGGACGTTTCTCCATAAAATCACTCACAGGTAGCAATCCGTCCTTTTGCATCTAACTCAGACTTTCGTGGGCAGCCTGGAATTGAAGAGTCACGCGGGGGCAAGGATTCAGGGCATCTGCTTGGAGACACGGCAGCAACCTCGCAGGCTGATTTTAGAGGGGCCGAGCTGACAGATGCGTACGGATCGTCACCCACAGCCCTGCCTTCGTGGAGGGAGACTAAGCTTGCACAGGGCCTGGGACTGACCCAAGGTCTGAGGTCAAAGGGCGGGAGCCAAGCCCCCCAACTCCCCACCACTCGCAAATCAGCTGCCCCTCCTGACTTACTCCCAGGCCTCAGTCCCCTCCCCGTTCATTTCCTGGCCCGGCCTCCTCAGGCGTTTTTGCTCAGTCCCAGCTGCTTAGCCCACCGCAGGTGGCCTTGGGGCTGAGGCAGGGGGCACGGGACAGCTCGTACTTTGCCTGGAGTTGGCAGAGTTCCTGGAACAGCACGTGCAGGTCCCTGTCCTTGTCACCGGTATTGCTCAGGCTCAGCCTCCTGGCCTGTGCCCACGGCCTCCGGCATTGCCCCTCACCACCTCAGGCTACGCTGGAGGATGAGGGCCGCGTGGGCCAGGCAGGAAGGAGATGGGTGGCCACAGCAACAGTCAAGGCAGCAGCTTTCTCTTCTGATTCTCCTGACGGTCCTCAGAAGCCACTTTACATTCCCACTTCATGGAAAAGGAAACAGAGGTTCCGAGAGGCCCCTGTGACCAGCTTGAGGACGTACAACAGGGCTGGATTTGGACTCGGGTTTCACTAAGTTCAAAGTCTGAGGTCTTTGAGCTGCGCCCCCCAGCTCTGGAGGGGCCAAATGTGCCATTCTGCGGTGGCATTATTGCCTTTGTCACCCCATAACTGGGACAGCTCCATCACCATCAAGTCCCACGGGTACCAAGATGCCCGGGACTTCCAACAGGTGCTAGCTTCCAAGAGCATTCAGGAGAGACTCCGAGGGTCAGAGCTGGGGACGGGTGAGAGAGTAGCCCACATAGGAAGGAGATACCTTTGTCATCTATCTCTACCCACCCATCCCTCCGGCCATTTATGCATTTAACTGACATCATATACTCTGAGCTTCTACAGAGCTAGACTGGGGACCGGGACAGACACTTTGAATGAGCTCACGGTCAAGCTGGGAAGGTGGCCTAGTTGACAGGTGGTTTCAACACAGCCTTGCAAAGAGTTCCCGGGCCGCTCACCTAAGTCTGGTTGCAAGTTATGGCCAAAAGAAGACAGTCTCCCTAAGCGTGCTGTTCATTGGCCATCTGCTGGGTCAGCCCCAGCACATGGGAGGAGCAGGGAGAGAAGGGGTGGGGCTACACAGTCAACCTGTCCAGCCCTGAGCATCGGACACACGGGTACACGAGCACAGGAGGGAGGAAGGGGCCCAGCTGTCTCACTCGACAGCTCCAGGAGCACAAAGCGGCAGCTGAGCTGTGACATCACAGTGCTGGCTTCTGTCCTCATGAGGTGTCCATTGCAGGATCCACCTGTGGGTGGAGTGGAGGGCCTGATTCCCCGAGGTCCTGTGGCCCTCCCCATCCCTGCCGCCCTGGTTCAGTTCCCAAGGAGAAGGGGTGGAGAGGCGTTGGTGACCTCAGGGGAGACTTAGGCTGTTTTTGCCTTTCTTTCAAGGATGGTCATCTGTGGTGGTCTTTACTGATACCCCAACCTTGCAAGCTTCCCCAATCCTACTGGCTTGTCCTGGGACTCCTCCTTTTGCCTCCTTTTACCTGATTTTGGGCAGCTATAGCTCGGGCACTTCCCCGGCTGGGGCACTCAGCAACCATGGAGGGTTCAGCCCTGTCCACGGCTCAGGACTAAGTCTGGCCCAGGGCAGGGGAGCCGGGGAACAGAAGGAAACTTCAGGACCTAAACCTGGCCCTGGCCCTGCCCCAGCCTAAGGCTCTGCTCTGTTACCTACTGTTGGAGCTGCAGGTCTTGCGCCACTGAGGGGAGTTGGGCGCGGCACCTACCTCTGATATACCTGCGCCATTCACCGCCCGGTTAACCGGCCAGTCCTTCCCCACCAAAAGCCCCATTCGATCAGAGGCAGGGCCTCTACAGAGGGCAGCCTGGGTGGGTCTCACTGGGAAGGATGCTGGGGTCTGAAGTGAGGGCAGAGGTGGAAGGAAGGGCCTATGCAGGGGCAGAGACAGGGCTGGGGCCGAGGGTGGGGGCGTGAGGTCGGGTCTGTGGCTTGAGCTGGGGCAGGGGCTGGGGCTATGACGAAGGCTGGCACAGGCTCTGGATCAAAGGCTGGGGCTGGAGCCATGGCCAACCCGGAGGAGTCGGACTCATTGTTATTCCGGGACAATTCCCCATCTCCCACTCCTCCGCAGCTCCCCTCATGACCCCTCCGCAGCAGGCGATGGATTTGGTCCTAGCTGGCTGAGGGATCTCTGGGCAGGTCGAAGGGAGCTGCCTGTATGACCCTCCATGGTTCTGGAGCCCAAAACACATTTGTTGCGGCCAACGGAGAAATGGAGGTGGCTGGGCCTGGATCTGGCCTTGGGTTCAGACGAGGGAATGCCCGTGCTGAGGGAGAGAAGCCCAGGGCCTAGGGCTGCCCCAGAGGGTCAGAGCCAGCCTGGAGGCGGGGGTGTATAGAGGAGGATTGGAGGAAGTCCCCCCAGAGTTGACAGTGTCTGAGGTGGTTCCTGGGATAAGAATGAATGAGGAGAAGAAGGTGGGAAAGGCATTCCCGACAGAAGGAACAGCAGGGACAAAGGTTCAGAGGCACAAAGTAGCGCGCACGGACTGTGAGAAACGCAGGCAGATACTTAAAAGCAGAAGGTGAAGGTCAAAGTTGGGATGTGTCTGGAGCCAGGGTGTATCCCCCAGGATCTCTGGATGCCTGCAACAGAAACTGACAGGGCTACTGTGGACAAAGAGAGCATCGACGGAAGGCTGTGAGAGATTGCACAGAATCGGAAGAAAGGCTAAAAACCCAGGCTCAGAGAGGACCGGGGCCCAGGGTAGCCCTGGATATCCAGGCAGCAGGAGCTCAGGGGAATAACCTCCCAAATGAACCCTTCCAACCCCTTTCCATAAGCTTCTCCATCCTTAAGAATCAGAGTCCTGGGACTTCCCTGGTGGCACAGTGGCTAAGAATCCTCCTGCCAATGCAGGGGACATGGGTTCGATCCCCGGTCCGGGAAGATCCCACATGCCGCGGAGCAACTAAGCCTGTACGCCACAACTACTGAAGCCTGCACGCCTAGAGCCCATGCTCCGAAACAAGAGAAGCCACTGCAATGAGAAGCCCGTGCACCGCAACGAAGACCCAACGCAGCCAAAAGTAAATAAATTTATTAAAAATAATAATAATCAAAGTCCTTACAGAAGCTGCCCAGCTGGCTGAGCCTGGGTCATGTGCCCGCCCCTTGGCTTGACTGACAGTCACATCGTAGGCTCTGCCTTGGGGGCTGGAGGTTTCCCAGAGCAAATCCTGAGGCTGTGGACTCTAAAAGGGGAAACGGCCCCTGAACAGGGGCTCACGACATGGAGGCTCAGAGAAGCCAGAACAAGGAGTCTGGTCTTTATCCTGAAGGCAACAAGCTGCTGAAGGAGAGGCGTGGTCAGACCGGCATTTCCGAGCCTGCTGTCGGGCTCAGCGTGGAGAGGAGGGAGGCAGGCAGGCCAGCCGTCGTCGCAGTGGCTAACGTTTGCACGCTTGCAAGCACTTTTCACGCGGGGGTCGATTTAATACGACATGTCCACGAAGTCAAACCTGTTAGTGTTTTGCAGATGGGGAAACTGAGGCCTAGAGAGGTTGAGTAACTTACCCAAGTTCTCACCATTGGGAAATTGCTGAGCTATGAATCCAGGAAGTCGGGACTCTAGAAACATCTGGGAGGTTGAGGTGCTGGGACAACACCTTGGGGTCCTACAAGCCAAGACGTAGAGTGAAGGAGGCGGCCCTTGGGGAGGTTCCATCAGCGCCTCTAGGCGTCAGGCCTTCATTTATGAAGGTCATGTGACTGACCCTCTCCCAGCTGAAAGCCGGTGCTGGAGCAGCCTCACCAGACCCTCATCTCTTCCCAGGCTCAAATCTCACAGCACCTGATCTCCCAGGAACTTAGGGCCCTACACCACTTGACCCAGTATAGCCACAGGCAGGGGTTGCTGTGGGCATGGTGGCACCATTCGCCTCCCAGTGAGGATTTTATTTTTGGCCTGAAATGTCCCCCCGACCCGTGGACAAGGCCGCGAGACAGACTGCGGCTCCGGAGATATTTCTCCCTGTCAGGTCCTACAGAGCCAGACAGAAAGATGGCCACAATTACCAGGGCTTGACACCGCTTATGGACTTGCTGCTGCCTGGCTCTTTACCGGGCATCTCTCTTTGAATTCTCAGAACAATCCTCCCAGGGGGTGTAAGCATCGCTCCGTTTTGCAGATAAGAAAACTCAGGATCGATGAGGTGAAATCACTTGCCAAGGGCACACGGCTCATAAGTGGTAGCAGGGCTGGCTGTGCAATTTGTGCGACCCAGCGTAACAGGAAAATGCTGGGCTCCTTACTTAGAAAGTTAAGAATTTCAAGACAGCAATGACAGAACGTAAAACCAAGTAGGGGGGCTGCCCTGGTGGCGCAGTGGTTGAGAGTCCGCCTGCCGATGCAGGGGACGCGGGTTCATGTCCCGGTCCGGGAAGATCCCACATGCCGTGGAGCGGCTGGGCCCGTGAGCCATGGCCGCTGAGCCTGCGCGTCCGGAGCCTGTGCTCCGCAACGGGAGAGGCCACGACAGTGAGAGGCCCGTATACCGCAAAAAAAAACCCCACAAAAAACCAAGTAGGGAATCTTTTGAGCCTGGGCACTGTACAACTGCATAGGTCCTGCCCTGGGACTTGGACCCAGGTCTAGGGATTCCAGAACCTGTTCTTAAACTCCCACTCCCTTCCAAACCCACTAAGCTGCCCCAGAGCCCTACTCTCTGCTCTGGTTCGTCCTCTTCCTCCCCCTCCTCTCTCCAGCAAGCTGCAGTGACTAGGGGTGGAGTCATGGGCTTACCTTGGGGCTGAAAGGAACTTTGAAGAGAGGAGACCAAGGCGAGAGAGGCAGGAACAGCCGAGGTTCCACAGCTGGTGAGTGGCCCAGGTCGCAGACCTCCCAGTGCAGCCTCTATCCCCGGGGCTTTGGGAGAGAGAAATCCAAGGCCAAGCTGTCTGTTACAGACAGCTGGGAGTCTGCTTCAAGGGCAGAGCCACAATTAAATGTCAATAGAATTCCTTTTTAAAAAGCATTGACAAGGACTCAGTGGGGCTGGAATTTGACCCCAGGGCTTGAGTCTCACAGCACAACAGAAGGGAAGGCCGGCTCAGGCCTCTGCCCAGAATTCCAGCCCCACCTGCTCTGCAGCCCCAAATGCCCCCTAACAGGAACAAGGCTGGCCTTCTGCACCCGTAGGTGATGCCCAGGATGCAGAGAGTGAGGCTGTGGAGCCAGGAAGTTCTACCAGCTGTGTGACCTTAGGAAAAGTACATAACCTCTCTGAGCGTCAGTTTCCTGAAATGCAAAGTAGAGATAATAACAACCTAGGATTAAATGAAATAATCCACGTAGAACACGTAACATGATCTCATTTTTTAAAAAAATAGCCTGTGTGTACAAAGAAGAAAGTCTAGAAGGATAAGAATAAACTTTTTAGAGCCTTATTTTAGGGGCAGAGTATGAGGGGAAACCTTTCTGTAGTTTTAACTCTGAGGAAAGCAAGCAGCTCTGCCCGACACCTGGTAGGTATTTGATTAGTTTTGTTTCCTGTTCCTCCCTTCTCGCTTCCTGCAGAAGGTCACCGCGACAGTGATCCCCCGGCACAGGACCCTTTTCTGAGAGTGAGTTTTGACAGAGGGAGGGGCTGGAGCAGATGAGCCCGGTTGTTGGGTTTGGTGCCAACGGCGGCCGTTTCAGGGAAGGGACTGGGAGTGTGACGCCTGGCGGGGGGCGGGGGGGGCAGGTGCGGGCAGACAAGCAGGGCCTAGTGATTCTGCCGGCATCTCGCTAAGACCTGGCGCTGCTTAGATGCCCCGCTTTCACTGAGCTAGACTCTCAGATCTTTCCCTATCCCCTCCCTCCCACCCCAGCAAAAACCGGAGCAGCCCCGGGCCCGGGCAGCTGTGCCGTGGCAGCTCCTCCTCTGAGGTCCTAGACTGGTTCCAGCCCTGGTCCTTGCCCTGCCCCAGGGGAGGTCCCGCATCCCAGAGCTGGGAATCGCCCAAGCAGGTCGTGGGACCCTCCGAGGCCATCTCTGGGGCGGCCCTCCTGGGAGGGAGGACAGATGCCATGGCCGCAGCGTCCACCAGTGGGAGCTGGGACTCCCAGTGTCTATGACGGTGGCATCTTGGCTCCCTCTGTTAGACCTGAACGGTCTCCGAAGAATCCCAGCTCGCCCAAGAACCGCCAAGAGTCGAGAGTCGCTGCAACACGCAAGAGGTTTATTAGGAGCCGGTGCACCGGGGTTCCTTGGTCCTCACGCAGGAGGCCGAAGAGGAACCCCCCCAAGCGGAATCACATACATTTTATAGCTTTCATTTTTCATTATGCAAAGTGTGGATATATCAAGGGTTTTTTTCTCATTGGTTTGTTTGTTCCTGGACCGGAGTGGGGTCTTGGCTCTAGTTCCTTGATTGGTTGGCTGTCGGATGCCTACTTTACATTTTCGTGTTTTTGTGGTGGGGGGTTGAGTCACATGAGTTATGGTTGGCTAGGGCGACCTTTAAACTCTGGCTTAATCATTCTTATCACCCGCCATACTGGTTTGCTCGAGGTCTCATCCCCCGCCATACTTGTTTGCTCGGAACGGTTTCTGCCCAGGGGGGACATTCCAGTATCTTATTGCCAGCCGAAAAAGCTTAAAGCTCAAAAGTATCGATAGGGAAGTAGGGGTATAAGTATAGTTAAGGCCCTACACCTCCACGCCCCACCCCCAACCGCAGCTCGGAGGACCCGCCCTCCTGAGAAGAGGTGTGGGAAAGGGGTGCTCTGACCACAGGCAGCCAGGGCTGAGGGCAGCCAGGGACATCATTAATTATTTCCCCTTCATCCTAGACCATAACCTTCCCCAGGAAGAATCTTCATGGCAACTTAGGGAAACACTGAAGTACAGGGAGCAGAAAGGCTTTAGGGGCCCGGCAGGCCCGCGCTCCATCATACCTCTTCCGTATTCCAGCCGTGTGACATTGGGCAGCTCACCTCCCTGCTCTGACCTTCAGTAACGGGGTCGTCTCGGCAAGGCCCACTGGTTCTGCCTCCAAAATCACTCAAGTCCATCCACTGGCCCATCCTGGTCCAAACCCCCATCTCTCCCACATGGACCAAGGCAATGGCCTTCCGTGCGGGGCATCCTGCTTCTCCGTCCCCTGCAGGCCATTCTCCCCCCTGCAGCCAGAGGGCGCTCCTTCAGGCGCAGATCCACTCTCCCCACTTCTCTGTCTAAAACCAGTGTGAGGCAGATAAATGTTTACCCACCTGCTGCCCATTTCCATGGTGTAAATACTCCCACCATGGCTGATTTCAAGCTACTCATAGTTTAACAGCGTGCAAAAAAAATCCTGAAGATTTAACGGGTGGTTCTCACGTGCGGGCATGAGTTGGCTGTAGCACACCACTGCTTTAAAACCCTCCGATAACTGCTAATGACGTTGAAACCCTGGATGACCGAGCCCCCAGTGCTCTGGCCCCCACCTTGGCCGTTCTTCCCACATTGCTTTTTCCCTGCCCCACTCAGAACCTTTGCACGCGTGGTCGCCTCTGCCTAGAGAACTGTTCTCTCTCCCAGTTCTTCATAATATTTTGTCTTCTTTCCTTTCCGATCTGGGCTCAGATGCACCACTCAGAGGGGCCTCCCCTGACCATCTTGAACCTCCTTGACTCCTGCTTACCTTCGGTCTCACCTCATTCTCGTTGAGGTCTATTTTGGTCTCATTACTCTGGGTTGTCTCTCTCCCGACTGGAATCTGATCTCCATCAGGGCAAGGATTGGGACTAAGGTGTCCCTGCTGGGTCTTAGTGTCTAGAAGAATAGTACCAGACACACAGCAGGCGTCCGATAGTTGTATGGGGACAAGCACAGCTTTGGAGATACGCAGCTTTGGGTTTGAGTCACGGCTCCCCCAGCAACCATCTACATAACCATCACTGAGTCACTTAACCTCGTTGGGCTTCAGTTTCCTCCTCTGTAAATGGGGGACAGCAGTGCCTATGTGATAGAGCAGTGAGAACCTAAAGGTGACACGGGTAGGATGTTCAGTACCGTATCTGTTGTGTTACCAGGGCCTCAGAAAATGGAAACAGCCTCTTCACTTGCATATATCCAGCAACGGGGGCCTCATTCCCTCCCAAGGTAGCCGGGTCCACCTCTGGGCCTCTCTGACCGCCAGAACATCTGCCCTCCCTTATACTGAGTCCAAATATGTCTTCTCATAGTGTCCCTCGTTAAGTCCTAGTTCAACTGCTCGCCCACGGAAAGTCTCGTGCCATTATAACCACGTTGTGCATGTTGGGCACAGATTTATGCCACATTTCCGCACGGCAGTGAAAGCAGATGGGACGTCCCTCAGCAGCTCTTCTCTAGTCATGAGCTGTCCGGTCTTGGCAAGTCTCCTGACCTGGCTGAGCCTCAGTTCCTTTCTCTGGGAAATGGGGGTTAACGTGGTACCTACCTCATACATAGCTGTGGGGATTCAATTAGCTGATATTCATGTACACTTAGCAGCCGGCACATAGTAAGTGCCCCCGACGCAGAAACAGCTGCTATTATTGCTATTACTCTGCCTGGTGCTAGGCCACTGCCAGATCCAGCATTTGTGCCACTTCCGGGTCCACGGCCGTTTCTGGTTAAGGCCAGACCCTCTCTTGAAGCTCTGCAGCCAAGCTGGAAAAAGAGCCAGTTCTGTCTGGGTCACCCAGCCCACGTGCACACCCCCAGCTGCCAGAGCTGCCCCCTCACAGTGGAGTCTCAGCACTTCGCAAACTTTCCCGGGGCACTACCTGACCCTGGGAGGTCACTCCACCACCGAGCTTGGAGGCAAGGCCCCCAAACCCCAGGCCACGGGCTTCCCCGAGTAGGGGCTGAATCCCCGGCTGGGGTGGCTTCTGCCAGCTCCCTAGGGGCTCTGGGCATCCCGATGTTCCTAAAGGTGCTGGTGCTGGTGGGTGAACGGGGTGAAGGAGACCAGGCAGGGGCAGCAGTGAGGAAGGAAGAGCAGGGGAGTGCGGAGTCCTGAAGGCCAGGAGGAAGCGGGCGGAGGTGAACCAAGTTCTAACCTGGCTCCACGGTTCCCCAGTCCCCGGAACGGTGAATACGATGAGCCATCACACTCGTGATTCCATCACCTGTGCAGGTGTAATGAAGGGTCCTCATCAGTGGGCTGAGAAGTGGGAGATCGCCAGGTGGGTCTGACGTAATCACAGGAGCCCTGAAAAGGCAGCGCGCCTTCTCCCGCTGGTGGCAGAGGAGCGAGTCTAAGAGACTCCAAGTCCATCTGACACCCTGCTCTCTCTCTCCAAATGTCCTTGTCCTGGATGCCAACCCCCTCGGGGTTCTCCTGTGAGCTCAAAGCTGAGGCTGAGAATTCAGCCACGTCTCTGCCGATGGCCAGGACCTGCTCATGCGGACAGGGACTGGGACCGTTTCTGCCCGTGGCCTTGGGGGCATCTTAGGGGCTGATGCCACGCGACTGGGGAGATGTCTGGGCCAGTCTCCTCATCTTTCGACTATGTTCCTGCCCCCAGGGAAGCCTCCTACTGCCCCAGTAGGAGAAAGAAGCAGCCTGTATGTAGCTCCGTCTCGGCAGGGCAGAGTATAAGAGCTTCAAACCCACCTATTCCTCTAGTCAGGGGTGGCCGGAAATGCCCATGACCTGAGGGATGTGTTAGTGTATCAGCCAGGGAGGCTGCAGGTGAGATCGCCGGGTTTAGAAAGAAAAATACAGGACACCCAGTTAAATTTGAGTTTCAGATAAACAGCAAGGAATTGTTTAGCATAAGTATATCCCACACAATTTGGGGGACATACTTAGACTGAAGGATGATTTATTATGTGTCTGAAAGTCAAGTTTAACTGGATATCTTATATTTTATCTAATACAAGAGACAGAAGGCACATGCAAAAGGTTAAATGAAGAGAAGTTGATGAAGTTGATGAGGGGACAGAGGGGTGGGCAGGGTCAAGGGCACCAAGGCAGACTGAGGCACCCGGACTCCAGCAGCCAAGGGAAGCTGTTACCATCCCAGGGAGGAAATGATGCTCTGGAGCCTGGTGAGAAGCCCCCTGAAGAGCCGCAGCCATGGAGGATGGAGTCCCTGGGAACCTAGGCCCAAAGCAGAGGAGGAGCTGGAGAAATAAACACCCCCGACGTCTCTCTTGTCCCGCCCACCTGGCCTCCCATTGGCTGGACCCAGTCAAAAGCCAGAGGGCAGGGACCTTGGTGATGCTCTGGTCAGCCTGCCGGGCACAGAAGAGCAGAGCAGAGATCTGACAGCAAAGGGGCAGCCGGCACAGTGTGGTAAAGGAAACCAGGGCTCCTTAACCCACCTCGGGCTCTGTCCCCTTGACGAGACTTACAGACGACTTTCCCAGAAGGCTGGGCGGGGATGGGGCAGAGTCACAGATGCTACACATAGACCCCCAGGCCTCCAGGAAGAGGCTCCGAGTGCAGGCCAAGCAGATGTGGCCAGATGTCCACAGGGGCCTTTCACCCCTCAAAGAGTGGCTCCAAGCCCATTAGGGTCTCTGGCCCTTTGAGCCCAAACCCTCTCCCAAGACTTCTACCAGTTCTAGGGTTTCTCTTCTCCTGGCCCGCAAGGCCCCTGCTCCAGGCCGGCCGTCTCCACCCAGGCTGGACCCCTCCTGCCATAGGCTCACTGTCTACGGCACCCACCGTTCAGGAGCCTGACTGACCTTCCTGGGAAATTCAGGCAGGTGGGAGGGTGCCACCCCTCTCCCCTCCGCCACCGCCCCTGGGTGCAGGGCTGGTGATCCACATCGCCCTCCCCCACTGCCTCCTTCCCAGGTCTGCAATCTTCTTCTCTCTCTGCTGTGCAGAGCTTCTCCCCCTCTGCTGAAGGCCCAGAATGAGGTGGGAGTCACATCCACGCCAAACTTATATCGGAGTATTTCCCAGCAAAGACCCCCTCTCTCTCTGTCTCTCTCCCTCCCTCACTCCCTCCATCCCTCCCCCCACCCGTGTACCTTGCACCAGGCTGTAGAAATGACAGGACCCTCCCTAGGCTGCTCTTTGCCATGTGAGGATACAACGAAAAGACAGCCAGCTACCTACAAGCCGGGACCTGCCAGCACATTGCTCTTCCCAGCCTCCAGAATTCTGGAACCGGTGGCAACCCTGCCTCAAACATACAGATGATGCCAGGCCTTAAGGGATGTCAGTGCAACATGAGAATCTGGGTCACCGACTGAGAAGCAAGCTCCCCACCCACGTGGCACGCTGACCTTGGACTGATCCGCGAGAGGAGTAAAGGTCTGTCTTTGGTAGCCCCAAAGGAAACCAGGCCACCTCTCCAGCATCTCCCCCACAGGCCAGGCCCTCCGTGTGGCCTGCAGAGCTCTCCTGGTCCAGCGCCTGCTGACTCCTCCAGCCCCACGTCTGCCCTCCCCTACACGCTGCACTCTGGCCAGGCCCACCTCCTGTGGTTGCCCAGCTGGCCACGGGCTCCAAGGCCACGGGCCTTGGCTCATGCTGTGCCCTGTGCCTGTGGTGCCCTGCACCCACCTGTGCTGCGAGACAACCTTCACCTGCTGAGACTCAGGGCGGCCTGTTCCTCCTTCGTCGGAAGGTCTCCCGCCCCCGCCCCCCGCTAACCCCTCCCCCTCCTCCCTTCTCCACCCTCCTCCCCTCCCCCTTCCCTCCCCCTACTCCTCTTCCTCCCTGGCCCCTGCTCCCTGCCCCCCAGGCTGTGCCTCCCTGGGGCTGGGATGTAGGGTTTCTACATCCCAGCAGCCTGACACTGCTTCTGGCTCTTAGTAGGGCTCATGGCATTTAGTCTGTGCCTCGGGGATAAAAATAGTGATAGTAACAGTTATTGAGCCTCAAGCGGCCACTGCCCTAGACCTTCTCATTTAAACCCTGTATCGGCCCCAGGAGGAAGGTGCTGGTTACGGCTCCTGACTTACAGGGGAGAAGCTGGGGCCCCGAGAAGGCTGAGTAAGCCGTCCAGCAGCGGGAGAGGAGACAGTCAGCAGACCAGCCAAGCCGCATCTACTCTAATCCTGCACCAGCCACTGTGCAGAACCTGCCCAAAGGGTGGGGAGAAAGGGCGTTGCCGGTCCAAGAGGCTCCAGTGCAGCCACGTGCAGACGGACGGAGCAAGGTCGGGGACACTGGGGGAACGAGGCTGCAGAAGGCGGGGATAATCTCCGGGGGGATGTGACCGCAGACGCCTCGGAGATGCCACCGAGCCCGCCGGGGCAGCGTGCGTCACATGCAGCCTCTTCTGATTCTCTCAGCATCCACGTGCCCCCGGGGGACACAGCAGCCCTCACCCCAACGGGCCCCAGACTGCGTGGGTCAGAAACCAGGCCACTGGGCACCGCAGCCTGGAGATCATCTTCAGGCCCCAGTGGTCCTTATCCCAGGACATGTGGTACAGCGGACCCCTGATCCCATCTGGGCTAAATAGAGACCTGGAGGCCTGGAGAGAAGGGCAAGACTGAGGGGCCAGCTGGCCATCCGGGGCCGCCCATAGGTCCTGCGTCAACAGGCAGAGGAGCCCAGGGGCTGGCAGTCGTGGCCCACGGCACAGCCCTCCCTGCTGGCAGCACCGGTGTGCACCCAGGTCACCCGCTTCTCGGCGGCCAGGCCAGGAGCAGTGACAGTGCAGTTTGGAGGGGATGCTGGCTGGCTTCAGTGGCAGCAGGAAAACTGGGAAGTAAGAGAGGAAGGGAAAGAACAGAGAGAGAGAGAGAGAGAATTTTAAATCCAGCCCCTGTATTGACCGAGTGAACTTGGAAAAGTCTCTTAAAGCCTCCATCTCCTTATCTGTGAGATGGTGACGGCCACATCCGCCCCTCAGGACAGTGTGAGAGTGGCCACAAGTGCCCTTGCTTTTCAAGCTCTCGGCTTGACACCGCATCCCGGTGTCCGCTCACCCCAGGGCCTCCTGGAGGGTCAGCCTCACTGGGGCGTGTACAAGCCCGTGTGTGCGTGGGTGTGGGAGACAGTGACCTGTGCAAACACACGTCTTGACTGAATTCTGCGCAACAGCTAGTTTCTTTGCAATCGTGTGTAATGGGAGGTTGAATCCCAGGATTCAGAGACTTGTCCAAAACCATTGTTGTTCCATTTTTAATTTCTGGTTTTGAAATATTTACATAGGCTTGATTTGAATTCCAGCTGCCTTACAATTAGAATTTTTATTCTCAGAGAGCAAAGAGATGTGGGTACCCCGACTTATAGCTGCTCATTCTGGTTTCAGAGGCGCTCAGAGTCTGGAGGAGCCTGTGTTCTTAACAGCTCTCAGGGCCGTGCCTTCCTTCTTTTCTCAGGGCTCCAGAGAGGGGAAAGACTTGCATAGGGTCACACAGAACTTTCCAGAAGGGCCAAGACCAGCACCCTAGAGGCCAGGCCTGAGCTCTTCCCAAGGTGCCAGGTGCCTCTCACCACACACATGCACCAAGAAAGAGAGACAGATCTATATTTTTAGGAAACAAGAGACATCAACAGTTACTTAATATATTTATAAGACTAGTTCATTTGCTAACTGCCCTGCCAACTGGTAGATTAAATTCACCTCTTCTCTTCACTGAAAGAAGGTAAGCTGTGTGCGTAGTGTGTGTGTGACCTAAGCATCAACAGCACGTGTGTGTGTGTGTGTGTGTGTGTGTGTATCTGTGTCTGTTCTGTGTGTCTGTCTGTCTGTCTGAATGCACCAGCTACCAGCAGGGACGCCTGGCACGAGCAGGGCTGAGTGCCCCCCTTTCCTGCTTAATGGAGAACCCCAAGCTCCACGGTGATCCCTGAAGCTCTTGCTTCTGCTTTGCTTGAACTACGGCTGCATTCCCCTCTGCTGGCGACCTTCAGGGCTGTTTATGAGCCCCTTTCAGTGAGCCACCCCATACCAATCACAAGGTATTTGAAATCCAAACACCTGGCCCTCCTGACGGCAGCCATTCCTGAAATCCAAAGCCATCCTTGGGGAGCTTCTCCCCCTCCTAGCAGACCTCCTCCTCCCTTCGCACGCCCTCTTCCCACCGTACCACCTCACCGTGCACATTTTGACCATGAATTCTGTGTTGGAGAAACTGTCCTGTGCACGGTAGGATGTTTAGCAACGTCCCTGACCTCTACCCACTAGGTGCAGTAGCACCTAGTAGGAAACCCACCTCCCTCTGTTGTGGCTGCCAAAAATGTTTCCAGGAATTGTCAAATGTCCCCTGGGGGGAAACTGTCCCCAGCTAAGAGCCGCTGTTTTCAACCAACCACCATCCCCTCTGTCTCTATTAGGAAGTATAAACTAATAACAACATCTAACATTTATTGACATAAGTTTTTATTCTAAGGAATGTATATATACAGTAGTTCTCCCTTATCCATGGAGGATACGTTCCAAGGCCCTCAGGGGATGCCGGAAATGATGGATAGCACCAAACCATATATATACTATTTTTTCCTATACATACATACCTATGATAAAGTTTAATTTATAAATTAGGAACAGTAAGAGATTACCAACAATAACTAATAATAAAATTGAACAATTATAAAAGATATGCGAGTATGGTCCCCCTCTCTTTCTCTCTCAAAATACCTCTTGTACAAATTCAATGCCTTTTCCATCTTAACTAAGCGCTCATCACACGCTGTGGCTGTAACTTTTGCAGTTTGAAGTTCAACAGCACAACTAGCACAAATTTCTTTATCCTTCTTCACAATTTCACAGATGGAAGATTTATTCTCACCCTAGATCTTATGAACCTCAGCACACAATGTTTTTCTTTTCTTATTAATTTGTGAGCTCTCACCTTTTCACTTAAAAGAAGCACTCCACGGCTTCCCTTTGGCACATCCGAATAGCCAGCATCAGTGCTCTTGCACTTTAGACCCATTATTAAGTAAAATGGTTACTTGAGCAGAGGCACTGAGGTACCGCAACAGTCGATCGGATAACCGAGAGAGACGCTAAGTGACTAACGCCGGGATACACCGGACAAAGGGGTGAGTCACGTCCCAGGCAGGATGGAGCAGCGCGGTGTGAGATTTTGTCATGCCACTCAGAACCGCTTGCAATTTAAAACGTATGAGTTGTTTATTTCTGGAATTTTCCACTTAATATTTTCAGACTGCGGTTGACCGAGGGTAACTGAAACCATGGAAAGTGAAACCGAGGGTAAGGTGGGGGCGACTACTATATATAAAATTTAGTCCTTGCAACCTTCCTATGAGGCATAGGTACTATCATTTTTTCCCCACTTTATAGATCAGAAAGCCAAAGCTCAGAGAGGTTAAGTAAGTTGTCCAAGGTCACACAGCTAGCAAGTAGTGGAGCTGGCAGATGACTCGAGTCTTGGTTCTTAGCCGCTTGGCTCTGCGAGGGAGATCTGGGGCGGTCAACTTACAAGCAATTCTGTGCTGGGAGTGGCCCCTGCCTGGCCCCCTGGAGTGGGAACAAGGAAGCACAATGACATTGACACCTAAAGTGCCTGTGCCTAAGCCTCCAGCTGGTCACTGGGGCTTGTGGTCTATTGCGAACCACAACTTCCCTGCCTCGAAGCATTTCTGGGAGTCTCCAGGGGGTAACAGGCATCATAAATGTGCCCATGAGGATGTGTGGCCTACTTTCTGGGCCCATCTCCCTCTAATGTGGTGGGATTCCTGCCAATTTTCCCAGCAACTTAGGTTTTAGGGTCCAGGGCATGATGTGATTATCAACCACTAGGATCACACCGTAAGCTTGGGAGGCAGCTGCAGAAAAGCAGGATGAATTTCTGGAAGCTGTGGCTTCTGCCTTGGTGAGCCCCTCTCACTCTCCAGCCTCAAATTCCCTTTTCTCAGAAAAAGGATAATGGAGCAGATGAAACCCAGGACCTTCTGACATTTCTTGATCTTCTGATGGTTCAGTTCTCTGTGGGACAGAGGCTAGGTGGGCGGAGGTGTCACCATCACCAAGTGCAGGCGAGCCCCGGGAGGGCTTTGGTTCCTCCATCAGGATGATAACACCTCCCTCCCGGGACGGCCATGCAGATGCCTGGACCCCTGCAGGGGCTGCTAACCAGGGGCATCTGCATCCCTTCCCACCGCCAGGACGTCAGGGCGCCTGGTCCACTGCCTGCCTCCTCCTCAGCCCCGCCTCCCACGCAGAACACAGGCCCTCCTCGTCGCAGCAAGCCTTCCTCGGAATGCCAGATCTGGCTGACATCTCTGCCGTGTCACATGGCCACTTTGGATTCCCCGAGGAGCAAGGCCAAGGTGAAGCAGTCAGCCGTCTTTCAGCTGGCTGCCCTGCAGAGATGCCAACCCGGTGAGAGCTGCGTTTCTGGAGCTGTCACTTTGCTCCCCTCAAGCTCTGCCTCCAGAGCATCTGGCCAAGGCTCCTGCCCTCACCGCTCCCCTGCAGTTATGGAGGGATGGCACTGGGCCGGCAAGGAGCTGCTGGATCCAACAGGCAATGCAGCGTCTGACACAGCCTGGCTCACCCCGGGGCAGGAGGGAGGGCCTGCTGCGTGCTAGTCTTGCTTGGGAGCTGAGATGCCCTTCCCTCTTGCCAAAGGGCAAGAGAGAGCTCCCAGACCTGCTTGGAACATGTTTATGTTCGTGGATAATCTGTTCCCAGCAGCTAACAGAGCTAACTCGAGTTCCCAACAGTGACTCGGGCATGGTGACTCAGGTTGGCTCACGGGTCAGCAGCCTCCAGGATGGCTCAGTCCAAGGCCCACTCACTGGTCACCTGAGCCTGCCTGACCCATGGGAGATGCCCTCCCCTCCTGCACACACCTTCCCCCTGCAGGTGACAGGTGGCAAGGAAGAAGTACCATGGATGAGCGTCTCCTGAGTGCTGGGCCCTGGGTGGGCTGTCTGAGCCCTGGGACCTCATTTAACCCCTTAACAGCCATGGGAGAGAAGACTCATCACTCTCCTATTCTCAGACGACGAAACTGAGATTCAGAGAGGTGCAGGGCTGTAGCCAGACCCCACAGCAAGCGAGGGTTGGGCTGGGTTTAGCCGGCACCAGTGCCCATGCTGGAAACAGGACAGGGCGGTGCTAACTGGGACTGCATGTGGGTGGTGCCTCCACAAGGAAGCTGTGGAGGGCTGACCACAGGGCTGATCGCACGTGTCCCCACCAGGCCTAGGACCACCCCCTACTGGGATCTCCTCCAAGGGCAAGACACTCCTCGGAGAAAGAGCTTACAGACAGTTGGTCCTGGGGCTACAGCGCTTCTGCTGCAGATGCTTCCATATCTGAGGGCTGAAGCCCAGGAGCCAAGGTAGACAGCCTTACTCTGCATCTCTGAGCAGGGATAACTCGCAGCTGCCAGCCGAGGATGGCTGGTGATTTGTATGACGGGGGATGAGGTATAGAGGAGGGAAATGTGAGCCTGGCTGAGGCCGTGGCTCTGCCATTTCTTTCTGTCCTGCTGCTCTGTCCTGGCCGCTCTTGTCTGAAGGGTCCGTCGTGGATGGTCATGGCTCAGGAAGGCCCCAGCCGGCTGCAAAGCGCTCGTGTCCCACAATGGAGTCTGTGCCTCAAATCTGCTAACTGGGATGCAGACCCTTACAAGACCCCGTTGTTCCTCCCTTGACATGCGTGGGGGCTGCCGGAGGGAGCAGGGCCAGGATCAGGCTGCCCTTGGCCAGTTCCCAGGGGACCCCTCACCCTTGGGGTGTCACCTCCACATCTAGGGTGTCGATGGGGTGTGAGGCTGACCAGCCCTTCTCTCCCGTCTCAGGGGCGGGGTTATACCCTCCCTCTGCTTTCTATGAATAGGCAGACTGTCTCCTCTCCCAGGAGTTCTCCTTGGCCCCCAGAGCTGGGAGGCTGATGCGGGTCCAGACTGCTCCAGAGGAAATATACCGTCAGTTGGCCGCACCCCGGAGGGCACAGTGCTCATTGTAAAGAAAGGAAGAGGGGTGAGGGACTTCTCTCTGCCTTCTCCTCGCCCCCTCCTTCCTTTCCACAGATGCACCCCCCTCCCTCCCAGGACGTGCGGCCTTCGTCTGCCCTCCCCGCCCCTGCAGGCTGCATTCTGTCCTCTCCATCCCAGAACTCTGCCCAGGGTGTGGATCTGACACTTTCCTGTCCCTCTTCATCTCTTGAAACCAAAATAAACTGATATGAAGAGGCAGCCAGGGCTGGGGGCCAGGATGCCAAGGCTGCAGGAGTGCTTATTTTAGCAGATGATGGTCCATCACTGGGTCAGAACTGTCCGAGGACTTGGCACGGAACCACATCTCAGCTGCCACCCCCTTTTCCCCTTCTCTGGCTCTTCCTCTCCCCTCTCTCTCTCTTTCTCTCCTTCCTGAAAGAGGTATCGCTGTCATATGGAAAACATGCTGGGTTTGGCTCCCTCTCTGGTCCCTACTAGGTTTGGGGCTCTATGAACTGCCTCCTTCCCCAAAACTTTACTCATTGAATTCAGATTAAAATAAACATGGAGGGAAGCCTGAAAGGGAGAGGTGTGCTCTGTGTGTGTGTGTGTGTCTGTGTCTGTGTGTGTCTGTGTGTGTCTATGCGTGAGAGTATGTGTAGCCAAGAACCAGGATGAAGCTGGTGGACGTGCCACAGCCCTTCCCAGTTTAGATCCGGGAGCTGTGTGGCTTGCGTGTAAGCGCACATAGCAACAGCCATTTAATGAGCACCTACTGTGTGCCAGGAACTGTTGTAGGTACTGATACTCAGCAGTGAACAGAAAGACTATTCCAGATGGGACAGACAGGCAATAAACAAGTGACAAATAAATATATAATAGTTAAGGGGGGGGGTGATAAGTGCTATGGAGAAAAATGAAGCAGGGTAAGGAGATAGAGATGGAGGCAGGGGACCCTCTATGTAGGATCCTCCTGGTGCCATGCGTGAGCCCTGGGGGCTTTCTCTTGGTGGCCCAGCCTTCTTTCTGCCTCCCTGCAGCTTGACCAGTTGTTCGGTTTCTGCCTCTGCATCTATGCCCCCATTTAGCCCTTTCTGTCCCCATAAAAACCTTCCCTGGAGGGCTTTTCCACAGGACCACCTCTGGGGCCTGGCCCAAAGGCTCCAAAGATCACCGGGGCCAGGACTTCTCAGACGCGTGTGGAATTTGTAATTTGTAATCAAGGACACATAAATTAAAACTGCAGTGAGCTACCACTCTTGTCCATCGGGATGGATAATGTGAGAAAAGATGGAAAATGCCAAGTGTGGGTGAGGATGTGGAGGAACTGGAACGCTTACACGTGGCAGATGGGAAGGTAAGTTGGTACAACAACAACTTTGGAAAACTGGCAGTGTTCCTGAAACTGAGCCTACGCTGATTTTCTGATCCAGCGATTCCTGTTTTAGGTGTTGACCCGACAGAAATGGGTAGGGATATTCACCAAAAGATAGTCTAGAAAGTTCACAGCTATGCTATTCATGATAGCCGAAAACTAGGTACCACCCAAAGGTCCATCAGCAGTAGAGTGAATTAACTGTGATATATTCATAGCATGGAAAGCTACCCAGCAACAGGGAAGAACAGTCCATAGCTACATGAAACAATGCAGACGGACTTCACACTATACAGTTCAGTGGAGGAAGACACAGGCGTGACTCCACTCATATGACGTTCAAACAACTTGAACCACTGGCTGTTACGAGACTGGTCAGCCTTGGCAGGAGGTGGTGGGTGGTGGCACTGAGATGGGTGCGGGAAGCAAAAGGGGTCTTCTGGGGTGCTGGTAAGATTCTCTCTTTGACGTAGATGCTGGGGTGTCTGTGTGTTGATTGAGCTGTATGCTTATGACAGGTGTGCTTTTCTGTGGGTCTCTTATTATTTCATGAAAAGTTTCTAAAAATTGGTGCTGTTCGGGCGTTGCCTAGGATGAGTGAAATCAGAATCTCTGGGGTAGAGGCAGGCGTGGCTAAGTTTAACAGGATTCTAACGTACAGCTAAGGTGGGGAGTCACCAGGTTAGCCCAACCTGTTCATTTTGGAGTTGAGTGACTGGTGATGTCAACAGACATGCCAACCCGAGTTTATCTCAGGGTCTGTGGACCTTTCTCTGCAGCATCAAGCCTCCCAAGTGGGATGAGTGAAGGACCAGGGGAGCAGCAAATATTCACCAATTTTTTGTATAGTCGTAGCCTTTCAGGGTTCCTTGTTCTGCCCCAACATTTGGATTCCCGTTACCTGGGGGATAGAGCTGCGACTAAAAGCATTGGCTTTTGCATCAGGCAGATGTGGTTCAAACTGCTAAACCGTCACTTATAGATTCTGGGAGTATGGACAAACGCCCCAGCCTCTCCGAGCCTCAGTTTTCTCATCAGTGAAATGGGGTGACAGCAGCACTTGCTGGAAAAGGTGTGTGAGTACAGCCAGAAGACGTTATCATATACGAACCAAAGTGTATCTGGCCAGTCCCCTCCCCCTGCTGTCCACCCCCAATGCACTGTCTGTTCCCGTGATGCTTCACCCACCGTTTGGGCTCTTAATTTTCAAAAGATGAGTGCAGGCACAGGCAACAGGATTTGGAGACTGAGTTTCTCCAGCTTTCTTGACTCTAAGTGGTTTGTCTGGACCGGCAGGGAGAGGCAAGGCAGAGGGTCCCCTGAGAGGGGGCCCCGTGTCTGCCCATGGCCTAGCCCTCCCAGGCCAAATCTGAGGTCTGTGACACATCGGCAGAAGAGGAATCTGTGCCCTATGTCTGGCAGGGATCCCAAGGAAGCAGCAGGACCCCGGGATGCATTCCATGGAATCCACTAGAACTCCTTCCTACTGAGAAAAATTCCCAGACGTTAAAGAGGCCTAGACAGCCGCCACCTTCTCTTGCACCCCGCCACCATGGCACACGGTCTGGGAGGGGCCGAATGTGAGCTGTCCTTGAAGGGTCGCCAGCCACAGTGGCCTGGGGGGAACTGTCCCAGTGGGAGTGATGTGAGTAGCTGGGAGACAGCCTGAGACTAATCGTGTCCTCCCGTCCTCAGCCTCGGGTCAGCCCTCCAGAACACTGACCCGACCACAGGGCACCCTGAACTCACTGAGATTTATTTCCAGATGAGCTATGCAAAGTGAGCCACGCCAGGGGGTCATAAATCCAACATCCTGAAAGGGGGAAGGGGTCTTTGAAGTTGAAATTATTTTCCATTTAGAGGAATAGACCAAGTGACACTTCCGGCGCCCTGACTCTGACACCTGAGATCTGAACGCAGATGCAGGCTTATGCGCGCCTGGCATCCTGTGTGCTCAGTGCGTGTGCCTCTATGTGTGTTGTTTTTTGCCACCAGAGGCTGACATTGTATGGCACTCCGTCGATTCCAGAAACGGGGTATTCTTCCCTGGCCCTGGAGGAAAGGCTCCCTTCTGCTGTGTGCCTCTGCTCAAGGCTGGCCCACATGCTTATTTGCCCTTTGTAGCTCCAGCCCCACCCCATGGCCTCCAGCAGCTGGATCCTGGTACCTCCGAATATCAGGCTCTGCCACCTGCTACACCCGCAGTGATTTCTGCAAAGGCCCTTACGCTGAACACTCTCATCTCCCCTTCCCTCTCGTCCAGCCCATCTTCCTCCCTGCCTTCCTGCCTGCTCTCAATCTCCCTCCTTCCTCTCCTCTTTCCCAGCCTCCCTGTCTCCTCTCCTTCCTCTTACTTCTTTTCCCTCCATCCTCTCTTCCCACTTTCGTTCTTTTCTCCCCATTCTCTTCCCTTCTCATCTCTCCTACACTTTCTTCCTTGCTCTTGTGTCTTTATCTCCCAGCTCCGTGTCTCTTACCCTCTGCATCTCTCTCCTCTCTCGCTCCCTCCTGGGGAGTTCCAGAAACATATCCATATATGGCCTCCATGTCAGGGATCGCAAGTGATGACATCACGGGAGGGCCAAAGCTCCGAGATGCTCTCCGAAGTGAAGTCCGTAATTGATGTGCCCTGGAAGAACCAGAATCGCGGCTTCCCCAGTGCAAACTTTAAACAGGAAATCTGAGATTCATAACATCTTATAGCTTGGCTTGCCATCATTGGTCATGCGGTGGGCCCAGAATAAACTCCCTGCTTCAAAGGAGAGTGTTTCAGAACTGCCTGGCACAGCAGCCAGGAGCCCAGGGCCAGGGCAGAAGGCAAACTCAGGGAGCATGTTCGGAATTAAGACACTCTCAAGAAAATCTTTTTTATTACCCCTGAATTGTACCCTTGTTTCAGAGCCTAGCAGGTAATGCATGCTTTCAACTTTCTTATACAGAAAGATTGCTTGTCTGGCTGGGGCTTACTGCCGCGGTGCCTATTTGTAACCTCTTCAAGGCAAAGTGTGTTCTTGCGTCTCCCTCTTTCTCTTATTCTCTTGAGTTATAAAGCAAGCTGGTGACTTTCATTTGGGATTTGGGGGACAAGAATCGGCTGTTTGCACGTACTTGTCCGATCTTCTGGAGGATTCTTGCTCCGAATGTCACTCTGCTGTGCACTTCTAAAAATGGAAATGTAAAAGGAGTTATCAGTGATGCTATTGTTGATTCCATAGGCCTTGGGCAATGTCTGTGTCAGACAAATGAATTTCAGAAATGTTTTCAGGTTGAAAGAAAGATATTTTCATGCATGGGGTCGTCAATATCATGTGCCATTTATGGAGCATCTGTGTGTGTGCAGTATTGTGGTGGGGGTGGGGGGGCAGGTGACAGCAACCTTGGATGCCATGGGCTGTACCTGCCATGACGTGGGGTTTAGGAGAGGGAATAGAATGTGTGCAGACAAAAACTATGACGCCACGTAAAGAATGAGAAGCGTTGTGTGTGTGTAAACATGAGGACATATTCAAGGAGGTGATAGTCTTTGAAAGGATGGGTGGATGTCTTCAGGTGGGTGGAGGGTGGCTGGGAGATGGACCTCCAGGTGGAGGGGCGGCTCGGGCAAAGGCAGACAAGCCGGGGTGGGTCTGGGCTGATGGTGGGAAGCGCAGTGTGGCTATAGCAGAAGGTCAGGAGGTGAGAAGCGGGGGTGATGCTGGGAGGGGAAGCCGGGGGTGGGGATGGCGGGGGGGGTCCCACCAGGCGAGGCAGGAAGATGGAACATTTTCTGATCACTTTTGAGCAGAGGAGGCATGGGTGGAATCTGACTTCCGGCAGCTCCCCAGGAAGCCAGGGGGATGGCCCGAATGAGGAGGCAGGGAGGCAGCGACCCTTAGGTAAGTGATGAAGACCTGAGTCGGGGCAGAGGCCAAGCCCCCTGCCCAGGATGGAAGAGCCTATGTGTGAGCTAGGGACTGAGGGAGTTCACAGGGGCCCAGGCAGATCCTGAGGGGCCAGCCCACCAGCCATGGGCCCTGATCTCTGCTGTCGGAGGCCTGGGGCAGAGCACAGTGGGGTAGCCAGGGGCAGATGCTCCAGTCACTTCTGGAACGGTTGGACGGGTCCCGACAGCTGGTGGCAGGTCTGTTTACAACACAGCCTCCTCCAGGGGCTGGCAGCTGCCTCCACCTGGCACCCTTCTAGTTTGCATCATCCATTCTTGCACAAACAGGCCAGCCCGTGATGCCCTCCTCCTCCTCCTCGGGGTGGGGACCCCGTATGATCCACCCCATGGTGACCTTACAGTTAATAAGAGTCATCAGTATCCGTGAGTGTTCATTGAGCATTTACCGTGAGCCAGGCACCGAGTCCAGGGCTTGCGGTGGTTGTTCTCAATGACTCTTCTCCTGGACATAAGTTAAATGTGATGGTTACTCCCATTTCCCGGATGTGGAAACTGAAGTCCAGAGAGGTTAAGGGTCTCGCCTAAAGCCAGACAGCTAGGAGGAGTTGGAGCTGGAACTCAAATCCCGACCTCTTGGCCGATGGGCCTCCACTGCCCACAGTCTAAGCCGTGGTCTCTGCAGCCTCCCAGGGGACTGGCACCGAGGTAAACAGACACGTCCTGGCACCTTCGAAGCATCATAAGGTGCCGTATATTGTGGACAGGCTGGATCCAAGAGAGTCTTCCCAAAGGAGGCACAAAAATATCTCTGGACCCAGCCACTGTCCTTCCACTGCTGAGCGGAGAGGGTGGCTGTCACAGGGCTTGTTTATATCTTTACTTCTCATCCTCAGCACCTTCTTCTGGACTCATTAATGCCTGGGAGTAGCAATGAAGTCGTTAAGAGCTTTGCGGTTGAGGGAAACGTTTTGGGGAGATGGTGGTAAGGTAAAAGTCAGGTGATTCCTAACCTGCCTGAATTTTTTAAAGAAAAGCACACAGAAGAGAGGGGTGGAAAAAGAGAAGCAGAGAGAGAGACGCAAAAGGTTTAAATAAAGGCAGGAAAGCAAAGAGCAAACAAACAAAAACAGAAAGGAGAACAATCCTAGCTGATTTGGGTGTGATCTCGAATAAAACAATTTCCAGCCAGTCCTGCGTGTGGTTAGGCTGGGTGAGGAGGGGGCTCTGGGTGGACACCCCTGCCCCACCTGAGACTTCCCCCTCTGAAGCCTGGAGTTAGAGCTTCCAGAACCTTCTGCCACCCATGGGGCCAAGATGAGGGAGAGTCCCTGTTCTCCGGGTACCCAGAATTGGGCTAGGCAAGGCCGTACTTGGGCTGCAGAGGGACAGAGCAGCAGCTGTCAGAGGCTCAGCCCCAGACCCGTGAGCTGGCCCCTCCTCACCCCAGCCCAGGGTGCTGGCACAGATGGCAAGGCAAGGCATTCGCTGAGCCCTGGACAGAGACTGGGGCAGGGGCCTGGAGTCCCGCGTCCAGACCTGTATGTGCCAAGCCAGCCAGGCTGGCTGCGGCAGGAAAAGGCAGGGAGATGGACCAGGAGGGGCTTGGGAAGGCGCCTGGCTGTGCCGGGGTCAGCAGAGCTAGGGGTCACCTCCAGCCCCCGCAGGGCCAGGGGCTGAGAGACGTGTCCTCCACTTGGGGCCCCCAGAGATCAACCTTGGCATATTCACTGGTGCTTTTCTCAGCTGGCGCTCATGGCACCGCCTCAGACTGTGCGCCTTTGGGCCTGTGTGGAAGTTATGCTTCGCCTCGGAAAATGGAATCTTTTCCACCAAAAACAGCAAAGAGGTTTTTTTTTCCTCTTGTTCTTTCTTCTTCCCTCTCTCCCTCTCGCCCTCTTTCTCTCCTCCCGTAGCTTCCTCAATGTACAGCAATAAGTAAATAATCTTCTAAAACTTGTCAGCAGGGTCCTAGACCACTTGTGAGTGATTCATCCTGATTCAGGCTAGCAAGGGGCACTCAGCTCATTTCAGATGGAGTTTTGGCCTCCCAAACATACAGTGGGCACAGGGGGTCCGGCGGTGTGGTGGCGTGGGAGCGGAAGCAGCTTTAGACAGGTTCAAATCCCCGGCCGTCACCTCCTACCTGGGTAATTTGGGCGTGTCATGCCCCGTCCCTGGGGCTCAGCTTTCCCTCCTGGGCTACGGGGTCAGCTGTGGTAAGATCCCCTTGGTAACCTCCAAAAACCCTGGCCCAGCTTCAGAAATCTAAAGTCCTAACTCGAGAGAGAAGCCGGGGGAGTGTGTAACCAGCATCAAAGTTTCTTGCATTAGCAGAGCTGGGAGGGGCTTTTGAGCTTTGGAGTCTGGACAAAAGGCTCAAATCCCATTCGCTGCCAGGCCCTGGACACCGGCAGCCAAAGGCTTGTCAGCACTGCCTGTTACAAAGGCCCACACTGGGGCTTTGACCTGGGCCCCTCTGGGGGCCAATGAAGGTGGCCTGGATTCCACTCTCCCTCCCCTCAAGGCTGGCTCGCCCCTTAGCCAGAGCAGACTTCCAGAGTAACGAACCCCTGGCCACTGCCCTAAAGATTCGGTGTCAGAAGGTCCGATGAAAAGAGGGGCAGGCAGGCTCTCTGCCACTTACAATCTGGGCCTCAGTCTCCTCATCTGGACAATGGGAAGAATCCTCCCCTGACTCTGGAGGGTTGGAGAAGTCAAATGGTGCAATACATGAAACTGGCCAGGAAACAGTGCAAGGACCCACAGCACCAGCCTTTTTATTTTTATTTTTAAAAAGTTTATTGAAGTATAGTTGATATACTGGGGCCAGCGTTTGGGGCCCCGCAAAGGAGGCAAAAGAGAAGCTCCTGGAAGCCTCAGGGATGGCGCCGGTCTCCCCTGTTCCAAGCGGGCCTTGGATCTCGACCACCACTCCCTCCACAGGCGCCTGGCTTCACTGGCAGGGCACACTACGCTCTCGCTTTCCCTGGGAAGGGGCTATTTTTTACAGGTGTACAGCAAAGTGATTCAGTTTATATATATATATATATTCTTTTTCAGATTCTTTTCCATTGTAGGTTATTACAAGATATTGACTATAGTTCCCTGTGCTCTACAGAAGATCCTTGTTGTTTATCTATTTTATACATAGTAGTGTGAGCGCCAGCGTTTTTTACAGTTTAGGTTTTAAAGCCATAGGACCCAGGAAGGGGAGAGAACGCTTTAATGTTTTTCAATCACGAGCTCTCCAGCTGGAAGTGTTTCTTCAGATTTCCTAGGACCCCTCTGGATCCCGGGGGAACAGCAGCTCAGAAAGATAAGCTTTGACGTAAACATACTGGGCATTGCAAGGAGAGGGCTTGAGGACCTTGGGGGCCAAGGAACAGCCCAGGTCAATTCCTGACTTCCTCATACGGCCCCAGGCTCGCCAAGCAGCAGGTATTCAGGACTGCCTTGGGCTAAGGTCATGTGATGTGAGGCCCTGGAATGGATAGATGGATAGATGGATAGATAGATAGTTAATTTAGTTTAACCCAGGCCTTTACTCAAAACTTAAAAAAGAACCGGAGGCTGTGGGTTACATAGGATGAGGACTAGGTGTGAAGTCAGAAGATGTAGCCTCTGGTCTCTTCCTCATCAGTTTCTTCCTGCCGGGCCTCAGTTTCCTCATCTGTGGAATGGGAACCACACCCTCATCACAAATCTATCACGCAGCTCAAGCTAACAACATACGTAAGAGTGTAAATTAACTGCAAAGGGAGGCATTAGGGCTGTGGTTCTCCCAGTGCTTGTTGCAGTGTCTGAACCATAGTGCTTTGCATGAGAGCTGAATTGCACTGTCCACACTCACACCTAAAACATCCACGTGGACCCTGCCTGATATACTCATCCTGCCCTTACTACGTACGGCCCTGATCCAGGAGCTAAGTGCTCACCGGAAACCCACTATTGTCATTTGTAGGTGGTCACCTCATACATGACCTCAAACCCAGGACGAGGAGGAGTGGGTCGGGCTGTGGGTCCTTCTGAAGTTCCTAGGACAGCAGGTCGTGCCAGCAGGAAGGGAGGCGGCAGACAGAGGGGTCGTGGGGAGCAGTGGATTTGGAAGTGGTGGGGAGAAGCCATCCTGCACCCAGGCTGGGTTTAGGGAGAGCGTGGAGATCTCCCTCCTTCCCAAGCTCTGACCCCGTTGCTGAGGCCTGGGCCCACCCAGCGTGTCTCTGCGGCGTCCCTCGGGGCTACCCAGGACAGCCCGGGGGCCGACAGCCACAGCCGACCCTCCTGACCACAGCTGTCAGGGGAAAACAGTTTGCATGGAAACTGCCAACTGGGGACGAGTTCCAGGTGACAGCGTCTCAGCAGGAATGGGTCAGAGCAGAGAACTGCAGCATCCTGGGAGCCATGAACTAATGGAAGCAGATTTTCCTGGGCCACCGGCCACATGCCGAGTGCCCTGTCCCACATTTCTATATGTTACCTCGTTTTGTCTGACAGCGCCTCTGTAGGCCAGATGCTATTACTATCTCCATGTTACAGAGGGGTGAAAACAAGGCAGAGGGGGTGGAGTAATCTGCTCCGCATCACACGGCCAGCTGGTGGCAGAGCGGAATTGGAACTCAGGCAGTCAGACACCTGTGGTCACGCCCTCTACCACGCACAGTGTCTTCTCATAATAACTGTGCTTCCAAGGTTCGACCTAATCATTCACTCACCTGCCCATCCAACATTTATTAAGTACCTACTGTGTACCTGGCCTTGGGTATGTCCTGGGGTTATGGCACAAGTGTGACACAGGCTTGCTCTGTGGAAGTTTCCAGACTCTCTAGGGAGCCAGGCCCACAAGTGGGCAGTCAGAGGTGCCCTTGGAGGCAGCTCTGGATGCCTCAGCCGTCAGATCAGGGAGGCTTCCTGGTGGAGGAGCTGCATGAACTGCGTCTGGAAGGGTGGCTCGCCAGGGGATGAGGTCGGGAGGGAAGGGAAGGCTGAGATGAGAGGAGGACAGGAAGCCTCTTGTCTGGGCTCTCACTCCTGACTCAAGTCCCCGGCTGAAGGGGAGCTTGATGCCCTGGAGGATGACCGCCAGTCCCTTTCCTGCCCCCAACCCTCCCAGCCACACCTCCCACCCCCAGTTTCTGATAGAACATCCAGGAGACCACTCTTCCCGCCGCAGACCCCCAAACGGCTACAGAGACCCCACCACAGCTCCCAGGCAGACCCTGGCTGTCAGAGAGCCTGGATTTGCGGAGAGGGGAAGGAACTGGGGGGAAGAAGGACCGCTTTTCAAATGCTATTATTTAGTCCTCACTCCAGTCCTGCAAGGGTCCATGTTTCTATGCCCATTTCACAGATGTAAAAACTGAGGCCCAACTTAGAAGAGCACTGGCTGCGGATGGACCAGGCACTGCTCTGAGTGCTTTACTGTCTTAACTCAAGGAGCCCCGTCACAGCCACTGTTATCCCCATTTTACAGCTGCCCTGAGAGAGGTGGGGGCTCCCCTGGAGCCAGAATTTGGGGCCCCACAAAGGAGGCAAAAGAGGAGCCCCTGGAAGCCTCAGGGTTGGCTCCAGTCTCCCCTGTTCCAAGCTGACCTTGGATCAGCCACTCTCGACCACCGCTCCCTCTGGAGGCCTCTGGCTCCACTGGCAGGGCCCACTACACTCTCGCTTTCCCTGGGGAAGGGCTATTTTAAAATTCCCATCAGCCTCCCAGAGGGTCCCTTGAGACCACCGGCCTCTCTCCAGGACTCAGGCCCAGAAGGTAGACTAGCCCCCAGGCAGAGGCCTCAGAAATCAAGCTGGACAGCATGAAGATGAGGAGAAACTGAGGGCAAGAGAGGGGCAGGGCATCACCCAGGATCTCACCTCCTCAGCCCTGCCCTCACTCTGCCATGACATAAGTACTCTTTCAGGCCCATTTTACAGGTGGAGAAATTGAGCTTCTAAGAGGTCACAGAGCTGATAACCAGCAAAGCTGTGATTTGAAGCCGGCCAAGCTGACCTCATCTGCTGCTTCTTTTCTTTCTTTTCTTTTTTTCATTTTTTTGGCCATGCAGCGTGGCCCACAGGAACTTAGGTCCCCGACCAGGGATCAAACCTGTGCCCCCTGCAGTGGACACGTGGAGTCTCAACCACTGGACCGCCAAGGAAGTCTCCCATAGGCTGCTTCCTAATTGCCCCCTCATGCTAAGGCTGAGCAGTTCCACCTGCCAGTGTCCCTGGCAGCAGCCCTAGCCTGTAATTGCACAGGCCCAATGACGGGGAAGTAGCCTGGTGTCACACACTTCCTTACCAACGGCCAGACCCAGCGCTAGGCCTGTCCGTGCTTGAACCTCTTAATTCTACCACCACCTCCTTAACAATCGTACTTACCAGGATCTCCGTTTTGAACAGAAGGATTCTAAAGATGGGGACTTACTCGAAGCCCATCAAAAGGCTAAGGATCTCAGTGGGAAAATCAAGAGATGTCCGACCCCACAGTGAGGGTAGGGAAGTTCTTCTCCCTCAAGGTCCCTTCAAGGTCAACCCCCATCTGTGGGAACCCACCGTGGTCCCCACCGCACAGGGGCCAGGTTGGGTGAGGATGGCTGTATTAAACCTGCCTGCTCAGAACCCTTGCGGTGCCACTTACTTGGATTGGTGTCCCTGGAATTCCCAGAAGGAGCACTAGATTTGAGGTAGGAAGCTTGGGCTCCAAATCCATACTTTCCAGCTGCCTGTCCTCATGCAAACCTTTCCCTTCCCCTTTCTGAATCTAGTTGCCTCGTCTATCAAATGGGATCAATCATGCAGGGGCATCAAGTCTTTTTGAAAAGAGAGAGGATGCATAAGAATTAATAAGTTAATTCAACAAAAAAAGTTCTTACTTTCTAGGGCTGTTGTCAGGGCAATGCCATGGAATAAGTGACAAAAGGAAAGTCTCTGGATGCTGTCTGATCCATGGGGGAGGGCCTGGGGAGTCTGGAATTAGCTGCGGGAGATGGCGGTTCCAGGTAACCATCACCTGGCTCTCCTCACCTCCCTAGGCATCTGGTCAAGGAAGGGGTGCTTGATGGAGCCGGGTGCTGTCTGGGTACCTCTGAGCTACCCATACCAGGCTGCAGAGCCAATGCTGCCGTAGGGTGAGGGGCTGGAGGGGTCCCCTCCCAGCTGCCCGCACTTGACCAGCACATGTATATGGCTCCTTCAACATGGTGAAGTGGGTTGTCTCATTCCCATTTTTACTGATAAAGGAACAGAGACCCAGAAGGGGAAGTGATTTGACCAAGGTCACATAGCTAGTAAGTTGCAGGATTGAAACTAGACGTAGGGTTCCTGACACTCAGATCTGCGATCCTTCCATTCCTGCTTGGTTCACTATTCCCCCATGACCAATGCTAAGCTGTATACATATGGTGGACCTGTTGAAGTGACCATAAGGGACCCCCACGGACAGAGAGTTTGGTGTTCACTAGCGCAGAGCTAACCAAACATCTCAATGAGCTGTAGAAGCTTTAGAACTGGAAGAACCCTTGGAAACGTTCTAGCCAAAACCCTCTTTTTGCAATGAGAAAACTGAGGCCCAGAGAGGGACAGGCATGTGGCTGAGGTCACACAGCACTTTAGCATCAACTTGGAGACTATAACCCAGGCCCCCGACTCTTAGTCCAGTGCTCTTCCCCCTCACCCCTGGCCTGGATCAGATGCCCTCAGGCGAGGGCACCACGATGCTGGGCAGGCTCTGGGCGTCGGCACTTCCAGTCAGGGTGGCACCACATGAATGAGCCTCTGCCTTGTGCCAGGTGGCGGTAGAGCCAAACTCCAGCCCTGGAAAAGCCAAGGCAGGGACTTCAGGCACAGGGAAGCAAAGAAGGGATGGGGAGCAGGGCCTGGGTCAGCCGGGGGTGGGGACCACCTGTCTGCACAGTGCCCCCTTCCAGGGTGGAAGGGGTGGAGGGCAGGTTCTCGTCCATCCCGCCATTTAACAGATGGAAAAACTGAGAGCCTGAGAGAGAAAGAGAGATGCTCATGGCTGAGCTGGGACGTGAACCCCCAAGTCTCTTCATTGCCAGCCTTGGGCTATTTACACAATAAACAAAACTGAGGTTGTCGGTGCTGCAAAATAATAATAATGGTAATAATAATAATAGTACCCTACACATTAGGCACAAAGTGATTGTGAGGTCAGAATGCCTCTTTTCCCTCCCCTAGTGTGGAGCACAGAGCAGCTACCTGACAGTCGCTGTGGAGCTGTGGTTCTCAGCACTGGCTACCTACTAAAATTGTCAAGGAAGCCTTGAACATTGCAGTGCTTGGCCGCCAGCCCTGGAGGCTTTGAGCTCATGGTCTCAGGTGGGACTAGAGCCCTGGCATGTTTGTAAGACTCTCGGTCAGGCCTAAGAACCATGCTTTAAGATGATTTTTGACTGCATATAACAAAAAAATCCACCTAACATTGGCTTAAACCATAAGGATCTTCAGTCTTTACCTAATAAGCAGGCCCGGATGGGCAGACCCAGCACTGGCTCTGCAGCTCAACAATATAATGAAGGACTCAGAAGACCTGTCATTCACTCCGTCAAACTCACTGCTGCGACACCGTCCCTCTAATGGTTATAATAGCTGCCACCACTCCAAGCAGCACGTCCTCCAGCACAGAGCAGGGGTGAGGGCGAGGAGTCATTTTCTTCACTGCTTTCTCTTTTATTAGGAAAAGGAAAGTCTTTCCTGGGAGACCCCAGCAGAATTTCCTTTATGTCTCTTTGGACAAAACCAGGCTACATGCCTTCCCCTAAATTAGTCACTGGCCAAGGGGGTGAGATTGTCCCAGTTGACTTGGAACAGTCATGATTCATCCATGGAAGAGGGCACACTGCTGCCTGAACAAAGCCAGGTTCTGCTGTCAGAGAAATTGGGGGAAATGGCTGTTGGGTGGGCAATCAAGAGGGTCCGCCGTGTCCTACGATAGTGGAGACGTACAGCCACCCGCACAGTAAACTTGAACCAGGCATTCTCCCCTCGTAAGGCATTGACCTTGGGAAGACGACCCAGGATCAAGTCCACACATGAACTACTGACCACAGCCCGGAGGGAGAAGTTCTAGCAGCAGAATGTTCCTTGGAAGAAACTGGGTAGGCTTCCTGGAAGAGGAGGCACTTGCTCTGGGCCTTGAGGAATGAGAAGGAGTTCTTAAAATGCAGGAAGGAGGGAGGTATGTCCAGCACAGCTCAAGCAAGGGCACTGGGGTAGGAACCACGGTTGGGTTGGGGGAGAGGTGTGCCCTCGCCTCCCTTGGAAAGTCAGGGATGCAGAGGAAGAGGGCGAAAGGAGCTTGGGGGCTGGATTTTGAAGAGGTGGAAGGCCAAGGCAAGGCGTGCAGGCTTTGTTCTGTTAGGCAGAGGAAGGGCTTGGTGAAGTGTGGGGTGTGGGGCTGGGAGACCGTCATGAAGGCCACTGCTGAGGCCGGACAGGAGGAAGTCAAGGCCTGAACCAGGCAGAATCGGTGGGGAGAAGCAGGTGGAGCGAAGTGGCACCAGGAAGGCTGAGCCAGGGTGCAGGACCGTCGTCCCCAGACGCCCTCGGGCTGCTCATCTGCTGCCTTCGGAGCTGCAGCCTCGTCTAGCTGTGTTTGGAAAAACCAGATTTGTTTGATAATCACGACTCTCATTTGCTAGTGCCTTACAGAGCAGTAGGTGGTACTCTTGGGGCTGTGACAGGAATGAGATGGAAGGATATCTACCAAGGGTTCAGCCCATGTCAGATCCCACCCCTCGCCCAGCTCCCACCCCAGATGGGTGCCCCCCACCGCTGGTGCTTTATGGCTGGTCCTCCTGCCAAGTGGGGGTTCCCAGTCACCCATGGAGCCCTTCGAAGAAGCGTGATGCTCAGGCCACGCTCCCAGAGATTCTGACTTAATGGGTCTGAGACGGGGCCCAGACACCAATCCCTTTTAGAACCAGTTTTATATTCTTTTAAGTAGATGTGTTACTGTGGTATAATGTACAGAAATGTACAGGTCATACCTGAACGGCTCCAGGGATTCTTACAAAGGGAACCAACCGACCACGTAACCACCTAGATCAAGAAATACAGCGTGACTGGCCGCCCTCGTGTTCCCTCCCACTTAGTAACCCCCAAAGGTAACCACTCTCCCGACTTCTACCACCATAAGTCAGTTTTACCTGTTCTTGAACTTTATACAGATCGAATCGTGTATGTATGTTCTTTACCATTTGACTTCTGCTGGTTTGTGAGATGCATCCTGTTACCGTGTGTAGTGGCCGTTTGACTATTTCAATGGTGCACACTATCCGTCACATGAATATACCACAGGGCAGTAATCCATGCAAATGCTGGTAGACATTTGGGGAGTTTCCATTGGGGTTTATTTTGAATAACGCTGCTCTGAATTATTCTCAAACTTGTCTTTTGGTGAACACATGTACACCTGTCTTGGGCATAGAGACTGGAGTGGGATTTGGGGGTCACATGACATGGATATGTTCAGCATTAGCAAACGCCATCCCATGTTGACACTTCTGCCACGAGTGGGGGGCATTCCGGGTGCTCCATTTCCTCTCCAACACTTGCCATTTCCCATCTTTTTCACTTGAGCCGTTCTGGTGGGTGTATAGTGGTATTGCATTGGGGTCTTGATCTGAATTCTCCCCAAACACTTACGAAGTTAAGCACCCTTACGTTTGGTGGTTGGCCTTTTAGATAGCCTCTCTGTGAAGTGCCTGGCCTGGTCTTTTGGGTATTTGTTAACTAGAGCCACAAGAATTCTATATGACAAAGCACCCCCAACAAGCATTTATTCTCGTGCTCTGGCGCTGCAGGTCGTTAGGCTGATCTAGGCCAGGCCAGGCTGGGCTACTCAGCTTCAGGCTGCAGGCCCACTGGACAGAGCTCCTCCGTGCAGGTTGGGCTATGGCTGCCCCAGGTGGGTTCACTCTGGGGCCCAGCTAAAGGGCAACGGCTCCAAGGGGGAGTCCTGGCGATGGCAGAAGAGCAAGTGCCACTGCACACGCGCATGTCAAGTGGCTGCTTTATCACGTCCACTAACATTCATCGGCCAGAGCAAGTTACACGGCCAAGCCCAGTCTCAGTGGGGAAGGAAGGGGCAACATTCTGCCTCGAGGGGAAAAGGGAGGGTGAATATTTGCCGAGCAAACCGAATTACAGCACTGGTATTTTGGATATTTTTGAAAAGATCTCATGTGACTCTAACCTTCAGTCAGGGCTCAGAATCACTGACCTACAGTCACACTGAATGTCAGCCAGTCAAAATGAAAATCAGGCTTAGCTGATTTCACTTCATTTCCTAAAAGCAGTTGACTCAACCAAAGTCCATTTCTCCTTAAGGCAATTTTTTAAAGAAGACGGTCCCTGGAATTACATGGCAAATGATTTTAACCATCGGTTTTAACTAGATCATGTGATTCATCTGTAATCATCTCAACTCTTGTACAAGGCAGAGACATGCGTGGATAGGTGTTGTTGGATGATTGGAAGGAAGGAATGTGGGCGCGGTTGTGTAATCTCCTTGAGGGCAGGGATTCTGTCTCTTGGGATCGTGTTGTTGTATCACCAGCGCTTAGAAGAGTGTCAGACATAGAAGAGGTGCTCAGTAAACAATCTCTCAGTTAATGACGCATGCACACGTGTAGAGATAGGCTGTCTGGAATGGAAAAATGCATGGTGGATGAGTGGATGGTTGGTTGAATATATAGATGGATGGATGGATGAATGGATGGGTGGTGGATAGACAGATACATCTGAGGGTGAATAATGGAGAGATGGGTGGATGGTTGGATGACTGGCTAGACAGACGAGCGGATGGAAAGGAGCATGCGTGTTGGATGGATGGTTAGCTGGTTGGACAGACGGATGGCTAAGTGAACAGATGGGAGGGTGAATGGATAAATGAGTGGGTGGGTGGACAGCCGGATGTGTGGGACGATGAATAATTGGACAGACGGGCGGCTGGTTGGACGGATAGTTAGATAGGCTGGCGGAGTGAGAATAGATGAGTGGGTGGACGGATGTGTAGGTGAATGGGGGCTTGGGTGGATCATCTGACAACATGAATGGATGAAAAATGATTGTGTGATTGCCACAAGAAAGCACAGCCTTCCCTGTGTGTAAGCATAGCTACCTTGCAAAACTCTTAGTGACCAGGGTGGCTTTGATCTCCTCACAGACTTTTCTGATTTGATGCTTGCTCCTCCCCACTGAGTGTCTTCTGGAGGCCGAGGTGAGGGGTGGAAGAGGATGGCCACGGAGATCAGTGCTCGGGGCAGACAGCGTGCCATTGGTCAAGAGGAGTACAACCTGTATAGCAGCCTGAGTGAGGATGAGCTGGTCCAGATGGCCATAGAGCAGAGCCTGGCCGACAAGACTCGGGGCCCAACCGCCACTGAGGCCGCTGTGTCCACACGTGTCAACCGCGAACCCGCGCATTTCTACCCGTGGACCAGGTGAGCGAGGGGAGGCCAGATGGGGCGTCCATCAGGCACAGATCCCGAACACTGTTAATCCAAGACCAAATTATCCTGGTCTCTAAGATGCATTCTCACACTGTAATGACTTACATTTGTTATCTAAACTTACAGAGCTCTGAAGGCACCAAGTACCACCTTGGGCGCTGTATACACTTTGCCTCATTTTATCCTCTTAAGGACCTTCTAGGAGGCTCTATGCTATATTCCCATTTTACAGATGAGGAAACTGAAGCTCAGGGCTGAGTAACTAGTCCAAGGTCACACAGCTAGCAAACAGTGGTGCAGAGATTGGAGCCGTCTGATTCCAGAGCCCATGGCTTGGGCCTTGTAGCACTGGCTTTAGGTTTGGATGCAAAGGAAC
Organism: Kogia breviceps; assembly: GCF_026419965.1. Classification (NCBI taxonomy): domain Eukaryota; kingdom Metazoa; phylum Chordata; class Mammalia; order Artiodactyla; family Physeteridae; genus Kogia; species Kogia breviceps. The sequence goes on from NC_081312.1 coordinate 10,628,502, forward strand.
TGATGTTCTGAATCTGGCCAGGGCTGCCAACCCTTTCTATGCCGTCTCCCTGGCAAAACATGTCTGAGAAGCAGTGACATCTGCCCAGCAAAACCATCCTGCCTCCTGTTCCGGCTCCCCAGCTCAGCATGACCTCCTCATCCCATTAGCAGGGCCGTCTACAGCAGTACCACGTCGCACCAGTAGAAATACGACACGGGTCACAACTGCAGTTCCACAGAGGCAATTTTGAATTGTGTGACCTTGGGCAAGTCACTTAACCTCTCTGAACCTCAAACAATGATAGTAATAACAGCAGCAACAACAAACAGACTTTTTCCGATGACCAGAGCCAGTGGACACGGGTGAAGGTGGGTGACGGTACATCTTGGCCCTGTGCCCTGATGAAACCTACCAGGGTGTTCCCCAAGTGACTTTGGCTCCAAGGCTGGACCACTTCTGCCAGGAAGGCTGGGCAAAGGCCTGGGATGCCCATCACTCAGGAGCCCCCTCCCTAAAGGGGAAGGCAGGCAACCTCCTTGGGCAGCTGGAAGGAATATGAAGGCTCCAGGTTACTGACCACAAGGACATCCCATCCTGAGACCCAATCTGAAAAACAGAAGCCCAGAGCCAAGGACTCATGGTGGCTGATGCTCTAGAGACCCTGGTTCCTGTTTTGGCCAGTTCAGCCTAAGTCAGACCACAGGTTCCTCTTTCTCAGAGGAATCAGATGGAGAGAAGAGCGAGTTCCCTCCAACCTGGCCTGCAGCACAAGCCATACGTCCTGGGGCCTCTGCAGCCTTCTCCCCAGCATGGGAACCCCCTCCAGGAGTCCTGTAGACACTTGAAAACATTAGAACTGGGCCCTGACCTCCTCCTTCCTCGAGTGGTAAGGAAGTAGAGGCCCAATGTGGGGTGTCAACATTTACCCTGAGAAAGAAAGCTCTCACGCAGCAGAGAAAGGACTTATCTAAGGCCACGCGGCCCTCACCCAAGATCCAGGCACAGTCATGCAGGGCAGGAGGGTTCAACCTGCATCTCCTCACTCTTGAGGTGACCTGAAACCTCCTTAGGCTCTGTTCTGCCCTTTCATCTCTGAAAGCAGGCTGGGTTGGGCCCTGCTAGGGAAGCAAATCCCTTCCATGTGATTGTTAATCAAATTTGCCTCCTCCTCCACATGCCCAGCCCACAGGCATTCACTGGATCCCGACAAAAGCCACGCAAGGTGGACGTTTCTGTGCCCATTTTACGTATGACAAAACACGCGCCCAGCAGGGCCAGGAACGGAACCAAGGTCTGTCCCACCCTGAAGTTCAGACACTTGACCAGCTCTGTTGATTCTGCAAAAGCCTCTCTCTATTTCCTGTCCCTCCTCCACCTTGAAGAGACTCCTCCCCGCAGAGATTCAGGGTCCCCCAAACAAGAGACACACGGATTTGTGTCCACACTCAGACATGGTGTGACAGTAAATATGGGGCCCAGTAGAGTCCTTGTCCACTTTTATCCCAAAATATCATAGTGCTCATCTAAGTAGACCCACAGCAGGTTTAGAAAGCAGACATCACATGTGTCCCCAGAGGCTCCACTTGGCCAGCTCCGCCTCATTTTCGACCAGCCTCCCAGGTCAAGCAAGTTGCTCTCTTATTTTCCTGGCTGTTTCTTTCACTGCCCTGACTACAACAGTTTCTATGTATTTATTTCTGCCATGAACCTGTGAACTCCTTGAAGGCAGGGGCCTCAGCCGTCTTCCTTCCCGTGAGGCCTCGTGTCTAGCGAGCGCACAGGGCCTGATCCGTGGCAACACCTCAAAGCTCTTTGTGAACAGATGAACCGGTGAATGAGTGAGGACGCGGCAGCCTAGAGCGGAAACAGAAGTGGGTTGGGAGGTCCTGCTCCTTCTTCTGCCACCTGCTGGCTGTGTGTCCTCAGGCAAGTTACTTGACTTTTCTGAGCCCCAGCAGCCTTATGCCTAAAATGGCAATAACAAAAATTTGCCCAGGCCTAATTTGCAGTATTCTTATGAAAAGCTAATCAGATGAGGTGGGTGCTCTCCCACATCCTGCAGCCTGAACAACTTCGCCCCACTTCCTCCCCGAGGACCCCGAGTGTCCATCTCAAGGCTGCCTCTGTATCGTGGACAAGCTTTTGTGTCACCCTAGGAAGGCATTGCCCGGCCTCCTGAGTGTCCCCAATGACACTGTGAGACCTCCTTGGGGACAGGGAACAGATATTACTCACTCTTGTATCCTCACTACCTGGCAAAGAGCCTGGATCATTGTAGATGCCCAATGAATGTTTTTAGGCAAATCAATGCATTTTTTAAAAATATTTATTTATTTGGCTGTGCCGGGTCTTAGTTGCAGCATGCGGGATCTAGTTCCCTGACCAGGGATCGAACCCTGGCCCCCTGCATTGGGAGCACGGAGTCTTAACTGCTGGACCACCAGGGAAGTCCCTGCATTTTGAATCCAATAAAATTCTCTAGAAATATAATTTATTATCATCAGCTTGTGACCAAAATGGCAAACGTGGACGTAAAGGTCAAGCGGGTCTTTGGGATCCTAGAAATGAAAGTCAGCTCAGCATCCCAGAGAAAATATAATATTCCCTTTTAGAGTCATTTTCCAATTTGTTCCTCTCCCACCACAAGGTAAGGGGGTTGAAGTTTGAACATGTATGAGGATCACTTTCCAAGCCTTGGCCCGCTGAGGGCCTCCTGAAAGGCAGACCAACGTCCCATCCAGTGGAGAAGTAGGATTCATGCACTCATGAAACAGGGAACCCAAGGGTACCAAATTAGCAGTCTGAGTGGGTCCAGGAAGCTGAGTCTTCCAGTCTTTAAACTTCTGCATTTTATTTAAGGTTAAACTTCTAAGAAGAAAAAGGAAGAAAGCATGAAGCAGGAACTTGCTGGGGCTGATGTGCGCACAGCTGCAAACAATTCAAATAAGCCACCTACACTTACTGTACACTTACGAAGTGCCAGGTGCCTTCTCTGCACCTGGATGTGTATCAGGCCTGGTTCCTGTTCTCCCTAAGCTTTCAGTCTAATGAGGGCAAAGGCCCAGAGATACATAATCATCCAACAGGATGGATGCAGCAAAGAGGCTTGCTTCGGTGTCAGAGGGACACAGGAAGGGTTGACCTATTTCTTAGTCAAGGAGGTGGGCTTTGCCAGATTAATAGGAGTTTGCCAAACAGGCTAGAGGAAGCAAACCTCTTTGGGCCTCAGTTTCCTCATCTGCAAAAGGGAGCCAATCTCGTCTCCTTCACAAAATGGACGAGAGGATGAAATGAGATGACTTGTGCCATGTGCCTATCCTAAGACTTGGTACATAGCAAGCTCTCCATGGATCTTAGCCATGGATGGGAAGGCAGAAGTTGCTGCAGCTTGGAATCCATGTTCTCTACATGTGTGAGTCCTCTCCGGCCAGCCCAGAAAGGATGGATTGGCCAGTGGGTGAAGGGGAAACAGAACTCTCCTGGGGTGAACGGGCGTGGAGGGGACAATCCTGTGTGAGCTCTTCCTCTCTCCAGCCAAGAGGGCAGGGGGCTGGCTCTCCAGGAATTTGAGGGCTTGGCATCCAACCACACAGCACCAAGATTACCGTTCGGGACGCTATCCCTACAAAGGCTTTTGTTTGCTTGTTTTGTTTCATTCATTTAAATGTATCAAGCGCCTACGGTGCCAGGCCCTGTACTCATGACACCTGTGCCCGACAGGGTTCATGTGGGGACCAGACGGGAGAGCAGGTGTAGGGTACCGCTCGGTGGCAGGCACGGGAAGACTCTTGTATCTGCCAGCTCCCTCTGTTATTAAGACACCTGCTTGCCACCCGCGTTCAGCCAGGTCCAGGCCAACTTAACACCCTTCCTGGGGCCGGCCGGGGCTTCTCATTAGCTCAGACAGGGCCCACTGAGGAGTCAGGGGGCCTTGTCATCACGGCCCCGGTCCCCACTCTCACCGAGCCTGACCTGTGTCTGAAGCCAGGACCAGCTGGGCTCCAGGACAGGGCTGTTGGGAGCTGGTGATGGTGACATGCTACCGGCCCCGACCTGCCCGCCCACACAAAGGACGTGGGGCCCTACCTGGACCCTTTTCAGGGCATGACCTGCGCCCACATCCTACCAGCTTCCTCTCTCCTCTGATGACTCAGCCCTAGTGGTTTTCTCTGCTGGGAGTTTCCCTGCTCTGGACCTGAGGTGAAAAGGGGCCTCTAGCCTTGCTCAGAAAGAGCACGGAACCCAGTCAGCGGCCTGGCTCCCCTTCCGGATCTGAGCACTATGCTGCCTGCCCCTAAAGCCTAGTTAACACGCCAATTCCAGAGCTCCCAGAGAGTCCTCCTGCCTTTCTCCCAGCCCCTCCCTTGCGACCCCGTGAGCCTCTGAGGCTCAACAAAAAGGAGTATGCCATTGATCTGCGCCCCCGGGCCCTAGCACAGGGCGTGCAACCAGCAGGAGCTGGGAAATTCTTGTTGACTGTTCCTCCTCTGCACGTGGGACCAATACACCATCCAGGTGGCAGGGAGGGTAGAAAGGAGGCGAGGCCATGCCCCAGCGCGAGGGAACGTCACCATCGCCATCTCGCCGCCATCCCCGCCGGCCTCTCCGTTCTGTTGTTGCTGTTATTATTATACCATCAGAGAGATGTCCTAATTTTAGGGTGGGGGGTAGGTTTTCATCAGTGAGTTTTACCCGGCTAAAAACATTCTAACAACATAAAGCGACGGGAGGCCACACACGGATCAATGGTAAGAGGGACTGGCTCCCCGGGACCACGTAGAGATAGAAGCCCAGGGCTTTGTCATGACCACAGGGCTGGGGGCTGCTCAGGGGGGCCCGGCCTCAGGCTGCTTCCATCTTACCCAGCATCCTCCGCTTTTCAGGGCCGGCAGCGAGTGCAGATAATGACACTGAACAGCAGCTCTCAGGGCCGGGGAAAAGGGGCCCTGGCAGGGCCAGTCTCTGCACCCCGCTCCCCAGGATGTGGTCCGAGATCTGTATGGCATCCTGAGTTTCCACATGAGTTCATTGCAGTGAAGGCTCCACGGCAACCGCAGCAGCGAGGAAACCCCTGGTCTGGCCCTGCCTCCTCATTTTGCAAAGGAGGAAACTGAGGCACAGAGAGGGGTGGGGGTTTGTTCCCAGTTTCAGGGCCTGTCAGCGTGGCGGCCTGAGAGCCAGAGAAGGGACAAAGGGGCGGGAGACGCCAAGCCTCTGGAGGAGGGAACACGTGTCACAGGAGTCGACTGTGCAGCTGTGTGTGGCCCTGGGGCCGTTTCCCGCCTCTCAGAGCCTAAAGGCTGTGGCATTGCACCCTCTCTAGCATTCATGGCATCTCGCTCGGCCTCTCTGCTGCTCGGGAGCAGGTGGGGGAGAAGGAAGGTGGAAAGTGATGACCTTGGTGCCGCAGGTGGAGGGGGCAGGCATCCTTCCCGTCTCTCTCAGCTCCCTCCCTTTCCCTGTGCCCCGGCCTGGCTGAGGGTGTCCACAAAATCTGCAGGGCCTCGGGGTCACAGTTCCAGCACCTCCGCGGCCCACACGATGATGGTCACCTGTAGCAACATCCTTCCCAATGCCGCAGGGGACCCCGCAGAGGACCCCGCAGAGGACCCCGCAGAGGGGCGCAGGAGACCAGGCTGGGTCCGCTGGGGTGTCTGTTGCACCAGGGTCCCCAACCCGCTGGAGGAGGGGCCAGCACGTCCTGTTCCCATTCCAGCTCCAACCAATCCAGATCTGTGCAGTGGCCACCTCCCCTCCTTTCACCCCTCCTGTCCTCACAGCAGCCCAGTGGGGTGGGAAAACTGAGACTCAGAGAGATGAAATAATGAGGCAATGAATGGTGGACACCTGTGGAGCCCTGTGCCTGGCCCTCTGGTAAGCACTTTACACCATTCGCGCACTCAGGCCTCACCAGACTAAGTCCCAGAGAAGATGCACCTGTTCAAGGTCACACAGCCAGGGAGTGCCAGAGCCTGGATTTGAACCCGTGTCACTCTGACTCCAGTGTGTCCCTGACTCCGATGAACCTCTGCGTGCATCCTTTTGCTCTACCCTTTGTACTGCTTGTTCCCGACCCTGGGACAGCAGGACCCTCTAACGAGGAGCCAGTGAGGTGAGGGTGGGAGCACAGACCTGGCTTGGGGCCCCAGCTTTGTTCTCCTAGCCCCCCAGCCCGGCGAATCTCTTGTCCATCCTTGGGGGGACCCAGCCTGGCCCGCCCTGGGACTGAGCCCCTTTCATCCTGGGACCTGCTGCTGACTACTCCTCAATCCTCCTGGGTGAAGAATGTCACCTTGCTTCATATCTGCCTCCTGCGTGGTTGGCTGGGGAGGGGGACCTTCGGGGGTGGGGTGAGGTTAACCTCATTGTTGTCTTATATGGTCATTTAAATCTCCCAGGGCTTCCTCCAAGGGCCAAAAATAATCTGGAGACACAGCAGCTGTGTCCAGCGCACAGGGAGGACCCGGCCATCTGCTTTGGTTCAGAGCCCTGTGTCTGTCTGTCAGTCTCTCCCCCTCGCTCTCCCTCCATCCTCGTTCCTGCCTCCGGCCATGACCCGCTTCTCATATGCAGAGTATTTTTCCCTCTTTCACTCCTGCCCTGCACCCTCCAGGTCCGCTGTGTCTCCTGAGAGCGCCCCGACCTCAGCCCCCAAGGGCCTGTTCCAGGAGGTTATGCAGAAATACAACCGCAGCAAGTCCTCCCAGCTGGCGTAAGTGCACCCCCCCACCCCCGCGCGGCCCCCAGACCATCCAAGCTCATTCTCCTCCAAACTGGGGTTGGGGTGCGGGGATGGGAAGCAGTCCCACAGCCCCCAGGAAGAGGGGTACTCTGGAGGGACTCCCAGGAACACCGCTCCCTGGTGTGTCCCCCTGAGACCCGGCAGTTCCTGCCGAGCTGGGCTTGGTGGGCGCAGGCTCCATCCTCTAGGAACTGCCAGCCAGGCTGAGCTTGTGATTAACCTCTCAGTTCCCCCAGAATGGGCCCTGCATGCTGGAGTAGCCCCGTAGGGCTCTGAACCTGGCGACCCAGCGAGAGGGGGACTGGGGAGACGGCCCTAGTACTCCAGGGGCTCAGAGCTGAGGCCGATGAGCCAGCCTCCCATTCTGTCTCACTTTCCTGCCTGCCGTCACCGTGGGTCTATCTGAGCACACCCACGACACCCATACACACAAGTTTTGGTTTGCTTTGTTGCCTTTATTTATTAAGTGCCAGGTGCTAAAACCAAAAGATAACCCGAGCTGCAGGAAGGGCTCTGTTTGCCTGGCACCAGGGTGCTGGGCTAGGTGAGTCCTTGTTTCCTTCTCTGCTCGACCCTCAAAGCAGCTAAAAGCAAAAGAGGGGTCCCATCGCTGGAGCCCCTATTTCCTTGATCGGTTACGTTGTGGGGAGGAGACAACTGGCCCATGTTTTGTTTCTTCTCCCCAGCCCTTTTCAAGCCCTGCCACCCCTCTCATCCTTGGTGCTGCAGGTAGGATGTTGACAGTCTGGAAAAGCGAGACCCAGGTTCTGGTCTCAGGACTGCTACCACTTCCTGTGAGACAGCCCGTGAGTCGCTGGCCCTCTCTGAGTCTCCCTTCTCCGTAGAGAAGGTCGCAGAGGACACAGTGGCCTCCAGGGTCCTGTCCAGCTCCTCGGTCTCTGGTGGTCTGATACCCGCAGCAGTTCCCCCAGCCCTGGGGTTGGGCACTTTGGCTGAGCTCACACAGAAGCTGGCGCTGTGTGTGTCTGAGCGCTCCAGGGTCCTTGCAGCACAGCTGGACGAGGCCCAATCTGAGCGGTGGGCCCTGAGAATGTTCTCATGACACCGCACACCCGCGGAGGCCGCAAGAACAGCCAGCCCTCCTCCCTTCCACTTCAGCCGGGCCCCACAGGAGACCTTCCAGGAGAGACAAGACACCTACCCCACTGGGGCTTTTCCTGACACCAGCCGGGGCTGCTCTGGCCGCTCGTAAGCAGAACTCATCGAGGTCGCAGTGATGGCGCTGGTGGGGACTTCAGGGCTTATCTTGTCAGTTACCCATCGTCCTTGCTGGGTCTGTCCTTAACCGGCATCTGTGCTCTGAAGCTATTAATAACCAGAGAGGCTGAGAGTCAGGAGGAAGTGCTGCTCATGCTGGAGCGGTGAGCAGCTGGGAGGGTAAAGGGGCTGGCCCTGGAGACACTCGGGGCCTCTCGTGGCCGCTGACAGGGACGACGGCCCTGGAACAAGGCCTGCCGCCTGTCTCACCTCCTCCATCAGGGAAATGGGTCCACTTATGCAGCTCATTCCCCAAGACTGGACCCACAGCAGTCTGTTGTCCTCACTGACCCTCCAAGGATGGGGGAAGCCAGCTCAGGGCGTGAATGAATGAATGAATGAATGAATGAACGAACGAACGAACGAACAAAGTGGCTTGAATGAGCCAAGCTAAGAAGTTATCTTTCACATTAGCCCTGAAATCTCTTTGACATTCAGAAGTTTTAAATTGTGAAGGTGTCAAACACATTAATCCTTCAGGTACTTAAATCTTTCAGCAGCTGAAAGTCCTAGAGGTGAGGAGAAGGGTCTGGAGAAAGGAAAGGGGTTGGAAAGACCCCAGAGAGATGCTCACTGTACAGAGCCCCCCTCTGAAGGGTCTGTGCCTCTATCTCAGTGCAAACAGGCCCCGAAGGTGGAGGCGCTTGGTAAGCTCTGGAGCGCTATGTTCAGGGAAGGAGTTTAATTATCACCAAAACCTCCTGTGGGGTCCGTTATCCATCCCTTTGGGGGACCGACACTGGAAGCCCGAATCCTCCTGGGAGAAAAGGTCTTGGTATAGTAGATGCAGCCACTGAAAGCTGCAGGGACAGAGGGGTCCCCTAATTCTCTTTTGGCCACCGAGGAGCTCTGTTTAAAAGGGACCCTTGGTTTCCATCTGTGGAAGTGAATGAGCTGGCCATGTTTCTAGTAGTTTCCCAATGCGGTGCCTAACTCGGAGATAAAGGCATGGAAACACTCCAGGCCCAAGGATGTTCACAGGGGGATGGAACGCTGGCAAAGCCCCATCCAGAGCCCTCACATTTATCTTCATAGGCCAGTGTGTCCTCCAAACGTTCAAAGGAGGCCATTGCAAAGACTCTTTTGAAAGAGATATAAATACAATCCCCAAAGAAACAAGCAAAACTAACAGGGAAGAGGCTGTCTTTTTGGAAATAGAAGGGATAAAGGAGTGAAATAATTGTCAGGGTTCTTAAATTCTGAATCCTTCCTTCCTCTCTCCCTCCCTTCCTTTCATATTCTCTCTCTCTCTCTCTTTCTTTCAAGCCACAAGTATTTATTAAGTACCTATTATGGACCAGCCACTGAGCTGGGCCGTGGGAACCAAATCTTAAGGGATAAAAGAAAGACACGGGCCCTGTGGTCTTGGAGCTCATAGCCCAGTGGGGGGAGACAGACAGTGGGCAAACAGTCAAAGACACGTCAAAGCCAGTGGTTAGCTGAGGGCTTAGGACCGGAGGCAGGGAGAGGCTGACCCGGGCAGGCAGGCTGAGGAAGCCGTGATGGCGCTGAGATTCGGAGAGGCCTAGGTCAGGGCCGAGGTCGGGGCAGAGTTCCCAGGGCACGCCCATGTGGGTTAGGAAAAATTTTTCTCCTCATCGAGAGGACACGGCTGCAGGGGCCGAGCACCTGTCCCAGAGCAGCAGGGGCAAGCGGGACTGTGCGAGGCCACAGCCAGCCCCACTCCTGGTTGCCAGCAGGCCCCGCTTTCCTTCTGGGAGAAAGGCCACCGGGCCCTGCCTCTGCCTGCCCCCATCCTGAGGCATGACCTGCCCCTTGCTCTCACAGGCCCGTGGACCCTGTGCTAAAGGCCATCAAGGAAGGCGACGAAGAGGCCTTGAAGGCAATGATCAAGGCGGGGAAGAACCTCGCAGAGCCCAACAAGGAGGGCTGGCTGCCCCTGCACGAGGCGGCCTACTACGGCCAGCTGAGCTGCCTGATGGCGCTGCATCAAGGTGAGGCGGTGGGCGCTGTGCGCAGCCTCAGGCGGGAATGGGACGCACGGGCAAGGGCACTTTCCTCGCAGGGCTTTGCCTCACCACAACCATAGTGAAGGGGGCAAGGCAAAGCTACCACCCCTCTTGCAGAGTTAAAGTCATCAAGTTGGAAGCAAGGAAGTGCTTCCCCGCCCATCCCGCCACCTCTCCAGGCCTCCCAGGACAGGAGGGCCTAATTCCTAGAAAAGGAATGAGGGAAGGCTGACTTGTGGGAGAGCCACTGCCAGCTTGTTCGAGAATGTTCCAGGGGCTGATTTGGTGTGGAAAATACCGCAGCTGTGCCTGTGCCCTGCCAAGGCCGTCTCCAGCAGCTGTGAGACCCTGGGCAAATCATGCCTCCTCTCTGAGCCTCGGCTCTCCCCCAGGCCAGATGTGGGTGGGTAACACCTGCAGGTAGGAGTTACCTCTGCCCTCAATAAGCACGGACCCCAGGCAGCCCGCCACACTCCAGGGCAGAAGCGACTACATGAGACTGACTTCTGGCGGTGGCTGGTGGGAGTGTAAGGGAAGGACAGGGTCATTCGGAGAAGGAGGGGGTTCAACCAGGGAAGGCTTCCCAGAGGAGGTGGCACCTGAGCTGGGTTAATATGACCGGGAAGCTGAAACAGCCCTGTGAAGGTGACTGAATCCAAGGCCAAGGGGATGAAGGCAGTGTGGATGGTAAATGCAGGTGGAGGCCACTCACATCCGTCCCCGGAACTGGGAGGAAATTGGGACCTCCCTTGTGTTGGAGGGGGAGGTGGGTATCTTCCTCCTTTTGAATCTCCTGGTCTATCCTCCCCAGCATACCCGGCAGTCATCGACCAGCGCACCCTGCAGGAGGAAACGGCCCTTTACCTGGCGACATGCAGGGGACACCTGGACTGCCTCCAATCCCTGCTCCAGGCTGGGGCTGAGCCCGACATCTCCAACAAGGCCCGAGAGACACCACTCTACAAAGGTGAGCCCACTGGGGTGGGCTTCCCCGAGGGAGGGTCCAGAAACTAGTTGTACACTTGCAAAGTGTACAACTCCCCCAAGGGGGTCTACTTTGATGGAGCAGCCTCGTTCAGATGTATAACTTACATAGTTGAACCATTCATTCATGCACATATTCAGTCAACATTTCCCAAGTCCTCCCGTGGGCCAGGCACGCTGAGAGCCCTGAGATGAAAAGATACGGTCCGTGCCAGTGTGCTCTCCCCATCTGGTGGGCATCGATTCGCAGATGATGTAACAGTCAGCTACTGGCATTGAAGAGCTTGGCACAGGCACCTGGGAACATCGCGGGGAGGGGCCCTGATGTGGAAGAGGGCATCCGCAGTAGGGGGGTCCCAGAGCTGAGCCTGAATGGGAGGGGTTTACCATCTGGACAAGCAAGGGGAACAGCATAGGCAAAAGCAAAGAGGCGTGAGAGGGAATCTGTACCTCCAGGATGTTCGAGAAAAGGAAACACTCCTGGCTTACTCAGTACATCATCCAAGGACATTCACTGGCTGCCCTGGCAGTACCCAGGGTCAAAATCCAAATACTCATGACAGTTGGTATTTATTGAGTGCTTACTACGTACCAGGCTCTGTTCTTTTTTCTAACCCTCATATCCATCCACGTACGAGGTAGGCAATGCTAGTATCCCATTTTACAGGTGAGGCCCTAAGGCACCGAGAACTGACATGGGGCAGCCAGGATCACACAGCCAGCAAGGGCAGATCTGGGGTCCAAACTCCGCGAGCTGGATGCCAGCACCACGCTCTGAACTGCTCCACAACCAAGTGATTAGTTCATGCCTATATGCTTAAGCAATCAGCTTTGGGTCTTGCAAAAATGATAGGAACTTTACACTTGGAAAACCTACAGAAATCGCCAGTTTCCCCTGTGTCTGGTATCCAGCACCTGGAACATTCCATAGGCAGCAGGAACCAGGTCCACTGCAGACCTGTGGTGGAAGTGTCTTCCCTAGAACTCATGTCCCCCAGGCACTGGAGCCATCACCTGGAGCCTCAGCTGTCCCAGAGAGAGCGCCCAAAATGTTGGGTGACTCGCAGCTGAAGCCTGAGCCCTGGTCCTGCATGAGCTCCACTGTGTGCCAAGCTCCACCCTAGAGCCTTCGTATGCTTCCTCACTCCACCCTCCCACGGTATCCTCTCGGGGACGTTCCATTATCTGTGCTTTACAGGTGAGGAAACCAAGCCCGGGGTCCTGTTTGAAACACTACACAGGCAGCCCCCCTTGCTTCTCACCACCCCCTCTGACTGACTCAGAGAAGCTTCCGGGGATGGTTAATTTGGACAAGTGCTCAGCCTCCCTGGTAATAGCTCTGCCAGCGCTAAGGCTGCATTTCGGGCCTAGAGCAAGATAAGGCTTATAAGGGAGGTTGGAGCAGACTCAGAAGATAAATTTTAGCCCAAATTAAGTGAGTAGCTTTTGAGGAAGTGTTTTGAGCAGGACTACGGCACTGCCCTCCTCCCCGCCTTCTGGCCTCGTGGAGAACTGAAGCAGGTAACACTGGAAAGGGAGATGAGGTAGGGGCATTCCGGAACCTTCCAGGGGACAGAGACTCCAGAACTGGACTACCTGGATTTGAATCCCATCTCTGCCACTTACTATCTGTGTGACCTTGGGCAAGTCACTTAACTTCTCTGCACCTCACTTTTCTCATCTGTGAAAGGGAATAACACTACATCCTTTGAGGGTGGTTGGGAGAACTAAATTAGTTAATTCTGTGAAGTGCTTAGAATAGAGTGCCTGGCACATCACCAGTGCCAGACACATATCAGCAAATACTAATTCTGATTAGTATTACTACTACTTTTAGTTATATATCCTAGGTTTATGCAGAGACTGAAACTCAGTACAGATCCAGTAGATATTTGTTGAGTGAATCCACTTATGGCTGATGAGTGAATGGGTAGATGGACAAACGAATGAATGAAGTCTTGGCTGGCCAGGTCCTGCCGGGGCCCTGCTGACCATCTCGCTTCTCCCTGGGCACAGCCTGTGAACGCAAGAACGTGGAGGCGGTGAGGATTCTGGTGCAGTACAACGCGGACACGAACCACCGCTGTAACCGAGGCTGGACGGCTCTGCACGAGTCTGTTGCTCGCAACGACCTGGAGGTCATGGAGATCCTGGTGAGCAGAGGTGCTAAGGTGGAAGCCAAGAATGCCTATGGCATCACCCCCTTGTTCGTGGCCGCCCAGAGTGGGCAGCTGGAGGCACTGAGGTTCCTGGTCAAACACGGTGAGTGCTAGGGTCCCTGGGTCATGGAGTTCCCCAGGGGCACAGCTGGGAAGGACCTCAGAGATCAACTCTAAGGGAAGGCAAGTTTAGGGGTCCTCTATGGATATACTCTGACTGAGGGATGCTATCTTCCGGGAATACTGTGTTGAGAAGGATTCTGAGGCTGTTTCTAGGCTCAGCCGGAAACGTGTTGAGCTCCACCAGTGATCCCTGCAATTAGGCACAAACTCGGAGTGGAGTGGCACACGTGCCATATATTAGCCATCTCTAACCTAGCCCAACAAGCTCATTTTACAAATGAGGAATCTGAGACCCAGAAAGAGGAAGAGACTTATCTATCTATGGTCACGGGGCAAATTAGTGATAGAACTAGCCAGAATCTTAGTCTCCCGACACCCTAACCACTTTTCTTTCTATCATGGCCAGAAGGAACTTCAGACAACATTTAGGTCACTTCCTCACTTTATAGGTGATGAAACCAAGGACCAGAATAGGAAAATGATTTGTCCAAGGTCTCACGGAAAATTAGTGGCAAAACTGGGGTTTGAGCCCTGGTCTTTGCACTCTTGGCCTCTGAAAAATCTTTGTTCACCTAACGGGACAAAATAAAATAATATTGCCTGAAATATCGTGTCCCAGTAGCAGAAGACTCCAAGATTTTGGTAGACATTCTTTTTTTCTTTGCAGTACGCGGGGCCTCTCACTGCTGTGGTCTCTCCCGTTGCGGAGCACAGGCTCCGGACGCGCAGGCTCAGCGGCCATGGCTCACAGGCCCAGCCGCTCCGCGGCACGTGGGATCCTCCCGGACCGGGGCACGAACCCGTGTCCCCTGCATCGGCAGGCGGACTCTCAACCACTGCGCCACCAGGGAAGCCCATGGTAGACATACTTTTGGTTAAAGAGTATTATATTCTGATCTAGCCCAAGAACACTTTTGATTTCCTTTCTCCCTCCATGGGAAGTGTCCCTTCCACTTGAGCAACAGAGAACCCAGAAGTAAGCCAGATGCTGGGGCTGAGTTGGAATAATTTGTTGAGGACCCACTGTGTGCCAGGCTCTGCACTAAGCATGAACACAGAAGAAGCCAGTGGGGTTCTCCACAGCCCTGAGAGGTAGGGAGTGTCCTCATGCCATTTTGTAGATGAGGAGACCGAGGCTCACAGAGGTTAAATGATTGGTCACAGTCAGAGCCTGGATTCCGACTGCGTCCATCTGACTCCAAACTGCACGCCCTTCGCACCCCGCCACCCCACCCCAGGCCTCGAGAATTTCCGTCCTGGGACTTGGCCTGGATAAGCATCCACCTCCTCAGCACGTGCCCGAGCAGTTGGGAAAACAGACCCGGGGCACTTCCTTGCCGCTGGGGACATATCTGGGCTGACCAGCCTGAGGACAAAGGGGCACAGGCAGGGTCCTGGGAGCCAGGAAAGGAGGCTGGGCAAAGGGCAGGGTGCTCAGCGGGCAGGCGAGGGGAACTGGCTAACACTAAACATCTGCCCAGCTCTCCTGCTGACACCCTGAGTCAGGGACTGTTCCCGTTGTGGGCTGAGTCCATTTGCAAATGAAAATATTTTTCTTGTGTGAGCAGGCGGCCGGCAGGGTCCAGGTTTCCAGGGAGCCTGACTTTGAGAGCTTGGCAGTGTCAGAGCCGCTGGCCAACTCTCCCTCGGGGTGGAGGCAGAACCAGCCTCTGTGCCCCGGCCCCTCCATCCTGGAGAACTCGCATTTGCTGAGCAGCCCCTCTGTGCCAGCCACCTGGTGGGGAGGTTGTCTTAGTTCACTCGGGCAGCTATCACAGAATACCACAGACTGGGCGGCTTATGGACAACCGAGGTTTATTTCTCACAGTTTTGGAGTCTGGGAAGTCCAAGATCAAGGTGCCGGTGGATTCAGTGTCCCATGAGAGCCTGTCCCAACTTCCTAGGCAGTCAACTTCTCTCTGTGTCCTCCCATAGTGGAGGGGTGAGGGAGTTCTCTGTGGTCTCTTTTATTATGGCACTAATCCCCTTCATGAGGGCTCCACCCTCATAACCTAATCACCTCCCAAAGGCTCCCCCTTCTAACAGCCTCACACTGGGGATTACGTTTCGTATGAGTTTTCAGGGGACGCGAGTGTTTCAGTCTATAGCGGATATTTGCTTACATTGCCTTATTTACTCCTTGCAGTTGAGTAGGTACTATTATTCCTGGTCAACAGATGAGAAAACTGAGGCTCCTGAAGGCTGCCCAAGGCCACAGAGCTTGTAAAGCATGAAACAGAAACTTCAGCTGGTTCTTGTCTGGCATGAAGGCCTGTGCTCTTTCCGCTGGACCAGAAATCAGTCATCAAAATTTTTAAATTACAAGATAGCTTGTGATAAGCTGAATGCCCAGAGAAAGGGGATCTGTGGTTAACAGATGCTCTTGATTTCAGCCCTTACTGACATTTCCCTGCCGTCTCAGTTCTATTTCCTTCTGGAATAGGGAGGGACTGGGAACAGGCTGCACCGCTCTTTGCAGAGAAACCCCTGCATTCTCTCCATCACCACCAGGAGATGGAGAAGACGTAGGGGACTGGGCTCACGGGACACTGTCACCAGGCTGGGTTCCTCCCTCCTGCAGCACGGCGTAGTGTCTCCTTCAGAGGAGACAAGAAGTAATTCCTCTCTTACTCCTTGAAACGGAAGGCAGAGAAGAGCAAATCCCAATGAATCAAATTATTAGGGGTTTTCTTTATGAGGAGGCTCTGTGCCCTCCTAGAGCTGTGAGGGCCTTCCTCAGGGCAGGATCTGGATCCTTTTAGGTGGAATGGGTGTTGAGAGCATGGTCTCTGCCATCTGACCATCTGCCAAGGCTCCTACCATCGGATCATCTGGGTTCAAGTTTTGGCTCTTCCCTTATGAGCTGGGGGTTCTGGGGCCAGTTGCAGAGGTTCTCTGCGCTTTATCGTCCTTGTCTGTGACACGGAGATAAAGTTGTTATTGATTGCATGGGTTACAATACGTCGTGGGCTCAAAGAGATAGCACAGGTAAAGCACAGTGTCTGGCACAGAGCAAGTGCTCAGTAAATTCCAGCATCGTCGTGGCAGCTCAGGACGGCAGACAGCGGGTCTCCATGCAGCAGAAAGGAGCTGGAGGTCCTCCGGGTGATCCAATGTATCACCGTGGTTAGGGCAGCAGCGGCCAGCCCGAGGTGGGCGTTACATCAAGGACAGTGACCGCCCTGATCACTCACCCATCCGCCTCTCCTTTGCCAGGTGCTGAGATCAACACGCAGGCCAGCGACCACGCATCTGCCCTCTACGAGGCCTGCAAGAACGAGCACGAGAAGGTGGTGGAGTTCCTGCTGTCGCAGGGGGCCGACGCCAACAAGGCCAACAAGGATGGCATACTCCCGCTGCACATTGCTTCCAAGAAGGGCAACTACAGGTCAGCCCAGGCCCCGGCCCCACCCCCGAGGCTCCTCCCCCGCCCCGCCCATTCCTCTGAATGCCCCGCCCACGGGGGTAGGGAGGCCCAGGAGAGGTCAGAGCCCAGGCCACGTTTTCAGGTGGAAAAGAGGAAGACCCATTAGCAGTCAGCAAGCTAGAGTGAATGCTTACAACACCAGGAATAATAATAATAGCCAACACCTATGTGGCACTTTCCAGCACTTTCCATTAGAAATGTGCTCAATCCTTTTAACAACTGTACTTTTCATAATTCTTTTAACAGATCTACTGAGGTAGATACGATTATCTTCATTTTTTCTCAAATGAGGAAGCTAAGACAGAGAGGTTGAGCGACTTGCCCAAGGTCACTCAGCTTGCAAATGACAGGAACTCACGTGTTCCAAACTTCACGTCTACAGGATTCCACACAGGAAGCCAGATATGAGTCTGGACTAGTGGGTATTTCTGTTGGGGATGCAAAGATAACCTCTTAGGCAGTTAGCAGGCATACAGGGGATACCTACAATAATACAAATAGTACCATTGATACTAGCTGGTTTTTCTTAAGCACTTACTATGTGCTAGGTACTTGGAGCGAGATGAGAGAAGCTTAAGCTTTCAGGGAGCAATCTGGTGGGACGGAAGGTGCGCGCGCGCGCACACACACACACACACACACACACACACACACATTCACGACAAATGAAAGAGCATGAAGAGCTGAGGTCCGTGGTGGCCCTAGAGACTGGCATGGGCTGGAAGCAGAGGTGCGCTAGAGCTGGCTTGGAGAGCTCCTGTGAGCTGATTGATCACATCGGTAGTCTGAAACTGGCCATGGTGAGAGTATTTACACCATGGAAATTAATGATTGTTAGAAATCAGAGGCCCCTCCTCCCCCCCGAGATCAAGTTGTTAAACCTCCACCTGCACCACCACTAGCTGGAGGGTCAAGGAAGGCTCACCTAGGAGGTGGAACTCTAGCTGCCCGTGGAGGACGCACAGCGCCCAGTAATTTCCATTCGACCAGTGTTCCCCAAACTTTGTGCATTCACAGACATTCTTCCTGATTCTAGATATCTGTACCCTCACTTCTTAGTATTTTCCTCTCAAGACATTATTATTTTAAATGAATTTATTTTCAAAAGGGAACGTTTATCACACTAGTAAATTGTTAAAATTATCAATTTACAATTAATAAAAAAAACTTCTCACCTTAAATCCCATCTCATGTACCCCAGACGACACACTTTGGGAAAGGCAGCCCTGTCCTCAGCAGGGAGGAGATCGTGCGTGCTGGAGAGTGTGGGTGGTCTTCGCTAAGGCAAAGGGAAATGGGGGTGAGAGTGACATCCTAGAAAACGGAGTGACGACACAAGGAGACAGAGCTGACCCTCAGGGGCCCCAGGCCCTGCTCTGTAGGTGCCCACACAAATGACCAGCCAAGGATGCCCTCCCCGCTCCATGCCCCATACAGGCACAGAGGAGACCCTGCCTTCTCTGGACCAAGTAGCAGGCCGTGAGGCAGACACATCTGGGTTTGAATGCCTGCTGAGGCCTTGGGGAGGTTGCTTAAGCTTTCTGAGCCTCAATTCCCTCTTGTGTAAAATGGGAGGTAGGTTGCGCTGCCTCGAGGGCTGTTTCGGGGACTAGTGAAATGGATATACGTGGCTATAGAATGGAAATAAAGACCTCAGCAGGGCACCTGGCACACAGTAGGTGCTCACTGGGTCTTCGTTCTCTCTTATGTAGGGAGGGTACATTCCATAATTTTTCAGTGAAGCCAATGAAGGGATGAAAGCAACTTAAGTCAGGCAGAGGTGGTGGGCAAGATAGCATCTTGCTCTTCAGCTCCAGAAAGATCCAGCATCAGTCAACAAACACGGATTATCTTAACCTGACTCCAGAGAGATCCCGAGGGAAAGAGACAGAAGGGTTGACCCTTGAAATCTCCTGGTACACTGGCTCCCCATACTTGCCTGGACAGCACAGTCACTCTGGGCTAGTTTTTAAATGGCACATCCCAGACACACGGAACCAGAATCTCCAGGAGAGAGGGAGCCCAAGTCTCTATCATTGAACAGCTCGGAGTCAACCAGATACAGCCCAGCCAGACCTTTGGGTGGGGGGCATTGATCTAGTCCAAGCCTGATTTTGCAGAGGAGAGACCCAAGGACAGAGATGGACAGTGGCTTCAGAGCGTGGCAGAGCTGCGACAGTCACTTGGCATCCTCCAGTCACGCCCAAAGCCTTCAGGTGGAACTAGATGTCAGCAGTCTGGCCCCAGCTGCGGGGAGTTTGAAGCAGCACAGGGTGTGGCTAAGGATGGCCAGGGACAAAGGCTGGGCCTCTCTGGAACTACCAATGTGAGTGGCTTGTGCTCTCCCAGAGTCTCTGCTTTGGAATCGTGCTGACTCCCAAAGCCATTTCCCTGGCTATTCACCCTCCATTCTCAGACCCCAGTTCCCTATGGACCCCAAGACTGAGAGGGACCAGGCCACCTTCCGCGGGCTGCCCTACAAAAGGGTAAAGCCGATTCCCAGCAGCTCCTGCCACCTGGCAGGGCCCATGGCCAGGCAAGCCCCCCGTGCTGCACTCACTCCCCGGGCAGGTGGCATGTGGCTCTCTCCACACTGTCCTCCCTTGGCTGCTTGGGGATCTGATGTGAATTTCCCTAGGCCTTCCGCACGCAGCCACCTGCCAGGATGCCCTGCCTGTCCGTAGCATGGAAAGTGGCTCCAGCATCTGGGCTCGGTGTTCGCCAGATGGTGCCTTCAGCAATTTTAACCGGAGGGTGTGACATTTGGGCATGGCTGAGAAAGCAGCCCCCAAGACCCCAAAGTCTTAGGCACCTCCAAGACACACTTTTACTTTCTTTCTTTTTTTTTATAAATTTATTTATTCATCTTTTTTTATTTTTGGCTGCGTTGGGTCTTCATTGCTGCACATGGGCTTTCTCTAGTTGTGGCGAGCAGGGGGCTACTCTTTGTTGCGGTGGTTTCTCCTGTTGCGGAGCATGGGCTCTAGGCGCACGGGGTCAGTAGTTGTGGCACACAGGCTCAGTAGTTGTGGCGCACGGGCTTAGTTGGTCCACGGCATGTGGGATCTTCCCGGACCAGGGCTCGAACCCGTGTCCCCTGCATTGGCAGGCGGATTCTTAACCACTGCGCCACCAGGGAAGCCCCAAGACACACTTTTTCTTATTTTTCATTTCCAGTTTAGCAAAGACACCTTATGAGATTAAAACTCAGCAACAAAGGTAGACTTATTAAGAAGTTGTATTAGACAAGAGCAGATGGCGCAAGATCCCTTTAAGCTGAAACCACTGGTTCTCAGCCGTGGCTACACACTGGAACCCTGGGTAACTCTTAAAACCCTGAGGCTTGGGCGCCACCCTCAGAGATAGGGCTGTAAGCAATCTGGGCTGGGGCTAGGGCTGCAGGATTTCTAAACGCCCTCAGGTGAGTTTACCAGGCATCCCCGGGGAGAACCAATATGTAGTTTGTGGCTGACATGCATTACTGACTTGTATTTTGGGCCTTCCCTAATTTTTCAATATTCTTTCTCTTTTACTTCTAATTTATATTACCTTTGCAAGCCACTTAAAACTCTTTCTGGGAAAGGCAGAATAGAGTACGTTTAATACATTAAATTAAAATGCATTTTTCAGCACATTCATAAGCCAGTTAGCATGCCCGTTAATTAAAAGGGAAACTGAGGCTCAGAGCTCAAGGCTTCCCAGAAAATAAGAGGACAGGCCCCTTTATCTAACCCCATCCACTCCAGGAAACTGGCTTACTGCTTGTGTCTTCTGGAGGAAAATGAAGGTTTGCAGCAAAGTTTCTCAAGGCGTGATGCATAGATCATACACCTCAGATTCCGGGGCCCCTCCCCAGACCTGCTGAATTGGGCCCTGAATGACAGGGCCCAGGAATCTGCATTTTCAGGATGCCCTCAGGGATTGAGAGCACGCAGTTTGCATCCTCAGCAAGTTCCATTCTCTCTCTGAGGACCCAGAGGCCCCTAGGCTTGCTTGTTCATCCAGCAGGTGGCACAGGGTGGCAATGGGCCTGTTCTTCCTCCTTCGTGGAGGACCTGCTCCCCTGCTCCAGCTCCCAGGGGAAAAGCTGCAGACTTTCCCCCAGAGGGATCCCTCGTGGGCAGGAGTCCCACTGTGCCCTTGGGAACACCCTCAGGGAGATTCTCCACTGGTGGAGCCTTTGCTGGCTCCATAAGGGCTCAGAAAAGAGGTAATCTTCCCTCAACACACACACACACACACACGCACACATGCACACGCACACACGCACACACACACATGCACACGCACACACACACACACACTGCCAGGTTGACACAGTATTGGGAGTAGAGCCATTTGTGGGCGACTGGTTCCCTTGTGAAAGTCATGTCCATGGTCAAATTTATACTGAATGCTGGCAGAGGTCACACCACCGTGACCCGGTGACCCAGGAGGCTGAGCTGGTGGGTGCAGCTGGTGGGTGCTGGGGAAAGGAGAAGAGAGGGACAGGAAACTGGGCCTCCCAGACACCATAGTTTCTGCCAGGCAATGGGTACATTTGTTCTCTTCTTAAGGTGCATTTTGAGCACGTGTGGTCCCAGGACCCGCCCACAGGAGAAGTGGGAATGTCCCAGCCTGTCGTGTGGGGTCCCCCCCTCATCCTCCTGCCCTCCTCCCACCAGCTGGGTTGTGGGAGAGAAGTGATGACATGCGGTGGGGCGCCCAACACTCCCCAGGCCTAGGGAGACTGGGGCAGCATGGAAAGGCCTGGCCTTGGGCATTCTGACACCTGCATTCTGCCCTGGCTTGGCCGTCCACCTCCAGTCCAACCTCCACCTGCCACCCCACACCTGGGTCTCAGTTTCACCCTCTGTAAAATGGGAGGCTGGACACACTGATCTCCAGACCCCGCCCAGCATTACATTTACTCTCGGCTTGGCCAAGTCCTCCAGAAGCGTACAACAATTAGATGATTTCCCTGTGTTATTTTCTGGGACTCTAGGCAACGTCCAGTCACGTTCCCACATTTCTGCCATTTTCCCTTGGTTCAGCAGGGGACCAGCGGAGACCAGCTGTGACCTGCCAGAGATACCAGCCCATCTGGCCAGTGGCCCCAGGCAGCCCCTTTCGCTGTTTTTCCCCTGCTTGGGCCTGTTACGGCTGTTAGGGAGCATTTGTTGGCGATGGCTGTGGTCCAGGGTGAGGCCCCAGCCCCTCCTTTGACCAGCACCTCAACAGAGCGAGGTCAGGCCTCCTGAGCCTGCACAAATAGAAATTAGGAGGCAATTAGCCCCCCTGGGTGTGTGAATTTCCTTTTGAGGTTTGAGAGGCAGATTTTAAGCAAACACAGCATCACTAACCATAATAATACTTCCCACTGAGATCCTAACGGGAGGTCCCTGGCATCACATTTCTAAGAAGCCAGAAGCCCCAGGAGCCCAAGTGCCAGGAGGCAAAGAGGTGTGGGAATGGGCCCGGTGGCACCTGCTTGCCCTGCCATGGCCACTTCCTTGGAGCCCGCACGAGGTCACCTGTCAGCCGGGATTGTGTGGATTAGGGTCTGTAATCACGTCAGTGGCAAGAGCTTGGCAGGTGGCAGGGGTCTAGGGGAAGACAGTAGTACAAGGGGTCAGGATTCCTGGGGTCAAGCCCCAGAACTGCTTTCGGGTCCCTGATCAGTCACTTCCTCCCTCTGAGCCCCGTCTGTTACAAAGAAGGCCACAGACCCACTCTGGCTACCTCCACAGCCTGCAGTGAAGGTAAAATGGGGCAGGCAAGTAATGTGTTGTGAAGAATGTAAAACCCTGTGACATAGCAGCTGTCTCCTGACTGCCACACAAGAAGCAGAGGAGTGGTTAAGAGTGTCGTCCTCACTCTAGGGGGCATCAGACTAGCTGGGTTCCAATCCTGGCTCCACCACCTACTGGCTGTGTATCCCTGGGCTTCTCTTTCCTCATCCGTAAATGAGGTTCATGCTAGTACACATCTCGTAGGGCTGTTGGGAGGATATAACAGATTAGCATAGGTTAAGCACTCTTACTCTCAGCAGAAGAGAGGGGAGTCAGGGCTGGCAGCACTCTCCAGCCTCAGCCACGGCTGATCAACCCTCTCCAAGCCAGAGGCGGGGCAGAGAGCCTGGGAGAGGCTAGAGTCAGCCTGCAGGGGAAGAGGCTTTGAGACTCACAGGACCGGGGAGGCCACCTCATGGTCACTGAGGGCTAACTGGGGTCTGGGGCAGGAGTGGCTAGGGCCAGACAGATTTGTCCCCTCCTGTCCCTCAGGACCTGGTGGCTCCACCAAGGCATCAGGGCAGCAAGACAGAGATGCAGGACAGCTCAGCCCTGGAGTCAGAGGAGGGTCCAAATCCTGCTTTGTGTCTCCCGATGTATGGCCTGGGCAAGCCCCCTAACCGCTCTGAGCATTGAGTTTTCTCATCTGGAAAAAAGGGGACGAGACCTACTTTATGGGGTGTTGTAAAGATTAAACCGAATAGTGTTTGTAAAGCCTTTGGATGTCTCCTGACACACAGTGAGCCCTTGGAGATGGCTGTCCCTGCCCGCCCACGCCTACCCACACCCCCAGCCTTCCTAGGCAGGGCAGGGTCTAGCTCCCCGCTTCACGATGTGGCTCTACTGCCTCCTGGAGAAAGTAGCTCGGACAGTCGTTAGGTTTGGGGGCCTTCTAATCAATTCCTTCGGATAACTGAGCTCGGAATGGGCAACACTCGTTAGCCTGAAATAAGTCGGCAAGAGATTCTTGAAACCACAGGCCACTCAGACTTTGGAGGCTAAGGGTTGTGGGTTTGAAGCCCAGCACCGCTCATTACTGGCTCTGTGATTTTGAGAAGGTGGTGGAAGCTCTCTGAGCCTCAAGTTTCCTTATCTGTAAAGCAGACCCAGTCTCCCCCAAGTGGTAATTGTGAGAACGGCTGTCTCCGTGGCGCCCCCTGCTGGTGGGCCCGTGCCTCCTCACTCAGTGGTTGCGAGTGGCCGAGCCTGGCCCCTCCGCTCCCCACGGGGGCGGGTCCGGCCCAGACGTGCGGGCCGCCCCGTGACCCGCGCGTGCCCGCCCCGCCCGCAGGATCGTGCAGATGTTGCTGCCGGTGACCAGCCGCACGCGCGTGCGCCGTAGCGGCATCAGCCCGCTGCACCTGGCCGCCGAGCGCAACAACGACGAGGTGCTCGAGGCTCTGCTGAGCGCGCGCTTCGACGTGAACGCGCCCCTGGCGCCCGAGCGCGCGCGCCTCTACGAGGACCGGCGCAGCTCGGCGCTGTACTTCGCGGTGGTCAACAACAACGTGTACGCCACGGAGCTGCTGCTGCTCGCCGGCGCCGACCCCAACCGCGACGTCATCAACCCCCTGCTGGTGGCCATCCGCCACGGCTGCCTGCGCACCATGCAGCTGCTGCTGGACCACGGCGCCAACATCGACGCCTACATCGCCACGCACCCCACCGCCTTCCCCGCCACCATCATGTTCGCCATGAAGTGCCTGTCGCTGCTCAAGTTCCTCATGGACCTCGGCTGCAACGGCGAGCCCTGCTTCTCGTGCCTGTACGGCAGCGGCCCGCACCCGCCCGCCCCGTCGCCCTCGAACAGGTTCAACGACGCGCCCGCCTCGAACAAGGCGCCAGGCGTGGTCCAGGTAGGAAGGCGCGTCTGGGAGAGTGCGGCCGGGGCCAGTGCGCTGCGGAGGCTGGGGGCACTAGTGGTTCACTCGCTCCCGAGGCTGTGTGCACGGGAGGCGGGGTGGAATACGCTAGGGAGGCAGCAGGAGACGGTGGTTAGCAGGATTTGGAGGCAGTGTGGACTCATGGTCAGTGCACTTTGGAGGGAGTGTAAGCTAGTATTTAGCGCTCTTCGGAGGCAGCGGAACCCGGTGTTAGCATGCTTCAGAGGCAGCAGAACTTAGTGGTTCACGTGAGCGATTAAGTCCTTTCTTTGGTCTGCTGTTTTGGGGGAAGGAACAGTGGAGCAGGGGATTGGTGAGGAACTCTGCAAAACTGAGGGGTTCATCGCCCCCAGCAAACCTACACCTGGAGTATGAGGCTGATTGACCAGGATCGGGGTGGAGGTGAGAGCAGGCTGGTACAAGGTCAGGTGAGGTGCAGAAAGTCAGTGACCCCAGCGGTGAGACCTGTGCATGGTGATGACTTAAATAAGCCAGAACGTAAAATGAAAAGGAAATTAGAAACACCCTCCTCTTGGAGATATTAACAGTGGCTAATGGCCATCACTTATGGGCTATCCTCTGTGTGCAGAGAAGTTTATGTTTATATTACCTTAATTCTCATTAAAAAAAAAACCCTTGAAGTTGGTGTCATATACCCATTTTCTAGACAAGGAAGTTGAGGCTTCGGGAGGTGACGTGACTTGCCCAAGTTGCCCACCTCCCGCTTTTGGCAGCAGTAGGCCTGTGTTGATGAGAGAGGGGTGTGGATGTGGAGAACTGGATTCTACCCTGGGGGTGCCCAGCGTCTGTCCTCAGACATGTCCCCTGTCCTCACTGGCCGCAGGTTCCCATCTGTCGGGTGAGCTTGCTGGGGCCGTGCCCTTGGTCCTGGGTGTCCCAGCACTGGTGTGTGTTCCCTTTCAGTTCTGCGAGATCCTGTCTGCCCCGGAGGTGAGCCGCTGGGCAGGGCCCATCATCGACATCCTCCTGGACTACGTGGGCAACGTGCAGCTCTGCTCCCGGCTGAAGGAGCACATTGACAGCTTCGAGGACTGGGCTGTCATCAAGGAGAAAGCAGGTAGGGGCTCTCACTGCTGCGGCTGGCAGCTCACCCTGCCTGACTCAGGCCCGGGACTCGGGGCCTGTGACTGTTACTGACATTTGATGAGCACCTTCTCGTGCCAGGCTCCGTGCTGCATGTCACATCCAGTGTCTCCATGATCCCTCGTTTTGTAAGTGAGGAGCCTGACCCTCAGACTGTCACTTGGCGAGCGTCTCACCACTAGTTAGTGGCAGAGCTGGGCTTCAAACCCAGGTTTGATGGACCCCAACATCCTGCCACTAAATCTCTCTAGGATGCTTTAAACAAAAACGCCAGCTCCCCGCGGGGTACCAGGACCTTTAGAGTAAGTCGCCCAGGATTATGGGCCACTGGGAAGCAGTGTGGTGCGGTGGAGGAGGGAGTTACGGGCTAGGGCGTCTCAAACTGCAAAGTGCACACAAAGCACCTGAGCATCTTGTTGAAAAATGCAGAGTCTGACTCAGCGGATCTGGGGCGGGGCCTAGAAGTCTGCATTTCAACGTGCTCCCAGGGGGTGGCAGTGCTGCCGGTTCATTGGCCAGCCCTGGAGCCGCACCGGTCTAGGGGACAGGCCCCCGGAGCTCTGGAACCAGGGGCTTGCTGGGTGACCCTGGGCAGGACTCCCCTCGGGACCTCGGCATCCCTGTCTGAACAGAGCAGCTTGGCAGGCTCAACGTCCAGCCCCATCCAGCTCTGCCAGCTTGGGGTGTTTGCAGGGGCGGGTGTGTGCCTGGCACACTGAGGTGGGCTTTGGCCACGGTCCAGCAGCTGTGTGCAGTGTAGATGGAGCAGCCTGGCCAAGAATTCCTATAAGAAATTATGGGCAGATGAGGCGTCAGAGCCAGTTGAACTGGGTGCTGCAGCTGATACTGAGGAGATGCCTGCCCCGAGGCAACCCAGCTGCCCCAGGGCTTCCTCTGGCTCTAGGGGACACAGTCCTGTCTCTGACCAAGTGCTTGTCAATCACGTAGCACAGAGGCTGACCCACAGAAAGTTATTATTATCCCACCATTGCCGCTGCTGTCCCCAGGTGAAAACGCTGCCTCGCTTCCTGTCCAGTTGTCCCACAGCCCAGTGCCCCAACTCTGACTTGCCGGGCTCCTCCCTGATCGCTGTGCCCCTTTGAACCCAGACTCGCCGTAGGATTTTCCATTTGCACAAATGCCTGGGAGCTCTTTTTTTTTTTTTTTTTTTTTTTGTGGTACGCGGGCCTCTCACTGTTGTGGCCTCTCCCATTGCGGACAGAGCGCAGGCTCCGGACGCACAGGCTCAGCGGCCATGGCTCACGGGCCCAGCCGCTCTGCGGCATGTGGGATCTTCCCGGACCGGGGCACGAACCCGTGTCCCCTGCATCGGCAGGCGGACTCCCAACCACTGCGCCACCAGGGAAGCCCTGCCTGGGAGCTCTTAAATTGAGGCCCTTAATAAAGTCACTGGGCTGGAGATAGCGGGGAGGAGGAGGGGGCGGAGGACGGGGGAGGGTGGGATGGACTTGCCCACTCACTGGGAACTCTAGATGCACAATAAACAAACGTTCCTTGAATTAATGAATAATTGGTTGCCATCATGGTGACGGGCCACTAGAGGCCACTAGAGAACAGAGCGGTCCTTGCTTAGATGTCCTCCCACCTCTCACTGTCCCCTCCTCAAGCCCTGCCTGGGAAGGGTAATTTACAACTAAACTGTGTCCCTGGGAAAAAAATATGCTGAACCCTTTAGTGTCCTACAAACATTTATTAACAGGAAGACCAAATAGTTCTTAACCAATACCTCTTCTGGTTACTTTAAAGCCCACCCTCCATCTGCTAAACACTTTCCCACGTGTGTTTTCATTTAATGCTGTGACGTCGACATCAGAGACTCCGAAGCCAGCCAGGATACCAGGGCTGGTGGCCCTGTGTCCTTTGCCTACCAGTGGCCTTTTGCCTTCCCACAAGCTCAGACTTCACTCAGCCGAGAACGGGGCTGAGCAGCCCAGCGGGCGGCCTCTGTCCTGAGATCAGAGGGCAGCGAAGTGTCAGCAATGCCGTGATGGGGCAGCTAGTGAGACAGCCCTGCAGCTGGCTGGCCTCCCCCCACTCCCCCCACATTCCTGCTGCACCCTGATCTTCCCTGGGTGGCGGTGGCCTCTTAGGCTTGGCACTGCTACTTCCCCTTCCTGGAATGCCCTGCCTCCCTCCCTCCCTCCCTCCCTCCCCTGGCAAATTCCTACCCACCCATCAGGACCCTGCTTAGATGCGCCATCTGGTGTGGAAGCCTCTCCCCAAAGCTCCTGAGTGGGCACCCCTGCATCTCTGGCCTGAGCACAGGGCCAGCCACAGTGAAGGAGTCAGCATGGGTTTGTTGAATGAATGAATGGCATTCGCTGATTCAGCAAACACCTACCCTGTTCCCAGGGCTGAAATTAATTACTAGATGGATCAGGCCTGGCTCTTACCTCTCTCTCCTGCTCCCCCCACCCCCCAGCTGAGAAAACTCCACTGAATGAGGTATCCCGGGGGCTTCCTGGAGGAGGCAGCCAGGTGGGATTCTGGGACCTGCTGGAAGCTGCCCAGTCCCTGCCCCTTGACCCTGACTTCTCTGCACCCCCCAGAGCCCAGAGCTGAATTCCACGCATGGGGGCACTTAAGAGGTCGTATTTGCTAAGGCTGTGGGGAGGGGCGGGGTCTGGGCTGATGTGTAGAGGAAGGGGCACAGGACGAAGGAAATGCGAGTTCTAGTCCCAGGCGTGATTCTTGCTAAGCCCTCACTTTAAAATGGGTTTGGTATCTGTCCTACTGCTTCCCCGGGCTGTGCAGACGGATGAGGGGTGACGTCTTTTCAGCTGGCCGGGGCCGGGGTTATGGAGCACGGGGGTAGTCCAGGCATCCGCTCTCTTAGCCAGCCACGTGGGTTGGGTACTTCCCACAAGCCAGGGGTCACAGATGCAAACCCTCTGCCGGTTGCAGACGGCGAATCAGCATCTCTCTCTCCTTTTTCCAGAACCTCCAAGACCCCTGGCTCACCTTTGCCGGCTGCAAGTTCGAAAAGCCATTGGGAAATACCGTATAAAACTCTTGGACACCTTGCCGCTCCCAGGCAGGCTGATTAGATACCTGAAATATGAGGACACCCAGTAACCGGAGCACGTGGAGAAGGAGTGCCTCCTCAGACTGTTTCACTGAGTGTCAGGACAGCAGTGTCCCCAAATCCGAGGGGACCTGGTGACAGACAAGGCTGTGGGCTGCCTCCGTCTCAGCTGGGGTAGCGCCGTGATCTCACCGGTCTCTGGGCCAGCGCTTTGCCCAGAGCAGAGGACGGAATGTGTCAAGTAGCAGAAGAACCATGTTTGTTTTCGAATGGACGAGGAGATCCCCGAGCTTCTCTGCCATCGGGGATGGCGGAAGGGCTCCATTCCTGAGGCCAGGAGATGGGACCAGGGCAGAACTTGGGGTGGTCTGGGGAAGGCAGGGGCCAGCAGGGAAGCCCTGGCGCCACCTCTGGGCTGCGGCTGGAGAGCTTTCGGGGGTGAGTCTGTCTTTCCCAGACAGCCTTGCTGTAGAGTGGCCCTGTGCCCCTCCTGCTTTGCTCTGTGAAACTCTCCACTTGACTCTGAGCTCTCTCCCCAAAGGTGTGGCCCAGGGGAGTGGGGTGGGGAGACCTCAGTCCCAGAGGGCTTCCTTAAGTACAATAAATGTTGCACAGATGGTGCCCTGCCTGGTGAAGTCCCTTTCGCCAGACCGCCCCCCCCTCCGGGGCCTCAGGTCCTTAGCCCAGCTCCTGGCAGGAGTGGGGGAGGAGCAGGCGCTGGGACAGGGCACATGGACCCCTGATAGTGTCACTTTGGTTTGGGCTTCTGAAAGGCCCAAGAGAATGTGTCCTTCATTCACCAGAAGAGACCTGACAGCCCCAGGAGAGGGGGCAGCTTCCTGCCCTGTGGTTGGAGCAGCCAAGGTTGGTCTTTCTCTCCCGGTTCAGTTGTCATGGAAACTAGAGCTTCATCACAAACAGGGTCTCAGATCCTACAAGTCTCCTGACACCTGGGCTTGTCCTATACACGTGTTGCCTGGCACTGTCTTCACGTCTTACCCGTTTTGCTACAAAAGCTGAGCTACTGGGGAAAACCATTCAAATGCCGGCTCCTGTGAGCAAAGGCCGGAGGGATGGACATCGTCAGCCCTTGCAAAGGCACCACACTTGAGAGACAGGAAGCCTTGTGCCCCCCGTTGCATCCTTCCGTCCTCACGTGGGTGCGGGAGGAGTCCGGCAGGAGCTGCAAGCCCATCTGGGGTGGTGCAGGTGAGAGAGCCGAGGTCTGGCACGGCTATAGTGCTTTCTTGCCGAGATCACCTTGTTTCCATGGAAGTCCCAGTGACTCATAGGCGCTGCCTTCCCTGACTGGTTAAAGCCACTCAGGTGACACCAGAGCAAGTGACCTTCCTCAGATTCTGCTCCGGCCCCGCCCCAGGAGAAGCTTAAGCAAGGTCAGATGTAGTTTCTGGCTTTTGCCCAACAAGCAGCTGGGCAGGTTGGGGGAGCACTGGCTCCAGGCCTGGCTGTGCTGTTGGCTCACTCCTCTGGGGCCTCAGGCTGCCATCCTTGTGGCCCCTGGTGGCCTTGCTGGCTCTGACACGCTGGCTTGCCATGGAACCAGTAAGTCCCAGTGTCTTCCTGAAGAGGACGAGTCTGCCAAATGACACCTTCCAGCCAGGGATCAGAGGGGACTAGGCCACATCTTGCCCACTCCCTCCTGTACCAGGAGGCCCAGAGAGGGGAAGCGACTTGCCCGGGTACACACAGCAAATCCCCGGGGTTCCAGCCCAGCAGTGCTTGGCTAGAGTCCCATGCTGTCTTGCTTCAGCGATCCTGAGGAAATATCGAAGGAAACCTGCATCCTCCCAGACTGGGAATGTTCAACCCCAGGGTCCCAGGGGAAGGGGCCAAGGGGCTCGGTGCATAGCCAGGGGAAAGCCCTGACTGAAGAATGCCTTTGCTGACCTGGGAGCCAGAGGGGGTGGCAGTCAATGATGGGACAGAGCAGAAAGGTGTTGATTGGGGGCATTTGGGGTGGGGCTGGGTATCAGGCACAACTCTTAAAACTACAGCACTTCTCAGGTCACCTTACATCCTAGAGGGTCCTAACAGGCAGAGGCCACAGGCATCGGGCAGGATGGGGAAGCTGGTCTGAGGGAGGTCTCCCCTGGAGGAGGTGAGTCTTGAGGAGGTGGTGGGAGAGGTGGGAAGGGAGAGCTCAGCCCCTGGATTCAGCCTCAGCACCGTTTATTTGTAGGATGCGGGGCCCGACTTGCGAGGCACAGGAGTCGCCTTGGGTTCTTAGAATATTGATGTACATCCATACCAGTCAGTCACAGCCACTGGTCAGGGCCCCTCCCCTCCAGGGCCTTGCCCAGCCCCCCACCGCCGAATCACTCAGCAGCTAAAGCGTAAATGCCCTGCTTCCACCTGGGGGGTCAGTTCTGAGTGGTCAGTGCTCACACTGTGCCGGTGGTTCCATTTTTTTTTTTTTTTTTTTTTTTTTTTTTGCGGTATGCGGGCCTCTCACTGCTGCGGCCTCTCCCATTGTGGAGCACAGGCTCCGGACGCGCAGGCTCAGCGGCCATGGCTCACGGGCCCAGCCGCTCCGTGGCACGTGGGATCTTCCCGGACCGGGGCACGAACCCGTGTTCCCTGCATCGGCAGGCGGACTCTCAACCACTGCGCCACCAGGGAAGCCCACCATTCACTTCTTGGTTAGGGAAGCAGCTGCTGCTGCTACTGCGTCTGTTTTTTGTTTGTTTTGTTTGTTTGTTTTTAATACTGAAGTTTTCCAAGTTGTGTTTTTCCCCAACTCGCTTCGATGTGGAAAATCATGGTGTCGGGTGCTTCTGTTGAGTGGCACCTTAGTAGAGGTTTCTGCTTCCAGGCAAGGCTCCCAGAATTTGAATTAAGGCACTGCCACGTATCCCCTGGGAAAGGTTGAGCCCCAGAGGAGCTGTGGGGACCCAGGCCCGTTGTACTCGAGCAGCACCCCAAGAAAACATGCCTCCCAGAGCTGGGCTCCTTCTCTGAAGGAGTGCAGGTGGCTGGATGACCTGGGCACCCGTTCCCATGGGTTGCCCACTCTATAAACAACACTGAGATGTCGGTGTGGAAGGACCTACAGACCCCGTCAGATAACTAGGAGAGGTGGTTTTGGGTTGGTGCAGCTTTTCATCCTCTGTGAAGTACTAGAGTGCCCGGCATTCACAGCATCCCCACAGCTACCCACGTGGCAGGTCTATTTTCAATCACACTTTTTGGATGAGGACGTTCTGGCACAGAGAGGGTAAGTAACTTGCCCAAGGTTACACAGCTAGCTGGTGGCAGGGCCCAGATTGGAGCTTTTGACACCCTGCTGTACAGTGTGGAGGGGCTGAGCCTCATCACAGTGGGTCCTGCAGGGCCTTTGTAATGATGTGCAGGTGGGGAGAGAAGGGGACATGCCTCCTCCAGGCCCCCTCTGTTCTTTTTTTTTTTTTTTTTTGCGGTATTCGGG
Organism: Kogia breviceps; assembly: GCF_026419965.1. NCBI lineage: Eukaryota > Metazoa > Chordata > Mammalia > Artiodactyla > Physeteridae > Kogia > Kogia breviceps. Next base: position 10,660,416 of record NC_081312.1, read on the forward strand.
CCTCTCACTGTTGTGGCCTCTCCCATTGCGGAGCACAGGCTCCGGACGCGCAGGCGCAGCGGCCACGGCTCACGAGCCCAGCCGCTCCGCGGCACGTGGGATCCTCCCGGACCGGGGCACGAACCCGCGTCTCCTGCATCGGCAGGCGGACTCCCAACCACTGCGCCACCAGGGAAGCCCCCCTCTCTGTTCTTTAAAACCAGAGCAGCCTGAGGCAAGGGCTCTGGCTGAGGACTCCCTGCCCCGTGAGCCAGATGATAGCTCAGGACTACCCTGCCTGCATCACGTGGCCTCATGGCTCTGAAGTCCTCTGAGACCATCAGGCATAAACCACCAGAACCCCCCCCCCCAGCTTCCCAGTGAAGCTGACCCTCCATGTGGATGCCCCTCTCCAAGGGAATCCTGGAGTAAAAACAGGCAGGGTAGCAAGGGCCCTTAGCAATCACTAATCCTGGGGCCTTGTGTTAGGGAGGATTCTGAGGCCATATCCAGGCCCCAACAGAGAGAGTCTGTGACCAGGTGATGATACTTGCCCTGGACTCAGAAGTGGTGGGTGCGTCTGTTTGCTATCTTTGACCTAGTCCCTGCTTTACAGAGGAGGAAACTGAGGCACAAAGCGGGCATTAACTTGTTCAACAGTATGCTGTTGATTTGCGAGCCATGGTCCCCAAGCAGGCTGGTCCCCTGCACCTGTCCCGGTCGTGAAAACTGTGTTTTGATGAAATGAGCCGCTCGGCGCCCATGGCGGCCCCTACGCTCTGAGCCACGGAGCCATGCCACATACAGCAGCGCAGATCCTGGGCCGGCGTGCGGCGCGGGCCAGAGCCACGCCCCACCGACTGAGGTCTGCACGGGCCTGCGGGTGATCGCTCGGGCTCGGGCCCCGCCGGCCCCCCGCCTCCCAAGGCTGCTGGTTTGGGCACTATTGGGGCCAAACCGAGGGCCGCTCCCCGCCACCAGTGCCCCCCTCTGTGCACTGTCACGGGCAGAGTTCCTCATCTTTCCACTGACAGGGCACCTAGGGTGTGCCAGGGGCCGCATCAGGCCCGGGAAGAGAGCCATTGGCAGGTAACCTAGGAATCTGAATGAGGTCGACATACTGATGATTCGGTCCATGGACATAGAACCAAAGACTAGGCTGAAAAAAGGAGCAATTTGGGCAAACAACCAGTTGTTTTGTCCACAAGGGGCTCTGCTCCTGCTTGGTCTCGGCCCAGTCTCTGCCCTGAGGCTGTGATTGGAGTGGAAGGTACTGCGGAGGGAACCGTTCTCATCCCACCCCTCGTCCTGCAGGTGGGGCAGAGAGGCCCCAAGAGGAAGGCTCCAGCCCCACGTCCCACGGCAGAGCCAGGAGCACAGGTCCCCCTGCCCTGGTCGCTGCCTCCCCATTCTCTAGAGCCGTTTGGACCCTCTGGGTAGCCACGCCTTCCCCCCTCTGTTCTCGGCCTGGGGAATCAGAGCATCCTTTCCCGTGAACTGTCTCTACCCTCCTTCCTTGGAATTGAGCGATTGGGCCCCAGTGCCCATCCCCAGACATCACGGAGGTCTCTGGGCCACTCCAGGCTTCCCCCACAGCCTCTGTAAGTGGCCCTCCCTCTGGGCCAGCCAGCATGTCCCAGGCCTGGGGACCATTCAACTTCATGCACCCAAGATGTGAAAACTGCCAAAGAAATGTCTTTATTCTTTTAGCCTTCTTAATATTTACAAAGAACAAGAAGAACAGAACTGAGATTGGCTCACACAGTGGGTGGCAGATGCACAGGTGCAGCACTCTGGCTTCTGGAACGGCCGGCAGGCCAGAGCAACGCCCCGCCGACTGAGGTCTGCACAGGCCCGCGGGTGATCTGTCGGGCTCTGGCCCGGCTGGAGAGGGGCCGGCCGAGCCCGGCTCCACCGCTCCCAGGGCTGCAAGGGCTGGCTGGGCAACTGCCTGAGAAGCCCCTGCCCCGATCCTGCCCTCCCCACCCCCCGCCAAAGGGAAGGCTCTCAAGAGGCTACACCACTGCCCAGGCCCCTCCTCACCAGGAGAGCTCCTGGCGTCTCCAACACCCCTGCAGGCCAGCGGTGGGGACCAAGGCCCTCCCAGCCCGGCTAGAGGTAGCCAAAGACGTTGAAGATGGGGGGGGGCATGGCCGGCTTGGTGGGGATGGGCTTCAGAACCACGGGTCTGTACACTTTCTGCCCGGGGCCTTCCACATCCTTGCAGAAGTGGGCCAGCTCGCCGGGGGAAGCCGAGCTTTTCCGCCAGAGGCCCAGGCTGGGGAGCGGGCTCTGAGGCAAGGCCCCCGGAGGGCCTGGGTAGATGGGCTGTCCATGGTACTGGAAGGGGCAGCAGCTCCAGGCATTGACACGACCCACCAGGGAGACCCCAGGCATCTTGAGCGGCCCCTTTTCAGCGGGTGCCCTGGGGGATGTGGGCACTGGGGCTGTCTCGGGCCCCAGGGGTTCCAAGCCCTTGCAGTGTTTCTTACCCTCATAGGGAGGTCCCTGCCTGGGGCCCAGTCCCCCCTCCAACCCCACGGGGTAGCTGTGGGTGGGCCGTGGCTCTTCCCAGAAGGAAGCGGGCAGCTGTCTTTTCCTCATGGGCACCTGGCCAGGCCTGGCAGCTTCTGGATCCGGCCCGTGTAAGGTCTGCTCCTTAGAGAGGCATTCCTCCCTGTAGGGGTTCCCCAACGCCTTCTCCTTGCAGCACCCACCCCCGCTGGGGCTGGGACTGTGGCCAGAATCCAGGGGCAGCCTCCCAGGCCGGTCCTCGGACCCGCTTTTCAGGTGAGGCTCGGCCCGTCTGCCGGGGAGGCCCCGCGGGAGGCGGGAATACTTCTGGGAGAAGCGTTTGAGTTGCTTCTGCAGGTACTTGCGGTGGTCCACCGAGCGGCGGCAGGGCGCAGACTTGTCCAGGGCCGCCTTGATGTCGCTGGATGCCAGGTTCACAAAGTTCAGCAGCATCTTCACGTCACTGTCGGATGCCATAGCCAGGGGACCACTGCACGGGGCTTTCCATGAAGAGGGTGGCTCTGCAGGTGGCTAGCGGCTCCAGGGAAGGGCACGGAGCTGACCTGGAGGGACACAGCAGCCGCTGGAGTCTCTCTGAGCAACCACACTCAGCCCTCCCCAAAGGCCACGTGGCTGCAGACAGCGGTCCTCACCGCAACACCCCTCAGCCCTAGACAGAGTCCTGGGTCGTGGGACGCTCATTCAAGCCTCTAAGCATTCCCAGAGCATCTGTGATGCACAGACACATTTCGTCTTCTTGGGTCTGTGGCCCTGCACATGCAGCTGAGGCTCAGAGAGGTCGGGCAACTTGCCCAAGGCAACCCAGCCACAAGTGGCATTGCTGGGGCTGGAGCCCACACATACCACGCCGCCGGCATGCACAACCTGCCAGCAAGGTTTTCATTTTCGGAGCCGAGGCAACCGCTCCACTTTAAGGCAAGGCCAAGCCCCCTGTCTCCCCGGCGGTGCCCTCCTCCTCCCACCCCCGCCCCCAGCCCTGCTAGCATCCACCCCCTCCTCAGTCCCCACGCTCCACCCACAGTTCTCACGCAGGACAGGCAGGACCCCTGTCTGGCACTCAAGCCGAGGCCTGCCTGGCGGGCTGATCTCAGGCTGTGGGCAGCAGGGACTCCCCCGTAGAAGCATCTGCAGCAATTTCATGCCTCCTCGGCCACCACCCGCGGCACCTCGCCCCTCCCCCAGGCCCCAGCCTGCCCCACGTCCCCACCCAGTGGGGCCTGAGACGCCTGGACCTCCACACTGACCGAGGGTGCGGGGCCCCGGGCCCCGCCAAGGTGGCCCGGCAGGTTCCCCGCCGCAGACCTGGGCCAGGCCCGGCGCGGCCGGCGAGCTCCGTGGTCCGGCTGGAGGCAGTTGTGCAGCCCTCGAGCGGGCTGAATGGAGGACGAGTCCCCGGAGCTGGGGGGCCCCTCAGGCCAATCAGGAGCGCCTCTCCAGATACAAAGCATCCCAATCAGGCGGCAGCGCCCCGTTCCCACATTCTTTGCCGTCACAAATTGTCACCATGGGGACCATCACAAAAAAGACAGCTCCCAAATGCAATCATTTCCCGGTAAATTTCTACCCTTCAGCCCGCTCTCCCTCTCGGCCTCCACGCCCCTCCTCCCCTTGACCTCGGTTCCCTGTTTTCTCGAGGGGGCGGGGTGCGTGTGTGTGTGTGTGCGCGCGCGCGCGTGCACGCACGAGCGCGTGTATGTACGTGTGTGCGTGCGCGCGCGCACGTTTAAAAAGTCCAAGATTGAGGAGGGGCTGGGCCCAGAAGAGATGGGCTGCCAAAGCTCCCTCAGACTCCAGGCCTACAGCTGCCATGCTCCAGTGCAGACAGACAATCGGATGGGGTGAGCCGGGGCGAGCGAGCTGCTTTCCCCGCTGTCCCTGAGTGTTGAGTGGCTCTCTCTGCTCTCTCTCTCCCTCTTTCCCTCTCTCCTCTGTCCTCTCTCTCTCCCCACCCCCCTCCCAAGGCATTGGGCACTGGCAGGCCTGTGAGGGCAGGCAGCACACTGCTGTTGGAGAGGTAGCCAGGGAAGGACTCTCTAACGAGGTGCTGGGATATCCATGGGAAGGGAGCTGGAGCTCTCAGGAATCTTGTCTTTATGTTTGCTTCCTCAATTGAGCTGCACAAAGCCTGAATTGCCCATTCAGCGCGGCCGGACAAAAGGTTGGCGTTGCACGGTCCCCTAGCATTTGTAGTCAAACAGTTAGGGACTTAAATCGAGTCGTCATGATGGAGAAAGAGGTGGACAAAGCCCATAGAATTGCCATCAGCAAACATTTTCCTGTGTCATATTAGCCAGTCTCCATGGCTCCCCCTGGCCTGGGGACAATGGCACAAGTTTGCACACTTGGCTACTGTCACCGTGCCAACGCTGGCGGGGCCTGCAAGCAGGGCCGCTCTGAGCAAGCAAGGGAGCCTAGAGCCAGCCTCTGGCCCTGCCCACTGACTGGCCAGAGGGAAGGTGAGGCCGCAGGCGGAGGGAGGCAGCCTGGGAAATGCTGATGGGCGAGGCCTCCATGCCAGCCAGCTGGGCGCGCCCCCACCATCCCACGCTCTGCCTCTTCTCTCGCCTCCTCCTCTCCTTCCTCTTCCTTTCCTTTTCCCCTTTCCTCTGCCACCTTCTCCTCCTGTCCCTAGCGAGCTGACACCAAGCCACACCTTGACATCACAACCTGGAATGCCAAGGACTCCTCTCCAAGGGTCCCACTCCCCCAGACTGGGGGCACTGGAAGGGCAGGAGGACTCACACAAGAGTGGTGGTCCCACCCCCTCCTGCTGGCCAATAGGCAGCCGCTGCCAGCACGAGGTGCCTGCCCACAGCACGGGGCTCCAAGCCGCCTCCTCTCTGGCCTGAGAGTCTCTACAGGCAGAAGGACGGGTTCGGGGGAGAATTCAGCTTAGGCATTTAAGAGCCAGTGCACTGTTCTCTGTGCCCTCTTCCCCTGCTGCTGAGATGACGGTGACCTTGGACCGGAACATCCTGGATTATTGGCCCGTGACTGCAGCAGCGTCTGTGTGGCTGAGGGCTAAACGACTGTCATTTGAAAACCCTGAGATTTAGGGGTTATTTGTTTCTGCAGCATAACCCAGCCCACCCTGACTGGTAGAAGCAAGAAACATCCTTTCTGCTCCAAACTGCCCTGCACACACATGGCTGGAGAAAACACTCTAATGCCTGAGGTCACCAGGTTAGGCTCCGGAACTGCTCTCATCACAGCTCCCCGCTGCCTGCTGCCTGGTGGAGGCTGGGTCAGCCAGCCTGATGTGCGTTCCAGTTCCTCCATAACCCAGCGCCAGCCCAGGAGACACCTTCTCCATTACTCTCTGCTGGGACACTGGCCTCAGGCCACCCCAGCCCCATTCCTGCCTGGCCTCCTGCACACTCTGTGTCTGCTCCTGCCTGCCCCCCTCTCTGGAATGCCTTCTCCCTTCTAAGAGCAGCGAGGTGCTCTCGGGACGCTCTGCTCCGATCTCAGCTTCCTTTTAGACTCCGGGGCACCTGCGGTCACTCCAGCCCACCTGGTGCTGCCCTGCCTGTGACAACATCCCCTTGCTTTTCAGCCAGTAATGGACCCTCGTCCCCAACAGGTCCCTGAGCTCCGTGGGAGTCGAGTCTACATCTTTAAAAATCTCCAGAGATCTTAACACTGGCTGTTCTTCCACCAAATACCTTTTGAGGAAAGAGGGAAGGGAGGGAGGGAGGGAGAAAAAAATGGGGGGCAGACAATCGATACTTGTAGGGCATCTGGTTCGCGCTGAGACGCATGCACGTGGACCATCTCACGTGGCCCTGACACAGCTCCGAGGGTGTGCCATCACAGGGGAGGAGCACGAGGTGCAGTTACTCTCCCAAGGCCCCGCAGCTACTAACTGGCAGAACTTGAACTTGAAGCCAGGACTGTCTGTGTACAAAGCCCGTGTCAGTCCCACGAGCCCTCGCTGATTCCCTGAGCTGTCAGGAGGCCTCGCAGACCAGATTTTCTACATCAAGTCCTGTGTTCAGCTCTTCCCTCCTTTCGTTGGAATGTGACTTTCAACTTCCGACTCGGGGACCTGGGAGCCGTGGCTATCGGTGACCAGGCGAGGGGAGCGGGGCCAGCTGTGGCTTGAACTGTGGCCTGAGAACCGATCCACAGCCCCACGTGGACGTGGCCACACCCCAGGCATCAGGCCAGGCCTCTGGCGCTGCTGGTGACCCCTGCTGGGGAAGGCTTCTCCGTGATTTTCCAACGGGCCGTATAGACAGGTGGAAAAACATCACTAAGAATAATCATGCTTCACTGTAGAGAGTCCTTCCACAGTCATTCTCTCACTGTGGTCCTGGTCCTGTGCAGGGAGTGAATTGTTCTCCCTATTTACAGTTGGTGACACACCCAAAGACAAGCCTCAGACTTCTGTTTCTTGGGCCCAACTCAGGCAACCCTGTCCCCTCAGCATTCTTCAAGGCCCAGCTCAAACATCCAGGAAGACTTCCACCAACTGCCAGCATTGTATACGACACCGTCTCCCATTCCTCCATTTACAGGTTCAAAGGTGAAGTCTAACCTCCCTGGCTTAACACAAAAGGCCCTTGGGAATCTGACCCCTACTGGGGCCTGGCACAGAGTAGCTTCTCATTAAGTGTTTCATGAATTAAATACTTTGGCCATCCTGCCGAATAGAATTTATCCCGTGGACCAGAAGCAACTGCTTCCTGTCTAGTGTTATTGTTTATTGCTTGCCCCGCCCTCCCAGCCTTGCCTGGGCAAGCTCCACGAGAGCAGGGAGCTTGTCTGCGGGTTACTTTCTGTATCTCTGGTGCCTAGAATGGCCTTGGCACAGAGCAGGCCTTCATGACTGACCCTTGTGGCTGTCATGGTTGCACTTGATGAGAAATTGTGTGTTCCTTCTCGACTGTGTGTGCCTTGAAAGCAGGAAGCTCTGTTTCACAATTGCATCCCCCTGCGCCACAGCAGGGCCTCTAGAAAGCTCTGTTGAAAGCAAGTGAGCTGTGCTGAATTGAACTTGAGGGTCCCGTCCCAACCATCTGCTGTCATTGCCATGGATCTCCTACGTCCCAGTCGTGTTAACCCCGCCTCAAGTTTATCCACACTATTCATCATGAGGGACTCCATTCAGTACCTACTACGTGCCAGGACCAGCTGGGTGGCTGAATGGACCTAGCACACCATCGTTAGGGGTAGGTGCATGCAATAATTGGCCGTCGCCTCCTTCCTCCCTTTCTGTCTCTCTGAGTCATCCAGAAAGGGGAGGACTCGGCCATGGCCCCATGGACCTCAGCTCGGTGAGCTGTACATCTGTGCGTCTGCCCCTCCCTCCTGTGCTGAGTTCTCTTCGTAGCCCATGATTTGGCCCCATAGACCCTTGGCCCTGCTGAAGGAGACCCCTTCCTGGCCACTCTCTCCAGAGACGGCTGTGGCCCTTGTGGGTAGTGGGTGTTTGGTGCAGGGTGGTGTGACTCAGCCCAACCCTGGGGGAGAGGCATTGTGTGTCCCCATCGCTGAGCTCCTCACCGAACACCAACGTGGGCCTCTAACGTGACAGTGACCAGCAGACGTGTCCGCCGAGCACGGAGGTATCAGGGCCCAAGCGGGCGTTGTCCGTGCTTCTTCTGCCCACTTGACCTCTGCTCGCAGGTCAGGCACAGACCTAGGTCGGTCACAGAGCCACCCGACACCAAATGGAGCCACCTAGAGATTTTGGCATATACCTCGGGTCAAAATCGATGCCGGGACGAGGTCCATACGGAGCAGGCAGCTCTGGGCGTGGCAGTGGATGTGTGTGTCCCACCGGGCTACTCGCCCATCCTGAGGCTGCCCTTTTTGGAGGCAGACCCACCCCAGGGACAGGACCACCCACCCCCAATATCACTCCACACACCAAGGAAACGGGCAGATTTCTACCAGGTTGGCATCGGGTTGGTGGCTGGCCCTCTGGTTCCCAGGCTGGTCTTTGTGTTCCTTGCGGACAATGGCCCAAGAAACTCACCTGAAACCTCGTGTCATGTTAACAGCCCTGGAGGTTCACCCTGATGGTGACGATTACTGAGGCCACTGACCCTGCACATGTGGACACAGCCTCTAGAGATATGTGTACAGCCCCGTAGCTGGGGAGTGGGCTCCACTGTGATGTCGAAACCTCTTTCTCCAAGGTCCATTTCCGTTGGGCTCTATTGCCAGGGCACTTAGGTCACCTCCCGGGGTCCCTGACCCGGAAGAGTGACAGTAACACCCCATGGGAACATCTATGTCCCTGACTCAGTGGACACAGCCGCTTTCAGCCCTGACTGCTCTCCTCCATGTCAACAGGGATGTGGCCCTGTACAAACCATTTGCCTCTTCTCCCGAGTCTCCCCATCTTCCAAATGGCACTCATTCTGGCATCGATTTCCTAGGGGTGGCATTAGGCAGATAGGCCTAAAAGCGGCTACAATACCTGTCAAATCTGTAGGCTGGTATCAGAGGGAGGGCTGGTATCACATGGTGCACAGCTGGACACTGAACCACACGAGGATATGCTCAGGTCCTGACTTAGGTCACCTGTGGCTCCCAGGTCAGGGACACGGTCAGTTCCTGAATTAGAGGTGGACACAGGGCCTTTCTTAGGGACAGTGTGAGGGCCTGAGTTAGGAATAGTCACGGCGTTAGTCAGGGACAGTTTCAGTGCCTGAATTAGACATAGTGTTAGGGCCTGAGTTAGGAGTAGTGTGAGGGTCTTAGTTAGGGTCAGTGTCAGTGCCTGAGTTAGGAGTCGTCACAGGGCCTTATTTAGGGATATTGTCAGTGCCTGAGCTAGGAGTAGTGTCAGGGCTTTAGTTACAGAGAGTGTCAGTTCCTGAGTTGGGAGTAGTGTCAGGGCCTTAGCTAGGGACACTTTCATTGCTTTTGTTAGGAGTAGTGTCAGGGCTTCAGTTAGGGACAGTATCAGTGCGTGAGTTGGGATTAATGTCAGAGCCTTAGTTAAGATCTGATTCAGTCCTTGAGTTAAGAGAAGTGTCAGGCCCTGAGTTAGGGCCAGTGTCTTGGCCTGAGTTAAGATCAGTGTCAAGGCGTTAATTAGGGATAGTGTCAGTGCCTGAGTTAGGAATACTGTCAGGGCCTTAGTTAGGGACGGTGTCAGTGCCTGGTTTCGGAGTAGGGTCAGGGCCTTACTTGGAGACAGTGTCAGTCTGCCTGCCAATGCAGGGGACGCGGGTTCGTGCCCCGGTCTGGGAGGATCCCACATGCCGCGGAGCGGCTGGGCCCCTGAGCCATGGCCACTGAGCCTGCGCTCCACAAAGGGAGAGGCCACAGCAGTGAGAGGCCCGCGTATCGCAAGAAATAAATAAATAAATAAATAAAATAAATAAACGTTCACTGTTGTGAACCGTTTCTCCTGAGACGTTTCTCGTTTTGAGATGGGTTGACCACATGTGAGAGATGTGGTGGCCATGGGGGGGGCGGGGGTGACCAGAGTGAGATGGTCGCTGTCTCTTTAAAAGGAGGTGGGGCAGAATGTCTGCTCTGAGGTCACCAAGGAGACCACAGTCACAGGCGAGGCAGTTGGTGTGAGGTGAGGAAGAGGTGAGGTGCGGGCAGGGAGTCTTGGGTCTAGAGTGCGAAATGCGTTAAACTGTTGACACCGAGGACTTACCCCAAAACGGAGACACGTTTGTGGAACAAAGTAGGTGTGGCGATTGAATGAGGGCACAGGAGGAGAAAGGTTGTTTAAATGTGTAAATACACATAGATGAGCTGTACCGCGGTGATGGTCAGTAGTCATAACGTTAGTCCTCTGACATGTTTCCTAGATTTTTAACTAAAAGGATGACATAGGTATAGTGTTCTAGGGCTTCCCTGATGGCACAGAGGTTAAGAATCCACCTGCCAAGGCAGGGGACACGGGTTCGATCCCTGGTCAGGGAACTTAAGATCCCACGTGCAGCGGAGCAACTAAACCCGTGTGCGACAACTACTGAGCCTGCGCTCTAGAGCCCGTGAGCCACAGCTACTGAGCCCGCGTGCCACAACAACTGAAGCCATGCGCCTAGAGCCCATGCTCCACAACAAGAGAAGCCACCACAATGGGAAGCCCCCCACTCGCTGCAACTAGAGAAAACCCATGCACAGCAATGAAGACCAATGCAGCCAAAAATTAAATAGATTTTTTAAAAAAGAATTTCTAAATAATGACTTTCGTGTGTAATTTTTTTGTTCATCTTTTCAGGTTTTGTTCCTTTCTCTCTGTCTCTGGTTTTTTATTGACCTGGGTCCATCTCAGAAGTAGGATTGTAATTGGAGAGCAGCTGGTACCAGTGATCAGTTTTGAAACCCTCCTTCCCACTGAGGCCTCTGCCCGCCGCCCACCAGCTTCCTCCCCACCAGTGCGCCAGCCGTGGCCTGTCCAGCCCACTGCTTTCAGAGTGTAGTCGAAGTATCTTCCCTTCTTTTGAAGTCCTTAAGGAAGCGGGGACTTTGTTTGGTGGATTTTGTTTCTCTACTCGCCGAACGTCTTTGTAGGTCACGTAATGTACATTCAAACAAGAGGTTGTTTGGAAAACTTCATGCCTTTTTTTCCTTAAACATGATTTTAGTTATAGTTGCTTTAACTCTTTAAACTATTTTGTTGTTTTCTTTTAGGAGCTTACTCCGTGGTGACAGTCTCGAGATAATCTGCATTGTCATCTGTGAATAGTGACCGACAGCAGCCCCGCCAAGCGGGGCTTGGCGCTTCCCTTGGACCGGCAGGTGCATCGGCCAGGTTTTGGTTGTTTTTAGGAAGTCGGAAGAAGCGCCCAAGATGCCACGTGGGGCAGGTAACACGGCAATAGTGTTAAACGCCAGCAACACAATGTTAAGTTTTGATGTCATGTTTTCTATTTCAAAAGCGGCATTATATGTAAAGAAAGTGATATAATGTTAGTATTTGTCTGAAAGGGTTTAAGCTTTAGCCCAGGATTTCTTGAAGAATGTCTAACTGTGTGTTAAGGATTTGATTCAGAACACTCCTTTATTTTTACAGGGGTGGTTTTTTTAGTGCATTTACGATGCCGTTGTATATTCTCTCTGGTAAGAACTGTATTTTGTAGAGGAGAGTCCTTCCTGCAGAAAGCCTTGGGTGACGAGGACAGTGGCGTGGTCCTTTGTGGCACAGGTGCTGATGTCACAGCTACTCCTGCAAGCTTCCAAGCGGCCTGGGAGAGTGTGGGTCCAGGCCCAGGGTCGGTGAGTTGCAGACCTGGACATGGAAATGGGAGGTGACAATACTTAGTGGGAACCAAAAAGAGAATTCCGTTGTGTGTGAGTTTGAATTTTGTGTATTTTCTGTTTGAAGGTTTTCATTCCGTACTAGTCCTTCTCCTGGGATGGAACATGGCGTAAAACCTGAGTCATCGTTAGCATGTAAATGTGATTGAAGCCTGCACAGCTTGGAAAAAAATTCTCAAGGTATATACTATCTTTTTCAGGCTTTTTCATTTTAAACAGGAGTGAAGTTTTCACAAACACGACCCTTTAAACAGTCTGTTAGAAAGAGGAGAGAAGAAATATCCAGCAAAGGTGCGGTGTGGTCAGTATTTTCTCCATGTCCCAGTCATCTGCTGCCGCAGACCCTGCGCGCAGAGCTGGATGGGCCCATCTTGTGTCAGCACAGTCGTGGCTCGGGAATCTGGGCAGGGTTCAGCGGGGGCTGGGTGTGGGTGTTCAGGGTCCGAACACCCATCTCCACGTGATCGCTCCAGGAGCGTGTGCTCAGACGTCTCACACGCAGCTCGGGGCTTCCAAGCGCTAGGCCCAGAGCCAGCACGGCGCTCTGTCCACCGAGCTCTGCGGGGAGAGCCCGAGGCACCCGCCACCCCGTCCTGTCCTGTCCGCGCTGCTGCTCACTTCCTCTTTCCGCGCTACCTCTTGTGCAAACCCTCGTCCTCAGCAGTTGACAAATGCGCAGGTTTGGTTTGCTAGCTGTGTTTTTCTACTGAACGTTAGATCCATAACTGTTACAGTTTTCTTCAAGAATCCCTTTGAATCCTCTCAGCGCACTTTAGGAAACGCCTTCAGTGTTTGTAGGTGGAGAACTGTTGCGATTCCCCGTGTCTGGGTCTCCTCGGTGCGGGTGGTGCCCCTTCTCGTGCGCTCACATGGTCCCGGGCCTGGACCGCGGCCCTGGCTGATGCCTGGCGTGGTTTGGCTGCATTTCCCCGTTAGGTATGGACGAGAAGGGTGGCCCGAGTGGTGAGGACGCACCCAAGGCCATCAAGCCCACCAGCAAAGAGTTCAGGAAGACGCGGGGGTTGCGGAGGACCACCATCGCCGAGCGCGAGGGCGCCGGGGATGTGGAGGTGGAGGCCCTGGAGCCGCTGCCCCGGCAGCAGCAGGGCCCGTCGCCGCGTCGCAGCGGAAGGCCGCCGAAGCGCACCGAGCGGGTGCAGGAGTCCCTGACCCCGGTACGGCGCCGGGGCCGGAGGGGCACCCCCGTGTCCCTAGAGGACTCGGCGGAGCCGGCGTCCTGTCCAGTGACAGATGCGGAGAGCGCCTCCGAGGGGAGCGTGGAAAGCACCTCGGACGGGATCTGGCTCCACGGGTGCTAAGGAACGAACGGCCTCCTCGGCAAAGGCCAGAGGGCGTGGTGACGAGGACGACACCTCCGATAGCGACGGTGACGGGTCAGCGGTAGAGGTGAGTGTGGAGCCGTCATCGGCCGTTGGCAGAAACCTCAAGACAGAAGCGTTTGTCTTCTGAGATAAGTGAGCTTTTCCCAGGAGGGGCATTGTGCGCGGGGCTGGGCTCTGCCAGCTCCCGGGTCCGTGCACCTGCTCGAGGCTGGCAGGCCTGTCTACTCTTCCTCTGTGTTTGTTAATCACATCTATGTCTTAATGCGGTTATTATTGACTTAACATTTTCCATAAGTGGGCTCACTTTTTTAAGTCTTCCCTTAAGTTTTCTCCTGAATGGATCCTGAGTTGGAGGTACATGTGCGAGCAAACAAAATTACTTTTGAGTCGCGGGGGCACGTGTGCACCTCTATGACCCGTCACTGCCTTGACAGAACCCGTGGTCTCGTCCCGGCCTCGCAGCAAGGGGCCAAGGCCAGCGGCGGTGCCCGCACGGCTCCCCCGGGTGACGAGACGGCCGCGGCTGGCGCGCCCTCTGGGATGCTGTTCTCCCGCCCACCAGTGCTCGTGCGGCTCGATTTCCTCCTTTCCCCGCTCGGGTCACTCGTGTCCCCCGCCCGAGGGCCATGATTCTTTGTCATGGTCTCCGTGCATCTTGCGAGCTGTCTCGGGCTCTCGTGATTGTCCTACTCAGAGCATGTTTTCACCCCAGGCCTTCCTTGAATTGGGGCCCGTGCCGCCCCCACAGCCCGTTCTCTAGCCAGTGTTGGGCTTGCAGATGCCTCTGCGGTGGCCGTGTCACAGCTCCCCGCCATCTCCCCCTTGCACTGAGGTAGCCTCGCGGGCTGGACCGTTTAAATTTTACTTGTCGTGGGGGTATGAGGAGGCACCCAGTGGAAGTGATAACTGGTAAGGAAGAAGAATTAATGGAGATGTAAGTCAGTAGGAAACGTCATGTTATTGCTGATGTATTTGAGACTACACATAAACTTAAGTATTTCTCTGAGTAAACCTTGGATTCTGCAGAGGAAAAACAATTAAGTGCATAATTATTATATATATATATATATATATATATATATATATTTTTTTTTTTTTTTTTTTTTTTTTTTTTTTTTTTGCTGTACGCGGACCTCTCACTGCTGTGGCCTCTCCCGTCGCGGAGCACAGGCTCCGGACGCGCAGGCTCAGCGGCCATGGCTCGCGGGCCCAGCCGCTCCGCGGCATGTGGGATCTTCCCGGACTGGGGCACGAACCCGTGTCCCCTGCATCGGCAGGCGGACTCTCAACCACTGCGCCACCAGGGAAGCCCTTAAGTGCATAATTTGAGATATAAGATTTTGCTTAAGTACATTTGAGGGGTATGTTCACGTATGTTATTAGTCTCGACCATCAAAACATGCTCTAGAGATCATGGACAGCTGTGTTCAGCCCTTGTAGTGAACCAGGTTCTTACCGCATGGCAGGCAACCACAGACTTGTTTAGCAGCTTAAACAACACACATTTATTAGCTCAGAAATCCAGGCCTGGCTTAGCCGGGCCCCGTCTGCTCTGGGTCTTACAAGACTGCCCTCTAGGTGTCGCTTGGGGCTGAGGTCCCATCAGAGGCTCAGCTGGGGAAACATCCACTTCCAAAAGCTCTGACTTGATTTAGCGTGTAAAATATGTCCCGGGCAATTTTTGTGGCATGGTAATACCAAAAAGTTACCTGTTGTTTCTGAGACCCACTTTTTTTGTTTTTTGTTTTGTTTTTTTTGTTTGTTTTTTTAACATCTTTATTGGAGTATAACTGTTTTACAATGGTGTGTTAGTTTCTGCTTTACAACAAAGTGAATCCATCATACATATACATATGTTCCCATATCTCTTCCCCTTGCAGCACCCTCCCTCCCACCCTCCCTATCCCACCCCTCTAGGTGGTCACAAAGCACCAAGCTGATCTCCCTGTGCTATGCAGCTGCTTCCCACTAGCCATCCATTTTACATTTGGTAGTGTATATATGTCCATGCCACTCTCTCACTTCGTCACAGCTTACCCTTCCCCCTCCCCATATCCTCAAGTCCATGATCTCTAGTAGGTCTGTGTTTTATTCCCATCCTACCACTAATCTCTTCATGACATTTTTTTTCTTAAATTCCATATATATGTGTTAGCATACGGTATTTGTTTTTCTCCTTCTGACTTACTTCACTCTGTATGACAGACTCCAGGTCTATCCACCTCATTACAAATAACTCAGTTTCAATTTTTTTATGGCTGAGTAATATTCCATTATATATATATATGTGCCACATCTTCTTTATTCATTCATCTGTTGATGGACAGTTAGGTTGCTTCCATGTCCTGGCTATTGTAAATAGAGCTGCAATGAACATTTTGGTACATGACTCTTTTTGAATTATGGTTTTCTCAGGGTATATGCCCAGTAGTGGGATTGATGGGTCGTATGGTAGTTCTATTTGTAGTTTTTTAAGGAACCTCCATACTGTTCTCCACAGTGGCTGTATCAATTTACATTCCCATCGCAGTGCAAGAGTGTTCCCCTTTCTCCACACCCTCTCCAGCATTTATTGTCTCTAGAGTTTTTGATGATGGCCATTCTGACTGGTGTGAGATGATATCTCATTGTAGTTTTGATTTGCATTTCTCTAATGATTAATGTTGTTGAGCATTCTTTCATGTGTTTGTTGGCAATCTGTATATCTTCTTTGGAGAAATGTCTGTTTAGTTCTTCTGTCCATTTTTGGATTGTGTTGTTTGTTTTTTTGTTATTGAGCTGCATGTGTTGCTTATAAATTTTGGAGATTAGTCCTTTGTCAGTTGCTTCATTTGCAACTATTTTCTCCCATTCTGAGGGTTGTCTTTTGGTCTTGTTTATGGTATCCTTTGCTGTGCAAAAGCTTTTAAGTTTCATTAGGTCTCATTTGTTTATTTTTGTTTTTATTTCCATTTCTCTAGGAGGTGGGTCAAAAAGGATCTTACTGTGATTTATGTCATAGAGTGTTCTGCCTATGTTTTCCTCTACGAGTTTGATAGTGTCTGGCCTTACATTTAGGTCTTTAACCCATTTTGAGTTTATTTTTGTGTATGGTGTTAGGGAGTGTTCTAATTTCATTCTTTTACATGTAGCTGTCCTGTTTTCCCAGCACCACTTATTGAAGAGGCTGTCTTTTCTCCACTGTATATCCTTCCCTCCTTTATCAAAGATAAGGTGACCATATGTGTGTGGGTTTATCTCTGGGCTTTCTATCCTGTTCCATGGATCTACATTTCTGTTTTTGTGCCAATACCACACTGTCTTGATTACTGTAGGCTTGTAGTAGAGTCTGAAGTCAGGGAGCCTGATTCCTCCAGCTCCATTTCTCGTTCTCAAGATTGCTTTGGCTATTCGGGGTCTTTCGTGTTTCCATACAAATTGTGAAATTTTTGGTTCTAGTTCTGTAAAACATGCCAGTGGTAGTTTGATAGGGATTGCATTGAATCTGTAGATTGCATTGTGTAGTAGAGTCATTTTCACAATGTTGATTCTTCCAATCCAAGAACATGCTATATTTCTCCACCTATTTGTATCATCTTTAGTTTCTTTCATCAGTGTC
Source organism: Kogia breviceps (assembly GCF_026419965.1). Classification (NCBI taxonomy): domain Eukaryota; kingdom Metazoa; phylum Chordata; class Mammalia; order Artiodactyla; family Physeteridae; genus Kogia; species Kogia breviceps. The sequence goes on from NC_081312.1 coordinate 10,677,111, forward strand.
TTATAGTTTTCTGCATACAGATCTTTTGTCTCCTTAGGTAGGTTTATTCCTAGATATTTTATTCTTTTTGTTGCAATGGTAAATGGGAGTGTTTTCTTAATTTCACTCTCAGATTTTTCATCATTAGTGTATAAGAATGCCAGAGATTTCTGTGCATTAATTTTGTATCCTGCTACTTTACCAAATTCATTGATTAGCTCTAGTAGTTTTCTGGTAGCATCCTTAGGATTCTCTGTGTATAGTATCATGTCATCTGCAAACAGTGACAGCTTTACTTCTTCCTTTTCGATTTGGATTCCTTTTATTTCTTTTTCTTCTCTGATTGCTGTGGCTAGAACTTCCAAAACTATGTTGAATAAGAGTGGTGAGAGCGGGCAACCTTGTCTTGTTCCTGATCTTAGTGGACATGGTTTCAGTTTTTCACCATTGAGAACAATGCTGGCTGTGGGTTTGTCATATATGGCCTTTATTATGCTGAGGAAACTTCCCTCTATGCCTACTTTCTGCAGGGTTTTTATCATAAATGGGTGTTGAATTTTGTCAAAAGCTTTCTCTGCATCTATTGAGAGGATCATATGGTTTTTCTCCTTCAGTTTGTTGATGTATCACGTTGATTGATTTGCGTATATTGAAGAATCCTTGCATTCCTGGAATAAACCCCACTTGATCATGGTGTGTGATCCTTTTAATGTGCTAGTATTTTTTGAGGATTTTTGCATCTATGTTCATTAGTGATATTGGCCTGTAGTTTTCTTTCTTTGTGACGTCTTTGTCTGGTTTTGGTATCAGGGTGATGGTGGCCTCATAGAATGAGTTTGGGAGTGTTCCTCCCTCTGCTATCTTTTGGAAGAGTTTGAGAAAGATAGGTGTTAGCTCTTCTCTAAATCTTTGATAGAATTCGCCTGTGAAGCCATCTGGTCCTGGGCTTTTGTTTGTTGGAAGATTTTTAATCACAGTTTCAATTTCAGTGCTTGTGATTGGTCTGTTCATATTTTCTATTTCTTCCTGGTTCAATCTCAGCACGTTGTGCATTTCTAAGAATTTGTCCATTTCTTCCAGGTTGTCCTTTTTATTGGCATAGAGTTGCTTGTAGTAATCTCTAATAATCTTTTGTATTTCTGCAGAGTCCGTTGTTATGTCTCCTTCTTCATTTCTAATTCTATTGATCTGAGTCTTCTCCCTTTTTTTCTTGATGAGTCTGGCTAATGGTTTATCAATTTTATTTATCTTCTCAAAGAACCAGCTTTTAGTTTGATTGATCTTTGCTATTGTTTCCTTCATTTCTTTTTCATTTATTTCTGATCTGATCTTTATGATTTCTTTCCTTCTGCTAAATTTGGGGGTTTTTTGTTCTTCTTTCTCTGATTGCTTTAGGTGCAAAGTTAGGTTGTTTATTCGAGAGGTTTCCTGTTTCTTAAGGTAGGATAGTATTGCTATAAACTTCCCTCTTAGAACTGCTTTTGCTGTATCCCATAGGTTTTGGGTTGTCATGTCTCCATTGTCATTTGTTTCTAAGTATTTTTTGATTTCCTCTTTGATTTCTTCAGTGATCACTTCATTATTAAGTAGTGTATTGTTTAGCCTCCATGTGTTTGTATTTTTTACAGATCTTTTCCAGTAATTGATATCTAGTCTCATAGCATTGTGGTCGGAAGAGATACTTGATACGATTTCAATTTTCTTAAATTTACCAAGGCTAGATTTGTGACCCAATATATGATCTATCCTGGAGAACGTTCCATGAGCACTTGAGAAAAATGTGTATTCTGTTGATTTTGGATGGAATGTCCTATAAATATCAATTAAGTCCATCTTGTGTAATGTATCATTTAAAGCTTGTGTTTCCTTTTTTATTTTCATTTTGGATGATCTGTCCACTGGTGAAAGTGGGGTGTTAAAGTCCCCTACTATGATTGTGTTACTGTCAATTTCCCCTTTTATGGCTGTTAGTATTTGCCTTATGTATTGAGGTGCTCCTATCTTGGATGCATAAATATTTACAATTGTTATATCTTCTTCATGGATCGATCCCTTGATCATTATGTAGTGTCCTTCTTTGTCTCTTGTAATAGTTTTTATTTTAAAGTCTTATTTTGTCTGAAATGAGAATTGCTACTCCAGCTTTCTTCTGATTTCCATTTGCATGAAATATCTTTTTCCATCCCCTCACTTTCAGTCTGTATGTGTCCCTAGGTCTGAAGTGGGTCTCTTGTAGACAGCATATATATGGATCTTGTTTTTGTATCCATTCAGCCAGTCTGTGTCTTTTGGTGGGAGCATTTAATCCATTTGCATTTAAGGTAATTATCGATATGTATGTTCCTATTACCATTTATTTAATTGTTTCGGGTTTGTTCTTGTAGGTCTTTTCCTTCTCTTGTGTTTCTTGCCTAAAGAAGTTCCTTTAGCGTTTGTTGTAAAGCTGGTTTGGTGGTGCTGAACTCTCTCAGCTTTTGCTTCTCTGTAAAGGTTTTAATTCCTCCATCAAATCTGAATGAGATCCTTGCTGGGTAGAGTAATCTTGGTTGTAGGTTTTTTTCCTTCATCACTTTAAATATGTCCTGCCACTCCCTTCTGGCTTGTAGAGTTTCTGCTGAAAGATCAGATGTTAACCTTATGGGGATTCCCTTGTGTGTTATTTGTTGTCTTTCCCTTGCTGCTTTTAATATGTTTTCTTTGTATTTAATTTTTGACAGTTTGATTATTATGTGTCTTGGTGTTTTTATCCTTGGATTTATCTTGTATGGGACTCTCTGTGCTTCCTGGACTTGGTTGACTATTTCCTTTCCTATATTAGGGAAGTTTTCAACTATAATCTCTTCAAATATTTTCTCAGTCTCTTTCTTTTTCTCTTCTTCTCCTGGGACCCCTATAATTTGAATGTTGGTGCGTTTAATGTCCCAGAGGTCTCTGAGACTCTCCTCAGTTCTTTTCATTCTTTTTTCTTTATTCTGCTCTGCAGTAGTTATTTCCACTATTTTATCTTCCAGGTCACTTATCCGTTCTTCTGCCTCAGTTATTCTGCTATTGATCCCTTCTAGAGAATTTTTAATTTCATTTATTGTGTTGCTCATTGTTGCTTGCTTTCTCTTTATTTCTTCTAGGTCCTTGTTAAATGTTTCTTGCAATTTGTCTATTCTATTTCCAAGATTTTGGATCATCTTTACTATGATTACTCTGAATTCTTTTTCAGGTAAACTGCCTGTTTCCTCTTCATTTGTTAGGTCTGGTGTGTTGTTATCTTGCTCCTTCATCTGCTGTGTGTTTTTCTGTCTTCTCATTTTGCTTATCTTACTGTGTTTGGGGTCTCCTTTTCGCAGGCTGCAGGTTCGTAGTTGCCGTTGTTTTTGGTGGCTGTCCCCAGTGGCTAAGGTTGGTTCAGTGGGTTGAGTAGGTTTCCTGGTTGGGGGGACTAGTGCCTCTGTTCTGGTGGATGAGGCTGGATCTTGTCTTTCTGGTGGGCAGGTCCACATCTGGTGGTGTGTTTGGGGATGTTAGTAGCCTTATTATGATTTTAGGCAGGCTCTCTACTAATGGATGGCGCTCTAGTCCTGTCTTGCTAGTTGTTGGGCATACAGTGTCCAGCACTGTAGCTTGCTGGTCGTTGAGTGAAGCTGGGGCTTGGTGTTGAGATGGAGATCTCTGGGAGATTTTCGCTGTTTGATATTGCGTGGAGCTGGGAGGTCTCTTGTGGACCAGTGTCCTGAGGTTGGTTCTCCCACCTCAGAGACTCAGCCCTGACGCCTGTCTGGAGCACCAAGAGCCTTTAATCCACACGGCTCAGAATAAAAGGGAGAAAAAATAGAAAGGAAAGAAAGGAAGGAAGAAAGGAAGCAAGAAAGGAAGGAAGGAATAAAGGAAGAAGGAGGGAAGAACGGAAGGAAGAAAGAAAGGAAGAAGACAATAAAGTAGGATAAAATATAGTTATTAAAATAAAAAATAATTATTAAGAAGAAAAAATTTATTAAAAAACAAACAAACAAAAAAAGGGTCCGTCTGACCCTAGGACAAATGGTGAAAGCAAAGCTATACAGACAAACTCTCACACAGCAGCACACACATACACACTCACAAAAAGAAAAAAAAGGGGGGGAAATAATAGTATATCTTGCTCCCAAAGTCCACCTCCTCAACTTGGGATATTTCGCTGTCTATTCGGGTATTCCACCAATGTAGGGCACATCACATTGATTGTGGAGCTTAATCCGCCGCTTCTGAGGCTGCTGGGAGAGACCTCCCCCTCTCCTCTTTGTTTGCACAGCTCCCGGGGTTCAGCTTTGGATTTGGCCCCGCCTCTGCGCGTAGGTCACTTGAGGGCGTCTGTTCCGACTCAGACAGGACGGGGTTAAAGGAGCAGCTGATTTGGGGCTGTGGCTCAGGCCGCGGGGAGGGAGGGGCGCGGATGCGGGGCGAGTCCCCGACGTCAGAGGCCGATGTGACGCTGCACAGGCCCAAGGCGCGCCGCGCGTTCTCCCGGGGAAGCTGTCCCAGGATCCCGGGACCCCGGCAGTGGCGGGCTGCATGGGCTCCCGGGAGGGGCAGTGTGGACAGTGACCTGTGCTCGCACACAGGCCTCTTGGTGGCGGCAGCAGCAACCCTAGCGTCCCACACCCGTCTCTACTGTCCGTGCCGACAGCCGCGGCTCGCGCCCCTCTCTGGAGCTCCTTTGAGCGGCGCACTTGATCCCCTCTCCTCGCGCCCCCCAAAGCAATGGTCTCTTGCCTCTTGGGCAGCGGCAGACTCTCCCGGACTCCCTCCCGGCAGCCGTGGCGCACTGACCCCTTCGGGCTGTGTCCCCTCTGCCAACCCCAGTCCTCTGCCTGGGATCCCATTGAAGCCCGAGGCTCAGCTCCCAGCCCCCGCCCGCCCCGGCGAGTGAGCGGACGAGCCTCTCGGGCTGGTGAGTGCCGGTCGGCACCGATCCTCTGCGGAATCTCTCCGCTTTGCCCTCCGCACCCCCGTGGCTGCGCTCTCCTCCGCGGCTCCGGAGCTTCCCCCCTCCGCCACCCGCAGTCTCCGCCCGCCACGGGGCTTCTAGTGTGTGGAAACCTTTCCTCCTTCCCGGCTCCCTCCCACTGGTGCAGGTCCCGTCCCTATTCTTTGTCTCTGTCTATTCTTTTTCCTTTTGCCCTACACAGGTACGTGGGGAGTTTCTTGCCTTTGGGGAGGTCTGAGGTCTTCTGCCAGCGTTCGGTGGGTGTTCTGTAGGAGCTGTGCCACATGTAGATGTATTTCTGATGTATCTGTGGGCACGAAGCTGATCTCCAAGTCGTACTCTTCTGCCATCTTCCTAACTGAGTCGAGACCCACGTTTAATCGGGGGTCCTAGGTGTCGTTTTACAACCTTGCCCGCCGAGCCTAGGCGTGGGCACCCGCTCAGCACAGGCAGCAGTGGAAGCCTCTCTCCCCTGGAGGCTCAGTTCCATTTTAAGCGTTTTCAGTTGATGAAGTCGGACCCCTTGGACTAAATCAGAATCCTCTCACTTGGGATGTTAGTTTCGTTGGTAAAGTCCCTGCGCATTTGCGCGATGAGGGAACCCCCTTGTGGTGTGAAGTCCCACCGTGTTCAGGAGCGGGCAGCCTGCGCCCCGGGGTCCCCTTGAGTTCTACCTATCGTGCATGGCATGAGGGCAGTTAAGCACTTGAGTGCCTCACTCAGGGGAGCTAGATGTGTGTGTTTTGAATAAGCAAAGGTACATTTTCATTCATAATTTTTCATACACGATTAAAAGCAGTAATCTCGGTACTCTAAAGAGCGAAGTTACGAAGCGCCATACCCGCCAGAGTGGGTGAGGACACTGAAGCCCTGTCTGATCCTGCAGGTCGTAGAGGCGCCTGCTGCTGCCAGACGCGTCGGCCCCGGGCGCTCAAGCGTGGCGCGGCCCGACTCTATCTATCGCCCCAGCGACCCTATCCTGGCACTCGCCGCGGCCATCAGTCGCTTCCTGAGCGCAGAGAAAGAGGACAATCCGAAACCTAATGAGAAACCCAACACAAATCCCGAAAAAATGATGCTTCAGGAATGTAGCGTTCAGGTAAGTTGACTGAGCCCACCCATTTGTGTAGCCGCAAGCAAAAGCGCCTGGAGGTTGCAGCCTCGGTGGGTCGATGTGGAGTGTAGGGCCCACGGGCCCAGACGGGATGCAGGCACCTTCAGGCTGCCCTCCGCCTGGCCCACCGCTGTTCTCGGCAGAATTACAAGTAGGCGCGTGTTCTCAAGTGTTCCTTCTCCGCCTCTAGCCCAGGGATTCACTGATAGAAACGTGGGAACCGGCTGCTGCATGGAGTAGCTCTCCAGCCACACACCAGCCCCGCTGGGAGGAGAGCGGTCCCTGTTGCAGTCTGCGTGGGGAGTTGGCGCACGGGCAGCGGGGTGGCAAGTGGGTTCTGGGGGTGCCGCACTGAGTGCCTGGTAGGGTACAGGGATGTCGTTTGTACGCCTGTCCTTTCTCCACGCGCTGCTGTGTCTGCAGTTCCTGCCTGTCGGTGTTGCTCGGGCGTGTTTTCACACGGGGCCCCAGCCCCCCGTGCTCTCCGCCTTGCTTCACTGCCTCACTCCACGGCCCCTCGCTTATGCTGGTGGCCTAGCACCTCATCAGGATGCTAGGATGACGGGTTATTCTGTCAGGGACCTTCTCATCGCTGGGATGTTGACGCGTGCGTGCTGGATGTGGGGGAGTAGCCAAGCCCTCTGCCGAGCAGATGCCGTGTAGTGGGCTTAGGGTGGCCCAGGAGCTGATTGAGCCGTGACCGTCACTGCAGAGTGAAATGAGCAAAGGTTAATTTCTGACCTCGTTAATGTTTGGGGCTTTACTGATTATCCAGGCAGGCATTCAGCTCTCTTCCGTGCCCAAGAGCCTGGCTCCAGACAAGAAGGAGAACACAGTGGAGAAGGTGGAGGTGGTCCCTCCAGGGAGTGAGGTCCTCGTTAAGGAGCCGACCTGTGAGAGCAGCACGCCATCCTGCGCCGGCGACCACCATTGCAATGCAGTAAAGCCAGAAAAGACTGCTGCCCCCTGGCCGCCGCTGTTGTGTAAATGTATGTATCACCCGCGGGGAGCTCTGGACCCTTCCCGGTCTTTCCGGACGGAAAGAAATGGAAAGAAATGGAGCGGTCGGAGAGGCATCTTTTATCAGCTGCACGAGCTGTTTTTCTCTGTCTCTTCCAGATCTTTAGTGGCAAAACAATGTGGGTGGGGACAAAGCAGCCTTGTACATCTCACTGTTCTCCTCCCCCCCGTTTGGAGAGAGAACCAAAACTCGTCCTGATAAGGATTTACCTTGACAGCTGTTTTTAAAGTTATCCAAATAGCTGGAATTTTCTTGGCCATTCGACATTCTCGCATATTTTTAAGTGTTTTACTTTTTACAGGTTTTTTTTTTTAATAGCCAACTGTTCAGAAAATTAGTGCAGGGAAGTTTCACATATACATGTAATTTTCTGACAGAGACCCTCAGATGTACCCTGGCTGCCCCCCTTAGTTCTTGTGCTTTAGCGGACGGGAGGGGGGGTAGAAGTTTCTAGCAGGATTGGTCCTGCTCACCTCACCCGCCCTTTGGCCTTCGTGTGGCCTCTGGGGCTCTGCGTCTCCTATGGCACTGTTCACAGACGGGCCCACGACAGAGCCCCTGAAGTGGCATCGACTCCCAAGGGTTCTTTCTGAAGGTGCAGCTGTGACCCTCCCACACGGTGGAGGAGTCTCAGGTGTATTTGAAGCTGTAAAGTAATGTTTTTGATTCTGTGCGCGTTGCACATGACCGTGCACGTAGTCAGTCTCACCTTCTGAAGGTTAAAGAAGTAAACCTGGAAGATCGGTAAGAAGGGTTTCCACTTTGATTTCTGTCAACGAAGGTCGGGGCGTTGCCGTGCACCTGGAGGCGTCCGCAGAGACGAGCGCAAAGGTGACGGCCGCTTAACCTGCCGGGGTCAGCAGGTGCCACGGGCTGTGTGCCCCAGAGTCTTAACACACCCCCGGCCCCCTCGCATTGCTTGAAGTAGCAGATGACGCAGGCACAGACAACTGTCAAAGTTGAACCTTGTCAAAGTGGCGAAAGTGCCTGTTGGCGGGTTTTGGAGGTGAGGGAAAGCAGCAGCTCTACTTCCAGCTGAGTCTCGGGTCTGGTGGCCAGTCCCCGCCAGTCCAGTTGGCGTAGACAGGAGATTGGAACGCCTGCATCACACACAGCCTCGGCCCCGTTTCCTTCTCGTGGTTCATGCTGAGGGATGATGTGACCATTTTTTTCATATATTACCAGTCCGACATGAATTGGGTTTTGGTTTTCAAAAGCTGAAACTCAAAACAAGGAAGGGTCCATTTGCCTCCGGAGGTGTACTTGGTTTTTTGCAAGCTTGTAATGGCCAGTTCTATGCACCTCTCTCTTGAGGTGTAAGTCGCTCAAATACTGCACATCAGTAAGAAAAAAGTCAATCTGGACAAGCTTTGCGTAGCCCCAGATCATGGCAGTTTGGCTTTGGACCCACATACAGACCCCTAGCGATGGAGCGCAGCTGGCGCGAGGGCCCCAGAGATGGAGATCAGGCCCCCCAGGTCTTTGGTGGGGATTCTCTCCGTTTCTGTGTAAGCATAACTTTACTTGTATAGGAATAATTCAGTGCAGAATATTTAAGCAAAGGCACAAGAGCAAAATGGTTCTGTCTTGCTACTTGCTTTTTCACACTAGGACAAGTCTTGACAGCCAAGAAACAAAGTTGAAATGAGAAACGTCCTCGTACACGTGTCAGGCTGAGCTGATGTCACAGTGAGCAGAGCCCACTCCCTCCAACCCCTGCTGATGCTCCACTGTGTCCTCTGAGCCCTGGATGGTCCCCTTAACGTGACCCGGTCCTTGTGGCGATAGCTGCCTCGGCCTCACCCCTGAGCCTGGGTGGATCTAGGGCCCTGTGGGAATGGGGGGGGAGGGGACGCTCCGACCTGCACCACGTGGCCTTGCTTGGCACCTGGTCACATCGGAAGCTCTTTGATTCCTTTGGCATTTACAGCCAATCATCCTGAGTACTGTCTCCCCTCCTACCCCCTACCGTGTCAGTGTGACAAAGCCACATATCTGGGGATTTTTAGGGCGAATTGGCACCTCTTTGGCGCAGGACAAAAGCTACAAAGCAGCGAGCATCCCTCAGGGTTTCTCACTGGTCCCTGTGAGGGGCCGCCCCGGCAACGGCTGTCACTGAGCTGTCACTGGACGGGGGCCGCGCAATGCTGTGCGACTGGGCTCCTGGCCCGGCGCTGGTTCCCCTTCCTGCTGCACAGCACTGTCTGCTCCGAGTAACCCGGCTTCCACTCCCGTTTCCTCCTGTCCCCAACAAGGCCCACCTGTGCCACCCAGTGGCCTGCAATGCCATAGCACCACGGCCCACCTTGCCGTGTGACAAGGCCCCCAGTTTCATGCTTACTGGGAAGTTAGCCAATTAGAGTGTCGCTGGTCCCTGAGCGCACCGGCCTGCCTGGTTCCTACCGGGCTTCACCACAGACAGCTCGTTTCCAGTATAAACCAATGGCCAGACCCAGCAGAAACGACGTCATCTGGGACGGTGGGCCGGCCACCGGCCAGCCTTTCCTCCTGTATCTGCTCCCCAAGACAGCACCTGGCCTGGAACGTGGGCCACTCTTTTCCCCCTAGGCAGCCCCCGGGATGGCCCAGACTGGGTGTGCACTCCCACGAGGCCGTCTCTGTCCAGCACGTGGGCAGGTGGTCACCCTGCCTCGAGCTGGCGGCACTGGGGACCTGCCACTGCTGGAGCCACTCTACCGTGGGCGTGTGCTGCTTTCCTGTTCTAGAAGTGGTGCTTCGTGGTTGGTTGGTTACGCCTTGCTCTTCTGTGAATGTCGACGCAGAATACAGTTTAAAAGGGAATTTGGATGAAGAACTTGCAAATCTGATTTTAGCTCTACTCAGCAGTAATGCTTCTGTCGCTGTCAGACACTTGAGCACTGCACCGTGTCACTGCCATTCCAGCAGCAGCTCACCCACGTCCAGCTGGCGGTGGGGCCAGACGCAACTGTTTTCTGTTTCGAGCATTTTTCCTCAAAGAAGAAGAGGGATAGAGCTGACTTGCTGTTGAGGGCCACCAGTTTCCACATTTTACCAACTTTTTATTTACGTAATTATACTTACAAACGCTCTGAGACGCAGGTGAGGGATAATGCAAGTTGACCTTTAAAAGCCAGAAGCAGCTAATTTTATAGAAGAGCAGCATAATGGTTGAGGAAAGCCATCCCCTGCTTTTTAAATAGATGGCGTTCATTTACTGTGACCACTCTTGGATAGCAGGTCACCTTAATCACGTGGACTGTGAACGTCCTAAAAATAAGCTCCTGGCTTCTGGTTTCCCTGAATGGGAGAAAACACAGGTTAGACCTGTAGAAGCGTTGATTTTAGTGTTGAATGTTTTTGAAGTCAACAGGAATTGTCACTTGAAACAATGTAAATGTCACATGATAAGATTTGATTGAGGCCCCATCATGGGCGCCGCCTCATTGAGAATTCTGGAAGCAACTTAGGCCAGCTTTTTAGAGTTGCTTAAAAGTGTGCTACTAAAATAATCTCAGCAAAGTTTGTAAAAAGTCAGTGACTGAGCTGGTTTTAGGACTCGATTTTAATCCTGACAGGTTTGTTCCTTCATCCCCTGCTGGCAGTCACAGCTGGCGCCGGGTCCTGCCCCACTCCGCTCTCGTTCCTTCCCCCAAGAAGAAGGGCCTCTGTCCATTTCATTTCACCTAAGCTCTAGCAGTCCCCACACACACACACACAGATTAGGTGCTGTGGACCCTGTTAGCCAAGGCTGAGCTGGTAAAGATAAGTTTCCATGCACTGAGGTCTGGTAGCGCCTTAGGGATATGGATTTGAGCTGCTGAAATAATATACGTAGAAGCGTAGTTCTTAGTTTTAGTTCCTATGATGTCCCCAGTTCCTACGTTGTTAGACAGTTAGCCGTGACTTGCTGACGGGACATGGGTGACAGCAGGGTGGATGTAGAGCACAAGCGGGCTGCCCAGCGGGGAGCGGGTGGTCTTGGGAAAGGCTGGACAGCATAGCCCGGGGGTGCCGGCACACGTGGGGCCCGTGATTGGGACACCGTGGACCAGGGGACATGAGGTCGAGGGGGCTCTGTGAGTTGAAAATAGGAGATTTGCAGTCAGGGCTGTTGCTCGATGACAATGAAGTACTTCTTCTTTTTTTTTTTTTTTTTTTTTTGAGGTATGCGGGCCTCTCACTGCTGCGGCCCCTCCCGCTGCGGAGCACAGGCTCCGGACGCGCAGGCGCAGCGCCCATGGCTCACGGGCCCAGCCGCTCCGCGGCATGTGGGATCTTCCCGGACCGGGGCACGAACCCGCGTCCCCTGCATCGGCAGGCGGATTCTCAACCACTGCGCCACCAGGGAAGCCCAACAATGAAGTACTTGTGACACGGTTCTGAGTTTTGGATGTGTGTAGCGCTGTTGCAAACTTTGTTAAAATTAAGTAATTTCACCTGTACCATGAAATGGAAAAATCTTGCGGTCCCTGGGCTTTTCACACCTGTGGCTGGAGCGGCCTGACCAGCGCTGGAGGAAGGCAGCCCTGGGGGCAGCGCTCTGGCCCTTCGCCGGGATGGTCACGCAGGGTGTAGGCTGTGAACGCCTTGGGGGGCTTCTTGTGGGGTCAGGCCTTACTTGTAGACAGGGTCTCACCTCTCTCCCAGGACTTCACATTTTCTCCCTGCTTCACTAGGACAGTTGCAAGAAGCACCGGCGGCTGCCTGGAATTGGTGGGTCTTCAGCCCATGCGTCAAATCGGAAGGCTGCTAGAGCATCTCCAAGTCTCCCGTTTAGAATCTGGGGGCTCACTGCGCTGTGGCTAGTTTGAGAAAAGCCTGTGCGCCTGGGGAGGTGGCTTCTCCGTCGGTCCTGTGTGATGTGGCCCTAGGTGGCGTCCCTGTGCTCTCCTGGCTTGCTCCCTGGACCTGCCTGCCCCCCACCCCCGAACCCGTTCTGCCCTGGGTCCCAGACGTTCTGGGCGGTGGGCCTGAGCAGGGCCATCTGGGAACACGCCCCTGCTCTCAGTCACGGCTGCCCAGGTACCTCTGCTGGGCCGCACGCCCCTAAGACCGAGGGGCTGGCCTTAGGCTGAACCTGCTTGCTTGCCTCTGACTGTAATTCTGATGGTCTGATACGGGATTAAGTGTCATCAGTCCATGCGAAGTACTGGCGTAGAGACTCTCACTTTAGCTTTTGGCTGTAATCCTTGTTTGGGTTAAAAGTGCTAACCTGCTGTCTTCCCCAATAGCGAGCTGCAGCTAGAGGGGCGCGAATGGGAACGTGAATGACAGCAGGTGGCGTTCCTGCCACCCGGTTCCTAGTGGGAAAATAACTGGTCTCCCCCCATGCTGCAGTTTTCTGCCAACAATTCTGTCTTTTATTACCGTCACCGTGTCCGGTTGACTTTTGTCCGAGAGGACGATGAGCGCCTGTGAGCCCCGCCCCAGGGTGGGCTCCTGCTGGCCCTTCAATGCCCCAAGGGCCCCCGGGGTGGGGCTCGGGTGTGCCTTCGAAGAGAAGTGTCTGATCCACCCTGGAAGGGTTTTTCTCAGCTCCTGTTCACCAGAAACTGCCCTGGGACTCTCCACGAGAGTGGTCTTTGACATCTGTACCTTTCTTGATAACAGCGAAATTTGCCCTTCGAGTTCCAAGCTAAGCTAACGGTTTAAATCCAGCCTTTGATAGCTTACTGGTGTATCGGTTGAAGTAAAAGTTTTCATAATGAAGCATTTCTTTCTGCAACAAAGTATATTCACTCTCATAAATGTTGCTGGTAGCCCTTTTTACACTCCTTTTCTGAATTTAACAGTTACTTTAAAAAATGCTCTTTAAATCTGTCTCACAGTGATGCCTGGTTATTAGCTTTGCTGGTTTCGGGTGCACGTGCTATGTGGGGTCCCCTGCACCCCTGCCTCACTAAGCGGGCCCCTCTCCTTTGCAGCCGTGAAGGAGGACAGACGCGCAGAGGCCGAGGCGGCGGTGGCAGCGGTGCCGAAGAAGGTGGCTCCTCCAGGCTCTTCTGGGGGCGGCAAGCAGCCCTCGCCCAGAAACCTTCCAAAGAAGTCCCCTCCCACGGGTTCGTGGGCCGGTCCGGGAAGATCCCACGTGCCGCGGAGCAGCTGGGCCCGTGAGCCGTGGCCGCTGAGCCTGCGCGTCCGGAGCCTGTGCTCCGCAACGGGAGAGGCCACAACAGTGAGAGGCCCGCGTACCGAAAAAAAAAAAAAAAAACCCAAAGAAGTCCCCTCCTCTCGAAAACACGGCAGCAGCCAAACCGGCCATCAAAAAGTCGCCACCAGCTTTGAAGCGCACAATCCGCAAGGGGCCGTGGCTCTCGGCTGCCCCCTCCCCCTCGGGCAGCGCTCCCCCGGCCAAGCGGGCACGGCTGGCACCTGTCTCTGCCACAACTGCTTCCAGAGAGATCCCCGGCCCCGCTGCTTCGGTGGGCGCCGTCAGGGAGCCCGGGACCACCTCGGTTCCCCTGGCCTCTCCAGCCCCGGGACGCCTGGGCCCCGCGAGCCCCGCCTCCTCACAGCCAGATGCTCAAATTCGGGAAAACATAAGACGCTCCTTGAAGGAGATCTTGTGGAAAAGGTGGGCTGTTCCACTTTGTGTCTTACTTGTTAAAGTAGAAAGTTTTCCACGTAAAGGGTGGTTGTTTCACAGTCGCCCCGCTGTTTTAGAAAAATGTCACATGTGGGACTTCCCTGGCAGCCCAGTGGTTAAGACTCCGCGCTTCCGCTGCAGGGGGCACCGGGGTTCCATCCCTGGTTGGGGAGCTGAGATCTGGAAATGATAGTTCAGTGGCCCCCCACCTAGTTCTCCTCTACTTGATGAGTCATAAGCCTCGCCACTACCCTCAAAGGGAGGTCGGTAAGTAAGCACCCCGCTTGTCACCATGGGACAGAGGCCCTGTGCGGAGCCGGGGACGCAGCCCTGGCCCCGGCGGGAGCCCTGTCCCTGCATGCAGCCAGCGTGCTCACTGCTGCTGCGTCTTCTCGGGGCGCCCTTTCCTCTCTAGGGGTCACAGTCAACAGTGGGCACGCCCGCAGGGGCCCCAGGCAGAAAATGGGGCCTTCGGGGGAAAGCTGCCCCTGCCACCGCCCCTGTGGTAGTAGCCCTTTGACTGTGTCCAGCGTGCCCTTGCCAGGCGCCTGTCGTGAGGGAGCGGAGCGGGGAGGAGCCAGACGTTGCCCTCATCTCCCTAAGGGTCACTGCCGAGGCCCCGGTAGCCCAGTGAATCTTGTTCTTCCACGAGTAAGTCACCTCCACGGTGCTAGTTACATTTCAAGTCTGCATGCAGCCATAAGGCGCACAGGCGAAGCAGATAAGGTTTGACTGCTTCAAAAACAGCCCAATTTAAATGCAAAATCCTGCGGAAGATTAGTGGGGAAATTCAAAACTAACACTCCTCCGACTCTGGAGCTTTGTTAGATCGCTTACGGGTGTGTGTAGATGAAGTAGCTGAGAGCTGAGAGCATAGAAAAATACTAGCTGCTTAGTTAGATGCTGGTCTCCAGGCAATTTACCGTTTTCGAAACAAATGTAAATGTTAAGTAATTTAATCGTAACCTCCCCTGTGATGCCTGTGACCACAAAGGGTGGAGTGTCGAGCATTGCGCGGAGTCTGGGATGTATCATTTTTGTTAGGAAGCATGTAAAGCTGTTGCAAGTTGTGGGGCTGGCGCACCTCCCGAGGACAGGACCCCATCCGTCTCCCTGGATTTAGCGCAGTGACTGACCCTCCACAGACAGCGTCTTTTGACCTGAAGCGTGATTCACGCCGCAGGCCCTAGCGTTGGCGCCTTAGAAGTTCAGCTCTTCAGAGGTAGCATAGCCCATCTGCATGGAGGACAGTCGAGGGCCCTGGGCTGCTGCGAGGACGCCCCCGGCAGGGGCTCCCCAGCCCTCCCCACCCCCAGCCACGTGGCCGAGTGCGTTCCTCCTCCGCCGCTCCTGCCTGCAGAGCTGGCCAAGGCTCCAGCTTGTGGCTCGGCCTGGGGACCTGTTCTGCCAGCTCTGGGGCCGCGTCAGTGACAGTCGGTCCGGGAAGGGCCACGAGAGCCAGTCGAGCTGTTGACTGTGCCCCAGACTGGTTAGTGGGCTGTAAATTATTCAGTAAGTGGCTGTTAACAGTGAGTGAGAGATTTACTATTTTAAGTGAAAAGAATTCATTTTGATTAGAAAGCGAACCTGCTAGAGTATCTTTTCACATCTGAGCAGAAGCATCTGGGTGCCATGCCCAGTGCAGCGGCCTGGCCCTCCTGCCTCCACGCCCTCCTTTGCCGGCTCCTCCTTCCCCTGAGTCACCACTGTCGTCAGAAGGGCAGGCAGAGGACATTCTGGAAGCCATTCCTCTGATCACGAGTGGGTGTCTTCATGGGCACCTCAGCCCTTGAATGTCAGCCTGTGAAACGAGATGTGCGCTAACATTAACAGATGCGTCTCATGTCGTCTAATGAAATATGCCAGCGTGTGGACTCTGCATGTGTCCAACTGACCACCGTGCACATAGGCAAAAGATGTTTTCAGAGTGCGTTACAACGCAGGAAGGTGTGGAGCATTCGTGGATGTGGTTGCAGATTCGTGTCACAGCTACTTTTCATGGAACTGCGGCCTGTTGAGGTTTGATGTGGTATCAGGGAACATCCACAATTCTGAAAGCCTTTCTCAGGTTTAATTTTGGAAATACATATCCCACATGAGCAACTGCTCTTTGGGGTCCTCAGGTTTTAAGGGTATAAAGGGACCTCGACCGCAAAAAGTGGGAGAGCTGCCTGGGAGATGGTGGGCTACCTGTCCTTGGGTGGCCTGGGGGAGCCTAAGGTTTCGTGGTATTGGTAGGTCTGCTTAGGAAGTGGAGCCGTTTTCAGCTGAGAGGGCATTTGCACTTAGGAATGTAAAGCTATAAAACTATCTCCTGGGCAGCTCCGCGCCCGTCTCTGGAGCTCCTTTGAGCGGCGCACTTGATCCCCTCTCCTCGCGCCCCCCAAAGCAATGGTCTCTTGCCTCTTGGGCAGCTGCAGACTCTCCCGGACTCCCTCCCGGCAGCCGTGGCGCACTGACCCCTTCGGGCTGTGTCCGCTCTGCCAACTCCAGACCTTTCCCTGGGATCCCATTGAAGCCCGAGGCTCAGCTCCCAGCCCCCGCCCGCCCGGGCGGGTGAGCGGACGGAGCCTCTCGGGCTGGTGAGTGCAGGTCGGCACCGATCCTCTGCGGAATCTCTCCGCTTTGCCCTCCGCACCCCCGTGGCTGCGCTCTCCTCCGCGGCTCCGGAGCTTCCCCCCTCCGCCACCCGCAGTCTCCGCCCGCCACGGGGCTTCTAGTGTCTGGGAACCTTTCCTCCTTCACGGCTCCTTCCCACTGGTGCAGGTCCCGTCCCTGTTCTTTGTCTCTGTCTATTCTTTTTTCTTTTGCCCTACCCAGGTACGTGGGGAGTTTCTTGCCTTTTGGGAGGTCTGAGGTCTTCTGCCAGCGTTCGGTGGGTGTTCTGTAGTAGCTTTTCCACGTGTAGATGTAGTTTTGATGTATCTGTGGGGAGGAAGGTGATCTCCAAGTCTCACTCCTCCATCTTGAAGGTCCCCTCACCACCTAGGTTTACAGTGTCACTAAACCTAAGTATCCTTAAGGCAGTAGCCTGTAGGTTTTTGGTTACATATTCCTGAACATAATTTTGGAAATCTGTGTACCTCCTGGCAAAATTTTATGTTTACATCTAACTTTTAGCATGAGTTTAGTAGAGGCAAAGTATGTAATTTCTAGGATAATTATTATACCTTTGCTTTAAATGTATTCCATCAAGCCTCAGAGCTGAAAATTTAGCTCATTCATTTTTCAGATGTGTCATATACTCTAAATGACAGAACTCATCCTTATTTCAAATCAGTCATAATAGACTTTCTGTCAGAAAAAAAAAATCGATTCTTTTCCAATCTATTCACATTTCTATTTGAACAGAATCTGATTTCAAATTCTATTGACATACATGTACTAATATTCACGGGCAGTTCTGAATACTCTGAGACAGATGGAGGTCGAGCCAGACATGGGTAGATGAAGGAGGCACCAGGCCTTCCAGCCCTTGTAGCCTGGAAGAAATAAAGAAATAAAGAAATAAATACTCAATGCCTCACTATTTTTCACACAAACTCTCCTGGCTCAGTTTCTGGATTCTCCCACGAGCTGTTAAACACTCTCACTTTGTCCCTAGATTTGGCCCCAGAAGTTCTGACCCCAAAGGGCAATGCACCATTGCAGCAGTGTGATGGCTGGGTCTGCAGTTTTTCTTTGGTTGAGCATGAGGGTGTCCTCAAGTAACCCAGTTTGATGACCACAGCTCGGAGGGCACGGACCACATTGTATGTCCTTAGTTCTTAGTGGATTGCTGTGGCTCCCTGGCTCTGGGGGGTAGAGTAGCCATGGGACCCTGCTTTCACTGTGCAGTTCCCAGTCCTTGCCTACAGAGAGGCTTCTGTTCTCTGCGGGGAAAGGAGCTCCTGCTCAAATGGTGGGCCCGCTCTGCTGACGCACAGGTAACGGGGCCAGGTATGAACAGCCCACCTGAGATGGGCTCAGGTCTGCTCCCTGGCTGCAGGTGGCACAGGTCACGATGGCTTTTAGAGCAAGAAGATGCACCTTTCCAGCTCTGCTGCTCTGCTGTCTGCAGGCATCCTAGTTATGACCTCCTCTCTAAGGTGTATTTCCTTACCTGTGAAATGGGACCCCAGGGTGGCCTGTGTTTACTGTAGTTTTCAGAAGTGAACAGGATGGTGTATCTGAAGATGTTTTGAAAACTGTAAAGCATGAAAGAAAAGCTAGCTATTATTTTTACAAGCCCTCTGAGAGTGAGTTGGATAAACCACTGGCCTCCTCGATCCTGTAATTTTCCCACCTATTAAGTGATAGCTTCAGGGATGTTGAGAACTTTCATGCTGTATTTTCCCTCCCCTCCCCCTCCTTCCCCCCTCTTTGTATTGGACCATAATGTGTCTTTTTCTCTTCAAGTGGAAATAAGATTTATTCATTTCATGTACAAGGAATCAAGAGTTTGCTCCAATAAGAAGGCAGTTACAATAAATCAAAAGCCACTGAGGATGTAACAGTTGGATTTTTTGAACTTGATTTCTCTAAATGTGTAAATCCCCCTCGTATAGCTTCGACAAATTATGCCAAGTCAACAAGCATTTCAGAAGTGTGTAACATAAGTCTTTAAGAGAGCAGAAGAAGATGAAGATGTGGCCTTTGCCTTTTAACAATAGAAAATCTAAAAGGGAAGAAAAAATGTACACATACCCAGATTAATTTCCACATTGAAGTGATAACAGATACTAGGAGATGTTTTAACAGCAAATATCACCTTTTTCAGCTCTTAAAGAATTGCTATAGTAATTCACAACCACAAAAAGGGAGGGGAGAGAAGCTGCTGGAAATTTCTTTTTAAAGAAATGTGTTCTCTTAGGTCATATTAATAGAAGTATTGGGACTAGACGAGAAAGGACATCCTAGGTAGATTCTTACAAGTTCAGTCTTGGCAAGGGAACTACAGTTTAGCTCACATGGACTTTTAAACATCTAGATATATTGCCTAAAAATCCAGGTTTTCAGCTTGTCTTGAACAATCAGAGCACCACGTCCGCATGTAAAAGCAGTGGGCGGAAGCTGGGCCGTGCTGCTCAGTGGTGACCACTGGGGATGCTGCAGGATCCAGCCGGGTTGGAGCCGCGGGGCCCCAAGGGGGGCGGGGGCACTGGGGTGGGGTCCTTGGGGGTCGCATCCGTGCGGACCCCGCGTCCCCACACCCACAGGAGCGCGAGGGCGCGAGGAACCCCAGGAATGAGGGCCACCCGCCTGTCCGCATGACATTTAAGCCCACACCCTTAAAAAAATTGTAGGAGTAAGTTTAGGTCTGTAAAATGTCTCGAAAATGAATTGTATTGTTTAAAAACTGCTGAAAACTCTAAGAATATTCAGTCTGGCAACATTTTGCAAAACTGGAGGGATTTTTCTCATTTTCTAGAATAATGAAAAGCCAAAAGAATTCACTTTGCATCTAATTAATGGACCTGAGGTTAAAATGCTGCCTCTCTACTCTTAGAGCCAGCGTATGGACTAGAAAACTAAAAAAGCCCTCGGGTTGCTGAGCAGTGGAGGAAAGGAAGACATTTGTCCTTAAGCGACTGGTGTGGAGTCCGCGCCGCGCTGGGAGGGCTTGGTTTCTCTTCAAACAGGGTCTGTTATTTGGTTATCAGCTTTCCGGGTCATGGTGTCAGGAAGCCACCTGGAGACTCCTGCGAGGTGTGGAATCTGCTGTGAGCTGGAGGAGAGCCCCAGGGCTTATTTTCTTTTTCTTTTTTTTTTGAAAGAAGATGTTGGGGGTAGCAGTTTCTGTGTTGGGTCTTCGTTTCTGTGCGAGGGCTTTCTCTAGTTGTGGCAAGTGGGGGGGGGTCACTCTTCATTGTGGTGTGTGGTCCTCTCGCTATCGTGGCCTTTCTCATTGTGGAGCAGAGGCTCCAGACGCGCAGGCTCAGTAGTTGTGGCTGACGGGGCCTAGCTGCTCCGCGGCATGTGGGATCCTCCCAGACCAGGGCTCGAACCCGTGTCCCCTGCATTAGCAGGCATATTCTCAACCACTGCGCCACCAGGGAAGCCCACTAATTAACTTTTGACAGAGGAGAAAAAGCAAGTTGATGGTGCTGGAAGACTTGGACATTCATATGCAAAAATAAACCTTGACTCACAGCTCACACCTTACAAAAATTAACTCAAAATACGTTAAATGTTAAAAGTATGGTCTAAATATGAAGCTTAAAGCTATAAAACTTCTAGAAGAAAAAATAAGAGAAAGTTTTTGTGACTTTGAGCTGGGAAAAGATTTCTTAGACACAATATCCAAAATGTGATCTGTAAAAAGAAAAGAATGGATAATTTGGACTTCATCTAGATTTAAAACTTCTGCTTGGAAAAAGCCATTGAAGAGAATGAAAAGACAAGTCACAGGCTGGGAGACAGGATTGCAAACCAAATACTTGACAAAGGACTTATATCCACAATTTATAAACACTCTCAAATTTCAATGGTAAGAAAACAGCCAATCCAATAAAAAGTGGGCAAACGATTTGAAAGCCACCTCATCAAAGAAGATACATGCATGTCAAAAAGCACGTGAAAAAATGCTTCTCATTAGTATCCATTAGTGAAATGTAGATGTACCCATTAGAACAGCAAACAAACAAACAAAACCTGACTCGTGAAATGGCGGCAGCAATGGAGAGCAAGCAGAGCTCTCACATGTGGCTGGTGAGAACGTAGCGGTGGTGTAGCCATTTTGGAAAACCATTTGCCAATTTCGTTCTTTTTTTTTAAATTGAAATATAGTTGATTTACAATGTTGCATTACTTTCAGGTGTACAGCACAGTCATTCGATATTTTTATAGCTTATACTCCATTTAAAGTCATTACATATAAAATATTGGTTATATTCCCAGGGCTGTTTATTATATCCTTGTATCTTATTTATTTTATAACTAGTAGTTTGCACTTCTTAATCCCCTTCCCCTATCTTGCCCCTCCCCCCAACCCTCTCCCCTTTGGTAACCACTAGTTTGCTCTCTTGTATCAATGAGTCTGTTTCTGTTTTGTTATATTCACTCACTCGTTTTATTATTTAGATTCCACATATAAGTGAAAACATACAATAATTGTCTTTCTCTGTCTGACTTACTTCACTAGGGTATGACATTTGACAATTTCTTATGAAGTTAAACATAACATGTATGACCCAGCAATTCCACCTCTACATATCAATATTTACCTAAGAGAAGTTTAAACTTATGTTCACAATAAAACCTGTCTGAGGGCTTCCCTGGTGGCGCAGTGGTTGAGAATCCGCCTGCCGATGCAGGAGACACGGGTTCGTGCCCTGGTCTGGGAAGATCCCACATTCCGCGGAGCAACTAAGCCCGTGAGCCATGGCCACTAGGCCTGCGCGTCCGGAGCCTGTGCTCCGCAACGGGAGAGGCCACAACAGTGAGAGGCCCGCGTACCGCAAAAAAAAAAAAAAAAAAAAAAACCTGTCTGAGAATGTCTACAGCAACTTTACTCATTGTCACCCAAACTGGAAACAGGTGAAGGAATAGCTAGTTGTGATGTATCCATACGGTGGAATGTTACTCAGCGATGAGAAGGAACACATTCCTTATACCTGCCAGGAAGCTCAAATGTATCAATTGTGCTAAGTGAAAGGAGCCATATTCAAAAGGTTACTACTGTGATTGACTACAAAGAGACAGCAAGAGAGAAGGGCCAGAATAGGCAAATGTAGATAGCAAGTAGGTCAGTGATTGCCTAGGGATGGGGTGGGGTTCGGGGGAGTAGGGAGTGACCGCCGGGTGCAATAGGGTTTCTTTGGGGGCTGATGGAAAGTGTTCTAATGTTGACTGCGGTCATGGTTGTGCAACTCTGTGAATATGCTAAAAACCAGTGACTTGTACACTTTAAGTGAGTAAATTGGGTAGTATGTATATCTCAATAAAGCTGAATAGAAACTTAAAAAATGAGAATGAGAAAAGTGAATTTGAATTACTTAAAAACCCTACCTGCCACAACTAGCATTTTCTGAACTAGATTATGGCTGGGGTGGGGTCAGTCCTCACATCAGTATGTGGAAGTTTAATTCCTGTCCAACCAGTCAGTCCAGCAGGAAAATTAATTGACCGAGCAGACCGTATCAGCACTCAAAAACAAGGTACTCACAGGGTTGCCAGGTAAAATAAAGGATGCTCAGTGAAATTTGAGTTTCAGGCAAACAGCAAACAATTTTTTAGTATATGTCCCAGATATTGTATGGGACGTAACTGTACTAAAAAATTATTCATCGTTTATGCAAAGTTAAAACTTAACTGGGAATCTTGTGTTTCTACTTGCTAAGTCCTGCAACCCTGGGTACATTCACTATTTCAAATCCTACCATCTTAGAAAAGGCACTGGCGATCTGATATTCATCACGTATGTGTGTTTTTAATGTTGTACTGTGATATCCAGATGGAATTTAAGGAAGTGACTTGCATTTTCTTTATTTCTTATGTATCAGATACATTTTGCTTCTAAAATGAAGTAACCTGAAGGGATAATATTTGATGAGTATATTTTATATTTCTTTGATTAAAATGAAAGCTCAATACATGTGCAGAATGGCTGTTATGAATACAACTTGTTAGTACATTTATGACATTGCTGGTCATTCTGCTTTTGTTTTTGGGTGAATTGGGCTTATTTATCACATGAGTTGTTGCAATATGGGGATCCATGTGTCTCCTTAGCTAATAAACACAGTACACATAATATTTCCATGTCTAAATCAATTGCTCCAGATTTCCATTTTTTATTGTAATATCAGTTCCAGAAATTTTGTGAAACCACACAGAGCAAGAATGGTTTTCTCAGAGTGACAAAATTTCAGTGGTAGTGAAAGCTGAAAGTCATACTTTTCTTATCAGTTTCCTGGTATGAATTTTACCTTATTTGTAATTTGCCCAGTAATAGTTCCCCAACAACATTAAAATCTAAATGGTGTTTTGAATTGTGTGATTTTTTAATTTTAAAAATTATTTTATAATTTCTGGAGCCTCTGTTCTTAAAGCTGGGACCTCAGAAAGTTACAAAAATAACAAAGCAAAACTCTACTGGCATGGGATTGGGTTCTTAAATTATGAAATGCCTCCAGATATCATTCTCCAGGTAAAAGCTAGATTTAAAATAACCTGTTTATATTTTAGGATTCTGTTCCTATTACTTATCATGAAAAATATTAATGTCTGAAACGGAAACAATTCTGAACTTGTCAGGGAAACTGAAACTGTCCTCTTTCATTTTTACTGTCATCAAACTACGTGAAATATTTCCTACTTATGGGCAATGAACTATGATTCATTAATTAATTAATAATTATTTATTATTCAAAGATCAGTGGACTAGAGTATGTACTTCTCAACTAAAACATACACATTCCGTATCTTTTCTTTAAGTTGATTCTGTGGTCTTCCTTTTCCACTGAAAACTTCAGTCACTCAACCAACACTTGTTGAAGATGCATGACCCCTAAGTGCAAGTACTGTGCTATGTGCTGTTCAGGCCACGACATATTTATAAAGTCCATTTATAATAGGAGAAAATTTCCAAGTAAGATTTTCACTATCATTTCAGTTCAGTTCAAAAGGCACTAGACACCAACTGACAGTACAGCTCTTCTTAACTATAACTACACACCTGAATTTATTTCCAGTTTAGAAATACCTTCAGGGGAAAATGTATAGATCTCACTCCAGAGTACAGTCTAGATCTAGAAAATGGTAGACATCATCTTTCTTCCTTACCACCAGTCCAGCCAGCTTCGCCATCACCACCATTATCCTCACCGCTACTACCCTCACCACCACCATCACCATCATCACCTGCCATCACTGTCACCACAGCGACTGCCACCACCCTCTTCACCACCACCACCAGCACCGTCTTCACCAGTGCCTTCACCACTCATAGCAACCAGCTCCCTGTAGTGACTTACAGTCTAGTTAGAGCAATAAAAGAAAACATACTCACGCAATACAAGGCTCTGATTGACATCAGCACAACCAAAACTATGGGTATCATGGAAGCTTTCCCGTTTGATACATCCCACACAGCGCCTTCATATTATAGGCATAAGCAAGTTCTCTGGTCAAGAGTGATTAGCTGGCCAACATTGTAGGAGTAGATTTATATAAGCGGATAAAAGATTAATGCAGTGCTTTCTTTCCAGCCGGATGTCCACCCTGGGAAGTGCTGGGCCTTTCCAGGTTCCCAGGGCCACGCCCTAATCAAGCTTGCCAGGAAGATCATACCAACTGCTGTTACCGTGGAGCACATCTCAGAGAAGCTGTCGCCCTCAGGAAACGTCTCCAGCGCACCCAAGGAATTTTCTGTCTATGTGAGAAGCTGTCTAAATCTTCATTCAGAAGGGGTTATAGTAGGTGATTGGCTAGGAATTGGGAGCTCGGATCTCATCTGAACTGTGCAGCTAACCGTTTGTATCACTGTGAGAAAATCACTTACTTCGTGGATCTCTGTTCTGTGATCTACAAAGTAAGAGGGTTGGACCAGATGATTACTATTACTTAATTCTATTCTTTACTTTTATCAAAGTTATACGTGTACAATTTAAAAAGAAACATTTCCATGTTTATAATGAAACATGATTTTTCCCTTGCCCCACTTCTCCCACCCCAATTTTTACTCTCTGGAAGCTTCCACTTGCAACAGTTTTAGCTGCTTATGTCATTACTGCCTTCATATTTGCATTTACTGTCATTCCTTGATTTTTCAGGTTTGATTATTATCTACTGACTTCCTCTAATGGAAAATGGAGATTAGTTCTCTTCCATTCCTCTCCCATTCTCCCAAAATGTTTATGTCTTAACTTAAAAAAAAACAAACAGGTTTATTGAGATATAATTCACACTCTGGCGATTCAGTCATGCAAAGTGTACACTTAGTGGCTTTTGGTATATTCACAGAGTTGTGTAACCATCAACATGATCAATTTTAGAATATTTTTACTATTCTCCAGAGAAAGCCTGCACCCCTTAGCTGTCACTTCCCATCCCCCACCTCACTCCCCCAGCCACTGACAACCACTAATCCACTTTGTACCTGTAGGTTTCCCTATTTGGGATATTTTAGATAAAATGGAATCATATAATACGTGGTCTTTTGGTTATTTTATTTTTAATTTATTTATTTATTTATTTTTGGCTGCATTGGGTCTCCGTTGCTGCACACAGGCTTTCTCTAGTTGCAGTGAGTGGGGGCTACTCTTTGTTGCGGTGCGTGGGATCTAGGCACGGAGGCCTCAGTAGTTGTGGCTTGCGGGCTCTAGAGCGCAGGCTCAGTAATTGTGGCGCACGGGCCCAGTTGCTCTGTGGCATGTGGGATCTTCCTGGACCAGGGCTCGAACCCGTGTCCCCTGCAATGGCAGGCGGATTCCTAACCACTGTGCCACCAGGGAACTCCTGGTCTTTTGTGAATGGCTTCTTTCACTCAGCATAATATTTCCAAGGTTCATGTATGCTATAATGTGTCAGTACTTCATACTTTTAATTGCTGGATAATATTTTCTTATATGGATATAACATCAGCACTGCTCCCCGGATCTTATAATCATATACATTAGAATACTATGTATTAGCTAGACAGACAACAATATGACTACACATTGCATTAGAAAAATCAGTACCACACAGGCTTCTAGAGAGCTCTGGTGATCTCATTCCTTGCCTTCAAAACGTTTAGAAGAAATGTAGGGAAGTAGTGTCAATATATTTAATTATCAATACTGAAATTATTGAATGATTATTTTTTTCTAAGAAGCATGCAAAAAGTCCACTTTTATTGATTTATAATCTTATTATCATATGGATTATGACCTTCATAAATAAAGATGGATCCAGGATGGCATGCCTCTCTGAGAGATGGTACGGCACAGAGCAAACCACAGCAAAAAGGTCCAAAAGACTGAAGCAAGACACAGCCTCATTAGTGTAATGAAATTCAACTCAGTTCATTAAGTATGTATGGATTATCACCTAATACCTGTAATTAGAGAGATATCAAAATATAAATTAGTTTACTTTGGTAAAATTGATCCAAATACATTTCTAATCATTTCAAATGCTTTAAGTTTGCCAATTCTCCCTGTACCAAAGACTGTTATCTAGTTTCTGGACCACCAATCTTTGCTACTCTTTCAAGAATGGGAACCAAGAACAATAGCACTTGAGTCCTAATGACAGGCTTAGCCTGAATTATTAATTTATCAAACCTATTTAAGAAAACTGCAAGAAAACATAAGATTCCTGTTATCTTTCAAGAAAAGATCACTGCAACTTAATTTTATATTTGTTGGGTCAAAATTCCGTATATTATTTGGGCCTTTGTGCAGAATGTATACTCACATATCTTCTTAGGAAATTTTTTTTTAAATCTTTTTTTTTGTTAATATTGCCAAAGAGCTTTAATTTTTTTCCTCTTGAACAAAACAACTCATCATCCATGGTTAGACAATTTTCCCCACAACACCCAACACCACTGATGTTGTTATGACTAAACAAATCGGTTTTCTTATCTTATGGCAAAAAAATAAGTGATTTGAAGTAAATATCAATATATTATGAAACACTGTTTACAAAGCTTACTTAGTATTTAATCATATTCATGACCTCCATAGCAACCACCTCATTTAATGATGTATCTACTTTAAAATTAACTTGTGAAGTACTAAAAAGCATGTTTTCTTACTAAAAAATTTAAATGTGACATTAATCACGTTTGGCTTGGCAAACACTTGTAAAAATGTAGACTGGAGTCTAACTTCATGTTATAGTCTTAAAATAGGCAGAACTGCTTGTAATTTTCGTATTTTGCACTTTTAAAAGGATCTGTTTTTACTGTTTATCATACCTTGGTTCTATACACCAAGGTAAAAACAAGGTTGTAGGTTTCTATTTGCAAAGCACATTAAAAATAAAACATTCTTAACATGGACAATCTTGTCTCTGAAAAACCAAGTTGGAGTCAATTGTTCTATTTCTCGTTTTGTTTTTCAAAATTCTACCACATCATTTATGTCATTTTTGCGGTGAGATTTTTTTAAAATTAATTAATTAATTAATTAGTGGCTGCGTTGGGTCTTTCTTGCTGCATGGGGCCTTTTGGTGCAGTGCACGTGGGCTTCTCACTGCCGTGGCTTCTCTTGTTGCAGAGCACCGGCTCTAGGCGTGCGGGCTTCAGTAGTTGTGGCACGCGGGCTTAGTTGCTCTATGGCATGTGGGAATCTTCCTGGACTAGGACTCAAACCCGTGGCCTCCGCATCGGCAGACGGATTTTTATTAACCACTGCGCCACCAGGGAAGCCCCTCTACTGTGAGATTTTTTTTTAACAGGCTCTGGTGAAGTTCATCTTGAGATAAGACTACAAAATTAACACTTAACATCAGTGTTCTTTAAACATCCTGCGTTTTGCACAGTTTAAAAGTTTAAATTTGAAACAATTTCACAGCATCATCCCACGTGGTCCTGCACCTCTGAGGTACTAGTGCGAACGTCTGAGCCGAGGGAGGTTCTAAAGCTCCCCTATCCCATAGACGTGTGTATTTAAGCGGTAACTCTACTCAATACTTTCTAAATAAGGGATTGATGTTATTTCTCATGCTGTAATGGAGAACTGGAAATAGGGATCACGAAGCTCACACTTCAAATCTTCAGAACCACTTCCGGTACCTGCGGGCGGAGGACACGTGACTTCCGGCACCTGCGGGCAGAGGACGCATGACTTCCGGCAAAGGTCGCGTCACCCCAGGGGCGCGACCCGAAAGCCCTCCTCTCCTCCGCGGGCGGGCGTACGGCCGAGCCAGGCGGAACCCAGGCCCGCGGTGGCGTTTCCGGCGGGCAGCGTAAGGCTGGGGTCCCTGGAGCGGGCCGCGTACGGGCGCCCCGCGTGGGCTGCGTCGCGCCATGAAGTTTCGGGCTAAGCTCGTGGATGCGGCCTGTCTGAACAACTTCACGCGTGAGTCGGGGCCGCGTCGGCCCCGGGCGGCGGGGAGGAGGGCAGAGGGGAGGGCGGGAGGCCCGGAAGGGGCAGTGCAAGCGGCCGGGGCCCCGCGAGGAGGATGGGGCCGCGCTGGGCTGGCGGGCCGCTGGAGGATGGGGCGGGCGCAGGTGCCGGGGGTTGTCCCTGAGGCTTGAGTCCTATCTCGTGTCTTTTCTTTACCCGGCCGCCGGCGGCACAGACACCTTTATCTGGCGCAGACCGTCTTTCACAGCCCGGCCCCGTTGGTTCCCCCGCCCCCTGCGGCGCCTGGCCCTGCCGCGATCCCTACAGCACCCGGCGGCCCCGAGTGGACGTGGGAGGGATGAAGGCGGCCAGTCGGCGCCAGTTCACTTCCGAATCGCGGTTTCCTTATTCCGGCCCTGATGGCTGGTGATGCGAACCGCGCACGGTTGTTGGAGGCATTAAAGGCTTCCCGGTGGGCACCAGCGGAAACGTGATTTTCCCACCGGCCAGCTCGTCGGGCCGAACAGGGAGTTCTGCGAGCTAAGTTAGAGTCTGGGATACTTGGCATGCTTCTTAGTAATTCCTTACTCGAATCCTTCGCTGTAGGAGTCAGTAACATGATAGCCAAGCTTGCCAAAACCTGCACTCTGCGTATCAGCCCGGAGAAGTTGAACTTCGTCCTCTCTGACAAGGTGGCCAATGGAGGGGTGAGCATGTGGTGTGAGCTGGAGCAGGTGAGCGGAGGCTCTGAGAGGCCTGCAAACCGCCCCCACCCCCGCCCGCCACGAATGCCGCCGAAAGAGCACAGACGTCCTCCCTTTTCTTCCCTTAGGAGAACTTCTTCAGCGAATTTCAAATGGAAGGTGTCTCCGCAGAAAACAATGCGATTTATTTAGAGCTAACATCGGAAAATTTATCTCGAGCCTTGAAAACTGCCCAGAATGCCCGAACCTTGAAAATCAAGCTGACTAATAAACATTTTCCCTGCCTCACAGTTTCTATAGAGCTGGTGAGTACGACGGGAGTGTTTCTGAAACTTCCTAGAGGATTCAAAAGTAGTTATAAGCCTAGGTTTTCTAACAGTATGTGGAAAGCTAATTGGTTTTATTAAAATGAAAGATCTGCACATCAGTATTTGTTTTCCATTGGAGTCAGGTCCTCCTCATATTTAAATAGCATTGTGATCCCATAATATTCAACGAGGATACTGCTTTTCCTATGAAATAACACTTCTGCATCTTTCTTCTCATATCTGCATATCCCAGCATCTACATTTCTTTTATTGGTTTTGTCACCTAGTCTAGAAACCATGGTTTCTCTCCGTTTTCACTGTTGAAGCATTTGTGTGTCCCTCCCTTCTCCCACACCTCTGCTGCTAACACCTTGAAAATGACCTCTGGTTCTCGAAGGATACCTCTTTCTTCCCCGCCACTACCAGATGAATCCAATGTGCAGCTCTCCTCAGGACACATGCACCCCACAGGCTGTCATTGCTCACAGAATGAAGTTCATGTTTCCAGCTTACTGTCCAAAGCCCTTCACCTGTGGCCCAACCCATTGTAGAGCCAAATTGCAAACACCTGCCCTCCGAGTGGTTCCCCAGGTGTGTCCCGTTCTTTCCCAACTCCCAGGCTTTGGTGATGTTGGCTCTTCTACTTGGAGTCTCTCCTCTTACTCTTTGAAGCCTTAACTTTCTTTAGCACCAGTGCTGCCTCCTCCGTGGCCTTCCCTCATCCTGGCACCTCTCCTCCTTATGTCATTTGTGGACTTTATTTTTCTGGTGAGTGTTGTATTCAGTTTAATGCTCTTTATGGAAGAGGATTTCTCAACTTTTTTTTTAGTTGAAATATAGTTGATTTACAACGTTGTGTTAATTTCTCTGTACAGCAAAGTGACTCAGTTCTACGTATGTATGCATTCTTTTTTTAATATTCTTTTCCATTATGGTGTATCTCAGGGTATTGAATATGGTTCTCTGTGCTATACAGTAGGACCTTGTTGTTTATCCATTCTGTATGTAATAGTTTGCATCTGCTAACCCCAAACTCTCAGTCCTTCCCTACCCCACCCACTCTCCCCCTTGGCTACCACAAGCCTGTTCTCTATGTCTGTGAGTCTGTTTCTGTTTCAAAGGTAGGTTCATTTGTGTTATGTTTTAGTTTTCACATATAAGTGATACCATATGGTATTTGTCTTCCTCTTTCTGACTTTAGTCACTTAGTATGATAATCTCTAGGTCCATCCATGTTGCTGCAATGGCATTATTTCATTCTTTTTTTATGGCTGAGTATTATAACATTGTATGTTTATATATACCACATGTTCTTTATCCATTCATCTGTCAATGGACATTTAGGTTGTTTCCATGTTCTGGCTATTGTAAATAGTGCTGCTATGAACATATGGGTGCATGCATCTTTTTGGATTATAGTTTTGTCTGGATATATGTCCGGGGGTGGGATTGCTGGGTCATATGGTAATTCTATTTTTAGTATTGTGAGGAACCTCTATACTGTTCTCCATAGTGGCTGCACCAACTTACATTCCCACCAACAGTAGAGGAGGGTTCCCTTTTCTCCCCACCCTCTCCAGCATTTGTTATTTGTAGATTTTTTTTAATGATGGCCATCTGACTGGTGTGAGGTGGTACCTCATTGTAGTATATTTTGAAAATTAATCCCTTGTCAGTCACATCATTTGTATATATTTTATCCTATTCTGTGGGTTGTCTTTTTGTTTTGTTTATGGTTTCCTTTGCTGTGCAAAAGCTTGTAAGTTTGATTAGGTCCTATTTGTTTGTTTTTGTTTCTATTTCTATTGCCTTGGGAGACTGACCTAAGAAGATGTTGCTATGATTTATGTCGGAGAATGTTTTGTGTATGCTCTTTCCTAGGAGTTTTGTGGTGTCATGTCTTAACATTTAAATCTTTAAGCCATTTTGAGTGTATTTTTGTGTATGCTGTGAGGATGTGTTCTAACTTCATTGATTTACATGCAGCTGTCCAAGTTTCCTAGCACCACTTGCTGAAGGAGCTGTCTTTTTCCCATTGTATCTTCTTGCCTCCTTTGTCGCAAAGATTAATTGACTGTAGGTGTGTGGGTTTATCTCTAGGCTCTCTGTTGTGTTCCATTGATCCATATGGCTGTTTTTTTGTGTCAGTACCATGCTGTTTTGATTACTGTAGCTTTGTGGTATTGTCTGAAGTCTGGGAGGGTTATGCCTCCTGCTTTGTTCTTCTTCCTCAGGATTGCTTTGGCAATTCTAGGTCTTTTATGGTTCCATATGAATTTTAGGGTTATTTGTTCTAGTTCTGTGAAAAATGTCATGGGTAATTTGATAGGGATTGCATTAAATCTGTAGATTGCTTTGCTTAGTATGGCCATTTTAACAATATTAATTCTTCCAATCCAAGAGCCTGAGATATCTTTCCATTTCTTTGAATCATCTTTAATTACCTTTATTAATGTTTTATAGTTCTCAGCATGTAAGTCTTTCACCTCCTTGGTCAGGTTTATTTCTAAGTATTTTCTTTGATGTGATTTTAAAAGGTTTTTTTTTTTTTACTTTCTCTTTCTGATATTTCATTGTTAGTGTAAAGAAATGCAACAGATTTCTGTATGTTAATCTTGTACCCTGCTACCTTGCTGAATTCATTTATCAGTTCTAGTAGTTTTTGTGTCAAGTCTTTAGGATTTTCTATGTGTAACGTCATGTCATCTACATATAATGACAGTTTTGCCTTTTCCCTTCCAATTTGGTTGCCTTTTATTTCTTGTTTGATTGCTGTGGCTAACACTTCCAGTAATATGTTGAATAGAAGTGGTGAGAGTGGGCATCCTTGTATTTATCCAGATTTTAGTGGATAGGCTTTCAGCTTTTCACTGTTATTATATTGGCTATGGGTTTGTCATGAATAGCTTTTGTTACGTTGAGGTATGTTCCCTCTATACCCACTTTGGTAAGAGTTTTTATTATGAGTGGATGTTGAATTTTTTTCAAATGCTTTTTCTGCATCCATTGAGATGATCATGTGGTTTTTGTCTTTTCTTTTGTTCTTTTTAAAAATTTTTAAATTTAAAAAATTTTTTGGCTGTGCTGTGTGGCATGCGGTACTTAGTTCCCTGACCAGGATCAAACCCATGCCCCTGCAGTGGAAGCATGGGGTCTTAACCACTGGACCACCAGGGAAGTCCCAGTCTTTTCTTTTGTTCATGTGGTGTATAACATCAGTTTGCCTATGTTGAACCATCCTTGTTAACTTGGGATGAATCCCACGTGGTCATGGTGTCTGATTGTTTTACGTGTTGTTGGATTCGGTTTGTAATATTTTGTTGAGAATTTTTGCATCTATATTCATCAGAGATATTGGCCTGTAATTTTCATTTTTGCTGGTATCTTTGGTTTTGGTATTGGGTCTGTGGTGGCTTAATAGAATGTCTTTGGGAGTGTTCCCTCCTCTTCAGTCTTTTGGAGGAGTTTGAGAAGGATCTGTAAAAGCTCTTCTTTGTATGTTTGGTAGAATTTGCCTGTGAAGCCATCTGATCCTTGACTTTTTTTTTTTTTTTTTTTTTTTTTTTTTTTTTTTTTTTTTTGAGGTACGCGGGCCTCTCACTGTTGTGGCCTCTCCCGTTGCGGAGCACAGGCTCCGGACGCTCAGGCTCAGCGGCCGTGGCTCACGGGCCCAGCCGCTCCGCGGCATGTGGGATCTTCCCGGACCGGGGCACGAACCCGTGTCCCCTGCATCGGCAGGCGGACTCTCAACCACTGCGCCACCAGGGAAGCCCTGATCCTTGACTTTTGTTTATAGGGAATTTTTTTTTATTATTACAGATTTTATTTCACTTCTAGTGATCAGTCTGTTCAAATTATCAGTTTCTTCTTGATTCATCTTTTGGTGGGCTGTATGTTTCCCGAAATTTGTCCATTTCCTCTAGGTTGTCCAATTTGTTCAAATATAATTGTTCATAGCAGTCTCTTATGGTTTTTTCTGCAGTATCAGTTGATAGTTCTCCTTTTTCATTTCTTATTTTGTTTGGTTTCTCTCTCTTTTCTTCTTGGTGATCCTGTCCAGACGTTTGTCAATTTTGTTTACCCTTTCAAAGAACCAGCTCTTGGCTTTATTGATTTTTTTCTATTTTTTTAATCTCTATTTTATTTATTTCCCCTGTGATCTTTATTATTTCCTTCCTTCTGCTGACTTTAGGTGTTGTTCTTTTTTTGATTCTTTTAGGCAGTAGGTTAGGTTGTTTTTGAGATTTTCTTGTTTTCTGAGGAAGGCCTGTATTGCTATGAACTTCCAAGAACTGCTTTTGCTGCATCCTTAGATTTTGTATGGTTGTGTTTTCATTGTCATTTGACTCAA
Organism: Kogia breviceps; assembly: GCF_026419965.1. Classification (NCBI taxonomy): domain Eukaryota; kingdom Metazoa; phylum Chordata; class Mammalia; order Artiodactyla; family Physeteridae; genus Kogia; species Kogia breviceps. The sequence continues at coordinate 10,710,092 of NC_081312.1, forward strand.
GGTATTTTTAAATTTCATTCTTGATTTCCTTCTTGACCCATTGGTTTCGTAGTAGCATGTTGTTTAGTCTCCATGTAATTGTTTTTTTTTCTCATTTCTTTTGCTGTGGTTGATTTCTATTTTAATGCCACTGTGGTCAGAAAAGATGCTTGAAATAATGTTTATACTCTTAAATTTGTTGAGGTTTGTTTTGTGCCCTAATATATGGTCAGTCCTAAAGAATGTTCCATGTGCACTTGAAAAGAATGTGTATTTTGTTTTTTTAATGTAATGTCCCCAAAATAACAATTAAGTCTAACTGTTCTGTTGTATCATTTAGGATCTCTGTTGCCTTATTGATTTTCTGTCTCAAAGAGCTGTCCACTGATGCAAGTCAGGTGTTAAAGTCTCCTACTATTAATGTATTCCTGTCAGTTTCTTCCTTTATGTTTGTTAGTATTTGTTTTATGTATTTGGGTGCTCTGATATTAGTTGCATATATGTTGACGAGTATAAAATCCTCCTCTTGTATTGATCCTTTTATCATTATATACTGTCCTTATTTATCCTTCTTTATGGCCTTTGTTTTAAAGTCTATTTTGTCTGATACGAGTAGTGTGACTGCCACTTTCTTGTCAATTCCCTTTCCATGAAATACCTTTTTCCATTCCCTCACTTTCAATCTTTGTGTTTCTTTTGCCCTGAAGTGGGTCTCTAGTGTTGTTTTTTTTTTTCGGCCCCACCGTGCCATGCTGTGTGTGGGATCTTAGTTCCTAACCAGGGATCGAACCTGTGCCCCCTGTAGTAGAAGCACCGAGCCTTAACCACTGGACTGCCAGGGAAGTCCCTTAAGTGGGTCTCTTGTAGGCAGCATATTGCAAGCTCTTCTTTTTTATCTAGTTGGCCACTCTGTCTTTTGATCGGAGCATTAGTCTATTGACATTTGAGGAAATTATTGATAAATGTGTATTTATTGCCATTTTAAACCTTGTTTTCCAATTGATTTTGTGTTTCTTCTTTGTTCCTTTATTTCTCTTCTTGTTTTTCTTTTTGTGGTTTGATTCCTTTTATTTTATGCTTGTGTTCTGTTCTTTTTGGTTTTTGTGAATTTATCATATGTTGTTGATTTGTGGTTACCCTGTTTTTCAAGTATGTTAGCCACTTTCTATATCTACTTGCTTTGGACTGATAGTCATTGTAGGCTCAAACACATTTTTTTTAAATCTACATTTTCTAATTCTCCTCTCCTACGTTTTATGATTTTAATGTTCTCTTTTACGTCTTCATGTTTATTCTTTTGTAGTTTGTTGTGGATATCATCGCTTTCACAAATAGATTTAAATTTTTTTTTTCTTTTTCATTTGTATATTGGCTTAAGTGATTTACTTTCCATTTGTTATTCCCTCTTTCCTATAGCTTGTTGCTGCTTTTCTATTTAGAGAAGACCTTTCCATATTTCTTTTAGAAATATGTATTCTTTTAGATTTTGCTTGTCTGAGAAACTTTTTCTCCTCCTATTCTAAATGATCATCTTGCTGGGTAGAGTATTCTAGGCTGCAGATTTTTTTCCCTTTCAAGACTTTGAATATATTTTGCCACTCCCTTCTGGCCTGCAACATTTCCATAGTGAAATCAGCTGATAGCCTTATGGGGGTTCCCTTGTAATTAACTCCTTGTTTTTCTCTTGCTGTCTTTAGAATCCTCTCTTTAACTTTTGCCATTTTAATTGTGTCTTGGTGTACGTCTGTTTGGGTTCATCTTACTTGGGACCGTCTGTGCTTCCTGTACCTGGATATATGTTTCCTTCTTTAGGTTTGGGAAGCTTTTAGCCATAATTGCTTCAAACATTTTCGATCCACTTTTCTCTTTCTTCTCCTTCTGGAATCCGTATTATGCATTGATTGGCATGCTTTATATTATCCCATAAATCTCTTATCTTGCTTTCCTTTTTTTTTTTCTTTTGGCTTTCTGTCTGTTGTTCTGATTGAGTGATTTCCATTATTCTGTCTTCCAGCTCGCTTATTCGTTCTTCTTTGTTATTCATTCTGTCATTCGTTTCCTTTAGCTCAGCTTTCATCTTGGCAAATTAATTTTGTCATTTTTCTTGGCTCCTCCTTGTTGTCTCTAGTTCTTTTTTCCAGTAATCTGCTCTTCTGTCAAAAGCCTTTCTTAATACCTTCACTATTATCATTACCACCTTTTTGAACTTTTTCTCTGTTAGACTGAAGAAGTCTGTTTCATTGTTTGTTCCTTTGGGGAATTCTCTCTTGGTCTTTTAACTGGGAGTGGTTCCTCTGCTTCTTCATTTTACTTGTATTTCTCTTTCTCTGCGTTTAGGAGAAACAGTTACCAACTGTGGTCTTAGAAGGCTACTTATATGCGGGAGCATCTCTGTGTAGCTTGTGTAGGTTTAATATTTTTGGTGCGAGGGCTGCTTTTAGTATGGATGCCTTTTGCCTCTCCTCAGCACGTGTTGCCCACTATCTCCTTGATAGGGAGTGTGCAGATGCAGTGGCTTTTGCATGTTCCTGGAGCCGCAACAGTGAGGGAAGCTGTTGCCCCCTCCTGGAGCTCTCAGCAGTGGCGGCAGCTGGCACCTGCCCACCCAGAGCCCACAACAGCAGCTCGTGTGTCTTCCCAGAGCCTGCAGCGGCTTGCATGTGCTCCTGGAGCCTGCGACGGCAGTGGCAGCTGGCGCCCGCTCCCAACACTCTCAGCGGCAGCGGTGGCTCACGCCCGCCCCAGAAGCTCACGTAGGTGGTGTTGTGTTGCCTGAGAGTGCGCGTGCACGTGGAAAGAAGCTCCTGTGGCGGCCCCGCCCCTCCCTTCACACGTCCTCCAACAGTGGCACGTTGCCTCTCTGACGGGCCCCGGGTACACCCTTGGTCATGGCCACACCACACTCCAGCCCCTTCAGGCAGCCCACCCCAGTCCTTTCCCCGGGTCTGAGCTCCGAAGCCTGTGCTTCAGCACCCAGCCCCCACCCGCCCCGGCGGACACGTGTCTCAGGCTGGGTAGTGCAGGGCGGTGGCATCTCCCGTCTGTGCAGGTCTCTCTCCATTCTGCCTTCTGTAAACTGGTTGCTGGATTCTCCTCCAAGGGTCTAAGCTCCCCCTCTGTCCAGGCTGATCTCCCTGCCTGTGAGGGGACATCCAGGGTGTGGGCACCTTTCCTCTTTCACAGCTCCCTCCCTGGGGTACAGGTTCCATCCCAATTCCCCTCTCAGTTTTTCTCTTTTTTCTTTCGTCCTACCCAGTTGCGTGGAGGTTTTCTTGCGCTTTCTGAAGCCTGAGGTCTTCTGCCAGGTCTCAGTAGATGTTCTGTGAGAGCCGTTCCACGTGTGGATGTAGCTTTGATGTGTTTGTGGGAGGTGGTGAGCTCCACGTCCTACTCCTCCACCGTCTTGATCACTCTCTTCCTCAACCTTCCTTCCTTTTTCTCAGCTCTTTGCAGTCAGGCAGTTCTCAGAGCTAATCTGTATTTCACTTCACAATATAAGTGTGGTATGGTTCTAAAGCTACTTAAGGAAAAGTAAGAGTAACATATCATGCTTTTCTTTCTTAAAGTGCAGAATATTTTGGTCTGTGGAGTATCAGAGGAGCCCCCTGCACATAGACAGGCTGAGTTTTATCCTTCCAGCAGCACACGAGTGTCCTGTGCACACGGAACGGTCTCTCGGTCCCTTCTGCATAGCAAGTCAGCTTGTGCTTCACGACTTTACATGTGCTCTTCTCCCTGCCTGGGAGAACACTGTCCCCCTCGTCTCTATTTTCCCATGACTGGCAGCTCATCCTGTTCGGGTCCTACCTGAAACATCACCTCTCGGAGAAGCTTTTCCTGACTTCCCACTCTGAGACCCTCCTCACATGCTCACCTGGTCGCTGTTTTGCTTTCTTCAAATCTGTAGTGATTATATGTAGTGCACCCAGCTTGTATAGTTTGTGTTTCCTTCCTTACCCACCTGTACCTCTGGAACAGAGGGAACCTTATCTTATTCTTGTTCACCACACTTGTCAGCTCCTAATAGGACCCCAAGCTGGATAGGCACTCCATAAATATTTGTTGAATTGAGAACATTCCGGTTAGATTTCATATTAACTTTTTTTGTCTTTCAGTTCTTTTTTTTTTTTAAGTGTTGACGAGATACAAATAATTTTTAATTTTTCTGTTGGCAGTTATCTGTGTCAAGCAGTAGTCGTGTTGTGACACATGACATCCCTGTAAAGGTTATTCCTAGAAAACTGTGGAAGGACTTGCAAGAACCGACGGTCCCAGACGCTGATGTGAGTGATGCCCTGCGTCCTGTCACTCACCACGTATTAAATGGTGTGATCTGAATTCTCTGACTTTAGATGAAGTCTTGCCGTAGGTTTTATTTGAAAGTTATATAGTGCCTGAAAAGAGGTAGTCATTTTTAAAGGACACTCCAGGAAAAAAAAATTGCAGTATTTGTCTGTAGTTGTTTACATAAAACATCCTAAAGTAGCAGTTTACATAATAGAAATGCCACATTTCTTTACAGTTAGGAGAGAGAAAGTCTTGCCCAATAATAACGCTTAAGTAAAACTAAGGTAGTATTTTGGAGGACCATCGCATTTATCAGGAGTAACGAACGGTCCTAGGCACCAGCTTGGGTTTCACTGAACATGGTTTTTTCCTTTGTCTCGTAAGGAGTGATGTCCAGGGTGTGTGTAAGAGCCAAAAGGAGAGCCTGCTTTATTTCTGACAGGAGTCCCAGAGCCACTGGAAATAAAGATGATGCCCAAGGGTCAAACTCTTGCTCACGATTTATTGAAGAAGAGGCCGTGAAAATACAGTGAATGGAATATTTACTTGGCTTTTACTAGAAGACATCTTTGCTGGGAAAAAGCCAGCATGGTACCAAGTACTGCTGTGACCCAGTCTGGGCGCTGATGCAGAGAGTGGCCCCCAGTATTTCTGCACAGAGTAGGAGGCGGATCTTGAGCCTGGGCGTGAACCCCTGGAGGATGGCCTCCACCGGTGCCGAGTCTTCGTCCCCTGGGGCGTGTGCAGGGCATCTTGGCTGCAGGGCTGCACTCTTGGAACCAGGGAATGCCTGCAGGGACATGGTCACTGATGTCACCAGAGGCAGGCATGAGTGAGTGAAGTTGTAGAATTGTTTTTCTTTTTATATTTTAAGAAGGACCTGTATTCAGGCAATTTAAAAACAAAATTCCAGAGCTTTTACACGTACACACATTGCAAACAGGTAATGAGCACCTGTCAGTACTTGACTATGTTATGTTAATGTTTCAGTACTGCTGACTTTTCTCATTTGCTTTATAGGTTAGTATTTATTTACCAGTCCTGAAGACTATGAAGAGCATTGTGGAGAAGATGAAAAACATCAGCAATCACCTTGTAAGTCCTGACTTCTTGGAAAAGAGCTCCCAAGTGGGTGGTTTCGGCTGCGTGTCCTGGGAGGAGCCTTGTCTGATGGAGGCTTGGTGCCCTGCCATTCACCATGTGGTGTCCACATGTCCTCACCCCCCGGCTCTGGGGGCCTGGCTGGTTGTTGAGAGCCTGCAGTCTTACAGGTGCCCGTAGCAACTTGCTCTAGGTCTTCTCAACTTTCCTCACTCGCATTTACCCTTAGTATGTTAAGGATATATTCAACAGTCCTGGCTTTCTTTCCATATGTTCTGGACAGCACAGTACATGTTTTATGTGATAATGTACGTATTTTCTTATGATCGTTGGTGCTGGCCATCAGATCATTGCCAGCTGTCTCCGTGCGCCAGGACCGAGATCCCCCGGGGCACACCCCTCTTCCTGTAGGCAGCTCTTAGGTCAGGTCGAGGGTCATGTTCACTTTCCCGTTTACTTCTGTGAAGGTTTTCTGCCAATGTCATGACACGCTGTATGTGACAGTGACGGTGTTGGGGGATTGTGTGGGTCATTCTCCTTCCCTCCCGGGGTTCTCCTGAGTTCTTCACTCACCCCCAAAACTCATTCGATTGTGTCCCTGGATGTTTCATTATAGAAACCCCTGTCCACCTGGTGAAACCTTTGCTCTCCGGTGTCTGCAGGCCGGTTACCTGCCACACGGCTCCCCGCTCCCTGCAGGACCCCTCTAGACTCTTGTCCATTCCCACAGCACGGCTTCTTCCCGGGCCCCATCTCCGCCGTTCACGCTTGGCTGCTTCTCTCCCGTTGTCCCCTGGGAAGCACTTAGCCCTTCTCACTGCTCCTCAGAATTCCCAGGCCTTCTCCCACCACACTGGCTGTAAGCGCCTCCTCTGCCGAGCTGCTCTGTTCAGCACTACGTAAGTTACCTACTAACACCCGGGAACCCCTCCTGAAGTGGCAGCTTCCTGAAAAGGTCAATTGTCTTAACCGTCTCTGCGTGACGGCTGCCCACCGTGGGGTTGCCAGTCAGCTCGTGGGTCACGGGTGTTTGCGCACGGACCCGGAATGAAACTTAGCTTCCAGAGATCTTTGGAATTACAGAAGTTTCCTGAAGCCTGGAAAACGCCGATGGGCTGTTTTATTGCCGTAGGTGTGCTCGCTCGAGAGTAATTGTCTTTCGTGACTTACTCTTTACAGATTTCACTTTAATTTACGATGGCTTCGCATGAAGCAGTGTGTCCTGGGCAGACATGGGTGTTCTGCTGTGCCTGCCTGGATGTTGGTCCAGTTGTCAGGCTGGGCGCTTTCTCTGAGGATACCCTGGGGACCTCCAGAGAGGTTCGAGAGGCCCAGGCGAGAAAAGGCAGGGCGATTAAGTCAAGGATCCCATTGTTTGTTCTTTTGGTCCAAGGGAAATGAGTCAGCAAAGTCGCCTCGATAAAATCATCAGAGGGGTTTTTCTCTTCCCTGGAGTGTTGAGAAGCGAGAATGTTGTGGAAGTGGCTACTGCACTGCAAAATACGAAATGGAAAGTTATCAAGCATATGGAAAGTTGGAGTAGCCAAATGCATAACGAGATCTACTTGAGTTCCCAGAATTCCGTGTCTGAAGATTACAGGCAAGAGAACTAAGGAAAATGAGTAGGACTTCAAACGTTAAAAGTATCCCTGTCCCGTCAGACGCCCCAGCGGCCCTTGTTGAGACGCCATCCTTACCTTACTTCCTTTGATGAGAGGCGTGGCCAGTGGGGGTGGGTTGCGTGTGTGACTCCGGTAGGAGCAGAAAAACAGGCGTGGACTGACAGGAGGCTCCGTCAGGTTTTAAGGCATTGGGATCCCCTCCAACCAAACGCACATGTGGTTCAGGAGGTCCGCGGTGGGGCCGGGCTGAGTTTCTGGCGAGCGCGCAGGGACGCTGTTGCTGCGGGGGACACGTGCTCCGCTCGCCCGTGGCCTCCGCCCCTCCTGCTGCGCCTCTGGAGCGGTTCCTGGGTGAGACAGCCGCCATCATGCGCGGCGGCTCGGTGGCCGTCTTGCATTGCTGGCCGAGCCGAGTCCTGACTTGCACGCTGCCACGCGGGCTCTCCGAAGACCTGCCAGGCTTTAGAGATGGCCAGATACCGACGGTAAAAGGCGAAATGCAGCGTGCCCTGGGCAGATGACCCAAATCTTAAGCGTGTCATGGTACCGATATCTTCCTCTGAACTTTATTTCTAGATTCTGTCCGGTTTAGAGACCCTGTCGGTTGGTGGAGGGCGGAGCTTGAAAGAAAAGGGCCCCTCTGATCTTGGGGTGAGCTCCAGGCGCTGCTGGGCCAGGGAGAGGTGTGGCCGGTAGGGGCCAGGCGGTTGGTCGCCACGCCCAGCTGTCCTCTGAGTGCGGAAAGCACGGCGGCCCTGGGGCCCCGCAGCTTGTTGGGGTCCTGGACACCTGACGGCATCTCCAGGCCTTTCTGGATTTGGAAATCTCACTTCCCAGTGTCTGCGTTTGCTTTTTAGGTAGATGGTTATGTTCTCCTGGTATTCTGAACGCTTTCTGAGTATGTGGAATTGGCAGTTGTAATAGATGGTTTGGTCCATGTATAAAGATAAGACAGGTGGTGAGCATCTAACTTCACGTTCTCTTCTGGTTCTCCTACCTCCATTTTGCAAGAGTCACACAATGTCTGTGTTGTCAGAGTTGCTAGCAGGGACCCCCAGCCCCACCTGTTCTCAGGTCTTCCCACGGCGCTCTGCACGTGGAGGGGCTCCTCTCCGGGGATTTCTGAGTCCCTGGCTCTCAGGCCTTGTCTTCTTGCTGATGCCATGTTGGGCTTGGTGCTGTCAGGAGTGCACTGGGTTTTGGGGGGCTACCTTGTCACCTGGTGTGTTGGAAGCTGATGTCCGCTTTCTTTTCACTTTTTACTTTTCTTAACACTGTAAAATACTCAATTTGCAGATTATTGAAGCAAATCTAAATGGAGAATTGAACTTGAAAATAGAAACTGAACTAGTGTGTGTTACAACTCATTTTAAAGATCTTGAAAATCCTCCATTAGGTAAGTGTCCTGCTTGGTTATGTTTTGCTTTTGTTGTTTCAGATGACATACCATACTGAGGTCTCTAGATGGAAAATGGTTGAACTTTGGGTGCCTGTGTTTCATGCTCGGGAAGGGAACAAATAATGGGGCTGGATCACCTGTTAGTGCCGTGTGGTGGGCAGGGGAGCCTCCTGGGCGTGAGGAGCTGTGCCTCCACCAGTGGCTGAAGGGTGAGCCCTGGGGCTCCCTCATTCCTCATCCATAAAACCTGGGCTTGGGCTCAGTCTCCAAGAGCCCTTCCAGCTCTTCACTTCCTGTGCCTTCTCCCAAAGACTGTAGTTTCTCACTTGGGGTGGAGTCAGAAATGTAGATGACGCTTCTCATTTTCTCCTACTTTTGTGTGTGTGTATTAAAAAAGTAAAAAGTTTTTCTTTCTTTCTTTTTTTTTAATTGTTGGAATACAGTTGCCTTACAATGTTGTGTTAGTTTCAGGTGTAGGGCAGAGTGATTCAGTAGTACTTCTATATATATATTCTTTTCCTGATTCTTTTCCCGTGTAGGTTATTACAGAGTACTGAGTGTCGTTTCCTGTGCTGTGCAGGAGGTCCCTGTCATTTATTTTATATATACTGGTTTATACACATTAATCCCAAACTCCTGGTCTATCCCTCCCCTTCACCTATTCCCTTTGGTCACCGTAAGTTTGTTTTCTAAGTCTGTGAATCTGTTTCTGTTTGGTAAATGAGTTCATTTGTATCATTTTTTTAGATTCTACATATAAAGATATCATATGATGTTCGTCTTTCTCTGTCTGACTTACTTCACTTAGTATGATAATATCTGTGTCCATCCATGTTGCTGCAAATGGCATTATTTCATTCTTTTTTATGGCTGAGTAATTTTACTTTGTGTGTATGTACCACTCCTTTATCCATTCCTCTGTCTATGAACATTCAGGTTGCTTCTGTGTCTTGGGTATTGTAAATAGTGCTGGAATGGACATTGGGGTGCATGTATCTTCGAATTACAGTTTTGTCCAGGTATACCCCCAGGAGTGGGATTGCTGGATCACATGGTGGCTCTATTGTTAGTTTTTTAAGGACCCTCCATACTGTTCTTCATAGTGGCTACACCACGATGGCAATATACCTTGCTACCAACAGCATAGGAGGGTTCCCTTTTCTCCACACCCTCTCCAGCATTTAATTGTTTGTAGACTTTTTGATGATGGACATTCTGACTGGTGTGAGGTGATACCTCATTGTAGTTTTGATTTGCATTTGTCTGGTAGTTAGCGATGTGAAGTATATTTTCATGTGCTTTTTGGCCATCTGTATGTCTTTGGAGAAATGTCTTTTTAGATCATCTGCCCTTTTTTTTTTTTAATTAATTTTTGGCCATGTTGGGTCTTCATTGCTGTGCATGGGCTTTCTCTAGTTGTGGCGAGCAGGGGCTACTCTTCGTGGCGGTGCGCGGGCTTTGCATTGCAGTGGCTTCTCTTGTTGCGGAGCACCAGGCTCTAGGGTGCGTGGGCTTCAGTAGTTGTGGCACACAGGCTCTGTAGTTGTGGCTCGTGGGCTGTAGAGCACAGGCTCAGTAGTTGTGGTTAGTTGCTCCGGGGAATATGGGATATGGGATATGGGATCTTCCTGGACCAGGGCTTGAACCCACGTCCCCTGCGCCGGCAGGTGGATTCCTGACCACTGCCCCACCAGGGAAGTCCCTTCTGCCCATTTTTTGATTGAATTGTTTGGTTTTTTGAGACTGAGATGCTTGAGCTGTTTGCTTATTTTGGAGATTAATCCCTTGTTGGTCGTATCGTTTGCAAATATTTTCTCCCATTTTTGGGTTGTCTTTTCATTTTCTTGATGGATTCCTTTGCTGTGCAAAAGCTTTTAAGTTTAATTATTTGTTTATTTTTGTTTCATTGCTTGAGGAGGTTAGCTCCACAAAGATATTGCTGTGATTTATGTCAAAGAGTGTTCTGCCTATGTTTTTCTCTAAGAATTTTATAGTGTCTGGTCTTACATTTAGGTGTTTAATCCATTTTGAGTTTATTTTGGTGTATGGTGTTACAGAATGTCCTAATTTCATTCTTTTACACGTGGTTGTCCAGTTTTCCCAGCAGCACTTATCAAAGAAGACTGTCTTTTCTCCATTGTATATTCTGGGATTCTTTATAAAAGATTAGTTGACCACAGGTACGTGGGTTTATTTCTCGGCTTTCCATCCTATTCCATTGATCTGTATTTCTGTTTTTGTGCCAGTACCATACTGTTTTGATGACCGTAGCTTTGTAGTATAGTCTGAAGTCAGAGAGCCTGACTCCTCCAGGTCCATTTTTCTTTCTCAAGATTGCTTTGGCTATTTGGGGTCTTATTTGTTCCCATCCAAATTTTAAAATGTTTTGTTCTAGTTCTGTGAAAAATGTCATTGGTAATTTGATGGGGATTGCATTGAATCTGTAGATTGCCTTAGGTGGTATAGTCATTTTGATTCTTCCAATCCAGGATCTGTTTGTGTTATCTCTGATTTCTTTCATCAACGTCTTATAGTTTTTGGAGTGCAGGTCTTTGCCTCCTTAGGTAGGTTTATTCCTAGGTATTTTATTCTTTTGATGCAATGGTAAATGGGATTGTTCCCTTAATTTCTCTTTCTGATCTTTCGTTGTTCATGTGTAGAAATGCAACAGATTTCTGTGTATTAATCTTGTGTCCTGCAACTTTACTGAACTCATTGATGAGCTCTAGTAGTTTTCTGGTAGCATCTTTAGGATTTTCTATGTGTAGAATCATGTCATATGCAAACAGTGACAGTTTTACTTTTTTTCCAATTTGGATCCCTTTTATTTCTTTTTCTTCTCTGATTGTTCTGGCTAGGTCTTCCAAAACTATGTTGGAAAAACGTGGCAGAAGTGGACATCCTTATCTTGTACCTGATCTTAGAGGAAATACTGTCAGCTTTTCACCGTTGACTATGATGTTAGCTGTGGGTTTGTCATATATGGCCTTTATTACGTTAAGGTAGGTTTCCTCTGTGTTCACTTTCTGGAGAGTTTTTATCATAAATGGTGTTGAATTTTGTCAAAAGCTTTTTCTGCATATGTTAATGCATGTTGGGATGATCATATGGTTTTTCTATTTTTTTGTTAATGTGGTATATCACACTGATTGATTTGTGGATATTGAAAATTCTTTGCATCCCTGGGATAAATCCCACTTGATCATAGTGTATGATCCTTTTAACGTGTTGTTGGATTATTTTTGCTAGTATTTTGTTGAGGATTTTTGTGTCTATGTTTATCAGTGACATTGGCCTGTAATTTTCTTTTTTTGTGGTATCTTTGGTTGGTTTTGGTATCAGGGTAATGGTGGCCTCATAGAATGAGCTTGAGAGTGTTCCTTCCTTTGCAACTTTTTGGAAGAGTTTCAGAAGAATAGATGTTAACTCTCCTCTCTCTGTTTGATAGAACACGCCTGTGGTCCTGGACTTTTGTTTGTTGGAAGATTTTAAATCACAGTTTCAATTTCAGTACTCGTGATTAGTCTTTTCATATTTTCTATTTCTTCCTGGTTCAGTCTTGGGAGATTGTACCTTTCTAAGGATTTTTCCATTTCTTCTAAGTTGTCCATTTGATTGGCGTATAGTTGCTTGTAGTAGTCTCTTATGATCCTTTGTATTTCTTTGGTGTCCGTTGTAACTTCTCCTTTTCCATTTCTAATATTGATTTGGATCCTCTCCCTTTTTTTCTTGATGAGTCTGGCTAAAGGTTTATCAATTTTGTTTATCTTTTCAGAGAACTTGCTTTTAGTTTCATTGATCTTTTCTACTTCCTTCATATGTAGTTCATGTATTTGTGCTGTGATCTTTATGATTTCTTTCGTTCTACTAACTTTGGGTTTTGTTTGTTTTTCCTCTAGTTACTTGTTTTCATATCCATTCAGCTAGTCTATGTCTTTTAATTGGAGCATTTAATCCATTTAAATTCAAGGTAATTACCAGTATGTATGTTCTTATTGCCATTTTGTTAATTGTTTTGTATTAGCTTTTGTAGGTCTTTTTTCTTCCCTTCCTCTTTTGTTCTCATGTAATTTGATGACTGCCCTTAGTGTTGTGTTTGGATTCCTTTTTCTTTTTTGTGTGTATATGTCTTGTAGATTTTTGGTTTGCGGTTCCCATGATGTTTTGATATGGCGGGCTATATATATACAAAACTGTACTCTCGTTTTCTCACAATTGCTGGTTTTCATGTCATATTTGTGTGTGGATGATTTCCTACTTTTACTGTATGCTTGCCTTTACCAGCGAGCTTTACCATTCCTCATTTTCTCGTTTCTAGTTGTGGCCTTTTCTTTTTCGCCTAGAGAACTTCATTTAGCATTTGTTGCAAAGCTGGTTTGGTGATGTTGAATTCTTTTAGCTTTTTGCTTGTCTGTAAGGCTTTTGATTTCTCCACTGAATCTGAATGAGAGCCTTGCTGGGTATTCTTGGTTGTAGGTTTTCCCTTTCGTCACGGAAATACATTGTACCACTCCCTTCTGGCCTGCAGAGTTTCTGGTGAGAAATAAGCTGACAACCTTATGGGGATCCCCTTGTACGTTATTTGCTGCTTTTCCCTTGTTGCCTTTAATATTTTTTTCTTTGTCTTTTATTTCTGTCAGTTTGATTACAGTGTGTCTCGGCAAGTTCCCCCTTGGGTTTGTCTTGTATGGGACTCCGCGCTTCCTGGACTTGGGTGACTTTTGTTTCCCAGGTTAGGGAAGTTTTCAGCTATTATCTCTTCAAATACTTCCTCAGGCCCTTTCTCTCTCTCTTCTCCTTCTGGGACATTTATAACGGGAATGTTGGTGTTTCTAACATTGTCCCAGAGGTCTCTTAAACTGTCCTCATCTCTTTTCATTCTTTTTTCTTTATTCTCTTACACATCAGTGATCTCCCACCATTCGGTCTCCCAGTTCACTTATCTGTTCTTCTGCCTCATTTATTCTGCTATTGATTCCTTCTAGTGTATTTTTCATTTCAGTTATTGAATTGTTCCACTCTGTTCCTTATATCTTTTAGCTGTTTGTTAAACATTTCTTGTCTCTCCTGGGTCTGTACCGCCATTCTTTTTCAGAGGTCTTGAAACATCTTTACTGTCATTACTCTGATTTCTTTTTCAGGTAGATTGTCTATCTCCACTTCACGTAGTTGTTCTTCTGGGGTTTTATCTGGTTTCTTCATCTGGAACGTATTCCTCTGCTGTCCCATTTTGTCTAACTTTTCGTGTTTGCAATCTCACAGGCTGCAGCATTGTAGTTCCTCTTGCTTCTGATTTCTGCCTCCTGGTGGGTGAAGCTGGTCTAGAGGTTTGTGCAGGTTTCCTGGTGGGAGGGATTGGTGCCTGCCCACTGTCAGGTGGAGCTGGGTCTTGTCCATCTGGTGCACAGGGACTTGTGAAGGGGTGTGTTTTGAGGCGGCTGTTGACTTAAGATGACTAGGCAGCCTGTCTGCTGATGGGCAGGGCCGTTCCCTCCTCCTGTTGGTTGTTTGTGCTGAGGTGTCCCAGCACTGGAGCCTACAGGCTGTTGGGTGGATCCGGGTCTTGGTGTCAAGATGGCTGCCTCCAGGAGAGCTCATGCCGATGAGTATTCAGTGTTACCTCTGCCACCAGTGTCCTTTTCTCCACAAAAGTGAGCCACAGCCGCCCCCCCTTCCTCAGGAGACCCTCCAACACCAGCGGGCAGGTCTGGCTCAGGCTGATCTGAAGTCACTGCTTTTTTCCCTGGGTCTCGGTGTGCATGAGACTTTGTGTGCACCCTTCAAGAATGGAGTCTCTGTTTCCCCAGTCCTGTGGAGCTCTTGCACTCAAGCCCCGCTGACCTTCAAAGCCACATGCTCTGGGGGATCCTCCTCCCAATGCTGGACCCCCAGACTGGGGAGCCTGATGTGGGGCTTAGAATTCTCACTCCTCTGGGAGAACCTCTGCAATAACAGTTATTTTCCAGTTTGTGTGTCACCCACCCAACTGGTGTAGGATTTGATTGTATTGTGAATGTGCCCCTCCTACCATCCCCTTGCAGCTTTTTCTTTGTCTTTGGATGTAGAATATCATTTTGGTAGGTTCTATTCTTTTTCTGTTGATGGTTTTTCAGCAGTTAATTGTGATTTTGGTGTTTTCATGAGAGGCGGTAAGGAGGTGAGCTCAAGTCCTACTCCACTATCTTATCTCCAGCCCCACCCACTTTTCCTACTACTCTCTTTGGTACTTACAGAATTATATTAGCAAATATTAGCTTTTCATGCATCATCAAATTTCTTGTCTTATACAAGGTGGTAGGGACTGCGAATCAGTTCAGTAAGCAGTGGCTGAGAGGGTGGTGGAGCAGACTGGCTCAGGAATCAGAGTCCTGTGCTGTGGAGCTCACAGTGGCGGGCAGGCCGTGGGAGGGAAGCTCCAGCAGGGAGCGAGGCAGAGGCCCTGGGGACGGTGCTGGCTCTGTGAAGGCCGTTTTAGTCACCCGTGTGTTCCAAAGTAGATCTAATAAGGGTCCTGCCACTTTGAGAATTAAAATTCGTTACTACCAGTTTGCTTGTTAGAGACACGTTGTAGCTTACCATTGCGAGGGAATTTTACTTTATAGTGACGGGCATGCTTTTGGAGCAGAGTGAAATCCATGTGAATAAAGCCTTGACAGCAGTTGTATGAAATGACTTATTTTGGTGTTCCTCATTTTGTTTATTTTAGTAAGTAACAAAGAGGGTCTTTGAAACCTTCCCAGAGATGAAAGGATGTTTTCTTCCCATTCATTCCACTTTATAATGAGAGGCCTTGCTTTAGGTGTATATGGTCCTTTTTATTTTGGGGGTGTTTTTGGGGTCATGCCATGAGGTATGCGGGATCTTAGTTCCCCGACCAGGGATTGAACATGGGCCCTCAGCAGTGAAAGTGCAGAGTCCTAACCACTGGACCACCCGGGAAGTCCTGTATATGTTTCTAAGAGAAACTGTTTTCTTTGACCTTGAGGAAGAGATTGAGTCATATTTCAGGTCCCTATAATTGAAGATTCCCTGCACATTAGCATAGTGATTTTGTGGGGCTGTTACTTCTGTGGGATCTTAGTTCCCTGACCAGGGATCGAACCCTGGCCCTCAGCAGTGAAAGCATGGAGTCCTAACCACTGGACTGCCAGGGAATTCCTGTAGCATAGCATCATTTTTTTTTTTTTAACATCTTTATTGGAGTATAATTGTAGCATAGCATCTTAAAAGAGTCAGTGCTTAATAAATGTTTGCTTAGTGAGTGATTGCATTTATGTCATGCGGTATTTCTCTAGGCTGCTAAAGTGATTGGTCATGTAAACCATTTATTTACATAAACAGTCATCGTACGATCTCTGCGTTCCCTGTTCCACTTGAAGATAATTGTATCTTAAAATATTCTGTCATTTTAGCTTCTGAAAATGCTTCTCAAGATAGAAACTCAGAACAAATGGCTGAAGTGCACATAGACATTAGGAAGCTCCTACAGTTCCTTGCTGGACAACAAGTAAATCCTACAAAGGCCACATGCAGTAAGTTTGCATTTTGATTCGTTTTTCACCCTTCAAGTACCTTAATCAACTGTAGTCTTAGGCGTTGTGTGCAGTTTCGTAAATGCAGGGAACAGCTGGGTCACTGGTGGACTCCAGTTTTCTGGGTAGTCGGGTATTTGGGTTTTCCCAGCTGATGGTCTGGGCTGCTCTGCCTGGTGTCACGTGTGAGTCTGCACCTGGAGAGAAGCTGCGTGTGGGCAGGGGCGTCCAGCCCAGTCTTGCTGTGTTCCTCTAACCTTACGTATGTGGAGTCTCTCATACCGCTGGGCTTGGATTTAAGTTTCCATCTCAAAGCATTTCTTTCCTTACTGTGTCTGAGCCTGGCTTGTTGCAGTAGTCCGGTGTCTTGTCATCTGTGCTTCCTCCTGACCCCCTGCCCCGACTTTTAACAGTTTTTGGCTCCGCTGCCTGCCTCTGGGGAGCTCTCCCCGCCGCCCTCAGTCTCCACCGCTGCCTCTGTGTGTCCGCACGCCTCCTGAAGTGCCCTGCTGGTCCCCTGGGTCCCTTCCCAACCTCCCATTCTCCTGGGACTGGTCTCTCAGCAGCCTGGGCATGTGCTCTTTGTTTGCCTTTCTCCTGCTGCCTGGCTTGTTCTAGCTTCAGCCAGCTTTCCTCAGGTGTGGCCTTCCCCATGGCTCCCCCTGCAGCCCCTGCCCTCGGTGGTGTGGCCCTGGCAGCTGGGCTGCTTTTGTGCTGCAGCCACTCCTCTTCCTCTTGTCTGGCTTCTCCTTTTGGTCTTGGGCCCCATGCCTCGGCGCTCACCGTAGGCTGCATGGTGCCTGCCCTTGCAGGCTGCCTCCTGCTCTCTAACGAGGCCCCGCGTGCTTGGCTCTTCTCAGCACAGCCAGGGCACTTGCTGATGGGAAGCTGCTTTTTTCCTGGAAGGATGGTGACTTGGGTACATGTGGCTTCTGGGAAGTCTGCCCTGCGGGTTTTTCCTTGGAGACCTTAGCCTGTTCCTTGGCAGCAGGTGAGCCGGCCTGGGCCAGGCCCCTGGTTTGGCATCGGCTGGGACAGTGGAGACCAGTCACCTTGGGAGGGCCTGGGTGCTCCAGGAGAGGCTCGGGGGAGAAGCTGCTGCAGTGTTCAGGGTTGAAAGTGTGTGTGCGGAATGGGTCTCTACAGAAATGTATTTCCTCTCTGCCTAGATATTGTGAAGAACAAGATTGTTCATTTTGACCTGCTCCATGAAGACGTCTCTCTGCAGTATTTCATCCCAGCGTTGTCATAACCCCACCTATGGGATCAGGGAGCTCAGGGACCTTGGTCTGGACCCGAAGAGGCCGTAGGGTGATGTGTTCTAAGTCATTTGTCTCTGTCTATGTGTTTTTACTTTGTTTTTCCTTTCTATAATATTTTAACTAGAAATTGAATTAATGAAACACAGTTGGATAAACATTTCTTCATATTATTTCTTGATTCTGTCTGCTTTGTTTTGCCTTTAAGACGTTGAAAAGAAAAGTTAAAATTTATTTATTCAGACTTTAAACTTTCTTATTACAGTTGTAAAAATCCTCCTGTGTTTCGAGTTGGTGTAGTAATCAAAATTGGCAAAGATAATGTTTGCTGAGCCTGGCACTTTTCCCCAAGTCACTGTCTCCAGCTCAGCATATCGTTGTGGGAACAGACGTGGGGCACTTAAGTTTCCGTGTGCTTGGAGCTCAAGAAGGTGAGGACGGCCCTCCTGCCACCTCTGTCCCGCAGAGCGGACCCCGCAGAGCATCCTGGGGTCCGGCTGCAGTGCGTGCGGCCTTGTCATGACGCCCGTGGAGACTGGAGTTGGCCCCTTGTGGTGCTGTGAGGTGGTCCAGCTTCCCCAGCTCCCAGTGTCTCCCTGAGGCTGGTGTGGTCGCAGTTGTCATCTCACAGTTCTTTCTTCCACCGTGCATTGGGTCTGCCATTCTGGAGAGGGGAGAAGCAGACGAGACTTCGGTCAGGGCCAGTAGTCAGTGAGGACCCACATTTGTGTTTGGACGTCACGGCTGGTGCAGGTCCTGGCAGGTCTGCATTCTCCTCCTCCCAAAGGCGCTCTGCATCACAATTCCTGTCGTGATTGAGTTGCACTTGTGCTGTGTGGGTGGACATCATAAACACTATCTCAGCGTCACACTGCAGAGCTGAGAAATGAGGCAGTTGCTTAGGATGAGAGGAAGAAATGGAACATCAGCAAAATTGAAAAATTATCTTATGTCTTTTTCCTATTGTTTGGTAAAAACCAATGTATTTGACTCTTCCAGTGCTTGCTAATGTTAGTTCCAATGGGATGTAATATTTTGTTAAGCTAACACTTTAAAATCAGAATCAGGATATTATTTGAATTTTGAAGCCTCTCTCCTGTCTGTGGCTTATAGCAAATTAATTCCAGCTGCAGTGATAAAATTTAAAACTCATTATGTACAATGAAGCAACACCTGAAAATAGTTTTATAAAACGTAGATTTCTGTTAAAATGTGGTAGTGACTCACCAATCTGGAAAACTAGCTATTTCTGATTGTTTAAATGATGATTTATAATGTATAATGAAGATAATCTAGGGCTCTTTAGTGTAAGTTAATAGTAATGGAGCTGGAGCACATCTCCTCATCTGCATTACACAACATGCCTTCAAGTTTTGTCTCTCAAGAGTTGAACATGCGTCCTTTGGCCTCCCACTGTCCAGGGTCAGATATCACGGTCGTCCTGAGGAGGATGCATGGGCAGGACCTGTCCCGCTCAGAGCAGTGTGGACTCTGAAGACCTTGAGCGACCTGCCCTGTGCCACACAGCTGGCGGCAGGGGTGGGGTTCGACACAGGAACTCTGATTCCCCTTTCCCTCACTTCTGCTACGTGACCAGAATAAAGAATAATGCAGTTCAGCGCTAACAGTAACCAACCATTTTGGAAATCTGGAAAGAACGTCTTAGGTGTTTTTTTTTTGGTTTTTTTAACATCTTTATTGGAGTATAATTGCTTTACAATGGTGTGTTAGTTTCTGCTGTGTAACAGAGTGGATCAGCTACATGTATACATATATCCCCATATCCCTCCCTCTTGCGTCTCCCTCCCTCCCACCCTCCCTATCCCACCCCTCTAGGTGGTCACAAAGCACCGAGCTGATCTTCCTGTGCTATGCGGCTGCTTCCCACTAGCTATCTGTTTTACGTTTGGTAGTGTATATATGTCCATGCTACTCTCTCACTTTGTCTCAGCTTACCCTTCCCCCTCCCTGTGTCCTCAAGTCCATTCTCTAGTAGGTCTGTGTCTTTATTCCTGTCTTGCCCCTAGGTTCTTCATGACCTTTTTTTTTTCTTTTTTTCCTTAGATTCCATATATATGTGTTAGCACACGGTATTTGTTTTTCTCTTTCTGACTTACTTCACTCTGTATGACAGACTCTGGGTCCATGCACCTCACTACAAATCACTCAATTTCGTTTCTTTTTATGGCTGAGTAATATTCCATTGTATATATGTGCCACATCTTCTTTATCCATTCATCTGTTGGTGGACACTTAGGTTGCTTCCATGTCCTGGCTATTGTAAATAGAGCTGCAGTGAACATTGTGGTACATGACTCCTTTTGAATTCTGGTTTTCTCAGGGTATATGCCCGGTAGTGGGATTGCTGGGTCATATGGTAATTCTATTTTTAGTTTATTGAGGAACCTCCATAGTGGCTGTATCAATTTACATTCCCACCAACAGTGCAAGAGGGTTCCCTTTTCTCCACACCCTCTCCAGCATTTATTATTTGTAGATGTTTTGATGATGGCCATTCTGACTGGTATGAGGTGATACCTCACTGTAGTTTTGATTTGCATTTCTCTAATGATTAGTGATGTTGAGCATCCTTTCATATGTTCGTTGGCAATCTGTATGTCTTCTTTGGAGAAATGTCTATTTAGGTCTTTTGCCTATTTTTGGATTGGGTTGTTTGTTTTTTGGATATTGAGCTGCACGAGCTGCTTGTATATTTTGGAGATTAATCCTTTGTCTGTTGCTTCATTTGCAAATATTTTCTTCCATTCTGAGGGTTGTCTTTTGGTCTTGTTTATGGTTTCCTTTGCTGGGCAAAAGCTTTTAAGTTTCGTTAGGTCCCATTTGTTTATTTTTGTTTTTATTTCCATTTCTCTAGGAGGTGGGTCTAAAAGGATCTTGCTGTGATTTATGTCATAGAGGGAAGAACGTCTTAGTTTTAAGATAAAGTAAGTTTACATGCAATTTTTAAAATGTCGTGAAACCAGATATAATTTCCCTCAGCTCTGCATAGTGTTCATTTAGGGAGACCTGATTGGGACGGTTGTATGTATGGCTCAGGTTTTCTCTGCATGACGCGGCCGAAGGGGGCCTTCCTTGGAGTGGCGAAGCCGGGTGTCCTGACTGTCAGCAGGACTTGCGGCTCAGTGTCTGCCTCGGCCGCGGCTCCCACACAGCTGCTGAGCGAGGTGGCCCTTCCTCCCGTGGGGGAGCTAGCAGACGTGGCGGCCCGGGGAGACGACGGTGCTGCTGTACTGAACAGGTCTCCCAGGGCAGAATTTCACTGGATCAGGAAATAGCAGTCTAGTCCGTCTAGAGGAAAGAATGTAATTTGAGAAATTAACTTACTTCAAGACTGACATCTCCAGATGTTGAGGTCTCGTTTGAAACTGCTCTCTGGGTTTTAGAGACACGCTTTGGCTGGCTGTGATTGTGGAAGGAGCTGCCGTGTGGAGCGCTGCCCTGGGTGGTCCTGCGCAGGCCCGTGTGGCTTTGGGAACATGTCTGGGCTAAGTGTGGGGCCATCCTGTACTGGGTCCGGGATGTCTAAGAATCCAAGCACCTCGTCCTCCTCCCCGCGGGGACCACCTGTCCACCGTGATCCCCAGGGCCTGGTGGAGGCGGCCTGGAACGTGGCCTCAGCATCAGTCCTGGGCTGGAATTCTGGCTCTGCCCCGGGAGCGGGAGGTGTTTGATGGCTTCGTGTCCTCGGCGGATGCTGTCCGATGAGCAGTGCATCGTTTTGAAGAGATGCGGTTGTGTCCCTTTACGTGGATTCTAGTGGGGGTTCGCAAGGAAGCTTGGGCATGTGTGTTTTTACAGCTTCTTCTCGGTGCAGGGGGTAAGGACCACCTGTTGTGAGGTGATCAGGGAGATATGTCGTCCCCTCAGACACTGCTGTGGGAGTGTGACTCGACAGCACTTTTTTTGGAGTCCAGTTTGGTATTTACTATATATGGAAAGCCTTAAAATGGTATGTACCATTTGATTAAATACTCATTAAATACTCCTTATAGGAATTTACATACATATTCACATATTCAGAGGTGTTTTTTATACTTTTCTACGGAAAAAAAAACATGAAATAGGGAACTGGTTAAACAATCTCTATTTCATACTCTGAAACTAATGTTACAGGGACTTCCCTGGTGGTCCAGTGGTTAAGACTCTGCACGTCCAATGCTGGGGACATAGGCTTGATCCCTGGTCGGGAACGAAGATCCCACCTGCCACGCAGTGTGACCAAAAAAATAAAAGTAATGTTACGGAAGAAAATAGGGCAAAAAGTTTATGACTTAACGTTACAAAAGCAGAGCAGGCGTTAGCGTGAGCCATCTGATCCCAGTCTGAAGAAGAATGTACATGTGTATGTATGAGAAGAAGATCGGGAAGATAGGCACCAGTATTTAAAGTTGGTTATTTCTGGATGTTTTATTTCAATTTTTGTAAATTAAGTATTTTCTAAAACCTTTATAATCTGCTTTGTGACAAAAACATTTTTAAGGGACTGAGTAATACTTTTTATTATTTGAATGCAGTGCATAATCAGCTGGCAGTTACAGTTTCCTGAATATTGGAGTTTAGACTTAATTTTCACGGCACGTCCTTATTCACAGGTAGAAAAGTAAACTTTTGTTTGTCATGTTGAAATTACCACGGGTTTGAAATACCGAGTGTGGATCCATACGGTAAGATCGCATCACAGAATAATTTCTTATCGTGGGCCCATCACGCACGGCTGAGTCAGTGTATGTGACACAGTTCAAGTTCCAGGCCAGGGGCTTTGGGGAGACAGTCTCCTGATGACATGAAAGAAGACCCCGGGGATAGCAGGGGAATAGGGGCCGCCCTGCTGAGAGCCGCGCTTCTCCGTTGTCGCTGTGACCACGCTCAGCACAGAGGGAGCCCTGTGTCCACAGCCGGGCCTGGGGGAGACGCCGGCCCTTCCCAGCATCCGCGCCCTGGGCTTATTAGAGAACAGCCTCCTCAGCGGTGACTGACGCGCTCCCCGCCCCCCCCCCCCCCCCGGTGGCGTGCAGAGGAAGTGCCGCGGAGCTTTTCAAAACTGGGGATCTGGTCGGAACATGAGAAACGGGACTGTTCCTGTCAGTCTGCTGCTACCCAGCCCTGTGTTTTAAACGGCTTCAACAGTTCGGCGCTTGGAAAGCACCTAGGAGCCTTCCTTAGGGAGGGGAACCTTCTTTAGGGCGAGGAACCCCAGGTCAGGCTTTCTGGGTGGAAGAGAAGCCAAGGAGCAGCCAGTGACACCCCGACTGGGCCTGGGGCTCCCTCGTGAGCTGTGCTCTCTTCCGTACCTTCCTCCCTGCTTGAGTAAACCCGGCCGAGGGGCAGGAGGCGGGCCGGAGGGCCTCACCCATCCTCGCCCCAGGGAGCCGAGCCCCTTCCGTGCCGGCTTCCCAGCAGCCCTGACTCGGGGCTTCACCGTTCTGGGGCAAGCGGGGGGAAGGGTAAGCTGTGAGGAAGCGAGAGAGTGGCATGGACATGTCTACACTACCAAATGTAAAATAGATGGCTAGTGGGAAGCAGCCGCATGGCACAGGGAGATCAGCTCCGTGTTTGTGACCACCTAGAGGGGTGGGAGGGAGGGAGACGCAAGAGGGAGGGGATCTGGGGACATATGTATAGTATAACTGATTCACTTTGTTGTGAAGCAGAAACTAACACACCATTGTAAAGCAATTATACTCCAGTAAAGATGTTAAAAAAATAAATAAATAGATGATTCCAGCCCCAGCTATTTGAATCCTCATGAGCTGAGGTTTCAGACATCAGTCATGGAGTAGAGACAAGCCATCTCTGTGTACTGTTTGAGTTGCTGACCCACAAAATCTGGGCACATATTAAAATTTTTGTTTATTTCACCACTTAAAAAAAAAAAAAAAAAGTCATGCTCAGCGTGATGTGGGGTGTTCCGAATGCCGCAGGCCGACCTCCTTCACACCGGGCGCCTCTGAAGTGACCCGGAAACTGATGGCTCGATTTCAGCGCTGGCCACCTGCCGGGGACCGTGGCCTCGTCCTGAGTCTGCACGACAAACGCAGTGTTTGAGTTGCATCACACGGTTAGATTGATTTAAATGCGAAGGTTTCTAGAGATGATTTTATTCATATTTTATGGTATTAGTTACATCAAATAATGTATTTGTTGTGGCTTTAGATGTTGGGTTTGGTTTTTCTCATTCCTTAAGTTGTAAAGTTAAGTGTTAATTTGATATCTTTTTTGTTTTTTAATGTAAGCATTTAAAGCTATACATTTCCCTCAGCACTGCTTTTTCTGCATCCCCTAAGTTTTGGTGTGTAGTGTTTCATTGTCGTTCATTTCCAAGTATTTTCTAGTTTCTCTTTACTCCCCCCCCCCCCCGACTTTTTTTTAGAATACAAAAGCATTTATTTAGCATACCAAAGGCAAATTCAGAAAAATATAGTGTTGAAGCTGAGAAAAATAAAAGGTTTATCCATTGAGCATATTGAAAGAAAAGTGAAAACAAACTCAGAAGTCTTAGAACGAAGAAGAGCATCTTACACAAACACAATATTCTTCCCACCCTTCCAATATGAAATATTGCCAGCAAAAAATGCTAAAGACCAGAGAAAGCCACCCGGCAAAATGATTCAAAAACCACAAAGCATGAGGCTGTTCCCCCATAAAGCTCAAGAAATGATTAAATAGCTAATAGAAGAAATGGTGAGGGAAGGGAATGTAAAAATTATATGATTAAAAAGCTGTAAGCATTGAATTCTAAAGGTTTAACTAGCAGATTCATTAGTTAATACAAAACCATCATTCTTAACAAATAATGGATCAGACACCAACCCAGTTTTGATGTTAAAAGTCAACAGATATAGGTCCCTCGTGTTTAGAGCAAAGAATAGAAAAAAAACCTCAAAACCAACAAATGCCAGTGAGAAACAGAGGTTCTTCTAAATCTTCTGTCAACAAGTTTCTGCAGTAGCACACTGGTCGCTTTCTTCAGGCCTTGATGCTCTGGTTTGGGTGTGCAATTGTAATGCATGGGTATGTGGATATGAGGCTCTCTATGTAAACGCTTCTTATTAGCTTTGTGGTTATACTCTGTGGTTTTAAATTTTTCCCCTTTAAGAGAAAATCTCTCCAAGGAAAAGTTCCAAACCTGCTTTTTAAAAAAATTGCAGTAATTTCTTCACATTTTATAAACAAAAAAACCAGAAATGAAAGCTGACAGAAATTCAAGCCAGATCCAGATTCAACCATCTTTTCATACTTCTCCAAATCCTGCAGCAGAGACAGACATAGCAATTTTCTTAAGAGCCAATTCAAAATCTCCTTTGGTAACAGGCATCTGAAGTTCCTCTTTAGAAAGTGCAGAGGTATCTTCTGGACTTAGGCCATTAATTCACCATCTCGTTGCCATTAAAGAGGCGTCCCTGCAAACCTTAGTTATATCAGCACGAGAATAGCCCTCAGTGTTCTCTGCTGTACCTTCCAGTTAAATATCAGGATCCAGTCAACCTCACGAAGATTGATTTTCAGAAGCTCAGTTCTTCCTTTTGCTGTTGGGAGAGGTACATATATCCTTTTTCCTAATCTCCTTCGTAAAGCTTCATCGGTGTCCCGTGGGAACATAATAGTAGCCAATACCATAAGCATTTTGGAAGGACTGCCATTCACTAAAGCTCCTGCAACTCCATCCATCTGAATGAGTAGCTCAGACATGACTCTGCAGATTGCCTCGTGTTCATCAGAGGTTCCTCTTCGACTGCAGGTAGAATCTGTCTCATCAGTGAAGATCACGGTGAGGACATACAGTCTAGCCATTTCAGACACCAGACAGACTAGCTTCTCGGCCCCCCCCTATGGATTTAGAGGTCGGTGTGGAGGAGGGCGCTGTTGAAGGGTGTTGTGTCACATTCAGTGGTGCAGCTTCAGCCAGCATGGTCTTGCCAGAGCCTGGGGGGCCGACCGTCGGCACACCCTTCCGTGGCCTTCTGGTCCTCTGAAAAAGTCAGGCATCCACACGGGAAGAGCAGCAGCTTCCCTTAGCAGCCTCTTCGCTTCTTCCAGGTCTGCTGTGTCATCCCACAGCGTTCCTGCTGGGATTCCTGGAGACGATGTCTCACCGAGGACTTCTCATATGCAGGTCCTTATCGTATGCAGCACCATCGAATTTTGGAGTTTCACCATCACTTGGACCACCTTGCATATTTTTCCTTCCCTTGTCATCTCCCTCTTGTCTACAATCCTTGCCCCTACTCGTAGAGGGTTTTTCACTCTTTGATATAGGATGTGCTCGGCCTACAGCTCCCTGGGCTCCTCCTCCTGGCATTTCTTTGCTTAGAGGTCTTCTCCATTGGGACGCCTTATCTGAGGTGGAGTTCTATGTTCTGCGTGTACAGGGGGCGGCCAAGCAGCAGGATCTCTAAAGGGTTCATCTTGACAGGACACAGGGAAACCTGGGGCCTGTCGATTTTAAGACTTTCCAAAGTGCCGACAATACTTTTAACTTGTTCCTATTCTTCCAGTAATTCCTGTTGAACCTGCTGCCATTGGCCTTTGACAGCTGGGTCTCCGATTGACTAGCGATGTCTCTGAATTTGCTGTTATCATCCCTAGTAATATGCCACTGGTGAGTCATAATTTCCAAGAAGTGCATAGTCTCTTCCTTTCTTTGCACTGTCACAAATCTCACCCAAATTCATCTCTCAGAGACCTAGGTGCCGCAGGCCAGCCTACCACTTTGCTGTGGTCCCGGTGGGGTGGGGGTCTCGGTTCTCTGGGTGTTTCCTCTGGCCTGGTTGTTCTAGAGCGTGTTGGATAATTTCTGTATAGTTGGGAATTTTCCATTTTTCCTTCTGCTAATGAAGTCTAACTTCGTCTGTTGCCTTCAGAGAAGCTACTGTATATGATATTTATCTTTTAAAATCCGTTGAGACTTAATTCATGGCCTAAGGTGTGGACTGTCTTGGGGAATGTCCCATGTCCTCTTGAAAAGCGTGAGTTCTGTGGTTGAGTAGAGGGTTCCCCTGTACAGTTGGTCTAGTTGATTTATTATATTAAGTCCTCTATTCCCTCACCTGTATTCTTTCTGGTTTTCTATCCATCATTGAGAGTTGGGTGTAGAAATCTCCAGCCATTATTGTAGAACTATCTCTCCTTCAGTTCCGTCATTTTTTGCTTTGCGTATTTTGAGTGTTTGTGGTGAGGTACATAACTGTTTATAATTGTTATGTGTCCCTGCCGTATGAGCCATTTATTAATATACCGCTTTTATTTTGCTTTTTAAACCTCTTTGATTTAAAATCATTTTATCTGATAACAGTACCATTACTCCTGCTCTCTTTTGCTTTTGATTTGCATTGATTGTCTTTTTCCATTCTTTAATTGTCAGCCAATTTTGTGTCTTTTGATCTGAAGTGAGTCTCTTGTAGACGGCATAGAGTTAAATCATGTTTTTAAACCTATTAGTTAAAGTACATTTACAGTAATCACTGACAGGGAGGGACTTCTGTCATTTTGCTGTTTGTTCTCTATATGCCTTTTAGCTTTTTTGTCTCACATTTCCTGAATTACTGTCTTCTTGTGTGTTTAGTTGCTTTTCTCATTTTCTCCTCTTTCTCTTTTTTTTGTGGTTACCACTGTGAGGACGCATTTAACATCCAGATTCACCATTTTAATGCTGCATAGTGTTCAGATAGGTAAACACGATACTCGTGATTGTCACCAGTCAGATATTTTTAGTTAATGAAATTCACTTTTCTCTCTTCCTTTTTCTTTTTTCTTTTGTCCTACCCAGTTGCGTGGAGGTTTTCTTGCCCTTTCTGAAGCCTGAGGTCTTCTGCCAGGTCTCAGTAGATGTTCTGTGAGAGCCGTTCCACGTGTGGATGTAGCTTTGATGTATTTGTGGGAGGTGGTGAGCTCCACGTCCTGCTCCTTGGCCACCTTGATCGTTCTCCAGGAAAATTTTTTTTTGGCTGTGCTGGGTCTTTGTTGCAGCACTTGGGGGCTTCTCTCTTGTTGTGGCGCGTGGGCTCTAGAACCTGCAAGCTCAGTAGTTGCAACATGCTGGCTTCTCTAATCGTGGTGCTTGGGCTTAGTTGCCCCCTGGCATGTGGGATCTTAGCTCCTCAACCAAGGATCGAACCAGAGTCCCCTGCATTGGAAGGCGGATTATCGAGCACTGGACTACAAGGGAAGGCCCATAAAATTTACTGTTTTAGAGCAGTTTTAGATTTATATAGAAGTTGAATGGAAAGCACAGAGGGTTCCCATGCATTCCCTTTCCCACTCCAGCTTCTGTGCTATTAATATCTTGTATTAGTGTGGTACATTTGTTACAGTCAGTAAACTAATACAGAAACATTATTACTTAAAATCTGCAGTTCACATTAGGATTCACTCTTTGTATTGTACATTGTATGGGTTTTGACAGATGTATGGTGACATGATATGTGTCTACCACTACAGTATCAAACAGAGTTAGTTTCACTGTCTGCAAATACCTTTCCTGTGCACCACCTGTTCAACCCTTCCTTCCCCTGCACCTCTGGTCACCACTGATCTTTTTACTGTCTCCATAGCTTTCCCTTTTGTCATATAGTTAGAATCTTACGCAGCCATTTCAGATGGGCTTCTCTGACTTACTAATATGCATTTAAGGTTCCTCCATGTATTTTCATGACTTGACAGCTCATTGACTTTTATCAGTAAATAATATTATAAATAATAATATTTGTCCCTGGTTCACGTACCATCAGGGAGCAAAAAATTACTAGTGCATCACTCCAGCAATGTCCTCACCAGTAATATGCAAACCGAAAATAAAATTGCTTCACATGCTCTGTCACACAGTGTGTCAACAATTCCTCTCCCTTTTTACTGAGAAAAGGGTGTGAAAAGACCCGCCAGAGCTGCCAGCTTACAAGGGGATGAGGTAGCCAAGAAGAGCTCCTATGCCGTGTGTCTGTGGAGTAGCCAAGCAACATACGAACATCCCTTTTTAACCCAAAAAGACTAACCAAAACTAAAAAGGAATGTGTTAAAAAGAGAAAGCTAACTTTGATAAGTGCTCACATTTCTCAGGATCTGCAGCTGTGAGATACCTGGAACGCACAGGGAACCAGGTGTTTGCTGGTGGCTGCCAACAGCCTCCTTACTGCATCAAGAGAGCATGTCTCCCCGTGACCGTCTCGGGGGCAGGGTTGGGACAGAGGGAACACGGGGCCTGTTATGCTCTTCCTCAGCTGCACACAGTGACCTCCGTGGCATCTTGCGAGAAGAGTGCCTCTCAGGGCTGCAAGGCACACACACAACGGCGGAGGAGGGCTCATCTACATCGTTCATTGCATGGAACTGTTACGGCAAACACCTAGCTTTTCTTGAACACTTCGTACGTAGTTGTGGCGCACCGGCTCAGTTGCTCCGCGGCATGTGGGATCTTCCCAGACCAGGGCCCGAACCCGTGTCCCCTGCATTAGCAGGCAGATTCTCAACCACTGCGCCACCAGGGAAGCCCCATTTTTTTTTCCTTCTTCTTTTAATTAATTAGTTTATTTATTTATTTATTTATTTATTTATTTGGCTGTGCCAGGCCTTAGTTGCGGCACAGGGGATCTTTAGTTGCGGCACGGGGGCTCTTTTAGTTGCAGCATGTGGGATCTAGTTCCCTGACCAGGGAACGAACCTGGGCCCCCCCAGGGCTTATTTTCATCACAGTTGCCTTGAAGCTCATGCTGCCTGTGACCTGGCCGTTTGCGAAGACCATCACTCCTGCGACCCTAAGCGATGCTGAGCGGGCCGGGTGTCTGAGCCCCCGGCTGGTGGGGAGGTCGTGCCAGAGGCTGGGGTGAGGGTGGGTCACCGCCACTTCCTTAGTGAGTGCACTCAGGTCCCAGGGCATCAGTTTCCCTGAGGTTTCATGAAATGAGAAAAATATCGCTGCCCTTTCTGAGTCCAAGGAGATAGCTGATTAACAGGGGTTTGCAGACTGCTAACTGACTTTTCTGGAGGTGTATCTCCTTCCTCTGAATGCTCCTTCCTTAGAGATACTAGGGTACACTGTAATTATTCCAGTCTCCCCTCCACAACCAGTGTTTGGGATCTCTCAGGAAGTGTGCCAAGTGAGCAGGAGAAAGGAATTGCCTGGCTTCAGCTGCAGGACACTTCTTCACGTCACACGAAATGATTTCTAAGTAACCACGATCTGGATGGGCTGCTCAGTGATCACTTCGTTCCTCTAAGAACTTATTTATCATATAGCAGCGAGAGCATTGTTCTGGGGGAAGGAAACGATTCCCTGACGCTTTTGGCCTCGAGACCGAGTCCCCGTGAACCACGTGGCGCTCCTGTGTGTTCCCTTCAAGAAGCATGCCTGCCCTGCAGGTGAGCTCAAACCCACTTAAACGGGAAAGAACCCAAGCCATTGGCCCCAAACCCTGCTTCTAGATGGGCGGTCCCGTCACTTGAGAACTTGTTCAAAATGCAAATCCTCGGGCCCCAAACGGACTGAATGAGAAAATCTGTGGGTGAGACACACAGTCTGTGGCTTAACAGCCTTTCTGATACAAGCCCATGTCTGAGAGCCATGCACAAAACCAAGGAGGACCCAGTTAGTTTGCTAATGAAGAGATTTTGACCATCTCACGTGGGACGCTGTCACCTCCAGGCAACCACCCTGCCCTCTGTTGTTTATTACTCACGTTGCAAGTTGTCCAGGTGGAGACGGGTGGAGATCAGGGTCATTTACTGGAGAGGGTCTCAAATCCACTTTTCTGTGGCTCTCCCTCCTCTCTGCCCTCCTTTGTGGGTTGGCTCCACCTTCATGCAGTAGTGAGATGGCTGTGGTGTTTACAGGTGTCACATCCAAAGTCAAGACCATCTCACCTGGAGTCCTCTTCTCGAGAGCCAGGGAAACTGTCAATGAAAGTGCAGTAGGGCACCCGTCCCCAAAGGAAAGTGCAGTAGGGCACCCGTCCCCAAAAGAATGCAGTAGGGCACCCGTCCCCAAAGGAAAGTGCAGTAGGGCACCCGTCCCCAAGGGAAAGTGCAGTAGGGCACCTGTCCCCAAGGGAAAGTGCAGTAGAGCACCCATCCCCAAAGGAAACCAGTGGTGTTTCAGAGGCTCTGAGGAGCTCCAATTCCTTACGTCTCAGCACAGAAAGAATTCAGCTAGAGGCAAAGTGATAGATAGGAGGTGATTTATTAGAATAGGACGCTTGCGAGGCTTACAAGGGGGCAGGTGAGACAGTGCCACACGGGAGAACTTAGTGGGCTACAGTTTTATAATCAAAGGAAAAGTGGGGAGGAGGAAAAGACCACCTTCTTGCTCATTCTTTTTTTAAAATTTATTTATTTATTTGACTGTGCTGGGTCATAGTTGCAGCATGCATGTGGGATCTAGTTCCCTTACCAGGGATCGAACCCGGGCCCCCTCCATTGGGCGTGTGGAGTCTTAGGCACTGGACCACCAGGAAAGTCCCCTTCTTCCTCATTCTTGAGTAGACGTCAAGCTTTCATCATCAGCTTCTCCTCCAGGTTGGGCACGGGAGATTTTTTTGTCCCTACATGGTCAAGCCAGGACTGTCATGGCGCAATGGAAAAATAATTTCAGGTTTCAGTACGATGAGAGTCTTTCAATTTGAAATGTCACCTTTCCACAAATTATTGTTTTTCATGTGTGCAGAGAGCATGTCCTAGGGGTCATTAACTTACTGAGATCACTGGGCAGGATGCGGGTCCCATGCCACCATTGTTTTATTGTTTTGGGGCATGTCTCACGCTTCTGTTGCATGGTTGTTGCTAAGCAGGCCTGCTTGGTTTTGTAGTTAAGCGAACTGCTCTCTTGAGTTATCATTAACTTACAGGGGTCTCCCATACGTTTTTCTTTACTTATGTTCCCCTAGTGGGATTAGCTATTTAATCACCTACTTTGTCCCTATCACAATTGTCTCACTGGTGGGCAAAGAGTTATGTGAGACCCCTGTACCAGTTCTGTGGGAGGGGGATGAGACTGCATATACAGGTCAATTGGGTTTTGTTTCTGAATCTGGGGACTGTGTTCTTTGCTTTGAGTCTCATGTAGCAGCTTTGGCCACCAGAACAGGATAGGACTGGCACTCTGCCAGCTAGTCGTTTTTGTTTTGTTTTACATACAACGTAATAAACTTTTTTTTTTAATTGGAGTATAATTGCGTTACGCTCTTGTGTTAGTTTCTGCTGTACAATGAAGTGAATCAGCTATAAGTATATCTATATCCCCTCCCTCTTGGACCTCCCTCCTACCCCCGCCCAAATCTCCCCCACCTAGGTCTTCACAGAGCACCGAGCTGATCTCCCTGTGCTGTACAGCAGGCTCCCACTAGCTGTCTACTTTACACATGGTAGTGTACTTATGTCAATCCTAATCTCCCAATTCGTCGCACCCTCTCCTTCCCCGCCATGTCCGCGTGTCCAGTGAAGGAAACACTTCCATTTACCATCACAACAAAAAGAATAAAATACCTAGGAATAAACCCACCTAAGCAGGCAAAAGACTTGTACTCAGAAAACTATAAGACACTGATTAAAGAAATTAAAGATGATACAAACGGATGGAGAGCTATACCAGGTTCTTGGATTGGAAGAATCAACATTGTGAAAATGACTCTACTCCCCAAAGCAATCTACAGATTCAATGCAATCTACAGATTCAATGCAATCCCTATCAAACTGCCAATGGCTTTCCTCACAGAAGTAACGAACTTTTAAAATATGACTTTTTAAAAACATTTCATTTTGCAGCAAGTGTAGATACATAGGAAGTCGCAAAGGCAGTGCAGAGAAACCACACCGGTTCCTGCAATGGTCGTGTCTCACGTAATTGCGGTGTAGTACCAAAATCAGAAACCTGACGCTGGCACGTGTGTGTACGGTTCTGTGCTATTGTATCACACGTGTAGATTCACGGACCCACAACTGATGCACAGAACTGTTCCGTTCCCTCCTGCTACCTTCTGTAGTCAGACCCAACCCCTGACCCCACCACTAAGACGTTTTCCATCTTCATAACTCTGTCATCTTGCGAATGTTACATACGTGGAATCATACAGTATGTGACTTTCGAGGTGGACATTCTTCACGTGATTCATCCAGGTGGTTGCCTGTATCAACAGTTCATCCCTTCTCATCGCTGAGTAGTCTTACAGGGTGTGGATGAATGACAATGTCTAACCACTCACTTATTGAAGGACATTTTGGTTTCCAGTTTTGTGCCATCATGAGGACAGCTGCTATGGACATTCACATGCAGAATGTTGTGTGAACCTAAGTTTTCATTTCTTCAGGATGAACACCGAAGAGTATAATCCAGGGTCCAGTCTGGGTCCTGGGCTAAGGGATCTCCTTCTCTGCCATCTGATCTGAGATGTTGCCCACCCAGAAGTTCCTGCAGTCACCTTCTCCCGGTGCCTGGGCTGGGACGCAGGGGCCTTAGGCTCCGTGTGCTACTTCCACCCCTCCCCACTGCAGGGTCTACGTGTGTTACGGGGTACACCAGAGCTGAACTCGGGAGATTCAACAGGACTCCACACTGTGAGGTCTCTTTGTAGGTCCTCTGGCTCAAGGATGAGGCTTTTTTCTCAGAACTTTTCCTATCTGGGTTTGTTTGCATTTCCAGGATTTGGGGGGCCCTAGACTGTCGATCAGGCAATATGGAAGGAACCCCTCCAGACCCCCCAAAACAAAAAGGAAACTCACATGATTTTTTTTTTGGCCTCACCACACAGCGTGTGGGATCTCAGTTTCCCAACCCCCGACCAGGGGGTCATCTGGTATGTATAATATAGTATTTTTTCATGATTAAAATTATAGCATTTTGCTTTTTTTCCACTTAACATAGAATCCCAACATTTTAAAAGTTGCTGCTTAGTCTTCCTATATAATGGTTTTATTGAATAGTAGTTTATCAGTTGGATAGACATAAGGTCTTCAACCATGTCTTCATGTTGGGTGTGAACGTTCTTCCCAGCTCTCACTATTGGGAAGGACATCTTGATGCACGAAGGATGCGTCTGATGCTGGGTCATTGCTCCTGAAGAGATTTCCTGGAGCAGGTTTCTGGGTCAGAGGTAGGACACCTGAGTTTGGGCAGGTCGGCAGCAGTTGGTGGTGCCCCCAGGGGAGTCCCGGCGGGCTGCTTCGGAGGAACCTTCCGGACACTGGCGGGTATCTTAGGGCCGTGAGCCACGCTTTTCCACATGAATTTATATATTCGTTTTTATATTTCATTCAATCAATCTGTTCATTGATCTCATTTTAATACTTTAATAACAACAACAAGAACAAATAATGGAAGCCAAGTGTCTGCCGCTTGGATGTGTCCCAGTTCTGCATTGTTTGGGGTTTTTTCCGTGTTTTCCTGAAGAGGCTGAGCCACTCACTGCCTGCTCACCGGAGATGGCTCAGTGCCTCAGTCGACCCCGAGGGCCGTGGAGTGGTGACCAGCTCTGGGTCACAGTTGCACCTGTGGGGCTCTTCCTTTGTGTTCTGCGTCTCACCTCCCGTGACTCCCTTGCCCCCTCACCGACCCCATCCCCAGCTGGACCAGCCTCTAGTTCCTGACTCATGAACGGAAGCTGATGCAAGCCTTTGGGGTTTGGTGAGCTTCCGCTGAAGACTTGGGCTAGTGGAGGGAGCTTGGAGCATAGTTTATTGCAGGGACATCTTTATCCTGAAAATCCATGGTGCACTCCCAGCTGGGGGTTGGAGGGGGCTGGTGGAAAGAACAAAACTCTTCTGGCCAGCATTTCACCAAGAACACACTTCTGCCACATCCAGATCCCTGCCCACACGTGAAGCGCTGTCTTCTTGCTTTAAAGGGCCACCTGTGTGGTAAAACGCACACTTTCTCTTAGAATTATGGTGACTCCACCAGGTCATCCAGTGTCTCCTTTTCATAAGGGCACAGTTGTTTGGGGTTAAGGCCCCACCCTTCTCTGGTATGACCCCTATCTCCACTTGACTGACTGTTTCTGCAGTAACTCTGTTTCCAAGTAAGGTCACATTCTGAGGTGCTGGGGGCTAGGACTGTACCGCGCGGATCTGGGGGGAACCGTCCACCCACGACAGAGTGTTAACGGGGCCCAGCCTGGGGCTAAGGCACGCTAGCTCCAGTCCAGCCTCAGGAGACGCTTGGGGCTTCGAAGTAGCACTGAGCTTGTCGGTGGATTGGGAGTCAGGTGTGCCCCGGGCTCCCCCCAGCCCCCCCCCCCCGCCCCTTGAGAAATAGGCTGGAGCAGATAAAAGGGTTCACTTGAGCAGATAAAGGGATCCACTGGCACAAGCCCGCTGAGAACACTCTTAGCGTTCTCTGCTCTGGGAGGGGTGAATAATAACACGCCTTGGCCCTGCATCCTTGCCCTCCAGGCCGTGAGGCTAAGCTGCAGCCTCAGGGCTGCTGTGGGAGGGGCTGGCCAAGGGGCAGGGGGTGGCCCCACCACTGGCTGACAGCCTCCCAAGCTGCACATCCAGGGCCCCACCAAGGCCAGTGGTCTGTGTCCCACCCCAGTGGCCGCGTCAGTGCAGGGACCGGCCGGGTGACACTGAACTCTGGGGCACAGGGGCGTCCACCACCGGGGGGCCCGAGGGACGCTCTCACGCTGAGTCCTCGCTGCTCTCTCGGGATGTCGGAGCCCCAGGACCTCTGGCCTCATTGGCTTTGGTCCCTTAGGAGGCCCTAGGGTGCTCTGTGGAAGGACCTGGGCCATGTGACCCAGGTACACCTCCAGTGGCCTGGCCCTGCTCAGACCCTTCTGTTGGTACGTCCAGCACGGGCCACAGGACCGAGCCTGGTGGCCCTTGCCCACCCCCGATGGCAGTCAGGGTGGCGGCCACCCTGCTCCCTCTGGTGTGCCTGTGCCTGGCAGGAGCGGACAGTGACTCGGTGCTTCTGCGGGTAGAGATCCCTGGGGTCGGAGCCTGGGGGCGGTGACCTGCCAGCTACCTCCTAGAAGTGACCTCCCCCCCTCCAGGAGACCTCCACCCATGAGCCCATGGAGCTGGGGACCCGGCCTGCTGAGCGAGGGGAGTACAGGAAGGCAAGGGCATCCTCGGGGCAGCATTGGGGAGCCTGCACGATTCTGTGTTTCCAGCAGTTTCCCTGCTGAGAGAGGCCCGCCTCTCTCCCTCTGTCTGGAGTCACATCTCAGGCAGGTGCCCATGACCTCAAGGGAGCCCCTGGGGGCTCTCTAGTAAAACTGGAAAACCATTCAGCAGAATTCTGTCTGGCTTAAGGATGAAGCTGATCATCTTTCTACCAGTCATTGCCCCTGTGGGCCATGGGGTCCTCAGCGCGGGCCTGGATGCCCTGGACCCTGGGAGGAAACAGGCCCAGTCATGGAAGGTCACTGAAAGTCATTCTGGTGTGTTTCAGTTTACTCAGAGCAGTGATCCTAGGACATGCGGTCCAGAAATTGAACTAAGGAAAAGCAGACATCCTTTTAGAGGGTGGGGCTGGCCCCTGCTAGGCTGGTTGGGTTTTGTTTGCTTTTTCCCCTGGTCATAATCATGATCTCAGCAGGGCCCTTTCTTTCATTATGATTGATCTTGATTTGCTTCTGATCCTCTGTCTTTAGTTCCATTTTCCCCCCTTGCTCTCCTTCAAAGCACTGGTGATTAAATAAACAATGGAACATACAAACAGCTTTGAAGGGCAGGCGGGTGGCCTGTAAAGGAAGGGTCTTATGCAGAGTTTTGTTTGTCTGGAAGCATTCCTGATGTCCTGCGTCACTGCCTGAGTTTAAGATGTCAGAATATCCAGTCTTTTAAAGGTATGGAAAACTGACACGACAGGATTTCAAAAGCAAGGCGTCCAGTTCCTCATTTTCCGATTGGGTTGTTTGTCAGGGTGAAAAAATAATCTCTTTACACTGCTCTTTTGCTGGAATTGCTACCGGAATATTGGAGGGAAGATGACAAGATTATCCGAAGGCTAGTCTGCAAGGTTGTTTCTAGGAAGGTGGGTTTGTGTAGCTTCTGTGGAAAAACAAAATCAAACAACCAAAAATCACAAAACAAGCCGCCTCCTTCTTACTTGGTGGGAATCCTGTTGTTTCCCTGGTTTATTTATTAATAGTTGTTTTCTTTGGCCCAGATAGGCCTGGTTTTTCAAGTATAAGAAAGATTAAGAAAACCAAACTAACCTCCTGGTAACAATAACTGCAGAGAGGGAGGCAGAGGACCTCGAGGCTTGTTTGATGAGGTTGTATTGCAGCTGAGGCTGTCTCCTGGGCAAGCTTCTAGAGCAAAGAGCTCGTTTTCCAGCCAGGAGCTCCGAGGACCGTTTTGCAGGGCCTGGGTCTGAGGTCAGCTCTGCGCTTTCCACTCAGCGTGCACCCTTCTCTCCCCCTGGGTTCCACCTACTGGGGACCGTTGCTCGGCCGCAGCCTCATCAGCCCTCTCCCGAGGGCCTCCAGGGCGCCTGTGCGCCCTGGTCCCCGGGGTGCGCCCACCAGCGGGGGGTGGCTTGAAGCGGAAGCTCCTGGCAGAGTCTGACCTGCAGAACCTAGACCCCTCCCACCGCCAAAGGGGAAGGGAGGCGTGGTGCCTGCATCCCATCTTGACCTTTGTCTCAGACTTAGAGAATCACCGCTGGGTGTGGGGCAAGCGGCTGCTGTAAAAGGCTGAAAATGAGAGTGAACGCAGAGTTGCACTGGACCTGGGTGGGCCTGGGAGCACGGAGTCTCTCCGTTGCCAGTCCCCTCTCACCTGCGCCTGGGTCACGGCTGCCAAGCCCAGCGGGGTCAGACCATCATCTTCTTTAGACCAGGATCGGGGCTCGCCTGGTCTCCCCACAGCGTGCCTGGTGGGCCTTCCCGGTCCCATTTCACTGCCTGGGCCTGGTCCACACTGCCTGGAACCCCAGGGCTCTCTCCCAGGTTCCTCCAGTGAAGAGCTTTGAAAAAAACACGTGTTGGGTATATTGAAGACATAGCATGGCTGAATAGGACAAGAGGCTACAAACAGCAAGGATTAGGAAACTCTTTCTGGCTGGGGATGGTTTGGCGGTCTCTCCGGGGGGCTGCTAGAGGGACCCATCTCCAGCACAGCCTTGAACTCTTGTCGGTCGCGCAGGTGCTGTGGCGTGTCAGCCCCAGACACAGGCGGGACTGAGCTCCCCTCTCCTGGGGGCTGCCTGGTTCCCAGCCTACTTAAAAGTAATGGTCTTAGAAGAAATCCAAAATAGTAATATGAGCCAAAGGGGGCTCAAATTACCATCCATCTCGATGGTTCGTGCTACCTGTCGGTGGCTTCTTTCCAGAAGGGATGTCAAGCCCCGTGATGCCTGCTGGTGTGTCCAGGCTCTGTCTTCTGGCCCTGCAGTGGTTCTCCAGCTGTGAGGGTGTGTGTGGTCTGTGCTTTTGCAGGTTTAGTACCTGTGCAACTAGCTGATAGTAAGGCCTATTCAATATTCTATCTTGGGAGTTTAGTGTAAGAAGGAGCATTTTTTAAAATATGTGTCATCCCTTATATTAACTGCGCATCAAATTCTCTTCCAATTTCATAATTAGAGGCTTGGCAGTTTCTCTTGCTGTTTGGTTATTAAGACCTTGCCACAGGTATCACCAGTGTTTCCACAGCTACTTGTTCTTTTTGTGTGTTTCCTTATTTTTATTGTTTAGATAAAATTTGTATATCTTATCATCTCTCCTTCTCTTTGAAGTATGTCTTTTGTAATTCCAAAATTGCAGGAATTATATGCTTCCTTCATCTGTAGCTTTGACCTATATTCTCCTCTCTTCTAGTTTTTCTGCTATTAAATTTACTGTTCTGGACTTCTGTCTACAGAGAGTGCACTTCTGAGCACTGGGTAAGGCTTTAGTTTATCTTTGTGACAAAATCCGAATTCAGGTGGCCTGACACCAGGGGTGAATTCTTCCTTGCTTCATTGTATCAAAAAGGTTACCTTGTCATGCCTTTTGAAACTCAGTAGAGTCTATTTCTGGACTTCCCATGCTATTTCATTGACCTGCATTTTTGCACCAGTTTCATTTTTTAAAAAGCATCGATACTTTAATACGTTCTACTGTTTTGTAGGATTATAATCTTTCATAGCTCTTTGTTTTCATTCAGAATTTTCTCTGCTTTCGGAGCACATTTGCTCACCAATTATATTTTAGTATCATGTTTGAGTTAAAAAACAAGGCCAGTTGGGATTTGGATCAGAACCGTTCAGTGTGAGCAGGTGCTTTCGGGGAGAGGGTGGTCGCAGCCCTCCTCTCTAGTGTGCCCTGAGGTCGTCTGGGGCCATCTGTGTCCCTACGGACAGAGCACGCAGTCCTGGACGCTTGTCCTCTCGCCCTTCTCCTCTCCTGTGACCTCAATCAGCCTTTTGGCTGTAGCCTTCTGTATGATCACCGGACTTAACTGTGGCAGGAAACAATATCGAAATAGGTATTTTCCAATTGTCTCCTTAGAAACATCCATGGAATTGGAATCTTTGTTTCAAAAAGTCTACACATCTACTATTTTGAAACATATAGTTCACCTGGCTTCCAGAAAGGTTGTACCAATGTGCATCTCCTACCAGTTTTCCCTTTAACTTGGGTGATTGTTTGCTTGTTTCCTTCGAGTCCTTGAGGGAAGAATTTATTTCTCATTCAGCGTTATGACTCACCCTGAAGTCCCCTGAGCGGTGCTAGAAAGAGCAAAGTGTTAAATGAATGTTTAATGCATGTTTGTTGAAAGAAAAGCAACTTTTTCAGTATAAAGCTCAAAAAAATTAAGGAAAGGGAGAGTTTATTCATGTCTTCCTCTCAGTACCAAACTAACTCCATAACCAACATAAAGGTTTGGAAAAGGTCCTCTTGGGGAGGGAAGTTCGGACCGTGAGGGAGAGACAGTCAGAAGCCCCAGTTCTGAACTGCGGTGGACTTGGACCAGCTCAGCTGGGGGCTGCCCTTGGGCTTTGGCTGATGCTCTGTCGGAACCCGCCTCTCTTGCAGTATTTTATGGCAAGGACCTCATAATACTTATGGGAAGGTCTTCTCTTCTGAGTGGCTGGCATCCAGAGGCCCAAGCACCCCAAAGAGACACAGTAGAATTTCACGCTTGTCGCCAAGCCCATTGTTTCCAAGGAGAAGGGCAGCAGGCTAATTCTCCGTTGGACTGCACCTTCCTCGATACTCGAACCTTGTTAGGCCGTTTCCCTCCCTCTCAGCCAGTGAGATCTTGTGGCCTGCTCCTCCTTCCAAGGACACCTCTTTCCTTCTTCATTCGTTTACAATTATATTTTGTTGTACCGAAGAGTTTTATTCTATGTGGTTTTCAGTTGTCACCAAACCCATATGCTGCCCGAGCAGCTTGGAGGATTTAAAAAATGGGTTTCGACTCAGTCTGTAAGACGTTTTGTTCAAGTGAGTTGGAGAGATAGCTTATTTAATCTGCAGGCCTGAGACTCAGTCTCCAGGTTCAGGTTCGATCACAAGCTGGTTCTAGGACGCCGGGGAAAAGAAGTTTCTCCTTGGTCCCCAGTGTGTAAGGCGGGCACAGGGTTCCCTGCCTCACTGATGTTGGCAGGGTGAGTGATGCATGAGCGAGAGCTCGCGGGCACTCAGAGGCGGGAGGGCGGCCTGGCCCTCTTTACAGCGGCGTCCCCAGCAGCACCTCCTTCGGGGGCTCTGGGCTCCGGGGAGACACCTTCACGGGCCTTCACGCCGCCTCCCCCGTGTGTGTTCGCTGCTGTTTCCCCAGCGCCTCACTGGTCCACTCCTCCCGAGGAAGGAACCAGGTCACTTGTTTTCAGTGCAGCAGCGCTTATTGATCCATTCTCCTTTTTTTGTTTGTTTTTGCATGACTTCCTCAAATGTTTTTCATTCACAAATAATGCTGTTGTCAGCAGGATTGAGCACACCTTTGGTTCACCCTTACTGTGCCTTCTCAAAAAGTCACTAGCCGGTGGAACCTTTTGCATAGGTTGAAGCTAGTCCAATATAGGTAAACTGATACGGCTCAACCTCTGACATAGTTGCTGAATTGCTGAGCCGTAGAATCTGCACGTCCGCCGCTGAATACGGTTCTCAGGCTGCCTTCTGAGATCCTGTTCATCTGTATCCTCAGCAATACTTGTTACTTTTCCCAGACTGGTGGACGTAGCATGGTATCTCCTGGGGATAATTTGTGTCAGCCGGAGGCCTACTGAGATCGAACGTCTGCCCGTATATTTCTGTGGGTCCATAATTTGCTCTTCTTTGCTCCTGTTTTTTGACTGTTTTCTATTGGACTATCTCCTCATTGATTTATTTGTAGGCATGTGTATATATACCGGATACTATCTTGTTGTCGTGTATGTTGAAATAGATTCTTCAAGTCTGTGGTGAATCTCACTTTTCAAATAGCTTCTCTGAGGATCAGAGATTTTAATTTAACATGGCTTAATTTTCCTTTGTGGTCTATGGGTTGTGTGTGTGTGTGTGTGTGTGTGTCTGTGTGTATTATTTAAGACAAACAAAACTGAAGAAGCCGCTCTATGTTTTCTTGCAAACATTTAAAAAATTTCTTTTTCCACATTAAGAGTTTTGTACCCTCACGCTGAGGATAACCAATTATGTGGCACAGTTTGTTGAATAGCAAGTTTTTCTCCTATTGGTCCGTTGACCGCCTTTTTTCCTGTATCAAGTTTCCAAGTATACAAACCTCTGTTCCTAAGCTCTATGAGCTCTAGCTGTTCCCTAGGTCAGTTTCCATGTTGTGGAAGTAATAGCAAGTGGTCTTACTTACTGTCATTTTATATAAAGTCTTGATGTGTGGGAGGACAGATTCTTTTAATCTGTTGTTGAAAGTTGTCTTGGATATTTTTTGGACTTTGTTTTCTTTGCTGTTTTTTTTTTTTTTTCTCACATTCTCTTCTCCCTCTGTTTTTTTTTTTTTAATTTAATTATATTATTATTATTATTATTTTTGGCCATGCCATGTGGCATGTGGGATCTTAGTTCCCCAGCCAGCGATCGAACCTACACCCCCTGCCTTGGAAGCACAGAGTCTTAACCACTGGGTCACCAGGGAAGTCCCTTTGTTTTCCCAAATAATTTTATACATTAAAAAAATGTCAGCTCATTAAAGTTGACAACAACAGCAAAATCAAAACAAAACAAACAAAACCTTGTTGGAATTCCATTGGAATTGTATTGAACCTATGGATCAATTTGGGTAGAATTAACATCTTTATGATATTGCTATTTCTTTTGCATTAACAATGTTTATTCATTTATTTAGGTTCTCTCTGGTGTCTTTTAATAAAGTTTCATAATTTTCTTCATGAAATAATTGCACATATTTTGGTTAGATTCCCCCCACCCCCAGTTACTTTAACTTTTCATTGATAATATAAATGGTATCCTATT
This sequence comes from Kogia breviceps, assembly GCF_026419965.1. Lineage (NCBI taxonomy): Eukaryota > Metazoa > Chordata > Mammalia > Artiodactyla > Physeteridae > Kogia > Kogia breviceps. Next base: position 10,751,636 of record NC_081312.1, read on the forward strand.
TTATTTGTGTATATACTGCAATTTTATTTCAATTGCACAAAGTTAGCATGTAGGAAATTTAAATGAAACAGTACAGTAAAAATAGCAAAGAATGAAAAACTCTAAAAAAGGAAATACACCTAAAGCATGAGAATTCAACATGCATTAGTGTTTCCTCTTCAGTTTTGATTGACACTTTTGAAGCAAACTTTGAGATCGTGATGACTATTCTTTTTTGTTTTGTTTTGTCTTTGTTTTTGTTTTTGTTTTTGTGGTACGCGGGCCTCTCACTGCTGTGGCCTCTCCCTCTGCAGAGCGCAGGCTCCGGACGCACAGGCCCAGCGGCCATGGCTCACGGGCCCAGCCGCTCCGCGGCACGTGGGATCCTCCCGGACCGGGGCAAGAACCCGTGTCCTCTGCATCGGCAGGCGGACTCCCAACCACTGCGCCACCAGGGAAGCCCCGTGATGACTATTCTGAAGAGATTTCAGCACCAGCACTAAGGTTGGTACATTCGGTTGGTTTGTAATTGACTTATTAGCCATTTACATAGTGTATAGTGCAGATCTGTCACAGGTTGGATCACAGTGTTAAAGGAAAGAAGGACCTTCCTTTAATTACAGAGGATCCCCTAAACTGCACTCAGCTTAAGACATCTGATGTATAAGAGCACAAAACCATCATAATAATGTGGCTCCAAGGAACATAGTTTTGATAAGGAAAGTAACCTAAGCTTCTGTTTCCCATTTTAATTACTGAAATCTCTAACAATGAAAAAACTGTCACATAGGACAGTAAATGTATATAGTTATTCAATCAGGCTTCTCAGAAAGAACACATTTAGCAATCTGGGATAATGCAGAATGACAGGAAACATAATGTGATTCAACACTGGTTCTTTCTGTCATTTTACACAGACATCATGTGAATGCTAAATCAAGGCACAAAACATTTAGTGCACAAATCAGTTTCTTTTTTAAGATCTAGCATTTTTATTGTAGTCTTTTATCTTGCTTTTGGACCACTTCTACCCAGTACTTTATCCTACTATAGACTGTTTAACTCCGTCAACAGAATCAAAAGTGATTTCTGACCAGATTTATGGGAGACATAAAGATTTATATCATCAAAGTGTTTGCATGACCAAAAGTAAAATAATAAAGATGAAAATTCCTTCTATTTCTTTTAGAAAATAGTACTTTATAAGCTTGCTGCACCTTTAATGTCTTTACTCTTGGATGATAATTAATAGTTGATCGAAAAAAAGAACTGTGGTGGTGTTTTATTTTAAAAATACACTTTCGGGACTTCCCCGGTGGTCCAGTGGTTAAGACTCCCTGCTTCCACTGCAGGGGGCACAGGTTTGATCTCTGGCTGGGGAACTAGGATCCCGCATGCTGTGTGGCCAAACAGACAGACAAACGAACACTTTCTTACTGAAAATTATGAGAATGGTGGTGAGATAGGATTGAATTCTCTTACGAAAGTAACTTTGGCATTTTCTTTCTGTGGTTCTATCAGTTGTTGCTTTATATATTTTGATTACATTTATTAAGCATATAAATGCATAAAATTATTATATTTTCCTATTGCATCACTTATTTTATTATGTAGTGATCCTTTCTGTATCTAATGCTCTGTGTCTTCAAGTCTCTTGTCTGAAATTATCGTAGTTAATTTGTTTACTATTTACCTAGTATATATTTTTTGTCTCTTTACTTTCATCCAGTCTGTGTCCTTATGTTGGATAACTTGGTTTCTGATTATCTGAAAATATTCTTTTACCCTCATTTTTGAGAGATGAGTTTTCTGGGTACACATTCTAGATCAACCAAATTTCTCCAAGTAATCTAAAGATATTTAATTGTCTTCTGGTTTCCTGCTATTAATGAGTCTTTGATAAGTCTAATTATTCCTTTGAGGTAGTGTCTTTATTTCTTGAATTGCTTTTTGGGATCTCCTCTTTGACTCTTGTGCTGAAGCTGTTAATGTGGATTTATGTTTCCTGGTACATGTTATATTTCTTTTATCAGTGAAATTTGTACACTTTATATGTTCTGGAAAATTCTCAGCCATTAGCTATTTAAATGCCTCACCTGCTTTCTCTCCATTCCCCTTGAGGGGTACACTCTCTTTTGTAATTCAGCCTTGCAGTTAAAGATTCAACTCATGACTTCTTCTTTCTTTTTAATTAATTTCTTTTGTCAATTCTCTCCTCGGAGCTCTTTGGAGATTTCTTTTACTCTCTCATTTCTGTAAGATCATCAATGCAACAAAACTATATTCTTCCAGCAGGCGTTGCCCTATTGTTACTGGTCAGTGTATTGGAAGCAGAGTGATATTAATTGGATTTTTAGTTTTGTCCCATTTTCATGTCGGCTGGATTTCATTGCTAAGCCTTTTTCCCCTTAGGGTTCACGGTTAGTGATCATCTGTGTTCTTTTATGTTTGAGAATGTATGTATGTTGGTTTTATTTAAGGGTCATTCTGGCTGGGTCTTGTATTTTTATCACACTTTCTTTCTCTTAGAACTTTGTAACTATTGATGCATTGTTATCTAGCATTGAATAGTTTGAGGATATGTTTGAGGCCAGAGATAGATATTTTTCCTCTTGTGTGGATATTTGTAGTATATGTTCTTTATCTTGGAAGTTCAATAGCTCTAGTTCAGCTGCAGCTTATTTTTCAGAAATATGGCATACTCTTCTAGTCTTGAAATAAAGTTTTCTCTGTTTTAGGGAAATTCTCCTGTGTTATATCTTTGAGCATATTTTTTGTTCCATTTGTTGGATTCTCTGCTTCAGGAATGGCAATTATCCTTATGCTGTGGAGTCTTTTGTTTTTCAAAGCTGATTCTGTTAGCTTTTTGTGTTAATATTTTTGCCTTTAAAACTGTTTTTTTATTAAATCAGTGTTGTTATCTTTGTTTTGTGGTTTCTAAATCATTTAGAGTTCCACAGTAATGATTTTTTTTGTCATTTTTATCCCTTAGATCTGCAACTTCTCTTTTTATTTATTTATTTATCATCTTTTTTATCAGCTCTCGTTTTCTGAATGTTTGTTCTTATTAAATTGTTCTTCTTTATGCAACAGTTGTAAAGAAATTCTTCATTTTATCTGAGTTGTTTCTTTTCCAGCCATGATCCACGGCTTTCTTTTGCTGGCTTTGTTTGTTTGCTTCCCTCCAGAATGTTTAGATAGCTGTTTTACTCTTTGTTTTCATGTGACTGATGCTTGGGCCGCTTAGCCCAGGTGTTGTATTTGTCCTTGACTCTCTTTTCAATAAACCTGAGACAAGTTTGATTTCTCCTTCAAACTCTGATGCAGTGTCTGAGCATATCCTATATGTGCCACTTTTCTCCAGCATGAGGTTGGGATGCTGGTGGGGATGAGATGCAGGCATATTAGCCTAGCCAGGCTGCATGCTCTCCTTTGACATCTTGTCAAAGGTTTTATACCACATTCACCCATCCAGTTAGGGAAGTGAATCTCCAACTTTGGATTCTTTTTCTGTTTTTATGTGTAGCCCTGGGAGCATCTCCAGCAGAGTCAGCCTCCTTGTTCACTTTCTGTGCGTCGTAGTTTGAACGTTCCAGCAGCCATTTTCCCACCTCCACTGTCAGAAGAAGGAGAAAAAGGGTCCTTCGGGGCCCCTGACTCCACAGATGCGTGTATGGGGGAGAGTCCCTTGCTCTGCAGATTTTGGGTCGAGTTGTGACTGACCGCGGTGGGCTTGTGAGATCCGCACCCCCCACCCCCCCGCCGCCAGCAGTCTCCTCTGACTTCATTTCTTTTCCTTTTCCTCCCTCTTATTTTGTCTGGGAAAAGAAAAAGTCTGTGAGGAGATTTCAATACACCATTTTACCCAGGGCTCCTTTACTTATGTATTTGTATGTATGTATTGTTAACAGCCCCCCAGAATGCTGTGGTGTCTCAGCTGTTCTGAGGGAAGCGAGGAAAGGGCATCCGTAACCATCGCTGTGGGATGTGGAATTTGGGGGTGCAGGACTGGCACTTCTGCCATCTTCCAGGGGAGCTTACCTCCTGGGACTCTTCGCAGGAAAGAGGGGACTTCGCAGTTGTTTGGAAGGGCAGCCACTCCCTCGTAAGCCCTCGTAAGGTACCAGATGGTTGTCTTTTTCGAGGGCAGAGCCTGCAGCAGCTGTTCCTCCTAGCTGCCTTTGGGTGGCACTGATGCCGGTTTGGGGGCCCCTTCCTGCCGTTGAGAAGACATGACAGGGTGGAGGAGGCCTGCAGCGAGGGAGACCTGGGGAAGCACACACATTCACCAGAAAGCAAGATTCAAGGATGATAGTAACACATGAGAAGAAAAACACGATACAAAATGTGATGAAAGAGAGAAGGCTGCTTTTGTGCCCCTGCAGAGAAATGGTCCCATGAAAGGCAGTGATTTCACTGACCCACAGTGGACAATTGACACAGCAGAACTGGTGTTTTCATACTTTTCTTTCGAACCGAGTAATTTCAAATTCAGATTGATGGAAGATTTTTCCTCTCTGTGCTTTTCCAGAGGGTCAGTGATTGGCTTGTAAATAAAAAACAAATATTATAATTTCAGGTCTAATTGGAGTTTTATCTTTATTTCAAGATCTTCAGAGAAACTTCTCAATTATAAGAGGTAGAGTTTTATTTTTTAAAATAATGTTATTCTCGTTTGAAACTAGAGATTTGCCATTGATCTTATGCCTGGTTTGACAAATATTTGTCATTTTTTCGTAAGTTGACGTTGCCTGTTTTAGTTTGGCCTTGACAAGGTCCTTTAAATTATGCTGGTCTTTGTAGGGAAAAAAAATTCAGATGCTATAAATGAAAAGATTGATACATTGATTGCATAAAAGATTTAGATGATAAAAAGGCAAATAAACAATTTGAAAAAATATTAGCAGTACCTAAAAAAAAAAAAAAAAGGGCTGAATTCTTTAATTAAAACAAAACAAAACAGGAAACAATGATTTACAAGCCAGTAAAAACGAAACAAAACAATTTAATAGAAAAATGGGTACAGGGAAGAACAGAAGTTAATAGAGAAGGACTCACTATGTGCTTAACTTATGAAAAATGCTTGATCTTTATAATTAAGAAATATTATTTTTTGCATATGAGTTTGACAAGACTGATAAAAATTTAAGTTTGTTATTCTCAGGTGCTACTGAAAGTGTTATTAGAGTGAATAATGACTGGTTTGGCTTTTACTGAGGGCATTTTGGTTATATCTACCCAATAAAAATCTAAATTAAAAATCATATGTACTTTGAGTCAATAATCTTGTTTAGCAATGCTACCTCATAGATATACTTACAAAAGTCAGCCAGTTGTACAGAAAACTCCTGATAGCACTGGCCTCAGACAGAAAACTTTGCAAATTCCATAACTGGATGATGGGTTAAGTAACTTAAATTCTACAGTAGATGATTATATAGCCTTTTAAAACAATGAAGCTGATCTATAAATGCTGATATGAAAAATCATTTCCAAAAAAATTTGTTATATTTATTTATGTCTTTAAAAAAATGAATTAAGAAAACCGTTCGAATAATTTAGCTTTTGGGAGAGTGGTTGTATTCTTCCTGTACTTTTTGAATTTCCTAACCATACATATAGTTACTTATTTATAGTATCCAAAGTAACTATGTGAGTCTTGGCTCTGTTTTCTTTATACTTGTTTGTCTTAAAAATAGCTATCTTATATTATTTTAAAAATCCCAATTAACTATATATTTACTCTCCTTAATGGTATCAAGTTATTGTTTAATCTGAGGTATATTTTCTATTTTGCACATTTATATTCAGCCAGATTTAATTATGGACTCCCCCCCCCAACCCCCGTACTCCAAGAAATGCTTCATTTGTTACAGAGAATGAACAGGTGACTTAAGTTTTATGGTCTTCTGTGTGTTTGTGACCCTTATTTCTGGTTTAATTACTACCCTTTGAGCCAGAGGGTGCCCTCCTGTGGGCGTTTTCTCTGTTAGCAGGGTGGACGGTATTGGATATCAGCACTTTATCAGAGAACTTTCCATAATGATGCACTTTCTGGCACAAGAAATACTTCCTCATGACCCATCTCCAAGAGGGTGATTTCTTTTCTTCTTTAATTACACCAGGGATGGAAACATTCTTTCCCATCTGGGTTTTGTCTTTATGGTTTCAGGCGACATAACACTCACCTGGGCACACATTTGCTCGACCTTACCAGGAAGGGCTGGGACAGGAGGATAGGCCTGGCAGCTCAAAGACCAAGGCAGTAAAGTGACAGGAAGTTCACTTGAGTTCAAAGCATCATGACTCAAGAGTCTGAAAGAACAAGACATGCTTTTTAGTGTTGACAGCGTCCTTAACCTAACCTGCAGAGTTTTAGGTTTTTGTTTGTGTGGTATTGAATGCCTTGCTTGTTCTGTGTCTGGCTGTAAACTTTTGTATTTGTAAAGTGAGTGGAAGCCAATAGAAGAACACTGTCCACCCAAAAACAAGTGAAGAATGATGGCAATAAAAATCATCTTGTGATAATTGAGGATTTTCTATTAATTAATTTTTCACTGGGCTATACCTTAGGTATTTCTCAAATAATTAAATTCTGTGTATAGATGGCAGTTCCTCTTCTTTTGACTTTGAAAATTCAGGGTTATACAAATTATTTCAACCCCTATGGGTAGCTCTTTTGCAGTCTGTGTCAAGATATTTGACTCCAATAACCTGACTTTTCAGAGTTTGTTCCAGTCTGAAGAAAATAATTTAAAAGAAAAATTATTTATACACAAAGTTAATTGATAGAAAAATGTGAATTATGATATATTCATTTGTAAGAATGTTAGATGACCAGTAAGATGATGGTTATGAACCTTGTGTGGCTTCATTAGAAAATATTCATAAAATGAAGGTAAGTGGCTGCCACCACCAACTTTGGGAAAATATCTACTTGGATGGAAAAGTCAGGAATGTTAAAAAAATTAGAAAAATAAACTAGTGAATTTGTTGGAGTGTGAGAAATATGGACGAAGTTGGTTTTTTTCATGTCTTTAATGTCATAAAGTCTGCAATAAATAAATATGTGGAGAAACAGGGAAGGAGCTGAAGCCAGGTCTGGTGGGAGAAGGACCGGGAGCTGACAGTCGTGGATCTGGATACAGTGACAAGGGAACTGGGGCCGTCTCTGTGGGGCCTCGTCTCAAATGATTGTTCTCAGGGACACACAGTAGGAATGACAATGACCTCCTTTAAAGGAAGCCTGGTCTGGCCTGTAAACCATCCCTCAGGAGATGGAGATATTGTAATGCTTTTCGATTCATTCAAACACTTAATTTTTTTGCACAACTTTCCAGGTCCTCTCCCTGGCTGAATTCTTCTGGCTGTGTATTCTGTTTATGATTCTGATAGTACTTCGTTTTCAAGAACTCCCAGACATAGAGACAATTATGAGTTTTACTTTTATTACACTTTTTGAATTACAAACATCTGAAGAAGAAAATGCAGCATTCTTTTTCTGTTGTTGTCCTTTATAAATTCTGAATCCTGAGTGAAAGGAATGGATAGAGTTCTGTTGTAATATCATAATCTCTGTTTCTGGGGTATGTGCCAGTAAGCATCAATTTAGATCTTTTTCTCTTAAGAATGATATTCACACATGTTTGCTCTATCTAGCAGATAGATTTATTCCTTGAACTACACTGCCTTAATTTGGGAATAGGTATACAAGTCATTATAAATATAGAAAGAATAGAGGAAGAGGTAAAAGGGGGCAGATGCATTTCAGTTTTTCAACATGATAGTGGTGATGGTGATGGGATATTGAGGATGGCAAAGATGGTGAGGATGGTGGTGATGGTGGTGAGGATGGTGAGGATTGTGATGATAATGACAATGGTGATGACGGTGATGACAATGATAGTGATGATGATGAGGAGGATTGTGATAGTGATGATGATGGTGATGATGGTGAGGATTGTGATGATGATGATGGTGATGATAGTGATGATAGTGATGATGATGATGGAGATGACGGTGATGACAATAATAGTGATGATGATGGTGGTGGTGGTGATGGTGATGGTGATGATGAGATGATGATTATAATGGTGACAATGATGGTGATGATGGGATGATGATAATGATGGTGATGATGGTGGTGATGGTGATGGTGGTGATGGGATGATGATGACAATGATGGTGATGATGGTGATGGCGATGGGATGATGATAATGATGACAATGATAGTAATGATGGTGATGGTGTTGATGATGGTGATGATGGTGATGGGATGATGGTGATGGTGGTGATGATGGCGATGATGTTGATAACAATGACGGTAGTGATGCATTGAGAAACCATTATTAATAACTTCCTCTGCTCCAGGAGCTTCATCAGCAACACCAATTTGTTTATCTGGTTGGAAACCTCAACAGCATCACTCCTTGAGAAATGATTGCCTATTTTGTTTCTATCAGACTTATGCCCACTTGAAATATGGATAATGTGGTTAATTCTAAAAATGTTACATGAGTAAAAATTACTAAGGGATGGCTTTTATCTAAAATAGTATGGCACCATTCACGAGAGTGAATTAATGTATTTATTCATTTGGCAAATAATGTTTTGAGTGCCTTCGTGTCCCAGGCCTTGCTGAGGATGAAGTTGTGGACAAGGTATTTTCCCTGCCCTTCCAGGACTTACCGTAGGGCCAGACTATTGTGATCAGTGGGACGCTGGCGTGATGGGACTCTGGAGAGCGTACATGTGAGCACAGAGGAGAGGTGGCCGCTCCATTCTAGGGAAAGGCTTCTGAGGAGTTGGCAAATGGGAAACTTTTTCAGATAAACGAGTTCAAGGGAGGAAAGATCCGGGCAGGGCAGACAGCGTGGGGAAGATTGAAACTAAAAGGAGTTCATTATGACTAAGAAGCAGAGATGTGGCTGGAGGAACGAGCAGGTTCAGATCAGTGAAGGCTTTGAAGGATGTTGAGGGTGGTGACCTCCCAAAGGGCACCGAGCAGCCTTCAGGAAGGTCCTCCCGGGAGGAGTCCGTGGGGCAGTGCTCTAGGTGCAGGCAGAGGTGCATCGGAGATGGGGGGCTGGACGCCGGGGAGCACGGGGTGAGTCCTGGGGCACTGCGGCACCAGGCCCGGCCTCAGTGGGAGGAAGAGGGCAGGTCCTTAGAGGTGAAGGGGGGACCACAGTGGGATGGGTGCCGTGAGGAGAGGGGGCCTCCCGCTGGGACCCCTGGGCGGAGGGGCACCCTTTGGAATTGAGGAGGCACAGGAGGGGCTCGGGGGCTGTACTCCGCGTGGCCGGGAGGAGCCCTGAAGGGGAGAAGCTCCTGGGACCAGGCCTCGTGAGGACCACACGGGGGGCAGGCCAGAGGGACGGGAGGAGGCCGTGGAGCCGTGTGGGGAGCACTCAGCGTGGCCACGGTGAGCAGTCACAGGTGGTGTTGCCACGTGGGCGGGGGGAGGGCTGACATGTCCTGTTGGGGGCGTTGGTGCCATCGCCCAGGGCGGCTCGGTGGGCGGGGACATGGAAGGCAGGCCGCAGTGACATGAAGAGCGATGTGGAATTTGCAGTGAGAAACTGCAAGGCCTGAGTAATTTCTTCTCAGTTATATCAACTGTCAGGTTTTTTTTTTTTTGGTCTCACCGGGCAGCTTGGGCAGCTTGTGGGATCCTAGCTCCCCGACCAGGGATCTAACCCACACTCCCTGCAATGGAAGCATGGAGTCTTAACCACTGGACCGCCAGGGAAGTCCTCAACTGTCAGTCTTGATCTAAATACGCATTCTGAAAGTGGACAGGGGTATTTTGGAAAAGTCTTTTTTAAAAAATAGCGTGTCATTTATCTACTTTAAAAATGCAAGGGGACAAAGCTCCTTTCACAAGGTTGCGTGCATGCATATTTGAGGAGCTGTGCACTGGGTGCTGGCTTGTGTCAAGGAAGGGCTGGGCAGGAAGGGGGGAGGCAAAGGGGAAAATGAAAGTGAAAAGAGACAGCAAACCGAAGGGCCTTGCACGGGTCCTGAGGTCAGGGAACAACGTGCAGAAGTAAGGCAGGGCCGCTGCTGGGGGCAAGACAGCAGGCGGGAACGTCGGTGTCACAGGTGGACGACGTGCCAGCGAGGACTGAGGGTCAGACCCCGGTCAGCAGCGGCTGATGAAGTTCTTGAGTGATTTCATCATTGATGACAGAGCATCAAGTCTACAGTGCCGTGTGTTACAGGGCAGCCCTGGCATGTGGGACCAGCAGCCTAGGATGTTCCTTATGCTAAAGGATGATGCCCGTCCTGAAGCATTTAGCCAAGCTCTTACTTTTTGTCAGGAGAACGGTCCCGACGAAGAAGTGGCCTTGGGGACATCGGAGATGTTTTTTAGAGGCTGATGCAGATGAGCGTGTGCAGGGAAGAGAAGCCTTTGTCTCAGTCTCAGAGGGGTCCTGAGCCCAAATCACTGAGGACCACACTTTGAAGCCCCATCTGCCACACCCTGATGTGTGAGCCCAGGCGAGGGGTCTAGCCCCTATTCTAGGACACCATTTATAGGACGTACCCAGGGTTGGCAAACCCATAGGGACAGAAAGAAGGTTAGTGGGTAGGGAGTGCTAATGGGTATGGGAGTCTTTGGGGTTATGACAATGTTCGAAAACTGACTGTGGTGATGGGATGTGAATACACTACCACTGAAGAGCACACTTTAAAAGGATGAACCCACATGGCATGTGCATTCTAGCTCATCACTGGCCAGTGTTTGCGAGTGCATTGATTACACGAGCCCTGCCGGTTCTAGGAGGAACCGTGCACCACGTGTGTTTATTTACCTGACTGAATTTTCACCTACGTACAGACTGCCTTGTCACACCTGTATTTGGGGCCGCTGTCTCACATGTCTCCTGTTCGGGCGCACTGTACGCCTCGTGTCCCGAGAGGGGGGGACCGCATGGCACCCCGTGGATACATGGACTCGTGATGAAGCGTTACCTGGAGAGGCGCCTCTTGCATGCGCCCTGATACCCGGCCAGGCCCCGGGCGGCCCCACGGACACTCGACCCAGGTGTCTGACCCTCGGACACTGGACTCGGGCGTTTGGACCTTGGGATCCGGGCGGCCCGGCCCTGCGAACACCCGATCCGGGTGGTCTGGCCCCTCAGGTACTGGACTTGGACGGCCTGGCCCCGCGCGCCCCAGCCTCGCCGCCCAACCCCCGCGCCCCCGACCTGCGCGCGCAGCTCGGGAGGGGGCGCCGCGGCGGGGGCGGGGCGGGAGGTTGGTGTGGCCGGGCCGCAGGGCGGGGCCGCGGCGGAGAGGGGCTGCCGTTGCGGGCGGGCGGGCGGCGCAGGCGCGTTGCGGACGGCGGTTTCGGCGCCCCTGCCCGCCCGGCCTGGCCCAGCCGGCCCGGCCGCGCGCCCCACGCCGTTGGCGCCGGCATGTCAGGCCCCGGGCAGCGCGAGCCGTCGCAGGCGGGCGGGCCGGCGGGCCCCGAGGGCGCGGACGCGGCGCTGGGCGAGGCGGGGCATAGTTTCACGACCACCGACCTGAGCCTTGTGGAGATGACCGAGATCGAATACACGCAGCTGCAGCACATCCTCTACTCGCACATGGAGACGGCGGCGGCCGACGGCGAGCTCGGGACGCGCCTCAACTCGGCCTTCCTGGCGGCGGCGGCGCCGGGCGCGGCGGCCGGGGGCTTCGCGGCGGCGAGGGGCGCGCCGCCCGTGTACCCGGTGCTGTGCCCGCCTGCGCTGGCCGATGGCAGTTTCGCGGGCGCCAACCAGTGCCTGGGCCACATCGACTTCCAGGAGCTGCGCATGATGCTGCCGAGCGAGGCGGGCGCGCCCCCCGCCGCCGAGAAGACGCCGGGCGCCGTCGGCCCGGGCGCCGGCACACCCCGGCCCAAGGCGCCCGACGGCGCCGGCGAGGAGAACGTGGAGGGCGCGCCCGAGACGCGGGCCAAGTCGGCCGTGCGCGTCCGCCTGGAGGACCGCTTCAATAGCATCCCAGCCGAGCCCCCGCCAGCCCCGCGCGGTGCGGATCCCCCCCGAGCCCGGCATGGCGCTCAACAAGTGGGTGCATCCCCCAGGGAGCGGGCCCGTCTGGGTCAGGGTGTAGACCAGGGTCCTCTGCAGAGGCCACCAGCCTGGGTTCGGGTGTAACTAGGGTCCTCTGCAGAGAGGCACCAGCCTGGGTCCGGGTGTAGACCAGGGTTCTCTGCAGAGGCCAACGGCCTCACTGCAGCTTGCATCTTAACAGGGAGCAGACCTCAGTGGGTCTGGAGGCTGAGCTGAAAGTTTGTGTGCTCTGTGCAGGCACAGCAAGCAGATATTAAGTACACAGCCTGCAGCATTACCTTTGCGGTGTGCACTCTGCGTCTGCATGTGGAAGAGAGATGAGTTGAGATAAGTGCACACATATTCCTGAGGAACAAAGGTTTTGCCCCCAAATCACCCACCTAAATGTCAGGAGAGACCTCTGCTTCCCCCTCTGTTGACTCAGGTTGAGGCTGACCTCATCTTGCACTTTCCTCCCAGATGCATCCCCTGGGAGGAAAGACGTCATGTTGTGAGGCTTTGAGTGTAAAATGCAGCTCCATCCTTCAGCCAGACTGCCAGCCCATAAGAGATCTCGCAGCAACAACTATCGGAGAGGAGTAGCCTGTCTGCTAGGGTGTCTGCTCAGCTTTCTGTCTGTGCCCACCCTGTAGTTTTTCCCATTTTGCCCATAGTCGTCAGATTCTGGAGGACGGCCAGAATGACAGAGATTGGTGTCAGAAGTGTTACGGGAAGGGAGGTGTAACTCAAAGATGACACACAGCCACACCTTCCAACGTGAGGAAGAAAGTTTGAACTTGTCCCCTACGCCACTAGCTGATAATTGTTTTGTAGAGATTTCCATGATGGGGGCCATTCCCGGTGACAGATTTGAGTTCCTATCTAGAAAATCAAATGTTAGCCATTAGAGAGTGACAGTTAGTGATGGTGGTGTTTCAGGAAACCTCCCTGCCACATACTCTTCATGTGTTTCTGGGTTTCTTTTGTCTTGGCAGTTTGGTAACTCTTATTCACCATCCATCCGAATTAATGAATGTTCCTCTTCATCAGCAACAAAACAAATGTACAACATTTAGTGGAAAATAAACCTGCTGCTGCAGCTCCTGCTCTGCAATTGACATACCCTCTGCTTACCGCCAGTAGTCGCTCTACTAGTGGAAATTCTCATCTTTCACAAACACAGGGAGGGAAAATGATTTGCGAAGCTTTGCTCTTTTGTATTAAATGGATAAATTGTATTTTAGTTAGGTCCCAAGGGTTTTTTTTTTTTTCTTTAGTTGAGCTCAATAGCTTTTTAAAATCGAGAGTATTTATGTGGTTCGGGGATATTTAAAAATCCTTAGTGCGCCTAAAGTTCTTCAAGTTCATGTGAATAGCTTTGACGTTACTTCTGTTAAAGTGCATTGTATTTGTGCGTAGAGAGGAGATTGTCACCTGTTGATAAAGTTCCTGTTGCTTCGATTTTCCCCAGAGTTCTAGTAACTCATGTTCTGTCCTTGAAGCTACCAAGCATCAGGATATTGGATTGCCGAGGGCATTTTCTTTCTGTTATCAGCAAGAAATTGAATCCACTAAACAGACTTTGGGTAGTAGAAACAAAGCTTTGCCTGAGCAGGTTTGGATTAAAGTAGGAGGTAAGCGATGAAACAGAAGCTGGCAGGTGCTTTCTCCTCCTGCCTGATGTCTTTGCCCCCTCCCCCTTTTTTTCCCCCCCTGCCATGGGTGGGGGAGGGGAGAGAGGTGGTTTATAAACAGAGAAAGGATCCCGGAAGCCTGCTTGCATCTTCGGGATCCTTCCAGTCCTCTACCCAGTCACCTCACTTTGAACATCCTTGCGAATTCTGAACATCACGTTTATACTTGGCCTGGAAACGTTGAGTTTAGGGGCTGCTTTTTCTTAGCAGTAACCTCCTTAAACAGAAAAATGATAGGCTTAGGTACATTTTCGTTACCTTCAAGTTTCTGACAGCACTTTTAGGTTTTTTTTTTTTTTCTCTCGTATTTCATACTTCATGAGCGAGGCAGGAGTCTGAAATCCACTCAGAGCTTTAGGTGACGATCTGCAGATGGGCAAAGGATTGAGCCGGGAGCAAGAGGCCATCAGGTGATACAGAAAGTTTTAGAAATAAGGAAACTTCTGAAGGCAAACTTTGCTTACCCCTGACGTTAACCCTCAATCCGTTTTTCCTGGAAAACATTCTTTTTCGAGTTATCCAACAATAACACAGCTTACACTCAGCTTTTCAAGAGCTGATAAAGACAGGGTAGGGATGGAACTCTCCTTCTTTCTCCCACGCCAGTGATTAATTTTCCATTGTTCGCGAAAGTATACATTCACGTTTGTTAATATTAAAATAGTCCCTGTACTGACTACTCAGCTGAAGAACCAAAATATTACCAATACTTGTGAATTCCTCTCACTGTTGTAGCCACTCCCGTTGCAGAGAGCAGGCTCAGCGGCCATGGCTTACGGGCCCAGCCGCTCTGCGGCATGTGGGATCTTCCTGGACCGGGGCACGAACCCGTGTCCCCTAGCATCGGCAGGTGGATTCTCAACCACTGCGCCACCAGGGAAGCCCCTCTCTATGTCTTTTGAAAAGTTACCACCATTCTGAAATTTGTGTTAAGTGATTCTTTCGCTGTAGAGGGTTTGGCTTTGTCCGGTACCTCGGGAACGCACATCACCACAGGTACTAATTCGACGCCTGCTGTACTTTGTTAGAAATTTGACCTATTTCTGTAGTGCAGGGCAGAGCTATGATGTGATTACTCCTATTGTGGGGGGAATCTCACTTGTAAGGTGAGGGCATGTTTAATCCTAAACCACTTAGGTTTTGTCCTCTTCTGAGCATTGCAGTTAGAATATCGGTTGTCGTATTAGAATAATTGCATATCAAGAAAATCTTTTGGAGAAAATATTTATAGGTTTTGGTTTTTTTTACCCATTCTGAATATCAGAAAAATCAAACAACTTCTTGGTTTTTTTATTCATAGATGACAGTTAAAATGCCTTTTGATTTAAAAGGGGGACTTTTGACTGTACTGCTGTATACGCTGTATTGATTACATAATACCTGGGGTGTTTTAATTTAGTTTCTGTTCAGTTTTATAGTTTGAAACCTAGAGCCTCGTGCCAGCCGTTTCTATGGAATTTTGGAGCGCTTCCTCTTTGGCTCTGTGTGCTCCTTACCCGTTCGTGTTGGTATCTGGGATCGAAAATACCAACAAATATATTCAGCATTCACGAGGGTAAGTTTAGAAGAACAAAAAAATTAAAATACCACTTTCTCCTTCTTTTGCAAAGAAGAAGTGCCACGTGAACAAGCAATGCGTAAGAGGGGTCGGAGTAGGATACGTCGGTTGGACACAGACATAGAGCGAAGAGCCCTTGGAGAGCTCCAGAGTGTGGGTGACGGCAGTCGGCGGAGCCGTCCCGGGCCGCCCTCAGGGAGCAGAGCCAGAGCGGGCCCCGGCCGGGGGGGCGGGGGGCAGCGCAGGGAGAGGCACAACCGCAGGGAAAGAGATGGAAGGTAATGCGTGCAGTCGCTGGTGTACAGTTGTCTTAGACGCCAAGCTCATGACAGTCAGTGGTGGTAACAGGCGCCTTTGTGTAGAAAACAGCGGTGTAGCCGTTTCTGTGTTCAAGGGCGGGAACGCTGGCAAGAGTCAATGGTCACCTTGCTTTGCTAGGTGGGTGGAGGTACCCAAGACCACCCCCAGGTTTGGTGATTCATTAGGAGGACTCATGGCTTTGATTTGTTTTGGACAAAGAACCCAGTAAAGTCAGCGGAGGCGCATGGGGAGAGGTCTCGGGGCCCCAGGCGCCACCTCCCCAGAGCACGTCTCAGTGGAGCCACTATGGATGCCTGTCACCCCCCAGCACTGGTGACAAGTTCCCGGACGGCAAAGCTCCTTAGCGACTTGGGGCCCTGGATCCTACTGGGGGCTGGTCGTGGGGGGCATTCCCTACCTGGCACGCGGCCAAATCCCAGATGCCCAGAAGGAAAGCTGGTGTTTAGCATACGCCAGTGAAGAATGGTGGTGGGAACCCCCCCCCCTCGAAATCTGACTTCCCAGGTGCCGGCCGGGGCAGCCTTCCTGGGAGGGAGTCCGCCTGCCCGCTGGGTTACTCAGTTTTGCTTGGTTCTTTTAAGGATATTGAAGAAGGAGGAAGTTACAGCTTATGTCAGTGGTTTTATCTGTGGATTTTATTTGTGCTGTTCTGTGTAGAAGCAAAAAGTGTTTAATTTTTCTGTTATAGCTGGGTACAGGATGATTCCCGAACATATAGTTAATTAACTTGGTCATTTATTGAGTACTTGGCACCAGTTTCTGCTTTAGGCTCAGGAGATAGAGCATGAGCAAGACAGATCTTCATCTCTGAGCCTACAGTGTTGAGCAGTGGAAATTTATTTATTTAAAGGGATATATTAAAGCTAGGCAGCTAGATACCTTTCCTAAGGATGTGTCCTCACATACACGCCAAGTGACGGCCAGCACTGAACTCACCGTGGATTATAACGGGCATTGTTTATATTTATTTAATAAACATTTACTGAATACCTACCATCTGAGAAAAAGCCTTATACGTACTACGTGTTGACGGTAAAAGTTTTCATTCTTACTCTGCCATTTCCTAGTTTAACAACTTCCTACACGTTCTTTACCTCTCCACCTGAGTCTCTCGTCTATAAAATAGGGATATCACCTACCGCGTAGATGGGACACAAGAATGAAACAAGCTGAAATGTAGTGTCTGGCCCAGTGCCTGCAGTTACAGAGCATCTGGTGAATTACTGCTGTTGTTGTTACCTTGCAAAGTTGCTCTAAAGTTCTGAGGGTACAGGTGGGGAAGTAGAAACAAGGGCCGTATTATCTGAATGTAATCCGTAAAAGTTAAAAATGGTCTAAGACTCCAGTTGTGATGTAAACCATCCCTAAAAAGACCAGGTTTGGAGATATTAACAGGCTGGTCGTCTGTGGTCCTTTATGAACCGGGATCCCTTGGAAAATCAAAGCTGTGAATCCTAGCTTGGCACCTGGAGGGCAGGTGAGTGAAAGAAGGTCCTGCCCAGAAGAAACACACACAATTTTGCTTCCAGTTTCAGGGGGTTTGGGTCCATCCTTGGTCTAGAGACTTGGACCTGATCCTTGCTCCTGGCCCAGGAGAAGTAAACGGGAAACTTTCCAGGGAGCGCGACTGGGCTTAGTGGGCCACTGCGGGGGGGCTGGCCGCTGTCGAGGGGAGCCCCGAGGTGAGGGGCTGCCCTTCCTATGCTCTCAGTGGCCAGGCCGTTAGCTGATTCCTCAGGACACACAGACACCTGCTTTATTCCTTTGTTCTGCTTCAGCTTCTCTATGTGATTACTTTGGGTTTTGACTGTAGGCACAGAATCCGCATTTGCTGTGATGAGTTGAATCTTTTAGTCCCATTCTGCAATGCCGAGACCAATAAGGCAATGACCCTGCAGTGGACCACAGCGTTCCTGAAATATATTCAGGAAAGACATGGAGATTCTCTTAAAAAGGTTAGTATCTAGGCCAGGAGATTTTCAGAATCCTGTAAGTGTATCAGTGTTGTTATTTATCCTTTTTCCTCTAAGATGTCCCAAACTGTCCTTTTGTTTCCTGGAACCAAATGTCAGATGCTGAGTCCAGTGTGAATAAGGCCCTGCTCGTCACTTATCAGGGAACTAACCACAGCCTGGATTTGGGGTCAGCTAGCAGTTAGGCACCTGCTCTGTGCAGTGGATTATTTGGGGGCTTAAAGGGGTTTCAGAGACCTGCCTGTAGGATATGATTTTTTCTCCCCCTCAGAATATGTTGTGAAAGGGATAAAACACAAATAGAAAAAAAGAAAAAGAGGCAATTAAATGTCGAATAAATAATCTGGATTTCAAACATGTTCAGAAGGCAGAGAAGAGAAACACTGCGGCCTGGGGGATCTGGGGGGACTCGGGGGCTCGCGGGGGCTCGAGCATCTCAGTTCCTTAGTACAGCCAGCTCGGCCTTGACCCTGTCTGTTTGGACCGAGGAGCCACTGATTCCCTGCAAGCCAGCTGGGCTCCCGGTGGGAGCGGATGCTGGGTGTGAGTGAGGGTCCCACCTGCCCCCTCCTTGGGGGTTCACATGGGAGAACATTCCCTGCACTGGCTTCTGTGCTCTGCCTTGGGGAGACCTTGGGTCCAGGTACCAGCCTCAGAACTCTGGGTATCGGGGCGCATGGGATGAGGTCTTGGTGAAGAGCGTCTTGGTTTGGCTGCTGGTCCGGCTCTCGTGTAGTCACTGCCGTTGACGGCAGCACGAGTCTGATTAGAGAACCGAGCTGAGGTTGGCACTATAAACGTGGAACCTTTTTATTTATTTTTATTTTTTTATTTTTATTATTTGTTTATTTATTTTTAATTTTATTTCTTTTTTTGGTTGTGTTGGGTCTTTGTTGCTGCACGAGGGCTTTCTCTAGTTGTGGCGAGCAGGGGCTACTGTTCATCGCAGTGCGTGGGCTTCTCATTGCAGTGGCTTCTCTTGTTGCGGAGCACAGGCTCTAGGTGCATTGGCTTCAGTAGTTGCGGCACGTGGGATCAGTAGTTGTGGCGAACGGGCTTAGTTGCTCCATGGCATGTGAGATCTTCCTGGACCATGGCTTGAACCCGTGTCCCCTGTCTTGGCAGGCGGATTCTCAACCACTGCGCCACCTGGGAAGTCCCTGGAATCTTTTTAAAAAGAGCCTTCCGTATCTAGATCCTGGGGCAGCGGGCGGCCGAGCGCCCCAGGTTGCCTGGAATGAGGCCCCTTGGGCTGAGTGCTAAGAGTTTGTCTTCTCCGTTTCCCTTTTCTGTGCCCAGGTGCATTTCCATCTTGTGTGTTTTGTAATTTCATCAAGTCCCTTATTTTCATTGTATATTTAATTGCCTTTTAAAGCAATACCTGTGTCAAGTTTGTGCTGATTGGATCATTTATGGTTATTTATAATGTGGTTACTCTTTAACGTTATTTTTTAGCGATAGACTTGGTTTATTGTAATAAAAGAAAGCTTTTATATTTTATATTGTCCCAATAACATCCTCGACACCATTTTCCCCGGTCCAGCCCGAATCCAGGATCACTGGTGATGCAGTTGTTGTGAGGTGACATTTTGGGGTCGTGACCTTGAACCCTAGCCAGGCGCTGGGGCTGCGGGGCAGCCTCTCACTCTGTGCTTCCCTCTCCTCTGTCCTGTCACCATCACGGTCGTCGGGCAGGACGGTGGCGCCGCCCCCCTGCTTTGTCTTCCCTCCTCCACCTGCAGCTGGGCTGGGGGCCGCCCCACACCCACTCGTCCTTGCGCACCAGCCCCAGTCATCAGGCGCAGCTGTACTGTTACTTCTCCCTTTCCTGTGCAGTAGGAATTCTGTCCTTCTTATTTTAAATTTATTTTATTGAGGTATAGTTGATTTACAATGTTAATTTCTGCTGTAGAGCCAAGTGACTCAGTTGTGTGTGTGTGTGTGTGTGTGTATATACACACACACACACGTGTGTATATATATATATACATACATTCTTTTTCATATTCTTTTCCATTATGGTTTATCACAGGATACTGAATGTAGTTCCCTGTGCTATACAGGGAACTGTAACCCTATATAGGGTTAGGACCTTGTTTACCCATCCTATATAGAATAGTTTGCATCTGCTAACCCCAAGCTCCCACTCCATCAACCCCCCACCCCCACCCCCTTGGCAACCACCAGTCTGTTCTCTATGTCTGTGAGTCCGTTTCTGTTCTGTGGATAAGACTGTTCTTTTTAAGAACAGCATTTTATCTATTTCTCACATTCATTTATCACATTCTGATCAGTAAAGATGGCAGTTTTTAAAAACTTGTTGAGACTTCCATTGTGACCTCTTATGTGGTCAATTTTTTAAAATTCTGAGTTGAGAGTAATGTCATGGACTTAGTTAGGGACGGTGTCAGTGCCTGAGTTAAGAGTAGTGTCAGGGCCTTTCCATGGCGTTAGTATGGCGAAGCCTTCCTCTGGCTGGGTGAATGAATGGACCTAGCACACCATCGTTAGGGGTAGGTGCATGCAATAATTGGCCGTCGCCTCCTTCCTCCCTTTCTGTCTCTCTGAGTCATCCAGAAAGGGGAGGACTAGGCCATGGCCCCATGGACCTCATGGGCACATTTCGCTTGCTTCTCTGTTCCCAAGGCAACTTACTGGAGGGGAGAGATCAACTTAGTCTTGATGATTAAGCATCCAACTTCGGGCCCATCCAGCGGTGAAACGAACGACACCCTAACTTCCCTTGGTTTCCCAAGCAAACTACTAGGGGCCACCCATCCAGAATCTCTGGATGTCATCTGACATGGTCCTCTTCTAGAATTAGCTGACACAGGCGCAGCCTGAAACTGAAAAGCTAAAGGAGGCAGTTGGCCACGTCTTGTGCCAGCCCAGCCAGAGGGAACCTAGGGAGGTGATCTGGGGTGGTGCACTTTCAAGCTGCTTTTATGCAGAGAAGCCCATTAAGAAAAAGTGTGTGGGAGTCCAACATGTAAAACAGTGACAGCAGTGTGCACTGAGTACAGATTGATTTTGCACACACAAATGCATCCTTTCCACTTATTTTGCAAACAGTGGATTAGAGCAAGGAGTCTGTTTTGATGACAGGGAATGTGGAAATCAGGGCCTGTAGATTACATTCTGACATCAGCTGTACTGTCCAACCACCCCCGCTCCGGAAACGTACAGAGGCTACACTGGGGGCAAGGGCACAGTGGTCCAGCCAGCACCTCTGTGGATGTATGACGCGGACATCACAAGATGATTTATGTAACCTCCTTACATAATGGGAGTGTTTCTATGAAAGATCAGCCTGAGGCTTGCTGTCAACTGTAATTAGAGCAGACGGGCTTCCTGCTTCCTTGTAATGGGAGGTGTCGGGTTGAAATTTGGCTGCTGGGCCGAGGGCTTCTGGCCTTGGCGACCTTGCCTCACAGCTGAGGCTGAACATCAGCACAGCTGTGCCCTCCGAGCAGCTAGAGACCTCACGATGACCTGGAGAAGTCACAGCCCAGCTCAGACAGTCCCTGTGTCCTGGGCCACAGCTCGACTGCAGTGACAGAGACAAATGTCAGTGTGACCAAGTCCCATATTGGAAGTGATTTCACTGCATTATTATGAAGCCAGAAGGGAGACTGGCTTTGGAGATAAGAACTCTGAACTCTGCCCATACCTGGCTGTGTGATCTTGGACCAGTCACTCACCCTCTCTGGGCCTCAGTTTCCTGGCTGGATTACATTAGCAGCTCTCAGCCTCCACATTGCACACATGGACATTGGTGTGGGGCTGGTGTGTCACAAGTCAGTGTTTATTTACAAACGTTCCAAACTTAGAAAATGTGCTTTTTCCTAACATAAATTAGAGCAGATTCAGCATAATAAAATTAGGTGAACTCCTTTGCATTCTCTTGTGCTTTCTGGAAAGTTATATGAATGAGCAGGTGAGTCTGAGCACCCAACTCTCCAGGAAGAGAGGCTAGAGCCTCAAATTTTCATTCATCACATGGGGTCTCAGGAAGGGCAGGGTTCAGAGAAAGAATTTTATGTTGAATGAGGTGAGAACAGACATCCGTGCCTTGTTCTTGGTCTTAGGGGGAAAGCATTCGGTCTTTTACCATTAAGTATGATGTTAGCTGTAGGATTTTTGTAGATGCCCTTTATCTGGTTGAGAAAGTTCTCCTCTATTCCTAATATGCAGAGATTTTTTAAATCATGAATCAGTGTTGAATATTGTCAAATGATTTTTTACATCAATTTATATGATCATGTGGTTTTTCTTGTTTAGCCTATAGATATGGTGAATTACACTGGTTGATTTTCAAATATTGAACCAGCCTTGCATTCCTGGGAAAAACATTCCACTCAGTTAGGGTGTATAATTCTTTTCATATATTGCTGAATTTCATTTGCTGATATTTTGTTGAGGGATTTTTTTTTTTTTTTTGCTCTTCTCCATGTTCATTGGGTGTATTAGTCTATAGTTTTGGTTTTTGTACAGTTTTTGTCTGGTTTTGGCTTCATGGTAACAATGGCCTCATAAAATGAATTTGGCAGTGTTTCCAAATTTTTTTTCCTAGAAGAGTATAAAATTGGTGCTAATTCTTTAAATGTTTGGTAGGATTCTCCCATGAAAACATCTGGGCCTGGGGATTTCTTTGGGGAGAGGTTGTTAACTACAAACTCAATTTCTTTAATAGTATTAGGATTATTCAGATTATCTACTTCATATTGGATGAGCTTTAGTAGTTCGTAGTGTTTGAGGAATTGATCCATTTCATCTAAGCTGTTGAATTTATGTGCATAGAATTGTTCATAGTATTCCTTTATTATCATTTTGATGTCTGCTCTATCTATAGTGCTGTCTCATTTCATTCCTGATACTGGTGATTTGTGTCTCCTTTTTTGGTCAGCCTTGCTAGAGGTTTATCAATTTTATTGATCTTTTCAAAGAACAAGCATTTTATTGATTTTCTGTGTTATCTTTCTGTTTTCAATTTTATTGATTTCTACTGTTTATTATTTCTTTTCTTCCCCCTTCTTTGGGTTTGTTTTACTTTTCTTTTTCTACTTTCATGAACTTAGATAATTGAGATTTTCTTTTCTAATGTAAGAAGTTAGTGCTATAAAATTTCCTCTCAGTGCTGTTTTAGCTGCATCTCACAAATTTTGACATCTTTTATCTTAAATTTCCATCGGTTCAGTGCATCTTTGGTATTTCTCTTGATATATCCTCTTTGACCCTGTGATGGTTGATTTTATGTGTCAGCTTGACTGGATTATGAGGTGCCCAGATGTCTGGTTAGTCATTAGTGCTGAGTGTGTCTGTGAGGGTGTTTCTGGAAGAGATGAGCATTTGAAATAGTGGACTGAGAAGAAGGCATTGCCCTTTCCAGTGTGGGTGGGCATCATACAATCTGTTGAGGGTGTGAATAAAACAAAAAGCAGAGGAAGGGAAGATTTCTTCTCTTCCTGCCTCCCTGCTTGAGCTGGGACATCGGTCTTCTCCTGCCCTTGAACTGAACTGGGATTTACATATTCAGCTCACTTGGTTCTCAGACCTTTGGACTCAGACTGGAAGTACACCACCAGCCTTCCTAGGTCTCTAGCTTGCATATGGCAGATCATAGGACTTCTTAGCCTCCATAATCACATGAATCAATTCCTCATAATAAATCTCTCTCTCCCATACATATATGTGTATGTGTGTGTGTGGGTGTATAGATTAGATAGATAGATAGATAGAGTTTCTCTGGAGAACTCTGACTAATCACAGATAATTACAGACCCACTGATTACTGAGAAGCATGAGGGGTATGTTGTTTAATTTCCAGTGCCTAGAGATTTGGGGAGTAATCTGTCTGCTATTGGTTTCTACTTTGATTTCATTATGGTCAGATAACATACACAGTATAACTTGAATTCTTTTAAATTTGTTGAAGTTTGTTTAATCAATGGTCAGAGAACATACACAGTATAACTTGAATTCTTTTAAATTTGTTGAAGTTTGTTTAATCACTCAGGGTATGGTGTATCCTAGCAAATATTCCACAAGCACTTGAAAGGAATGTATGGTCTGCTGTTGTCGGCTAGAGGCTTCTATAAATGTCAGTTAGAACTTGCTGGCTGATGGTGCTGTTCAGTTCTACATCTTTGCTGCTTTTCTGTCTGGTAGTTCTGTCAGTTGCCAAGAGAGGGGTGTCTAAGTATTCAGCTAGAATTGTGGATTTGTCTACTTCTCCTTTCAGCTTTATCAGGTTTTGCTTCATATCCTATGCAGTTCTATTGTTTGATGTGCAAACATTTAAGATTGCTATGTTTTCCTGGTTGATTGACGCTTTTAGCATTATGTAATGCTTCTCTTTATGCCTGGTAATTCTCTTTGCTCTAAAGTCTACTTTACTTGATATTAATATAGCCACTCCGGCTTTTAAAAATTAATGTTTGCATGATATATCTTTATTCATCTTTTAACTTTCCACCTGCCTATATAGTTATATCTGAAGTGAATCTCTTGTAGACAGTATGTGATTTGGGGTCATTTTTTATCCACTCTGCCAATCTCTTTTAATTTTTATACCATTTATGTTACCTTAATTGTTGATACGTTAGGGCTTAAGTCTGCCACTTGCTCATTTGTTTTCTGTTTCTTTGGATATATCTCTCTGCGTAGTTTTTTTAGCGGTTGCTCTACGTATTTCAGTGTACGTACATAACTGTCACAGTCTATTAGTTTCAACACGTTGCCATCATTTTACTGTTGTCCTAAATCAGTGCTTCTCTACCCAATGCTAGGCTCCTCCTGAGACCAACAAATTCAGAATCTTTTTTACTGGGACAGTGGGGGGAAGGTGAGGCAGGCCCTGGTATTTTTAAAAGCCCCCCAGCTGATTCCAATGTGCAGCCAGGATGGAGGTTCACTGCCTGGATGCTCTCTGAGACTCCTTCCAGGACAGATACATTGGGCAGGTGTAGGTTCTCACAGAGCCTGGAAACATGCCCAGATCTGAAAATTCACTATAATTCCAAGGCTAGAAGTCACTTAGTACAGTGAAGCAAACCTGTGGATGAAGTTATGGAGAATGAGACAGACACATGGCCGTCTCGCCAAGGAGGGCTCTGCTCTTAGCCTATGCTCAGTCTCTCTAGAAGTCAATGGTCCCAATTGTTCCAGAGGCTGGCCATTCACAGAACACCTGAGTCACTGAGTGAGCATCAGGAGATTGGGGAAAGGCTCAGGATCCCTTCGCCACCGTTCCTGGGGCCGGTTCCAAGCCAAAGAACCAGCCTTTTAGCATTTCCTTCACAGATGCCAACTGTGCATATCCATCGCCTGGGCAGACATCACAGCAGGTCAGCACCCTTTCCTGCTGACCCCTGCAGTGGCTCTGTACCTTTCAGCAGCCTCCACCAAATAAGATAAAACCCATGGTCAATCCCTACCCAGCTTACGGGCACCTTGAACTCTCTTAATTCACTTTATATCATGTTCACTGTTCACCTTCCACTGCCTTGAATCAAGGTTAGCTTGGAACACACTTACCAAATATCTCAGTTACTTTCTAGATCTAGCTTTCAGACTTCATTGGTTAATTAATTCCTTCTGGTCAGAATCACTGTCCACTCACGTTCTCCTGTGACACGTGGTTACATATCCTCTATTCAGGGGCTGAACAGCAGGTGAGTCTTTGGAACATTTTAAGGAAAAAGTGAAGGGCGTAGCCCCCGAGGGAGGCAGGGGCGTGGGAAGCACTCTGGGCTCATACACCCCTGGAGTGGAAGTTCGCTCCACCATTTCTTAGCTTTGGGACTTCCGGCAGGTCACCTTATCACACCAAGCTTCAGTTTTTCTCTCTGTGAAACGGGAACAAGGAGAGCTATGCGGGACTCTTCTAAGGATAGTCAGAGCTCAATGGCTCAGTTCCAGAGCATTTAATGAGCACCTACTACGTGCAAGGCATTCTGTGAGGTGCTGGAGATGTCGAAATAAATAAGACACCCGTGCAAACAGCCTAGCAAATAGACCTCTTACTCGATGCTAGAGAATGTTCCCAAAACATCATCTATATTAACTCCTTCATAACGAGGTGGCTGTTGCCATTATCCCCACTCTACAGATGAGGAGACTGAGGCACAGGCTGACTAGGCGACTTGCCTAAGACCCCACAGCCAGAAGAGGTGAAGCTGGAGTCCAACCCCAGCAGATTATTATGGTTTTATGATTCATCATCATGTTCAATAAGCTCTGAGACTCAGGTTCTTCACATCTTTAAAAGGAGCTAACAGTAGTTCCCAGGCAGGTTGGATAATCAGAAATAGGAAAGTTCATCTTTGAAAAAGACTAACGTGGTGCCTGGCTGATAGTTAATGCCCTTCCCTCCCTTTTCCCTCCCCTCTGAGCTGGGTCCAACACTGGCAGGTGAAGCCCACCTTGGGCATGTCTCACCCACACAGGGGCTGATGGGACAGGAGTGACACAGAAGTAATGTCTTAGTACCCCTGGCGGGCGCCCCTGATGGACCAATGCCCCACATTCTCGCCTCTGCCCCATATGCTCCCTGCCTCCCTTCGCAGGCCCACCACCTTGACTGTACCTGGCGCCTTTCTGATGTGTCTCTTCACCTCATCCAGGGCACCAGCCAGGAATGAAAGTCTGTTTAATCTCGACCGCCAACTCGGATTCGATTGGTAATGTCTGGCAGGTGCCCCCTGGAAAGATTCTGAGGGCCCCGCAGGGCTCAGCAGTTAGAATGCCCTGATTGGCTAGTGGGGTCTTCTGTGGGCCTGGATAGAGATGAGCTAGGTGTCCCTGAGTCCTGCTTGCTATCCCAGGATGCAAAGCTGGGGCTATGAAGCTTGGCATTCTGGTAACCCAGCCTCTGGGGTTTCCACCCAGGGATCAGGGCCCCAGAGAAGGGAAGCGACTCCCCGAGGACACAAGTGCTCGCACTTCCCAGGCCAGGGTTCATCAACTGAGTTCACCAAACTGGGACTGGGGTGTTAGGCGTGCTGGAGAATGAAGACAGTGAGAAGTTTAGTGCCATGGAGAGGAGAGGTTGCCACAGGGAGTGAGGCAGGAAAAGGCTAGAAAGGAGGGTTGTCCTCCATGCACATTTGCATACAGTAGGCACATAATAAAGTGTGCTGAGTATATGATTTAATGAACAAACTTGAACATGGAGCAAAATGATTGGTTGGTTTCTGAGTCATCTTGGGAACTCAACAGATAGCCACCTAACAACCTGTAAACAGCAGGTGCCTCCTCAGTGCTCGGCCTTCCCAGGCACGGCTCTCCCTCTCGGCTGCTTTGCACACACGACACGCTCTCATCATCAAAGAGGAGCCCTTGCCCCCTAGGAATGGGATTTCCCAAGAGAAAGATGGTGGGGCAGGGCTCTGACTCCCCGTGAACACTGCAGTGCTCTCAGAGTTTTATATCTGCCGTCTTGTTTAATCCTCGATGAATGAACGAGTGAGTGAGTGAGTGAAACTTTCTCAGGTGGGTATTGTCATTCCCATTCGACAGATTAGGAAACTGAGGCTTGGGGAGGTAGAAGAACTATCTGTTAGAACTGAGCTGAGCAGCAAAAGAGCTGGGTTTGACCTCAGTCTGTGTCTGTACCACAGCACCCCTCAGACAAGGGGGGGGGGCATTGTCCCCTCTTGTCTGTCTCTGACCTCACGGATTTCCAGCCCTCTGCTCCCCACCTGGAACAACTGTCCCACTTTGGTCATATACAGCGGACTCCTTTTCATCATCTCACTGCATTTCCTGACATCTGATCACAGCTCTGTGTGTATGTATCCCAAATCCAACCCCCAAACACCCCTTTAAAGAATCCTCTGAACAAAGTCGTACCACAGGAGAGGGACATTTGCATGATCAGCAAATGGGCTGTTCAGGCCTGCTTTGTGCATTCCATTCCCAAGGTCCCCGATGGGTCCTGATCAGGTAAGAGGGGAGTAAGAAGAGTGAGTGTAGTGGCCCCCTCACCTCCGTCCCAGCACCGAGCCTGAGCTCTCCCGGCCAACGTCTCCCCCTCGTATTGCGTTCCTGTGCTTGGTACGTGGTACCTTGCTATTCCTCAGTCACCTGGCACTTGGCCTTTGCACGTGCTGTTCCCTCTTCCTGGAACTCCCTTCCCCTAGATCAGCGGTTGGTAAGCCACAGCCCGCCACCTGCTTGCGTAAAGTTTTACTGGGACCCAGCCATGCCCATCCGCTGACCTCTTGTCTATGCTGCTTTTGGGTGACAGCAGCAGAGCGGAGGGACTGTGACAAACACCAGAGGGCGTGCAAACCCGAAGTATTTACTATCTGGTCCTTCACGGAAAGGTTCACCAACCACTGCCCTGGATCTTTGCAGGCCTCACCCCTTCGCCACCTTTATAAGACGCTTGCCCCACTTTCCCGCCGGTGTGTCTTCTCACCCCCGATCCTATCCTCCTCCTCTGCCTTATTCTTCTCCATCGCACTCACCTCCACGAAACACTCCGGATATTTACTCGCCTGCTTTACTGTCTGCTGCCACTAGAGGTCAGTCGCACGAAAGGCAGGAACTGGGACTCTTGCGAACAGCTCTGTCCAGGTGCCTAACAGCACCTCACACAGGGTGCCCGAAAAAAAGTTCTCAATGAATGAATGTTTCCCACACTCCTGGGCGTGGGTCTGGCCCATACCTCTGGGCCTCTGCCTCAGTTTCCTTTGCCAGATCTCTTGCCAGGTCTCTCCCCAGGGAGGCTGAGTCCCATCATGAATGGACGCCGTCCCCAGGAACACCCAGCCTGGCTTCAGGCAAGCCCTGTACCACTTCCATTTCAGGAAGGTCTCATCATATTAAAAACATTTCAAAAGACATTCTAAAGTGTCTTTTGAAGGTACAGAAATGGTGGTATTTTAAATGTTTACATGTGACAGAATAATGCTCTCCTAACACAGAAAAGCACTGCAATATAATGGTGCAATTTGCAAGATAAGTTACAGGGTTTATTTTCAATTTTAATCAATTAAGTTCAGTTAAAATATTAATTAACCTCTATTAAAGTAGGCTAAAATAATTAATTTGGAAATAATTAAAATGACTGTTAACTTAGATATTAATGAATAGTGTCCAGGAGGACACAGGTAAATGTTGGAGAATCACTCTTGTTTTTTTTTTTTTTCTTCAATCCTGTCAAATGGTCATCTCATTGGAGGGAATGTCCAAAGCCTGGACCAAAAAAAAAAGAGTCCAAAACCTCAGTGCTGGGGAACTTCCACTGAGGCACCTGGAGCAGTGCAGGAGGGTCTGCCTCGGCGTCATCTTCACCTCCCCTCCCACCCAGCCTGCCCCTGGGCCCCTGTGAGCTCCTATCAGATGCCCCCTGTTGGGGGCTGATGCTCCTTGAGACCAGAAAGCACTGGCCAGAGCCTTACTTCCACTGCAGGGAGATACACTGGGGCTCAAGTTCACTCACCAAGTCCTCCACCTGTGCGGGGCAGAGGACCAGAGCTGCGCCCTGAGGCAGCCGGATCTTCTCCTGGGTAAGCTCTTGGCCCAGAGAACATAGTTTTGATGGCTAGTTGAGTGGGTGGTCATAATTTCTTCTGCAAAGACGGTGCATTTTTGCTTTTTTTTTTGTTGTTTGTTTTGTTCTGTTTTATTTTTTGGCCGCACCACGTGGCTTGCTGGATCTCAGTTCCCCGACCAGTGATTGAACTTGGGCCACGCAGGGGAAGTCTGGAATCCTAACCACTAGGCCACCAGGGAACTCCCATAGACAGTGCATTTTGTATATGAAAGCCCTGTCGACCGGCTCTTTACTTCCTGTCTTAGCTGCCTGCCAGGACCCTAAGGGTTCCTGTGAGTCTCTTTCTCTCCATCAGACACCTTGAACCACAGGACAGAGGTGGCAGGGACCTTGGTGGCCATGAGAAACCCCATGGAGGTGGAGAGAGGGCTTTGGAATCACAGCCTCCTTTCTGCCACTTCTCACCTGGGTGACCAAAGGAAAGCCACTCGAGCAATCTGAGCCTCAGTTTCCTCCTCTGTCACCTACTTGTCATGCCCTTGGAGGAGGCCCGGGTAACACAGGCGTGTGCTTAGCCCAGGGCTGGCCAGTGGTCAGCATTTCCCTTTGTGAAGGCCATTCACTTTACCCGAGCCCCTTGTTATTCAGATGAGGAAACTGAAGCTGAGAGGCAAAATGGCTTTGCCCAAAGCACCCTGGTGTATTAGTGGCACGGCGAGCTTCCCAACTCCAAAACCAGTGTTCCCACCCTCTCTTCCACGCCCCTTTTCTGCACCGTGCGTTGGTTTGGAGAGGAAAGTGCAGGATTCTTCTCTGGCCTCAAGGGGCCACGAGAGGGCGCCCTCAGAAGTGCTCAGGGTCTCCAGCATTCAGGGTGAAGGAGCCTTTAGGTCCATCTGCCCCAAGGTTCATGGCCTCCCAGGCCCGCAGCCCATGCTCTTACCCCATCAGGACTCTAAAGGGAGCCCTCCACGTCCCACCGCACCCCAGCACCTTGAAGGGATTCCAGAGCCCCTGCTTATCTCCTTTCCTCCACCCTCCAGCCCCTCCACCCCGGGATTATCTAGTCTCTGTTTCCTGAGTAGTCTTGGGATCCTCAGAAACCCCACATTGTTTCTGTCCAGAAGGGGGCTTATCTGCTCAGCGCCCGCGGGTGGGCGGGGCCAGGCCTGGGGGATGGAGGAGGGCCCAGGGGCATCATGCATGGGACACTGCCCCTGCCTCACAGAGGGAACGTTCCAGGAGGGGAGCGGACTTAGCTACAACACTGATGACGGTATGCTCTTCAGTGCCTTACTGCGAAGCAAGCAGAGGGGCCGGGGGTGGGAGCCCCAGGGCGGGCTTCTGGAGGCCGGTTCTCCTGATCTGAATCCTAAAGAAAGCAAAGGAGTTGGCCAAGTAAAGAAGGCCCCCGGTTCAAAAAAAAGACACGAGGGGAGACCCTTGCCTCTCGGTGAGGACCCCCCGCTCTGGACACTTCTCCCCATCTGTAAATGGGAATAATAATTAACACCTACTCTGCCTCTTCTTAGAATGAAAGAAGGCACATGACTGAAAATGGAAGCAGGTTGGAAACTCTAAAAAAACCATGCCAACATGGGGATATATATTTCAGCACCAGTGTTTTCGTCATTCGCGGGGCTCTACCCAGTAAGCCTCCGGTTCATGGTCTCCAGCACACACCCTCCCCCCCCGACCTGCTGGCAGATGCATTTCCGGGGTCCCCAATGGCATTCCCCTCAGGGATCTTGCTGCTGACCCCACCGAGGCTGCCCACCCCTCTTCCCTACCTTGGCTTTTCCCTGAGTCATTTTAAGGTCCTTGCATAAGGCCTATTAGAATAAAAGCCGGAAGAAAGGCAAGCCAGCCTCCCTGGAGGCCATCCTGCAGCTCTTAGAAGACTAAAGAAATGATCTTTAGACGATGGAAATGATCCCAGGCGGCTATGGGCACTGTGCCCCCTGCACTTCAAGGGTGCTGGCCAGGAAGACCCGAGTCTGGGGTGAAGAGCACTGTTTGAATGTTGGCATTGCTCCATTGCCCCATTTTCCATTTTTTTTTTAAACCACACAAATGACAAGCTATTTCCGAGTTTCTTTCTCTAAACAGGGTCCTCCTGGTCTGGGGTGTGGGTAAAATGAGAGGTGAGCCAGCGGGGTGCTGCGCCCGCCGCCTCCATGTGCCCAGTGGACCACGTTAAACCTCACAGAAAGCATGCTTACATTCTGAAGCCTGCAATTCACTTGGTTTTGAATTCTCTCCTCACCTGGCCGTGTATCCCCAAGTGTATCATTCTCCGCTTCTCCCAGATACATTCCCCTCCCGAAGAGCAGGATGGAGTCATCGGGGATCTCACCCAGGTGGGCAGGGAGGCGTTGCCAGAGACCAAGCAAGCAGACTCTGGGGGCTCTGGTTGGTCCGGGAGCCCCCCCCCCCCGCCCCCGGCTGGGAGGCCTGCTGAGGGTCCTGGGCAATGGGTCCAGGATCAAGGAGTCAGCAGGGTTTGGGGAGGGCCTTTATCTTCCTGCTTAAGGAGGAGTGGGGCCACCACCACTGCTTTGAGAGGCTGGAGGTTCATATATCTACCCTGCACCCTTTCCAAACCTCTTCCTATGGAAGCCACCCTAAATGCCCATTTTAACCAGACTTCAGCTGGATTTGAAGGTTGAGATGATCACATAGGTCAGAATGTTTAGAAAGCCTAGTAACACTCAGAGATACGCTTAAGCATTGCTGGTGTGAGTATAAATTGGCATCAACTCTTTGGAGAATCCTTCGGCAGCTTCTATTAAAAGTGAAGCAGGTTTGCCCTTAGACTGAGCAGCTCTACTCCCAAGAATCAGTTTTACAGAAATATGTGCACATGAATTGTTCATGAAGATGTTTTTGGAAATCTTGTTTGTGCTCAAGAAACAACAACAACAACAAAACCAGACAAAATCAAGGGCAAAAACCCCAAACACTTGGAATTTATACAATGCAGTAGTGCTGGAGTATGGAATGTTCTACAGCTACTGAACAGAATGGCATAAACCTACAGGTGCTGACTTAGAAGGATCTCGAGATGGATCATTTCATGAAAAAAAAAAAGGACAGAATTAAGTGTATAGTATGACCCCATTTGTGGTAAAAAAAAGAAGAAGAAAAGAAAAAAGTAAAGGTAAAATAAAGTAAAAGGGAATGCTGAGGAAAAGTTTGGAAGGAATATACCCCAAACTGATAACAGTGGTGATTTATGAAAGATTGTAGGGATGAGAGAGGGTTGAAGAAGATTTCATTTTTCAGTTCATAAACATTCATATCATTTGATTTTTTTCTCAATGAGCACATTTTTATGCATGATGTTTTTGTCCCGTATATACTGGGTTGGCCAAAACTTTGTTCAGGTTTTTCTGTAAGATGTTATGGAAAAAGCAGAACAAACTTTTGGCCAGCTCAATATAATATATATTATATATGGTTGTGCGCCAAGACATCTACCTCAGAATAGTCTTGCTCAGAACTTTTGAAGTAGGTTGACACTAAAATCATTCATTCCCCAAACATTTCCTGTGTGAGCCCCTGTCTCCGTGAGCTCTGTGCTGGGTGCGGAGGACAGGAGAGCAAGGCCCCACGGGGAAAGGCACGTCAACAGATAAGGACCTTACAGCCTGTCAGAAGCTGTCACAAGTGTTTTCCCGGGGCCAGCAGGGACAGGAAGCAGGAGAGGTCAGTTTCCCTGGGTGAAATCAAGGGACGCTTCCTGGAGGAAGTGAGTACAGTCTTAGAGATGACTGGAGTGTATCAGATGACCAGTGGGAATGCAGGAGTCTTGGGGGGAAAGCATTCCAAGAAGGGAGATGTATCTAGCATATTAAGGACCACAGGGGGAATGTGGTAGGCAAATGGGGCTCGAGAGGGGGCAGGGACAAGGACAGAGGTGGGGCTCACCTCTCTCAACTCCTAGCTGTTGCTCTGACATGTAGGGACTCAGCCAGCAGCCAGCAGAGGTCATCTGAACCTCCTCAAACGCCTGCCGGAGGGGTTGGTCCAATGGCCTAGGGTAGAGGACGCTGGGTTCTCAGGGCCCGCACTGGGCGCTGCAGGCAGGCGGGAGGATGTGGGTCGTGGGGTGAGTAAGACCCCGACACGGATGATGAGGGCACAGCATAAAGAGTAGGTGTGCACGAGGGGCCACGGGGCCACGGGGCCAGGCACTATACAGGGGCATTTCCAGCCTTGACTCCCGAGGCAGAAGACAGCCCCACGTGCAGTGACCTCGCAGATGATGCTCTCCTTTCCAAATGCGTGTATCTGACTTTAAAAGCAGAGTGGACTTGGGTGCTTGCGAGTCGGGCTTGTAGCAGGGAAATGAATGGCTGGAGTCGACGGCACGCACGCCGAGGGCTGGGCCACCACCCCTCCCCATCCTCCCTAAGCTTCTTCTCAGCTCCTCCCACATACGCGCTCCAGGTGCCCGAGCTCCCAGCCCTGAGGACTCCCTGGTCATTCTGCCTGACACCCAGCAGATGCACCTGCAGCTCTGCTCCGTGCCTGGGCTTCCCCGGATGCTGGGACACAGCAGGGAACCGGGGACGGCCCAGCCTGTTCCATCCTGTGCCAGAGACAGACCCTGAACACATCAGAGCTTCCAGCAGTGATGGGCCCCACACAGGGCATTAAACAGGGCCACCAGGGGCTTCCCTGGTGGTGCAGTGGTTGGGAGTCCGCCTGCCAATGCAGGGGACACGGGTTCAAGCCCTGGTCCGGGAAGATCCCACATGCCGCGGAGCAGCTAAGCCCGTGAGCCACAGCTGCTGAGCCTGCGCACTAGAGCCCGCGCGCCACAGCTACTGAGCCTGCGCACTAGAGCCCGTGCTCCACAACAAGAGAAACCACCGCAATGCGAAGCCCACGCACCTCAACGAAGAGCAGCCCCCGCTGGCCACAACCAGAGAAAGCTCGCGTGCGGCAATGAAGACCCAACGCAGCCAAGAATAAATAAATAAGTAATATCTGTTGTGGGGTGTGCGTCGTGTTAGGGGTCACAGCAGCGATTTTCAGCTTCTTTATCAAGGATGTTCGGTCTTCCTGGGTCGCCTGTGATTTGGCGAGAAGCCTGGTCTGCCCGATCCCAGCAGGGAGGTTGTCACCATGAACAAAAGTGCAGGAGAAAGGAAGGCAGCCCCAGTGGAACGATCCACTTCCAGGTGGATCATTCATGGCGGGTGTGGCCCGAAGTGGGAGCCTCAGATCCCAGACCCGAGCCTGCCCTGCCTCTGGAGCCCCCATCAGCCTCCATGGCCAAGGAGAGTTACACACATGCCTTGTCCCCTAAAGATGCAAAAGAAGAGAGGGTGAAAAGAGACTCTCACACCCTCCCCTGCCCCAGCCCCCCAGGTCCCCTCCCCGGAGGCAGCCACGTTGCCAGTTCTTGGCATATCCTTCCAGAGATGGCCTAGGCGGCTCCACGCTGCCAGTGTAGACACGCGTGTTCTCCTTCCGTCTGTGTACGTTTGTCCACAAAGGGCAGCACACTCTGTCTGACCACGGGTCTGTGCTAACTGACTTTATTTTAGTGATTAGTCCACAGCAGTATGTAAATGAGCTCCTGCATAAAGGAAGGCTCTTAACTGGTCTCCCCTTTCTGAAGCCAGGATTCTGTTTCCAAAGCAGCTGTTCCAAGCCATGGTCCTCAAATGCCCCTGTAAAATTCTGTTATTGGGAGGTCTGTTGCCAATTAATTGTAACAACTAGTACATAAAGCACCAAAGTTTTGTGAATGATTTAATTGTTTTTCTGAATGAATGTCAGCAGATTTAAAGTTATTGCTCTAATAATACAAAAACGGGTCAGAAATCTTTTGGTTGCCTGTAACAGAAACAGTCCCAAGCTGTCTTAAATAAAAGGGAGAATTTATTTGCTCTTGTAAGCCGAGAAGTCCAAAGTAGTGTCAGCTGCAAGTATGGCTGGCTCCAGGATCCAGACAATGTATGTTATCAGGACCAGGTTGTTCTCTGACTCTTCCACATCCTCCCCTCTGTAGCTTAGGCCCCAGGATTCACCTGTAGCAGGATGGCCATCAGTTCTGTCCCTACCTCATCTCAGTTTCCAGGTCTAGGAGATAAGAATAAAAATCTCTTTCCCAGAAGTCTAAGTGAGAAGCTCACTGTCTCTGTATTGATTAGACAAACTGCAGTAACAAATAGACCCCAGAATTATGAGATAACAGTTCAAACTATTAAATTGTATTTCACTCCATGTAATATCCATGGTGGGTATCCTGGTCCTTCCTCCATATGGTTATTCAAGAATTCAGACTCTTTGTATCTTGTGGTTCCACCATTGTCAGGGGCAAGAATCTACAAACTTTTCCTGTAAAGGGTCAGATGATACATATTTTAGGCTTTGTAGTTCTCTATCACATCCTCTCCTTCTTCTTTTTGAAACCTTTCTTACCTTGTGGATCAGGGAAAAATAGGCCCACAGGCCAGACCTGGCTCACAGGCCTTAGTTGGCTGCTCCCTTGCCCTAGAGGCTTGTCACCTGTATCTAGACAGTGGAAGGGAAAAGAAAAACAAGTAGGTGACACACCCACTTCTTCCAAGTCGTGGCCCAGCAGTGGAACAAGTCACTACAACCCAGACTCCATTAAGTAGCCCCAGTCATGGGGCCACACCAAGCTTGGCAGTCTGCCCAGGAAGAAGAGGAAATGAATTTTTGGTGAGCAGCCAGCAGTCCCTACACAGTCTCATTGGCTCTTATAAGGTCACATGATTATCTTTTAATGAATCTATGGGTGTATCAGCTAGTTTTTGCTGTGTAACAAGCTGTATTGGGTTCTTAGGGCCACCATAACAAAGTACCACAGACTAGATTGGTTAAAACAACAAATGTTGATTCTCACAGTTCTAGAAGCTAGAAGTCTGAAATCAAGGTGTCAGCAGGCCGTGCTCCTTCCAAAAGCTCTAGGGGAGAATCCTTCCTTGCTCTCTTCCAGCTACCGGCAGTTGCCAGCAATCCTTGGTGTTTCTTGGCTTGTGGCTGCATCCCTCCAATCTCTGACTCCATCTTTGCATGACCTTCTCCTGGGTGCCTCCTCTGTGTGTCTGTATCCAAATCTCCCTCTCCTTTCTCTTATACAGGCCTCAGTCATTGGATTTAGGGCCCACCTCAATCTTGTATGATGTCATCTTAAATTTATTACATCTGCCAAGACCCTACTTCCAAATAAGGTCACATTCACAGATATTGGGGTTAGAACTTCAACATATCTTTTTGAGAGACACAGTTCAACTCACTACACAAGCTGGTCTGTCTTCTTACTCCAGAACCTCATAATGTGATAAGTGCAATAGTAGAAGTGGACACACACAAAAGAAGAACACAAAATCAGAGGTGGAGGAGAGAGGATGGTTGGGGAAGGCTTTCTGGGTGGGAGAATGGCCAGGAAGCTCAGAGGCGGGTCTGGGCTGCGGCATTCACAGATGGACATGTCAACCACTCCAGGTCGGTAAGAAAGGCCCAGGGAGTGGACAGGCCATGAGGGAAGGAGCAAGAGAGAGAGGAAAGGATGGAAGGAGAGGGAAAGCAGAGGAGGGGGAGGAGAGGGAGGAAGGAGAGAGGAGGGGGAGGGAAGGGGAGGGAGGGAATTAATTCAAGACAGGTCAATGGGAATAGAGTTCAAGATACATGGAGAGATTAAAGCAAGTTGAGAATGACAAGTACGGCATGATACAAATAAAACACCAAATGATCTACGCATTTTCTATGAATTCGTAACTGTATGTAAAGGCAGTTTATTTTATTATTTTTTTAAATTGAAGTATAGTTGATTTACAATGTTCTGTTAGTTTCAGGTGTACAACACAGTTATACATAAATATACATATATATATTCTTTTTTCAGATTCTTTTCCCTTATAGGTAACTATAAAATACTGAGTATAGGTCTCTGTGCTGTACTGCAAATGAATTTTAAATGGGCTCAAAGGAGACACCACAAAGTGACCATCATGGTTTCATGGTAGGGGTGTCACTGCAATACATGGGGCTGGACCAGGGGAATTCTAATTATATCTATAATGTTCTGATTTTTTAAGGGCTAATATATTTATATACTGTATTCTTTTGCTTCTTTAATTCACACAGAGCAAACAGACTGGGAGCAAATATGCCAAAATATCAGTGACGGCCGATTCTGGGTGGTGGAAATAGGTGGTGAAGTGTTGTTTAACCTTTACTCTTAAATGAGCATGTATCACTTTGAATAAAAAGGAAGACAGTGATTTAAAAAAAAACAAAACCTGTGAGTGAAAATGCCCAAATGTCACATAATAACAGCAGTTAGTTCAGAGTAGTGGGGACACGTGATGTCATCATTTTCCTATGAGGATTTTTCTCTGTTAAATTTCCCCAGATTAAAACGAGGCCCAGGGTCCAGGTCTGAGCCTGGAGGACCCCAGCATTTGGGAGATGGCAGAGCCCAGAGCAGCTATGCCAGCCTTTGTTTGTCTGGGGCTTGATGAGGCCCACAGTTGTGTGTTAGCAGAGGGGGGAGGGGGACAGAGAGGAGTGGGTGCCGAGGATAAGGAAGGAGAGGAGAGGGAGAGAGGACTAGGGAGAGCGGGAAAGGGGTGGCTCCCCACGTGAGCTGCCACCGCTTCTCCAGGGCTGGGGCAGGAGGCTGGGCTTGGGGACCCGCAGGCAGAGGATAAACCATCCTTTCTTCCTAGGTTGCAAACTATGCAGCTTTTCCTGCTCAAGCTTTTAGTGAGAAGCAGAAAAAGTCCAGCTTCACCCATATGTTCATCTCACTCTAGGGAATTCTCTGGAATGGAGAAAGAACCCAGATGGCATTTGTTTGCTGTGAAAAGCAGCAGAAGAGAAGCCCCATCAGCTGGAAAGTGTCCCAGCCCCAGTGAGTAGCTCTCTGCTGATTAAGTCAGCGGCCCTGGGCCCTGCCACCCCTTATCCCGGAGTTACAGCCTCGTTTTTCAATTATACTTTAATTTGAACATCTACAGAAAACGCCTGGCGAACACAGGAGTGCAGGAGGAGAGCCGGGTATGACTCAGCCCGTCTTTCACTTCCTCGTGGAGTGGACAAAGCCCACTTCCCCGCTCTGGGGTCTGCGACCTCTCGCCAAATCCTGAACCTAAGACTTGAGAAAGAATTATTTTAGCTCCATCAGAGTGCCATCTTTTGTCCTTAGTCATAACATAGAAAATGTTCAGAGCCAAGCGGATTCCCCAGAGGTCGAATCCAGCCTTTTCTCTGACAAGCAGGGAAACTGAGGCCCCAAAGAGCCCTGACTTGCTTGGAGCCCAGCCAGACCCGACTCAAAGACTCTAGATGTCTAAACTAGAATCAAAAGGAGCAAACACCTCAGATGGATGTTGGTGGCTCTGTGGAGGCATCTTGTCACCATAGGAAATGGACGGGCCTCTGCCACCCAAAGGTGCACACATTGGGGTTCCCGGGGCTGGTGCCAGACAGGTCCCTTTTGTCTTCCTGGGTACTTTCCTGCAGTTCCCAGGGCCGCCACCAGGTGGCTCCAGGCATTGCCAACCACAGCTGCAGGGTCCAAAGATCCAGTTTCCACCCCGAGGGACTGTAAGAGGGCAGAGTGCTCAGCGTTGGTCCCCACCCTCTCTCAGATCTTAAATTTTCGGGGGGTGCAGAAGCACAGGGGGCCTGATCACATTACCTCCTCTCTCTGAGCCTCCCTCAGCCACCTGTGAACAGGTGTGCTAATAGCCACCTGACTCACAGAGTTATTATGACAATAATGGATGTGGAGCCCTGTGGGAATGGCAGCCCCAAATTTCCCAAATTCCAGACCATAGTCAGATCCTCTGGGAGCTTGTTGATAAGCACAGCCTGGGACCCAGAGTCAGATGCAGAGTCTGGAGCGGGCAAATCCATCCGTGAGGGTCCTGACCCCTCCTCGCGGGCCAGCAGGTGGAGGTGACTGTGGCTCGACACAGAATACTCACAAGGGAGGTGTCCCGACCCTCAGCCCCGGCCCAGAGCTGGCCCCGTGCACCAGAGCTGTCTTTCCCCAGCGCAGAAGAAGGGTCACCACGACACCTTGCACAGCCCCACTCTCAGTCTGGCAGGAGGCAGACATGTAAACTCTTATAGCCCTGCCTGGGAAGTGGTGACCTTGCAGTGGGACAGGATACACGCTGGGACGCTGTGATGATCTGCTATGAGGTGCCAGGCAAGGCAACTGTTAACAACCACTGCCAAAAGCCCAGCACTTGTCCATGATGGACTCAACAAATGTAAGCAGATTTCGAGTTATTCCTATACGAACAGCACTCTCACGCAAGACACATTTTCCAGAATGTTCTGGGGTAGATTTAGCATGACGTTGCAGAGAGCTGGGTCCAACCCACAGGCATGTGTCCTGCTGAGACTGCCTTGGGGCAGTGGAAAAGATGGAGAGTCTCTGTGCTTCGAGCATTATGCATCACTGGGTGGGGAGGGGGGTGTTAAGGGATGACATTTGGGACTCTTGATCTGAGTCTTCAAGGAGGTGAGAGGATGCTCCAGGAAATGAGAGCACATGTGCAAAGGGACAGGGGACTGCCAAAGCCTAATGCGAACCACGTGCATTTGGTAAAGGCTGGAGAGAAGCGAGCAGAAGATGGGAAATGGGTGGGAGAGCTCTGTGGGGGGCTGGACCTGGAAGGGCTCCTAATCCATGCTGGGCTGCTCAGATTTTACACAGAAACCCACAAGGACCTCTGAAGCCTTCTCATCTCCTTGAGGGCATGGACTGAGGGACAAGGAGGCCAGACAGAAGGAGTAGAGGGGGGGCCAGAGCAGCGGAAGTGACAGCAGAGATGGGAGACGTTTCGGTTGTGACATCTACGGGATGTGGACCCACAGCAGGAATGGATGGCTGAGGACCGCGGAGCAACCAGACGGGCCCGAGGGAAGAAGGAGGGGGCAGGGGGCAGGGCACCTGACCGCTGACAGCATCTGGGTGTGAGGGGCCCTGAGAGCCTGTGGCTTGGTGAGCCCAGCTCCAGGGTGGCCCTTTAGGAAGATGAGGCTGGAGCAGAGCGGGGAGGAAGGATGGGCGAGAGAAGCAGGAGAAACGGCAGGAAAATTCCCTCTGCAGTGGCTCACAAAGCAGATGGAGGAGGAGAGGACGCGGAGGTGGGCGCGCACCCAGGAGTGCAGGGGACACGGGTGGACTCCGAGTGAGTGAAACCCAGGGCAGGCTCACGGGAACGTCCAGGGCCACAGAGGGGTCTGCAGAGGAGTCGCTAAAGAGTCACTAGAACCAACTCACTGTGTGGTCATAGGCA
The DNA here is from genome assembly GCF_026419965.1 of Kogia breviceps. Classification (NCBI taxonomy): domain Eukaryota; kingdom Metazoa; phylum Chordata; class Mammalia; order Artiodactyla; family Physeteridae; genus Kogia; species Kogia breviceps. Next base: position 10,792,011 of record NC_081312.1, read on the forward strand.
AATTCCTTCTCTCCTTTCAGCCTGAGTTTCCTTATTATTTAGTAAAAAAAAAATAAAGGTGGATGACATGGCCTCAAAGGCCCATATAGTGTGGACCTTCCTGAGTTGTCTAATTAGAGTATATCCCTATGCCTTAAGGAAAATACCAGCTAGCAAGAATGATGGAGACATCTACACTACAAATGGGCCGCTTCTGGACATACCCTACACACTGTCATGAGAGTGTATTTTGTGCGAGACCAGCCAGAGTTGCTGTGTACAGCTGCACAGGCTACGCACTGCACAACTCCAGGCACTGCCATCTCTTTAGACTAGAGTAGGAGGGAGCCATGCACAGCAGCCACTCTGCTGAGAGCATCCTGGCTGTTCCATGGACATGCTCCACACAGAACACCTGCAGTGCCTACTCCCGGGAGCCTGGAAACTATTCTCTAATGTGATTGGAGAGACTAGGAAAAGCCGTGACTCAGGAAACCGAGGACCTGAGTTCAAGACTGACCTGCTGTGTTACATGGTAAGACCTTTCCCTCTCTGGGCCTCTGTCCCTCTCTCCATAAAGTAACTGGGACAAGTGGGTCTCTGAGGCCTCGTTCAGCTTCTGTGTCCCCATTGCCAGAATTCACTTTTCTCTGTGGAACTTGCAGCAACCCTGCCAGGGTCATGACCACTTCAGCACTGAGAGGGCCACATGGCCTCTCTTGGCCACTCCCTGCCAGTCCTGGGAGCTGAGACTTTTCCGTGGGCCTACACACTGCAGAGCAGACCCTCTGCGGGGCTCAGTCCAACCCACATGTTCCTGGGAACCCTGGAGACTCACTCCCTGCATCAGCTGCTTCCTCCTGGCTGTGGCCATGACCCAGGACTTCCTGACTGCCTTGGCTGCCAGGCCAGCATTAAATGTCCAGGCTGAGCAGTTGCTACCGCAGCACCTGACAGCTGGGTGGCTCTTGTTCAAATCGTCAGTATCTCCTTTAAATCCCATGAGTAAAACCTCTGGATTTGCTGCTGAGAAGAGCAAACAGGACATTCATTTGGGGGACCTTCTAGCCCACGGATAGGGTTGGTGAGATTCACTTCTCTGCAGAAACTCGACCTCATTACAGAGCAGCAATTAACATAATGAGTATCATGTCCTTCACACTTTACAGGCTGTAAAACCCTTTCCACGCTCAGTAAGTCATCCAACAAACACTAAGGCCCATTCTGGGCTTGCTCACGGGGGCCATGGACATGAACCAGCATTGCTCAAAATTGCTCACAGCCCGCCTGGCTCAGAGCTCATGTGAGTCTCACAACCAATGAGCTTGGTATTATTCTCAGCCCCAGAGTAGGAAACTGAGGACAGGAAGATTAGGTGACTTATCCAAGACCCCACAGCTAGGTCTTGAATGCAGGCAGCAGACTCCAACCCCCAGCTTCTTTGTCCCACCCCATATGCTGTGGCCTGGGCCCAGCACCTTCCCTTTCTGGGCCTCAGTTTGCTGGTCTGTCCAGTGACAAGGAGCCCTGGAGTGATGACACAGCTCTGACGCCCACAGATCCTTTGATCCCGTATCTGAGGTGGATTTGGCAAACGGCAGCGTTAGCTTCCAAGATCAAGCTGGCAGGTCCAGAGCCGTAACTCAGGACAGACTTTACCTGACAAGCCACTCGGGCAAGCAGGTGTTTGGGCCAAGACTGAAATATGCACAACTCACCTTATAAACTATAAACACCCCACAATCTGAGTTCCAGCTATCCATCACCCAGCCTGTGAGCTGATGTCCGCCGGCCCTGAGCCGAGTTTCAGCCCCAAAGCTGACATTTCATTTCTCCCCACAGAGTCCCACGTTGTATATCAGGTGCTGGGCCAGGAGAGGGGAGGGAGGAGGCTCCTGAGGCTGGACCTGGCCACGCTGTGCCCAGGATGGGAGCAACACAGCCCGCAGAGGGTGCAGGAGAACTAGCGGGCCTTCTCGACAGCGATGGAGCTCAAGGCTCCCATGCACCTGGTCACGCGTCTGCCCGTGGGACCTCAGCACAGGGCGCCATGGTGAGAGCAGCAGGTGGAATTCAAAGCAGCCCACAGGTAAACGATAATGGAAAAGAATATTTTTTTTAAAAAGGATGTATAGGGCTTCCCTGGTGGCGCAGTGGTTGAGAGTCCGCCTGCCGATGCAGGGGACACGGGTTCGTGCTCCGGTCCGGGAAGATCCCACGTGCCGCGGAGCGGCTGGGCCCGTGAGCCGTGGCCGCTGAGCCTGCGCGTCCGGAGCCTGTGCTCCGCAACGGGAGAGGCCACAAGAGTGAGAGGCCCGCGTACCACAAAAAAAAAAAAAAAAAAAAAGATATATATATATATATATAACTGAATCACTTTGCTGTACAGCAGTAATTAACATAATGTAAGTCAACTATACTTCAATGTGGAAAAAAATAAGTTTGTGAAAACAAGCTCAACTTTCTCCTTAAAGATTATTTGTGAAAAGTAAAAAAACAAACAAACAAAAAACTCAGAAACTTTTAAACTTCATACAATAAAGTAAAAACTGAAAACAAACGAAAAAGAAGCAGCGCACTGGAACACTGGCCCACCCTCTGCGGGATGATTTCCATTCGCCCCTCCAGAGCCACGCCCACTCTCCACACTCTTCTGTCTCCAGCAGGGGAATCGCTGGGTGCATTTCAATGACTTCTCGCCTCTGCTTCTCAGTGGAGTCGCACAGTGGTGGGCATGAGCGTAGGATCGGGGTACTGGAGAGAGAGGCAGGGGTGTTCATTCCCCTCGCTCTGTCCCACAAAGATGGCAGCACGAGTCAGGCTGTCCTCTCCTACAGTCTCCCCAGGTTTTGGCAACTGCTCCTTCTTCTTGGCCCTCAGGCTCCCAGGTGGGGCCAACCCAAGAAGCTGCACCACCCTTGTTGATTTCCCTTAGCCCTGCCCACAATTTTGTAAATATCCCCTCTATTAAACTCACGACCTCTTCCACGTATGCTACGGGATTTCTCCCGGGATGCTGACAGATAACAACCCGTTACTGTACATCATAGAATCTAGGGACATCAACTTTAAGGTGCACTATTATTTCTATGTCCCTCTAAGAAAGAGTGAACCTCTGTCATAATGATGACACAAAGGAGACCCATAAATTATGACACTTCCCTGTCACCTTAAAATTTCTTATTTCACATTTATTGAAATAACTGCTTTAGACTTGTTTAGACTTAGAGTTTTTTTTAAATCATGTATCACCCTTGTAAATACATTAAAAGGAAAATATAAGCAAAATAAATCAATTAAGGCATTCTCTGAACTTCTCCACACCCAGAGCCCACCTTTGCCTTGGAGTCATAACGTCCGTGTTTGTCCACATGGTGTCGGCTCTGGGCCATTGTGGGCACTGACAATGCTGCCATCGTCCCTAGGATTTTTTTTTCCAAGCCACTGCCTGCAATCTGCAAATTTTCATGTGCATGTGTGGGCAATGGAATCTATATTATGACTTTCACCTGCCAGCATCAACTGTACATTTATAAAAAGGTACATTTATGCAACTTGATCTATACATTCAATGAAATCCCAATCAAAATCCCAGCAAGTGATTTTTTAGAAATTACCGAACTGGTTCTAAAGTTTATTTGGAAAAATAAAAGACCCAGAACAGCCAACACAACACTGAAAAAGAACAAAGTCAGAGGACTGACACTACTTAACTTCAAGACTTATTATAAACCTATAGTAATCAAGACAGTGTAGTATTGATGAAAAAAGAGACAAGTAGATCAAAGGGACGGAACAAAGAGCCCAGAAACAGACCCATACATGTATAGGCAAATGATCTTTGACAAAGGAGCAAAGGTGATAAAATGGAGAAAAGATTGTCTCTTCAACAAATGATGTTAGAATAACTGGATATCCACTCATCCCCCCACAAAAGAAAGCAAAACAAAAAACACAAAAGGATCAGATAATGACCTTTTGCTTTTTATAAAAATGAACTCACAAGAGATCATAGACAATGTAAAATATAAGACAATAAAACTTCTAGAAGATAACATAGGTGACCTTGGGTTTGGCAGTGAGTTTATAGATACCTCACCAAAAGCACAGTCCATGAAAGAAAAATTGATAACTTGGACTTAATTAAAATGAAAAAACAGTCAAGGCTTCCCTGGTGGCGCAGTGGTTGAGAATCTGCCTGCCAATGCAGGGGACACGGGTTCGAGCCCTGGCCTGGGAAGATCCCACATGCCGCAGAGCAACTAGGCCCGTGAGCCACAACTACTGAGCCTGTGCGTCTGGAGCCTGTGCTCTACAACAAGAGAGGCTGCGATAGTGAGAGGCCCACGCACCGCGATGAAGAGTGGCCCCCGCTTGCTGCAACTAGAGAAAGCCCTCGGACAGAAACGAAGACCCAACACAGCCAAAAAAAAAAAAAGAGAGAGAGAAAAAGAAAAAACAGTCAAGGGAATGAAAAGGTTAGCTACAGACTTGGAGAAAATATTTGCAAAACATATATCCAGGACTCATATACATTATACATAAAGAACCCTTAAAACTTAACGGTAAGAAAACAAAACAACCCAATTTAAAAATGAGCAGAAGATCTGAACAGTCATCTCTCCAAAGAAGAGAAACAGATAGCAAAGAAGCATATGAAAATATGTTCAACATGATATATCATTAAGGAAATGCAAATTAAAACAACAATGATACAGCTACACACCTCTTAGAATGGCCAAAATCTGGAATATGGACATCAAATGCTGATGAGGATGTGGAACGACAGGTGGGAATGCAAAATGGCGCAGCCACTTTGGAAGACAGCTTGGTGGTTTCTTACAAAACTAGAAGTATTCTTACCATACGATTAAACATTCTCACTCCTTGGTATTTACCCAAAGGAGTTGAAAATTTATGCTCACACAGAAGCCCACACACAAATGTTTATAGCAACTTCATTCCTAATTCACCAAAACTGGAAGCAACCAAGATGTCCTTCAAAAGGCGAATAAATATATAAACTGCAGTACATCCAGAAAATGACATATTATTCAGTAATAAAAAGAAATAAGCTTTTTTTTCTTTGCTCTCTGACTGCTTTCAGCACCCCCAGGTGACCGTGCCTGGGCTGACCTGCTGGAGGAGAGGCAACCACATGCGGCAGAGCTGAGCCATCCTTCTGGCCAGTTCAGACCTGCCAGTCCCAGTCAAACCTCTGGAAACAGCTAAGACTGGCCCAGATCAACAGAACAGTCCAGCCAACCCATGGTCTTGGGAGAAGTGATGATGGTTGGTTTAAGCTCCTAAAATTTAGATTGCTATGTAGCCATAGCTAACTAATTCAGGTATATTTGCTTTCTCTCATATTTGTCTATGGGTTTTCTTTGCATGGTTCTGATTATACACAGTTGGATAACTTGCTATTTTTCATTTAACTTTATATTCAAAGTATGTTCCCTTGTAAGTACATGTTTTTACGACCCTCATTTTAATAATTCAAGAATAAATGTTTAAAACTAGGGATTGGCAAACCACGGCCCCTGGGGCAAATCCAGCCCATCACCTGTTCTTATAAATAAAGTTTTATTGGAACACAGCATTGCCCACACCTATGGGTGCTTTATTTCTAAAAAATATTTATGTGTTTGGCTGCATCAGGTCTTAGTTGCAGCACGCAGGATCTTCGTTGCAGCGTATGGGCTTCTCTCTAGTTGTGGCACGAGGGCTCAGTAGTTGCGGTGCATGGGCTTAGTTGCCCTTCAGCATGTGGGATCTTAGTTCCCCGACCAGGGATCAAACCCGCGTCCTTTGCCCTGGAAGGCAGATCCTTAACCACTGGACCACCAGGGAAGTCCCTATGGCTGCTTTTGTACTCCAACGGCAGATTGAGTAGTTGCAACAGACACCATATGGTTCAATCAGCTGAAAATATTTATTATCTAGCCGTTTTCAGAAAACATTTGCCAACCCCTGTTTTAAACATGGTTTTGCCAAATTCTTTTCAAAAGGATTGTCATGGAAGAGCATCAGTCTTTCTACATCCAGGACAGCATTCAGTGCTTGCTTGTTTGTTTGTTTTTGCTTTCGTATTTACACATTTTAAAAAATGAGAAACATAGTATCTTCCTGTTTCCCTTTGAATTTCTTAGAATACTAGTGAGCCTGTATATTTTTTTCATTTTTTCATTTATTTTTTAAATCACTTCTTTCGAGAATTTTCTATTGCTCATTTATTTACTGGAAGATTGTTTTTTTTATTTGTTTAGTTTGCCAATTTATGTGAGCTCTTTATGTAATTAAAGTATCAATATTAATCAATTTCTTTCTTATTGGTCATGACTTCTAAAAAACCCTTGCAGAGGCATTTCTGTGATGTATTCATCAGGTGACTGTGCAATTCCCTCAACCTCACTGAGCTTCGGTTTCCTCATCTACAGGCAGAAACAGTTATTTTTTTCATAGTGTTCTTCTGAAAACTTGATGAAAGCTGAAAACTACTAAAGAACTGATAGCTATTATGGGTATTATTATTATCCATGAGAACAAACTAGCAGAAATTAAAACATCCAATGCATTCTGCCTGACTTGAAGGATGATATAGAACAGTGGTTCTTTTTTTTTTTTTTTTTTTGTGGTATGTGGGCCTCTCACTGTTGAGGCCTCTTCCGTTGCGGAGCACAGGCTCCGGACGCGCAGGCTCAGCGGCCATGACTCACGGGCCCAGCCGCTCCGCGGCACGTGGGATCTTCCCGGACCAGGGCACGAACCCGCGTCCCCCGCATCGGCAGGCGGACTCTCAACCACTGTGCCACCAGGGAAGCCCTAGAACAGTGGTTCTTAAACCGTGTTCCGTGAACCCTAATGCAGCAGTCAGGATTCCTTCAGTTGTTCAGTGAGAGAAAGCCCAGTTCAAACAGGCTTAAGCAAAGTAGGAAACCTATAAGCTCAGGTAACTGTAAAGTACAGGGTTGCAGGTACAGCCACATCCAGGAGTCCAAACAATGTCATTAGTCCTTGCTTACTTTCTCTCCATCTCTTGAGTCTGCTGTCCTCTGATTTGGCTTCATCAGGAAGGCTCTCTTCTGTGGATGCCCACAGAGTCTGGCTTTCACTCAACCTCCCCAGCAACTCCAGAACAAAGAGCCGATTTCTTATGCGGTGCTTCTAGGAAAAGTTCCAGCGCTGGACTCTGGACCAACACACGTCACGTGCCTTTCCAGAGCCAATCACTGCATCCAGAGTGTGGCACTGGCTGATTGACTAGGTCTGGTGCATGGAATCGCTGCCTGAGAATGGGTAAGGTTGGGTCCCCAGAGGAAAATCAGGATGTGTTACCAAAGAGGACATGAGTAAGGGCAGGCAGAACCAGATATCTCTGGAGGTGCCTGGTGGGGCACACTGGGAGCTGGGGTACCCTGCTTTCCTCCCTCACTTCAGCCAGATCACCTTCCTGTTCATCTGTTTTATATCATGGGCCTGCCGCTAAGATTTTGTTTCGAGAACAGCTACTCCTGCTAAGTGAGTTTGGACATCTGTGATATGGACAAAGGGAAACATGTCCAGAGAGGGGGCTGTGGATATGAGGGCCCTGAACCCACTTTTTACAACTGACCATTGAGGAACCAGCAGCAAGGAGACTCTGAGGACATGACACTGCATTCCTGGAACAAGCATTCATTGGGCATGTACTGTGTGCTAGACCTGAGATGATAGCGGGAACAAGAGAAAGACAGACCCATCCCTGGCGGAAGACGCACATTCTGACTCGGCAGACAGCAACATGTGGCCAGGTAAATATTGCACAGTATGAGAGTTGAACCATGGTACCTTCTCTGAAGGAAATGACATAGGATAAGATGATTAAAAGAGTGATGGGGTTAGGGGACACTTTACCTAGGATGGCCAAGGAGGGCCACTCTGAGGAAGTGACCTTTGAGAAGGGATCCTTGAGAAGGAAACCTGCAAAGAGTATCCTGGCACAGGGAACAGCATGTGCAAAAGCGTAAGATGGGACCGTGCTTTGTGTATTTGAGGGATGGACAGCTTCAGAGCATTGGAAGTAAGGGGGGAAAGCAGGTGAGGGTGAGGAAGAGGCCACAACCAAGTGATGGAGGATATGACCAGCCTTGGAAGGAGGTAGGAGCCCTGGTCCCATGCATGGAGTGTGGCCAAGGAGGCAAAAGCTGGTTCTGAGAGGCCAGAGCGAGACGTGGCTCAGGGTGCAGAAATGACAGCTACAGGAAGAGAATTTCCATTCCAGCTCACTCTTCAGTCAGTCAGGGGTGTCCTGCTATGGAATGGGTGGCTTGGTCCCCGTCCCCAGAGGTATGCAGCCGGGGTACAAAGACAGAACAGACTAGAGCCGCAGGAGGGGGCGATTTCTGTGAAATCAGCAGAGGAAAACAACCGAACTTGTTAATAATGCTTAACAAAGTTTACGGTGGCAAAGGACCCACTTAAAACATTTTAGCAGCAGGCTGCTGTGATCAGAGCAATCTCTGGGAAGGATTTATTTACACGGAAAGATGAGACACTTCCCAACAGCCTCGCGACAGCCCCTGGGGTGAGGCTCTCATTGGACGGTGCCTCTCCCAGGTCTGGAGGCTCGGCCCCTGTGGGCTCCAGCCTCAGCGGGGGGCTGATTGCCTCACCCAGGGGAGGCCGTGGCGCCAGCCCAGCCAGCAGTCCCGAGACATACTTCTCCAAAATAAACCTCGCATAAGCATTTAAATGTGCAGCTGAGCATGGAGTACAGTCGCATTTTTATTCCAAGAATGCAAATGAATCCCTGAGGGGCCTGGAAGAGGGCAAAGATGCCCTGACCCAGAAGCTCTCTTTCTAAAGGCTTGAGTTGGACCCAGCTAAATCCACCAGCTCAGGCAGACCTTGGGGAAACTGAGGCTCAGGAGGCAGCTCAAGGTCACAGAGTGAGGAGAGGGGAGACCGGACTGGAACCTGGCTGCCTGCTGCTTTCTGCTCCTGCACAAAATTACCCCATCAGGGCTCTGTTCCTTTGCCCTCAGCACGCTCCCCGATGCAGGCAAGTAGCCCTGGAAGCCTAGGTAACGTGCGTCATTCTACAGGAGGGACTCACTCAGCAAACTTCCGCTTTGTCTGTGCCGGACCCCAGGACCCCAAGGGGGAGAGGGGCCCCTGGCAGCAGAGTCTGCTGGGACCTCCTCTGGTTGCTGCCGTCTGGACTGGAGGGTCTGGGTCCCTCCTGCAGGCTCAGGAATTAGCAACTGACCCTGTGGAGGAGGAAGAGGGTCGCCTCCATCCTGACTCCCCGCCAATGCCCCCAAACCCTCCCCCACCCCTGCTGCATTAGGTTTTCCTCTGGGCTTCAATCACAGCACAGTCTTGTCCCTTCCCAGGGCCTGGCACACAGCAGGTGCTCAAAACTTGTTGCTGTGACCCGAAGCTAGTCGCCAGCCCACAGTGCACCCTTCTCCACTCCCCATCAGGCACCACCTTCCCAGAGGTTCCTGCAGAGAAGGGGAGAAGCAATTAGGCAGGTGTGTCCTGGCCAGGGGCCTCAGAAACCCTGGGAGCTGTCCTGGGTCCCCTGTGACCCTGGCTGGCGGGTCTGGACCAGACATTGGGAATGGAGGTTTCTCACAGTCTCCCAGTTTGGGGGCGATCTCAGACCCCGCCTCCAGCGCTGACCCCCAATAATTCATGCTGCCCTGGTGGGCCTGCTCGCAGGACGGTCACAGCTGGGATCCCCCCAGGTTTCCTCCCCCAGCGGGCCCCCTCTGCTGACCAGAGACTTGCTCACACCATCCCTAGAGCAGAAGAGACCCCAAGCATGTGTCCCTGGAGCATCACACAGGCTCCCAGGGGAGGGGGGAGGCCGGACCAGGCATGAGGGTGAATGGGTGTCTCCCCCGGACCCAGGGGCCAGTCTCCTCACCTCAGGTAGAGGAGGGTCCCTCACAGATAACCCTCCTTTCCCAAGACAGATCTTGAGTTTACTTTAAAGTCTAGCCTTTTCCATTTAGAGGAAAGACAGTTTTTTCCTTCTTAGGAAGGATTTTGCAACCCGAAGTCCACCCCCACCCACCACTCCACTCTCCCGGATCGTCATCGTACTGAAATGTATTTAACCCCTGGCCTCGTGCCCAAAAGCCTTTTCAAAATTTCACTGTTAGTGTTGGCACTCTTTGTTGTCAATGAGGGAGGCCCTCTCCCGACTCGATTCTGTTCATCCTGGTCATCTTCTGATCGACTTGGGCAGGGAAGGGGTGTGCCCATAATCCCCCTCCCCACAGCACCCAGAGCAGAGGTTCCTGGTTTTCCCCTGGGACCTGGCACTGGGCTAGGCCCCCATCAGCTCCTCCTGCACCCTTGGGGGTCTGCCCGCCTCCTCCTTCTGGTACTGACGACCCCGGGGACGCAATCAGGGCCCAAGAGGTAGGGATGCTCCGCTGGCCTTGCCTGGCCAGCCGGGTTCCATTTCTCTGCTAGAGCGAAGTGCCCTGTTCCCTATTTGCTGGAGAATTATAACTCACTTTAAATGAGAAGAGGATGACTTCGCAGCCGCCTTCCCCAAGCCTAGCGGTTTAGCACCATCTGAATTCCAATTTGCATCATCCTTTCCCCTGACACCTGCCTCCTTCCAGTTGCAAAAAGTTTGCTCAAGGCCAAGGAACATCTGCACGTTCGTGTGTCCATTCATTGAATATACATGTATTACCGCCTGCTCTGAGCCCAGTTCCTGTAACAATAATAGTTACCGTGAGGCCCAAGTGTGATGTCCCGGCCCGCGGATGAGGAGACCCAAGCTCTGAGAGGCTCCGGAACCAGTGCGAGTCCACCCACCCTAGGAGCCCTGGATCTGAGGTTTAACCCAAGACTGATTGCAAAGCCTGGGCTGTGACCAGTGACAACATCACCACAGCTGCCAAAAGGACATTGCTCTGGGGATTAAAGCAGATGATCATATGGTCAAGTGTCATGAGCTCAACAAATGTTGGCTGCCCCCTTTTCCGGAGGTTCAGATGAAGAGAAGCTACGTCACAGGTGACTGCCCTCCTGGCTTAGGGACTGACCTGATGGAATTCCAGCCAAAGAGAGGCACAGGTATCGTGTCCTGGGAATTAGAGGAAGGATGGGTCCTGCCAGCAGTGGGAATCCAGGTAGGCTGCATGGAGGAGGGAGCACTGGCTGGCCTTGAGGGATGGGGAAGATTTCAGGGGAAAGAGATCCTGCCTAATCCTAATGTGCCGAGAAGGAATTCTGGGCTGCCATTTTTCCTTTCCAGCCCCTACCCTTTCAGTGGGCAGGGCCTGCCACCCAGGTAGCCCTGGAATCAATCCTGTTTGTGCCTATAACCCGTTGCTGTTCCTTCCCCAGACAGCCCCAGTGCCCTCCAGAGGCCAGGCCTGGCTCTGTGGGCCTGAGGACACCCAGGCCAGAGTCCCTGGTCCCTGTTCTTTCCCGGGGTGCCCGTAGTTACTTCTGCCTTCTCTGTCTCTCTGCCTTTGACTGTGAGCCTCCTGAGGTCAAGAATGGGTCTCATCCAGTGGCATAGCCAGGCCCTGGCACTCAACCCAGGGCTGAGAAAGTGCCCAGTAGGCATTTGTACCATCTCTCCTCCGTCCTGCCCTCCCTACCCACCAAGATGTCATGTGACCCCAAATCCAAGCCAAAGCGTTCTCTTGTTGGAGCAAGTCACAAAGCAGCTCTGAGCCTCACTTTCCTCAGCTGTAAAATAGGGATAAATCATCCCTGTTCCACCTTCCCTCCAGAGCTCTTGTAGGTGTCAGAACAAGATTACTCATGTGAGAGGCCTTTTGAAAAGGAAGCAGCCCTCTCAGTCTCTCTGTCTCTTTATATATGCACACAGGAAAGGTTATTTAAAAATGAATTTTAAAATATTAGGATCCTTTGCTCACTTTTTGCCTATTGGATGTTTTGTTTTGCCAAATCCTTTAGAGCTTGAACTCTTGCATTAACTTTAAAATTTTTATAACTCTTTGTACATTATCAAATGTCTTCACATTGTCATCTCCACCGACCCTCCCTACACGGCAATGGTTCACATTACCCCAATATTACAGCTGAGAAAACAGAAGATCAGAGAGGTTAAATGACCTACCCAAGATCACACAGCAGGAAGAAGACTTGAACCCACCCAGATCTTATTTCTATTGTTGCATGAGCTTCCTTGCATCCTGCTGAGCTCTGAGCAGAGTCCCAGCTGATTCCTCAGATCAGTAAATGCTCCCCCCAACCCATAACAATAATTCTGACTTTGCCAAGTCTCAAACCTAGGCTAACCTAACCTACGCTAAGAGGGTCTCCACAGCCAGCCTGTAGGCAGGGGTCACCCAGGGACAGGCTGACCTCAGGGAGGAAGGCAAAGTCCCACTCTCGAGAGGCTCCCAGGTGACAGGACACCGCCTTGGAGGCCAAAGCTCGCAGACTAGCGGTGGGGGGGCCTGCTCTAAATATCTCCACCTCTAGAAGGAGCAGCGCTTCTGCATAATTGAAGTCCCTGAGGAGCATGAATTACTCATCTCTGCAGTTATCAGCCACCTCAAGTCTAGGCCACCTGGTACTTAAGTGGATGGGGGAGTGGTGTGAATGTTTACTTGTCCGCTTGTGCCCAGGACAAATGCAGGCGAAGTCACCTTTATCTTTATGGAAAGGGGACACTTGGACACAGACACGCACACAGAGAGAACAGCATGTGCCGAAGGTGGAGACTCAATCTCCATGATGCTTCTACAGCCAAGGATCCCCAAAGATTGCCAGCAAAGCCCCAGGAGGCGGGGGGTGGCCTGGAGCAGATTCTCCCTCACAGCCTGGGAAGAACCAGCCCTGTTGATAACTTGATTCCAGACTTCTGGCCTCCAGAACTGTGAGATAATGCATTTCTGTTGTTAAGCCGCACAGCCTGTGATGCTCTGATACTGCAGCGCCAGGAGCTAATACACCTCCCTGTTAGACATCGTCAGTGAGAGAAACTCCCACTGAGATGGGAAGGGGCCCTTATTCTTGAAAGGCACGAGGGCTGGGACTGAAGTCTTCCTCACACATAGGGCTCCTCAGACACCCCTCAGAGCCTGCTGTGGACCCCCTTGTCAACTACAAACTGTCACTTGCCATTGGCACTTGCCATCGAGCTCTACAAGGATTAAACCATGAACTGCTGCAGCCGCTGACTTTCAACACCCCCTGAAAGGAGTTCAGGGTGGAGGGCAGAGATGAGGTCCTCCATGCTCTGGGAAAAACTAGCAGAACAGGCCTCCAGGTAGTTAGATATTTTCAGGAGATGATTTTATGAGCTCAATTCTTGTATCTCCTCGCATCTAGAAAAGCACTAAAATCCTTCATGGTGATGATGTCTGCTTCTTCTGACTAGCAGTAACCTTCACGAGATTAGCAGAAACCTGCAAAAATATGTGTCTGGTTTCATGCACTCCCCCTTCACCAGAAGCACATATATACTGACCTTTCCCCCACCTCTTTGGAGCAGCTTCTCAGAGCTCTCTGAAATGCTGTCTCCCGGGTCATAGTCCTCATTTTGCCCCCAAGAAAACTTAACTCACAACTCCCACATCGTGCATTTTTTTTAAGGCAGCACCCTTCACACATGTGGATGTGGATGTGCCCTCCCCAGAGACCCCCTGGGATCTGGGGTTCCCCAGTCGCTCCACCCCCTTGGGGCCTCGGGCTCAGGCTTGGTGGCATTTCTCCAGTGCCCCAGCCCCCAGCCCCTGCCACACCATGCAGCCCTCCCCTCCCTTGCTGCAGCCCCGATGCCCGTGTCACTGGCAGTGACTCTGGTTCCCTGACCCAACGCAGGCTGATCCAAATTTCAGAACGCCACGACGTGGGTGGGTGCTCTTGCTGGGCCAGATACCTGCCTAACGCTGCCCTTGGCTTCCAAGGTGACACCGTCTTCTTCAAAAAGACAATAAACAGGCCACCAGGAGTGCCTGGCAGATCTCTGAGCTGTTCCGTCACAGTGACAGTCAAGGTGACAGGTGCACTGACAGATGAATTTCCATCTCTCAGCTGTTATGGTGACCCCCGGTCATGTCCCCACCCCCGCCCCAAGAGAGCCCTCTTTCTGGGGCGACCTCATCACTCACCCGGCAGAAACAAGGGCTGCATCCTAAAACACCCTGTCTGCTACTCACAGGCTGGGAGGGGTGAGAAAGCTTTCCTAGCCCTGTGGGGGGGGACCCGCCACAGACGCCATCTGGGCTGAAGTGTGGCGAGGGCAATGAGCTCCCGTCAGATCCCAAGCACACCCCGCCACTCGTCCTGGAAGAAGGTTCCAAGGAGAACCAAGCTATCAGGCAAGTCGCCCGGTGAGGAAGGGTCAGTGCTGAAGTTGCTACAGATACCTTGAAGGCCTGGAAACCCAGAGGGAGCCTGATGGATCTAACACAAAGCCCACAAGTGACGCTCAGACTCTGAAAGCACCCACACGTGCCCTTGACCTCCCTTCCACCACCCTGAGAGCCACTGCGGGCCAAGAGGCAAATATTATTATCCCCGCTTCCCGGAGGGGAAACTGATTCCCAGAGGGGCTAAGTGATGTACCTGGCGTCCCGCAGGGAGGAGGTGGTGAAGCCGGGGACGAGCCTCTGCTTTCAGCATCAGAGCCGTGGTTTTCAAGATTTGGTAAGTGGGAGGTTGTGCATAAAATGCAGATTCCTAGGCCCCGCCCAGTGATTTTGATTCAGAGGGTCTGGCTGAGTTTCCGGAACAGCTGGATCCGTTGCCGCCAGTCCACGGCCCACATCTGGGGAAGGGCTGTGCTAAATGCTTGTCTCCACAAGGACGTTCCGTCCGCACCTGGCCGCCTTCTCCGAGCGGCTGCTGGCGGGAATTTCTCCCTCTGCACCTTCGAGCAGTGCATTCTGGGTGAGCCCCCGTTTGTTGAACGTGGTTCAAATCCCACCTCCTCTACTTATCAGCTCTGTGATATTGTCCTGATTTTCGAATCTGTAAAATGGGGAAAATACCATGACCCGTCTCAGAGCTGTTATAAGCATGAAATGAGTTCATATAGAGAAAATGCTTTGCACCCAGCACATAATAAGCTCTCAGTAAATATTAGCTGTCATTATTATTGCAAACATTTCTGTGGTTATTATTGCTACGGAACTATTTCAAGTGTATCTGTCTTGCCTACACAGTAAGATTCTAAACTCCTGAGGGGCACGGGGCTTAGCACAGGCTGGGATATGCAGCATATGCTCAATAAATACTCATTGAGTGTATAAAGTAATCATTAAATGCCTAAGTAATCCAATCTTATCATTAATGTATGGGGGAAGAGATAATAATGATCATGGTAACAATATTATGAAGAATAATATTATTTTTGGTTTTGTTTGTTTGTTTGTTTTTTGGATTTTTTTTTTTTTTTGTGTGTGTGTGTGTGTGTGGTACGCGGGCCTCTCACTGTTGTGGCCTCTCCCATTGCGGAGCGCAGGCTCCGGACGCACAGGCTCAGCGGCCATGGCTCACGGGCCCAGCTGCTCTGCGGCACGTGGGATCTTCCCGGAACGGGGCACGAACCCGCGTCCCCTGCATCGGCAGGCGGATTCTCAACCACTGCGCCACCAGGGAAGCCCTGAAGAATAATATTATTGATCACTTGTTGATCACTTAATACATGCAAGGATTCCCCCTAGCACTTTACATGAATATCTCATTTAATCATCCCATTACGCATGAGGCGGGCACTACTTGCAATGAGAAAACGGAGGCACACAGACGTTAAGCAATTTGAGCTACTAAGTAGTTGGGCTGGTATTTTAGCCCAGGTTTTCCAACGGTAAGAGCTCATTAATGCAAGAGCACAGCATTGTGTGTTCCTGTTTTCTTGCTAGACTGGAAGCTTCTCCAGGGGAGTAACTGACTCTTGTTCATCTTGTTTCCGTAGGCAAAGGACTTCATATAAAGCAGGTGCTCAAGGAAACGTCTGTTGGCTATGTTTGCATGGATGGATGGGTGCATGGATAGATGGGTGGATGGATGGGTGGGTGATGGATGGGTGAATGGATGGGTGCATGTGTGGATGGGTGCATGGAAAGATGGGTGAATGGGTAGATGGGTGGATGGATGGGTGAATGGATGGGGGCTTGGGTGGATGAGTGCATGGATAGATGGGTGGATGGATGGGGGATGGAGAGATGGGTGAAAGGATGGATGCGTGGACAGATGGGTGGATGGATGGGTGGGTGGGTGGGTGGATGCGTGGATGCATGGGTGGAATGATGGGTGGATAGCTGGGTAGGTACTTGGGTGGGTTGGACGATTGGGTAGATATGTCTTTGGGAGAGCAGATGGGTAAAGGAATGAATGTTCAGACAGAAGGGTGGATGAATGGATGAATATGTGGGCAGATCGGAGAATGAATAAGTGCAAGAATGAGAAGGTGGGTGATTAGATGCATAAGTGAAAGAATACCCTCCCCATATTACTCTGCAGAGTAACACTCATAGAATCATGAGATAGGGAAATGTAGGAAGCAGATGTGCATTGTTGGATAAAAGAAGCTGAGAAATAGTTGCTGGCAAGGCTGTTCCTGGAAGGAAGATGGAGACGGGGAAGGCACATCTGGGTTACAGGAAGAGGTGTGCCCTAGTTCGGCATCTTTAGTCTGAAAGGGCCAGGGCTCCACAGCGAAGGCACTAATTGGATTTCATTAAAGTAAAATGGATTTCCTAGGACTGGAAAAGCTAGTTCATTAATTTAATACATGCTCTACTGGCAGAAGGCCCAAGGAGGGGCAGCGAGCCCCAGCTCACCTGGGCTAAGGTCAGAGCTGGCAATGCTGCAGTTTGACGTCTCACTAGGCTTCTGAGCACCTGCTCTATGCCAGTGCCTGGGCTGGCCACTGGGTATGCAATGCCAAATCAGGTACAGTCACTACCTCCAGAAACTCCCAGTATCGGGAGAAGGCAAACACACAACAAGGTGGTTCGTGCGCAGTGGCAGGGCACTGGACAAGGGCAAGCAACGTAGAATGTCTGATCTATGCCCCTGGGGGTCCTGGCCGTTGCGTGGAGGTATGAAGTGGGGAAGGATGAAGCTGGCACAGCTGGTATAAGCGTCACGGGCCATGGTTCCCAAGAGGAAAGCGGTTTGCCCAACGTGGTGATAATGGTACAAAACCAGTGGAAAAGAGAAGTGGGGTGGGCGTGGGACTTCTGTTCATCCAATTGTTCAAAAATATTTACTGAACACCCACTTTGTGTCAGACATGCTGTAGATAGTACTGGACATTCGATGGGAAAAACTGACTTGATACCGGAGCTAAGGAGAGTGGTCTTGGTTGGAATTTAAAATTGGGGAGTTTTGAACATGTAAAAGGTGGTTAATGCCCCAGCCCAGGTGCAGTCACCTGGGGAGAGAGTAGGAGGAGTGCTTCGTCTGAGTTCATTCTTCCTCCCAGAGCGAGAGTTACTTCCACAGCATCACCGACAGGTGGCCACCCAGCCTCTGTTTGCATGCTCCAGTGACAGGGAGCTCACTACCAGCCAAGGCAGTCCTGCCTACCTTTGGAAGTTCTGGTTGTTAGTAAATTCTTTCGCATGTGAGCCCAAGCCCCTGTCCTGATTTTATTCCTAGTTGTCTGAGGAGCTACCCCAGCTTGCTTCTTTCTCTGGGTTGGAGATCAGCTCACATGCAACAGTGGCCATGCCAGGGGCCAAGGATGGCTGGCTGTGCCATCCACCTCAGCCCCACCCTGGTTGCCTTTCTTCTTACACAGCATCTTCATAACAACATTTGACCCAGTTGAACATCCCTCCCTGAATGGAGGCGCTTTGGTCCTCTCAGGTGCTTTGCTGCTCTCCAGCCTCCCTCGGGCTAATGCAGTCGCAGGTCCGGGTAAGCAGTCTTCTCCTGCCAGCCGTGGCCCAGCCGGGCCAGCTTCTCTCCTGCCCTCTCTCTCCAGCCAGTCTTACCCAGAAGGGGAAAGAACTCAGGCTCTGAGCTCTCTCTGGGTTCTGCTGGCAAAGGCTGACTTGCAGCCGATCAGGCCCGTCCACACCCGGAGAGGTCTGGCCTTGGACCAGCTCCTGAGAGATAACCTGTTCACCCTTGAAATACTCTTCCTGATGAGAGTGTCTTTGGGCCATGCCAGGTAGTCTACACAAACACTGTGATTTATGGTGGGGGCTTTGGGCCACGGGCTACCAGTTTGACCTCTGGAGGGGCTGGAGACTAAGGTCAGCCGTGCCCACACACCTGATGTGGACCCCAAAGCTCAGGTGAGCGTCTCTGGTTGCCACACGTTGCTACATGAATTAGCTCTGTCTGTAGGACTCTGCTGGGAGAGGGCAAGCGGAAGCTCGTGCCTGGTCTCTCCTGACTCTACCCCGTGCCTCGTAACCCATTAATCTGTGTCCTTTCACTGTTATAAACCATAACCATGAATAAAATAGCTCTCTGAGTCGTGTGAGTCCTAATTCCAAACCTAAGCATGGCCTTGGGGGACCCTTGAATGTTTCTGTCACCACAGCATTCATATCTGCTTTGCTACCTGTCTGTACCCCACTCCCACCCCCTCAGCCCAAGGCTCTAGCTTACCATAGATTTTCCCTAAACTGCCTTCTGATTTTTGCTCGACAAATGATAGACCTGGGTTTCTCAGGCCAACACTGTGAAAAAGTCAGAGGCCCCTGGGAGCTCTTGAGTGGCACTTCTGCTCACATCCGGAGCCATCGAAGTCCAGAGATGACCATGGCCCTGTCAGCATGGGCGCCCTTGGGTACCCCCCAAAGGAAGACCAGAACTCCCCTCTGTAGGATGGAAAGAGTGCAGAATCTTCCAAGAGTTGGTTTCCTTGGCAAGATGTAAAAAAAAAATGGGAAAGAGCCAAGTCTGAGAGCAAAGAAAATCTTATCTGGTGACTTCATAGCTGGGCCCGAGCTTGGCCTGGCCCCAACACAGGCTGGCTGGAAAGGACAGCTGTCCTCATGACCCATGGCTGTGACGAGGCTGTGTCCTCCCTGCCTCACCCCCACCCCCCTTCTCCCCCGCATCCCCAACCTCTCAGGAAGGAGACGGCCTGAAATGGTTTTGTCTGTGCCTGGTTAATGGCGGTCTGGGAATATGGGAGGGGCATATTCAGATTCTCCTTCTTTCATTTAATTTTTCTGTTTAGGCAACTAGCTCAGCTTCTAGAAGCAAGACTGGAGTCTAAATACTATTGGGGTTTTATGAAACGCTTTTCCAACCATTATCTCACTTGATCTTCATCACAATCCGGGAAATTTGCCAGGAATTATCACCTGCCCGCCCCCCCCCCCCCGCCCCCCGCTTTCCGCCCTTTTCCAGACAAGAAACAGGATCAGAGAGATTATGTGACTGAGAGGGCAGGGTCAGACTAGAATCTGGTGTCTTCCTGCAGGTGCCATGGTGGACACTGCCATCAGAGGCATTGGCTCCAGGAGAAAGGGAGCTGCAGGGGAAAACGGCTCCCAGCCCCCTGGAGAACGGCCCTGGGCTCTGCAGCTCTGCAGCATTTGCTCGTGGTGTCCCCTCGGCCAGGACCCCGCTCCCTGTCTGCAAGTTGGGCTCCTACTCATTCTGCAGAGCCCCACCTAACCGTTAACCTCTTAATAAAAATCCCAGGGTACTTGCGGGCCAGCTGGATTATGTGACTCCCTGGGCCGTCACAACCCCTAGGATGACTTGATCACCCTGGACTGTCATTCTTTGTTTGACATTTACCTTCCTCATTGGGTCCTAAGCTCCATCTTTCATCTCTGCAGCTCCTGCCCCTAGACAGGGCCTGTCCCAAAGGGTACACACTCTTTAATGTTTATTGGCTGAATGAGTGAATGAATGAATGAATCAATCAGACATATCAAGCTGCCACCCCATGTATTTATTATCCACAAAGCAGATTTGCCATTTTTTGTTATTATCTTATGCATTTATTTTTAATTATTCAAGAAGAACATAATTATCTTTTTGCTGTAAGCACTTCAAACTCCACAGAGAAATCCCAATTCCACCTTGTCAAGCCCCCCTCCAGCCGTCACCCTATGCCCCCTTCCTCCCAGTCCTTTCCCTAGAGAACGCCATCATCACTTTGGGGTGTCTCTTCCCAGACTTCTTACTACGTGTTGACACACATTTATAACCACATACAGAAACATAAGGTTTTGTGTGTCTTTTCATCTAAATGACATCCCACTTCACATCATATTCTGCACCTTGCTTTCGTCACACAATGATATATCTTGGACTTCTCTCCTCGTCAGTTTCAGAGAGCTCCGTAGGCCTTTGTAGTTGCTGAGCTATTGTTTATTTATCCAGACTCTTCTGGATGGGCACTTAGGCTTTCCCCAATTCTTCATTCTCGTAAACGAAGTGGCAGAACCACGTTCAAGTCTTACAACTTCCTTTCCCAGGTGAGTGCCTTCCAGAGCCACGCTGGAATCCCAGGTAAACTCTGGTCCTCCTCCAGCCCATATGCTCAGCAAAGGCCTGGGCTCCGGCCACACTGGTGGTCTAAGGATGGTCAGAATTAAGTGCTTGAGACCAAAG
The DNA here is from genome assembly GCF_026419965.1 of Kogia breviceps. Taxonomy (NCBI): domain Eukaryota; kingdom Metazoa; phylum Chordata; class Mammalia; order Artiodactyla; family Physeteridae; genus Kogia; species Kogia breviceps. The sequence continues at coordinate 10,812,525 of NC_081312.1, forward strand.
GCATTTAGTGCAAAACCCTCCTCTGAGGTTTGTTGCCATTTCTACAACAGCCCGAGTCATGGCTTCCCCAGCCCGGGTGCGAAGCCCTCGTCACCCCCCAAGGGAAAGTCGCTTCACTGCAGGACCAACAGGGTTTGCGTTCAGACGCGGTTGGTTTGGGGGCCTTGGAGGCCTGGGGGCTCCTCAGATCCCTGTTCTAAAGATCGAGGACGGCAGCCGCTGCCTGCAGGGCTGCTCCGAGGGTTAAAGGAGATGAGACGCCCACCGCGCCTCGCACTGGGCCAGCTCTTTCCGAGCTGCTCAGCCCCTTCAGCTCCTGGATCCATACCCGCCTTCTGTGGCTGCCCGTCTGAGAGCCAGCTCAGCCCCACCCCGAGACCCCTGCTTTCCCGGCCCCCCCTGCCCCACCCCCTCATCCTCATCTTGTCCCTAATGAGGGCGGGTCATAGCTAAGGAACGGTTTTCTGGGATGTTTGGGAATATGACCTTTGTGTTTCCTTATGTAAGACAGGATGGGAAATTCACCTGCCACCAAAGTCGCTGACGGTGAGTGTTCCAGGATCCAGAAAGATCTGTCCAGGGGCCAGCTCCTTCCCCCCAGCTCCTCCTGGCGTGATCGAGCCAAGGCTGGAGAAAAAGATAGATCAGCAAAGGACCTGCCAGGACCAGGGTGCAGACTCCCATCCCCACGGCCCGGGTCCCGACTCAGCGCAGGGGGCTCTGGAGTCATCTGAGTGTTTGTCCGGAGTCACGAAGCTAGGAGGACTGGGACCAAGAGGAGGATGAGAGAAGTGACGTTTTCCTCCTAGAGGGAAAGTCCCCTCCCCGGAGGGGGCCATAGGTGCGCCGGGGGCGGGGGAAGGTGGTCAGGTTGGCTGACTTGAGCTTCACTTGTTTACTGAGTGATGTTGCACAAGTCACTCACTCTCTCTGGGTCTCGGTTTTCTAGTCTGTGAAATGGGAGCAGGGCTGCTCTCTCACTGGGTTGTTGCAACAGCGTGTGTAAAGTTCTTGGTGACATCTAGAGTCCAAAGCATCATCGAAAGTCTAAAGCACCAGGCCTTCCTGCTAGGACACTCTCAGAGGGCAGAGACACGTGAACAGCTTACAGAAGACCAAGGTAAAGGAAGTAGGGCCTCAGGCAGAAAATAAAGAGAGGAGTTCTAGGGTAAGTGACAGGAGAGAGGGGAAGGAAAAACGTGGACAGCAAGAAGAACTAGCAATGTGCTTTCCAAAGACCATTTTCACTCTTCCCCCGTTTCAGTGCTGTTCGTGTCACTCCTCAGCCCCTGTGGCCTGGGTTGATCTCTGGGGGTGTCTGTGGAAGCCAGCGGGGCCGGGCACCTCCCCAGCCCTGCGGCAGGCAAGCTGACCCCACGCGCTTCCCACTGCACCTGCCGCTCGGGACTTGGAAGCACACGTGGTGGCTGCAGCGTCGTGATCCTCTGGCTCTCTCAGTCCTCCGCTGGAGACCCCCCTCCACTCGGCCTCACCCTGACCCACAGAGCTCAGCACGTCTCCCTCCCAGCCCCCTGGCTTCAGGGAGAGGCCAAGGAACCCCCATCCCACCCTGGGCCTCAGGCCAAGGCTGTCCCGAGGAGTAGGGGAGGACTGGAGACCGAGAGAGCAAAAGAGAGAGAGGGACAGAGACATGAGAGATGGGGGTGGGCTGGGGGGAGGGCAGGTACTCAAGAAAGAAAGAAACAGAGACACAGAGACGCAGAAAGGAAAAGGGAGAACTGGAAAGGCAGAAATATCAATGAGCAGGGCCAGGGCACAGAGCAGAAAGTCTAAGATTATTCTGCAGGCTGTTTGTAGGTGTTTGTGAGTGGGGATATGGTTCTGTTTCCAGACAAGTCAGGTGGAAAGCACAGGGTAAAACAGGAGCCGGAAAGGCTTCTCTTCTGCAGGGTAGTACTGTGCTTTTGACGTGCTAATGTGGGAGTCGTGAATCACCAAGAGGGGGCTCTAGGGTTTCCCAATACGTGCCACCACCGGGGACGACATGACCACAATCTGGCACCGTGACATACGCTGACACAGAGATTCAGAGGAAGACATGGACACGGAGAGACGGAGGCTTAAAGGTAAAGGGACAGGCAGACAGACAGAAGGACACAGAGAGGCAGACTTAAAGAGAGCGGGGACACAGGGAGAGACAGAGACAGAGAAACGCGCGCACAGTGATTCAGATTTCAATGCAGAGAGAGAGGCAGGGCCAAGACAAATGTGAAGGCACATGAAGAAAGAAAGGGGCAGAATCGCAGGGGCAGAGGAATAATAAGAGAGAGACAGGGACCCAAAGAGAGAGAAGTGACGGGAAGTGCTGCCCGGAATTTAAACCCAGAAGGGCTCTCGCTTGTTCTGAAATGTAAAGCCCAGCAGGTCGGTCCCCTCCTGTCTGGCCCAAACACCTCTCCTCTCTCAGCGGGCAACACAGAGTCTGCCAGAGCCAGAGGACAAACTCTCCGGGGAAAGTCACTCGACCTGCCACAAATTCAGCCACCCCTACGGAGAAGGCCTGAAAAAGACATCAACCACCCAGCAGACGGAAGACTGTTCCCTGCTTCTGGAAAACTAAGACAATGCATCAGCAGTTGCCACCGCGGCTGCGGCTTGGCTTCCGGAGGGCAAGGCTGAAATAAAGCTCCGAGAGTTAACTGAACTGATTTTAAATGATTTGCCATTAATTTTAAGGGTTTGCAAGAGCTTTCGAGATGAGAGACGGACTGCGAGACTTCAGCGACTGTATTTCACGGGTGTTAATGCCGATTCAACTCAACAGGCCCCCAGATCTTTTAATCCCTTGAATTTGTGCCTGTTCTGATGAATAGGGGATTTCTGTGGACACAAGTCCCCGCCACGTCAGATCTCTGCGGATCTTTGTCCCCAGCAGCCCCACCTGTCTCAATCTGTGCTCCAGGCAAGGTGTACCAGTAGTCTGCTGCCCTGGGGTGACGGTTCACGGTGGCCACACAGCTGCTCCCTTCCCCTCGTGAGACCTTTCCAAAGCACAAATGTCAACGGGCTTCTCCCCTGCTCAAATGCCTTCCAAGACTCCCAGCTACTACCCTGTGCGCCTGATCACCCTTCAGCCCTGGAGAGACGTTTAGGCAGAGTTCTTCACTGCCCTACTGTTCTCTTAGCTACCCTGAGGCCAGCGTCTCCCTTGTTCTCAATAAACTCTGGATCTTTCTTCTGCACTGGCTTCACGTTCTGTGTTATGGATTGACTTGTGTTCCTCTCTTCCTTGTCTCCTGGTCCTCTCGGGCTGGCCCCCGGTTTCTGGCCCCACTAGCCTCTTGGACACAGTGATGGGGTCGAGGTCACACAGTGACGGTGATGAGGTCGAGCTTCTCTGGCTCTGGTCTGCAGGCTCACCCTTCAGTGCTCCCCGATGCTGGCTGCTCTGGCGGGTATCCACTTGGTCTTGTATTAGGCTACAGGCCAAACTACTGTGACACGACCTCCAAAAAGACAGTGGCATCCAAAAAGACATGTGATAGAGGTTTCATTCTATCTCACATAATTGTCTAAATGTCGGCAAACATAGTAAATTATTGGCCCAGCTTATCACCCCTTTCTGCATTTGTCCTCTTTGCCGCGTGTCTTTACACTTTCCCCACTAGAGGTGCCAGGTATTTGACTTCCTTGCACCACGACTTAATAATACTCAGTGAGTTGACTTGCCACGGCCAGTGGCATGTGGGTGGAAGCCACAACGTGCCAGTGAAGCGAGCTCGTACACAGTTGTCTGTCAGCATTATGTTGTCAATGAGCTCTTACGTGACTCTCAGCCAGCCTGCAGACACATGAATGGAATAGATGCTGATTGCTGCGGGCCACGCGGACCTTGTGGTTATTACAGTGACAATCCAGGATGGGCAGACAGCTGTGCTTCGTGGAGTTGTCCGTGGGCCCAGGTTAGGGGTGAGCTCCGCCATCCTAACGTGTGACTTCCGCCTGTGTCCAAGGCAGCTGCTCCAGAGCTACTGGGAGGGGAAAAACCAAAGACAGGCAGCTGCGTGGCTTGCCTTTAGGGAATTGACCCGGAAGCTGTAGGAAGCTGTGCACAGCACTTCTGTGCATAGCTCTTAGGACTGAATTTAGTTACGTGGCTTGCAAGGGGGCTGGGGAATGTAGGCTTGTCATGGGCTGAATTATGTCCCCTTAAATTCATATGTTGACATCCCAACCCCCAGTACCTCACAATGTGACTGTATTTGGAGACAGGGCCTGTAAAGAGGTGATTAAGTTAAAGTGAGGCCACTGGCATGGGCCCTAATCCAGAATGACTGGCGTCCTTATATAAGAGGAGATTAGGACACAGACACACACAGAGAGAAGACCCTGTGAAGACTCAGGGAGAAGACGGCCGTCTGCAAGCCAAGCGGAGAGCCCTCAGAGCAAATCAGCCCTGCGAAGACCTTGACCTGGCACTTCCAGCTTCCAGAATCGTGAGAAAATAAGTTTCTGTTATTTAAGCCTCCCAGTCTGTGGTGCTTTGGGATGGCAGCCCAAGCGAATGAATGCAGGCCACAACTGGGTGGCTGTGTTCCTCACTTAAACTTAGGGGAGAGTGGTGATTCTACTAGAAAGAAGAGACAAGAGGATGCTGGGGGCCGTTAACAGTCGCCACCAGTCTCCCTCGTGTGTCGGATCTGACACATCACCCCCACCTTCCCAGCTCCAGGCCCTAGTGACATGGGGGTCTACCACGTATCCACTGGCTGTTTACCCAAAGCCAAAGTCACAATTCTCTGCACTTTGCTGTGTGCATTTACAAACACTATTCTGAGAAAGGGTCCGTAGGCGTCACCAGATTATGGTCAAGTGTCCATTGTTTGTGATGCTCTTCCCGGGTCACAGACAGGCCGCGTGCTGGTGCGTTGCTGACATCATCTTTAATGTGGTGACATACGGGGCTTGGGGAGCCCTCAGTCATTCCACCTCCATTAGCCAGCCCCAGGATTAGGCAGAAAGAGAAGTTGAACTCTGAGCAAGACGCAACAGAGGCCCCAGCCGGTCCCACAGGAGCTCCGGAGCTGGGGGAGCCCTCAGAGTGTTCCATACTGAGGCAAGGGGCTGGGCCTTCCTGCCCCTACAGGGACAGTCATTGGATGCAGGCTGCCCAGAGATGAGGAGTGGCGTTAGGGGAGTCAGCTCCCTCCAGCTGACGGCAGTGCCTGGCGAGGGACTCGGCTGTGAGCCCCCAGCAGTCGGAAGTCCCAGCAGCCGGGAGAATGAGGGAACGCCTGGGTCCTGCGGGGGCGTCTGGATGGTGCACTGCGCAAGCTCTTATTCTAGGCACTAATTCCAGCTCTGACTACCCGAGCCAAATGTGCTTTCTGTCTTTGTGTCCTTTTTGGCAGACCTGGGGCAAGCTTTGGCCCATGGTTCCAAGAGACACAAACATACCTAGTCATTAGCCTCTTGGGCCCAGGAGGAAGCGTTCTCTTTTGAATGTCAGATCCCTCGAAGTGTCCACCTAAAGGACTCTTGCTGTTGGAGCTGCCACTGGCCCGGGTGCGGGTGCTGAGGAGGGAGCCTGGCCCAGCTCAGGGCTCTCGGTGATGGGCTCTCCTCTCCTTCCACATCCCGTGAGACTCGACTTCTGTGCGCTGGGCTCAGAGGAGCAGTGGGTGAGAGCGGCCGAGCCAGCCGGGGCTGTCTAACCAGAGCTTAGCTCTCTTCCCGGGCTTCTGGACACTCCGGGGCTGCCCTTGTAGGCGTTCTTAACCATCTCTGTCCATGGACCCCTGAGTAAAATGTGATGGAGCCGATTGACCCCTTCTCTGAGTAATATTTGTAAGTGCATACAATAAAGTACACAGAATTACCAAAAAAACCCTAAAACAATGATACGGGAATAAACTTATCAAAATATTGTAAAAACCAGTTTTGTCATCCAGTACTATATATGGTTTTGTTTTTTTTTGGTTTTTTTTTTTTTTGCGGTACGCGGGCCTCTCACTGTCACGGCCTCTCCCATTGCGGAGCACAGGCTCCGGACGTGCAGGCTCAGCGGCCATGGCTCACGCGCCCAGCCGCTCCGCGGCATGTGGGATCTTCCCGGACCGGGGCACGAACCCGTGTCCCCTGCATCGGCAGGCGGACTCTCAACCACTGTGCCACCAGGGAAGCCCTATATATGTTTTTTCAGTGCATTAATGGTAAGACTGGACAAGAGTAATCTATATCTCACACTATCTAATAACAATCATAATATCCAAGTAGTAAGGAGCATAAATGATATTTTGAGAAACGTGTGACAACTATAATAGGATACAAAAATATCTGTGATTTTTCTTGGTTTCAAAGTAGCGCTAACATTACCGTGGTTCAGTGCCTATGATACTATTTTTCCCACCAAGTTCATGGACACCCCTGAATTCTATCTTCAGACCATTTGGGGGTCCAGAGAACCCAGACTGAGAACCTCTGTTCACTAGTGAGTTAATAGCCAGAAGAAGCTGAGCCCAGCCTCGGAACCAGGAGCTGGATTCTGCAGCTGAGCTGCAGTTCCCTCCTCGTCTTGCCTGGCAGCTGCAGAGCTCATGACTGGCCATAGCCGTCATTTAGCACGCCTCAACGTGCTGCCTGGGACTGATCACTACTTGTGTATCCATGCATCCATCCATCTGTCCATCCATCCATCCACGCATCATTCAACCAATATCCATAGAGATGGGCTCTGGGCTGATATCTCTATCCCCAACATGCTGGGGAAATTTCAGGACGCAGGGCGCAAAACGAAGCGATGTGAAAAGAGAGAAAAGGATGACAAATCCAAATGTTGTTGGATTTCTCAACAGCACCAACAGAAGCCGGGAATAATGGAGGGAGAGCTGCAAGATTCTGAAGAAAAATGACCTCCAACGTAGAAATATGTCGCCAGTAGACTATCAGTTAAGTCGATTGCCAGTGACACCATCTGAAATGCAAAGTCTCAGATTGTTTGCCTCCGGTGGTAGCCGATGCCCAAGATGACCCCCGCAACCCCCGCTTCTTGCTATTCCACCCCCTGGGGGAAGCCAGCTGCTCTGTTGTGAGCAGAGCACTGAGGAGAGGCTCATGTGATGGGCAAATCAGAGGACTTCTGCCAACAGCCAGCAAAGAACTCAGGTCTCCTTCCACAGCCGTGTGAGCCGGCCTCTGGGCAAAGCATCCCCGACCCCAGGTCTAGCCTTCAGATGACTGCAGCTCTGCCCGACAGCTTTCCTGCAACCTCATGAGAGACTGATCCAGAAGCACCCATCTAAGACTCTCCTAGATTCCTGAAATGTACAAACTGTATGAGATGATGCATTGTGGTAATTTGTATTATATATATATATTTATTTATTTATTTATTTATGATAAACAATTAGCTCACACAATTAAGGATGAGCAAGTCCCAAGATCTGCAGGGTAAGTTGGTAAGCTGGAGACCAAGGAAAGCTGATGGTTTAGTTGCCATCCAAAGGCCAGCAGGCTCAGGACCCAGTCAAGTCTGAAGGCAGGAAAAAAATCCAGTGTCCCAGCTCAAAGGCAGCTGGGCAGGAGTGCCTTCTAACTCAGCCTTTTTGTCGTATTCAGGCCTTCAGCTGATTGGAGGAGGCCCACCCAACACACCAGGGAGGGCAACCTGCTTTACTTAGCCTACCAACTTTTTAAAATATATAATTATATTTATTTATTTTTGGCTGCGTTGGGTCTTCGTTGCCACGCAAGGGCGTTCTCTAGTTGCAGTGAGTAGGGGCTGCTCTTCGTTGCAGTGCGTGGGCTTCTCACTGCGTGGCTACTCTTGTTGCGGAGCACGGGCTCTAGGCATGTGGGCTTCAGTAGTTGTGGTGTGTGGGCTCTAGAGCGCAGACTCAGTAGTTGTGGCACATGGGCTTAGCTGCTCCGCGGCATGTGGGATCTTCCCAGACCAGGGATTGAACCCGTGTCCCCTGCATTGGCAGGCGGATTCTTAACCACTGCGCCACCTGGGAATTCCCTAGCCTACCAATTTAAATGCTAATCTCATCCAGTTATACCCTCACAGACACACCCAGAATAATGCCGGCCCAAATATCTGGGCACCTTGTAGCCTAGTCAAGTTAACACAAAATTAACCAGATACCAATGGGGGGAAAGTCAGCTGAAATAGTTGGAAGTGCTTGATTCAGGGCATTTGAAAATGATTGTGAGAGACATCAGGGGACTGCCATTTCCATAGTAAGCTTCTTTTTTTTTCTTTGCGGTACGCGGGCCTCTCACTGTTGTGACCTCTCTCGTTGTGGAGCACAGGCTCCGGACGCGCAGGTTCAGCGGCCATGGCTCACGGGCCCAGCCGCTCCGCGGCACGTGGGATCCTCCCGGACCGGGGCACGAACCCGCGTCCCCTGCATCGGCAGGCGGACTCTCAACCACTGCGCCACCAGGGAAGCCCCATAGTAAGCTTTTTAGAACTACTTTATTTCATAGATTCTAAGACATCTTTTTCACAAGTTAACATCTCTGAAACTAAGATTCTGTTTAACCATTGATGGCATCGTACAGTTACAGCTGGTAGCATTATTTTCTTTCTCACTGGTGTATAAAATTAGAATTCACCTTGCAATCAATATCATCCTAGATTCAATGAGATACAGCATTTGACTCTTTATGTTCAAGGTATAAATTTAATATCAAAACAAAAACTAAAAAAAAGAAAAGATTGTGTCTATGAGACAATTCCCTCACTGACACATGACTAGGCCGGCCTGGACCAGGATGGAGTAAAAGTGACAACACACTACCAATATAATGTAGAAGAATCACGACTTTTTTTTAAACCACTGGACTTTGTTCATATTTCTCTCATTATTAAGGGGATCATGTAATTAGCCATCAAACCAGAACCCTTTGGAGAGTAAAGGAAGGCCACTATTAATGATTCACTCCAGGACAACAGGCATAAAATGAGACTGTCCCAAGCAGACTGGGACGTATGATCACCACTCAGAGTGCTTACCCCACGCTAGCAGTTACCATCCAGTTACAGATCTGCCTCCCAATCTCTGAAGCCTGTGATCTTTTGTAACTTTCATCTTTGTACTTCTCAGCGTCTAGCATGGTGTCAGGTACACAGTTGGTGCTCAATAAATAGTCATGGGATGAATGAACAAATGACAGGATTAATGGACTCTGGTTAAGGAATTAGTGGTGGACCACAGAATCAGACTCTAGCTGTTACTTTGCATCAGTTATTACTATGTCGTTCACTTCGTAATATTCATGCTCAAATGAAGCCTCTCTGAAAGCCTGTATAAATACAGGTACGGTCAGTTCTTGTGGAAGTTGTTTTTCTCAACTAATTTTTCATGGGTTTCTTTTTCTTTTCTTTTCTTTCTTTCTTTTTTTTTTTTTTAAGTCTCCAATTAGAAGAATTGCTCCAGGCCCCGATAAAGCCAGATACCCCCCTACAGTGGAAACAATACCTCCTACAGATGCCAACACATCTGGAATGCACACCAGCTCTGCCACTAGAAGCCATGTGTCCTTGACAAGACAGAAGCTCTCTGAGCCTCAGTTTTCCCTTCTGTAAAGTGGTCAGAGAACAGTGCTGGAGCAGGTCATAGGGTGAGGTTGGTGATGGGTGAGACGGGGGGGCAGCAACCTGCACATCTCCTGTTCCAGGTGAGGAACATCCTCAGGTACACGGTTTCTCTGGGCCTCAGATGCCCACAACAGCTGAGCAGTGGCCGCTGCTCGGTACCAGCAGTCTTCCTCCACTGTTGACACGCTGAGGTGACAGAGCTGGCGGAAGTAAGACAAGCCTGGAGTATTTCAGCGTTGGAAACTGCGTCCCAGTTGACCTCGATAATCTGAGAAACAGGAGTAGGTCTTTTCCTTGATCTACCCATGAAATTGCCACAGCTTCATTCTTCAAAGACGGGCACTGTCTGAAACCCAGGCTTTACGAAGAGGAAAACCCCAGAGCATTCTCCCAGGAACAGTCCCTGGTCACCTCCGTGTGAGAAATCTCTGCTCCTCCATCCCCCTTTCCTGCTTTGGGCTATCTTCACCCCCCAGGGACTTACCTGCTTAAATACTTTGCGTTAATAGCTCTCAGAATGTATCGTGAATGTGTCTGTAAGCCAGTGCGCCCTTTCTTCAGTCTTAACGAAGACTCTGATTTAAACACGACCAGAGACCCCGGGGAAAGTCTGGGGGAAAGGTGAGGAGGAAAACTTCCTTAAACTGTTCAGGCTCTGAGGAGCCTCTGAATTGCATCTGAAAATCTCTTACACTTAAATCCATCTTAATTCGAATGGATTTGGCTGTAAGTAATCACCCAAACTCCCATTCCTTTAGTGAAGCTGTGAGCATATTTGTATCTCACAGCAGGAAGTCGAGAGGTGGGTGGCTCTGGGTTAGTTAATCAGTGGTTCTGATGCTCCCAACAACAGCAGCAAGAACTGGATTCTTCCCATCCTTCCCCTGGGCCATCCTCAGGGCACAGCTTTGGTCCTCAAGCTGCTGCCCTCTGGACACGGATGAGGAAGAGCAGACAGTGGATCTAAGGACAAACAGACAAATCACCGGCTTGGATTATTTTCCGCACTTGGCAGAAGAAGAAACTGAAGCACAGAGCAGTTAAGTAACACGCTCAAGGTCACACAGCAGAGCCCGATCAGTCTACTTTTGAAGACCTCTTTCTACTGGATTATGTTGCCTCCCATCTCCTACCTGTCCTGTCTCCAACCAGAGCTCATCACCCTGCTCCTTGCCCAGGAAGGAGCAATAGAACAGGACAAGAATCTCCGAGATTTGGGAAATAGCACCCTCTTGTATCATATGACTATGGGTTTAATGCTGAATGGTTTTGTTTTGTTTTTTAACATCTTTATTGGAGTATAATTGCTTTACAGTGGTGTGTTAGTTTCTGCTTTATAACAAAGTGAATCAGTTATACATATACAAATGTCCCCATATCTCCTCCCTCTTGTGTCTCCCTCCCTCCCACCCTCCCTATCCCACCCCTCTAGGTGGTCACAGAGCACCTAGCTGATCTCCCTGTGCTATGCGGCTGCTTCCCACTAGCTATCTATTCTACGTTTGGTAGTGTGTATATGTCCCTGCCACTCTCTCACTTTGTCACAACTTACCCTTCCCCCTCCCCATATCCTCAAGTCCATGCTCTAGTAGGTCTGCATCTCCATTCCCATCTTACCCCTAGGTTCTTCATGATCTTTTTTTTTCTTAGAATCCATATATATGTGTTAGCATATGGTATTTGTTTTTCCTCTTTCTGACTTACTTCACTCTGTATGACAGACTCTAGGTCCATCCACCTCACTACAAATAACTCAATTTCGTTTCTTTTCATGGCTGAGTAATATTCCATTATATATATATATGTGCCACAGCTTCTTTATCCATTCATCTGTTGATGGACACTTCGGTTGCTTCCATGTCCTGGCTATTGTAAATAGAGCTGCAGTGAACATTTTGGTACATGACTCTTTTTGAATTATGGTTTTCTCAGGGTATATGCCCAGTAGTGGGATTGCTGGGTGATATGGTAGTTCTATTTGTAGTTTTTTAAGGAAACTCCATAGTGGCTGTATCAATTTACACTCCCACCAGCAGTACAAGAGGGTTCCCTTTTCTCCACACCCTCTCCAGCATTTATTGTTTCTAGAAGTTTTGATGATGGCCAATCTGACCGGTGTGAGATGATATCTCATTGTAGTTTTGATTTGCATTTCTCTAATGATTAATGATGTTGAGCATTCTTTCATGTGTTTGTTGGCCATCTGTATATCTTCTCCGGAGAAATGTCTATTTAGGTCTTCTGCCCATTTTTGGATTGGGTTGTTTGTTTTTATGATATTGAGCTGCATGAGCTGCTTGTAAATCTTGGAGAATAATCCTCTGTCAGTTGATTCATTTTCAAATATTTTCTCCCGTTCTGAGGGTTGTCTTTTGGTCTTGTTTATGGTTCCCTTTGCTGTGCAAAAGCTTTTAAGTTTCATTAGGTCCCATTTGTTTATCTTTGTTTTTATTTCTGTTTCTCTGGGAGGTGGGTCAAAAAGGATCTTGCTGTGATTTATGTCATAGAGTGTTCTGCCTATGTTTTCCTCTAAGAGTTTGATAGTTTTTGGCCTTACGTTTAGGTCTTTAATCCATTTTGAGCTTATTTTCGTGTATGGTGTTAGGGAGTGTTCTAATCTCATACTTTTACATGTACCTGTCCAGTTTTTCCCAGCACCACTTACTGAATGTTTTAAAGTATCTCTACGTTGCTGCCTCCTTTGTGTCTGAGCCCAAATAAGGCCTCAGAGAAATGTAAATACTAACTGAATATCAGCCTGTGTTATGAATTATAGTTCATGTCATTGGATGAAACGCCAAGGTTACGTAAGAAAACGTCCACACACCCCTCTTGGCTGAGATGCAAATGCAAGTATTCATGAGTGAAATGACATGCAGTTTGCAATCGGCTTTAAAATACTTCAGGGAAAGATGAGGTGGGACAGAGCTATAGAGGCAAAGTTCTGACGGCTGTTGAAGCTGGGAGCTGGGCACATGGCAGCTCACTGTTCTCTCTACTTTTGAATGTCTGGAAATTTCACAATAAAAATTAAAAATAAATTAAACATAAATTTCTAAATAAATAACAGAAGAGCCTCCCAGCCAAGCTAGGAATTATTCCTGTGAAGTTAGTCAACGGAAACAGAGGAGGCTAAAAATAGCAGAGAGATTTATTTGGTTTCTCCACATGACATCTTTGATAATTTGTCATCCATGCTCACATTTACCGCATTTGTTCTCTAGATGTCCTGGATGGAGCTTGGTTTCAAGGAGAGAAAGAAATATTCCCCCATCCCCGCTTGAATAAGTGCTCCTGCAACTTCTGATAGTGGGTTGGAGAGAAGTACCTTTCCCCCCACTACTGTGAGCCTCAGTTTCCCCAAAGAACATTAAGCATGAGGGTACCTGCTTTGACTCTCCAGTAGGGTCCTTGAAAGGAGCAGAGGAAATGTTATAACTGAAAATACTTTTTTAAAAAGCCTTAATTTTCTTGTTCATAGGTGTCATGCTCATTGTAGAATACTTAGGAAGCAAGATAATCAAAATAAAGAAAATTAAAACGACTCACGATATCACCTCCCAAATAGAACCAGTATTATTTTAGCATATTACCTTACAGGTTGTTGTTTGCCATGCGTATGTTCTTTTGTCGTTGTTAATTTACAAACAGGCTCAAATCATGTAACATTTTATTTTCTAACTTAACACATTGGGGACATCTTTTCAGATTGTTACAAATTCTTCCACAATATTATTTTACATTTTAATCATTGCTGTGTTTTCCATTATGTGCCTATACCATAATTCATTTAACCAGTCTCATTATATTAGTTTTCTAGGGCTGCCATTACAAAGTGCCAAAAACATGGTGGCTTAAAACGAGAGACATGTATTTTCTCACAATTTTGGAGGCCAGAAGTCTGCAGTCGAGGGTTGATTCCTTCTTGGGTATTCAAAGGGAGAATCTGTTCCATGCATGCCTCTCTCCTAGATTCTGGTGGTTGCAGGCCATCCTTGGGATTCCTTGGCTTGTGGCAGGATAACTCCACTCTCTGCCTCTGTCGTCACATGACTTTCTTCCCTGTGTGTCTCTGTGTTTCTTCTTCTTTTCTTGTAAGGACACCAGTCACACAGAATTAAGGATCTATACTGCTTCTATATCATCTTAACTTAGCTAATTACATCTGCAGTGACTTTAATTCCAAACAAGTTCATTTTCTTATTTTTTTATTTTTTATATTTTTGGCTGCATTGGGTCTTAGCTGAGGCACGTGGGATCTTTGTTGAGGCGTGTAGGATCTTTCTATGCGGCGCGCGGGCTTCTCTCTAGTTGTGACTCATCGGCTCCAGGATGCATTGCCTCTGTAGTTTGTGGCACACAGACTCTCTCGTTGAGGCTCGTGAGCTCAGTAGTTGTGGCATGCGAGCTTAGTTGCCCTGCAAGCATGTGGGATCTTAGCTCCCCAACCAGGGATCGAACCCGTGTCCTCTGCACTGGAAGGAGGATTCTTTACCACTGGACCACCAGGGAAGTCCACCAAACAAGTTCATATTTTGCAGTTCAAAGAGTTAGAACTTTAACATGTCTTTCTGGGGATAGAAGTCGATCATATTGGTGGGCTTTTTAATTAGCTCATTTGCTTTACTTTTTTTTTCTTTTTGCTATTGCTAATGTCTCAAATTTTTGAACACATCTATGATTATTTTCTTAAAGTAAATTCTTAAAAGTGAAATTTCTAGGATAAAGACTGTATCAGTCAAAGTTAGGCCATGAAAAGAGAAAGCATAGCTATTGCAAACAGAGGGGATTTAATATAGGGAATTAATTACATAGATGTTAAGAAGATGAAAAGCAAAAAGATGCTGAGATAACTCAGAGATTAATAACTGCAGGAAGCAGTTACCATCCCCAGGACTTGGGGAACCAAAGGAAAGAGTGGATGTTACTAGAACTCAGGAGTATGGAGGAGGAGCCCCCCTAAAGCTCATGCTTAGACTCCTACAGGAGACACTGCAATGTCAGTGCTTGGAACTCTCGAGGGAGCACTGAAAACTGGTTCTCAGACTTCTAAGAGGAGGGCCCACAAGTGATCTCTGATGGAGCACCACATGTCTGATCTTAGACTTCTGGATGGTGCTACTCCAGAGGGTACAAATGGCATGGCTGCTGCTGGTGGGGTACAGACCTCAGTTGGAAGCCAAAAGACAGTCCTTTCTCTCCTGCTCTCATCTTCCAGTTTCCACTGGTTTTGAGGTCAGGCTTTTCAAATTATATGTGGTCAAACCTATTAATCTTTTTTTTAATGGATTTGCCTTTGGTTTCATGCTTAGAAAGTTCTTCCCCAGGCCAAGATTACATAAATATTTATATTTTCTTTATTCTTCATGGTTTCTATATTTTTAACATTAACCTTTTAAAATTTTAGTCTTTATATGGAATTTATTGGGGGATATATCAATAGTATAAAGTTAGAAATTATTGAATAGTCAATTTTCCTCTATTATTTGGAATGCCCTCTTTATCCTTTAATAAATTTATATGCATATTACATGTATCTGTGTCTATTTCTGGACAATCTCTTTTATTCCATTAGTATGTCTGATCATTACATTTTATTACATTCTCATAAAAATGTCAACTCCGGGCTTCCCTGGTGGCGCAGTGGTTGAGAGTCCGCCTGCCGATGCCGGGGACGCGGGTTCGCGTCCCGGTCCGGGAAGATCCCACGTACCGCGGAGCGGCTGGGCCCGTGAGCCGTGGCCGCTGGGCCTGCGCGTCCGGAGCCTGGCCTGTGCTCCGCAACGGGAGAGGCCACAGCAGCGAGAGGCCCGCGTACCGCAAAAAAAAAAAAAAAAAAAAGAAATGTCAACTCCATGACAGTCATCTTGGTACCACAAGTGGCTAGCTGGAATGGTGCCTATCAAAAAGTAATTACTCAAGGGCTTCCCTGGTGGCGCAGTGGTTGAGAATCTGCCTGCTAATGCGGGGGACACGGGTTCGAGCCCTGGTCTGGGAAGATCCCACATGCCGCGGAGCAACTAGGCCCGTGAGCCACAACTACTGAGCCTGCGCGTCTGAAGCCTGTGCTCCGCAACAAGAGAGGCCGCGATAGTGAGAGGCCCGCGCACCGCGATGAAGACTGGCCCCTGCTTGCCACAGCTAGAGAAAGCCCTCACACAGAAATGAAGACCCAAAACAGCCATAAATTAATTAATTAATTAATTAAAAAAAAAAAAAAAAAGAAATACACATTGAATGATTGAGTGGACTATTTCTGTGCCAGAATCATGTTCTTTCTGTTTTAAAGTCAGATTTGTTGAATATTAATTTACCTATAGTAAAATTTTCCCTCGTTAGTGTCCAGTGTAATGAGTTTCACAAACACATACGGTTGGGGAATCACCATCATAGTCAACATATAGAATAGCTCCACTACCTCAAAAAAACAAAACTATCATGCTTTTTTAAAATTTTTTTGTTTTAATGGATTTATTTATTTTTTAAATTTTTGGCTGCATTGGGCCTTCGTTGCTGCACGCAGGCTTTCTCTAGTTGCGGTGTGTGGGCTTCTCATTGTGGTGGCTTCTCGTTGCAGAGCACGGGCTCTAGGTGCATGGACTTCAGTAGTTGTGGCATCGGGCTTAGTTACTCTCTGGCATGTTCCCGGACCGGGGCATGAACCCGTGTCCCCTGCATTGGCAGGCATATTCTTAACCACTGCGCCACCAGGGAAGTCCCACTAAAATTAATTTTTTTAACTTTATATTATAATTTTTAAAAACTCACGTAACATAAAATTTGCCATCTTAACCATTTTTAAGTGTTAAGTATAGTAGTACTATAGTACTAGTCAGTAGTGTTAAGTATATTTACATGGCTGTGCAATAGATCACCAGGACTTTTACAACTTGCAGAACTGTAACTCTGTATCCATTAAATACAACTCCTCATTCCCTCTCCCTTCAGCCCCTGGCTACCACCCTTCTACTTTCTGTTTCTACAAATTTGAAGACTTTAGGTACCTCATATAAATGAGATCACACAGTATTTGTCTTTTTGTGAGTGGCTTATTTCACTTAACATATGTCCTCAAGGTTCATCCCTGTTGTAGCAAATGTCAGAATTTATTTCCTTTTTCAGGTTGAAAAATATTCCATGCTCTCTACCAAGTCCTTTTGTAGTGAATGCCTTCCCCACCTCTCGGTCTTCTGTCTCGGCAGGTTGGTCTTTTCCAGGCTGTTACATAAGCGGAATCTGACAGTTTGCAGCCTTTTGAGTCTGGCTTCTCCCGCTCAGCATAAGGCATCTGAGGTTCATTGTATGCATACATCACAGTTTGTTTATCCATTTCCCAGATGAAAATAAATTTGGGTTGTTCCCAGTTTTAATTATTATGGTTTCATAATGCATTTTTATAGTGAAACCATTCCCTAAGATCCCAAACATATACCAATTGTAGCCAGAACTAGTGGAGAACCAGGTGTCCCTGGAACGCGGAGATAAGATTTCTTTCTGGGAGTGAGAGCAGGAAGAACTCACTTGTGATAAATGTGGAGAGCATCAGTGATAACAGAGGACTTGTGGGAAACAGCCAGGTCCTGCCAATAAAACTGGGCCAAGTGAGCTCACCGTCAATGTCGTGGGGAGTAGGGCATTAAGGACATGAGCTCCGAAAACAAGGAGCTCTAGATGTGGCTCTTTTCCTCTGTGGCTCTTTCCAGCTTCCTCGCTGGTGATGGGCCAACCTCCTGGCCTGCTGGAAGCCTTGGTTTCCCATCTGTAAAATGGGAACACGATAGCACATTCCTCATGTGAAGTTTGTTAGTGAAGCCACTAGCGCAAAGTAAGTGCTTACTAATTGCTTCTTTTTATTAGCTATTCTCTTGGGAAAGTGAGGCTGGATCCTGAAAAAGAAAGCCACCTATGGATTCATTCAGCTGTGGGTTTTTTTTCCTGAAGAAAAGATGTACAAACAATGCAGGTGATTACGGTGGTTTTGAAACACGGCTGCAAATTCCTCAACATTCTTCCTTTCAAGACATGAGTCTCTATTCTCTCTGCTTGAATCCGGAGGGACTTGCAACTGCTTCCACCAATAGAGTATAGCAGAAGTGATGGCGTGTGACCTCTGAGGCTGAACAGCCATGTGGCTTCTGCCTTGTTGGCTGGGCCTTCTCCTTTTGGAGCCCTGAGCCATCGTTAATTAGGAGTCTGACTATCCTGGCGCCTGAAGCTGCAGGGGTGAGACTGTGACTGAGCCGGACCCTGTGGGGCCTTCTTTAACTTCTTTAGGGCTCCCCCCATATCCTCTGCTTTAGCTCCTCTCTGTGAAGTACCTAGAAAACAGTATCTGATGCACGTTTCCTGACTTGTTTTACAGATGGGAAACCATACCCCAACCCGCCCCCCCCCACCACCAAATGGAAGATGTTAACAACTTGATGACCGTGAGCACATAGCCCCAGGCCTCCTGGAGCCTAAGGACTGGTCATGTGAACCCCTGTGACACTGTTTCCTCACCATCAACCAATCAGAGAATTGTGCACTAGCTGATCACCTATCCTCCCTCACCTGGTTTTTAAAAATGCTTTGCCGAAACCCTTCGGAGAGCTCGGGGCTTTTTAGGACATGAGCTACCCATCTCCTTGCTTGGCCCTGCAATAAACCTTTCTCTGCTCCAAACTCCAACGTTTCGGTTTGTTTGGCCTCACTGTGTGTCGGGCACATGAACTTGTGCTAACAAGACCACATGCAGACCACACAGAAAAAGAGACCCAAACGGGCCCCCCAGCCCAGGAACCAGACATGTGAGTAAAGAAGCTTCCAGATGATTCCAGCTCCCAGACATCTGAATCACCCCTAGCTTTGGGGACACCCCAAATGAGGCCCCAGACATCACGGAGACAACCCATCCCCTCTGTGCCCTGTCCGTAATTTTGACCCACAGAATTTGTACTCGCAACAGAATAATGGCGATTTTATGTCACTAAGTTTGGGATGTTTTGTTACAGCCATAGATATCCAGGGCGGTGGTCTAGAAGGGATTTAGGGAAAAAAAGAAAAGGAAGGCAAAGAGGGAAGATTTATCAGTGTTCCGCTAGCAGCTGGTGGAAGCCTCCACCCACCCACTAGAGGAGCCTCACACACGTGGTAGGAGAATTAATCAGGCTTTTCCACGGCCTCAGTGAAACATCCCCCAAGAATGTGTAACTTTCTTTCCTCTGCTTTTGTGCTTACTGAAAACCAGAGGCTGACTAATTCAGCCATGATGGCCAGGAGTATTCCGGAGCTTGGAGAAGTTATATCAATGAGGTAAACCAATAACTCTGCGTTCTGGTTTGTACAACAGTCTCTTATGACTACATATGTGTGAATCCCTTAAGCCCAAAGCTTCTGGACCTCCTCAGAGGCACAGTGGAAAGTCACGGGCTGAGGCTCTGGGTCTAAATCCCAGCTCAGTTACCGTACCACCTTGGCAAGGTGCTTGGCCTCTGTGAGTCTCAGTTTCCCTGTCTGTAAAATTCAGTAAAGAATGTCTCTTTCGGGCTTCCCTGGTGGCGCAGTGGTTGGGAGTCCGCCTGCCGATGCAGGGGACACGGGTTCGTGCCCCGGTCCGGGAAGATCCCACATGCCGCGGAGCGGCTGGGCCCATGAGCCATGGCCGCTGAGCCTGCGCGTCCGGAGCCTGTGCTCCGCAACGGGAGAGGCCACAACAGTGAGAGGCCCGCGTACCGCAAAAAAAAAAAAAAAAAAAATCACTTTCACCCAATTGTTATGGGGGTTAAATGAGATAGTAAATATCTGAAAAGGGTCTAGCACAGGGTGCGACTCATAATGAACCAACTGCTGATATTATTTCTTTTTTTTAAATTGCAGTATAGTATAAAAAAACAGAAAAGACAACCTACAGAATGGGAGAAAATATTTGTAAATGATTCAACTGACAAGGGCTGAATCTCCAAAATAGGATTTCTTAATTTCTCTCCCCACACCTCCTCAAAAGCTTGAGGGCTAGTTCTGGACACAGTGATTCCTCCTAACTCCCCCTCCCCCTCTCCAGGCATTAATCCTCAGAAAACCTGGCCATGGGAGCCCCGCTTGCTCCTCTCTGACCCCTCCACCTCCGGCTACAGCGCTGCCCACACAAGTGGAAACTCTTGGCCTGGCTGTTGGAGGCAGGCTGGCTTCCTCAGTGGACCCGGAGATGTGTCTTGACTCTGTTCCTAACCCCACAGGCTCCGACTTGAGAGGCTGAAGGAGAGTCAAATAGGAGGCGACAGAGAACACATGGCTGGGGTGACAGAGTATATAGTCCCTGAAGGAGAGCAGCCCTGTCCCATCAATTGGTAGGACGGGAGAGAAGACGGGGCTTGGGAAATTACAGCCCCACCAGGCTGCCATCATCTCTTGCCTCTCATGAAAGTGACCAGCAGCCCTTCGACTCTCATTTTAAAGATCCAATGGGAGGAAGGATGGCTCCATCAGATTTCAGCCCAGGCCGCTGGCAGCCCCAAAGGCCAGAGAGTGTGATGGATTGAGTGCCCGAAACACAGAAAGAAAACATGAATCTCCATATATCACTGGAAGACGCCAGTCAGATTCAAGGAGGCACGTGGTCCCCGCATCTTCCGGCCTCAAGACAGATCCTTGTGGCTCTCTTGCGGGTGCAGGCCCAGGCTCTGGAACATCAGTCTCAGGAGAGCAGGGGACCAAATCCATTTTGTTCAGCACTCATTAGGCACTCAGTAAGTATTAGTTGAATGAGTGAATGAACGAACAAATACTTGTTCTGTCTTTCTAGCTATGAGGTTTTGTTCAAGTCACTTTGCACAAATCAAATGGCCTCTCTTGGCCTCAGTTTCCTCATCTGTAAAATGGAACCAGGAATATCTACCTCTCCAGAGTTGTTGTGAAGATGAAATGACATCATACAAAGAAAGCACAGTGGCTGGCATCCAGTACAAGGTGCCCAGGCAAGGGAGAGGCCAGGTGGGAGAGTCAGGTCACGAACCAAAGTCCAGACGGGTAGGCTGAGAGCCAGAAGGCCAGGCAGGGCCGGGGGAGTGGCTCTGTAGGGCACAGTCCTGAGACGTTTGGGGCAAAGATGGCTCAGCTTTGACTCATCATCTTCACTCTCCGCCCAGCTCTCTGTCTGCGTCCCGTCTGCCTCAGGGGTATCATGCAGAAGGCTGTGACACGTGCTTAGCGAATCCTTCACTCCCAGTGACATGAGAATGGTATTCACCAAGGATTCACGGAAGGGGGTCCCTGTGTCAGGAACAGTTCTGAAGGCGTCGTGGAGGGAGGGACATCTGTACCCATCAAGTGACAGGCAGACAGGGCATGATTGGTGGGGCTGGGACCCAGGCATGTTTGTGGGCTGGGTGCACCTTCTCTGGAGGCTCCAAAAAGCCAAGCTGAGGACTTCACACTTCACATCAAGGCAGTTGGGAGCTATGGAAGGTTCTAGAGCAGGAGTGATTACTCCCAAAAAGTTCCTTAGCTTCGTTAAACAATTAGTGTTTTGACTCCTCCACAGAAAGGGGTCAGCAGTTCAACATTAGCACCTACCATCAAGGCGAAAGAAAATAGCAGGGACATGATGGCGAGAGTCACGAGCTCTGGGTTCAAGCCCCAGCTCTCCCACTTATGGGCACCAGTCCCACAGGCAGGTCCCTTCACTGCTCCAAGCCTCAGCCTCCTCATCTGATTACTGAGCTGGCTGCACAAGGATTCTATGTGTCAACGCCAGGCAGGCTCTAGCACAGTCCCCACTTGGCATCAGGAGCAAGCAAGTCTCAGCTGGATTTTATTAGTATTTGTGTTAAACAGAGAAGGAGCGGGAAATGTGGTGAAATAAGTTATCTTGAAAGGGGAAAAAGAGGACTTCCCTTGTGGCGCAGTGGTTAAGAATCCGCCTGCCAACGCAGGGGACACGGGTTCGAGCCCTGGTCTGGGAAGATCCCACATGCCGCGGAGCAATGAAGCCCATGCGCCACAACTACTGAGCCTGCGCTCTAGAGCCCGCGAGCCACAGCTACTGAAGCCCACGCGCTCTAGGGCCTGCGTGCCGCAACTACTGAGCCCACGTGCTGCAACTACTGAAGGTCATGTGCCTAGAGCCCGTGCTCCACCCACAAGGAGAGAAGCCACCATAATGAGAAGCCAGCGCACCGTAACAAAGAGTCGCCCCCACTCACCGCGGGCAACTAGAGAAAGCCCACGTGCAGCAACGAACACCCAGTGCAGCCAAAAATTTTAAAAAGAAAATAAAAAAAGAAAGGGGGAAAAAGAGGGGCAGGCAGGACATTGAAGTTCAGGTTGTCAGATGTGGACGTCACCAGGGTGCCTTTGGGAAGTGTCCTGTGAGTGATGGCACCAAAAGATAACTGACCCTGGGTAGGAGGTTAAGTTCTTCTTTGCCCCTCCAACTTTTCCAAAGCCCTAAGGGGCCTATTGGCTGAAGGAGGCAGGGTGTGGGTTTCTTCTGTCACTGGGGGACGGGCTGGTTGGTGGTTGAATCTTGGGTTTCCTCTGGCCAAGGGCTGCCTGGTTACAGATCCCATCTGAGCGTGGGGTTCCTGGAGATGCACCCTCACTCCCCATGGCCAACATGGCATCAGGATCGTAAACTCACTTTGTTTACCCATGACAAACAGACAGGGTCGAGGGAGACGGGACGGAGCACAGGCTGGTGCCTGGAATCTGGGATCGTGACGTAGCCTGTAGGAATGGGATCCTTGGTCCAGAAGGCAGGCTCTGCAGCCTGGCAGCCACTGGCCTTGGCAGTCGGCCGATGTTCCCAGAGCCCCTGGCACTGACCGCCTTTCTGCTTAAACAAGCTGTGCCTTTGCAGAACGGGGAGAGGGCTGCGAGCCCAGTGTCCACCTCAGCTTAGCAGGTCATACCCAGTCCACCGGTC
The DNA here is from genome assembly GCF_026419965.1 of Kogia breviceps. Classification (NCBI taxonomy): domain Eukaryota; kingdom Metazoa; phylum Chordata; class Mammalia; order Artiodactyla; family Physeteridae; genus Kogia; species Kogia breviceps. Next base: position 10,834,994 of record NC_081312.1, read on the forward strand.
CAGGCAAAGTTGGCTTAAATAAACACAATGAGGAAAAAATCTAACTGTTCACTCATGGCTTCTCACTGGGACCTCCCCGCCGCAGCCCTGTAGCTGCTATTTCCTAGCCCTCCAGACTCACTCCCTGCCCCGTTTACACCTGCCAGATTTCTCTTCCCAGATTACAGCTCTGGTCAAGTTATTCCCCACCTCAAAGTGTCTGCTGTGCCACTATGGAGAACAGTATGGAGGTTCCTTAAGAAACTACAAATAGAACTAACATATTACCCAGCAATCCCACTACTGGGCATATACCCTGAGAAAACCATAATTCAAAAAGAGTCTTGTACCACAATGTCCACTGCAGCTCTATTTACGATAGCCAGGACATGGAAGCAACCTAAGTGTCCATCAACAGATGAATGGATAAAGAAGCTGTGGCACATATATACAATGGAATATTACTCAGCCATAAAAAGAAACAAAATTGAATTATTTGCAGTGAGGTGGTTGGACCTAGAGTCTGTCATACAGAATGAATTAAGTCAGAAAGAGAAAAACAAATACCATATGCTAACACATATATATGGAATCTTAAAAAAAAAAAAAAGGTCATGAAGAACCTAGGGGCAAGATGGGAATAAACAATAAACAAGATGGGAATAAGCAGACCTACTAGACAATGGACTTGAGGATATGGGGAGGGGGAAGCTAGGACAAAGTGAGAGAGTGGCATGGACATATATACACTACCAAATGTAAAATAGACAGCTAGTGAGAAGTAGCCACACAGCACAGGGAGATCAGCTCCGTGCTTTGTGACCACCTAGAGGGGTGGGAGGGAGGGAGACGCAGAGGGAAGAGATATGGGGATACATGTTTATGTATAATTGATTCACTTTGTTATAAAGCAGAAACTAATATACACCATTGTAAAGCAATTATACTCAAATAAAGATGTTAACAAAAAAAAAGAAAAATGTCTGCAGTGGCTAAAAAGTACCTGCACCCTCCTCACGGTTATTTCCCAGGCATCTCTGCCTCAAGGCCAATCGCAAATGCTGTCTCCTCCAGGAAGTCTCTCCTGATTTATTTTTCTGAACTGTATGTGACTGCCCCCTTCATAATCCCCATCAGCTTTCACTTATATCAGAACCTGTCCCAAGGCCTGGGGTGTAACACACAGAGCCAAGGAAGAGAAGAGGCAGTCCTTCCCCAGGGAGAGCTGATGGCTTCCCCAAGAGCCTACAACCACACTGCCATCTGCCATCTGTCAAATAAAGAACATGGTCACACAGAGAGTTACCCACCAAAACGAAGAGGTCGGGGAGGTCAAGTGCTGGGCAGCTTTGGTGTGTGTGTGAATGTGTGTGTGTGTGTGTGTGTGTGTGTGTGCGCGTGTGAGTACACATGTGTGTCAGGGAAGCCCAGGGACTGGGAACATCCCAGGTTGACAAATTTAAATCAAATTAGAGCGTTAGAACTGAAAGAGACCTCAGATCGTTCAGTCCAATGCTTTATACACAAGGAGGCTCCAGAGAGGGGGTGGGATGGATTTCTAGTTAGAGATCACAGGAGTCATCATTTAGTTCATCCAATCACATGGTCATTTGTTCTTTCAGTTATTCAACAACTTTACTAAAGCCCTGATAGATTCCAGACCTCCTGCCAGATTTTGGGAACCCAGAGCTGAAGAAAAACTGGCCCAGCCCATACGAGGCTGAGAGTCCATGGGGAGTGACAAGTGCCAGTCTGGAGGTCAGTCCGAAGTGAGAAGAAGCAGAGAAGGGAGCAGAGGCCGTGTTGGGGGTGGCGAGGTGGGTGGACAAAAAGTGATCCCGGAAGGCTTCCCAGAGGAGGTGACATCTGGTCTGGGTGTGAGGAATGTGTAGCAGGTTCCTGCAGGGTCCAAAGTAGAGTTAGCAGAACCCACGCATGAGGACTCCCTGCCCACTGCTCTTCCCTACCCCGCACTGTAGGATTTTAACATCTGAGCACAGCTGGAAGGTAATGGGAAGAAATGGGCCCTCTGTCACCCCAGCTTGGCCCAGCCTCCACAGAGCCACAAGCCTGAGGCTGTGTAAGGGATGGCAATGATTGGTCCAGAGTGACTCAGAGAGTCTCTGCAAGGAGACAGAGAGATGAACAGCAACTCTGGGGTAGACCTTGTGTTCAATGATCCATCCACACTGCAGCGCTTGACCCTTGGAGTGGAAAAGACTGGGTCATTTTACAGACAAAGCAACTGAGGTCTACACAGAGAAAGCCTCCTGCTCAAGCTATGCAGCAAGTCAATAGCAGAGCTGGGACTCAGAACAGGCTTCTCAACTCCTAGGCCAGCGTGGTCCCCTGGCGGGGAGTCAAAGAAATCAGGGAAGCATCCCCTAGGGAAGCATCAGAACACATTATTTTAAAAGTCTTTATAAAACTCACAACCAAGAAAGATCGAGAGCCTGATAAGAAATACAACCAACACCAAATGTGGAGGTTAAGAGATGAGTCAAGACAATTTGTAAAAAAGTGTTTTTCAGGGCTTCCCTGGTAGCGCAGTGGTTAAGAATCTGCCTGCCAATGCAGGGGACACGGGTTCAAACCTTGGTCCAGGAAGATCCCACGTGCCGCGGAGCTACTAACCCTGTGTGCCACAACTACTGAACCTGCACTCTAGAACACGGGAGCCACAACTGCTGAGCCCATGTGCCACAACTACAGAAGCCCGTGAGCCTAGAGCCCGTGCCCTGCAACAAGAGAAGCCACCGCGATGAGAAACCCTCACACCACAACGAAGAGTAGTCCCCGCTCGCCGCAACTTGAGAAAGCCCGTGCACAGCCACGAAGACCCAATGCAGCCAAAAATAAATAAATTTTAGAAAACATATTTTTTTAAACGTGTTTTTCAGCCTGAGGGTCATTGATTCCCCTCCCTTCAAGAAGCATTCTCCCTTGAAGACTCCCCTCTGGTTGCACTGGGTGTCTCCACCAAGCAACCTGGGAACTGAGTACTGTGTATCCTCATCTACAGTCGAACTTAACAGACCTCTTCTCCACAGTGGAGGAGAAGCTCCTTGAAGGCAGGAATGGTGTCTCTTTTATTGCTGTGTTCAAATTACTCAGCATATTGTAGATGCTCAGTAAACATTTGTTAAGTTAATGACTGCATTAAAAACAAGAGTAATGCTTCTTCCTAAAGACAAGGTCTCTGCTGTAAATTGAATTTCGATCCATCCATTCATCACCTCTCTATCCTCCCATCCCTCCTTCCAACCACCATCCTTCCATCCATCCATTCCTCCATCTTTCCATCCCTCCATCATTTCCTGCCTAACCCCTTCCTCCCTCCCTCCTTTCCTTCCTCCCTCCTTCTCTCCATCCTTCATCATTTTCCTCCCTCTCTCCCTCCATCACCCATTTATCTATGTATCCAACACCATTTTTTGAGTACCACCATAGGCAGGCCTCTGAGCTAAACAAAGAGAAACGGAGTCTGGTCTCTGAAGTGAAAAGCTCTCTGTTGGCAGGGGCCTTCGTAGAAAACCATCATCAATGTTTTGGAGAAGACAGCGGAGTAATTTAGAGATGTGATTTAATCAATATTTCCTGGTCCCTGAAATCCATCTCTGTTAAGTGACCAACAAAAGACGGAGGCCAGGGAAGTACCACTGACAAGTGAGAGGGGAGAAAACTCAGTGTGACATCTGATGGGGAAAAGATCCACCTGCTGGGTTAGGGCTGCTAAAACCACCAGACACCTTTGTTATTAGTAATCACTGTACAGGGGCTCCTGACAATGAGTGCAGTGTCCCCACGCCGGAAGCTCTGCTGCAGGCAGTGACAACAGGTCTCAGATAATCACCTGAAAATTCTTCCTTGTGGGAAGCTTTGCCTCCAGTTTGACTCCAGTCGGCCTCCACACAGGCCATCACCACTCAAGACCCTCTGCCCTCAGAGAACCTGCCCAAGGGCAGCAGGGATGGTAGTAGCTGCATATTCTTTGCAGCAGGACATGCCTTCACGTTCTTTTCTCCTTTGAGCCCTTGGAAGATCCTAACCGGGAAGTGGCATTAGTCTTCCCCTTTCCCAGCTAAGAAAACAGAGGCGCAGGAGGATGAACCGACTTGACATGGTGACAAAGTTTGCAACAGTCAACGGGAAGGCAAACTCGGTTCCCTGACGGACTGCTCCCCTCACCAGGCCTTCCGGGGACTTGACTCAGTATCAGGACATAATTAAAATCCTAAATGGCATTTTCCAGGTGACACCCAGGGTGAAAACAGCCCAGTGCTGGCCTGGAAACTAGGAGCATTATTAGGGCTTAAAGTTAACGCCCCAGCACGGTGTTCTAGTACCCAAGCTCACTGGGGGTGGATGCCCCCTGAGCCCTGACTGCCTTTCAGAGGCTAGTAGAGTCCTTAGTCAGAGTTCTGTATCATCCATTTCAAAGCAAGAAGGCATTCACGAGGGCTGCCAGCTGTCATTTCTATAATGGAATTTGCTTTCAAAGCCCCAGGCCACGCTAATGACAAAATAAAGCACACTCAGGAGAAGTAGTCTCAAGCAAGGCGGGCGGGGGTGTGGGGGGGTGATGCCAGGACACCTCCAGCGGGGGACAGAGCACCGAGAGTCGTGACTGAGTTGCCCACACTTGCGTGCTTGCATACACACACACACACACACACACACACACACACACACACACACACACGTACTCACACACACTCCATGGGGAGGTTCTGGAAACCAGGGAGGGGGGATTTAACCTGGGCCGGAGATCTTGGGGGGCACTCGAGAGCTGTAAGTACTTTAAGGGATTTTTACATGGGAGAGAAATTAGAATTAATTTGAACAATGGTTGCTGCTCACTGAGTGCTTACTACGTGCCAAGTCCTGCACTGGGGGCTTTTATCTTCTCAGTGAATCCTCACAGCAAACGCAGGAGGGATCCTATTCGTTCCCATTTTGTAGGTGACAAAGCAGCGGCTCAGATGTGAGACCTCTTGCCCAAAGTCAGAGCACTGGTAGGGAAAGGAGCTGGGGTTTGAAAGCAGATCTGTCCTCCTCTCCTTACTACTCCACCTCCCTGCAGGCTGAAAAAAAAAAAAACCAAAAAACTATACTAAAACAAAAGGCTGGTGTCTCCCCAGGGCAGAACTGAATCTGATGGGGAGATGTCACAGAGATGAAGCCGCAGTCTCAATCCAAGAAAGAACTAAAGCCAGGGCTGACCCCAAGTGGAACAGGTGGTGAGACACCTGCCCCAGGAGGTATGCAAGAAGCAGCAGAAACCGGTCACTGGGATGACCCGAGGGTCTGTTGGCTCCTGAGGCTGAAGCCAAAAGAGCTGTTTTTCAGCCCCCCCGCACAGAGCACCCACCCTCATTGCCGACTAGCCCCCGAGCTCCCAGGAGGAGGCTTCGTCCACCTCCCGCGACGCATGGCTCAGGGAGCTGCTGCGTGACAGTCCGCCTCCGAGGGCACCTCGACCCGTGCGTCGAGTGCCCCCCTCGCCAGGGAGTTCCCACGCAGGCTCCGCCCCGCAGCGGCTGAGTCAGGGGCTGCCTGGCTGGCAGCCCCGCCTGCAGCCCCGCCCACGGCAGGCGCCGCAGGGAACTGCCGCCCCGCTAACCGCCCTCACGCACTCTGCCCCAGGCGCTGTCTTCTGCCTCCCCGGCTCTGGAGCACTCTCTGAGTGCCCGCTGTATGCCGCGGCGGTGCTCAGGAAGCGGAGTCCGGACTTGGACTTGGAGTCCACCGGTGAGTGCATTGCCAATCCGGCCTCCCCAGGATCACCCCGGGACTCAGTTTCCCCATCAGCAAGACTGAGTGATCACAGCCATGACCCAAGCTGGCAGGAGGACTAGAGGCGCTGGTGAACGTGAAGGGCAGAGAAGGGTGCCCAGCACACAGCGGACAGCAGTCACTACAGCCTCACTTAGTGCCCACAGCAGGCCAGTGAGATCTCACTTTACAAACGAAGAAACTGAGGCTCAGAGAGGCAGAACCGTGCTCTCGTGATCACACAGCGGGCAAGGGGCGGAGCCAGGACTGGACCCCGCAAAGTTCTGACACCAAGTCCAGGCTCCTCATCACTTCTCCCTCGCTCAGTCCCAAAGCCTGACCATGCCTCAGCCACATCCAGCAGCCCACTCCCACCCCATGCTTCGGCTCACACCTGGGGTGGGTTGCTGTGACCATTTCCTCTTGGCTCTCCCGACCTGGGGCCCCAGCAGGGGTTTCCCATCCAGCTGGAGGTGGGACTCTCATCAAAGAGGAAGCAGCGTGAAAGGTTTGGGCCAGATAGGTGACAATCACAGAGGGCAGCCGCTGGGGCAGGGGCACCAGGAGGGAGGGAGGGGGCTGAGGGCTGAGGCGCCTCCTGTTAGTCACTGGTAACTCGGGACAAGTCACTCCACAGTTTTTTCATCATAAAATGAAGAGAGAAGAATTCTTGCAGGGCTGTTGGGAGGATAAAATGAAACGATGCATAGGAAGTGCCTAGCATGGGGGCTGGTATAAAAAAGGTGCTCAGTAACTGAGAATTGGAATTAGGGGTGGAAGAAGCAGAGCTCACCAGGTGATCAAAGGCACCATCTCTTAAACTTGCTCTGCCCCAGAGGTAGGTCCATGGCTGTTCTGCTCCCCATAAGTCATTCTTCTCTTGGTCCCCCGACCAGGGATTGAACCCGGGTCCTTGGCAGTGAAGGCACGGAGTCCTAACCACTGGATGGCCAGGAGATTCCCTCCCCATAGGTCATTCTAATATTTATTGAGCACCTACTATGTGCAGGGTTTTCACCAGCTGCAGCACTCTGCATTGAGGCTACGGAGGAGAATGAGGTGGGATTCCCAGCCTCAACAAGTGTCTATCTGGGGAGCTCAGACACATAAAAATAGCTCCAATACACCGTGTGATGCCTCCGTGAAAGAGAAGCAGGTAAAAAGCAGTGAGTTCATGGTGGAAGGAAAGCGCCATTCCGGCTGTGGGAGGAGGGGGGAAGTGGGGAGCTGGAGGTCAGGGAAGGACTCTAGCAGCTGGGCTTTAGGGGATAGGATTTGAATCAGGAGATGGGCGAGGGGCTTTCATCGTAGCAGGCACAGCCTTGGCAAAGGTTTGGAGGCTGGAAGGGCTGATGGAGCTCCAGGAGGGCAGAGCCCTGCGCTGGGAGTCTCTGTCCTTCCAAGGCAGGTGAGCTATGTTGTGAAGTCTGCACGTTCCATGTGGGCAAGGCTGGGCCTGTACCCAGGGCCTGGCATGCATTAGGCACCCCACAGAGATCTGTGGAATGAATAAGACGTGAATCAGTGTCCATTTCCTCTGAGTTTCGTCCAGCTGTTTTCTAGAACACGTAGCTGAGTAGCTTATGGATTTAGTTTCTGGAAAAACTGCTCTGGTCAGAGTTCTGTGTCTGACTACCTTGAAGGGTTACCTACATTCACCATTAGTAGTGAAAGCTAACATTTATGGAGCCCTGCGACGTGACTGGTTCTGTGCTAAGCGGGTTCAAGGATTACGCCTTTAAGTCTTTATAACGACCATTTAAAGCAAGGGCCGTTGTTGGGTTTAATTTACAGAAGAAGAGATCAAGGCCCAGAGAAGCTAAGTAACTTACCCAAGGTCACACAGCTGATAAGGGCAGGAGAGGAACTTGACTATAAATAAAGTGTTCATGCTTTTCACCACGATATGATGTTGCCTTGTCTCTAAGTTGCTGTACTTTTGTGTCCAATATTATTTGGACTGGAAAGAAAATGCATACTCAGAGAAATGTTTCTACAGTGTAGATTTTTAATTATCCTTTTTTAGCTGTAAAGTAAAATAGAGGTATATGTAAAATACATAAACATGTAATTATATGTAATGTAAGTAAAATAATATGGAATAATAATTTGAAAGAAGAACTAAATGACACTTATTTAAGAAAAGATCGATTCACTCACTCAACACTCAACATTATTTTGTGCCTACTGTGTGCCAGGGAGGCATTATTCTCAAGGCAGTGGTGAACAAAGCAGACAGTGCCCTCAGAGTTTACATTCAAAAATAAATGATAAGTGGATGATGGGAAGAGAGAGAGATACAGAGTGTGATGAGTAAAAAACTATATAAGAAAAATAAAAAGTAGAAATAAATCTGAAATTTAGTATTGCAAAGTATTAATCTAGGGTGAGGTAACAAACATAAGGTGAAGTGATACACAGTGACTCGGTGATTACTTCAGATGGGGTGGTCAGATCAGGGAGGCCCTCTTGGGGAGGGGACAGTTAAGCTGAGAGGTGACGAGAAGGCAGCTGTCTGACCATTCTAGAATACGGGAAAGGGCAGTGCAGAAGTCCTGAGGTCAGAACCACTTGGCACATCCCTGAAAGAGAGAAAGAGTTCTATGTGCCGAGGTTGAAGAGGTGGGCAGGGTACATCATGGGGGTTTCCTGTGCTGGGAGAGGGGGCTGGATTCTGGTCCAAGTGCTGGGGGAGGTTTGGAGGGAGTTGATGGGTTTGACTTCCACTGTTTCAAGGTCACGCTGGCTGCTGTGTGAGGGGGATTGGACTGTAGAGGGCAGGAGAGGAAGCTGAGGTCCAGAGTAGTGACAGTGGAGATGGAGGACAGGGTCACACTGGGGACACACTGCATTTTGGAGGTGAAGTGAATGGCTCCTCCTGATAGAGGAGATAGCAGACAAAGGGGAATGGAGATATTCTCCATTTCTAGGTGCTTTGCTCAAAAGACCAGGGGGGCGGTGGTGCCTCCAAAGGCACATCTGGATTTGGGGAGGCGATGGTAATCAAGAGGACTCCTTCAGATGCCCACTTAAAGTCCATTCTGGAAATACCAGCCTAGAGCTATGGATCCAGCGGGGTAGAGACGTCCATTTGGGTGTCATTGGCATATGGATGGTTCTTAAAGCTGTGAGCCTGGGTGGGGTCCCCTCAGGAGGGAGGGAGTCAGACAAAGGAGGTGGCCCAGGTGTGCAGAAATAAACAAGAATGAGGGTCCAAGATGCCGTGGAGGGCTTCTCGGAGGAGGAAGGGCAGCCCTGGGTGCTGAGCTGGGCGGCCGGAGAGGTAGGGAAGGCCAAGAGGAGAAGGAGGAAGCGGCCGGCTGAAGTCACGTGAGGACCATCCACAAGATGCTGGGAATGTGCTTGGCTGGGGTGAACGGGGGGAAAGGGAGGTACTGAAGTACCAAAGATAGTAAGTGGAGACTGAAGCAAAGCTCAGCTGAGCTTTTCATAATTTTTGCACCGTGAAGAGTAGCAGAGAAGTGGGGTGACCCCTGCAGGGGGATGTGAAGTAAGGGGAGAACATTTTAAAGCTTGGAGATACTAAAATATATTCATGTGCTCCTGGGAAGGATCCAGTAATGAGGGAGGAGTTGCCAATTTAGGAGATCATGGATAATCACAAAGCTGTACTGGGAGGGGAGGCAAAGGGTTTGGGCACAGGGTTTCAAGCACCCACTGGCTGCTTTGAAGCCAAGACAAGGAGGGAAGCCCTGTCCACTTGACTCCTGGCTGGGGCAAGGCCACCAGCTGAGAGAGGGAAAAGTACGCATTGTCAACTTAGAGAGCAAAGAGGAGTGTGGGAGGATTGGGGGCAGGGTGGAGGCACCCAGGGGCTCATGTGTGCCGATCACAGGCTTCGATGTGCTCCGAGCGGTCCCTGTATAAATAACATTGCAGTGAACATCTTTGCATATCGACCCGTTTCTATATTGTGTGCTCTTTGCTCAGAATCGAGTCCTCGAAGTGGCTGTGGATTAAGGCATGTGAACATTCTACAGGCTTGTGACAGATGTTGGAAGCATGTTGCCAGGTTGCTTCCCAAGCACAGTTGCTCTGGCTTTCGCCTCCCCAGTGACTTAAGAGAGAGGGTTCTGGCCCTGCCACACCATCACCAGAACGCTGTCATGTTGTTATTTTTTGAAATCCCTCCTGATTGGATAGCAAAGAGGAGTATTCCATTGTTGTGTGTACAGCTTTTCCATTTATTTGATTCATGTTGGACTGAAGCATTTTTTCATACGCTTACCAGCTATTTGTCTTTTCTCTTACTGTAAATTGCCCTTTTGTGGCATATTTAAAGAGTCTCCGAGGTAAATCTCAGTGAAACGACGGCCACACAGCGCACTAGGAGTGAACCAGGGAGTAAGCTTGCAGAGAGGGATTTTGTGGCTATTTCTTTTCCTGACAGTTGCAAGGGGGTAAAAAACCAAAAAGCCTGTAAACTGAGTCAGGGCCATATTTTGCAGCTAATTTAAAATAGGAGGCTTCTTTCCAACTGTCAACCTCTCTCTTTCTTTCTTACATAAACATAAACACGCACACATACGCTGATGATAGCGAGGAATTATTTACGGAGTTCTATCTCGGCTGAGCTTTCTGTGATGACTTTTATTAATTATTGAATCATTCGATAAATAATTCATGATTTTCCTGCTGGTGAAGGCATCATCAAAAACTCGTGAATACCCGTCAAGCCAACTCCTGGTCTTCCTGAAGCCGCAATAAACCCTGATCGTATTTCCGTGAATGTGGGAACGTGTGTGCGTTTGTGTGCGTGCCTGAGTGTGGGCCAATGAGTGTGGGAGCCTGGTGCGAACAAGCGTGCGAGTGGTTATGCGTATGAGTGTATATCGGGCACGTGGTGTGAGTGTGCCAGTGGGGCGGGGCGTCTATAGCTGGGTGAGAATGAGTTGAAAAGGAATTTCTCTGTGACTCTATTCTGCATGTTGTTACCATTTCTTTGGCTTCTGGTGGTGGGAGCAGTAATTCTTTGTTATCTGTATAGATCGTTCCTTGATAAAAACAGATTGTGGATAGAGGAAATTGTAATTAAAAAAATATGTGTGCCTTGGGGAGCGGTGAGTGAGCTGGGAGGGCAGGGGAACGATGGGGAAAATAAGGAATGTCCCTTCCACTGGGAAACTTTCCCTGGTTCCCCAGGCTGGGCTTCTCAGTGCTTGGCACATAATAGTTTTGGACAAATCACTGAAGACTATAAAAGATAAAGAAAAGGAGAAGCTCCTTTAAAAAGGAAGACAGACCAGGCCATCGATCTCATCAGTGGGGCTTCTAGTCTGACCCCTTTGGAGGAGGGGCCTGAGGCTCAGCCTGGAGATGAAAGGGAGATGGCTATGGTGGCCAGTTTGAGTACCCTGTGTACTGGGGTTGTTAGTTAACATGTCTGTGCTTCTGCCTATAAAATTACAAGAAATCCCTGCCCTGTGACCGCTGGCGGCTATTGTTAGAGCCTTGAAGAGAAGCGAGTGTTTTGCGCCCAGGGTCCCCAGGGCTTCGTGAGAGTGGAAAGAACAGGAGACAGAGGACAGTTCTTGGTTCCTACCTGGTCTCTCTACCATTAGCTGGCTGTGCAGTGAGGGGCAAGTCATCTTGTTTCAAATAGGCTCAGTTTCCTCAAGTGGAAAATGGGACACCATCAACTATGAGACGGGAGCAAATGAAATCAAGCAGGACCATGGCGAGAATTAAATGGCTAACGCTGGCACACAGGCTCTGCACACAGCTGGCTCGTGGTAACAGATTATTCGTTCCCTGTTCATCCCCAGGGGGCAGCATCGGAGCCCACAGATTGCCGTCTACTTGCAGCACCAGTTACTGAGAAATAAGCGTTACCATAACCAACTCAGACTGTGGATGTGTCCACTTCATTATGTTCTGGCCGGTTTTGTTTTATGCATTTGGAAACTATTACGTGCCACCGCATTTAGGATTGTTACGTCTTTCTGTTGTATAGACCTCTTTATCATTATGAAATGTCCCTCTTTCTCCCTAATAATAGGCTTTGTTCTGAAGTCTACTGTGTCTAATATTGACAGTCACATATCAGCTTTTCTTTGGTTAGCATACACATGGTACAGCTATTTCTGTCCTTTTAATTTAAACCTATGTCTTTATAGTTAAAGGACTTTTTTTTTTTTTTTTTTGCGGTACGTGGGCCTCTCACTGCTGTGGCCTCTCCCGCTGCGGAGCACAGGTTCCGGACGCGCAGGCTCAGCGGCCACGGCTCACGGGCCCAGCTGCTCCGCGGCATGTGGGATCTTCCCGGACCGGGGCACGAACCCGCGTCCCCTGCATCGGCAGGCGGACTCTCAACCACTGCGCCACCAGGGAAGCCCAAAGGACATCTTTTATAGGCAGCATATAGTTGCCCTTTTATCCAGTCTGACAATCTCCACTTTTTAATGGACATTTCGATCCATTTACATTTAGTATAATTATTGCTGTGTTTGGGTCTATGCCTACAATCTTGCTTTCTTTTTTTTTTTTTTTCTATTTGTCTCAGCTTTTTTGCTTTTCTATTTCTCCTGTACTTTTGCTTTTCTACTTCTCCTGTTCTTTTGTATTAATTTTTTTTTTTTTAGTTTTCCATTCTATATCCTCTATTGCATTTTTAGCTCTACTTCTTTTCATTATTTCTACTGATTCTTCTGAGGATTCTAATATACATCCTTAACTTACCACGTCCCCTTAGAATCAATATTGTACCACTTCATATTTCACTCTTCACATTTCAAATTTAAGAACTTTACAGGACTACAATTACGTTTATCTTCTTATCGTTTGTGATGTTATTGCCATACATTTTACTTCTACATAAGTGATAAACTTAACATTATAATGTTATCATTTTTACTTTAAGCTGTGACACTTTTTGTTAAAGAGATTGAGAAGAAAGTAAAAGCTAATGTGTTATATTTACTGACATCTCTATCATTCTGGTGCTCATAATTCCTACCTTCAGATCTGAATTTCCCTCTAGATTCATTTCTATCCAGCCAGAAAAACTCCCTTTAGTGTTTCTTGCAGCACAGGTCTGGTGGTGAGAAATTTTCTCAGCTTTTGTTTACCTGAAAATATCTTTATTTTCCCCTCATTTTTCAACAGCTTTATTGAGATGTAATTCACATCCCACATGATTCACATATTTAAAGTGTACAATTCAATGGTTTTTGGTATATTACATTATTGATTTTTTAAAATTGTGGTAAGATATATATGACATAGAATTTGCTTAAAAAACTACAAATACAACTACCATACGACCCAGCAATCCCACTACTGGGCATATACCCTGAGAAAACCATAATTCAAAAAGACTCATGTACCAAAATGTTCATTGCAGCTCTATTTACAATAGCCAGGACATGGAAGCAACCTAAGTGTCCATCAACAGATGAATGGATAAAGAAGATGTGGCACATATATACAATGGAATATTACTCAGCCATAAAGAGAAATGAAACTGAGTTATTTATAATGAGGTGGATGGACCTGGAGTCTGTCATACAGAGTGAAGTAAGTCAGAAGGAGAAAAACAAATACCATATGCTAACACATATATATGGACTCTAAGGGGAAAAAAATGTCATGAAGAGATTAGTGGTAGGACGGGAATAAAACACAGACTTACTAGAGCATGGACTTGAGGATATGGGGAGGGGGAAGGGTGGGCTGTGATGAAGTGGGAGAGTGGCAGGGACATATATACGCTACCAAATGTAAATTAGATAGCTAGTGGGAAGCTGCCGCATAGCACAGGGAGATCAGCTCGGTGCTTTGTGACCACCTAGAGGGGTGGGATAGGGAGGGTGGGAGAGAGGGTGATGCAAGAGGGAAGAGATATGGGAACATATGTATATGTATAACTGATTCACTTTGTTGTAAAGGAAAAACTAACACACTATTGTAAAACAGTTATACTCCAATAAAGATGTTTAAAAAAAAAAAATAGAATTTGCCATGTTAACCATTTTTAGTGGCATGAATTACATTCACAATCTGCATGACTATCTCCACTATTTCCAAAACTTTTCCATCACCTCAAATGGAAACTGTACCTATCAAGCAATAACTCCCCATTCCCCACCCCAGCCCCTCTAATCTATGTTCCGTCTCTATGAATTTGCCTTTTTAGGTACCACATATAAGTGGAATCACACAGTATTTGGCCTTCCGTCTATGCTTTATTTCACCTGGCATATGTTTTTAAAGTTCATCCATGTTGTAACATGTGTCAGTACTTTACTCCTTTTTAAGGCTGAATAATATTCCATTGTGTGGATAGACCACATTTTGTTTATCCACTCATTTGTTGGTAAATACTTCGGTTGCTTCCACCTTCTGACAATTGTGAACAATGCTGCTATGAACATTAACATACAAGTATGTGTTTGAGTCCCTGCTTTCAATTCCTTTGAGTTCGTTCTTCTTTCTTAAAGATACAGAACTCTATATTGACAGTTTATTATTTTCTGTGCTTTTAAGACCTTATTCCATTTTCCTTTGGGTTTCCATTGTTTCTGATGAGAAGTCAGCCTTGATTTTTGTTGTCCTCCTGTATGTGATATGTCATTTTTGCCTGACTGCTTTTAAGATTTTTGTTTGTACCTTTGGTTCTCAGAAGTCTGACTATGATGTTTCTAGGTTTGCTGAGCTTCTTGGACCATTGATTGGTGAATTTAGGAATTTTCAACCATTGTTTCTTCAAATATTTTTCTACCCTATTTTCTCTCTCCATGTCTTCTGGGACTTTAAATACATGTATGTTACACTGCTTGATATTGGCTCTGAGGTCACTGGGGTACCCTTCATCAAAAAAATTTTTCTCTCTGTTCTTTAAATAGGGTAATTTCTGTGAACTGTCTTCAAGTTCACAAACTCTCCAGTCTGATATTAAACCCATCCAGTGAATGTTTCATTTCATTTCATGTTGTATTTTTCTGTTCTAAAACATTCATATGGTTCTTTTGCTTCCACTCCTCTGCTGAGATTCCTCATCTGTTTACTCAATCAGACCATCTTTTCCTTTAAGTCCTTGAAAATATTTATAGTAGTTTCTTTAATGTTCTTGCCTGCTAATTCCAACATCAGGGTCATCTCTGGATCTGTTCCTACTCATTTCTTTTTTCTTTTTTCTTTCTTTCTTTTTGGCTGCATTGGGTCTTCGTTGCTGTATGAGGGCTTTTTCTAGCTGTGGTGAGCAGGGGCTACTCTTCACTGTGGTGCGTGGGCTTCTCATTTTTGGTGGCTTCTCTTGTGGAGCACCAGCTCTAGGTGCGTGGGCTTCAGTAGTTGTGGCTCGCGGACTCTAGAGCACAGGCTCAGTAGTTGTGATGCCTGGGCTTAGTTGCTCCACGGCATGTGGGATCTTCCCAGACCATGGCTCAAACCCATGTCCCCTGCATTGGCAGGCGGATTCTCAACCACTGTGCCACCAGGGAAGCCCCCACTTCTTTTTTCTTAATGATTGGACATACAGGGGTTCAAATCCCATCTCCTCCACTTTTTGCCTGTGTAACCTTGGGCAGATTAACATCTCTTAGAGTATTTCCCCTTCTATCTACTAGGAATAATAAGTTACTTTGCAGGATTGTCAAAGGATTGAATAAGATACTGTATGTGAAGGAGCCTAGCACATAGTAGGCGTTTAATGCAAGGTGGCTATTACTGGCCTTCAAGATTAGGCTCATGAGACATCTCTCCCACAGGAAGCTCTTTCTGATAACTCCATTTGGAGTTGGTTGCCTCTTCTCTGTGCCCCTCAATACCTTGGGGTTACTGCTCAATGGTACATTATTGTACTATCTACTCACCCCTGTCTCTCCTGCTATACTATGATTCTTCAAAAGTAGGAACGGGTTGTATTCAGCTCTGTGTCCCTGGCTCACAGTAGGTCCCAATGCACATTTGTTCCTCCCAACCAAAGCAGCCCTTTTCTGAGAAGCCAGGAGCAGTTTCACAGGCAGCACAATTTATTACAGTCTGTAACATGGTAGAGAGTTGCAGTAGTTCAGGAATTCCCCACGGGCCAGCACATCTGGGGTCCCTTGTACCTCCAGCCCTGTAAAACTATAATTGAAGCTCACGCTGCATTAAGCATTGCTTGTATTAGGCCTCGAGGCAGTGCAGTGGCTCTTTGCCTCTAACATGCTACTGACATTTCATTTTTGTAGCATCCGTGTCTCATTATCATGAGACCATAAATACCTGGTACATGCATCAGGCTTTTCTTGCCACGTGACACTCTCATATCTGAAATTGTTCCCAATCCTCCCCCTCCCCTCTAACTCAGATACCTGACTCCTGGTCCAGTGTTCTTTCCAGTGAACTTGCGAGGCAGATGTCAGTGATGGTGAGGATGATGATAAATTACCAGTCACATCAAGACGCTCGTGGCTCTGAAAGCTCTGGGGATTGGTGGTTTTTTTTAAAAAGGGATGTGCCTATCTTTGATGAGTAAGTTGGATGGGGTGACCTGGGAGATCTGGAGAGGGTGAGGTCCACAACAATTGTAATGACAGACGTCACTTGTTGAGGACCCATTGGAGCCAAAGCATACACTGGGCAATTGACTTATATTATCTCAGTCCTCACAACAATCCTGCAGGGTAACTATTATTCCCATTTCACAGATGTGGAACTGAGGCCTGGAGAGATTCGGTAACTTGCAGCTCCCCGGTGGGCCTGCTCTCCCCTATCCCCAGGCCTGTGTCCATCCTCTGCCTCTTTCCCTGCCTGGTTCGCTCCTCGTCACCATTTGGGTGACTGAGAAGTCACTTTCCTAGCCTGTGGCTGGCTCCCCCAGGCTGGGTTGGGGACCACCTGGCCCCATAGCAACCTTGCCCTTCGCCTCATCATGGAGCTTCACATACTGCACCGTTCTTATCCATTTTCTACCCCGAAATCAAAACTGTGAGTAACTCACATCTTACTTGGCTCAATATGTTTAAATGAATTAGTAAATGTAAAATGCCAGGCGCTGTCTCTGGTGCATAGTTGGGGCTCAGTAAATGCTGTTACTTTTTTTTTTTTCTTTTTTTGGCCACACTGTGTGGCGTGTAGGAGCTTAGTTCCCTGACCAGGGATCAAACCCACGCCCCCCTGCACTGGAAGGGTGGAGTCTTAACCACTGGACTACCAGGGAGGTCCCAATGCTGTTACTTTTATTGTCCCTGTTGCTTACCATAATGCCGGGCACACAGCAGGCCAAGAAACGTCTGTTAAATTAAGGAATGAATTACTACGATCCGGCTATGCATTCACAGAGCCAGGGATATGATTCCTCTTATCCCTGAAACCCACACATTGCCACCGTTACCCAGGCTGGATATGCGGGATGACCCCCATCTACCTGTTGCCGACGTGCCTTGACCTCCAGGCAGCACCCCAACTCCTAACCCACCAGCAGAGGCAGGTGAACACATTGGGAGCAGAGCTCCCCGCGACAGAGCTCACAGAGGCTTCAGGTCATGCCTAAGACCACTGCCAACAGCACCTAGGGAACGGAGGGCCCAAGCTCTGTCCTCTGCAGGGCTCGTGGAGGGAAGGGGCCTCTCTGCAATTTTTCTTGGAATTCTCCAACATAAAACGCTGACCTTTCTCTTCTGAAAGAACAGGGTTTTAAGACTGGATTTGTTAACTGGCCTTCACTGGTCATCTAAGCAATCTCCCTCCTCCTGCTGTCCTCCCCTAGCAAACCTTCATTTTGGTCCAGGCCCTACTCTCTGTCCATCCTCCATGCCCACAGCCTCTATCGTCCTGAGGTAGCCCTCCTTCAGATGCAGATTCCAGGCTCCTTTGCTCCTTGTTCCATCTGCTCTAATGACGCCCCACCTCCCGCAGCGCAGCCCAAGGGAATCCCGGCTCCTTCCACCCAAATACTCACTTTTTCATAAAAGGGGGCCACACCGCCAGATCCTTGGCCAGTCCTGACAAAAGCAGACCGACCAGCAGGAGGGGGCTGTGGCTGCGTCTCTTGCCCAAGCTAGGAATCGTGTGCCCCAGGCATACGCCCTGGCACCTGGGGGTCCAATGGACCTCCTCCCTCAGCCCCATCTCGTTGGCCAGTTCTCCTCTTCCTCTTCATCCTCCTCCTCGTCACCACCACCACCATCATCATCATTATCATCGCCATCACTGCTGACTCTTATTAAGGGCTTACACTGTGTCAGGCAGCGTTTGGAACACATTACATAGGTAAACATCATTTCGTATAACTAGATCCCTACACTACTTTGGACAACTAGGGCCTGATCCTAGAAAACAGGTCCACTTGGTGGAGGTCCTGAGACCTCCACTCAGGTAACTAGACACTGAAGCCATCATGGACAGAACACCTGGGACTTCATCCAAACGACCCTTCTAGAACCGAGGTTGTTGATTGGCCAGGTTCACCCACGAAACTGAATTCTCTTGAGCATTGGCACTAGACCAGATCGGGTCCAGGTGTGTTCTAATACCTGGATCCTGGATGTGGGTTGTGGGATCTGCCATTAGGGCCAGTGCAGCAGGCCAGGGCAGCTTTGGCTTCCTCCCCTTACCCAAGTCATGCCTGAGTTCCCAGCCTGCATCACAGCCAAGCCCACCTGGGTTAGGACATGAATTCTCCATCTGAAGATCCACGGTGATCAAGTGCCCCCAGTAACTGATGAACTACCTACTTGAATTGTCTTGGTGGCGACTGCCATCTTGAGCTGCCTCCCCAATTCTTTTCCTCCCTCTACCCTCTCAGCTTTTATAAAAGGCAGGATGGAAACATCATGGCTGTGACTCTTGTTAAAGCTGGAAAAGCCCATGTAGAGACATGGTTATCTTGTTAAAGCCATAAGAGAAAACCTATTCCATTTTAGACTGCAGTTGAGGGTCCCCCATGGACAGGATGGAATTCCAGTTCCTACAGCTGCAAATCGAAGTACAGCAGCATCAAACACACCTCTGTTATGCTCATGGGTTCTGTGGCTTGGGAATTGGGGAAGGGCTCAGCTGGGCAGTTCTTGCTTGGGGTCTCTAAAGAAGGTGCAGTTCGATGTCAATTGGAGCTGCAGTCATCTGAGGGCTTGACAGGGCTGGAGGATCCACCTCTAAGGAGGATCATCACATGGGTGGCAAGTTGGCACCAGCTGTTGGCTGGGAGCCTTGGTTTCTGTCCACAGTGGCCTCTCCATGAAGCTGCTTGAGGGCTCTCATAGCATGGCAGCCAGCTTCCTCCAGGGTGAGATATCCAAGAGGCCAAGATGGAAGCTGCAACACCTTTTATCACCCGGTATTAGAAGTCACACGCTGTCACTTTCACCATATTCTATAGGTGACACGGGCCAGCCAGGATTCAGTGGAGGAAGTGTCTACACAGGCACAAACACCAGGAGGCAATGATCAGCGGGACCATCTTGGAGGCTGGCTGCCACATACATCACTCCCAAGGAGGAAGCGGGTCCCCCAGGTGGGAATGGAACTGGGGGCCAAGAGAAGATGCCCCATCCCTCCCTGGGTTCTGGATTTGAAGGTGCCACGATGTCCAGCCACACTCTCCTAAACTGTGGGTGCCACAGTCCTGTCCGCCATGCGAAATAAGACTGAGGAGGAGAAAAACGGACCCTCGAATGGAACCCAAACCGGAAATGGGTCAATGTCACGGACACTTTTGGCACCTCCCCTACCCCCCCCCCACTCACCTCTGGCACCAGCTGTAGCTGTGGCGGGCAGCTCTGGGCGCGCTGCAGAGTGTCAGCTACAGCGCCGGACACAGTTCGCTTCCCTGCCCGGTGCTCACCTGGCCCCGACACAGGGTGGCCCAGAAATGCAGAGGGGTCAACAACCCCTACCAACAGCGGTGGTAGTCGGTGGGTACAAGCCCCCACCTCCTTGCCCTTCTGGGAACAATGCTGAGTTCCTTAGGGGTCCTCAGTGAAGCTGAGCCCCAGCGGCCCACAGTTGTGTGATAAAGCACTTCTTAGTGCCTGTTTCTCCTTCCCTGTTCTCTCCCCTTCGGAATAAACACCTTTCACCCAACTCCTTGACTCAGACTCTACTTTGAGGGGAACTCAAACTGCACCTCACATTCTTTGTGGGCCCCGTTTCCTCAACTCAAAATATCCTCTGCTGGTTCTTCTATTCAGCAGACGCTTCTTGAGCACGTGATCTGCACCAGACACTGGGACGCAAAGGTAGTGATCTCAGCCCTCGAAGACCTCAGCCTTGCCCACGGCAGTCCTAGAGAAAGCCACCGACTGTTAGAGCACATTGATGAAGTCAAGGACCCGCGTGTGAAAGGAGCCCAGAAGAGGGGTCTCTAAATCAGACAGGGGTCTGGAAGTCTTCTCAACATAAGTGATGCTTGAGCTGAGAGGCTCAAAGGATGAAAAGTTGTTAATGAGACAAAGCGTGGGGTGAGGTTGGTTTGAGCCAAGAGAATTAAAAGGGAACAGCATTGCCAAGGAACTACTGCTAAGGTTCTTTGTTGTTTTTTTTTTAACACTTCTGGAGGGCTTTTCCAAGTGCCCGGCCCTCACATGGATCATTTCATGGACTCCTCATGACACTTGATGCGCTAGGCATAATTGTCGTCATTTTATAGATAAGAAAACAGAGGTAAGAGCTAAGTAATTTGCCCGTGGTTGCCCGCCCAGTAAGTGGAGGAACCGTAATTCAAAGAGAGGTCAACCTGATTCCAGATCGCAAAGTCTCAGCCCTACGAATGCACTTGCTTGTACGGTCGGTGGTACATGGGGAGAGTGGTGGTTACAGAGCTGGGACAGGAGGCAGGCACTAGATCACAGAGAGCAACAAACTCCAAGAGCTTAAACGAGGGAGTGACAAGCTAATGTCTGGTATTTTCCAAAGATAATTCTAGGTATTGTTAGAACATTCTCGTCCATGTTCCAGAGGATGAAAGAAAGGTTTTTGTCCATATTGAGCCCAGAGGGGTAGAGGGCAAGCAGCGCCCCTATGAGGCTGGAGTGGGGTGGCAGCAGGTGGTGACAGCATCCTCCTCCCAAGCAAAGGTGACTTTCTCCCAGCAAAGCGCAGCAGTAGCCCCCCACCTCACCCCACCCCCCACCTTACGAAAGTGCCCTCCAGTGCGAACCTTCCAGGGCCCGGGATTTTATTAAGGAAAGTGGCATTTTCTTTCAGGTTTATCCCTCTTGGAAAGCGTAATAAGCATCACCTAATGAGCATCAAGGGCCTCCAGGGTGCAATGCTATACACGATGACTATTTTTGACTCACCCTGTTTTTTTCCAGGACAATCTTAATTAAGTGGAAGGTGCCAGTAGCTCTAAAAGTATTTATCAACTGCCTCTCAAAGTGACTCTGATTAATAGCAGAGGCGCAAATGTGTCGCCATAACCAGGTCACATGACATAATACAAATGACTGTCTGTTGCTATTTTTAAATAATGTTTATTAGAATCCCTTGGTGCGTAATAAATTTAATTTACAGCAGCTTGCAGCCCAGCTTGCACGTGGCCTCCTGTGGCTTAGCTTATTAACACACTCAGGGAAGAAATGAGTTTTCTCCTTAATTCTCCCATTCCATTTCTCCTTTATAATGAGGCCAGATTGTGAAACTCTTCAGGAGAGAATTTTTCCACCGTCTGCAGTAAAAATCATTCCTAAATGTTCAAATTTTTTAATTATCACAGAGGCACACAGCACAAATTCATGTTAGACGGCTCGGGGCAGAGCTGGAGAAATAAACAATGAATCATCCATTCTCAGGTGAGTGGGCGTGGGCCCTCAGAAGGGAGGATAAGAAGAGGAGTCCTGTGGGCACCAAGAACATTCCAGTTGGAGATTTGGAGGCTTTTAAATAAATCCAACTGGAAAGTGCCCCTAGAAAGCAGTAGAAAGCTCTGGACTAGGAGACCAGAGACCTTGAGTCTAATTCTGCCTCTGAGTTTTGATTAGAAGACCTCTGAGGGCCTATCAAGCTCTTAACTGTCTGATTCTTTCCATTTCTGGGCCTGAGGACCAAATTCAAAGACAAAACATCTCAATCAAACTATCATATAGAACAGGAGTGTACAAACTTGTCTGTAAAGAGCCAGAGAGTAAATATTTCAGACTTTGCAAGCTAAGAGGCAAAATCAAGGATATTGTATAGATACCTACATAATAAGAACAAATTTCCACAAGTAATTATTGATGAAATTAGAAATATAATAATTAAGTATAAATTTTGTATAATAAGTCTACCAATGAGAAGAAAGGAATTCCTTTCTGTGGGATAGCATTTGTTTAACTGAGGTTCAAAGTAACTGTTCCCTATCATCAAACCGATTGAAAATATTCATCTATAATAACCATTCTTAGCTCATAGGCTGTACAAAAACAGGGGGCGGACTGGATTTGGCTTGCAGGCCATAGTTTGCCAACAGCCAGAATAGAAGAGCATCTAAGAGTGTGTGTGGGCTCTGCAGGCAAACCACCGGGATTCAACTCCTGGCTGTACCAATGATTGGCTGGGAATTTACATAATCTCCTGCACAAGCTATCCAGTGTCACGATAATGCTGCTAAACCTTGGTGGCGTACAATGAGAAATATCTACCTAGCTCCCAGATCTGTGGAGGCCCCCCCGATCTGGGTGGGCTCTGCTGATCTGGGTGGGTTTACTCGTGCACCTGGAGTCAGCTGCAGATTGGCTAAGTAGCTCTGCTGATCTTTGCTGGGCTCACCCACAGGTCTGAGGTTCAGTTGGCTGTTGGCTGATCTAGGGCGGCCTCAGCTGGGAGCAACTCAACTCTGTCCCATGTGTCTTTCACCTCTGGCAAGCTAGCCAGGGCACCATGTGACCATGGGAAGAGAAGCAAAAGTAAGAAAACCCATTTACACAGCACCCTCCAAGCTCTGCTTACATTACACTTTCCCATGGGTCCAAAGTAGTAGGTCACAGAGGCCCAGAGTCAGTGGGAGGGCAATACCAAGTCACATGGCATAGAAGGTGGATGCCGCAAGGGGCGCACTCTGGAACCACTGACGCAGACTCATCATTCTTTCCCAGTTTCCTTATCTATAAAATGGTGACAAGAGCAGTAACTACCTTGTAAGTCTGCCATGAAGATATAAGGAGTTGACACTGTGATATCTTTGAAACAGAGCCTGGTGCTTAGTAGACAGCCGAGAAATGGGAGTCATTCTTATTGCCTGCTTTACCCAACTCTTAATTCTATTCACTGTGTACAATCTATGCATGCTAAGAATCTAAAGATAAAAGTACCTGGAAAGAATGATTTACTCTGGGGCTCTTTTAAAGCTTTCTCTGTGCTCAGTTAGGTATGGACCGTGGATGCCAGAAGAAGTCTGGTGGTGTCTGGTCTCAGCCCGCCGCTCCACCCATTCAGGAAGTGCAGAGAGGCTGGGAGAGAGGAGCTGGGCTTTCAGGGAGACATCCCCATGTGTTCCAGGTCGTGTGGCCCCATGCCGTCCACATGGGCTGGCTGCCTCTGGTTTAGAGCCAGAGTCTTGCAAAACTCAAAGGTTTGCCTCCCTCCCAACGGTCCACCTGGCCTGCTGCTGCCATGGGCCCCTCAGCCCCCTTCCTCTCTGACCTGAGCTCCACGAGGCTGCCCTCTGTCTTGTTCATCATGGTTGCATCAACACGAGGGGCTGCTCAAGCCTCCCCCAAGCAGGTAGGTGTCACTGTCTCCTTGGAATATGATCCAAAAGAGGGCCCCCATTACTGGGGAAAAAGGGATATCCTTGAACCTCTTATATAACATAATTAAGCACCCTTCCTGCAACACTGCCTCTGGGGTTGCTCTTTCTTGTCCAATGTCCTATGGGTGACATACATTTCACTTTTAAGAAATCTAACATATGAACTCCACAGTGCAAATCAAGAAATTGCTAGCTGTCCCCCAATATCAGTATCTCTCTTATTCATCAGTAATGGCATCTCTGATTTTAAGCTGGGCACATAGCTGCTCTGAAATGTCTTTCCCAGCTTCCCTCGCAGCTAGGTGTTGTCATGTGATTATGCCCAGGTCCATAGGATGTAAGCAGAAATGTCATTTGATACTTCCAGAAAGTGTTCTTAAAGGGAGGAACCTGCCCTTCTTTTTCTCTTCCTTTTTCCTGCTAGTTGGAATGTGGATCTGATGGCTGGAGTTCAAGCAGCTATATCGGACCATGAAGTAAAAAGAAACCTACGTGCTGAGACTTGCAGATCCACAAGCTAGAAAAAGCCTGGACCCTACTCTGTGGAGCACCATACTAGCCCCAGGCTTCCTTTTACCAGAAATAAACTAACATGTTTAAAGCCCCCACTGATTACTGATCATGTCTAGTACTTGCATGGTATTTTAGAGTTGACAAAACCCATTCCCATTTATGTTCTCTTGTGATCTTCCCAGGAAAAGAAAGTAATTTCATTGTTCCCATTTTACAGATGAGGAAACTGAGGCTCAGAGAGTGTAAATGATTGCCCAAGATCACACAGCTAGGTAAAAGCTGCTATTCAAACCTAGGCCATGTGACTCTAAGTCCAGGCTCTCAGCCAGCACTCAGCTGGCCCACCTTCCATCTGAGCACCCCTTCCCTCATATCCCTCTTTCCCGTGACGCCTGCATGGTCTTTACAAGTCACAAATGTATGATGCCATTTTCATGCTTAAAACTGCTAAATGCTTCCCTACTGCCCCCCAAATGAATTCCAGATGTATTAGCATGGCTCACGAGCCCCACCACAGCCGTGTCTTTCCTTCCCGCAGCCTCTTTCCTTGTACTTTCCCACCCTCTTCTCCAGCCATGCCCAAGAACACATAGCCAGGAAATAACAGTACTGAGATCCAAACCCAGCTCTGTTTGATATCAGAGTCAATATGTTTGTCTCCCAAATCGTGCGCCCGACCCCTACTCCATCAATTACTCATTGCTCACACAAGAGGGTAAAAAGCGCAGCTCCTAAGAGGCAGGCTACAGACAGCACAGGACAGGATGAGGTGGGTGGGGTGTTGGGATAGGGGAGGGAATCTTCCCTGGGCAAAGCGATGTAAGCCAGGATTTGAAGGATGACTAGGACTTTGCCAGGAAGATGGAGGGAAAGCATTCCAGGTAGAGGAAACTGTACATGCAAAGGCAGGGAGTTGTAAACAGCAAACGCATGCAGAAAATCACAGTTTGGTTAACCTAAAGCAGAAAGTACAATTATGCCGAGATGCTGAAAGCTCTAGGTTCTTCCTGAAAGTTTGCAGCCTGTGCTCACCTCTATCACAGGCCCTCTCACACCATGTTTATAATCATCTCTTCCCTTCTCTGTCTCCCCCACTAGCCAGGAGCTCCCAGAGGGAGGGCAGGGACCCTGCCTCAGGCAATTCTGATCTCCAGTGCTCAAGTCTGGCACATACTCTGTATTCTATAAATGTTCGTTAAGTGCCGAAGTGAGCACAGATTATCTCAATTATTTCAGGGACAAACACACCAAGGTAGCCCTTCTCGTCATACCCTGAGGTAGGCGCGCCCTTTGAAAAGTTATAACAAATAGCTAGCTGAGTGATGGCCACTCAACGCGAGTGTTAGCAGATCTTCAAGCTCCTGGATGCTTCTGACATTTCCGACTAAAGTAAATGGCAAAAATCCTCATTCCCTGAAAAATCTACAAAGCTCAAAGACAGGTTCCCAGGCAGAAGTCATTCTGTGAAAATCCTAGTGTAAACAAGAAGAAACAGGATTCAGCAAGTTCACCTTATGATTAAAAAAAAAGTCACCCAAACATTTCATCAGAAAGCAAGCCGCAAAATGTACAGTTCTGTAAGTTGTCTCTCTTTCCATTCACTCCTTCAACAAATATGTACGGGGCCGTCGTAGGTCAGGCATGCTCTAGGCTTGGAGGGTGGTGGTCTCTTGGTTTGGGTTCTCCCAAAAGCAGGGAGACCAGGACTCATGTGGGTGACCAGTTTGGAAGGTGAGCCCGGAAGGAGGAGGGAGGAGCCAGTTAAGGCTGTGTTAATGGAGACAGTTACCCGGCCCCCTCCCCACAGTCAAAAGGGCCTCAGTCCACTGAGGGCGGACCCCCAAGGAACTGTAAGAATGAGCTTCAGAATAGTCTTCAAAGAAAGGCAGGCCAGGGTATGTATCCACAACCCTACTCCATTGTTCAGGTCCTTCTGAAGGCCTCCCCCCCTGCACTTCTGGTTTTTGCCTGCTTTCCTTGGCTCTCAGGCAGAAAAGTAAAGATAAGCAGCTTACTGGTGGGCGGGGCATGGGGGGGAGGACCCCAGTGTGCAGAGGAGCTGTCCATCATGGCTGCGCTGAAACCAGCGGTGTGTTGAGCAGATATGGTGCAGGATGCAGGAAGTATCTGCTCCAGGCTATGAACAGAGGAGTCCAAACCCCCTGCCCTCAGGAAGCTTACATCTTAGTATGAGAGGAGACACATACTAATCAGAGGAAACAAGTTTTTAAAGTGTGTATTAGGAAGCAATATATACTAGTGAGGAAAATAAAACAACATGGGAGAATGGGGAAAGCCAGCAGGCATGGGCTATCAATTTAAATAGGGTGGTCAGCATGGGTCTGGGTAGAAGAGTGACAGGCAAGGAAAGACTTGAAAGATGTGAGGGAGCGTGCCCTGCTGAAATGGGGAAAGGGTGTTCAAGCCGAGGGAACAACCAGGCCCAGGCCCTGGCCCCGAGGCACGCTTGGGTCTGAGTGTTTAAATAACAAGGAGGCTGGAGGCAGGGTAACAGGAGACAGTGAGAAGGGAGGTTGGAGAGTGAAGGAGACCCTTGCACAGAGGTCCAGTGGCACTGGGTTCTACAGTCACTCTCAAATATTTACGGAGCTCCTATTAGACGTGGGGGACTTCTGGGTGTCTGAACTCAAAGATGAATAAAACAGAGCCCCTTCCCCCAAGGCCCGCACAATTAGGAGAGGAGACAAACTTGCACCTAGATGAAACGGACAGGATTTTTTGAGGGCCTGCGCTGTGAAGGCACTGGGCTCAACACTTTACATGCATTATTTCTAGTATTCCCCACTGTAGCCCAGCAAAGTGTATGTCAGCATCCTTGTTTTGCAGACAGGAAAAGTGAGGCTCAGAGAGCCGAAGGGAACTTTCCAGATTCCTCCCATGGTCAAGCAACACCAATACCAGAGTTCTTTCCATTAAGTCCATGCCCTGCTGCATCCCTGACTGCCCACGTCCTAAATAATTCGAGTGCCATGATGGAGAGGCGTGTAAGATCGGGAGAAGGGAGACAGAGATGACTGTATAGGAATCAGCCAAGCTGGCAAGAGGAGAAGGGGTTCTCAGCACCGGAAACAGCGTGAGCAGAGCCGGGAGATGTGAAACAGCAGGAAGTGCTGGAGCATCAAGGGTAAAGCGGGGAGTGAGCGCGGAGCAGCAGGGGTCGGGGACGCTCGGGCGCTGTGTGAGAATCTTCTGGGGACTTGAAAGCAGAGAAGAGAAACGGTCCTATTTGCAGCTTAGGGATCATGTATGCTTCTCCTCCCTCTACTAGAATGTGAGATCTTGGGGAGGAGGATCTATCTTCTTCATCCTGATGGCTCCTGCTTGGCCCAGCACATGGAAGGGAAGAGATGAAGCCAGCTCTCTCAGCTTGGCTGGCATTTGGACTTGACCCACTGGGCCAGAGGGGTGGCCCACCAAGCAGCTCCAATCAAATGTTCTCTTGGATCATATCTGTTTGGACTCTCCTGTGACATTGGAAAATGGCACCGGACCAGGCTGTGCCACCAAGCATGCCCAGTCCTGACAATTTTTCCCAAAGTTTTGGTCCTTTCTTAGGATTTAAGAAAGGACAGGGCTTCCCTGGTGGCGCAGTGGTTGAGAGTCCGCCTGCCGATGCAGGGGACGCGGGTTCGTGCCCCGGTCCGGGAAGATGCCACATGCCGTGGAGTGGCTGGGCCCGTGAGCCATGGCCGCTGAGCCTGCGCGTCCGGAGCCTGTGCTCCACAACGGGAGAGGCCACAACAGTGAGAGGTCTGCATATCACAAAAAAAAAAAAAAAAAAAAGAACAACAAATGAGGGAAGATACAAGTGGTTTTTAAACAAAGTTTAAAATCTGGGCTTCTTCCTGACTCTCCTCCATGTCCAAACATCTGGCTGCAAGAAATCTAGACCAAAATGTTCTTGGGGAAAGGGCTTAACTCAGAGTCTGAGGCAAGGCAAATCTGCCCACATAGCCCTTGTAATGAATCCAGCTCAGCTCTTAGGTTACTGGTTGGAGTGTGGGACCACCCTCAGAAAGACCAGTGAGGTCTGGGACAACACCTAGGAGAGACTTGGGTTCCCCACTCCCCGATACGAGGTCAATCAGGAAAATGTCCTCTCTGGACAGAGTCACAGCTGGTCTACAAAACGTGACATAGACAATTACATATTTCATTCAAGGAGAGGTAATGAGCCATTTGGACAACACCAATGTCTTTTTCAATAACTGTGTGTTTATTTGCAGTATTTCAAGACATAATTACCCTGCAGAACTTCATGGTGCAGTGAGTGCTCTTTTACTGGTCATAAAGTGTTTCCTTTGTTTCCTTGTGTTTTACTTAAAAAGATTCCTGATGCCAATTAGCACTTTTGCAAACGGGCAGCGTTTTTGCCCCTTTATCCGTCAAAATAATTAGAGATTCCTTCGTTGAGCAATTATTATGTGCCAGGCTAAGTATTTATATGAATTATCTCAGTTAATCCTTCCAAGAACTCTGTAATCTAACTCTATCTAAATGCTACTATAATTCCTGATAGATAAAGAAAAGGAGGCCAGCTTTAAAGGTTAGGGAATTCTACAAAGATTCCACAGGTTATAAGAATCAAGCAGTCTGGCTCAAGACCTGGTGTTCTCGACCTTCATGAGCCTCTTCCCACCTACAACTTGCCTGTAGGCACAGGAGTGGGGACCTGAAGAACACCATCTGTGTGCTTAAGGAACCGCCCCTTTGAATTTGCTGCAGTTCTTCAGAGGTTGCAGATATGAAATATCCTGGTTGCCGTGGTGTCCTACTTCATTTTATGCAGGTGGCCACACCCTGTAGAGCCCATGAACCCTCCAAGAACTTGTCTGAGCCTAAACTCCCCGGGAACCGGGAGTAAAGCAGATGTAATAACAAATTTGGGGGGAGCGCATTTCTAGGTCAGAAAGAACAAGGGGAAATTGGCAGGGAGGCAGGGAAGGAAGGCAGGCAAAGAAAATGTGGGCCCTTCACTGGTCTGGCCACAGCTTTGCCGGGGAACACAGCCAACTGCTCAGTCACACAAGACAGACTCGAACAGGCCAGATGGAACCACGGATGGAGAAAGGGTGATGGATTATCTACCACATCTTTCCAGACCCTGTCTCTCCTTGATCAAAGTCTGTATCACAGGGAGTTAACCCTCCACACTTTCAGGTCATGGTCCTCGGGCCCTAAAGATAGCTGCTCTGGGAGTCGGATCCCATCCACCATGGGGTGGGGTTTTGTCTGAGTATGGGATTTGGGGTAGTAGGAGCCTAAACCTCTGTGAGTCTGGTCCCCTCCATTGCTGTCGGGACCCCTCCTACAGTGGGCATGATGGAGGCCACACTGAAGCTCAGCTCTGCCAAGGCGGGGAGGCTGCAAGAGCCACAGTGTTAGGAGGTGGGATGCTGGCAGCTCTGGTCGTCCTCTCCAGGGAGCAGAGTAAGGAAAGCAGTTGTGGCCAAACAAATCTAGGTGCCTAAATGTGGTCTAATACGGTCCACCCCTTGCATTACTCAGAAAGGTTCACATCCTTCTATGCTATTTGCAACTAACTTGAGAAGAAAATGCCATCAATTTGAGAGTGAAGGTACAAGTCCAGTTGTAACTTCCTAACAAGACGGAAAAGCATGAGCGAGCCAAGCTATAGCAGTGCTGCTGCAGCTGGTCCTAGGGCCATAACTGATATGCATCATCCTCCCCCACTACACCTCCCATTCTAGATTTCTATGGCCAGCTTTTCAGCTGGTCCGGGGTTCTTACCTGGACGGTCTTTGGACGTCTTAACTGCCCGTTCGTGTTATCTCTGAGCAGAGAAGCTCCAGAGAATCCCAGAGTATCAGCTCGAGCTGCCTTAACAAAATGCCACAGGAGGGGTGGCTTAAAGAGCAGAAATGCATTTTCTCACAGTTCTGGAGTCTGGGCGTCCCAGTAAAGGTCCATAGAGTCGGTTTCTGGTGAGAACTCTCTTGCTGGCTTGCAGGGTCTTTCCTCTGAGCACATGCAGAGAGAAGGAAAGAGAGCTCTCATCTCTCTTCCTCTTCTTGTAAGGACACCAATTTTATTGGATTAGGGCCCTACCCTTATGAGCTCATTTAAACTTCATTTCCTCCGGAAGACCATTTCTCCAAATACAGTCACACTGGGGAATTATGGCTTCAACATACGAATTTGCGGGGTGGGGGTGGGTACATAATTCAGTCCGTAGCACCAGATATACTCTCCCCTGTGCTCACTGTGTAACAGCAAGCCTGGATCCCCATGGTAATCAAGGATGACCGCCCTACCCGTATAGCAACTCTTCTCTCCGACCGCTGGTCCACTGGCAAGACAAGCCCAAGGTGCCCAGGTAGAACTTACAGCTTTCAGTTTTGAGCAGCCCTTACTGTGTTCACTGGTGGAAGCATCAGCTTCTAGGAGCCAGGACTGCTAACCCTTTCGTGTCTACATTTGCAGGAACAAAAAACACAGAGTCTGCAGGTAGCTCTCTGACAGGTGGTCTCTGACAGGCCAATCCTACTTCACTCCTTTGTTCCCAGATTTTGTGTGTTCTTGCTGTTGGAGACACATCTATCAACTCACACTGCAACCAGGAGAACAATGGCCCAACGCCACAGGTTATCGTCTCCGAGCTGATGCCACAGCTCAGCCTTCAGCAGACCAAGCCATCGTTCAGGGAAGCGCTACGATGGCCAGAGAGAGAGGCTGGCTGACTTCCACAGGATGGGTCATCCTGTCCAACTGATTGCGGAGAGCCTCCCTGGCAAAGGATGCTCCCGAGTGAGTAGGAATATGAGGCAGGGACATCCATACCTTTTGTGTCCACTCCTATGAGTTCATCCATTGACTATTTACCTGACCTCCATGCCCCTGAGGTTTCAGCATTGTTATTTCCATCAGCAGTTAGCTGAGCCACTTGCCCCTGCAGACCCAAGATTTTCAGGCTTGTTCGCCCGAATATTCCTATTCTAGATCACAAGGTCCAACACTTCCCCTATCAGAGCCCTGATGTGAACAACTGTGTGGCCGCACATGTAGTGTTCTCTCCAGTTCTGCCACCCTTACAATCAGATCCTGGGCCTATTTTTCAGCGTAGTCTGCCTTGTGGATGTCAAGAGATGAGAGTGTCCCTAAAGCTTTCACAAAGTATGCCTCAAGCTGGCAAATAGCTTCCCTATCACTTTCTTTTTGCAAAATCTCCAGTGCTGTCAGAAGAAGCCATCTAACCTCACAGTGCTTACGATTATCATTGATCAAACACGTGGCCACTTGACCTCCCACAGCCTTGCTTTTTACCCACATCTCATTTCACTTAGCCAGAGGTGAAGCTTTACAAATAGTAACGTCAAATATATGCGTGATTATGACCTGCTTCCCGTCAGTACTGGGGCCCCTATGGCTTCCAGATGGATGGGAAATCCAGCTCCAACATCTGATCCTGCAGACTTGCTTTCTGGACCACTTGTGGTACCCATTGTCCCTGGTTCCTTAGGAGACAAAGCAGGAAGCAATGCTCGCTTGCTAACACTTTATTGAGGGCTACAATCCTAGGACAAGAAAAAGAAAGGAAAAAGGAAGGGAAGGAAGGAAGGAAGGAGGACAGTAAACACCAGGCTGTGGGTTATCGAGGTGACTGCATCTTTGGAAGAAAACATTGCCAGCTACTCAGTCACACCTCCTGGACATCTCCTGACAGGCCAGATGGAACTACTACCATCCATAGGCTGGCTCCCTCCCATCTCTTGTCTTTTGTTCGTCAAAATTTGCTGCAAGGTTTAACGCCCCTGCGTTTCTTGAGGAGAGTTACCTGGCCCGGGGAGGCAGATCCCAGGTACCAGGGGCTGCTCGGTCTTCACCTTAAGAGAGGTGTGATCTTCCATGGCGTCAAGAGGGCTGGGAGGATGTGGAGCCAGCTGACACTCCAGAGGTGCGCAGACTGGGTCCAGTACAGGAATACTGAAGATCGGGATGGATAATGCAGGCCTTCCAACAGGCACAACCCGCCTAGGTTCTCCTGAAGTGCTGGACCTCTGGCTGAGGCCAGTACTTCTGAATCCCAGGTGAGCAGCTGTGTGATCCTGGGAAAGTCACATCTCTGAACTTGTCGAAGGGGGCAATTACATTTACCCCACAGAATTGTAAGAACTGAATTAGAATGTGATTTAAGCACATTTTTAAGTAGCAAAGGGTTCCCCATAAACCTCAGGGGCTGCTGTCATATCTAAAGACTGAAGTCGTGGACTGAACAAAATACCCTGGCCGCCTTAAGTGGAAAGGCATTAAAATACCGTGTTATTTTGACCTCAGCTGAGCAACAGGGCTCATTCTGTGCCTCATTCTCCTGCTTCAAACCACTGGTGAAAGCAAGTCGTCCAGGAAGCCCCTCCTGCCCCGACACCAATATTTTCTTCCTGTCCTTCCTCCTGCTATGGCGGGCCCCTTAAAGGCAACAGGAAGATCTGATTTGTCCGCTGTTGTATACCCAGCATCGAATGCTCTGTCCGGCCCTTAGTAGGTGTTCCAGACACTATGTATGGAATGAATGAACAAATGAACAAGCAACTCCACATCTTTGCCCAGGGGGTTCCCAGTGCCTGAAATACTCCCCCACTCCCGGCCCGTCACGCAATCTTGGAAGCCTTTCCTGACCCTCCCGCCAGTTTTCACTGCTCTCTCCTCCCCTTATAGTGCTTTTGTCACACACAGCTGACAGCAGAATGCCAATGGACAGTGGAATGGCTGGTTTTGTTATCTGTCTCTCGGATCAGACCCCAAGCTCCTGGAGGGAAGGGACAGGGCCTCATTCACGACTGTGTTCAAACATCTCGCTGGTTCAGATGCGGCTCTACGGAGCTTGCATGGAGAAGAGCCTCGGGTCAGCACTCAGCATGAAAGAGGTCACTAGGAAATTGGTCTGAAAACCGGTTTGCAGAGCAGTTTATAGAGTGTGTGTTTACAGGCGGTGACTTAAGGGTGCCCAGAGAGATTGGGGAAAGGAACTAAGTAAACGTTCCTTCGATGAATGAGCTATGGGATCTGACTCTCCACTCTCTGTCCTGACCCACTGGTTCCTTCACCCAACCTAAAAATAAGATTGTCCATGCCTTGGGGGCGGGGGCGCTCTGGAGAGCCCCTCTATCAATCAAAGCGCTCGCCAGGTGCCCCCACCCCATCAGCCCAGACGAGGCCGTGCATACCTGTGGTGCGGCCTGGCGGGGCCCCGGGGCAGCTTGTTTGAAAGAAACGTAACGCGCTACTTCGCCACCGACTTGTTGATAATCTCGCCTCAAACAGGAGTTTGAGATGGCTGACGAAAAGCAGTGGCGGAGAGGTCCTCCCCGGGGCCGTCGGCAACTCCTTCCAAGGTGCAGTCAGTAGTGTGGCTGGAACGGTCCCCCGGCCCGGGACTACAGAAGGGAGAACACAGCACTTGGCCCCGAGAGTAGCGGCCTGCACCGCGAGCCCGGGCAACCGGGGCGCCTTCGGCTCCGACCGAATGGGGTGGAGGAGGGGAGGGATTCCGCAGGGATCGAGCGCAAAATGGGGTCTCCACGAGTCAGTCCTTACCCCCTTCCCGCCCCTTCGGAGAAACTTGGCGGGGGGGACGGCAGGCAAGGAGCAAGACCCTCGGGAGCTGGAGTCCTCTGCCTAGCGGGTGGATAAATAAATTATTAAGCGCCCAATACACAATAGCCTCACTAGATGGAGACGAGGAATCACTGCAGCGGCGCTGGCGGCAGCTGCGGCGGCGGGGAGCGCGGGCGGGAGCGCAGCCCCGAGCGGGAGGCGGGCGAGCTCTGGCTCCGCTCACGTCTGTTTTCCTTTTTCGTGCATTATTTATTTCGCCTCCGCCCGCGGCCCTGCGGCCAGAACAGGCGCTCGAGGCCAGCGCCTCTAGCCGCTGCTTCACGCGGGCCGGCGTGACGGGCGGCCGGAGCTCGAGCACCCCAGCGCCCCGGGCAGCCGCGCGGCGCCACCGGGGAGGGCGGGGACCCGGGGAGGGCACGCACCGCCCGCTCCAGGCGGCTAGGAGGAGACTTTCCCCGCCCTCCGCCTGCGCCTCGGCAGCCCGCCCCGGCCCTGGGCGCGGGGTGCCGCCCCTCCCGCCCCGCGCGCAGCCAGGCGCAGCCCGGAGCCACCGCGCCCTGCGCCCCGTGCGAGCGCGCCCTGCCGGGGCCCCCGGCTCAGCCGCCCCGGAGGCCCAAGCCGCGCGCAAACTTTTGCTCCGGTGCCCGGCGCTCCTCCCAGGCATGTGAAGCCCCCAGGCGCCCGCGCAGTCGCCAGGGTGAGGACCGAGGCCCCGCCTAGAGGGCGGGGGACTGGGGAGGCGGCTGGCTTTAAATGGGGGCCGTCCGGCCTCTCGGGAACAGATTCTGCCGCGGGGGGAGCGAGCGCCTCCCTTCCTCGCGCCGAGGATCGGCTGGGGCCGCCGCCAGGCAAGGTGGCGTAAGGCCCCGGAGGGGTGCGGGCGGAGATGGAGACGTGGGGGAAGCTCGTGCCCTGAGGCCGGAGGCCGGGGCTCGGCAGAGCGCGAGGGCAAACGGGGTGCGCACTGAGGTGCATGTGTTGCAGTGTGCGCAGTGAGGGCCGGCTGGGCAGAGAGGGTGCACGCAGCGTGTACATGCGGGGCCAGCGAGCGTGCGGGCAGGAGTCGGTGGGTGTGCACGGCCGTTTCTGTGGGTGTGCACGCAGGGTGAATGGTGCCCGCCGGGTTCGAAGTGTGTACACAGTGGGAGAGAGTTGTGCATGGCTGTTTCTGGGGAGGTGCACGGACCTCGGTAAGCGTGCTTGGCTGTTTCTGGAGGTGTGCATGGGGCCAGGGTTTGCGCGCAGGATTTCGGGGGCGTGCACCACGACGGACTGTGAAGTTCTTGGCTGCCGGCCCCTGTGAGTGTGCATGAAGGGTCAGCGAGGATGCAAGCTGGAATGAAAAGCCAGGCTTGGTTTACGAGGATGCCCCAGGATGCGGGGAGTGCCCGCCCAACCTGGACTGCTACGTGTGTGCGGGTGCGCAACCACGATGGTGCCAGCGGCGCCCGCCTGACCCGAGCTTTGCTCCCCTGACAGTTCGCCCCGGGAGCGGGTGCCGCGGGCCGAGATGCTCCTCCGGGACCTGGTGCTGCGCCGTGGCTACTGCTGGCCCTCACTGCTGCTGCACTGCGCGCTCCACCCGCTCTGGGGCTTCGTGCAGGTGAGCGGTGGCGCGGGCTGCGCGCGCCCGACGACCTCCTGGTCAGGACCCGGTAGGGGGTGGTTGTGACTTCACTCCCACGACCCTGGCTTCCTGCAGTCGCCCCTCTGATTGGTCCTGGGAAGAGTTTAGGAAAAGAAAGGATGCATCCTCTTGCCCTGAAAAGATAAGAAACTCCTGAAGGAGGGTTCGGTCCTGGCCTGCTGTGGCCTGCTGAGGCCTGCAGGACAGCGCCTTGGAACAGAAAGGGCTGAGGGAATGCCTTCCTGATGAGAATATTCTGTTGCAGAAATGCAGCCAAAGAAGCCTTAGAGCTTTTACAAACTTAAAAAGAAAAATGATGCCAAGAATATACCTTCTTTATTTCCCATCAGAGCCAATAGTAAGCTTCATATTAGCCTTCTTAAACTGGACTTCAACACAGAAGGGGTTGTTTCTTGTAGGTAGTAGAGTTGAGGAAGTGCACAGATTTTGCGAGGTGGCCACTGGTGGGGGGATGTAAGAAGGAGCTGTCCATCTATAAGGGCTGCCTGAGGATGGAATCTTCACCCTGGGCCCCCCAATCCCCAGGGCAGAGACCAGGTAGCCACCAACTCGAGTGACCTGTGTTAGGGTCAGAGAGATGGTAAGATGGGATGGTCCCTAGTCCCTCCCAGAATGCACACAGTCAGCAGCAGTACAGTGGAATGGTGAAGAGGTGCACTTTGCTGTCCGCTCTGAATTTGGAGCCCCAGCTCTGTCCCTTACCAGCTGGGGGACTTTAGACAGTGCGCTTAACCTCTCTGGGCTCTGGTTTCTTCTTCCTCATTGTGCTATTTTAAGTACTTGATGAGATAAAGATTACTTAGCACCGCAGCTCCTGAACCACAATAAACACTAAATGATAGCTGTTGCGCCATTATTGACGTTAGAAATAGTAACGTCACTCATCTATCTGGCTAGCCAGGTAGATTGCTACGTAGTCTGATCAACAATTTTGAATTGTTTTGATCAGCAATTTTACCATTTCAGTCATTGAAATACCCACTCTGGGGTATTTGCAGCTTCATGTCCTCCTGGTGGCATTTTGGGGCTTGGGGACTATTCAGATAGTTGCCGTGAGTAGGAGGTGACAGTCCAGAGATGATGGGTTTGAGCGACTCTGCTTGCCAGGCTGCCAAGGTTCGTGAGCTGTCCCAAGTGACGGGGCGTTGCTGGGAACCAGGGTGGTCAGTCCTGCTTGTATGGCAGCCCTGGTGACGCCTGGAGAGAACCAGGGGCTCTAATGCTGGAACCAGCCAGCTGGGGGGAGAGCTCGAGTGGAGGAGGGGCATACCCCCCCTCCAGCAGCACCAGGCCTATCTTGTGCTCTCTTCCCTGACCTGCCCCTGTGTCACTCAGAATTGTTTTCCTTTCGGAATTGACAACTTTGTTTAATGTGTGAAACGGCAGTTATTAAAGTCAGCAGTGCCTCCTGGGGGATTCAGAATTTTGTCACTTTGAAACACTTGGGTGGTTTGGGACCAGTTTCTCTTGTTCAACTTTTAGCTGAACCTCAGGTGTTAAGCTCACTTCCTTTTTGTATTCATTTGTTTACAATTTTCCCTCTTCTGGGAGACTTTTTCAGCTAGTACAGAGAGCAACATGATGATGTTGTTAATCTCCAAGGGCTGGAATTTTCTGCAGGAACTAGCAGGATAGCAACAGCAGATCCACCACCTCCCTACCCACTCCCACCACCGAAAGAAAGGATTTTGTAAAGTAGCTTCGTTCTTTAGCGGTGTTCTTCAGCCAGGCAGTACTCACACAAGCAAACGTGTGTGTGAGTGTGTGTGTGTGTGTGTATTTCAGATGCCATTACTCAATACAAATCAAGTTTTGCGAAAATCAATTAGAAAAGAAATCCTCCAGGCAAGTAGAATGGGTAAAATCTTGGCCGGAGGTGCTGGAAAGATTAACCAAGGACTGAGAAGTCAAGGGAAAAGGGGCTTTGGAAGGAATGGATTTGGTTTTTGAGCAAAAGAGCTGAAACCAGGAGAAGAGAGGGGAGAAGAGGAAAAATCGAAGTGCACAAAGCCATGTGTTTCCCTTTAAGTGGAGAGAGTATCATTTGTCACGTCATAGGAGTTTCTTGAATATAAAGAAATCTATCTGTGCTTTCGTGAGCTTTTTGCCAGAAGAATCCCTCTAAGTCATAAACATCTGGAAGGGTGAGACCAGCACAAGAATTGGGGAAGCAAGAGGTCTGTGGTCCCTCAAAGCACCAGGTTCCAACCTTGAGATCAGCCTGGAGCCTCTGGCTGCTGCCTGGATGCTAAGAAACTTAGTCATTACAGTCAGATGACATTAAATAGCCACAAGGTTGGTGGGGGCACTCTTGAGGCTCTTCCCTTTTTTCCAGATGAGTCCTTTTTTTTTTTTTTTTTTTTTTGCAAGTGAAGAGGATGACAGGCTGGCGAATTGATTAGGTGTGACAGGAGAGTGTCTCATCAAGTTACTGTGGTGCTTGGCCTGTCTCGCTAAAAGATGCCAGAAGCCATCATCCTTGTGGGCGCCCCCCTAAAGCAATTGTCATGGAGACAGGCTCTGATCCGGGCCTGTGGGTCTCTGTGTGGCAACGAGGAGCCATCCCAGACCCAAGTGATGCCCACCCCCCACCCCGTGGTCAGTTATGACAGCTTCACTTATTTAGTCAGCTGCAATTATCGGGCACCTACTGTTTGCCAGGCCCCCCGTGTTAAGTGCAAGGGATCTAGGGGTCCCTGCCTTTATGGCATTGACAGTCTAGCACTGGAGAGATTGTTAGACAAGTCATAATAGGCAAGAGTGCTCAATAGGAGCAAATAGCTTAGAAACGGGAGCTTGTGGAAGATTCAGAGAAACCTCGCAGATGCCGTGCTTCAGCTGAGACATGAACAAGGAGAAATCAGGAGTCAGGATGCAAGCGTGAGTGAAGTGTCCAGGCGGTGGAGGGAACAGCCCCAAGGTGGGAGGAGAGGGCAGGGCATTGGAAGAACGCAGGTGAGGCCTCTGTTGTAAGCCACTAACATCGTGTCTTACAGTTTGGACTCGATCCTGAGGGCTCTGGGGGCCGTGGAAAGTTTTAAAGAAAGAGACGACACAATCTCAGATTGGCATTTTAGAAATCTCAGTCCAGCTCCAGCACAAAGTTTGGATTCAGGGAGGGGGCGAGGCAAGGGGCACAGGGGCTGGTGAGAGTAGGGTTGACAGATTTAGCAAATAAAAATACAGGCGGTCCAGTTAAATTGTCAGATGAACAATGGATCGTTCTTGAGCATTAAGTATATCCCATACAATATTTGGGACGTGTTTATACTTAAAAAATGTTGTTGTTTCTCTAAACTTTACAGGGTGTCCTGTATTTTATCTGGCAACGCTAGGAGAGAGGCACGGCTACCCAGTGGAGATGTGATGGTGTCCTGGTTTAGGGCTGTAGCACTGGGAGTGAGGAGAGGTGGATGGATTCGAGGACTGTTTAGGAGGACTGGGCCAGAGAGCTATGCTGGTTGGCCCGAAGTGGGAACTGGCTGCCACAGCACCGTGTCCCCCAGACCACGGTGCCGGGGACCAAATCCAGGTGACTGCAGGACCTCTCTGTGCCTCAGGATTCTGGCCCCAGGAAAACGCTGCAGAGCAGGGACAGGAAGGCAGGAGATGGCAAAACTGGAATAAAAAGTGGTCACAGGAAGTCACGATACTGGCTTTAGGCGGGTCATTGACCTCTCTGGGCCTCTGCTCCTTCTTGGTCAAGCCTAGCTAAGAGCAAGTGACTTCAGGGACAAGTTTCTTCTCCTTGTAAGACTCTCCAGGCTGTAAACCCACTAAGCCAGGCATTGAGACAAGCTCGCGGTACTGAGGTCTCCTCTCTGCTGGTCTAAACACAACACTGCCGACCCGCAGAACCCCAAAGTGGACCCGGAGCTGGGGGATGGGGTAGATCCCATGTTTCTCCACTGCTGGGCAGACAATCCCGAGCACACATTTTTACTGAGCACCGACGGAACGCCAGGCGCTATGCAACTTTGGTAAATCACTTAGCCTTGCCAAGCCTGTCGTCCCAGCCAGTGATAAGAGCTACCTCTCTTGATTATCCTCATGGTGAAAGGAGGGCCTGTTTCCCATGGCTGACACACAGTAGGGCTCAGGAAGTCACACTTGGTCAGGATTGATAAAGCACAGACCCACCTACCTTTCTGCTCCAAGATGCTCACAACTTAGTGTGGGAGGACATTAACAGGGCGAAAAGTGCCCCAAAGGGGAGGGTTTACGAGGTGAAGAGGCAGCACTGGGCAGCTGGGTCTAATTTGGGGCGGGGGGCGTGGGGTTCAGGACAGCTTGCCTGGGAAAGCCATGTAAGAACTCGGTTTGAAGGATGCATAGAAGTTGGCAAGTGGATAAAGGACCTGTATAACCAGCTGTTGGTCTAGGGAGGCTCAGTGGCCACAGGTTTGCACGGGACCAAACCAGCGAGGAGCCCAAGGGGTCCCCGCTTCGGGGAGAAGGACAGCCCGCCCAGGCTCGCTAATTCTGTGATGACCTTTGGGTTAGCAGTTGTGCCTGCTCGCACTTCAGTGAGACCGTTATACAAGAGACCACCGACGTTTAACACGCAGTGTGTGCCTTCACTTCCCCCACTTCAGCCTTGACACTTGGCCCTGGTTTCCCTGCCTGTAATTTCATCACATTAAGCACTCTTATACATATGTGCCCTTACAGCCTCTAACGAAAATAGGTCATTGTGTTGGGCCAGGTTAAAGAAACGTGCTCCCTTTGAACGCTCTTGCATAAATTGCACCTTGGAGAGTGGGAAAGTAATTGCTTTGGCAATGGCATTGCTTGAAGTTTGCACACTTGGTAGAGTTCAGCGGAGAAGCAATTTCAGAGGCTAGCCGTTGGGAGAAGGGAGATTTTGAGCAACCCCCAAGGTCTTAGAAGGTCAGAATCCAGATGGTGATGGGAGGGCTGACAGCTACGCTGGGGGAGAAGCCCATGGATTTGCCATGACGTCTAAGGAGTTAATCATCTCCGTAAAATAACAGAAAAGGCTCACCGCCTGAGGATATGGGCGGGAGGTAAGATTGCCTTCCAGAGTTTGAAATGCAGTCAGTGGTCCTTTAAAAACACTAAAAGGTGGTGAGCAGGAACTTCCTGACCTCATCAATATTAAGTCAGGGCTGTAAATCAATCCACCGCCTGCTGCCATTCTGGTAGCCATTACCCATCCTGTTCACATCTGCCAAGTGGCAAGGGAGCAGCAGAGCCCTCCTGGCTCTCTCTGCGGGCCTGGAACCACGTGCAACAAAGGGTCTGCCCTGGCCTCCAAAGGCAGGCCTTCTGTGGCTGGTTGCATGGAAATTGGGGTCCTGGGTTTCTACTCACCAGAGATGACAGCCAGAGAAATGAACTGTGGGCATCACTGAAGTAGGGGGTGACCACCAACTCTTCCTTCATGTCTTTAAATCAGCTGTTCTCTGGACAGGCAGAAAATGCTAGGTTCAGAGATTGAGGCACTCTGCCATAGAGAGGGATGCTGGCAGGTGGTCTAAGCCAGCCGTTCTCTCACTGGCTACATAGAAGTTTAACCTGGGATGCTTCAACAAAATATACATGCACAGCTCTACCTGTAGAAATTCTGACTTAACTGGCGTGGGAAAAGCTCAAGCATGAGTATTTTTTAAAGCTGCCTGGAGATTCTAAGGTGCAAGAAGGGCTGGGAACTGCTGGGTGAACACAACCTACTTTTGCTCCCCTTTTTAGTTTACAGATGGGGAAAGTGGGACTGGTGTTGAAAGAACACCAGTCCAGGAACCAAGAGGCGTGGGCTCTGGTGAATTCGAGGCATTTCCTTAGGTGTTATGATGGCGAGAGAAAAAATAAAAGGTCTGACCCCTGACCCCATAGACCTTAGAGTCCAGTGGTAAATAGGCGGCTGAGCTAGGTAAACACCCCAATGTGGATGTCTGCCACACAGTGAAATCTGGTGCCAGGAGAACCTATAAAATGGAGATCTGACCTGGTCAGGGGGAGGTCGGAGATGCTTCCCTGAGGAGGTGATAGCCAAGCTGAGTAATGGGTAAAGCAAAGGGAAAGGTGTCGGAGAAGATTCCAGGCCACTGGAGTAGCGTGCTCAAAGGAAGGGAGCGTGACCAGGGGCCGGGCGCCGGAAGGAGGGCTTTGAGAGCAGAGCGGAAGGCCCGAGCAGGGGGCGAGGGGAGCCCTCCGTTGCAGGGCCCTGTGGCCCCGTGATTTCCCTGAGCTGTGGGTGAGCATCCGGGCATGGCGGCAGGGGTGGGGGTGGGGGTTGGGGGGCGTGGTCAGGCGTGTTTCCCACAAGGCCACTCGCGTGGCTTATGGGTCACACTGGGGAGGTTTCTCTGTTCCCCTTCGTCACGTGCGCCACCAGCACAGAGGCCTGGCCGGGTAAGGTTGCTCCTCCAAGGTGGGCGGATCTTGGCCCAGAGTGGACACAGAGAGGCCATCAGGAACTGTGGCCAGAGAGGCGGCGAGGGCTTGGTCCTGCACCATAGCCGGGCAGATGGGAGAAGCAGTTAGGTCAGCTTACGCAGAAGGTAAAATCAGGGTCCTGTCACCATCTGGGTGTGAGAACCTCAGGCGGCCACTTCTCCTGCCTGGGCCTCAGTGTCCTCATTGCACGATGGGGAGATTCTAGAAGCCTCTCATGAATGCCCAAGCCAACCGCCCCAGTCCCACAGAGCTGGAAATACAACCTAGGTCTCCATATCAGCCCCGCGTAACACTGT
Source organism: Kogia breviceps (assembly GCF_026419965.1). Classification (NCBI taxonomy): domain Eukaryota; kingdom Metazoa; phylum Chordata; class Mammalia; order Artiodactyla; family Physeteridae; genus Kogia; species Kogia breviceps. The sequence goes on from NC_081312.1 coordinate 10,876,899, forward strand.
TCCCTGTGAGCCAGCCCAGCTTCTGGCTCTTCCTCCTGCCTAGGTCTGGGGAGGGGTGCGTGGGCTGGGGTGGTCCCGCTTGGGGTCCCAGTTGCCGCATTGGCTTCTCTCGGGCGCCCATGCCCATTCCTGCAGGTGACGCACGGGGAGCCCCGGAAGTCCTGCTCCAAGGTGACTGACAGCTGCCAACACATTTGCCAGTGCCGGCCCCCGCCCCCGCTGCCCCCGCCCCCGCCGCCCCCGCCGCCTCCCCGACTCCTCTCCGCCCCAGGTAAGTGAAGGCTCAGCTCTGGTTCCGGTTTCTCTTCGCGTTGCGTTTTCCGGGGCCCAGGAAGGACCTGGGAAACAGGTTCCCGGGAAGCCAGGAAGCAGAGGGCAGCCTTGCTTCCTTTGTAATTTTCCACTGGCTGAGCAGGAGGGAAGCCAAGACCCAACTTTTCCCTGCAGTCTGCAAAACGTCTTTCCCACAGAATGTTCCTGTGAGATGGAGAAGGATGTTTCTCCATTGGTTAATCAGATAAAAGTCAATCTCCATTTGATGAGTGGCTCTGCCTGGATTGTTCCGAAGGCCAGATCTTGAAGAGGGGCAGCCATGGGCACTGCTGTGAAATACCCATCCCGTGAGCATGGTTTCACTTTTTGATTCTAATTCACGTGTAAGGGAGCAATTAGTATAGAACCAGAAGTGGAGGCTCTGAGAGCAAAGTTACACGGGTGCTGTTCAGCCATTTGCAGGGAGTTCTGCTACACACATACACACACACATCCCCTCCCCCGCTCCGGTCACTTGTTTGCCTTGATTTCATCTCTGAACAATTTGATTGCAAACAAAGGAGGGTTTCTTTAGCCAGAAATGGCTTCAATCCTGACCCGTAGCGGTTAAGTTCCCGGCTTACAATTGCCAGTTGATAAGGTCTCTAACAAGAGATTCTGTATTTTGGTTTGATCACTCAAGTTGCGGTCTATAGAATGCCCAAGCTCATGTGTGGATCCACCTCATTAAACGCATCTCCGTTGAGTCATTTGGGGCATATTTTAAATAACTTTGTGACGAGGCTTATTCTCTGGTAAGCCGTGTTTCCAAGCTTGCGGCGTGCAGGCAGGGATGCGGTGTTCTGGTGGAATCTTTAGCAGTTCACATGTGTCTCTGCACTTTGTCTGCTAGGCCCCCACCTGTCTCCATTCTTCCCTGACACCCGTGGCTCAGTGCTTCTCAAAGTGTGGCCCTCGGCATCGCCTGAAGCATTCGTTTTAAAGTGCAGCTGCATAGGGCCACTTCAACCCACTGAGTCAGAGCCTTTGGGGTGGGACTTAGGAAGTGGCATCCTAACAAGTTCTGAGATGATTCAAGTGCAAGTTAAAGTCGAGAACCTCAGCCTACCACGCCCTCTGCTCCAGGCCTCTGCAGGATCCTGCCATCCCAAGATGCTCACCCTCCTCCTCTCTCCTGCAGGAATCCCCGGGCTGTACTGTAGGGCCCCACCTCAGGTCCCTGGCCCCTCACTCCCTTGCCTTCCATGAAATTCCTTCTCCCTCCGCTATTAAGCTCCGGCCCGTGCTGCTTCCAGGTGTGTTTGTACCTGATGGATCCACATCCGCCAGTTAGGGTCTGTTCAGTTCATCTTGTGCGAACCGAGCATTTGTGCCAGACACAGACCTGAAAGACCGTTCTGGTCTCTGGGATCTCTTCGGCCTCAAGGAAGGCCTTCTGTCAGCAACCCACAAAAAGTGACCTGAGAGAGCACAGAAATTGTTCTCCAGGTGCACTGGAAATCCTTGAGTAGCTGGGCCAAACTACAGCCACAGTAAACAGTAACAGTGACTCGGGGCTTCATAATAAATGGAATTGTTCTAGGTCATTGAAGGGGTGATGGGGAAAGGGCATCCAGGCAGAAGGAAGAGCAAGGGCAAAGGCTTGGAGGTGTGACACGACGGGACTTCTCATGGGAGGTCCAAGCCCCTCAGACTGTGAAGGGCCTTGTGTGCCTGGCCCAGTAGATCCCATTTCATCCTGTGAATCGTTGTTTGCCAGACAGTCACCTATCCAAATACCTCCTGTTGTTTGCCTTATTATTTTTTCTTTAAACTGACTCACTTTTGCGTTGATACAAATTAATCTCCAAAGAAAACTTTAATAACTACCATCAGTGAAAAACCAGAATCACTTGCGTAAGTAGAAGGTGACCATAAAAACAAATGCAAATGAACCAGTGTTTTAAAGTTCTAGCCTGTCGTGGAAGGTTCTGAGCTCGAGGCCTTCTTTCTTTCTGCTAAAAAGGGGGCGCAGCAGGTGGTAGACGGGTGGCAGAGCTGTAGTAGCCCAGTGTGGAGATATTTCTCAAGAAAGAAATCAGAAGGTTTGGGAGAGAATCAAAAGGGGCCTAAGTTTCTTGTTCTATGTTTCTGTGTGTCTGAGCACCAGGTCCACGTTTCATCCAATACCAGCTCACTTGCCTGCAGGGACACGCGCCCCATCCTTTAGGAAACTCAACTCTGGGCAGCGATGAGCCCACAAAGGTATTAAGCAAAGAAGTGACACGATCCCACACCGTCCGCTTCAGAGTCAACTTTCCTGACCATGTGGAGGGTGGATTGGGGTGAGCTACCCGACTGGGGTAAAGAGGGGACCGCTGAGATACTTCAGGCCCCAGACCAGCCGCGAAGGCCTGAAGCCAGGTGGGGGGCTGTGGAGAAGGGGAGGCAGATGGCGGTGCCAGGTGTGCGGGGAGAGAGGCCTCCTGTGAGCTTGAGGCCTGAGGGCACTTCCGGGTTAGCGGACAGCAGGTGTAGTTCGATTCTATGGTAGGACTTTTTCAGTTACAAGTAGCAGAAACCCATCTTGAAGTGGCTTAAGTGATGCAAAAACTAGAGAGAGCTTTTCCTTTTTTGGCTCATGTAATGGAATATTCCAGAAGCAGGTCTTATATGATGATGGTACTGGGTTTCCGTCTCTATCTCTCTCTTCTGATTTCTCCCCGGTCACCTTTTCTCTCAGGCAGGCCCAGTCTCTGTGGCTCCAGGCTCCAGGATTCCATCACCCTTACAGTTAGTAATCTCCCTACAAAGAGAGCTTCTCTTTCTCAATCATTCAACTAAAGACTCGGGGCTGACTTTCCCTAGACCAGCTTGAGTCACATGTCCATCCTTGGACCAATCATGGTGGCCTACGAGATGGAATGTGCTGATTGGTCAGGCCTGGGCCATGTGACCGCAGTTGACAGTTGAGGTTTATGGATAGAGGTTAAGAGGGTGGTGGCTTCTGAAAGGAAAATCCAGGTAGAGGGGCTGTGACCCAAGGATGAGGATGTGGACACCGGGCAGGAGGACAGTGGATGCACCCCACAGCCATGGGGTTCCTGGCAGATTAGACCAGTGGCAGAGAATGTGTTTTGTACACTGTCCTGGTCCTCACTGAGCTCAGCCCAGAACCCTTCACACGAGTACTGCCCGGTAATGTCAGACAGAGCTATGGCCACACCCACAACTTCTGCCTGTCCTTTAATTCCTGAGGAATTAGCCTCTCTCAGAGGGCACGGGGCTTCAGCAGGTGTGCACGGAGCTCCCCAGGTGCTGGCAGGGGCTTGGAAGTCAGCTATGAGCAAGAGAGGAGCAGCTCCTGCCCACAGGGAGCTCGCGGTGCAGTGGTCCATAATCTGCCGGGGGTGTGCCTAGGAGTGTCCTTTCCTGCCATCTTTCTGGATACACTGGCTCCAGGCACATGCCAGCCTTTGCTTCTTTGGTCATCAGACGTGCCTGCATCCCCGCCGCTCACAAGGGCTTCTGATTTACCTGGTGAACGTTTGCCGAGTGTCTGCTCTGCGTCCAGCCCTGTGTTGGGTGCACTGGAGGCTCACGGAGAGTTGTTCTCAGTGGCGGGGCCCGCGTAGTGAAGAGTCTGATAACACGGCATAAGAGGTCGAGCCCCTGAGCCTGGGTTTCTGTGCTAGATCTGCCACTTCCTCTGCATGACTATAAGAGGGCTGGTAAACTTTTTTTTTTTAATTTTTATTTTATACTGGACTATAGTTGATTTACGACATTGTGTTAGTTTCAGGTGTACAGCAAAGTGAATCAGTTATACATATACATATATCTATTCTTTTTCAGCTTCTTTTCCCATATACGTTATTAATGAATATTGAGTAGAGTTCCCTGTGCTATACAGTAGGTCCTTGTTGATTATCTATTTTATATATGGTAGTGTGTATATGTTAATCCCAACCTCCCAATCTATCCTTCCCCCCAGCCTTTCCCCTTTGGTAACCAGAAGTTTGTTTTCTATGTCTGTGAGCCTATTTCCAGTTTGTAAATAAGTTCATTTACATCATTTTTTAAGATTCCACATATAAGTGATATCGTGTGATATTTGTCTTTCTCTGTCTGACTTACTTCACTTAGTATGATCATCTCCAGGTCCATCCATGTTGCTGCACATGGCATTATTTCATTCTTTTTTTACGGCTGAGTAATATTCCATTGTATATGTGTACCACATCCTCTTTATGCATTCTTCTGTTGATGGACATTTAGGTTGCTTCCATGTCTTGGCTATTTTAAATAGTGCTGCAATGAACATTGGGGTGCATGTATATTTTCAAATTATGGTTTTCTTCAGATATATGCCCAGGAGTGGGATTGCAGGATCCTATGATAGGTCTATTTTTAGTTTTGTAAGGAATCTCCATACTTCTCCATAGTGGCTGTACCAATTTACATTCCCACCAACAGTGTAGAAGGGTTGAAATAGGGCTGGTAAACTTAAGCCAGAGTTTTAGGTGTGAGGTTTTCACCCACCAATGGGGTTAACTGGAGGATTCATGTAAGTGGCAAGAGCTTTTGAAAACTGGACCGGTATCCACTGCTGCTAACCATTGCGTGAAAATCATTCTGATAAAGAGCAGCCTGTGAGTGTTAGACTTAGGGAAAAAAGAGGTGCTTTGGGGGAAAGATATTTAATTCCAAAAGGGGCAGGAAGGGAGGATCAGGACAACGTGGGAGAATTTCCAAGTAGACCTTGGGTAGGCAGGAGCACAGGGAGGCCGGACAGTCCATGGAGGGGCTGAAGCCAAGGCCAGGAGTTCGGAGCCCCAGCATCAGGCAGGAGGCGCCCTGCTGCAGGAATGTCCTTCTGCAGGAGTGTGGGTTTCGGTACATGTGTCAGGGGTAGAGGGAGAAAGAGGACACAGGGAAACCTCTGTACCTGCTCACACAGACCTGTAAAGCCGCCTGTAAAAGGAAGGGCCAGAAACATTTGCCAGAATTGTTGGGCCTCCTCCCTGTGGCCAGGCAGGCCTCCCTCTTCATCCAAACAGCACCTGCTGCTGCCCTGCCGCTCGGGGCTACCAGCATATCCTGGGTTGGCTGGGACTCTCCTGGTTTTAGCCCTGAAAACCCTGCATCCCGGGAAACCCTGTAGTCCTGGGCAAACTGGGATGGTGGGTCACCTGCTGCTGGGCCACCCTTCTGGCAGTGGCAACGTGGTTTTTCAATTTATTTCTTATATTTTATTTTGTTTTACTGTGAAACTTTCAAGAGCACTGTCCCTCACCCCCCCCCCCCCGCCTCCAGCTCCATTCTAGAATGTGTTGATCATGGGGGCAGCTCAGCCCCACGTTTGTCTGCGGGTCCCCAGCTCGGCTGCCCCTCCCAGCAGCCCTGGGACGTCTGGTGAGACAGCCTTGCCCTGAGTCCTACCTGCCACAGAGAAGGAACTTGGAAAGGGTTCTTGTGATGTGGAAGATTCTTGACCAGCATCTCCAGTTTCTGCCCTTTGTTTCCCAAGCTCTGCCCATGCCCTTCACACTTTCGGTGGCGACTGCCTAGGGCAGCTGCGCTTTGTAAACTTTGCAAACAGTGGGAGGCACTAGACTGGGTGATTCTCAAATGCAAGTGTGGTCAGAATCCCCTGGAGGGCTTGTCCAAACACAGGTTGCTGAATCCCATCCCCAGAATTCCTGATTCAGTAGGTCTGGGGTGGGGCGGAGGATTTGCATTTCTAATGTATTCTCAGGTGACACTGATGCGCTGGCCAGCCAAGGCACACCCTTTGAGAACCAGCGTCCTAGAGAATGGCAGTCAAGTCAAGGGACATGCAGCTCTTCCACTCCTAGCTCTGCAACCCTCGGCACATCTCATCCCTCTCAGCCTCAGTCTCCTCATCTGTAAGATGGAGCTAATGATACTTAACCTCAGGAGGGATTGCAGTGAAGACTGGAAATTATACAGCCTGTACTTGGCAGAATCTACATGCTTAAAAGTGGTGTTACAGCACAGTGGCTCAGCCTGGCTGCCCTGCCCTCTAGATCTGGGGTCCACCCTTGTTCATGAGCTAAGTGATTTGGGCAACGCGTCCTTAACAGCTTGGGACCTCAATTTCCACATCTGTAAAATGCAGCTAATGACAATACCCGCTGCACACGGGCTGGGCGGTTGTGAGAATTCCATGCCATGAAGTTAACACCGCGCAGAGCCTGGAACCCAAGTAACACTCACTGAATGGCAGCTAATAAGTAATACTAATGATAACGGTAGTAGTAATAATAACAACAATAGGTCACTGACGTTCAGGTCGGGAGTTGTTTAAACATGGTCTGGCGCCTCGCTGCTGAGAAAGGAGCATCTGATTAGAAACTCAGGGAGGAAAGGAGTGCTTTAAGGGTGAGTAGCTGCCCCTAGGTATTCAACAGAAAAGAAAAGGTTTACTGAGAATACCACTCCTGCCCCATTAAGGGCAACTGTCACCAGGCTTGTGATCCCCAGGGCAGCCCCAGAGTCCCTGGGTGAAAGTATTTCTGGAAGGCATGGGCAGGGGTGAACCCTGGCAAAGCAAAGGAATAGACGCGCTCGACGGCCCGACCAAAAAGCCCACGGCAGCTGCCAGGGCTCAGGACTGGGCCGACTTTGTAAATGTCAGCGATGGCCCACTCGTCCCCGTGCGTGACTCAGACGCTGCGGCCGAGGAAGGAGACGTGTACCAGCCCTCAAGGAAGAGCACGTACACCCCCTCCACGAGACCTGCTTCTGAGGCTGATGGGGCCAAAAATAGCTGTGGCAGAACAGAGGCGTGAGCCTGCATTCCCGTAGTGCCTGTCTTTAAGGAGCTCAAAGCGCTGAGACAGATTTGATTTTTCGCGTTTATTTTATTCTTAGAAAAACCCGAAGAGAGGTTGACTCCGCAAAGGTCACACACACAGCAGTGGTGGAGCTAGGAATGGGGTCACCCGGTTCCCCTCCTATGTGCCAAGGGCCACGTTTTAACAGAGAGAAGCAAATGGGACTGTGGAAGTTCTAGAATGCCGTTTTTACTCAGCCAGAACACTAGGAGGAACTGGTACTCAGCCCCCCGGTACTGAGGTGGAAGCTCGGCGCTTCTCTTCTCGTTTAATCCTCACGTACTCCTTTGTAGGAGGTCGTATCAGCCCCAATTTCCCTTAGGAGCCTGGGACTCAGAGAGGGTGACTTACTTGTTCTCAGTGGCCCAGCTGGTAAGGAGGGGAAGTACTTCCAGGTCACCGGATTACTTCCTGCTGAGTCCTCTGCCTAGCTCTCCTCCTCCATCTCTGAGAGTCAGGTTCAGGCGTCCCCTTTCCTTTCCTTGAATGGGCCTCGCTCCTTCCTGTCTCGGAGCCTCTTGTACATACTAGTCCTCGTGTCTGCCAGGCATCCCCTCAAAGCAGTTAACCTCAACTCAGGCAGATCTCAGCTCAAATATCCTCCAGGAAAACCTTCCCTGACTTCTACAGAGGTCACTCCGTTCCCTGTTCTGGTTCTTGATGGCTGTGGAGTCAGTCACACCAAAAGTTAGTGGTTAAAAAAACAACCCAAGTGTACTGTCCTTTCCTCTCAGCAGTTAGGGGGGGTGATGGGGCTCCACCAGGAGGGTCTTTCTCGGGGTCTCCATGCAATTTAATCAGTTGGCTGGAGCTGGAGCCATCCCAAAGGTTCCCTTGCTCGTGCCTGGGGGCTGATGATGGCTCCTGGAGGGGTCCCCAGCTGGTCTTGTTCCCCCACGTGGCCTGGGCTTCCTCACAGCATGGTGGCAGGGTTCCAAGCTTGAGAAGCAGGTAGAAGCTGTATGCCTTTGATGATGTAACTGAGGAAATCATGCGGCATCATTTCCGCTGCATTCTGTTCCTTGGAATCAAGTAACCAAGGCTTCTCAACTTCTAGGTTCAGGGAATTCGATTCCACCTCATGGTAGAGGAGTGTCAGGGAATTTGTGTATATTTTAAAACCACACACACTCTTTGAACTTTTTCTTTTCCTTTATAGCAATCGTCCTACTCTTTAAATATCTAATTAATTGTTTGACTAATGCCTGGGCCTTTTGCTAGATATAAATAATATATAAATATATATTTATATATATAAACATATAAGTATTTGACTAATGCCTGGGCCTTTTGCTAGATATAAATAATATATAAATATACATTTATATATATAAACATGTAAGTATTTGACTAATGCCTGGGCCTTTTGCTAGATATAAATATTATAAATAATTGTGTGTGTCCGCCGTGTCCACTTATAGCCCCAGCTTGCTAGCATATGCCTGGCACATCACAGGTCCTCAGTAGCTACTAATTTGTTTCTTTTGCAAAGATTTTTATGCTCTACTGTATGCCAGGCACTGTGCAAGGTTCTGGGAGTGCAGTGGTGAACAGGATGGAAGGGTCCCTGTGTGGGGGACACAAAATAAACAAACCAAAAACATCGCCAGAAAACTAGAAGATAGCATATCCTACAAAGGTAATTAAAAATCACAAGAGGGCTCCCCTGGTGGCGCAGTGGTTTTGAGAGTCTGCCTGCCGATGCAGGGGACGCGGGTTCGTGCCCCGGTCCGGGAAGATCCCACATGCCGCGGAGCGGCTGGGCCCGTGAGCCACGGCCGCTGAGCCTGCGCGTCCGGAGCCTGTGCTCCGCAACGGGAGAGGCCACAACAGTGAGAGACCCGCGTACCGCAAAAAAATTAAAAAAAAAAAAATCACAAGATCTGATGGGGGTGACTGGGTGGTCACTTAGATTGTGCGGTCTGGGAACAGGAGATGACATTTCAGCTGAGACCCGATCGAAGGGAAGGTGTGGGCAAGGGAGACGTGGGGCAAGAGCGTTCTCAGCAGAGGGAACAGCAGCGCGAGTTCTTCGTGCGCTCGGGGCGTGTGAGGGGCCGTTGCGGGTGCTGGCTGAGGCAAGGCCCAGAGGAAGGTCCGGGGAGGCCGGGGAAGGGCTTGGGGTTTTATCTGAAGCGGAAGCAGAAGCTTCGAGAGGGTTTTGAGCAGGGCTGTGGCGTGGCCTCATTTATACATTACAGAGCCCGGCTCCCAGCGAGGAGGCTGTCTCTTCGGTCCAGGTGGTGATGGGGGAGCCTGTGAGGTGGCCTGGATCGGGGGAGGGGAGAGGCGGCAGCGTCAAGGCCTGGTCTGATTTGAGATGGTTTTGGAGGTGAGGTGACGGCTGCGTTTGCAGGGAGCGAGGGGAGCAAGGATGCTGGTAGGTCCCGTGGAGTGAACACGCAGGGAAAGCCTCAGGACATCGCTCACAAGCGCCCCCTCCTCGGTCCTCTCGGATGTTTGTGATCTCAGCAGCAGACCCGGGTGGTGCCGGGAAGAGGTGAGCGTGTGATGGGGGACTTTGGATATCAAACACAGGCTGTGTCACTTGGGTCGTTTCTTGTTTCACGGGCCATGTAGGTGCCAAGCTGGTCTTCACTGCCGCCATCGATCTGGACCTTGGGGTATTGGATGTTCATCATTTGCGGGAGGTGGGGTTTCTGTGCTCTTATCTTCGAGCCACTTGTCTGGTCTGTGGGTAGTAGGATCTGGTGGCCGGGCCCGGCTCCGCCTGACCAGCTGTGTGCTGGTCACTCAACCTCTCTGAGCTTCCGTTTCCTCATCCGTCGAAGGGGGATCAGAATGCCGTCCTCAGAAGGTACTTGTGGGAGCATGAATAATACGTGGGCCTAGCCCAGCACCCGCTACGTTCCCGCTCCCAGTAAATGGGCTCTCTTGTCAATATAATCCTTGCTTGAGCAAATCTCTTATCCTAACCAGTCTCAGCTCTCCCATCCCTAAAAAGGGCTGGCTGGCTCTGCCCTGAGGTCCCCTCGACACTGAGTGTCACGTGTATGGTAGTGTGATTTTTTTTGTGTGCCCAAACTTGAGTGTCTGATATCCGTGATATCTTTCAGTATGTGGAATTGTTTGTCTTCCATGTATTGAGCATATCCAGCAAATAAAAGATTACAAATTGATGTGGACTTCAGTTTCTTAACAAACCTATATTCGTTGATTTATTGAACAAACGTTTGCCAAGAGGTTGTGCCCTGGCAGGTCTTGGGGCTGCAGAGATGAACTGTGCACAGCCCTGCCCTCGGGTAACCTGCCTCTGGCTGGATGCCTGAGCCCTGCTGCATATCGGCATCCCCTGGGAGCTTTAGAAACGACTGATGCCCGGGCCCGCCCTCAGTGGAGGTGCTTCTTGAATGAATCAAGGTTGAGACGCTCGGCTGTAACCAAGAGGCCAGAGGTAGGAAGGGGTCTGTGCCAGAAGGAGGACGAGGTGAGGGCCCAAAAGACCGGTGAGGCTTGCATGTGACTGACCTCCTGGTACGGCTACCGGCGCTGTGATGACCCCAGAATTGCGGCCAAACAGGGCAGGGTGGGTGTGGCCCCCATAATGGAAGGGGAGCCTGCTGGGTGGGGGGCATGATCCTGGCCAAAGGGCCCTGCCTGTTGCATCGGGATGGAAGGCTGTTTCTGACGCCCTGGCCTCGCGTGGACCTCGTTTTCCTCATAGGGCTGTTGAGAGGGTCACATGAGTTTGAAGGTGACGGCGCTTAGAACAGTGCCAGTGCGGGGTGATTGCCCTGCCAGACTTAGCTATTTCGTATTATTATGGAAGTCATCTAGAATGTCCCACTTACGTCCGGGTCAAAGCAGCCAGCCTGACCTGTTTAGTTTCTGATCCAGTCCCTGAGGTCGGGGACTGTTGATTCATCTTTGTCCCCAGAGACAGCTCAGAGCTTGACATGGAAAGTGCAGATGGAGTGTTTGAATATATGAATGCATGTGTGACTAAATGAGGAAGACAGAAGAGAAACTGTCCAGGACAGGGGGGTAGAGAGGGGACTGACATTTTTTTTTAAGAGTCTGCCATTTGCCAAGGAGCATTTGGGACCATGTTTTATTTAGGGCTCGATGGAGGGTGGGGTGTCGACTTACCCAGGCAGAGCTGTAGCCCTGGCAGTTGGAAGCCCAGCCAGCAAGCCCAGGAAGGGCACCAGCAGCACCTGGTACAAGCTGTCACCTTTTTCCACTGTCATTGCCACAGGTGACCTTGGCCCCGGTCAGACCCAGATGGATCCACACCTTCTAGCTAGGAGTCCATGCCTCTCTTTAGCACCCAAGGAAGCACATCAGTGTTCAAGCGACTGTTCTCCTTTCATAAGGATACCTAATTTATATATTTAAAGAGCAGTAAATCACTCACAGACATTTACTCATTCAACACATATATGGAGAGCTCTCCGCTGAGGCCACAGACCGAGGAGGACACAGTGGGTAAGACAGGGCGAACCCAGGGAAGCTTCAGTGGGGGACGATCGGGGCTCTGTTTTTTTCTCACGTGGAGTTTGGGGTGCCTGTGGACAGCCAGGAAAGGCAGAACACACAGGAATTGTCGGCTGAACGGAGCACCAAGTGTCCGCAGGCCACCGGTCCCCTGAGAGGAGAGGGTCTGTCCTAGAGCAGGTGTCCTGCAGGAGGCGCTGGCTAAGCTGAGGGGGGATGATTCTCCAGGTGAGGCCTGGGCGTGCTCACAGCAGAGAGAACAGCAGGGGCAAAGGGTGGGAAGCCCCGGTGATGGGAGGGAGGCGTGGCGAGAGAGGAGTGGAGGCGTGGCAAAGCCTGACGGTGGGCGGGAATCTCAGACTCACTCCGCGGGCGGCGATGCGAGCCCTGGAGGGTCCCACTGGGTCCGACTGGAGATCTGCCACCTAAGCTGCCTTTACTCAGCCCTGGCTGGGGACAAAGTAGAAGGAAGCTGAAAGCAGAGGCCAGGGAGGAGATGGGGGCCTGGGCCAGGCAGCAGCTATGGGGCATGAGAAATTTCAGGGCTCAGTGACCAGCCGCTGTCCAGGGTGAGGGAGAAGGAAGACTCTGTCTGATGAGATCCCTCTTGTGGAGACAGGACACGAGGGAGAGGGATGGCCTCAGGAGTTCCAGGCTTTGTCACGTGGCATTGGAGGTGGCACAGGACAGCGGGGCAGATGGTTGGCTGGTGGGTCTGGAGTTGAGGGCAGAGGCCTGAGCTGGCCCTAAGGATGGGGTGGGAGCACCAAAGGCCCTGGGCCCAGAGCCACTGGAGATCAATCACCTGGGGAGAGCATGGGGAGGACAGAGCCTGGGGTTCGGCGGAAGAGGAGCCCGAGAAAGGGCAGCCAGAGGGGAGGGAGGAAAACCAGGAGAGGGGAGTAGGCGAGGAGTCGAGGGCTGGGAGGGCTCACGGGATTCGTAACCAGGCGCTGGTATCCACCCTCCTGTATCCATTTACCTTCTCCTCCAGACTGGAGAAGAATGAAGGAGGAAGAAGCTTAAGAACCGAAACAAATGCGTGGCTCCCACTTAGGGACCATTGGAAGTCAGGGGGTGATAAAGTTAGTCTAATCCAGGGAGGCTTCAGGGAGGAGGCGAGCTCACTGTGCACACCTGGAAGGTGGGGAGAGGTACGACTGGCCTCAGGAAGATGAGCTGAGTGGGAAAGGGCATGAGCAAGGTAGAGGAGCTAGTGTGGACGTGGCTGGGAGCCACCAGGGGCCCCCAGTAGAAGATCTGGTCTGCGTTGTCACAGGTGGTGTGCTGATCAGGGTTCAGAGGCAGAGTCCCCGGGACGCTGGGAGCTGAGGCTGGGGGAGGAGATGGCAAGACCGGGAGACCTATATTCATTCAAACATTTCTTGAGCATTTCTACATTCCACGAGCTTGGGCTACACCGTGGAACAAAGTAAATGCAGAGCTGATACTCTGGCAGGGGAGAGAGAGCAGAGAACAGTAAACTTGATGAAACTTTAGGTTGTAGCGTATGCTAGAAATGTAAGTGCTGCGGGAAGAAAGTGAACTAGAGCAAGCTGGGCTTGGGCCCCGTGGCAGCCTGGAGGGAAGATGGCTGTGGAGCGAAGACTTGGAGGTGAGGGAGTGAAGCTCACTGGTACGTGGGGAGACCGTCCCTGGTGGAGAGGACAGCCAGGCTGAGGGCTGCGGTGGTTGAGGAGCAGCCGGGGGGCAGTGCGGCTGGAGCAGAGTCAGGTGAGGAAAATGGTCAGATTCCAGATGAGGGCCCTTCACACTTCTGAGTAAGCTGGGTTCCAACAGGTGGTGTCCTGGGGGACCAGGACAGGGAGGAGCGAGGGGTCGCTGGACACTGCAGTTGCTACAAGGCGAGCAGCTCCCATGGGGTCTGCCCCAGAGATGCTGGGGCCAGGGCTGTCCTGGAACCAGGACAGAACCGCCTGATTTCAGGTCCCAGCCAGCCCCTCAATGAGCGCTCTGATTCGAGCAAGGCTCTGATGAAGGGCTTTGTAAGTGGGCTGGTACTGATGTAATGAAGAGAGGGAAATGATTTATGCATCTGCCAGGTGGGGGATGAACGCCTACCACCCAGTGATTCCGGGTATGAAGCCTGAGTCCTTCATCACTTTCATGGCGCTGTGATCAGCTATGCAACCCAGATCTGCCCCACCTGTATCTCCAGGGCCCCGGGACTGGCATTCCCAAAGCCACCTCTTGGGTCTCAATCCTGGCACCCAGGTCTAGCCCAGAGCAGAGGCCTATTGTGGAGGAACCATCATGGAGGTCATTTCTATGGGTACAGGAAAAGAGTTGAACTCTGTAAGAAACATGGTGACAGTTTCTCTGAAGTGAATCAATGCTGACAAATGAAAATAACAGTAAAGAGTCTAAATATACCCAGAAGCAAGAAGCCACTCTTTTTTTTTTTTTTTTTTACTGAAGTCTAGTTGATGTACAATGTTATATGTTACAGGTGTACAATATAGTGAGTCACAATTTTTAAAGGTTATACTCCATTTGTAGTTATTTTAAAATATTGGCTAGGGCTTCCCTGGTGGCACAGTGGTTGAGAATCCGCCTGCTGATGCAGGGGACACGGGTTTGTGCCCCGGTCCGGGAGGATCCCACGTGCCGCGGAGCGGCTGGGCCCGTGAGCCATGGCCGCTGAGCCTGCGCGTCCGGAGCCTGTGCTCTGCAAAGGGAGAGGCCACGACAGTGAGAGGCCCGTGTACCACCAAAAAAAAAAAAAAAAAAAAAAAAAATTGGCTATATTCCCTGTGTTGCACAGTATATCTTTGTATTTTTGGTTTTTTTAAAATTTATGGCTGTGTTGGGTCTTTGTTGCTGTGCGTGGGCTTTCTCTAGTTGCAGCGAGCGGGGGCTACTCTTTGTTGCAATGCGCAGGCTTCTCATTGCAGTGGTTTCTTTTGTTGCGGAGCACAGGCTCTAGGTGTATGGGCTTCAGTAGTTGTGGCCTGCAGGCTCTAGAGTGCAGGCTCAGTAGTTGTGGCGCACGGGCTTTGTTGTTCCGTGGCATGTAGGATCTTTCCGGACCAGGGCTCGAACCCGTGTCCCCCTCATTGACATGCGGATTCTTAACCACTGTGCCACCAGGGAAGTCCCTGTAGCTTATTTTATACATAATAGTTTGTCCTCTTAATCCCCTACTCCTGTATTGCCCCTTCCCCCCACTGGTAACCACTAATTTGTTCTCTATATCTGTGAGTCTGCTTCTCTTTTGTTACATTCACTAGTTTGTTGTGTTTTTTAGATTCCACATATAAGTGATATCATATAGTATTTGTCTTTCTCTATCTGACTTATTTCACTTAGCGTAATGCCCTCCAAGTCCACCCATGTTGCTGCAAATGGCAAAATTACATTCTTTGTTCTTCTTTCTCTAGTTGCTTTAGATTTAACTTTAGGTTGTTTATTTGAGATTTTTCTTGTTTCCTGAGGTAAGCTTGTAGTGCTATAAACTTCCCTCTTAGAACTGCTTTTGCTGCACCCCATAGGTTTTGAATCATTGTGCTTTTGTTTTCATTTGTCTCTGGGTATTTTTTGATTTCCTCTTTGATTTCTTCAGTGATCCATTGGTTGTTTAGTAGCGTATTGTTTAACCTCCATGTGTTTGTGGGTTTTGCAGTTTTTTTCATGTAGTTAATTTCTAATCTTGTAGCGTTGCGGTCGAAAAAGGTACTTGATATGATTTCAATTTTCTTAAATTTACTGAAGCTTGCTTTGTGGCCCAGCATGTGATCCATCCTAGAGAATGTTCCATGTGCACTTGAAAAGATGGTGTATTCTGCTGCTTTCAGATGGAATGCTCTATAAATATCGATTAAGTCCATCTGGTCTAATGTATCATTTAAGGCCTGTGTTTCCTTATTGATTTTCTGTCTGGATGATCTGTCCATTGATGTAAGTGGGGTGTTAAAGTCCCCTACTATTGTGTTACTGTCAATTTCTCCTTTTGTGTCTGTTAACACTTGCCTTACATATTGTGGAGCTCCTATGTTGGGTGCATATATATTTATGATTGTTATATCTTCTTCTTGGATTGATCCCTTGATCATAAAATTTCATTTTTTTGTGTGTGGCTGAGTAGTATTCCATTGTGTATGTATACCACATCTTCTTTATCCATTCATCTGTTGGTGGACATAGGTTGCTTCCATATCTTGGCAGTTGTAAAAAATTGGAGTACATGGGATGAACACTGGGGTTCATGTATCTTTTAGAATTAGTGTTTTTGTTTTTTTCACATATATACTCTGGAGTGGAATTGCTGGGTCATATGGTAGTTCTATTTTTAGTTTTTTGAGAAACCTCCATCAAGAAGCCACTCTTGGTTTCTGCTATAAAAAAGCTCACAACCCAAAACCCTTCTAACTTTTTGGTCAAGAACCAAATGAAACTAGAGTCTGGATGCCCAGTGGAAGATTGTTGCAGGTGTTCAAACATCTGCTGAACTCTTGCTCCGGGGTGGATGCTATGGCAGGAGCTGGGGATGTGAGGATATAGTGGTGATTACAGGGCAGAAACGGAGGCTACAGAGAGGGCCCTACCTTGGACAGAGTGGCCAGGATAGGTCTCTCCGAGCTGTCTGATATTTGAAGGAGAAGGAACTAGCCTTGTGAAGACCGGGGAGAGCATTCCAGGCAGAGAGAATAGCATGTACAAAAGCCCTGTGGTGGGAACAACTGTTGTGCTGGGTGTGGTGACCAAGGGGGAAAGTGGTTTAAAACGATGTTAGAGAGGTTAGTACCAAATCACGCAGGGCCTTGAAAACCATACTTTACATACTACAGAGCTGGATTTTTTCCAAAGTGCCATGGAAAACCACTAAAGAAGTCTGGACCAATAAGGTGGCACTAACAGATTTACTTTTGAAGACAATCATTGGTGGCCGAGTGGAGAATGGGCTGGAGGGGCAAGAAAGTTATAGGGAAGACGAGCCAGGAAGCTATTGCTGTTGTCCGGGTGATGGAAGATGGTGTCCTGGACTGGGGCAGTGGCCGAGGGGAAGGAGAGGTGGACAGACAGATCCCACACACAGTTTGGAGAGAGAGCCAGCAGGATTGGGTGGAGAAGGATGAAGAGGAAAAGGAGAGAGTCTAAGAAGGAGATACAAGGATGAGAAGTTGATGCCAACCAGTGTCTGCCAAGAGTTTGGTGGCCCTGGTACCATCTGCTGAGCAAGGATGCTGATTCACTCAGCTCATTTGTACGGAACACCTCCTATGCACTTACTGGGTGCTAGGTCGAGCAACACAGAGATAAGTAAGAACTGTTCCCTGCCCTGGAGGAGCTCACCAGCCAGGGGAGGGGGGATAAAAATCTGTCATCCGGCGCAGAGTACAATGGATACGAGGTGCTGCTGAGCCCAGAGGCGGGAGCTCTGAGCCGTCAAGGATGATTGCTTGGACGAGGTGGCATGGAATTGAGAGCAGTTAAGGATTTTGAAGAGCAGACGTGGGGAGGGGTATGAGTGTTGATGGAAAAGGTGCTCCCGGTGAAAGAAACAGCATGAGAAATGTGAGGAGTCAGGAGTCCCAAGGCCTTTTGGGAACCTGAGCGTGGTCCCACTTGTTGGGAGCGTGGGATACCGGGGCAGGGTGATGGGAGTGGGCGCTGTCTCGGGATGGACCGGCTGAGGAGTCTGGATGTGATTCGAGAAGAGCTAAAGCTTTTGAGCAGCTGAGTTAAGCCGACCAGGTGGTGTTTGAAGACTATTAATCTCACAGAGACGGGAAGGAGGCCGAGTCCACTGCACATCTGTGTGTCTCTCTCTAAGACTGTGCCAAGATGTTGGCCTTGTTTTGTTCCCCTTTACAGCCCAGTTTATGGGGACTTGATTTATGCTGGCTCTCCATCCCATTCCTGTCTCTAAATATGGTTAGGTTGCCAATGCGGATGGTGTCTGTTAGTCCTGCAGGGTGGGCCTTCCTTCAGTTTATCAAGATTGGACAGGACCTAGCAGTGGCACCCATGCTCCCCTTTGCCCTTTGGCCTCCGAAGAAAGAGCCCAGTAAAGGTTCAAGGTGTCTGGGACCAGCCTGTCTGGGAAGCTTCCAGACCGTGATGCTCGCACTGGGGCCTCTGCCAACATCCAGAGCAGGTGGTGACGGCAAGTACTTCTTCATGGTCACTCCTCTTCCAGGCAGGCCTCCCCTCCTCCAGGTCTGGAAGTTGGGATTACGAATGGGTTGCTCCAGCTGGCTTGTTGGGCTGCCTGGGGAAGAGCTGTATTTTTTCCTTTGTTACTTGGCCAGGAGAATTGCTGGGCTTAAGACATTCTAAACTCTGATTGTGCTGGAAATGCAGTTACCTTGACTACTCGAGGGTATTTTGATTCTCTGAAACAGGCACTTTTTCTCTTTCCCCTCAACTCCCTCTCCAGCCCTTTCCCTCGTACTCAAGTTCATACTTTTCCAAGTTCAGATGAATCTCCCCCACCCAACACACACACACACATAATAGGGATCCTGCTGAGAAACTGCTTAGCCACAAAGCCTTGTTTTGAAGCAGCCAGACTTGAAGTCCTCACCCGGTGTCCCCAGGAGAGTTCACTCTTTCCATTTTTGGAAAAGTCAGTGACCCGCATCGCTACCCTGGAAGACAGTTACTGTCTCTTTCGATGATTCTGTTTCACTTTGGATAATGCCTTGAGGCTAGTCCACATTCATTTATCAACCATTTATGAAACACCTTGTGAACAACACAGAGATGCAGAATAGGCAAAAGACCTGGCCCAGGTCCTTAGAGAGCTTGTGTTTACACTGCTGAGTGACTCTAGTGGTCTTTGATGACCCCACCAACTCATAGGCCCCTGGAGGGCAGAGAATGGGTCTACTTCATTCCCACGCCCACCCCGCAGAGCTGCTTTGCTGTGGCCTGCTCACAGACAGGGCGCCATCCATGCGTGTTGGCATTCTGGTGGCTGGAGGACAGGGCTCTTGGCTGTCCATAAGCAGGGCTTTTGTTATCCCCTATGCGGTCCATGCTGACGTATGAAATTGAACTTTGACTCATGGTCTTACGTGGTCAGGTACTTGTATTAGGCTGTGTCTTTATGGGCGTCATGTTTTTC
This sequence comes from Kogia breviceps, assembly GCF_026419965.1. Taxonomy (NCBI): domain Eukaryota; kingdom Metazoa; phylum Chordata; class Mammalia; order Artiodactyla; family Physeteridae; genus Kogia; species Kogia breviceps. The sequence continues at coordinate 10,895,559 of NC_081312.1, forward strand.
TTGACTTTCATTGGTCATCTTGTCTTATATCGGGTGCCCTAGGGGCAGAGCCTGAGTTGGGTTCAGGTGTGTTATCATTGAAGGAGGGTTTCTCAGGAGGGAAGTGAGGGAAACAGGACCCAAAACGGAAGGAGCCAATGAAGGGTATGGTTTCAGGGGAACCCACAGGGAGCTCAGGATGTGAGCAGCTCCAACCAGGAAGCTGTGAGGCAAGGGGGCAGCCTTTTATGCTTCCAAATCACTGACTGCCCCAGTGGTCCACGGGGGACCCCGGCAGCATCTCCTACATCACCTAGAAGCAAGGAGCATCTCCATCAAGTTAGGTACCGCACAACATGCTCTCAATTTCTTGGCCCAAATCTGGCAGAATCCTTTGCTATAAAGACCTACCCAATTTTGTCCTCTTACCTTTGAGATTTTTTAATGTTTTCCTCAGAGTTTCCCCACTTTTTGTTCCTTTCATTCCCTTTGTCCCCCATTTCCACTGGTCTCCTGTTCCCACCAAGACAGAGCCCAGTGCCCTGAAGTGCCCAGCTCACCTCAGAGACTTGGAGAGCTTGAGGGGTGCCCAAGGGGGGGATGAGTGACCCCAGCCCAGAGCCACAGCTGATTTGCAGCGCAAAGCCCCCTCCCTCAGGCCCCACCCCCAGGCCAGAACCCTACATTCCTTTACAGTGAGAAATACACAGAAGATTTTTGTCTCATCTCTGAGAACGTTCTGGACCTTATAACCAGCAAAGCAGTTTATCTCCTTTCTCAACCCTACGATGCCTTCTGCGGGCCCCTTAAAGCCCTGTGGGATTCCGGCTCTGACGTTTACGGCTCCTCATTCCGGGAGAGACTATAAGAGTGTGAGCGTGCCGGTGGCTGATGTTTATTAAGTGCTGCTGTCTCCGAGGTGCAGCCATTAAGTAATACCACTAATTCCTTTCTTGCTTAAACACACATCCCACAACTTATCCATCCTCCCCTTGGAAGTTATCCCACTCTGTGCTGGCTCTGGCAGTTCTGTCACTGCCCGGAAAGTTTCTAGATTCTTCCCTAGAAGGGTTTGAACCTGCGTGGCCAAAACGGGGAGCAAAGTTAGGCAAAGGATTTACAATTTACAGGGAAGATTCTGGCAGCTGTGTGGAGGGTGGATGGGGGAAGGGAGAGACCAGTTAGGAGGCTGCTGTCAACAGGGCAGGTGAGGGCGGAAGGGACAGGAGGGCAAATTCGAAGGAAGAAATGACGAGACTTTTGTTGCATTGAATGGAGGGAACGGTGAGGGGAGAGGGGATGTCAGAAAAGACCCCCCCAGTTTCTGAATTGAGCAGCTGGGTGAATGGATGATTGGAGAAGGAGGGGGTTGAGGGGTGAAAAGTGAAGAGTTGGGTTTGGCACACGGACAGTCTAAGCTGGCCTCTGGACCACCTAAGTGGAGATGCTGAGTCAGGAGCTCGGGGACGATGCTGGGTCTAAAACGGTAAATATGGGAGTGGCTGGCGCCTGGCTGGTGTCTGAAGCCCTGGGACTGGATACATCGCCCTAAGAACGCTACATTTGCTTTCTCTGTTTTTCAAGATGACAGCTTCCTTTCCTTCCTTTATTCCCAGAGGAATAAATCTTTTTTTTTTTTTTTTTTTTTTTTTTTTTTTTTTTTTTTTTTTTGTGGTACACGGGCCTCTCACTGCTGTGGCCCCTCCCGTTGCGGAGCACAGGCTCCGGACGCACAGGCCCAGCGGCCACGGCTCACGGGCCCAGCCACCCCGCGGCATGTGGGATCTTCCCGGACCAGGGCACGAACCCGCGTCCCCTGCATCAGCAGGCGGACCCCCAACCACTGCGCCACCAGGGAAGCCCCAGAGGAATAAATCTTTAAAGCTGATCCATTCCTGAGGCCATCACCTGGGTCATTGTTCCCCAGAAGGATGGGAATGGCAGCCGTATCAGATACCACACTGCTGGGCCCTGGCCTCACGGGCCACACCCAGTGTTTAAAAAGAGAAAGAAACCATATGTAACCATCAAAGATAGTTCACATTTTAAAAATCCTGATTTCGGTGTTCTCTGAAAAATCGGCACCTCACAGTGCATGGAGGTGTGAGCTAAGGCTCAGAGTGGAGTCCTTGAGGTGACGAGGGCAGTTTGGGGCAGTGTGGGGTCGGGAAGGGAGAAGAGTAGAGAGAAGAAGGCTGGAAGGACTGAGGGGGGGGGGGCGGGGGCAAGGGGCCCTGGAGGGACTGGAGTGAGTCTTGGTTATTTGCTAAGCTTGGTGATCCCTTCATGCTTCTCTAGGGAGTCTTCCGTAAATGCTCTTTCCTCATTACTGCCTGGGGGTTGGCCCCCAGGGCTGGGCGCGGGAGATGCTGAGTTGGCCTCAGGGTGAATTTGGGACAGGAGGCAAAGCCCCAGGAGCCCATGGCATCTGGTTTACCGTCTCTGACTAACAGAAGTACTGGAGAGGCTCCATATCTATCTGAAACTTGGGACTGGCTGTGTTTTGGAAATCAGAATGCTTCAGATTTTACAAAAGCGGTATCATATGTCAATATATATCATATACCAGTGGATTAAGTAACACCTCCAGGCAGTCCAGCACCCAATAACATTCCTGCAGTGAAACACGTGGATATTCACACCGAATGAGACAAATCACAACCATAAAGAAACCCACTTCCCCACAGCTCAGGGTTTCCTACCAAATTAATTTTGGCAGCAAATGACAAAGAGTTGAGGTCATGCATTTGAAAAACATCCTCTTCTGAACTGTCTAGATAAATCGTGGCATATCCACACCTCGGCACTCCATTCAGCAATTTTTTTTAAAAAAGGCAGCTCTGTTCGTACTGACCTGAAAGCATTGCCAAATTATATTGTGAAATATATATTATATCTGATAGCATCCCTGGTGTATGTATAGGATGCTGTCTTAGTCTGTTCTGGCTACTATAATGGAATAGACTGGGTGGTTTGTAAACAACAGAAATTTAATTGTCACAGTTCCAGAGGCTGGAAGTCCAAGATCAAGTTGCTGGTAGATTTGGTGTTTGGTGAGAGCCCCTTTCCTGGTTCACAGAAGGTGCCTTCTTGCTCTGCCTTCACATGGCAGAAGGGGCGACAGATCTTTCTACAGTTTCTTTTATAAGGGAACTAATCCCCTTCATGAGGGCTCCACCCTCATGACCTAATCACCTCTCAGAGGCCCCAACTTTTAACATTGTCACTTTGGGGCTTAGGATTCTAACACATGAGTTTGGGAGGCACACAAACATACAGTCCATAATTTGGTGTTCTCACCTGGAATATATATAAATACAATAGACCTGCTGTCGCAAGGGACACATAAGAAATCAGTTCCAGTAGCCTCTGGGGAAGGAAACTGGGTACCTGGGCTAGACCCTTAGGCCTCCATTTCCTTTCACTGACCAGCGTCTGGATGTCTTGGGAACCTTCAATGTTATTGATCGTATTTTACAGTTCAGATTCCCTAGAACTGAGGAAGTCTCAGCATCAGAAGAGCTTTTGAGACTCCACCTCATTCTCAGGTGAAGGGGCTGAGGCAGAGCCGGCCTCTGCGCAGGGCCGTGGCTACCATGGCATTCGTTTGTGGTATCTTGGGTTTTCTGAAGCAGGTGGACACAGCTGGTTCCTAAAGTGTCACCCTGTCTGTATGAGGCAGCCCTTGTTTCAAGGCCCCGTCGATGTCCCTGTCAAAGGCAGATGATGGGACAGTTGATTGTGGTGACCTGTGTGGCCAGTTGTCATGAAAAGTAAAGAACAGGTGACAGTGTCTGTGTTCTTGACGTGCTCAACAGCCATTGGATTTTGGAACAATGTGTCCAGGGAGCTTGTGACTCTAAGGAATTAAAGAGGGGAGTATTTATCCTGAATGTCATATAAAAAGTTTCTCCCAGTCTCTCCCTTGCTGAGAATTTTATTTCCCATCACTCCTGGGGTCCAAGGGGGCATGATTGTGTTCCCAGGTCTTGTGCATGTCTCACGGATCTTCGGTTGAGTAAGTCCTGCCCTCCACCCTTACGAGGAGTGAGTAAAGTACTAGAGAAGGCTGGGAGTATGGCTGGGGACACTCCCCATGGAAGCCACGGGTCTGAGGTCAAGGCATCCCCCGGCAATGTTCCAATCTGTTCTTCCAGCCGGGCCAAGGCACCCTGCCGCCAAAATCCAGTAACAGTGGTCTTTGCCTGGTTGGCAATAGGACGTGGTAGAAAGGAGACGGACTTTGACATCAGATGGTCCTGGAATCCTGGCTTCTCCGGTGACCTCTCCTGAGCGTATGTAATTGGGGACAGTGACACCCGTGTCTCCTGATGGATCAGGAGACCTCAATCAGATGATACACATGCACCCAACGTGGCTTTAAAAGCACTTAGCAAAGGAGGGGCTGTGATTATCATTGTAGCTGTATTAAGCTCCTTGAAATATTTTTCAGACATAAAAGTAGTCTCCATAGGGTTTCCCTGGTGGCGCAGTGGTTGAGAGTCCGCCTGCCGATGCAGGGGACACGGGTTCGTGCCCCGGTCCGGGAAGATGCCACATGCCGCAGAGCAGCTGGCCCCATGAGCCATGGCCGCTGAGCCTGCGCGTCCGGAGCCTGTGCTCCTCAATGGGAGAGGCCACAGTAGTGAGAGGCCCACGTACCACCAAAAAAAAAAAGAAAAAAGTAGTCTCCATAAAATTTTCTGAAACCTTAGGCATTTGCTTGTCTGCCAATAGATAACAAACACAAAACACTAGTGAAGGCTCAGAAACAGCCTGGCAGGCCCAGTCTAGAGGTCTGACGTGTGTGAACGCAGGTGATAGCGGCCGTGACTTTGTGTAGATGGCGATCACAGCACCTTTGTATGATGGGCAGGTTGTTCCTAGTTCACCTTGTGGGATTTAATGCATCCTGGACTGTGACCTCCTGCACCCGGACTTTGAGCTGCTCTTCCCGGAGCGGGACAGAGACACCCTGCTCCACTGTGCCTTCCACTCTCAAGGGAGTCCTCTTTGATAAGAGAGGGGTGTCATCTCTCCAGTTAAGAAAGGGACGGTGTCCAGTGGCTTTTGAGAAGAACCACTAATGTTGTCTTCTCCCCAAGAAAAATGACAAAGTTCTGCCTAGCGGGTCACCCTCACCAACAATCAGAGAAGGCTAAAGGCTACCGTTTCCTGGAAGAGATGTCGGCCTGCCCCCCGCCCCTCCTGAGAGCGAATGGGCTCCTTGTTCTCCAATTTAGAATGAACTGAACTGTGGGTGGCAAGGGCACATTGTATCCTGCCTTGGCAGAGAGAATTATGGATGCTTTGGAAAATAATGCCCTCGCCTCTTCTTGGATGCTGTTACGGCAGTTCCGCTGGGCAGCTTCTCAGTACCTGGGGGTCATCGTGGAGGCAGTTGGCTTGGAATCTCGGGTTCCGGCTGGGAGGCCATCAGGCCTAACTCCTTCCGTTGGCTGGGACTGGTGTGCCGGGCTCTGGGAGGCGGGTCGGGGCTGGACTCTTGGACGTGCCCGCATTGGAAGCATCCATCTCTGCACCACGTGGTGGAGCCAGGGAACAGCCCTGGAGACCTTCCAGTCCCCTGGTTTTCAACCGGGAGATTTTGTCCCCCAGGGAACATTTGGTCGAGGGATGCTTCTGGCATCCAGCGGGTAGAGGCCGGCAGCTAGTGTGGCCAGCGCACAGGGCAGTCCCCACAGCAAAGGGCGATCCAGCCCCAAATGTCAACAGTGTCGAGGCTGAGGAACCCAGCTCTAGGCCAAGCTCACCATTCCCACCTGGCATACGGGCATTTGAAGTCCAGACCGATGAAGTGACTTTCAAAAGTTCCAGGGCTTTCCAAGCAGCACCACCAGGTTGTGTGGCCTTGATCTTGAGAATGAGCCGCTTGTCCAGAAAGAGAACAGAATTGCCAGGCAGGAGCCAGCTGCCAAGTTGAGACCTCCCGCCCAGGGTCAGCCTGCCCCATCCTTCAGACAGGCCAGCGCCACGGAAGTTGTCCACGGGGAGTGTGCCGGTGGGGTTCTCGTGGGCCTGGCCCCACTTCCCTGCAGTGAAACCACCGCACAGCTGCTCATCACGGACGGCAGAGCCACGGGGCAGCCTTCTGCTTCGTTATCTCAAAGACAGAGTGACCACTCTGGATCACGTGTTCCACTCGCCAAGCCACGTGGCTGTTGAGGGTGCCGCCGAGCGCGGGGGTGAGGCTGCGCCCCAGCACACTTACAGCCCCTCAGAGAGCTGCCTGGTTGGGCCTCTCAACTGCTCTCATCGTCCTGGAACCTCCCAGCGGTGGCAGCGGAGGCCTTACAGCCCGGGAGCTCTGACTCCTCTGTGACTCTGCCTCTTTGGTCCTCAGGAGCCCTCAGTCTCCTTAACCTATAAAATGATGTTCATAGTTCCTGCCTTGGCCTCTTCGTGGGGGAGGAGAAATGAGAACGAAATAAAAGAATCTGACGAAAAAAGGGCTTTGAAAAGAGCACGGTCGTCCTATGTGTGGCTATCTTATTTTGCTTTCCATGAGGTATGGAAACTACTCTTGGCTGCCTTTTTGGAAAGCGAAGCAGGACATCTCACCTCTCATCACCCTGGACACCTGCAAGTGCCGGCAAGTAGACTTCCTGCAACGATGTAAATGATCTGTATCTGTGCTGCCCGGTATGGTAGCCACTAGCTACATGTGGCTACCGAGCACTTAAACTATGGCTAGTACAAGTGAGGAACTGAATTTTTAACTTAATTTAATTAAATGTAGGTAGTTACATGTGGCTAGTGGCTGCTCTGTCAGAGCACAGCCATGGACCATCCATATGGGTTTCTTTTCTTCTTAATACTATGGGTTTGCCCCAAAGCTACAGACATTGCAGGTTCCTTCCTTTTTTAACAAACACCAACTGAGCAGCAGTGATCTTTTTCAGCTGTGTCACTATCCCTTTGTAGTCGCATCCAGGACAAAAATCATCCTTAGGTTAACCCAACAGGGACCTTTTAAACAGAACTTGGGCTCAGTCCAGAGAACTAGCAAAGGGTGGTTCTGGGAAGGAATCTTCCAGAACATAGAAATCACACATGAATCTCGTTGGGATGTAATTTTATTTATTTGAGGCCTTAGAAGGCAGGCCACGATCTTTCAGTACCATAGGCCCCGGATGACGCCTAGCATATTTTACCACAGCAGATGCTCCCCCACCAGCCTTCTAGGGAATGTTGTCCCCCCGGCAACTGACCAGTTAGCAGGTGGGGTGTGGCCAAGTCAAGACTGTCACTGTTAAAACTCCCAGACAGAACAGAGCCCTGTGTCCCATGCCTAGACACCTCCCCACCAGGGCATTGGTGTGACATTTGGAGTAAAGGGACTTTCTAAAATATAACATGGAAGGAGTGGAAGGTTTACTTGTAAAATGCAAATATGCGGTATAATTTCAGGGGTCTCTCAGATCAATTTTCTAAGCTTGTCTGAGAATCTCAGGTGAAGACCACCGGAAGTTAGGGAGGGGTGGACACACTCATTCTGTAAAAGGCCAGAGAGTTAGGCTTTGCAGGCCATACAGTCTCTGCTGCAGCTACTCAACTCTGCGGATGCAGCAAGAAAGCAGCCACGACGGTATGTAAACAAATGGGCGTGTGTCTGTGTTTCTATAAAACTTTATTTACAAAAGCAGGTGGTGGGCCAGATTTGGCCTGTGGGCCCGCGTTTGTTGACCCTTGGCCTGAGTTGCTCCTGAAGCCCTCTTCACAGTAATGGCGGCTGCTGGGACCGAGCAGATTCTACCTGACTGGGCAGTCACGAGACCCCATCATCTGAGTGCCCTCTGGAAAGGGAGCAAGTTATCCAGCATGTATTGAGTATCAACTAGGTGCCGGGGCTCTGCTGGGCATTTAACGTAACCCATGGGGAGCATGTTCCTGTCCTAAGGTCATGAGCCTCTCACGAAGATGAGCCCGTCGTGCTCCGTCAACCTATGTTGGGTCTTCGTGTTCGGGGAATTCTTATTTTTTGTTCTGTAGTTTCCTGCTCTTTGTACCTAAGGCACATGCCCAGTATCCCGGTGAGGCAGGAATCAAATGTGCATTTAGCTGGTGGTTAGTGAATTAGTGTCCATTCCTTTTTTTAAAAAAATTTTTATTTATTTATGTATTTATTTTTGGCTGCATTGGGTCTTCGTTGCTGCATGCAGGCTTCCTCTAGTTGCGGCGAGAGGGGACTACTCTTTGTTGCAGTGCACGGGCTTCTCATTGCGGTGGCCTCTCTTGTTGCAGAGCAAGGGCTCTAGGCCCGCAGGCTTCAGTAGTTGTGGCCCGCGGGCTTCAGTAGTTGTGGCACGCGGGCTTAGTCGCTCCGCGGCATGCGGGATCCTCCTGGACCAGGGCTCAAACCCGTGTCCCCTGCATTGGCAGGCGGACTCCAATCGATGCGCCACCGGGGAAGTCCCATAGTGTCCATTCTTCAGCAGACTCTACCACAAGGGCAACGTCCCTGTGTGTTTTCACCAACCTTCCTCTCCCCAGCACCTAGCCCAGTGCATGGCGTGTCGTAGGCTCTTAGCAGATAGGGGTTGAGTGAGTGAATGGATTTGTCCTCGAATGATGAGGCGTCGGGGCAATGAGGGTAGGCTCAAGTGGTCCCCCAGAGCTTTCCCCTGCGGCACCGTCTCCTCACTTCTGGACAGAGCTGCACTGTTCTAAGCTGGCTGAACGTAGCCCTTCCAGGCAGCAGTGCATCTGCAGCCCTGGATGGGAACCGAAGGCTCGGCAGATCCGGGGAGGGTCCCCGGGGCAGGGCACAGAGAAAGTGTGGGCTGCAGCTCCTGAAAGACAGCAGTGCTGCTGAGTACAAGTCCCGGTCTTGAGGAGCCTCACAAAGAGGGCTGTTGGGGTGAAGAACAAGGGGAGACACGTTCTGCAGTCGCCATCAGAGGCAAAATTAATTGCCCCGGGCAGCGGCCTGCTGTTCTCAGCTCCTGCCCGGCCTCCACCCAGGCCTCTCCCTGGCATCAGAAAACACCAAGGCTGCCCCCACCATAGACACTTCAATCCGATCATAATTTTCCTCTCCTAATTAGGCACGGGAACAATGGAGACAATTATTAATAATGTATTGGGTTTTTTCTTAATTCCGTGCCCCCCACCAGGAGCCAATCCTGAGAACCGTATCCTTTACGATAAGCGGCCACACTGCCACCACGCTGGGCTCCATGCCCGGGACGCCTGGCAGAAATAAATCAATCAGAGGAGTGAGCATCTCGTGGAGCTCAGGGAACCAACTGGAACTAACGGATGGAAGGGCCTGGAGCCCCTCACCAGGGCTTTAGCGGGGTGGTCCCATCACCACGGGGGAAGCAGAGGCTTGGGACACCAGCTGCCCCTTCCCCATTCTTTCCCTTGCAGCCTAGGCCAACCCAGACAGGACCTTTCCATAGGGCTGGCCCCTCTCCCCAACCCTATAGGGCTCAACCAAAATGTCACTTCCTCAAAGAGGCTTCCCCAAAGCCCGAGGTGACACCGATCGATCTTCCCTTTCCACACCCGGCATCGCTCCCCTGGATTTGCTTGCTCCTGGTTTTTGTCTGTGTAGCGGTTTCGGGTTGGCCCTGGGGCCAGATGTCTGGGTTCAAATCCCAGCTCCGCCACCCACCCAAGTGGAGTTGGGCGTCTTCACGTGACCAGGCTGTGCGCCTCAGTTTCTGCCTCTGGTCCCCGGGTGCACCCACCTCACCATACATGCTGGGCGAACCCGGCTGCCCACTTGCCGGCAGCTGAAGGCGGCTGGGCAAAATGGCCGACCTGGAACTGGACTCGCCTTCACATCACTGGCGCTTCAAGCCCCTCCCTTCCCCAGCCAGACCAGTCACCCACCTGCCCTCCTAGAAAACCAGATCACCTTCTCTGCTCCCCCGGAACGCCCACCCCCTCCCCCATCCTGCTCTCAGCCCTGGCGCTGGCCTGGCCTCCCTCTGAAGGCAGCTTCCACTGACTCTCACCTGTCACCCCCCCCACCTTTCCTCCACAGCACAGCTCCTGCACCCGTGCACGGGCCGCCCCCTCTCCTGGGTCCCGCCCACCAGCACTCACATGCTGCATCTCCCGTCTTAGAATCCTTCTCTTGCTACACTGCTCGGCCCGGCTATGGCTCCATGTTGCTGTTCCCTTTTGCAGCACAACTCCACCAAAAAGCTGTGCATACCTGATGTCTCCATTTCCTCTCCCCACACCGCCCCCCAGACGGCCCCGGTCAAGCTTCCTCCAGCGCTCCCGCAAAACCACCTGTGTGGTGGTCAGCTCTGACCGCCGTGTTGCTCCATTCAGCGGCTGGCTCTCAGCCTCGTGGCGTTTGTCCGTCAGCTGCAGCGGACACAGCGGACTGCCCCCTCCTCCTCGACGTCCTGCTCTGACTTGGCCACAGGACCCCACATCGCCTTGGCCCCTGTCCCTGCTGGCCTCTCCTCCCAGCCTCCTCTGCTGCCTCCTTCTCTGTTCCTTGGCCTCTTCCCGTGGAGCTCCCCAGGGCTCGGGCCTGGAGCCTCCTCTCCACTCCGCCCACACACCCTCACTTGATGAGCTCATCTCCTCTCAGGACTGGGTGCTGATAGCTCCCAAATGTGTGCCTCCAGCAGAGCCCTTGCTGCTGAACTCAGAATCTAGATCCCGCTGCTGGGTTGCCATCTCCCTTGGGTGTGTGATGGGAATTTCAGACTTGACTCCCGACCTCCACACCCAGCAAGCCTGGCCTGCCCCAGCTTTCCCCATCCCTGATGGCAGCTCCATCCTTCTGCTTGCTCAGCCCCAAACCCTTCAAGTCATCCTTACCTCTTCTCCATCTCTCACACGCACATCCAAGCTTTCATGGACCCTACCTTCCAAACATATTCAGAATCTACCTTTTCCCACCACCTCCACTGCTGACCCCCACCTGAGCCACCGTCAGCTCTCTCCTGGCCTATATCGGCAGTATCCTCCCAGCTTCCCACACTGGCACCCCCCCCCCCGCCACACACACACACACACACACACACACACACACACACACACACACGGTCTATAGTCTACTCTAAACACAGAGTGATTGAGCCAACGTGTTAGTCACACCTCACCACCCCTCTCTCCAGACCCCTCAATGGCACCTCATTTCTCAGTGTAAAGGCCCAAACCTCTCTCATGGCCTCCAGACCCTGAGCCATCTCATCTCCTCCTGTCCTCCCCTTGCCCACGTCATGCCAACATGCCAGGCCCTTAGTGACCTCAGGGCCTTTGCTTTGGCTCTACCCTCAGGTACCTGCAGGATGAACTCCCTTACCAAATCCCAGTCTTTGCTCAAAAGTCGCCCCTGGAGGCCACCCTACTTCGCACTGCAATCCACCCACCCTGCACCCCGGCACCCTCAGCGCCCCCAAAGCTGCTCTGTTGGGTGGTAAAGAAGGGCATGGCAGTGTCCACAGGGAAAGAGGCCTGCCTGTTTCCATGCCTCTAACAGCAAGGAGACAGTTCTGGAAGCGCCCAGCAGACCGTTCCCCTCGTGTCATTGGCCAGAACTGCACGACGTGCCCACCTCTGACCCAATTAGGGGCAGAGGGCTGGAACAACCAGGCCTGGGCTGAGACCACTGAAAACCCACCTCCTGGGCTTGTCCCGCCTCCCCAGAGCCTGGGCCCTGTAGAGGGGATCAGGGACACAGGAGGAGACCTGGGGTTCTGCGAGGGAGAAGGGGAAGGATGTGGGGGCAGCTGAGGGGTGTCTGCTGCGAGCTCTCTGATTGCATATCTTGTTTAATCCTTGCACCAGCCCCATGGAGGAGGTGCTGTTGTTTCCTCCCAGTTTACAGTGGAATTTAAATAAAGATTAAATCTAAAAGATGAAATGATTTTCCCAGGGTCGGAATCTGGAATTTAACCCCAGATGCTTCCAGGTCCTTTGAAGAGCCACTGTGCTGAACTGGGGGACATGCCCCAGGGAGGAGGGGCCTGGTGACAGCGATAACCAGACAGGGCTCCCCAGGAGTCAGGGGAGGCAGGTGGAGAGGAGGTCCGGGCACTCAGCTACACTGGCCGCCGGTGGCCTAGCTGCGGAGCAGAGGGCGTGCTGACCCCCAGGCTGGGGCCTGAGCCTGGGAGGAGGGCAGGACGGGAAGGGGGCAGCTCACTGATGGATGCTTCCAGCACAGAAGGTGGGGAGTTGAGAGATGCTGCACACACGTAGCAGTGGTGGAAAAGAAGCCGAGGCGGAGAGGATGTTTGGGGGGCCACTGGTAGCGCAGTGAGGGGAGGACCAGGGGCCCTGGGCAGCCCTCCCTGTGAAGCCCAGTGAGGTGTCCAGCCCGGCTGGCCCTTGTGGCTCCAGCCCCTCTGGAGTCCTGGTGGCCAACTGAAGCCTGTCTTCTGGCAGAGCCCCTCACCAGAGGCTGGCCAAGGCCTCCCGCGCTTCCGTAGACCAACGAAGTCCATCTACAGCAGACGAAAGCCAGGGAATGCTCAGCCGCAACAGCCCCCAGAGCCCGGCTGGCAGGAACGGGAAGGGGGCTCCCGGGCTGGGTGTGGAAGGCAGCGGAGACCAGCGGTAGGACTGCGGGAGGGCTAGTGGGCAGGACAGATGGCCCTCCGCGCGGGCCTGGCACAGCACTGCTTCCCCGGAACACTGCCCCTTCCCGGCCGCCCTGGGCTGGAGGCCAAGGACCCCCATTCAGGCTGCAGTGTCCAACCTGCAGGGTGGAGAGGGAGGGGCCCTGGGTTCTGGAAAAGGCAAACTGCTGAGCCCCCCAGGAGCAGGGAATTCACGCCTTCTGCCTGCTGTTACTCGGCAGCCCGGGGCTTCCTGCTGTGGGAACCTCGGCTCTGGGGGAGGAATGGGGAAGACTTATGGAAAAGGGGGGTCTCTGTGCTGCACCCAAAGCCAGATTCCCCGGGGCCACGAAGGGGTGGAAGGAGCCCCCAAGCTGAGGTACCGACGCTCGGTTTTCATCGGGCGCGACTCAAAGGAGCCTTCTCCTTTCTCTCCAGAAGTAGGGGCTGATTGCAGGGCGTGTGTAAAGCATCAAGGTCTGAGCTTGTACCTGTGGTTTAAAGTCCGGCCACACACGCTGGCAACGTGCCGGTAGGAAACGAGTGAGCGCCTCACCCCAAGCGGGCCCAGGCAGGGGGGTGGACGCCCCTGGCACAGACCTCCCGGTGGAGGCCTGTGCCCGTGAATGGAGAGCAGCGGCCTGAGTTGGCCCCTTGTGTCCCGGAGACAATGGGCTCTGTGTGGGGCGTGAGAGGGAGGGGCCGTCGCCGTTGGATTTGGGGTCTGTGTCAAGCAGCCCCACCTCTCTGGGGCTGGGGACCCCGAGGCAGTGAAGGGAAAGGGCTGTCAGCCCGTGAAGGAACTTCGGAGAATCCAGGTCCTTCACAGTCCTTGGGGGCAGCACATAAAGCAGGGCTGGGGGCCGGGAAGCCCAGGTCTGCCCCTCCCCTCCTCCCGGCCTCGTGTCCTCCTTTGTCTGCAGGGTCTGGGGGCCGGCTGTTGCCACCACACAAATGCACTAGCAAAGTTCCTGGACCCCTTGCTGTCCTCGTGAGCCACAAAAAACCAACAGGGGTTTTAGGCGAGCAGGCAGAGGCAAGGCGAGAGTAAACGTCCTCTTAAAGGCTCTTCAAACACTCCATCAACTTGCAGTGTGTGCAAGATTCCTAGACGTGCTGGACAGAGTCCTCAAGACCCTCCACGTGGGCGGCAGGGTGTGGAAGTGAAACGGAGCCCACCCACCCTGAGGGCCAACTGTGCCCCGAGACTGTCCCTGGGGTCGGGGCTGTGTGGCCCCCTTCGCATCTGTTCCCAAAGCCCAGGGCAGCACCTGACACCCAGGAGTGACGAGTCCCTGGCAGTGTCGTGAGGCCCGGGCCAGCTTCTGACCTCAGTTTCCCCAGCAAAGCCTGAGTGTGTCCGCTGTGGCTTGGGAAGCATGTTTACGGACATCAGCCCCTCAAAGGAGACCGGCCTCTGCAGCTCAGGGGACCCTTGACACTGCAGCCCACGCTCGCTGGCTGTGATCCGCCCAGTGGGCTGGGAGCTGAGCTGCGAGGGGCAGGAAGCAGAGTGGCAGCTCTCTGTGCAGGTCACACCTCCTCACCTGGCCGTGACCGAGGTCAGCTCCTGGGCATCAGTCGGCAAGCCACTCGGGTAGCCTGGGCATGAGTCACCGGACTGTGAAAGTTAGAGACGTCTAAGGACGCCCTAGAGGCTCCTGCATGCCCGTGGTGTCACCAGCAGGGCCTGGCAATCAGGCTGCGCTCAAGAAACACTGAGCCACATGAGCGGGGGGCTGGCCTCCGGAGGCAGGTGGCCACATGCGGGTCCAGAGGCCGAGCCAGGGATAAGTCACAGCCTCCATCTCACAATGGAAACGTCAGGTTAAAACAAAGAACATGGCTCTCACTCCCTTCTAGCAATCCTTGAAAAATATCTTGCAAAACTAAGGTGGTTTCCACCCAACTCGCTGTTCCTTTGATTCATTCACGCCCCGCTCAGTTCCCCTCCTGTCAGTCAAACATCTCCAGTGCACAGCGGGCTCTGAAGAAGACATGGAAGTGGCAGGTCCCAGGTCGAAGGTAAATCTGCGCTGACTTGGCCATGGGTGTTGTCACAAGGCACGCCTGGTTCCAACCCTGGCAGGCCCCTGCCTGTGTGTCCCCACTGCAGAAGGGGGGCTAAGAGCGCCTCAGAGTTGGTGCCGCGCAAATGACGGTGCTACTCCTGGTACCCTCGAGAACACCATCTCTGTCGTCCCACTTGATAGACACAAATACCCCAGTGAGGGATACAGGAAAGGCGCTTGTCCCAGAGAGCAGCTGACCTCACGCGGTTCCTCTGTGACCCCGGACCTCAGGCAGGTCCACACACCCCAAAAGGAGTCTCCTTGGTCTGCTTAGCCCCCGGGATACCGTTCAGATGGGGACATCCAAAGTGACCCCTCTGCCCCCACCTGCTGCTTTTCCAGACACTGGTGGGGGCATCTTGGCCTCTTCTCCGTTTCTTTTCTAGCACTTGCCGTAATCTGTGGGTGGAGTTAACTTGCGTGCTGTGGCTCCCCTCTGCTTTTCTGCAAGTTCCCTTGGGGAGAGGCCTCATCTGTCTCGCTTACCCTCAGCCCCGTTTCCTTGATGTTCTGAGTGGGCTGGACCTGGGCGGCATCTCCCTCCCAGGACTGATATTTAGAAACTGTCTCCAGGCAGGAAGCTGGGGCAGCCGTGCAGCTCACCTTCTTTGTTTTTGTTTTGTTTTGTTTTTTGACTGCGTGCTGCACAGCTTGTGCGATCTCAGTTCCCCCGACCAGGGGCTGAACCCAGGCCACAGCAGTGAAAGCCCGGAATCCCAATCACTAGGCCTCCAGGGAACTCCCACCTCCTTTGTTTCTCGGCTCTTGCTGCCTTTTGTTGCCTTGATGTCCACTGCTTTGAAACCATTGTTTTGTGTATTTGGCACATCTTTTAGATGTTGGGAGGGGCCGGTGGTGGTGCCAACTCTGAGCCTTGTTACTCCACCTTGGCCAGAAGCTGGAGTCTCAAATACAAGCTTTGAACGATGCATTTCTTGACTGAAAAGGCAGCAAAACTGAGTCCGTGTTGTTCTAAATCACTCTCTGGTTGCCAGTCTCATTATCTTTACAGGCATCAAGAGTGTTTAATGAATACAGCAGACAAAGCCTCACTGAGTCCCAGGAGAGAGGGTGTCGTGACCCCTGAGATATCATGACAGCTCCCGCCTTTCTGTCGTGTTTGCAGAATCTTGGCGGGGAGCGAGGGGGAGTGACAGAGAAGTCAGCTCTGCGGCAGCCTCGTGTCTGGGACTTCACTGAGCCCACTCTGGTGGCCTCAGCCTCCTCCTCCGTCTGACCACCTGCCTCTCACAAGGCATCACCCTCCCCTTGAACCTTGGCGCCAAGTGGCTTCCTCTCCTCGGCCACAAATGACCTTCACCTTGCACATCAGCACCTCCTGCGTCTCCTCTCCTCTTGGAGCCTGCTGGCTCCTTGAGCAAGGTGGTCAGGTCTTGGGCAGCTGGCGTTAGACCCGGGAAGGGCACAGTTTACATCTAATTCATCTTTGTACTCCCAGCTCTTGGCACGGTGCCAGGCACACAGGGTGATTAGTAAACGTTTGGTGGATGAATGAACAAATGAATGAATGAGCGAGAACCTTCATGATTCTTTCTTCTCGAATATGAGCCATCAGTCTGCCCACAGGGCAAACGGTCTTATCACATCTGGAAAGTAGTACTGGCCACGCCCAGTGAGAAGGAAGTTCAGGCAGGGGCAGACCTGGCCTGCAGCCTAAAGATCCTGGGGTCCTAATCCTGGCCCCCGAGAAAGCTGCTTGATCCTGAGCCTCCCTATTGATTCTCTTTTCTGAAATGACACCTCCTAGGCCTCCTCAGACTCCAACATCCCCTGATCTTTTCTAATGTAAAAAGAATGAGTCAAGCAAGGATAAATAAGGATGCATTCTTTGAACGCAATAGCTGTTTTCTTGGCAAAATCCAAGATATATATGCCTTGGACTGTTTCACAGAAGCTCCCTCTTTTCATATCTGGTAGTATTTTTGCTTGGGGTAGTTTCCTCACATGCAAGTGGTGAGTAGTACGCTGCTGAATATTAGAGGGGGACCCTCTGCAGAAGGACCTCTAGGACAAACCTCCCTGCTTTCATTATCAAGTGTGTTTGAAAAAAGTCAGCAAGAAGGAAATTCCCACCTCATTAACAGCGAATGTAAAGAAAAGAACATCAAGAGAGGCACTCTGAAATTTAGCATCTAATTCCAAATGAAGTTTAGAATCAACCCTTTCTTCTGTTTCAAGCTGATGGAATTTCTCAACAGGGGCCCTGGTGGCATTCTGGAGGGACAAGTTCTACCTGGTATGGGAATATCCGGGTCACTGTTGTTAACATTCATAGCTGCTAGGCGACCAAAGACAGCCCCCACCCCCGGATTTCCAAATGCCCCCAGGAGGGATGCTGCCCCCGGCTGAGACCACACACTGGTAGATGAATGCCCTGGCCATGGGAGTGCTGGGTAAATTGTGGGCCACTGGTGTGAGCGTTCCCGTGGGCTGCGGGCTTGGCCCTGGACACTTGCCCAGAGGTGTCATGGTCTGGGTAGAATCGACAGAAAACAAAATTGCTTCCCTTGGCAGTGAAAAATGCAAACCATTTGGGGCCGGGACCCCGTGTCTCCAGCAACGACCACTGTTGTGAGGAATATCTGTGCCCAGTCACCCTGGGGAGACTCGGCGAAGCCACAGGCACCCCAAGACCAACAATGAGGGGGAAGGATTTTGTGTTTTTTGATATTTCACAGAAGAAGCACTGAAGAAGTTCATCATGGGGAAAAATGAGAATCCTTTTGGATTGCCTCTCCCTTATTCTGGAGTTTATTCCCCTTTTGAATTCTATATTCTCTGTCTTCTCACTGCGGGAGTTTCTGAAGGCCTGCTTTCACCGGGCTGAGAGCAGCCACGTGGCTCAGTGACACCTTTATCCCTGTCATTTCTTAGGATGCATTTCCGAATCTGCTTGGTCTCTGTAAGGATCTGAGCTCCACCTCTGGGGACCTTGCGTCTGTTAATGGGACTCTAGCACCTGTTCCCTGGGAAGCACATAAAGGCTTCCCGGACCTCCTAATCCAGATGCAAAAATGCCACAATGCCACAATTTGATAACAGTTTGGTAACCTGTAACCACTCCCTTCTCTCCATCTTTCCTTGTTCCCAACAGGAGTATACAAGAGTACAAGCACTTGGGGAAAACAGCATGGCAATTCCTTACCAAGTTAATCATACACAAACCATAGGATCCAGTAATCCCACTCCTAGCTGTTTATCCAAGAGAAATAGGAACATATGTCTATATCAAGAAAGTATGTCTATACCATGTTCGCAAATGTTTACAGGAGCTTTGTTCACAAAAGTCAAAACCTGGAAACAGCCTAGGTGTCCATCAGCAGGTGAACACGATAAACAAATTGCAGTGTATACATACAATGGAATACATCTCAGCTATGAAAGGAAGCAATTACTGAAATAGGCAACTGATGTGGGTGAATCACAAAACCACTGCTATACAAAGGAAGCAAACAAAAATACACACTGCATGATTCCATTTATGTGAATTTCAAGAACGAGCAAATCTAATCTGTGACTTTAGAAAGCAAAACAGGGCTTTGCTGGTTGCCAACAGGGTAGGGGTTGACTAGAAGGAGGCACACGGAAGCTTTCTGGGGTGATGGAAATATTCTATGTCGTGATAAGAGGTGTGGCTTACACTGGTGGACGCATTTGCCAAAGCAGATCAGATGGTACACTTAAAGATGGGTGCATTTCATTATATGTAAATTACACCTTGATGATTATAACAATAACAACATCATCAATAATAGTAATTTAATAATGAAGCCACCCATGGTATCCTTTGGGAAGTCTGTCACTATTCCCTGTCATTTTCCTTTGGGAAATCTGTCACTGTTGTACCCTTCGAGGTGCCTATTATTAAGTCTGAGGTATAGTTTTGATTCTTTTGCATATATTCACGTCTTGAAGAACTGCCCCAAACTAGTAATGTCTGTATGTCTGTCTGTCCATCTGTCCTCCCTTACCAGCCCCCTGCCTCTTTCCCTCCCTCCCTCTCCCTTTTCCTCTCTCTCTTTCCCTCACTTCCATTCCTTTTGCAATTCCAGGCAATTCTTTCCAGTTGGGTCTAGGTCTTCCAGAGCCTCTGGGATAAGGCTGTGTGATGTCTCTGCTTTTCTCAGAGCAGAGTAAACCGGCTCTGTTGCAAGCCTCATCTACACCTGTGTGTGGGTCCACCCACACAGCTCATGCCAAGGGGGAGGACAGGTTCACCCCAAGGACCCCACGGACTGAGTAACGACAAGGGTGCCCTGCAGCACCCATGTCATATGCTTTCCACATTGTGGCCACCCTGTGCAGGCTGAGACAGCTGCGGAAACCCACCACACGGACCAAACCCAGGAAGGGAGAAAATCTGCCTCTTGCAAAAACTTAGCTTACGAAACGGATGTTGCCAGGCCTCCCTTTCTCTCCCCCACCCAGTGTGCCCTGCGGGCCCTGCTCGTCACCCTCACCTTCAGAGGAAGCAGGTTTAATGTCCCAACTGAGAGAATGAGATATTCTGTTATTTTTCACGGGAAATTAAACCCGACCCTGCTGTCAGTTAGCTCATGCCAAGGGAGGATGGATGGCCCGGGGTGCGGTGTTTAACCCCAGCTCGGAGCACGTTGCCTGGCTGGAGGCCAACCATGATGTCACCTGCCGCTGGGCGGGGGTGGGGACAGCAGGACAGGTTGGAGAGCCTTCATCTGGGTGATGGATGGCGGTGAGACCAGCCTTGGTGTCACCGACAACGGTCCACCTCTGATGCCGGCTGGGACCCACTCATCCAGGGGACACTCAGGCTGCTCCCGTCTCTTTCAGCTCCCAACGCTACCTCGTGTCCCACCGAGGAGAGCTGGTGGTCGGGGCTGGTGATCGTCATCGCGGTATGTTGTGCCTCCCTGGTGTTCCTCACTGTGCTTGTCATTATTTGCTACAAAGCCATAAAGAGGTGAGTGCTCACCCAGCTCTGAGCCCAGAGGGGACCCCAGCTGGGCTCAGGGGTCCTCTGCCCACACCCATTCTGTTTTTTTGTTTTTTGCTAAATAATAAAAATTGTTAAGCGTTTAAGAAGCAGAAAGAATGTACAATGAACACCCATCTACCTTCACCCTGATTCAACAGTTATCAAGAGTTGGCTAATATTTGCTGTCTTTCCTTTTCTTTATATCTTTTTCTTTGCTGAAGTATTTAAAGTTGATCTCAGATATTATGCCCCTGTCATTTTAGGGGGTTCAGCGAGCATTTGGTGAGCACCGATTGTATGTCAGGCTCGATGCAGTATAAAGCTCCCCTATCCGTAAGTCGCAGGCCCTGCTGTCAAGAGCTCTCTCCAGGCCTGGGAGTATGGAAATGATCCTTGCAGGGTGGGTGATGGAGCGGCTGGAGGGGGTGACATGCTGGTTTGGAGTGGGAACTGGGTTTCGGAGTCCAATCTAAATCCAGACTCCAGTTCAAGCTGTGTGACCAGAAGGAAGTCAGCTCTCTGGCCCTCAGTTTCCCTATTGGTAAAATGGGGGTAGAGAATAACGGTCTCACCCTGGGGAATGGTGAGATGCCTTCTGTGAATGGCCTGCATAATACGTATACCCTGCAGTGCCTGGCGTACAGTACGTGCTCACCAAGTACTGCACCAACTTTCACTGTTTCCATAGTCAAAGACAGAGGAAGAAGGCTGACAGAGTAGGGAGCGAGGTTCTCTTGGGAGGAGAGGTAGCGATGCCTCAGAGAACGTTTTCCGTGAATGTGCCACCTCAGCTGGGTTTTGAAGGATGAATAGGAGTGTTCCCGCAGGATCATGAATGATCCAAACAGCAAATTATCTTTCAATAACACTCGCTGTCATTTCTGTTAACTACCATCTCACTTGAGTTGGAGTGTGCAGCTCAGTATGGTTATTGTTGGGGCCTGAGGAGGTTTGAGGTTTGTCCAGGGCCCTAAGTACAGCAGAGTAGGCCACGGTGTGACACCCCCTGCACTTACAATACAGTAGCTCTGGCTATGTCCTTTGATTTCCAGTTCTTAGCCTCCTCCAATAAGATGGCCTCCCTGGCCTTGGGGGATGTTAAGGGAAGATAAAATCAAAAGACAAACAATAATGTTGCCAAACGCCAGCGGACCATAGGGATTATTAATATGTTTTTAAGGAAGTTTTTAAAAAATTCCCTAAGGCCCGAAGTTAGAGGATCTATTCTGAGCGATCATAAGACCAAAGTTGTTTAACTTTACCCTTTTAGTCAGTTGTTCTGTGTGATTTCACTTTAATAATTCAAAAGTACAAAGAGTAAAATATCAAGTCAAAAGTCTTAAAAATTGCATATGGTCAGGCACACAGGGTGAAGGGCTGCATCAGGCCAACAGCCTGGGAGTGTCCTGGCGACCAGGCAGGAAAGGCCGAAGTCATGTGAACTCTGGTGGGGACGTAACAGCATTGAGCTGAGAGCCTGCTGCCGCGGGAGGAGGATTTTAAGAAGCAGAGCAGGGGAGGCGGTCCAGGCAAAGGCACCTGTGCGAACAAAAGCACCAGGCACCAGGAAGCCCCCGCGACGGGCAGATGAGGCTGGAGGGAGCCCCGAGCCCGACGGGGGAGGCGTCCGTCCCACCAGGCGGAGCTGTTGGCCCGTGATTCAGTAGACACAGGGAGCTACTGAAGGTTCTGGGGCAACAGTGTGCAAGAGCCGCCTGGGGCACTGCCAGAGAACGGGGCACTAGTCCCCTCAAGGACCCTCCTTCCCCCAGAGAAAGGCTGCACCATCTTTTTAATAAGCTCAGGCTCTTCCAAAAGATACAGCGTCGCTTCTGCCTCTCTCTCTCTCTGCCCCAAACTCTCCTGAAGAAATGGGCTACCTGCTCCAAGGGCAGGAGGGCAGGGCGAACCTATCAGAAGCTGACGCTGTGCACCTATCAGAAACGCCGCACTGTGGCGTTTCGGCCAGCTGTGGCCTTGTTTCGGCGGAGCGGCGGCCCTCCCCGCCCCTCGGAGCAACCGGAGGGGCCTCCCGTCTCCTTCCGCCGGCTCTGGGCTCTTGGTTTCCGGGTCTGTCAGCCGCCTGGAAAGGCGGAGAACTCACCCCAGACGGCTCAGTGGATCCCTTCCAGGGTGTGGCTGGGACTCCTTCCCGGAGGGTGGGCGGGGCTTCCTCCCAGGGGTGTGGGCGGGGCCTCCTCCTAGGGTGTGGGCGGGGCTTTTCCTCCAGGGGGTGTGGGCAGGTCCACCGATTGGTGGAAT
The DNA here is from genome assembly GCF_026419965.1 of Kogia breviceps. Classification (NCBI taxonomy): domain Eukaryota; kingdom Metazoa; phylum Chordata; class Mammalia; order Artiodactyla; family Physeteridae; genus Kogia; species Kogia breviceps. Next base: position 10,917,404 of record NC_081312.1, read on the forward strand.
TCGTGAAGCATTTCAGGACTAAAAGCGGTGGGAGCTCTTAGCACCCCTAGAACAACGGAAATAATACAAGGGGAACCTAGAGAGCCCGGAGACTCGAAAGAAGGGCTAATCAGCAGGACCTGTGGTTGGAACTGCGGGAGATGCAGCCCCAAAACAGCAGGTCAGGGGAGAAAACTCCCCACCCTTTCGTTCTCCAGGCTCCCAGGTCTCCTGAAGGTGCCTCCCATTAGCCAAACCCAAGAAACAGAGGAGCCCAGGAGATGCTGCATTGGTGTCAGCCTCCCGGGCCCACGTAGTAAATGCAGCACTGTCCCTTTTCTGCCCCAGCGCCAAGATGAGCAACCTCCTCTGGGCGAAGACCCAGCCCTCTGCCGTCCAGACCCTCACAGTCCAGAGAGGGCGTCCCTGGCGCAGGAAGACAGATAATCAGTGACAGCAGGGGCTGCTAGTCATGGTCAGTGGGGGTAGAAATAGAGGCCAGTTCTCCCAGAACCCTCCTGGAAGGCAGCTTGACTTGGGGGAGGTGGATCAACCTCTAGTGGTTGGGGGAGAAGCAGCAGAAATTACGCCCGGTGCCCCTCCCGGCTCCCCGGTGACCTCTGTAAGCGGAGAGCAAGTGCCCCCTCCCGGCTCCCCCGCTGACTTCTGTAAGAGATAGCCTGGCACAGGCAGCTGTCTGTGTGCATTTCTCTCCCGAGTGAATGGAAGATTTCTTGCTCACAGTCAATTCTTTTTGGTTAATAATTCATCTGAAACATGCCTTTTCTCTCAGGTAACAAAAGCATTGCATGTCCTCTAAAACCATTAAAAGGAAAATTCAGTGATAGACCCTGCTTTCTTAAAAAAACCACTCTCACAGCCTGGAGTCCTAGGGGAGGATTTCCAAGAGATCTTTGTGAATGGCCACAACACAGCCTTTTGGAGCCAGATTGCTGGGAGGATGGTTCTAGCATCAGCTGGGATGGGAAGGAGATGATTCTGGTGATGCCAGCTCGGCTTGGCATGTGGGGTGTGACCGCACGGATGAGAGGAGACTGGGTGGGGGTGCAGAGGCATAAGGAGCACCCCCGTGGTGCCCTCACTGGGCATGGACCTTGATGGGAGGTGGGGTCTACTTAGCACTTTCCACACACAGACTCAGTGACTCAAACTTCATCCTATGACTCAACAAATGTTCCCAAGGTCCCAGCTCTGTGCTGGGAGGTAAGGTGCTCACAGGGCATCCAGGTTGGGGGATCCCAGAGGAAGGGGCGCCTCACCTAGACCTGGGGGCTTGAGAAGCTTTTTGGAAGGAGATGGGCATCCCACGTGTTAGTGGGACTAACACGTGCAGTGGCCCCCAAGTCCCCTGTCAATAACGCAAATTCTGGAGGGTCCCCAGCCGTGGGGAGGCCACGCAGTCTGCATTTCAGTGGCTGCTTGCTCTGAGCTTGCTGTGATCACAGGGTGGTCAGGCCCCAGAGCCCTTGGGCGTTCTGGACCTCGGGCTCCATCCAGGCCTCTTCCCCACCCCAGGCCTGGCACGTACCTGTCATCAGACAACAGGACAGCCTGGAGCTGTTAAAAGAACCCAGAACTGGGAGTCAAGGCCCCGCGCTCTGTTCCCAGCCCCAGCCCAGCTCAGTGGGTATCACTGCCCTCATCTTCAAAATGAGGGCCCCTCAAGTCTCTGTCCAGTTCCCTGAGCCTCTGTTTCTCTGTCCTGGGATGGCAGGCGGACCACTGCCGCTAGGTCCTTCCACCACCCAGACGTGTAAATACTGGGCCAGGTGCCAGGGCTGTGCTTGGCCTGGGCGCTTTGGTGGTGGGTGCTTCAGGCACAGCCCCTGCCTTCACTGCACACATCCCTGGGGGGAGAAGTGGGCGTTAATCAGATTGCCCCCCAAAGGACCAGGAATTACAATGGGAGAGGACTGGCTGGAGGGAAGACCAAGGCTCTGTGAGCCGGGAGGACAGAAGAACCTCTTGGTCCAGGGCGGGACAAGGACCTCAGACAAGCCTGAGTCAGTGAGAGGCATGGAGATCAAGCTCCAAGGTGCGGGGTGCCCAGTGCCTGGGGAGGAGGGCCAGGTGGCACCCCACGGGCCTGTGGGCCCTCAAGAGCCAGGACGTTCTCCAAGGTGGGTTTGCAGCTTCTCTGCCGGCCACACCCTTCATGCAGAGGCCAGCGTTGCAGAGATGGCCTCACCCCTCCCAGCCCCCTCCCTTGAGCTACCCCCACTCCCAAGGCACTCCCCCTCCCACCTGCTTCCTTTGGTGGTACATGGCACGGGTCTTTCACCCCCTGCCACCAATTTGCCATTAAGCCACTTGACAGCCATTTCCTTCTAATTTACAGGGTATTGGCCGAAAGACCAATAAAAGGCTGCAGAACAGTTTGGCCGATCCTGCAGGCTGCTAATTGCAGGCAATAAGCAAGCATGCTGCCCCCTGGGAGTACGCTGCAGTGTGCACACGTGTGCCTGACAGCCGCATCACTGCTGGGCTCCCGTGCGCCTCAGCTTTCCGTGGTTGAGTTGCTTCCAGGAGAACAGGCGCTTTTGAACACCTGAGTCTCCTTGATGGGCCTTAGAACCCACTGACTGGCATAGGCTGCTCAGTGAGCCAGTGCTGGTCCACGCGTATTTATCGAGCACCTACTGTGTGCTGGGGCCTAGACTAGATGTCAGGGATGTAGCGATAAACAAGACTGGGTCCCTGCCCGCCCCGTCCTTCTGGGGGAAGCAGATCAAACATACACACACACACTGGCAAATTAATAAATGAAGTGCTTTAAAAGACTGAGTGCTATGAAGAGGAAAAAAGAGAACCTCAGGGTAATGAGGGAGAGGAAGAGAAGGGGGTGGGAGAGGTGCTTCCCCTACCGCAAGCGTCAGGGGTGCCGTGCGTGCCTCTTGAGGTGGCTTTATGGTTAGAAAGTATGGTTAGGACTTAGAACGTTCATTATCACTTTTAAAGTTAATTTTTATTTTTATTAAAGCAACACATGCTCATAGTTAAAAATGTCAAATGGGGCTTCCCTGGTGGCGCAGTGGTTGAGAATCCGCCTGCCGATGCAGGGGACACGGGTTCGTGCCCCGGTCCGGGAAGATCCCACATACCGCGGAGCGGCTGGGCCCGTGAGCCGTGGCCGCTGAGCCTACGCGTCCGGAGCCTGTGCTCCGCAATGGGAGAGGCCACAACAGTGAGAGGCCCGCGTACCACAAAAAAAAAAAAAAAAAAAAAAAAAAAAAAAATGTCAAATGAGTCACAGCCTATTAGGAAAACCAGGGCTTCCCTGGTGGCGCAGTGGTTGAGAGTCCGCCTGCCGATGCAGAGGACATGGGTTCGTGCCCCGGTCCGGGAAGATCCCACGTGCCGCGGAGCATTTGGGCCCGTGAGCCGTGGCCGCTGAGCCTGCGCGCCCGGAGCCTGTGCTCCGCAACGGGAGAGGCCGCGACAGTGAGAGGCCCGCGTACCGCAAAAAAAAGAAAACCAGCAGCCCCCGATTGTCCCTCTTTCTCCCCAGATCTCATTCACAAGAGGCACAACCACTTTTGAGTGTTAGTTGTTCCTTCTGGCATTTCCCTGCATATTCTAAGTGATGTGGATACTCTACTTACATTTTCTTTCAATTTGAAACATTATCAATTGACTTTTCACTATAGCAGATACAAGGTTCAGGACCCTAACCCTACCCACAGACGTACAAAGCACTTCCCCGCTTCCCATCCACTTGCTAGAGGTGTCTCCCGGGAGAGGTTCAGTGACTAGCCAGTGTCTCCCTTAGTAAGTGATAATGTAAATATTGATCACAGCTGAGTGTACTATGATTTGTTTCCTTCCCTGGAGTTAGCAATGCCTCTTCCCAATAGGGTCAAATACATCCGGTGATCAGTCTGTCAGTTCCATGCTTGTCTTGGAGAATCCGTCCTCCTCTCCAGGGGATGGTAGCTCTCTGGGCTTGATGCACAGTCGTTGCGTTCTCCAACAGCCTTCCGAGCTCCCCTCTGGGAACTGGCTGCACTCGGCTCTCTCCCTCTCCTTCTCCCACTCCAGTTCTTTATTTCTTTAGCTTGACTCCATCGTGGAATTTGTCCAAGATCTTTCCTGAATCATAGACTCGATAGCAAGTCGGTTTAGTGAAGTCAGTTTTCTTTTTAGAATTCATGTTCTTTTTGGAGCTTTGGGATGGCCCAGAAGAGGGTTAGCTCTTACTGAGTGCGTGGCAAGTCAAGAAGACCTGGTTCCCGGGCAGCTAGAATGCCATGGAGGAGGGCAAATGAGGTTCCTGTGATGTCTGAGCCAGAATAAACCTCCATGGTCGTAGGAGGAAGCTGAGACCTGGACGGGGACGAGACGTGGCTCAGGTCACAGAGGGGTCCAGCCCTCCTCTCACATTCTTTGAGGATGCAGGGAGCTGCCCTCCTGGCTTCCAGCTGAGTCCTTACTGCCCACTCAAGACCCAGCTCAAACACACCTCCTCGGACATGGCGCCCTGGGCTGGGGTAGACCTTTCTTCCCCGCCAAGTGCTAGAGTTGTAGCTCTCCCTGGATTTACATTTCTGCTTTCCGCTCTGGGTGGGTTACTGTCGTCGTCTGCATGTGCATGTGCTCGTGCGCGAGTGCGTGAGTGACTGTGCACACGCACGCACACGCACACAACAGGCACAGCAGACGGGGAAGTGGTCGTCCTGTCTCACGCGTCTCCTCTCTCTCCTCCACAGCGCCTGGCACACGCCTGGCACGTGGTGACTCTTCCATGACTTCCTGTGGTGCAAATGGAGGCTTGTTTGTACAGATGTGCCAGAGTCTGCCTTTAAAAATGACAAACTCTATGTAGAATTTCAGTAAACTTAGTCGTTTTGTTCCTCTCCCTCTGGGTGAGTGAAGTAGAATCTGCTATTCGAGTGAATAACGTGTGCACAGTTTTAATGCCTGGCCACACCCCTTCATCAGCTTCCTGACCGTCTGCCATCTCTGCCCCCTCCCGCCAAGCCCCTTCCCGGTACCCAAGCTCCAGTGCACGCACACTGGAGAGGCCTGCCCTCCCTGCCGCCCGCACATGACACGCTCTCAGGCTGAGACTGCCTCAGAGGAGGCGGGCCCTGCCATCTGCCGCCTCCCCTTCCGCCCCAGAGGACACACCCAGCAACCCAGCCCTCTGTTCCCTGGCCGGCCTCTGCTGAACTGCCTAGTCAGGGTCAGAGCAGGGGCCAGAGGAAGACCAGGTGGGCTGGGTCCGGGATTCGGAACAGGAGTGGAACCTCTTCATCCAGCCTCAACTTGCCATGAACTTCCAGGAGCAAGAAATTCACCTCGAATGCATCTTGCATCCCTGGGGTCTGGAGACTGGGGTTCCCTTTTGCACCAACACCTCTTGGGACAGCTGGGAGCCCAATGCAGTGATTGTGTGCTTGAGACCCAGCCTTTCCCATCTGCCACTTCTATAGCAGTGCGGCTCCCCCCAGGCCCCCAAATCCAACCCCTCTGGCTGGAATTTGAGACTATCATGTCCGGCTGTATCGTGAATTCAGTTAACAGTAGTATGCTCCGAGGAGGGACCCTTTGGGCATCGGTGTTGAGCACAGATGCGTTGCTGTGCTCAGAGACAGTCTGACTTCCTTTGGGACCTGGGCTGGCTTCAGAGAGCTGATTCCAGTGCTTTGCTGCAGGACCAAGACTCCTGGGCCAGCACTCCTTCCCCTGAGCCGAGCTGCCATCCTCTCGGCTGTCCCAGTGGTGGGATCAACACACAGATTTCTTTCTTTTTTTTTTTTTTTTTTAAATTAATTCATTAATTTATTTTTTGGCTGTGTTGGGTCTTTGTTTCTGTGCGAGGGCTTTCTCTAGTTGCGGCAAGCGGGGACCACTCTTCGTCGTGGTGCGCGGGCCTCTCACTATTGCGACCTCTTTTGTTTCAGGGCACAGGCTCCAGACGCGCAGGCTCAGTAGTTGTGGCTCACGGGCCTAGTTGCTCCGCGGCATATGGGGTCCTCCCAGACCGGGGCTCGAACCCATGTCCCCTGCATCGGTGTTGGTGGACTCTCAACCACTGCGCCACCAGGGAAGCCCCAGATGCCTCAGTATCTTGCATTATTTTTACCGTCACTGCACTTCTCCGTCCAAGAAGAGATTGGGCCCAGAAGGGGCTGGGGCGCAGGGTGTCCTGACTGCCTTGCGCTGAGATACTTACCTGGGCTTATTTGTGCTTCTCCGCCGCCCCAAGGAGTCCACGTGCTGTGGTGGGTGATGAAATCCCATCCTGGTGGTAGGAGGCAGGCTGTAGGGGCCAGCTGCTCTGCCTGCCCGGGATCCTCGGTTCAGGAGCCCTGCGGGGTGCACCAGCGGATGGGAGATTCAGACGGGTCCCTGCTTCTTAGGCCTTCTTTTGTCACCAGGAAGCGCCATCCTCCCTGAACTCGTCTCTCCAGACACGCTGGGTCAAGGTTATGGGGCAGGGTGAGGGGATAGACAGGAATCCCCGATACAAGGAGTCCTCTGATGGCTCCCACTGCGCTCAGAATAAGATCCGGATGCCTTGTCCTGCCAGCCAGGTCCCGAGGAGGACATGAGCCCCAGAGCCTCCCCGGCGCCATCCTTCGACTTGCTCAGCAGATGTGGCCGAACAAGGGAGGGACGGTGCTGGCTGGTGGGGGGACGGTGAGCACAGGGGACGCGACTGGACTGTGAGGTCCATCAGCCACATGCCTGGCTCGCCCTCCCCTGGTGATGGCAGAGGATGCGGGGTGGGAAATGGGGGGCTTCTCATGGTCAGGGACACCCTCTGTGGCCCAGAAAGGCTTTTCTTTGGCTTCTTGACAAGGTTTGGAGAAATCTGCAGTCTACAGAGGCATCTCATGGTAGAACCGTGTGTGTGTGTGTGAGCATGTGTGTGTGATATACGTGTGCATGTATGTGTGTGGTGTGTGTATATGGGTGGGGGGCATGTATGCGTGTATATGTATATGTGTGGGTTTGTGTGTTGTGTGTGTACATGGGTGCGTGTGTGTGATGTACGTGTAGTGTGGTATGTGTGTGTGCTCTGGGTGCGTAGGTGTGTGTGTGTGTCGGGAGTGGGCTGTGGGGAGGATGAATGCCTTTGGAAGAGGGGATCTGAGACCTTTAACCTCACTTCGCTGAGAATGACCCTCCGTGGGGTGCGTGAGACAAGAAACCAGCCGGCAGCCTCCCTCTCAAGCCCTCAGAGCTGTGTTTTGCTTCCAGTTACCCCACAGAGCAGGGGCTGTGGGTGGGGCCTGTGGCAGCCTAGCCAGCGTTGACCCAGAGAGCTCCGCTCTGCCCAGGCTGGACCAGCCGGTGTTCTGCAGGCGGTGAGGCATCGGTGCCGCCCTCCAAGCGGAGAACGGGGGTGGGGGGTGGCCTCCTGTGCGCCAGGCCGGGGTGGGGTGGGCGTGGGATCTCAAGGTGGGAGACCTCACCCTCCGACAGCTGGGGGTCGGGCACAGGGCCAAGGAAGAGCTCACTTCCCTTTCTCTTGGTTTTAGGAACCAGGCCATGTAGGCAGCTGTTTGCGCCCATCTCTTCCCACACAGACCTGGTGGAAAGGCCTTTCTCTGGTTTAGCGGGACCTCCCCGGCTGGCTGGGTCCGCACAAGCCTCCCTAGCACTTCAGGAGCCCCGCCGGGTGCACACTAGGTGGGACGTCTGTGCGGACTGGAGTCCGCTGGCTGCTCCCCGCTGACCCCTTTCCAACCGCAGTACTGAGAGCTAACACACACTTACGGAGCACTTACTGTATGCCAGATGCTCATCTTGGGGCTTGACACGCATTAACGTATTTAATCCTCCCAACGGGGCTATGAAATGGACACCATTATTGTGCCCATTTTATAGACCAGGAAACTGAGGCCTAGAGAGGTTAAGTGGCTTGCCCAAGGTCACACGGTAGAAAGTGGTGGAGCTGGGTTTACTGAGCCCGATTCTTCCTCCCAGCACTTCTGCAGAGTCACCCTGAAGAGCCTGCCGTAGGTAAAACTCCAGCTTCCACCGGGCTCCAGTGAACCCCGGAAGGGTTTCAGGACTGGGCTGGGGCAGCAGCCCAGGGAGCAGAGTGGATGGGGGCTCAGCTCCAGTGGGGGAGGGGAGCAGACCAAGTTCACCTCTCAGAAAAGCCCTTGGGGCAGCCACTCTCCCCTCAACGTACCCAGGCTCTTGGACTGCTCCTGAGGCAGTGCTGCGCCAGCCAAGTGTTGCCTTGTTTGCTGGGTGGAGCCCCTGCTGAGACCCCCTTTCCTGTCTGCCAAGCTGGCTGAGTCACTGAGAGGGCCCTGGAGCTCTCTCCTGGCCCTGCCGCTGCCCCCAGTGTCCCTCCAGCCACGCCCTCTCAGCCACCGTTCCCCCCAAGGCCCCCCAAGGCCCCGGGAATGCAAAGGGTCTCCCAGCCGGCAGCCTGCGTTAGAAGTTTCTCCTCTCCTCCTGACAGAAGGAATCCTGGTCATTTCCTACCTACCTCCTCGCTAAAAAAGGCAGGAACTGTGTGCCCTCCAGGCTTTGTCCATTTCCCTGTGAGTTCCAGACCCCCTTCAGCAATTCATTATCCACCCCCCCACCTTTTTTTTTTGGCTGTGCCACGAAGCAAATGGGATCAAACCCGTACCCCCTGCAGTGGAAGCACAGTCTTAACCACTGGACCACCAGGGAAGTCCCTCATTATCCACGCTTGAAGGCCCTTAAGCCTCATCTCCCCTGCCCTGGACCCATTGCAGCTGATTTTTCAGACCTAGCCCAAGAGTGAATATTTATTAGGGAGAAAAGCAGAAAAATCTTTGGGCCCAGAGATTTTTGCCTTTATTTTCTGGAACCCTGATTCTGATGAAATCCCTCCATATTAATGATAGATTTAGGAATCTCACTTAAGTCCATCGGTGGCCTCACGTTAGGGGCAACAAAGGATCTCACTGTAAGAATACGCATCCCCACACCCAATTTTCCAGGCCAGGTAAAACTCTCTGAGTCAGAAATCAAGCCCACCCAGCAAGGTCAGAGCTGCTTGAGGCCCCTGGAAAGGGGTGGGTGGCACAGGAGGAAGGGTAAAGGAGACAGAGGGAGAAAGGGGCAGGGGGAGAGGTCAACTCAGAGCCCATCATTTCCAGGAGCCCATCACAAACAAGGCAACTTGTCTGAGCCCTTTCTGAATTCCACAAAGTGTCTGTGAGCATCTACATAAATGGGATGTTCAGACCCTAGAACATAGCACGTGCTGGGTTAAAGCAAAATGAGACAGGCTTCGGGGAGGACTCTTGAGAACTTTGGGGGATGGAGGAGGGCCTTCCTAAGGTGATTGGACCACAGAGCCCATTTGGGGGGGTGAATGCCTGCTTTATCCTCAGTAGCAGCAGGATGCTGATGTAGCAGAAAGATGTCTGGACCAGGACACGGTAAGTAGTGGGTGCTACTCCAGGTTCCACCGCAAACTAGCTGGGAGGTCCTTGGGCAAGTCACAGCTCTCCCTAAGCCTCAGCTTCCCCGTGAAATGAATCTCATAACTTCAGGCCTAGCTCCTTCAGGGGACCGTTGTGAGAGAGGACAAGAAAATGTGTGGCTGATGTCCGTGTTGCCTCTGAACTGGCCTGGTACTCCCACCCCATGAAACTACTGATAAGCTGCTCACAGGCCCTCCCTCCCCTAAACTAATCACCGAGGCCCTTATCCCGTAGGCATCAAACCGTCTCCACCTACCAGGCCTTCTCCTGATGGGTTTGGGGAGGCTCTGAGGACATTTGAGAAGGCAGATGCAATCAGTCCTTAGGCTTTCAACAGTGACCGCAAGCGTTCAAATTAGACAACACACGATGAAAGCCAGTTCAGGCGCAGCCCCAGCGTTACTGGGGATACAGGAGGTGTCTGAGCTGCTGCCTCATGGGCCTCAGATCCACCCAAGAGACAGCAGGATTGTGGCATGGGGTCGGGCTACACAGCAGATACGGCATGGACCTGTGGGGAGGCTGTGGCCACTCAGGTCTGGGGCTGAGTGGGGCCGAAGCCCTCCTGAACCGTGCAAAAGCGGAGGTGGGATTTGAGCCAGGCCAGAAAGCAGTGCTGTGAATTCAGAGTCTCAGCGAGCGGGCACGAGCCTTCTCGAAGCCTCCCTCCCGGCCTTCCCAATGCCCTGTGTTTGCAAGAGGAATGGCTCCTGGGGTTAAAGGGCCTCTGGAGTGAGTTTCAAATGGCTCGATGTGAAGTGTTTGAGAGCCACTGGGGTGCGCTAGTTTCGTCTGGACATTCACCATCACCATCACCACCGCCATTACCATCTCTGCCGTCATCACTATTACCACTGCCTTCAACTGCACCGCCATTACTATTACCACTGTCATGGCCGCCATGACCACCACCATGACGGACGCTCTCATCACCACCATCAACTCCACCAGGACCTCCACCCCCATTACTATTACCACCACTTCCACCCACCGTCACTACCACCTTTACCATCAGAGCCACCATCACCGCCTCCACCACCATTACCACCAGCACCACCATCCACTTCATCACATTTTCCACCTGCCTTTGATCACACAGAGATGAGATTATAAAGTCCGACCACCAGCGCCCCTCCTCTTTTAACCGTCTGCACCCCAAATATTCATCACCATGTCTGTTGGCTCATAATCAAAGAGACCAACCAAAGCCTGACCAGATATCGTACTAGGCTGAGCATACCTTCTGGTTTGTCCAGAACCGTTCCAAATCATGCCTCTTGTCTCTGCTTCATTATTCACGGCTCCCCTCTTTCACCGTCAGCTACATTTGCATGACATTATATTGTCACCCTAGTTTAAGACCACATCCCGCTTCTGATTGAGTCCCACGAAGACTAGCACCCCAAGGATGCTGACCTGGAACAGAGCCTGGCGGGAAAACTAGGAGGGTGAGGTACCCCCCGCCAGGCATCGGTAACTAACGGATGCCCCTGCCTCCCCCTCCCTTGCCTTCCCGCTGCTGCACCGGCCCCCAGGAAACCCCTGAGAAAAGAGGAAAACGGCACCGGTGTTGCTGAGTATCCCATGACCTCCTCGCACAGCAACAAAGGGGTGGACGTGAACAGCGCCGTGGTGTGAGTCTGCAGGCCCCGGGCCGCTGGCCAGAGGGGCACCTCGGCGGCACTAGTGGACACAGGAAAGCAGGTGGACGTGAGCTGACGCTGGGCTTGTCGGGACTTCATTGCCTTGCGGGCCTCGAGCCTCCCGAAGGAGAAACCAAACTCTGCCCAGCCTCGCCCCTGGCCAGTCCGTGGGCAGGGGCAGTGGACACCATGCTGAGCCGGGCTCACGTGCGCGCGGCACCCGGGCGGCGCTGCCACCCACGTCCCCGTCTCTTCCTTGTTTTGCGTTTGATCCGCTGACTGTCTCCGGGCTGCTGTCTAAAGCACACGCTCTGAGAAGGCAGGGAGTCTGTCTGCTGGGGCGGGGAGGCGTCCCCCTTTAGCCAGAAGGAAACCTCTCCTCCTCCCCAGGAAGCCCGCCTGCTTCTCCCTTGACCAAGCTGTTCCCAACAGAAGCCGTGGGCGCATCCGTGAGACGTCCCCGTGCAAAGGTGCTTCCCACACATCTGTCCGCCAGCCCATCTGCAGCTGTCTCAGTCTTCAGGGCCTGCCTTCTCCCTCCCGTCCCCACCGACGCCTGGGGCCCCTGTCTGCTGACCCCCTGCCACGGAGGGCCGTGAGCCCAGCCTGCAGAGTCCCCTCCGGACCCAGCTGAGCAGGGAAAAACGACTCACTGAACCTCAGGCCCAGGGCCCGGGAAGGACAGGGGCCACTACGCCTGTCCTCAGGTTCATTCCCCCACCGGACCCTCAGAGGAGCCAACGCTTCCATGTGAGCCAGGCCCTGCCTTTCCCCCGGCAGAGGCCACCACCTGTGCCAAACCCACCGCCGGCCCCCTGGGCTGGGCCCACCCTGCCTGGCGCTGGGGCCCCTGATGCTCCCCTGAGGCTTGGTACCCAGACCCTTCCCTGAGAGTCTCCAGGCCTCCCGTCACCCAGAAGGAGGCAGTGTTCTTCCTGTGGCTTGCTTTGAATGTCTTTTGTGTTCTAAAAGCGCTGAACCCTCCGGAGTGGTTGGTAGACGAAGGAAAGAAAAGGAGATGTGAGGAGAGGGACCCTCCAGGCCTGGTGACCCCCATCTGCCAGCCTCTTTGGCAGGCGGCCTCCTGCCCCGTGGGCACATTGCTAGGCCCTTGCAGACAGCAGCCTTCTGGTTCTGCACAGTGCGCTGGGAGAACACGCCCCGCGGTTCCCTCACTGCCCACACACCTGCTGAGGAGGGAGCCGACCCAGCCAGCGGCTCCACTGGCTGGCTATGTAGGGACTTAGCCTGGGGACACTGACCGCCTCCCAAGCCATCGGTGTCGTTCTCTGGGGGGTGTTTGGGCCACAGGTGAGACTTTCCCATCCCATCAGGGGAGACTGATAGACTGACAGCCAGTCCCCACTTGGGCTGAACCTTGGAACATCCATTGTCCAGGAGCCCTGGTGCCCACGGAGTTGTCTGTGGGCCAAGCGCAGGGGAAATGGGGAGTGCGCTGTGACCCTGACCCAGGTCCTGCTCCCAGGTCAGCGGGTACAGGCTGAGGACAGGTCCACGGCAGACTCTCCCGGAAAGGATTTTTCCTGCTTTTCCATTTTCCCCGTGCGTTGAGGTCTGAGTGTGGGTGTGGACTGGATTTTGCTCTCCCTGTGCACCTTAGCACAGGGCCACCTGTGGCCTTCATCCCTGGTGAGCACTTGACAGCAGTCATGGCTCACGGCCTCCAGTTCCCAAGGGTGCACATCTGGATGACAAGCAGGCCAGAGGCTGTGGGTCCTCAGCGGGGCACACCCCACGCCAGCGCACTTCCCCCACTGCCTGCAAACTCCTGCTGAGTCCCCCCTGGCCCCCATCCCTGAACAGAGACCCAGGCAGGACCCCAGCCCTAAGCACACAGCCATCCTGGGTTCGGAAGTGATAGGAGAGCACCTTCAGCCAGAGGGAAGGATCCGGGCTAAGGGATCGTGGAGCGCTGGACAGCCAGTCTCGGGGGGGGGGGGACCCCAAGGGGGGCAGGTCACAGCCCGGCTTCTGCACAAACCTACTGGTCCACCTTCCCCAACCTGAGCTTAAACGTAGGAGGCCCGATTTTGCAATTAGCCTAATCCTCCAGCCCAGGGGAGGCTCCCCACGAGGAACCCCAGTGAACCATCCATCCGTCACTCTGGGGCCAGTATCCCCTTCCCTGGAGGCACACAGCCAGGGCTCCATGAAAAGCTAACGTTTGTGCGTAAATTCCCCCAAATCGGGTTTGTCAAATTTCCTGTCACCAGTTAGTGAAAACTAAGAGAAGGGCCCGGCTTTTAAAAGAGAATTCACTTGAGAACAAACCCAGAACCGGCCATTTGGAAGACAGCTCTCACGGGTGCAGGGGGAGAGGCCCACTGGATTTTCAGCATAAGCAACAGAAGCAACCATAAAACTACCCCAGCCTGGCGTTTGAGCTTAGAACTTTAATTTAAGGAATGTATCTGCAGCCCCTAAACACGGACCAATCCTCAGACTGGTCTGAACTTTGAGAACGAAATGCACATTCCTTCTCTGCATTTTCTCAAATAGATATTTTTCAACCGTCTCCTAGTTGACCCTAACTTTAGAGTGGCATATAGATCTCCCAGAGTTTTCAGGTGTTCCTTAGAAGCTCCTAAAGCAAGTTTTGGAAGAAAGACTAATAGCTGTAAAAATATAGACATATATATTATATATAGTTATATATATATATTTAAAGAGATATCTATATCTATATATAATTACTGTACTCTCTGAATCTGTACAAAGTATGATTTAAACAGCCCAGGTAGCGTGAGACATCTAATGCATGAATGTAAATCCCTGAGACCTGCCTTCCTAACCGCGTGCCGAGATTACCCGGGAAGATGGCTCTTATTCCCAGGAGTTCTGTCTCAATGGACAAATACACGCATCGGTGCCGTCTTGCCCACCAACAAGCCACTGATGCCGACTCCGTGCTGAGATGTGGCACAGGACGCAGGACCAGCAGCACTGGGGGTGGGCTCCATGTCACTTACGGGGAAGAAAGCACCATGCCTTTTTATTTTCAATAAAAATATACTTACAAAGACGGCTGTCAGTTGTCATTTGTGGCGGAGTGGGGAAGGAGAGAGCGGACTGAGTGTGGCGGTGTGGTCCTTCCTTGAGGCCCTGCTATAGACCCAGGTACCTTGGGTACCTGGCTGGCCGTGGTACTTGGCTTGCCTGGTTTCTATATGGTTTTATCGTAATGCCCCGAGGCTGGCATTTATGGGGATTGCAAGGTATCAAGCTTTTCCCTCATCCCCAGCCCGGCCATCTTGATCCTTGACTCAGTTGAGAGGAGGGTGGCCAACCATCCTAGTTTGCCTGGGACTGGGGGGGTTTTCCTAAAATATGGAACGTTCAGAGCTGAAACCGGAAAAGTGCCTGGCAGACTGGATGAGCCAGTCACTCGAATTTGACAAGTGCTCACAGGAATCACGGGGGTCAAGAATCAAAGGGCCACGCTGGAGGGGAGACGGGTTACTTCTGTGGCCAGTGACGGGCCTCCTACTATATCTACCCCCAGGTCTAGACCTCGCCCCCAGGGTCAGTCTGCAGCTGCTCAGATCACTGTGGTGTGGCCTGCCCTGCGCCCCCAAGCAGAGGGACCCCAGCCCCACCAGGAGCAGCCCTCTTTCCCTGTGCTTTTGGAGAGAAGAGGCTCCTGTCTGATGGGCCAGGCGGGATGGAGAAAGAAAACAGTTGCTGCTGCGGCATCATCGTGTTTATCCGAGGAGTGAGGAAACAGTTTGGAGACGGAGTGACAGCCAAGGTCACGCAGACACGGGAAACGGGTGGGACTGGGGTTTGCACCCAGACTTGGGTGTCTTCAGCATGCAGCCACTGGACATGACTGAAGGGGACCCCAACCCAGACGATCTCCCCTCAGCTGGGGTGCTGCTGGACCCCATCACCTCTCCCTGGGTTCCCCACGGCTTCAGAGTCAGCTCCGTGGAGGCAATCGGGAGGCCCCTGTGTGCCCGGAGTTGGGGGCCTGGAATTTCTCCAAGCTGACAGCCCGGGGGGATGTCGGCTCAGTGCAGCGGCTCTGGAGGAAAGGGCCTGTGTCTCAGGCATCCGGGGTCAGGGCAGCGGAGGGGAGCCATGGAAGTCCCCGCTGAGAGCCAGGAGGCTGTCATCTCGGTGGCACACCCCCCCCCCCACGACCTCCACCTGGGATTCCACGAGCTGTCATTTGCCGAAACTTGACACGTGTCCTGGCAGACAGGCGCGCACTGGGTGGCGGCCACCATTGCTGTCACTGATAAAAGGCTGCCACCCAGGCCACAGGGAGAGCTCCTCCGCCCACTGGCCACCTACCCGCGTCCCCTCTTGGGGGCTGGTGAAGATTCGGTGGGACACCTTCGGCCTCGTACTGGCTCCCGAGCACCCCAGCCTGGCCAAAGTCACAGCAGCAAAGCCCGAGGCCAGCGGGGCGTGAGGCAGGGGGCACCAGGCCTGGGTGTGAGGCCCCACTGACCCCTGCAGGTGCCCGGCGGGCAGGAAGCAGCACCAGCCTAAGAGAAGACACGTGCTGGGGAGCCGGCAGCCCAGAGCGGCAGCCCAGAGCCCCTGCCACTTCCCATCCCCACTCCGCCTTTCTGGGCCTTTGGGCCACGGTTCCAGCTCCGGACGGAGACCAACACGGCCGCGTGCTCCGGCCGCCAGCCAGCCGCGTGCCCACCCGCGAGCCTCGCCCCTCGTGCTCGGGGTCCTGCTGCCGCCGCCAGGTGTGGGACACGGTGGGATCCACAGGTGACCGGGGTGGCCGCACGGAGGTGTGCTGCAACGACTGTTCCTGGCCAGTGGGGGGCGGCTCTTCCTCCTTCCTTCCCTCCCACGCGCACTGAGACTCACCGCGTGTGACATCTCGAAGAGGGTCCTGTGAGGTGGAGGGAGCGGTGGCGTGTGGTTCCCGGCGGCGGCCTCGCTGCGGCCTCATCTTCGGGCACGCCCAGCCACCCCACCTGCCTGGTGACTGGCCCCACGGGACCTCCACTTCCTTCCTTCACCCTCCCCCGCCACCCCACCCCCGCCCAGGAGGGAGCCATTAAGCTCCCTCCTGCCTCTTCCCAAAGTAGCTGTCAGGAAAGCACCTGTAAAATTCCTTGACATAGTCGTTTTGATGCCCTGTCTCCTGTTTCCATCCCTGGCACAATCCGTGCCACCAGCCCAGACTCCGGGCGCCACTGTGACCTCATCCAGCACATCCGACCCCTCGGGCCACCTCTCCTCCCTCCTCCTCTGCTGGGGAGCGGCTCTCCCGAATGTACATCCGCAGCCTCCTGACTTCAGCTGTCAATCATTTGCTCAGTCATTCCCCAGATACGTACAGAGCATCTGATACATGGCAGGCAGCACGCTGAACACTGGGGTTCAGCCTCCCCGATGCTTGACGTCCCAGCTGGAAACCTCAGAGGTCCCAGCTCCTCCCCGCCCTCAAATCCGGTGGGTCCTGCCCTGGCCCTCCAATCTGCTGTCCAGTCCCACCTCCTCTGTCCCAACCCCCAACGCTGCTCCCACTCCCACTTTCCCCAAACTCGGCCTCATTCCACCCAGCCTCTGTCTGCCCACAGGAACATCCTCAAACCTACCCCGCTGACGGCTATAGGGACCGCTCCCTGGCCACGGGCTCTGGCCTGGCTGCGCTTCCCCGGCCATCGCACACCGCTTCCCCCAGCACCACGCCACGTGCACACCTCCCCGTCTGCAGGTTTCAGGCTCCCCTCCCCCGCCCCTTGGCTTTGCTGCGTGGCCGCATCTGATGTGCTGTGCAGATCCTCTCACCACATGGACCAAAAGCCCACAGGTGCACGGAGCCCAGTGACTTCTGCCTTCTCTGGACGGCACAGACAGCCCTGTGTGCAGAGCTCTCATATCTGCTCTCTCCCGTGGACACTTCCAGAAGCTTCCTCCTCTCTTGTGTGAACCTGTCAACCACTGGAGAGCCTGCGTTCACTCCTACCCTAGGTGTTGACCATGCTGTGTCCTGGGGATTCAGAGAAACAGGATAGGGCCCCACCCCCAGGAGCAGTTTGGTGGTGGCAGTGCAAACAGTGACACCAGTGTGGAGGTGGAGGGACAACCAGGGTCGACTTCCCAGCGCTTCACATACATCGTCTCTTTTAATGCTTCCCGCAAGCCTAGGAGGATGTAGATCATCCCGATTTCACAGAAGAGTAAACTGAGGTTCAGAGAGGTTCAGAGAGGTTCAGTGGCGCACCAAGGGTCAAAAAAGCAGTAAATGGCAGAGCTGAAATTCAGACCCAGTTCTGTGTGGCTCTAAGTTCTAGGCCCTTCCAACCCAGACAGGCCCTCAGATTTCAAATGGTCCATCCCAGCTAGATTTACACCCGATTATCTTCCCAGCCCATGAAAAGCAGACAGGACCGTCAGCATCCCCAGCCCCTGGAAGCTGGAGTCAGGGATTCATGGATCTAACATGAATCAATTTTTGTGATTTCTTTTTTTTTTTTAATCGAAGTATAGTTGGTTTACAACGTTGTGTTAATTTCTGCTGTACAGCAAAGTGATTCAGTTCTACATATATATACATCCTTTTAAAAAAAATATTCTTTTCCATTATGGTTTATCATAGGATACTGAACATAGGTCTCTGTGCTATACAGTAGGACCTTGTTTTTTATCCATTCCAGATATAAAAGTTTCCATCTGCTAACCCCAAACTCCCACTCCATCCCTCCCCCAACCCCCTCCCCCCCCCCCGGCAACCACGAGTCTGTTCTCTGTGTCCGTGATTCTGTTTCTGTTTCACAGATAGGTTCATTTGTGGCATGGTTTAGATTCCACATATAAGTGATATCATATGGTATTTGTCTTTCTCTTTCTGACTTACTTCATTTAGTACTAACATGAATCAATTAATATGTGATTCTGGCAAGTCCTCTCCCCTCTCAGAGCCTCAGTCTTCTCACCCGTAAAATAAGAGTAATAATCCCTGGCCAGCTACTTCTCCAGGATGTGCACACGGAAGGGACTGGAAGGGTCCCAGCATCACGGGATCGAGGTCACAGTAGTTGGGTCCTCATTCCAAGCCGGCAGGAGCCAGAAGCTCTCCTGTCCTCTCTACCCATCCCTTGGGGACTTACATCTGGCTCCAGACTTCAGACCCTTCAGGGTTGCCCCCGGTCGCCAGCAAGACGGCCATCACGTGACACCCAGTCCCTGCTTCCTGGGTCTCCACAGAAGCTTCTCCAAGTCCTGTGAGACATTCATGCATGGGACGACTTTAGGGGGGCTCTGTGTAGGTGGGGGAGGGGAAAACTGCCCTCTCCGTCAGTACTGGCACCTGGGCCCTGAGGAGATGGGCCTGAGACCCAGGCGGCCCCTCCTTTCTCAGTCTTCAAGAAGGCCTCGCCCCAGCCATGTGAGCCACAGACCCGGGGAGCCCCCTCTCACGAAGGCGGGGAGCCCACGCCAGGGCCCCCAGGGGTAGTAGGGGCTCCCTGAAACCAGAGGGGCCCGCAGGGCTGCCCAGAACAATGTGAACGGCGGCCCTGGACCTCCTGACTCCCCTTGGCTGATGTAAACAGCCTACTTTCCACCAGGCCCAGTTCAGTGCTCTCCCGTTGGGCGTGGGTGCCTGAGGCACCCTTGGCCTCGCATTTGATGGCTCTTCCTGGGAGGGTTTCTCAGGGACAGGAAGCAGAATCCTGCCCCCACAAGGTTGCTCTGGGCTCTCATCTTGGTGGGCGTGGTCACCACTGCCTTGGCTGCAAGGTCGGTCATTCAGAGTCATTCCCTCAACAGAAGCCCTTGACCTTTGACCTCAGCCCTGCGCTCCTGCCCTCAGGCCACATCTCTGTTTCTTCCACTAAGTTTCTTCAGGGGGCTGGGGGCCCTTTCCTGTCGGCTAACCACAGTCAGAGCCATCTGGGGCCAATAGAGAAGCTCTTCGAACAGTGAAGCCTAGAAGGGATGGGGTTCAGGCTTAGTTCTCTTCTCCCAGGAGCTTCCTGAGGGAAAGCATCCTCCTTTTTTTTTTTTTTTTTTTTTTTTTTTTTTTACGAAGACAAACAAAAAGGAAAGGAGCTTCTACTGACTCCCAGCTAAGAGGGGCCCTCAGGAATTCCTCCCAGAGCAGAGAGGTAACTTGCTGTCTCCACCATTAGAAATAGAAGAAATCAGGAGCTTTTATTTGTTGTTCCTCATGTCCCCGCCCTACACCCCTTAATTTTAAAAAAGTGTCCTCCTTTCCAGACTCGCTGATACATGGGGATAATGTAATTATGAAAAGGGAGTCAGGCAAGGCCCCCCCCCAAAGAAAGAGGCGCTCTGATGGTGGGCTTGCAGGTTGGGGGATGTCTGAGTAGGGGCGCTGCACCCCTGATGTGAGCGCAGCCCAAGGAAGTCCAATCTCTGCCCAGGAAGACAGAGGGGTCCAGAGGATCGTGACGACACAGCTAAGCGCACAGACGATCTCCAGTGAGGCCACTCTGAACCTGTCCTCAAAGCGCAGGGCTGAGGAGGGCCTGGTGGAAGGAGCCCTTGTTCTGTGGAATTCCAGGGGAGCTGGCTTCACGCCACCGACTTTTGCCTGGAGGCTTGGCCTCATCCTTTCAGATGGGACGTGTTCTCAGCGGTAAGTCTGTTCTCTGTGAGAACTCAATTTTCGATTTCATTCTTAGTCAAACTTTTAAAAAAAGTGTAATAAACATGTCTGGATCATAGGAACACATACTGAGATTTCAGGCCCCATTTGTGGTCACCGCCCGGTGACAACAAACAGCACCGTTCTAGTCGTCGTGGGTGATGAGAAAAGAAGCCGGCTGGGCGCCGTGGCCGGCTGGCCTCCCCGCTGCCTGGCCTCCCCGTGCAGCCCCCCTCCTCTGTCTGCCACACCCTCCCAGAGAGCCCATCCAGCCCTGGGCTCCACACCCCATCAAACACGCACGACTCCCACGTTCGTACCTCCGGTCCCCACTTCCCAATCGTCCCCAGACCTGAGTGCGTCCAGCTGCACACTTGCTGTACGCGGGCATCTCATCAGAGCCCGGAAGGACTCCTGGCTCTCTCCTTACGACCTCTCGTCCCCCCCATCGTCCTCACCTCCACACCTGGCCTCTTCACCACCACTGTTTCTCAGCCCAAACCCTGACAGTCAGCCTTTATTCCTCTTTGCCCCTCAAAAGGGACATGCTCTCAGGAGTGATCATTTGTCAGGGGCCAATAAACCGGCGAGTCCTATCAACTCGGTCTCCAAAACACTCAAATCCGTCTGCTTAACTCAGCCCTGACCACCCTCATCCAAGCCACCATCACTTCCTGCCTGGACGACAGTGACAGCCCCTGCCCGGGCTCTCTGCTTGCACCCCTGCCGCCCCCAGGATCGTTCCCACAAAAGCCACAGGGATCCTTACAAAACCTAAGTCAGACCATACATGAGTTAAAAACCTGCCCGTGACTTTTTCCACACTTAAACGCCACACTCCGAACACTGGCTCACAAAGCCCTTCCCGACCTGGGCCCCGCTTCTCCTGCACCCACTCCCCGTCCCCTCTTCCCTTCCGTCACCCTGGCCTTCCTGAGCTCCTCACATGTGCCAGCGCCTTCTCATTTTAGGTCTTTTCAGCCACTCTTTCCCCGGTTATCACCCGTGGCTTTCTTCAGCCAGCCCTAGTCCTTCTCCAATCTGTCGCCTTAGTTTATTTTCAATACAGCACTTCTCGCCAGCTAAGGACACTTGTTGAGAAGTGTACGCATTTCCTGCCTTTCTCCTCCCACGCGAATATAAGATGCGTGAGGACAGCGGCCTAGTCTGCTGTTGGGTCTTAGTCATTGCCAAGTCTCTAGCCCCCCAGTGTGACTGACACCAGAAATGTTTGTAGGATTAATTGCTTAATTAATTGTGGGTTACAAATGTAATACCGTACACACAGCGTCAAGAAAAGAATACAGCACTTTATTTCCCAAAACTGTTCAGAGGCCCCACCTCACTGCGTAGGGCGGTTGAGGCGGTAGAAAAACCTGAATTTGCAAATTGATGGTGTTTGGGCCTCTTCTGGTTTGACTAGTTTCTTTTGCATGACTCTGTCTCTTTGGGCCAGATGCTCAAACTGTGAGCCACCTCCTCGGTCCGGCTCCCCTCCAGGAGGCTCCCGGCTGCGCCCCTGAGGGGGTGTCCGTGGTCTCAGGCAGAGGCGGGTGCAGACCACGTGGCACCTTCGGGTCCCGGCAGGTCGCGCGGCCGGCCTGGGCTGCTTCCGGGACAGGTGACTGCAGAACTGCGCCTGGGCCCTTCCGGCCTCCGAGGGTGACGGCGCCTCCAGCTGCAAACGTCCACACTGTGGCAGGCTCTTTCTCCTGACCACAGGCGCTGCCCATCTTCCTGCTCTCTCAGCTCCAGCCACGGGGACTCTGGAACCTGCACACTCCCGCAAGCCGGGAGAGAGCTGCCAGAGCTGGGGGTGGGGGGGCAGGATTCTCTTTGCAGCCCCGAGGCTGCCCAGGGCTGCCAGCTCTTCTCCTGGAGGCTTGTGCACCGCCAGGTGGTGGCGCTCCCTGGGACAGTCCCATCAGGGCATTTCTACAATGTTCTCACCCCCAGCAGAGAAGCTGCCGACATGCCCGCCTGGCCTCTCTGCCTTGCCCTACATCTGTCTCCCTTTTTCTTTGGCCAACAGCCCACTAGGGTCCAGAAGAGGTGGGCTCTCCATTCCCTCATGCCGTGTGACCAGAACTTTCCCTGCATCTGAACCCCCTCCCACCCACGCCGTCCATGGAGCTAGGCTGGGGAACGCGATTTCCTGGAGAAGAACAAAAGACAGATCCATTTATTATTTTCAAAATATCATCCCCATTACAAACACAAGGATGTGTTCACACCACATGAAGTTCCAATGATGAGAGAACACACCATATGGAGGAGGATTTCCCAGTTGCTCATTCAAACAGAGAAACGCGGGGAGCCTTGAGTCACCGCATGGGCGGCGTAGGAATGCCGCATTCCAAAGGATGGGAGCCAAGGTCCCATTGCAAGCTGTGATTTCATCTCAGCAAAACACCAGCTGTCACATGGCATTACAGTTGGAAGAAGAAATGGCTGCGTGAATGTGGGCTGCTTAGCCCAGAGCCCCGCATTCCTAGGAGTAGCGAGCGTTCCTTAAAGTTCCACTGTTATTCCTCTTTATGACTCCCTCTCTGTGCTAAGTACCTGACAGACATCATTTCGTTTACTCTTCACAAAAACGTCAGCAGAGAGGAATTAGCATCTCCATTTTGCAGCTGATGAAACTGAGTCTCAGCGAGATGAAGTACTTGCCAGTGGTCACAGAGCGGGTCGGCAGGAACGTCCGCAACTGACCTGGCTGCAGAGCCTGTGTCTGTATTCCCCTCCAGCTGCCCCCCAGCCCTGAGCCCAGCACTGGGCTCTCTAGCTGAAGGCTCTGGGCACACCGTGCTGTCTGAAACTGGCCCGACCCCCTCTTCAGAGCCTTCCCACCACCATCCCCCAGCACCCCACCTGGGCAGCGTGACTGTCCTCACCTGGAGTGTTTCTGTCCTTCACGCCTGATTACTTGCTTGTTCCTTTCTTTTCCAAGTGGCCACTTGAAGGAGCGGAAATCAGGGCGTCTGCCAGGCAGCCCCAGGAGGCTCCCCTCTCCACTGGCCTGCGGGAGGGGACTTGTCTGGACTGCATGATTAAAAAGCCAGTTCTTTGTTCGACCAGATCCGTGCCTTCCGCCAATGTCCCGCGCACCCTGCAGGGAAGAGCTGCTGCCAGGGCTCACCTTGGAGCCACCAGCCCTTACTAGAAATGAGGTCGAACTGATGGGTCGGGGTGTGGAGGGGGCCCGTGGCCATGCAGATGTGGGGGGAGTGATGCCAGGGAGAGGTGGGCCACTGGGGGGCTGAGAGTACGGCCCCAACTGACACTGGGTCAATCCCACCCCCTCTTAGGCCCGTAAAATGAGACGGTCGGTCTAAACTGGGTGGCAAACTCACAAGCCTGCAGGGTGGAGCAGGTGAATGAGTGAAGCACCAACTCGGAGGCAACAGGATTTCTGCCGAGAGGCTGTGGGGTCTTCCTGCTTGGGAGGCAGAGGTCAGTAGTGGGAAAAGGTACAAAACTGGAGCCTGCATGCTCTAGCGGAAGTATTCAAACTGAAAGGGGAAATGGAAAGTTCAAGCTCATCAAACAAAATATGTTGTGGGCCAAGTTTCACCAGCAGGCTGCTGACTGCTGACTTCTGGTCTATGTGATTCTAGGTTACCTCGCAGTCAGGTGAGTAGCGAAGGACTCTACCTATCATTGACCTGCCAGAATTATGTAGTAGAAAGAGCCAAGGCTTTGGAGGCAGACATATCTGGATTCAAAGTTTGCTCTGCCTCTTAATGAGTGACTCCTGCAGATATTGTCTCTCCATGCCTCAGTTTCCTCATCTGTAATATGGGGTTAAGAACAGAAGTACCTGCCTCACATCACTGTTGAGAAGACTAAATGAGATTACTGTATCTAAAGTGCCTGACATGCAGTAAGCCCACACAGAGGGTAGCTATGATTATTTGAATTCGGGGCAAGTCTCAACAGGGCTGAGTGAACTCTGACCCCTAATCTAATAGAGTTCATCATCCCAACCTGATGAATTCAGAAAATTTTATTCTTTGCCATAAAACTATTATATTAAGTGGGAAACTAAATGTGATTTAATTTGTGAGCTATAATTTTTTGGCAAATAAATGAATTCCCAAAGTAAAGGAGAAAATGCCTCTGTCAGATGAAGTGACGGTGGCTCGATGGAAATTTATTATAGATGATTAATAAACAGACAAACCAACAAGACTGCGCTTCCTCCAGAAGAGCCCTCCGATTGCTTTATCCCATGCTCTTGGCACATTTTAGCCAAGAGAGGCCAGAACCAAAGAAAGGGAGAGAGAAATGAACATTTACTGAGCGAAGCTCTGATGAAGTCAGATGGCCTTCTGGTCCTAATGCTACTACTGCCAGCTTGACCTTGGATGAGTCATTTAACTTCTGGGCCTCAGTTGCCTCACCTGCAAAGTGGGAATAGTAACGGGGAAGAGAGGGCTAAGAGGAGTAGAGATAATGTTTGTGAAGTGCTTCACACCTAGTAGATACTCAGTAAACGGTGGCTCTTGTGGTTTCTCTTGAACCCCCTTCAAAAGAGGCTCACTGCTGTCAGCGGAAGGAGCTGGCCGGCCTCTTACTGATAACACTTCCTCTCCCAGAGGATTTGACTCTCATAAAAACATAGTTTGGTTCTGTTCCAGTGAGTTGCAACCACTCCCTTCATTCTTCTTAAGACCATTACTGTTAAAACACCCAATTTGCCCAAAATACATAGTTGCAAATTAATTCTATTAAAGAGGTATATTAAATGATCTGCATTGTCCGATTAATGCCAGAAGCCCTTGAGTCCCAGCTCACAAAAGAGTCTTGGTGGATAACCCATCTTGTCTGATCCAGTCCAACCTTATTTGTCCTGTTGTAGCTTGGAAACGGAGACGAAGCTGCTGCAGTCGCTTGGCCTCAGATGAGACTCTTAGGGAACAGAGGTGCTGAAAATATCCCGTTGTCAGGCAGAATTACACGCTGGTAAACAATGGCGTACGACGAAGACTGGACACCCTTGGTTAATGAGCGCATTTCAGCTCCCATGGGTCTTGTAGGTCTTGCTTCTGAGGGACTGGCTGAGGGAAAACCCAAATGAGCCGCAGCTGCGAGCCGTCCCCTCGTTTGGCCTTCATAAGGTGGCGCAGGTTTCCTTGGAGGTCCGTAGAGTCTGGTACGGTCTCCCAAGCACCACCTCGGTCCTCTACTCGCTTGCGCTTTCCATCCTCCCAGGGAGATGGGTAGACAGCTCCAGTTTACAGATAAGGCAAAACAGAGGTCCAGAGAGGTTTCATAACCTGTCCAAGGTCACCCAACTAGTAAGAGGCATGCTCACTGCAAACAATCATGGAATCTATGCATTTGCAGATTTTGGCCCATTCCACCCTTGGGAACCTCGGAAATGTTCTGTTCACATCCTAGAACCAGTAGGATTCCGTGAGGGAAGGAAAACTGAATTTATTCCTGGCTCTTCTCCAAGCCAATAATCAGAACTGGCCAAATCTGGACTGGAGTCTCTCCGGCCTCTCTGCTGCTGTCAGAGCTGTCACCCGGGGCTGGAGTGTGGGGGTGTAGCAGGAGTCTATACGGACTGTGGTCGAGAGCACAGTCCCTGGGGTCAGACAACCTGGGGTCACGTTCCAGCTCTGCCTCTTACTAGCCGTAGACCTTGGGCAAGGAGCCTTACTTCTCCAGGCTTTAACATGAGAATAAAAGCAGTACCCGGTAACTTTTATGGAGTGCTGACCATGTGCCCGGCATTGCTTTAAGCTCTCTCCTTGCTTTCTTTATTTCGTCATCTCAACAACCCTATGAGGTAGAACGCGTCACTGTCCACATTTTACAGATGAGGAAACACTAGTAATGCAACTTCAAAAACCCTGAGGCTTTGGGGAAAATACACCCACCCATGCAAGGGTCCAACTCAGTGCTCCTCGGTGGTCTTCGCCTAGGCCCGGGGTCAGGAGACTTCTTCTGTAAAGGGCCAGATGGTAAATGTTTTAGGCTTTCGGGACGATTCAGTCTCTTTCATGACCCGTCAACTCTGCCGTTGTAGCACAAACACAGCCAGAGACAATGTGTAAATGGCTGGTGTGGCTGGGTTCCAGTAGATTTTTTACAAAAACAGGCAGGGGGCTGCAGTTGTCTGACTCCTGACCTAGGCGAATGGCTTCTTCTCCTCCTCCTTGTAAGGGCCAATCCTGCTAAACTTCCACCTGTCCCTTCTTTTCCTGGCTTTTTTCTTCTAAGTGACTGAGCCCCACTTGCTGGAGAGGCTACCACAATGACATACAAAAGAAGATGAGGATACTGGGTAATGAAGTGGGTAGGGGGCAGTGAGTGTAAGCCAGAGAAGCTTGCTGGTCTCTATCAGCCAGTGAAGTGGCAGGGTCCCAGCAGGGGCAGTATTTGGGTCAAGCTGGTAGGAAAACTGCTCCCACAGTTCCGAGGGGCAAGGAGGGAGACCTGCCTGGATGGGACCAAGGACCCAGGTTGTGACTGGGGTAAAGGAAACAGGTCCAGATAGCAGGAAGCATTAGAGGCGACCCAGTGAAGAGAGCTGAGCTAAAGGGTCATCTCCAGCCCTTGGGGGGATGCAAATACAAAGGGAAATTGAGGCAGAAGTTCATTCAAGGAACTGGGCAAAGAAGATGGAGAAGAAGCTGTGGATGATTCTGGACCTTGCCTACTGGTAGAATCGGGCCACCAAGATCCTGGCCACCTGTGGCAGGGTGGGCTGAGGACCACTAAAGAGCTGGGCCTACACCTGAGCCCAGATGGGGAAGTCAGTTAAACCTCCAGGGAGAGCAGCCAGGGCCTCCTGCTCCAGCCTGTTTCTGTAACCCCCTCTAGGAATCCCTGCATAAAAAAGAGAAAGTCACAATTTAGCCCTTGCTGAGCCCACTGGGTAGCTCAAGAAAGACCTGCTGCTTAATCCAATCCGTTCAATTCAATAGACACTAATTAAAACATGTACTGTGAGCCAAACCCTGGGAATACAGAGACAGGACATATCCTCAAAGCTGTCACGGTTTACAAGCAAGATAAGTACATGCGCAACTTTTTATAACACAAGACAAAATGTGCACAGAAGCATAAGCAAGTACGACTGGGACAGAGGAGAATTCTGAACAGGGGAAGGCCTTTGCAAAGAGTTCGTTAGCAAAATATGAAGAATAATCACTTCTATACTCTTACTCTAAGGACCCATTGGTTCCCCACAAGTTTTCATAAGAATGGAGATCTGCCACCCTGTCTTTCTAGAACTCACATGAAACACTTAACATTGGAGGACTTGTTTTCCCCTGAGAAGCATTAAGATATCAGACTTCCCAGAAGAACAGAGAAACTTCTTAAAATCCAACATTAAAAAAAAAAAAAAGTCTCATGCCCTCCAAGTCCCTCGTAGAGAATGGACTTCAAATAAATTGTGTATTTCTCTCACCAAATGACCTTAAAGAAAGCCTTTTCCTCTTAAAATTGTACTTAGTTTTAATGGAAGTTAGAAGTTTTAAAAGTTTACAAGAAATGGTTGTCAGGAACTAAACTCTAGCTCTATAAACTGATTTTAAAAAACCCCAGGCTCACAAAGATAATAAAAAATGCATTTAATTAATAGCATGTCAATATACAGCTTAAATGCATATTAAGTCTTCTTTTAGTCAGTGCATTACAGGGATAGAGAAGAGAAATATCATTTTGAATGCACAGTCAAATGCTAAATATAAGTGCTGATAAATCTTGGTACTCTTACACTATTAAAATTCTGTTTTATGAAACATAGCTCCAGGTGCAGTGTTCTGTGCCAGCGTGGGGAATCGTCTGGTCCAGTATGCAATCTACAGTTTTAAATTGAATTGTATACAAGTATTAACAAAAGAATAAAATTTATTATTCACAAAACTAAAGTGGTTGTCATAAAGCTTACAAGAAAGTACAGCCTAGGACTAATGAGTTGAAAAACTAGTTTTAAAAATAATAAAACTTACTGGACAGTCCTGGAAAATGATATTATAAAACAAAGAAAATAGTTGGCACAGTTTAACCACCTAATTTCTAAGTGCACTTTGTAATGGTCCTTGCAAGCTGCCACTTTTCCCAGGATAATGACAAAAAGCTTCAGTCAAGTGTCACTGGCTTATGGTGACGGGTTTTTTTTTATTGCATTGCCAAGAGTGGATTTTAAGAAAAAACACTACAAAGGTTTCAAAAACCCTATTTATTCTCTATCATCAAAAATAGCAACAGGGGGACTTATACAACTTTTCTGTGAGTACCCACCAGTCTATTTTTTTTTTCTTAAAAAAAATAGAAGTTAGTTAAAGAAAAATGATTTGGTTTTTAAAAAATAATGTAAGGAAACACTTAATCGGATAGCCCAAGGAGTCATCAGAAATGTGTAGCAAGAAAGCTTCATTTTGGCCCTCTCCGGCCTTTGCACGTCTTTTACTAAACTAGAAAGAGAATGTACGGTACCAGTATGTTCCCCGACCTGCTTGGATCGAATTGTTTTGTTTTGAAACCCATTATTGCTAAACCAGAGTGTTGACACTGAGAGCCGAGGAGTCCGCTCATAGAGGATAAAATTGAGAGGCTGCTTCTGAGGACTGGATCTCCACCTGGGCCATTTTGAACTGGGTGCACTGCAGCCACTTGCGCAGGGCCGCCAGGCTGGCACTGCTCTGGGTGGAGCCCGGCAGCGTCCTGAGGCTGTGATGGTTCACATTGTTCTGAATGGCCTGGAGGCGAAGCTGGAGTCCCGCAGACAAGTGCTGTAAGAAAGGGCAAGACGCTAGTTTAGTTTCTTTCCCGCTCGGGTTCCCAGTCAACCCAGGGAGTGCCGGCCTGGACTTCTTCTGCAGGCGGAACTTACACGTGGCACGGGAGCTGTCTGGCCTGAAGGAGGCCAACTCCCAAATTTGGAGAGGGCTCAGGGCAGAGGGCGTGGGCTGGTGCCATGTCCTTAGAGCCCACCTGGCCCAAATCCATCCAAATAATGCCCCTCCCATCTCGACTCATTCATTGCAACACCAGTGCAGGGGCTGACACTTAGACTTGTCCCCTAAGAGCTGTTTGCTATGTGGGCCTGGTGTCGCGCGGGCTCTGCTGCCAGGCTCCCTGGGTTCAGATCCTTGGTCCTCTGTAAACAACTTGGGGAACAAGGTTTTTCGGTCTGATTGGATTGTCTCGGGGGCAAAGTGGGGACAGTAACACTCACCCGATGGGGTTATTGTAAGGATAAGTGACTTAACAGAGGGGTCAGGACAGAAACCGGCACATAGGAAGTGCTCGGGACATTTTCATCGTGATTATAGGCTCTCTGTTCTCACGTTCATGCACACGAAGGAGCTGGGTTGTAAGCTTTTCTTATCCTTCTCAGCTTCTCATGAAGTTCTGCTGGCCTCCACTCAGCACTCTGGGTAATGTCAAACTGCCACAGACGGCCGCCAAGCAGGGGGAGGGCAGTTTGGAAGGCCTCGGGGTGAAAGTCCAAGCAGCTTCGCAACAGAAGCTAGGGGTGCAATGAGGTTTTCAGCAGAGCCATTGGCCCCACCGGTGGTCACAAAGAGCAGTTAGGCCATGAACCAGTACTCAAAGCCTGTGGGCACTGCTCTCTTGCTATCCCCTGAAGTCACCTCCCTTCCTTCCACAAGCATCCCTCCCCAACTCTGGGAGGAAATCCAGCAACAAGCCTTCCATCTTCTCCCCCTCCTCCCTGATACTCCCAGCGCCTTAGACGGGACCCAGTTTGGGATGGAGCGGGTGGTGAGCTTTGCCATCTTAATGTTAAGCCCCAGTAAACTAGATTTAAAGCCATCGAGTATGTCTGGCCCTGCAGTGACAATGCGTCCCTCAAGGTGGGGCCTGGCAGTGAGAAATACATTCTGTCTTCCCCTTCCTGGCTGTGGGACCCTGTCCAAGTTACTCTTCCTTTTGATGCTATGTTTCCTCTTATATAGAATGGGGTGGGGGGGGCGGGGGGGGCAGGTCCCTTCTAGTTCAATTCTGTCATTCACTGAATGTCATCCTCTCTTAATAGAATTCTTCCCATCACAAAAAGTCAGTCCTAGCGGCGAGGAAATAGCACGGGACACGTCTGGGACCGGGTCCCATGTGTATCCTCTGGAGGTAGAGGGGCTTTCCAGCCTGTATTCTAGTCAGCAGCGGAGCCTCGCCCAGACTCTGGGATCCTTCCCCTTCCCCTTCAGTCAACGAGGAGGAGCAGGGCAGCGGCTCCTGCTGTCACCCTGGCCCGCAGGCCCCCACCTGTCCCACAGCGCCTCCTGCATCATCAGCCCCCAGAGACCAGGAACAGGTAGCGAGTGGAGCATTGTGGGGCCCTGTGGATGTTATGAGCTTCTCTGGAGGGAACTGAGCTCCCAGTCCACCTGGGGGTGACTTACCTTGATATTTGACTGAATCATTGGCAACCACATAGGTATCAGCTGTATGGAGAAACACAGAAGGCCCATTATTAATGGTCTCCGTTCTCCCACAAGCCCCGCTTACTGCCCGGCAAAGCAAGGCACACGGAATCCCTTTAACATCACAGAGGGATGTGGGCCTCCACTGCAGAGTCCCCCGCTATCAGACAAACCCTGCTGAGCTGGTGGCATTTGGAGGTTAATAAGCGCCCCATGAGTGCCTGAAACACACATCGTAAATGACTGATTGTCTCTTGAAAGCTACCAAGCATGGGACATTAAATGTGTATTTATTTAATTAAATCCTCTCTTGCTTGAAATAGAATTTCCTCCACGGGATCTTCAGAACTGAGTCTCCAAGTAGCATGGCGAAGCTCTCTGCCTGTGGTCGTTAAGAAAAGATCACTGGGAAGCGTTAAAATGCTTAAGTGATGAACAAAGACAAGCCCTGAAGTTGCCTGGCTGTGATTTGGAAGATGAGACACAGCAGGAGTGAGTGCAGGCCGGGGTTTCAGCAGTGTGGGTGCACGGGCAGGCGAGCAGCGGGTCCCTGCTCCAGCCGGGAGCGAGCTTCTCAAATCCTGGGCGTCTGGGGAGCCCTGCCCCTCCGCTGCCTCTGATTTGCCCTGAGACCCTTCCTAGGGGGTCACAGGTGCCCCGCCCGAGCTCCCCGAGCAGCGGCTCGCCTCTGTCCGCTTTGGTCTCTCGCCACACTTCGGCCCTTCCGAACACAAGTGTTGACTTCCATTCGTGGCCTCATAAATCCGGAAGTCAGGGACAGAATACATTTCCCAAAGTGTATTCCACAGAACCCTAGTTGGGTGGGATTTAAATGGGGAAGGAGGGCTATGATCTAATAAGTTTGGAAATGTTAGTTTCTTTCAGGACTGCTCAGTTCTTTAATATGCTCAAATGCATCATATCATTTCACTCCACGCTCCTTGTGACCCGACTCCAGTAGGGTAGAGTTGATATGGATTTGCATTGTGTCCTCTCATGTAGCCGTTGTAGTCCTTGCCCACACAGCCTCAGATGTGACCTTATTTGGAAATGGGGTCATTGAAGATGTAGCGAATTAAGATGAGGTCACTCTGGAGTAGGGGGGACCGCTAATCCAATACGACTGGTGTTCTTATAGAAAGGGGGAAATTTGGACACAGATAGGTACACAGGGAGAGTGGCACATGAAGGAGAAGCAGAGATCTACAAGCCAAGGAACGCCAAAGGAGGCCAGCAAACCCCCAGGAGCCAGGGGCGAGGCCGGGACAGATGCTCCCTCATAGCCTCAGAAGGAATCAATTCTGCCATCACCTTGATCTCATAACTTCTTGCCTCCAGAACCATGAGACAATACATTTCTGTTACTTCAGTCACCCAATGTGCAGTGCTCAGCAGCCTAGCAAACTAATACAAGGGCACTCAAGGAAGCAAAGCCCAGAGGTGGGAGTGTACAGAGAGGTGAGGAAGCAGTAGAGGTTCACATGATGCTGAAGGGTGAGGCTCTTAGCACAGGGCCATGAAAAACAAGTTTAGTAAAGCAGAGTGAGGCCTCTCACCATCTACCCACAGATGATCTAGGATGCCACATAAGAAGATTTGGGTTTTATTCCAAATTCAGGATGCTTTTTGGTGAGGGAAGCCCCATTCACCACGAGGAGAATGGTGCTCCAGCAAGGTCACTGTGGCAGCAGTCTGGACACTAGGATGTGGAAGGACGTGGAGAATGGAGGCAGGGGCCCAGTGTGGAAGCCGCCTCCATGGTCCAGATAAGACCAGGGACGGCTTCTGGGATGAAGGATGCTGCCTGCAGTGCCAACCTGTGAGGGTCTGAGGACTAGTTTGCCCTTTGGATCAGGGAAAAGGTTAAAAGTGAGCCTGGGATTTGTTCACAGCAATGCAATGACCAAAGCGAGAGGATCAGGAGAGCCTGCTGGGACGGGGGATAGCATATAAATAACCTCTCTGGGGCTTCCCTGGTGGCGCAGTGGTTGAGAGTCCGCCTGCCGATGCAGGGGACGCGGGTTCGTGCCCCGGTCCGGGAGGATCCCACATGCCGCGGAGCGGCTGGGCCCGTGAGCCATGGCCGCTGGGCCTGTGTGTCCAGAGCCTGTGCTCCGCAACGGGAGAGGCCGCGGCGGTGAGAGGCCTGCGTACCGCAAAAAAATAAAAACAAAAACAAAAACAAAACAACAACAAAACCCACCTCTCTGTTCACTAGTCACGGCCATAGCTGCTAGTCTCATTCAATGCATCAAATTATTAAAAAAAAAACCAACAACAACAATTTGGTAAGGTGATAAATTATATTTTCTATTCTTTTGTTCCCAAGGCTAAATCTGGC
The DNA here is from genome assembly GCF_026419965.1 of Kogia breviceps. Lineage (NCBI taxonomy): Eukaryota > Metazoa > Chordata > Mammalia > Artiodactyla > Physeteridae > Kogia > Kogia breviceps. Next base: position 10,949,827 of record NC_081312.1, read on the forward strand.
TGCTGTTCTGCTTTCAACGTTCTATAGATACAAACAATTTGCTAATTTGACTTCCATTGATGTTTATTCCTAAACACAGTGTTTCTATCACAGCCATTTAATACTCTGTGGCTAACATGTCTATTGTGTTTGGAAATGGAGTATCCCAGAAGATGTGATGGGACTTAAACTCAATCAGAAAATGACACCCTCTCATGCCTCCCCTGCTACCCACCCTCATAGTAAAACTGTGGGATTACGAAGGTTGGTGGCAGATAAGGGTGTACTCTCTGGCATTTAAGAGGACTGGCTCATCTGGATATTCTGAATGGAAAAAATAAGTTAGTCTAACCGCCTTCTCCCTACTGTCTGCAGGGCAAAAACAAGCCCTGAGGGGTCCTAACGCCTACAGACTTTTGTTGTCTTTTGACCCATTTAATATGGAAGCACGCCTGTATGCCTCTTGATGTTTGGGAATACCTGAACTAACCTCTTGTTAAGAATCCTGAGGGACAGGGGAGGGTTGAGACCAGGGAACACTGAGTACTCTGCCCCTGGGTAGACGCCTTTCCCAGGGCTGCCCCAGGGGCTAAAGGTCTTTATGAGGCAATTAAGGGGAATACTGAGGCTGATTTTAGAAGTGCTTTTGTTATTTCCCCATTAATGTAACACAAGACCATAAGATTCTAAATATACCTGCAAGGGGCCTTCAGGTTTGTGATTTGCAAACCTGACTGAAGGCATCAGGTTAAAGTTCATTGTGAAGGACAGCATTATACAATCCATCAGTCATCCTAGTTCAGGAATGCTAATTTGACTTTTTTGAATAACGTTCATTTCAGTACCCTTTTGCTAGTGGCTCCTACAAAGCTGTCAGTAAGAATTAGATGTAATTTATTCTGGGCACTGTAATGTTATAATAAAATTGGTTGTTTTTTTTCTTCTCCAAAAACAATATCCAGAAAACTGAAGGACATTTAGTTTTTCATCAAAATCAAAGGGATACTTTTCCTCTTATCTTGGTTTATGTTATGGGATAAATTGAAGACTTCCTGCTCAGTTGGACTATATTCATTTCACTCCATGCTTTTTCCAGCCCTCAAAATAAAATTAGTCATGAAACTTTCTCTTTCACCCAAGATAGAGTAACAAAGACCAGATTTACAATCCTGCCTAAAACAATACTAAAATTCCAGATGAAGGGTAATGAAACAATGATTTTCAGACATTAAGCATCAGCAATGCAGGACAATGATCACTGAGGGAGAGGAAACAAACAAGGTGACCCCTACAGTTATCGTAGCTCACTGCCTAGAAAGTGTTTTCAGGCAGTAGCACAGGGAGAAGGAACCCAGGTAGAGTCTGGTGGTCTTCCTGAGGTGAGGAGATGGAGCTGGGAGTCCAGGGAGGCCAAGGGAGCTAGAGTTTTTAAGGCAGAGTAGTGGAAAGGAGAGAGCTGGAGAGAGAGAGAGAGCTAACTCTCTGAAGATCTGTAAAGGGTTCCCCTTGAGTCTTCAGCTCAATACTGACCAGTATACACATGTGAAAAAATTATCCAAGGCTGAAGAAAAAATAACATAAAAAATTAGAGGGAAAAATCCCTGGTAATCACATAGCAATAGTTTGTGTTTCCATTAGTTACAGTGGAAAAATCTTGCAAATCATAAAACACCAAGTAGAGTACTCAGAAGGATATTACCTTACCAGTGAAGAAATAGTAGCCCTAGACAAACTGCTGCTCCGACCCTACATAACAAAGCTTAACACCAAGTTTCAAAGGTATAAAACTGTTTCTAAGTAATTTAACTATGGCATAGAATACAGCTCAAGAACGCTTGTAGGAATATAAAATATCTAGCAGACAAAAAAGTCAAATTCAAACTGTCAAGAATCCAATTAAAAATTACCAGGCATGTTAAGAAGCAGGAAAATGTGATCCATAATGAGAAGAAAAATCAAGTAACTAGAAAAGACCCCCAAATGATACAGAGAACAGATTTGGTAAACAAGGACATTAAAACAGTTATTATAACTATATTCAATATAGTCAAGAAGGTAGAGGAAATACTGAGTATGTTAAATAGAGGTATGCAAGAACATTTTAAAGAAACAATAGCTGATACTTTTCCAGATATAATGAAAACTATAAATTCACAGATCCAAGAAAGTCAACAAACTGAAGCACAAGAAACATGAAGAAAACTACACCAAGGCATATCATCATCAAATTGCTTAGCAACAATGGTAAAGAAAAAATCTTCAGAGCAGCCTGAGTAAAAAGACGTATCATATACAGAAGAAAAAAAATAAGAATGACAAAGATTTCTTCTCAGAAACAATGGAAGCAAAAAGACAGTGGATGAATAGCATCTTTAAAATACTAGGGGGGAAAAAAAACTTTGAACCTAGAATTCAATAACCACTGAAAATTGCTTTCAAATATGAAGGCAAAGTAAAGACTTTCTCAGACATACAAAAGCTGAAGGAATTAAGCTTCAGCAGACCTACACAAGAAGTTGTAAAGAAAGTCCTTTGGGCAGAGGAAGATGGAAGTTTAATTCTACAGAAAGGAATGAAGAAAACTGAAAAATGTAAATATGGCAATAATAGCAAATATAAATAAATATAAAACAAAATGTAAATTGCTTTGAGAGATAATTGTTTAAAGCAAAAAGAAATTATGGTTTGGTTTATAACATACGTAGGAGTAAAATGGACGACAATCATAGCACAAAGTCTGGAAATGGAAGTATACTGTTGTACATTCTCATACTATACATGAAGTGGTATATTATTACTTGAAGGCCGATTGTGTTAAGTTAAAAATGTCGACTATAAACTCTTAAGTCAATCACTAAAACAACAATAGCTAAGACATATAGCTAATAAGATAACTGAAAAACACATTTAAATAACCCACGGGTCAAAGAAGAAGTCAAAAGGGAAATTAGAAAGTATTTTGAACTGAATAGAAATGAGAATATATCAAAATTCAGAGGAATACAGCCAGTCAAAGCAGTACTTAGGAGGAAATTCAGAAAACCAAACACTGACAGCTGAATAGAAAAAGGTTCTCAAATTAATGACCTCAGCTTCCACCTTAAGTATCTAGACCAAAAAGTGGAAATTGTATTTAAAATTTAATCATTAAAAACTCAATTAGTCAAAATGAAGGTAGAAAAAGAGGGAATAAAGGACAAAGAACAGATGGGAAATAAAGAAAACAAATAGCAAGATATTTTAAGCCAAATGATATCACAAAACACATTAAAGGAAAATGGTTTAAAAATCCCAATTAAAAGGGATTGTCAGATTGGATTTTTTAAAAAGCCCAGTACCCAACTACATGCTGCCTATAAGAAATATACTTTAGGGCTTCCCTGGTGGAGCAGTCGTTGAGAGTCCACCTGCTGATGCAGGGGACACGGGTTCATGCCCCGGTCTGGGAGGATCCCGTGTGCCACGGAGCAGCTAGGCCCATGAGCCATGGCTGCTGAGCCTGTGCTTCCGGAGCCTGTGCTCTGCAACAGGAGAGGCCACAACAGTGAGAGGCCCGTGTACCACAAAAAAAAAAAAAAAAAAAAAAAAAAGAATAGTACTTCAAGACCAAGTGGTTTGTCCCAGGAATATAAGGTTGGTTTAACATTCAAAAATCAATCCATGAAACTCACTGTTAATAGTCAAAAAAGAAAAATCAAACGACCATCTCAATAAATGTAGAAAAAGCATTTGACAAATCCTACATGTATTCCTGACAAAAATTCTTAGCAGACTAGGAATAGAAGAGACCCTTACTCAATCTGACAAAGGGTATCTATGAAAAACTAACAGCTAACATTTATATTTAATGAATGCTTTCTTCCTAAGATCAGGAACAAGACAAGGTTTCCAACTCTCATGACTTCTATTCAACTTGTATTAGAGGATCTAGCCAGAGCAATGAGACAAGAAAAAGAAATAAAAAGTATAAAAATTCAAAAGAAAGAAAGAAAACTGCTTCTACTTGCACATGACATAATTGTCTACAGAGAAAATCTGATGAAAGCTATAAGAAAGCTACTAGAACTAATGAGTTTAACAGATTGCAGGGTATAAAGGCATTTAAAATCAGTTATATTTCTAACTGCTAACAATAAAATACCAAAAATTTAAATGTAAAAAACCATACTATTTATAATACTATAGAATTACTATATACTTAGGGATAAATTTGACAAAATATTCTAGTCCTGTATATGGAAAACTATATATATTGCTGAAAAAAACTAATGAAGACATAAATAAATAGAGTGATATACTCTGTTCAAAGATTGGAAGACTCAGTATTGTTAATATCTCAATTCTCCTTAAAGTGATGTATACATCAGTGCAACCCACATTCCCAGCAGGCTTTTCGTAGTAATTGACGAGTTGATTTTAAAACGTATCTAGAATGCAACGGACCTAAAAGAGCCAAAACAACTTTGAAATAGGTGTAGAAATTTAGAGGAGTAACACTACATGATTTCAAGGCATATAAGAAAGCTATAGTAACCTAGACAGCGTGGTACAAAGGTAGGCCATACATGAATGAACCATACATGAATGGTCAATTGATTTTTGACAAAAGTGCAAAGGCAATTCAATGGATAGAATTTTTCACAATCCTAGAATAATTGGATATCCACACACATAAAAAGTACCTCAATCCATACTACACACATCCACAAAAGTTAACTCAAAATGGATCATAGATATAAACTAACACCTAGAAGAAAACATATATAATACCTAGAAGAAAACACAAAGAAAACTCTTTGTGATCTTGGAGTAGGCAAAGATTTTCTTAAATACAACATCAAAAGCATGATTAATAAAAGAAAAATTTGATAAATCGTATTTCATCAAAATTAAGACTTTCTGCTCTTCACAAGTCACTGTGAAGACAATGAGAAGACAAACACAGAAAAAAAAATCTTTGCAAATGACATATCTGATAAAGGACTTGTATCTGAAAATTCAATAATAAGAAAATAACCAACCTGATTTTTTAAATGGGCAAATAATTTTAATATTTTACCATGCAGATATATGGATAGCAAATAAGCACATGAAAAGATGTTGAGCATCATTTGTCAACAGGAAAATGCAATTTTGCAGTACACAGTTCTTAGAACGACTAAAACTAAAGATTAACTACATTAAGTATTGACGAAGATGTGTAGGCACTGGAATGCATACTGCTGGTGTGAATGTAACAGGGTGCAATCACTTTGGAAAACAGTTTGCCAATTTCTTTAAAAGTTATACACATATCATACAGCCTAGCAATTCCACCCCTTGGTATTTATCCAACACACCTGAAAGCCTATAGCTACACAAAGACTTGTGTATGTATATTCATAACAGCTTTATTTGTAATAGCCTCAAACTTTTGGAAACAGCTCAGATATCCATTAATTGATGAATGGATAAACAAAATGTGTTATATCCATATAATAGATACTACTCAGAAATAAAATAATCTACTGATACATGTAACATGGATTAATGGTAATATAATTATTCTGAGTGAAGGAAGGCAGAAAAAAGCATAACTACTGTATGAATCTATTTATATGAAATTCTAGAAAATGCAAACTAAGCTATTATGACAGAAAGCAGATCAGTAGGTGCCTGTGGATGAGGAAGTGGGGTACAGGCAATGGTGGAATAGAGACTAACATGTGTATGAGAAAACTTTAGCTGGGGAGGACAATATTCATTATCTTGACTGGGTGATGGACGGTTTCACGGGTATAATATGTGTGATGTGAAGATATCAAATTGTACATTTACATTTTACATATGTAAAGTTTACTGTGTATAAATTATACTTCAATAAAGCTGTAAAAAACAAAATCAGGTATGATCACTCAAGTGTCAGTCATGTAGTTTCTCCCATAGTGTTGACTTTTGCTATTGACTGTCAAGCTAGATAAGCTGTATCTATCCCATTTGAACCAACAACCTTGCACTTTTCTGGTAACAGTCAAGTTTTCCCTAAAAATGTGCTGCTTTTCTTCAGCACTGTGTGAGTTAACTTTACAAATGTCCTTTATTGAAGGGAGTCAACCAAGGAGTGAAATAGGAAGTTCTACGGTTCTAAACTGATGCACTCTGTGGGGGTGGGAGGGGGAGAAGGAGGGGGTGGTGATGGTGCCTGGGATAATGGAATATAGATGTGGAAGGCAAAGAAGGAAGTGGTAGAAGAAGAGGAAGGACAAAGAATCAGTGAAACAGAGAGGTGGAATGATAGGAAGGAAAGGAAAAGGAATGGAAATAAAAAGAGAAAGTGAGTGAGCAACCGCATTCTCCTTTGTTCTTTTATCTTTTTATCACACTAGGATGTTTCTGATGTCCCTGGATAGATAACAAATACCTGAATTACTTTCACACACTGTACAGTGATTTAGAATAGTAATATTAGAAACTAAATTAATTTATCTTAGAGAAAAGTATCAGCTACCAAGTCAAACAATGACAGAGTATTTTCCTTGGTTGTCTGGATAACTTGCAAGGTGAGGCTCCACCAAACAATTTATATGACTCTAGGGTCATTTCCAGATCAATGTTTCTGGTAATATTTTCATGACTTATGTTGCATGCGATCATGGTGCGACATACTGAACCCAGCTAGAGTTGGTCACAGTGACGGAGCAAGAGCCAAAATTATACTATAACCATTCGGTGAAGGCTTGTTATATGAGCCCGATTCCTCCAGCCCCAACTTTGAACGTGAAAATTAAATCAGTTTTATTTTCCTCTTCAGAAGGTACATTCAAAATAAATCCACATTTGTTTTTAGAAGCAAGAAATGGTCTATAGAAATCATAAGATTTTCCTACCTTGACAAAAATTGTTGAATTGCATTCTTGCAATGCCTCCATTAAACTAATCACATGGAGACACACCATTTCTACCATCTGAAACAACAAACAGGAAAATCAATTCCACTCAAGGTGATACAGAAACAGTCTGCAGCCACATGCCCTGTGCCCATGAGGACATTCTGCACAACAACCAGAGGTATTTATTCCTCTCTAAAACTTCAACCAGAAACTGAATTTTATAAGCTGCAGAGGTTTTGCAGTTGCCATGCCTTCCTCATCTAACTTGGGGCTGCCAATGAATTCAGGTATCAATCTCACTAATCTGCACCACACTGTGATTCACACCAGAGGATAAACCGTTTCTGCTTCCTTCATTTCCAACTGCAGAACTCTTGCGCTTGGGTCTTTTCTCCATCTTGATCGATCTTTTCTCCACAGTTTCTTCACTTGGAGTGGCTGTTTCATTTATTGCACCATCTGTGTTTGAGGCTTTATTCTCCGTGGAACAAGGCAGTCATATTTACGACAGTTTAAAAATACCATAGAAATGATATCCCTCATCAGAAATCCCTGTGGCTAGATTTTAAACACTCCAAGGGGGGATTCTACCAGACTGGCTTATGTAGTTTAACAAAATTTTCAGAATTTAAAATTAATTCAAATTCATTTGTAACACCATTTGTACAAGATTCACCCGTAACAAATGCGTTTCCAACATTTGAATATTAAGAGACATTTGGAGGAGAGGTATTAATGGTATCAAAAAACTAGTGAGGGTTTCCCTGGTGGCGCAGTGGTTGAGAGTCCGCCTGCCGATGCAGGGGACACGGGTTCGTGTCCCGGTCCGGGAAGATCCCACATGCCGCGGAGCGGCTGGGCCCGTGAGCCATGGCCGCTGAGCCTGCGCGTCCGGAGCCTGTGCTCCACAACGGGAGAGGCCACAACAGTGAGAGGTCCGTGTACCACAAAAAAAAAAAACAACAACCCAAAAAACCCCCACAAAACTAGCGACAATAGAAGGAAACTCTGAATCTCTAGTTTAAATTTAAGGTCCCAGTTTCTTCATCTGTAAAAGAGCAGAATAGAATACTTGACCTCCAAGTGCTTCTTCAGTCCCAGACTCTATGATCTAATAAATGTAATTATCTATGCGGTGGTCAGAACTGTTGGTGCACCCTAAAGTTTTTACATAAATTTCCTTTAAGTTGAATTAAAACACCTCCCTCCATACAGAACTGCCTTATAATATCTGCTCCTCTAAAGAAAAGAAAGTGCTTCCCTAAAGGAAAAATATAATCCCCTTTCCAATTACAACAAAAAGAAAATGTTTCTTAGACTAATATTCAATCAGTCAAAACCATTCCAGAATGCACTGGTGGAGAGTGAATTGTTGCGTTTCTGGGCACATTGGAATCATCATTATGGCGTTCTTCCAGGCCCCTTGCCCTTCACAGATAAGAATTCTACTGATGAAGCCCTCATAACCAAGACACTGGATGCTGCTTTCCCAGCTGACAATCTTCCTCCAAAGCAGCAAACTAAACCAAAGGACTCCCTTGTAAATTCCTTCCATACACCCTCCAATCTTGACTCCATAGGACTAAGCTAAGCTTGTTCAATGAAGTGGGCTTATGTCATCCATACCTCAGATATTTTCCAACAAGGTGAGCCATCCACATTAAAATGGAACTGGATTTGAAGATTGAGGAGCTTAGGTCCTCAGAGGGCAACTCAAAATGGTGAGACTCTTTTCAGGTTTGGGCCCCAGGTAGAATTAACATGTACAGTCAATCTGCTCTTAAACACCACAAAGACATGACTTAACTGGCTATGGTTTTTCCAAATTGCCCTAGAGTCCAAAAATAATATAAATCTCCCTCCTCACTCTCTGACTTTATAGCACAAGACAACTCTTAAAGGTAGAAGTTTCACATAAATTTCCTTTGGCACTAGGCAGAGAAAACAAAAATGGTTTTTGCTGAATTTGTTTGCATTGTTTTTCATCAAAATTATTACGCAGGTAGAACATCCAGGTTGTAACATAAAAATTCACCAATCCATTTATGTACTGTTACAACTGAGGTCTTTAAAAAAACATGTAATGTGAGGACTGCAAGTGGTTTTTGAGATTCGGTCCGAGAGGGGAAACTCATTTGTGAACTCACCACTTTGTTATGGGCCATCAGCTGAAGGATGCTGGGTGTCACCCTGCTCCAAAATTCTAGTGCTGTCAGTATCGCTGTGAAGCTGAATTCATTCTGACTTTGAACATTTGTAGCTACAGCACTTTGTTCGCAATATATGGTCCAGAGCTGAGCAAAGATAAATGCATGGAAAAGAGAACACATGTGCAACACGGAGGTCTGAAAAGGAAGAAAACAGGGAACCATTACATTCTAGTGGGCTGTGGTGCTCCAAGGAGCCCTCCCCACACGGCTTCGGCTTTCCAAGGAGCACAGCCAAAGTACATGTAATTCAAGTGATCCGAGGCTGGTGGAGTTGTCTCCAAGTTACAGACTCATGATTCATCACCTCCAAACAATCTGCTCTTCACCTCGTTAGAGGGAGTGCGCTTAGAGACCAAGCATCTTTTCAGAGAGAAGGCACCTTAGTTTGCAGAATAAATCTACCCACCCCCTTCCCCTTTAATGAAACTGACGCTCCTATCCCTACACTAGATTAGGAAGAACAATCATTCTACCATTTTCGGGTATTTGCTGATCTGTAACATGGGGATAACAGTACCCTCCTCAAAGAGTTGTAGTTAGGAGCAAATGAGGTGATATACATGAATGCACTGCTCAGCACTTAATAATTATACTACTATTAGTAGTGACAGCAGTAGCAGCAGCAGCAGCAAAGATAGTATTCCTAACTAGTAGTGAGTAGTGATAGTATTCCTAACTAGTAGTGAGTACTGATAGTGTTCCTAACTAGTAGTGAGTACTGATAGTATTCCTGACTAGTATAAGTACTGATAGTATTCCTAACTAGTAATGAGTACTGATTGAGTAAGCATCTATAATGTCCCAGACACTGTGGTAAAGACTTTTTATAGATCACCTCCATAATTCTCAAACCATTTCATCTATTTTACAGATGAAAACTTGGAGCTCGGAGAGGTTAAGTAACTTTTTCAATGTCACAGAATTACAAAGTACCATCATTAGGAATCAAACACAGATTGGGCTGAAATATTAGGAACTGACTGCCTACTTCCTTTTGCAAACATCATTCAGGTCATTTGGATGGGTACTCTATTTGATTTCAGAATAAATGTATTGCCGGTCAGCTTGCCCTGGCCTAAATCATAGCTGTTCCCAAACTCGCCGTGACCTCCTAGAATTTGCCTAAGCTCTGTGAGGGGACCTTGTCTCCTCATAACTGATTAGTACCAGTATGTCTAGTTTGCTTGTATAGGCTCATGATTGATGCTTGCCTTGGATTGATTTTATTCTCTTAAGCACATCATCTGTCTCTACAATTTATAAGTTCCTCTGTGTAAGTGATTCCAACATATACTTTAGTGAGTTCCCAACTGGCCTTATTTTCATTTTGTATCTTCATATATCTCTAGAGATTTAAGTTGAAAGGCAGTGCATAAAAAATTAGAGTGTACATTTTCCTCCTCTTCATATTTGGTTCTAAAAACTGATCACAGAATTTTTATTATATTTCTATCCTTGTATTGCTCTTCATTATTTTGAGACAGAAATGCTTAGGAAGCTAACTCTTGCTTGCCTCCATAATTTATCTTCATAAAAGTAAACCGAAAAACAATTTAGGGGGAAGAAAAGACAGTCTGGGAATTTGAACAACTTTAAATAAGGCATTAGCACAAAGTTGCTTTCCTAGCATCCACAGGAGGGCAAGTGATAAGATGCATTTTCTTCTCAGAAGAAACATAATTGGCTGATAAGGGTTTCCATTAGCAATTTTGATGCATATGGTTTTAATCTTGCAGAAATCACTTACCTTTGATTGCTCTGGAAATCCAATCAGGATAACAATAAGATGGTCTGCAATATGGGAACCTGCATCCAGAGGTATTGGCAGGCAGGGAAAGGAGGCATTTGGACACACCGCATTATGAGTGAGGGAACCCAGAAGCAGCCAGGACAGCAGCCGGATGTGAGAGACACACTCAATGAATTCTTTTGGTCTATTAGGGAGGAAGGAAGCGTTAGAGATGTTTTTGTGTTTCGTTGGGTGCTTAACAAACCCTTATTGATGGAGGGGTTTAAAAGTGTGGTCTTGTAGGCAGTTACATGGAGCAAAACACCAAAGCAACAAAGTGAGAACAAAATGATAAATCTGTTTGTCTTGTTTTGCACTCTAATCCTGGATCTTAGCTTCTTGAGCAGAGAGCAGCCTTTGGCGACACAGGATTATACATCATTCTTCCACAAACCTGGCTGCCATTCTGACTAGCTTCTCTTTCTAAACTCTTTCCTTTCCTTTCTTCTCATTAGAAAGTTCTCAGATATCCCCACCAGAAGGGAAGGAATAGAAGAGGAGACAAAATACACAGCCACCCACATTCCTGTTCTCCAGTAATTTTCTCCCCCTGCCCCCACTTACACCCCACTCCAAACCTTTCCTCTAGCCAGGAAGCTGCCCATGCCAGATGGCAGGTCAAGCCTGCTCCAAGGTCCCAAGTAAAGTAGCCCACGGGCACCTCTCTCTTCTCAGCCTCCCTTATGGGCAGGGTCAGGGGTTCACACCTCCTTGAACTCTATCTCATCTCTGATGTAGATTCTGTTCAAGCTATAATCTAAGCTCCTTGAAGGAAGAAGTTATGTAAGTGCACAAATAAATATCTATCAATTTACTTAACTAGTGGAAATTAAGAGTTAAAGTGATAGTTCTAAGCTCCAAGTTTTCATCATCCATCAGGATGACTGAGGTCTTTGTGGGAGGGCAACTTTTATTGTCAGCATGTCATGAAGTACTCATGTTCAAAAATGCTGCCAGGTCAGCAAATAAGTATGGAACTTGGTCTCAATTCCCATCTCCCTAACCAATCATATTCTATCCTCATAGATCTTCAATGCATTCAGTAGCTCTTACTGAGCCCCAGGAAACTCAGGGGCGTTTCCTGCCTCGTGGCCCGAATAGTAAGGGTCTTACCCTTGTTGCATTGCAGAAGGGGGGTGATAGAGCCAAGGCAGATAGCGAATCACAGCTTTGTTATCTCTGTGGTTGCCCCGTGAGATTTCCATGGCTGCAATCTGAGCCAGCCCAACCTTGAGATGGCCACCAAAGGTATCTTCATGCAGAGGCTGGGAACATGTCTTCATGTGGCTCTACAAAACCAAGTGGTATTTTGTGACTTTGGCAGAGTAACTGGGGGTGTTCCAGGGCACTCTTTAAGAAGATCAGCTTGTCATTTCCACACCTTCTATCACCACTCCCAAGCATACAACCCATTTAAACTTCTTCAGGGGCTTCCCATTGTTCTTAGGATAAAGGGGAAAAAAATTCCTTAGCATGGCCTAAACAACCTGGAATGATCTAGATACTGCAGATTTCTTCATCTTACCCCTTCATCCTTGTGGTCCAGCTACACTGCCTCTCCATGTTCCCTTCCATCACTGGCCTTTGCTTATGTGGTTCTCTCTGCCTGAAATACTGTTTCTGCCTCTCTTCGCCTAATTAACCCTATTCATTGTTCAGATTTTAGCTCAAGTGTCACTCCCTCCAGGAAGCCTTCCCTGACCTACTCTAGGAGCCTTCCTAACCTCCCTGGTAGGTCATATCACCCCTATTAGAAGCTCTCATGCTGCTGTCTACCTCTTCTTCATAGCAATTGTGAAAGTCACAATTTCACTTTAGTTTGTATGAAATTTTCATTAAAATTGCCCATCGCTGCCAGACTATAAATGAGGGCAGCCACTGTGTCTGTTTTTGCTGATCATCACATCCTTAAATGCCTAGAACAGTGTCAGGCATGTTATTGGTGCGCAGTACATACTAGTTGAATTAATTCAGAAAAATTTCATTGCTCAGTGTGGCTTAGTGGAAAGAGCACTGAACTGGGAGTTGAGACCTCGGTTCCAGACCCAGTTCTGTCCTAACAGTCACATGGCCTTAGCTAAGCCACTTGCCACTTGACCTTTCTGATCTGTTTCCTAATATGTAAACTCAGAGGGTTGGATTATGTCTACCGTCCCTAACCTTTTGGTCATCATGGATCCTTCTTATTATTTTTCTCTGTATTTTGGAAGTGGCTATAAAACTATTTAGGTAACACTGTTTCCTCTTCAGACATCAAAGTGGTTTCAGCGTGGGCAGCCAGATTCAGCAATCAGTAACACGTGCGTGAGCAAACACTAGGGGAGCTTACTCAGAAATGACTGGATTTGGATATTGTGAGAAATCATCAATTTAAATTTTGGTTCTACTCTCCACAGAGCATTTGCAAGTCTATCCCTATCCCAAGGAACACTTGGATCATCTGAGCAGAGTCTGGAAACTGAGTTGGGTGCTGAAGGGACCGTAGTTTTAGCGGATGAACTTCTGGCACGACTAGATCCTGTTTATCAAAGAGCCACATTTAGTGCTGGACTGCAATCTGGCTGCTCATCGGGCCATGTCTGGCTCCTCTTCTGCTCTTTGTCCAGGGCCTTCCTCAAATCTCTCGGACTATCAGTCTTTTAGCTCCCTAGTCTTCTCGCGGCAGGGAAGTTGACTTGCATCAGCAATTCATTCCACCCTGCAAAGCAATCAATATCCTCAACAACCTCACTGGGATTTTATCCATATGCAAATTAAATGTTGTTCCGTCTTTAATTATTTTCTGGAAGGAGATAGCTTTAACGCAGATAGAAACCATAAACAACTTGTGTTTGCATAATGTGTACACATTTCATACAAACTAAAGTTTACAAAAGTGTCTTCACATGCATTATTTCACACGGGCAGCAAAGGTAGGTTGATTTAGGTGGGTTTATTAGACTTCCTTTGCTAATGAGGAAACTGAGGCTCAGGGTAGTTAAATGGGTGGCACAGTGAAAAGAGAATGGGTTGGGGGTCACTACAGTCTTAGGTCACCCCTGTCTCCACCACTTAGCAGTAGCATGATCTTGAGCAAATGACTGCACCACCTTAGGCCTCAGTGTCTACATTGGTAAAATGGGAATATTTTACAATAGGGGCATTGTGAGAATTGAATAAATGGCAAAAGTAAAGGTATGCACAGAACTGGAGCCGCCACGGAAATATCCTTTCCTTTCTTCACTCCCTCTTCACAGAGGCAGAACTCAGTTCTTCAGAATCCCAGGACATGGGCTCATTCAACAGTGCCACCACGGCCTCTCCAGGTAATGATAAATTTCCATCCAGTCTGCTTAATTCCCTAGAAATGCCTCTCCGTCTCGCTAACCTGAGGGATGAGGGGACGCAGGCCCTCTTACCTTCAGTTTGGTCAGCGTGTGCATGTCTGCCACGAAGTCCAGCACGTCGCTGATATACTGCCGCACGCACTCCATCGCCGCCGTCCCGCACTGAAACACACAGGAGGACACGGCGGGGCGCGCGCTCTGAGTCACGGCCTGCACTGTCGCCCTGACTGCAGGGATTGTCTCGCTCTGGTTTCACGCTGTTTACTAAGCAGTTGTTTCATTTTCTGGATGTCTGACTCCGTTACTCTCAGCCATAGCCTGTGACTGTCTGCCCCAAACTTGGACAAAAATTAATAAAAAGGTTTGTGGTGGACAGCAAAGAAATGGGATGGCCTAGGGAAGACAGGGTTGACAGGCTTTTTTCCACTGGGCCATTGAACTGATTTTGTTTGCTTGTTTTTACACTGGTTGGTATATAAAGATTTAGCCTATGTAAAGGTCATTAGTATCGGTCTTCATGACTTGAATCACCTCAGAACAACAGTAACACTTTACCACTCCAGGGAGTCTTAGACACACAAAAAATATGTATCACCAAGTTCTACCACCATAATCTTAGATGTCTTTCTCTATCAAAAAAAAAAAAAGGACATAAACAAATATCATGTTTGTTGAAAGAGTCAAAAATTCTTATATTCAAGCACTTACAACTTCTTATACATAGTAGGTACACTATTAAATAGATAAATTTATCATTGTTGAATTCTTGCTAGGGATAATTAAAGAAACAAAATGAGGGCTTCGCTGGTGGCGCAGTGGTTGAGAGTCCGCCTGCCGATGCAGGGGATACGGGTTGGTGCCCCGGTCCGGGAAGATCCCACGTGCCGCGGAGCGGCTGGGCCCGTGAGCCATGGCCGCTGAGCCTGCGCGTCCGGAGCCTGTGCTCCGCAACGGGAGAGGCCACAACAGTGAGAGGCCCGCGTACCACAAAAACAAAAACAAAAACAAAAACAAACAAACAAAAAAAGAAACAAAATGGTCATCTTCCCCACATACTTAGCAGCGTGTTTGAGAAGTTTTAAAGGAAAAAAAAGCACACTTGTGTTTCAGGTTATTAAATGGAGTACACCTGCTCTCTCAGGGCAATGCAGTGAATTTAGGATTATAAACAAAGAAAAGGAAAATGGACAGACAGGCTGCTACATCAAAGCTGTATGAGAGAACCCATACATAAGACTGGATATAATGTGGATCAAAGGCAGGCCCTCTTTGAAGCCATCTGAATACTATGCTAAGGCCTTTCTTAGCTTTCTTTAGGAAAACCTGGAACATTATATACTTAACTAGCTCACCCAGTGGCTCGCATTTTCCCATATTCATGTAAATCTGCACAGCACTGAACTATATCACCTTCTATCTCTTCTAGAATGTTACGCCTGTCAGTTCCTCTGACAGGATAACAAACAGTCAAATAAGGTCATTGGCAGTTCTGTCAAGAGTGTTTTCCAAGCATTTCATATGTTTTAAGGTTTTCTTCTTTTAATTTAAATCAAGTGAAGGAATTATAAAAGAGCTCCTGCTTTGGGAATACTGGTCCCTTAGTGCAAGAAAGGATCCCCCCCCACCCCCGGCCCACAGTTTATTCCATTTTCTCTGACCTTTCACATGTCATGCAAATAAGAGCATATACTCTGCTCCTGAATTTCTTGAAAGGGATTTGTTTCTTTCATAGGCAATATTTTATACCATTTCAACTAGGCAAATGTCACAGAAAATAATTACTTGGAGCATTATTCAATATTTGTCTTTTACCTTTGAATTTCAAAAAATTAGAGGAAAGAATTTACTATTACCAGTTACTTTTGCTCTAGAGACAGTAACTACATCTAATAAAAGCCTTAAAATATACTTTCTAGTCAGGATAACTTCAGTGAGCCATCTACACTTATAAAACAAAGCATATAATTTCCAATCGCCCCCCTTTTTTCTTTTACTTTGCAAAACGTAAGTATAACCTTAGTGTGTTATTTTAAAAAACATAAAGAGTCTAGCTCAACTTGTTTCAAAAGACTTATGTTTATTTCAGGGGGAAAACTGATGATAAAGGAGTTGAAAACATACTCTAATCTCAAAAACATGAATTAAAGTGATCCATGTCCAATTCTTTCTCAAAACTTGTATCTGATTTTTAAGTGACATTTCTTACATTATAAAGATAACACGTGTTCGATGTAGAAACCTTGGAAGATATAAATTAATAAAAAGAAAAAGAAAAATCACCATAATCCTAATTCCTGCTCTCCACCTCTGAGACAGCCACTGTTAACATTTCCAAATATTTTTAATGCATATAACACACACACATATATAATTTTTATAAGATTGAGATAATTTTTTTCTAACCTGCTTTTTTTTTTTTTTTTTTTTTTTTTGCGGTACGCGGGCCTCTCACTGTTGTGGCCTCTCCCGTGGCGGAGCACAGGCTCCGGACGCGCAGGCTCAGCGGCCATGGCTCACGGGCCCAGCCGCTCTGCGGCATGTGGGATCTTCCCGGACCGGGACACAAACCCGTGTCCCCTGCATCGGCAGGCGGACTCTCAACCACTGCGCCACCAGGGAAGCCCTAACCTGCTTTTTAATTAAATTAATCATAAGCATTTTCCAATTAATTAAATATTCTTTGAAAATTTGATTTGGTCCACATAGTAGTCTATCTTATAGATGTACTTTATTTTATTTAAATAATACCCTAATGTTGCACATTAATTTTGTTTCCATATTTTTGCCATTTTACATGCTACTTTAATAAATATACTTGTAGATAATTCTTTATGTGCTCGTAGATAATTCTATATTTAATTACTTTCTCAAACATATTCCTAGAAGTAGATTGTCAACTCTTTTTCAGCAAAACTGTCACCAGTAGCTTTTAAGAATGCTTACCTCACTTCATCATCAGTAAGTTTCTTTGTTAAGAAAAACCTGCTGATTTGCCAGCTGATTTTAATTTTTATATTTTTAAATTTTTATATTTTATATTAATTTACAGTTCACTGATTGCTAGCGAGGGTAAAAGGCTTATTTTGAATGGCTTATTGGTCATTGGAAAGGGTTCTATATGTAGAGCTATAAGTGTTGCTATTTTGTTGTTTTGGAATATTTGTCTTTTGTTGATTCCAATAAACCTTTATATGTTAGGGATATTATTTTTTAGCTATTGCATAGGTAGCAAATACTGAGTTTTAGAGAATTAAATAAGGAAACCAGTGAGTGCTGGGCAGAGACTGGCGAGCTACTCACAGAACCATTTTTCTTCTTCCCTAGGATGCTCTAGACCACGTTTCCCATCCTCCTTTGCAGTCGGGTGTGGCAGAGTGACGGAGTTCTAGCCAATGGGACGTGAGTAGGAGAAATGTGCTCCACTTTTAGACCTGGCCCATGAAAACGGTCCGCGTACCATATTCCCTTCCCTTTCCCCAACCACCAGCTGACTGCAGAGGGCTGCACACGACAGAAGAAACCTGATCCGCAAGTGCTCATGTGGAAGTCCTCCTCCCTTTGTTAATCAGGACACCCATTTAAACCTCACTTGAGCAAACAATACACTTTTTTGGAGCTAGGTTGCTAAGAACTGGAATTTTATCTCATAGCATCTTGCATTACCCCAACTATTGTCAAGAACCTTTAAAAAAACCCAGAATCTATTAATCTACTCCTAGAAATCTATTATAAAGAAATAGTCTAAAATATGAACAAAGATTTAAGCACAAAGATGTTTATCACACATTAGTTACAATTGCAGAATACTGAAAATCATGAAACTATCCAACAATAAGTAGTGTTTGCTAATAGTATTTTTTTTACTTTTAGTTGTATTTTATTTTTTTATTGACATATGTTTGACATATAATGATGTAAAATTAAGGTGTAGAGCATGTTAATTTGATGCATTTATATATTGTAATATGACTGCCATCGTAACGATAATTAGTACCTATATCACATTATGTAATTATCCTTTCTTTTTGGTAGGAATAATTAAGTTTTAGTCTCTTAGCAAGTTTGATTATTATAGTACAGTATTGTTGTCTACATTCACTGACCTGTGCATTACATCTCTGGGACTTTTTTACTGCTCATTGTAAGTCTGTACCCTTAAACATCACCTGTCCTGTCCCCCTACCTCCATTAATATTATTTTTAATAGTTAATGTTTACTCAGCACTTACTATATATTTAGCACCATGCTAATGTGCTTTACATGCATTATCTCATTCAAGCCTCAACCTAGACCTTAGGCCCTATTATATCCCATTCTACAGATAATACAAATCAAAGCATCATGGGTTAAGTAACCTTCCCAATCACACAACTAGTAAATGTCAGGCCTCAAACTCAGGTGTGAATCAAAACCCGTATTGTTAATCACTATTTTATGGTGCAGTCACATGAGGTTATGCCACTTTGGGGAAAATGCTTATGACATATGAAGCCAAAGCTGCATCTATATTACGGTTCGACTATGTTTAAAAATATACCTAGAAAAAGAAGAAAGAAAATACATTAATATGTTAGCATTAAAATTATCTCTGGGTTGAATGACTGTTATTCCTCCTCTCTCATAATATTTCTCCACATCAAAAAAAAAATAAAAATGAAGTAACGTTTAGTGTGCTGTGGTTAAAACTGGTATACTTGTAAATGAATAAAACCTTCTTGGAAAGCAACATGGGAATACGTATTGTGAAGATGTTCCTGCCCACTGACTAAGGAATTTATCCCAAGGATATCATTCAAAATAAACATGAAGAGGATCTTTGTGTATATGCTATATACTATGCTATGCTATACAAGCAAAGAAACTAGAAAGCATATAGATTTCCAACAATATAGGAATAAGCAAATCAGGATACTGAATAGATCAAAACATGTAAAAATTTTCTAAAACAATAAGGTTCTTATTTTAGGGCAGAAGGATTATAAGTGATCTTTCTTCCTTATTAAAATTTTTCTCGGACTTCCCTGGTGGCGCAGTGGTTAAGAATCCGCCTGCCCATGCAGGGGACACGGGTTCGAGCCCTGATCTGGGAGGATCCCACATGTTGCAGAGTAACTAAGCCCGTGCTCAACAACTACTGAGCCCACGTGCCACAACTACTGACCCTGTGCTCTAGAGCCCGCGAGCCACAACTACTGAGCCCACGTGCCACAACTACTGAAGCCCGCGCGCCTAGGGCCCGTTCTCCACAACAAGAGAAGCCACTGCAGTGAGAAGACCGTGCACCAAAACCAAGAATAGCCCCCGCTCACCACAACTAGAGAAAGCCCGCGTGCAGCAACGAAGACCCAACGCAGCCAACAATAAATACATAAATATGTAAACAAATACACTAAAATTTTTTTTCTCTACTGAAAATTTAAATAAATTTTTCCATTAATAATTTAGATCTCTAAGGTTTCTTAGTTTGTTGCAATAACCTTGCTATCAATAAGTTATTGTGGTTTCTCATATTCAATCCTATCTATAAGAATCTTAACATATTTCACCGAATAGTTCACTAGTTAATGATAACAAGTTTTTTCAACTTTCAGAGGAAATATTATAAAGGAAAACAAGGTATTAAATGCTTATTTCTTTCTGGCAGTAGTTAAATCAAACTGGTTAACAGAAGCCAGTGTAAGAAAATTGATTCTGGAAAAATTGAACTTTAATCAAATCTATGCTGTATGCCTGGTAATTTCTTCCCTCTCCTTAACTGGCTGCTTCAATTTCATTCATGTTTCCTGGAATTAAAAGTTTCCAGGGCAGAGATTAATTTAAATTTTCACCAGTGCTCTTTCAAACAAGATACTAATGATTTCAATCTTACAGTGTTCGTTCTATCAAAAGTGAACCAGGACACAGGCCCAAAATACCTCTTGGCTAAATGAGGAAATGAGGAGTAATAGAAAATGTGGATAATTCATTCGGTGAGGACTTACTCCAGGTACAGAGGCGATCATCTGCTTGCTCAGGACTGTCGACTCAGCTAGTTTGGTTCCAGCATCTGCACAAATAAACTAATAAGAAATTGAAAGGATAATTACTTTTAAGAGCATTTGGACAGTAATCAGTAATGAGTAATTTGTAATTTTATTAACTTGGCTTAAATTCATTAGCATTTACTTTGGTGACAATCTGCCCTAAATAGATGGGACTTTGCTAGTCATGAAAGTTCATCCTTACCAGAAATTCAGAATCATGGTACTGGGATTAACACACAGAGTCTCACTTTAACCAGACAGTAGTTCAGTGGCACTGAAATGCCACTTTCAATCAAGGAAGAAAGGAAAGATGTCAGCATTGTCAGATTTATTCTGAAGTCATGCTATTTATTCTTCAGAACTTTTTGACAGTTCCTGAATTTGCATAGATTTTCCAGACTTCTATCATTATACCACACATTTAGACTGAAAACAGAAAAACAGTCAACTTCAGAGTGAGGGCCGTACCTGTTTCCTCCCCGCTGAGGCCCCTCAGTATCTGGTCTTTCTCCTCCCACTTCATTCACGCCTATCCTCTGTGCTGATAATGACCCCCGCTCCCGCTCTGTGTCCCCACAGGACTTCCTACACATTTCCATTGTAACAGTCATCACATCAGGTTGCAATGATCTACAAGTCTGTTTCTCAACCGGCTACAAGATCTTCGAGACCACAGATCTGATGCAGCTCACTCCCGGCACTAGCTCCATGCCTGACATCTCAGAGGGGCTCAGCAAGAGTTTGTGAAATGAGATGATTAATCAGGCATGACTCGAGATCGTGGTGAGCATGGATTTGTCAGCTTACAATTTGATTTGCTTCACTACAGATTTTTACAGGTGTTTCCCGCTTAATGCAATGTCCAACTATTTATTAATGGTTTTAGGGGGAAAGTTAAACATGACATCTGTAGAGTTTGCTATGGAGCAGCTAGTTCCTGGTTAGTTTCTCTTTCCTGGCCTCTGGCCCCAATGACTTGAGGATCCAAAGCTGCTGCTATCCAGAGCTCAGAGGTTCTGAAAGAAGCTTTGACCCTGACAGCTCTTCCTTCTAATTCATTTCACTCTCATACTGGAAGAGCATGGTGAATTTAGGTAGGTCAGCCAGGCAGGCATGGTCCCCGTCAAAGTGAGGGAGAAGCAATACGGATCGGGGTAGTAGAAGAAGTCTCAAGGAGGACAAGGAACAAAACCGAGCACGTTGTCAGGTTAGCCAGAGATCGGAATCTAAGCGTTATTAACAGGCAGCAGATTTTGGCCAATAAGGTGAAGCTCTGACCTCAAAAGACTTTCTGAGGGTCAGGGGCCTGTAGACTTCTCATCTGGGGCCATGAGCTGGTTTTCAAGTGTGGGAGAGGCGGTCCTCCCTGAAAGGTACTTCGGGACAGGTAACTGAGCTGGAGCTGAGACGAGAGCAAGCAGAGCTGTCCCTGAAAGCTGCACGGCAGGAGTGGACACAAATCTCCAGGCTCACATTCTATCCTCTCCGTTTGCCTCACAGACAGTTAGAGAAAGCTGAAGACTCTATTTGGCTATTAACTCTGAAACCAGCTAGTAACATCTAGGGAACACCTAAAATTTTCTATTATTCTATTCAAGAATGCTTATGTCTGCTCTCCTAACTTGCACTTATTTCTAATAAGAAAAAGTAAATAAATGAGGATAAATAATAATAATGAAGCCTACAACCTTGGCAAACCTCTGAGTAAAAAAGGGAAATATTTGAGGGACTTCTCTGGTGGTCCAGTGGTTACGACTCCACACCTCCACTGAAGGGGGCATGGGTTTGATCCCTGGTGGGGGAACTAGTATCCCGCGAGCCACGCAGCGCGGCCAAAAAATTAAAAAAAAAAAAAGTAAAATATTTGATAGAGGTACATAGTGAAAAGAAGGAACACTCCCAACCTCCTGGCAGATACTGCATGTTTTCCCATAAAATGTATTTTCAAAAGCTATCAGAGTCTGCCATCTCAGACAAACGACTTACAAATATGTTCCAAAACCTCTGTCAGGACTCCAACGTTTTAATTAATTTCTTTACAGCAGAACCAAGAGACTGCACAGCTAAGAGAGGCCAAAAGAAAAGAGAGAGATGCATCTAACTGTGAGTGAAGCGGGTAGGAGTCCTCTGCAGTATCCTATGTAAGGACGGTGCAAACCCTGACCCCTAAAGTATGCTTGCAAGCCTGGCTGTGCCCCTAAGGACAAGAGAAAATGTGTGAAGAAGCAAAACGTCAAGTGTCTGTATCTCCCTCGGCAGAACTCAGGTTAGAGCTTCACCTTATTGAGTAGCATAACATAAGCAGGCTGTCAGCCACGTCCAATCTGCGAGAGCTAATAGATAACTTCAGAAGTCAGAATTAATTTTTTAAAAAATCACTCTAAACGTTATGGAGGTGTCTCAGAGAGTCTGGTGTACTAAAAGGCATAAAAGTACATAAACCTCTAAAATCATCTACTATTTTTTATCAATGTCTTTTCCTCCAGTGTAATTTTACATAATATGTATGACTAAAACCTTAATAAACCTCTCTGTCTTCATTTTATATAGCTGTCAACTGAAAAACTCCATTATTATTTCATAGAGTTGTTCAAAATAGAAAGATATAACAAAATCAGAGGGGAAAAGAATGACGGCTATAGAAGGAAGAATTCTGTACTTTTAGATAGAAATATGCCACTGAAATAGGCACTCCCGCATGAATACAAAAGAAACGCAATACCCATTATGTGTCATTACTAAAATCATTATCAAAATGATACTCAAAATAGGATCGCCACCTCTCATCCCAGAGAGTGGTCAGATTATTGCTAACACAACAAATATTAATTACCCCACACCAATAGTATCTGGGAATTAACAACAACAGCAGTAACTCTGCCGTTTCTTTGTCCTCCAGCCCACAACTAAACTATCTTTAAAAGAAAACCTTTCACCCACATGATTTCTCACAGCTTGAACACGCAGGTGTATCCCACACAGTGGGAGTGTTACATGCAAATCAGCAGAATGTCTACTCTTGACACATAATAGGAGCTGAGGAAATTCTTTTGGATTTGAGCCATATATATATAGATTTTATGGTAGCTTTCAATGAGTTATCACTCTATTATGAAAACTCTAATCCATCTTGAGAACAATAATAATAGCTTATTACACATAAAATATCTACAGCATGCCAGCGGAAGAGAAAATGTTATAAGTGAAAGCAAAAATGTCAACAGATCTGAACTAAAACAAGATAGGGCATCTGTCCAAAGTATAAAAGGAGAACTACACCCTGATGGTCAACAATAGTAGATTCTGAAGAATACATATATTTTTTCTATTTGGAAAATTCTTTCCTGTCTCCATGCCTCTTTTTCCTTTTTTAAAAAATCCACTTGAACATTTAAGGCCACCTGATTGTACATGTAAGTTAAAACAAATAACAGGAGTGATGGCTGAACAACCATAATACAGCAGACTGGGAGATACACCGCAGTGCCAGGCCTCCAGGAAGAAGTTCTAGAAATTGAGAAACAGATTGGTACCTGTCACTGCCTTGACATGTTTAGAACCTGAATGACCCTGCATCCCTTGGGCAAGTGTTCCATTGTCCTTTAAAGGAACACTCTTACTGCCGGAGTATTTGGTAAACAACAAAAGTATGGTTTACCCATGAAAAGAATTATAAACAGCCTCTTATCTGTGAACTCATCTATCTACTAAGTTACTAATTAGAGAAGTACAATAGTAGAGGGAATATCCTGGTGGTTTGCTGTGGGTGAAAGAACGAATGGTAAATCCAAGGTCTGAGCAACTGACTCTCTTCTGGCTAATGGGGCTAGTGTCATTCACGATGGATCACCAGGGGACTTTTTTTTTTTACTTCTAAGCTTTAAGAAATTTATCTTTTTAAAAATTTTATACTGCAGTGTAGTTGATTAACAATGTTGTGTTAGTTTCAGGTGTACAGCAAAGTGATTCAGTTATACATATACCTGTAGCTATTCTTTTTCTAAATGCTTTTCCCATTTAGGTTGTTACATAATATTGAGTAGAGTTCCCTGTGCTATACAGTAGGTCCTTGTGGGTTATCCATTTTAAATACAGCAGTGTGTACATGTCAGTCCCAAACTCCCAATCTATCCCTCCCTCTCACCCTTCCCACCAGAGGACTTTTTCCTTCCAGTGGTTACTTTCTTTTCTTTTTCCAAGTTGCGTTTTCAGTTAAACGGAGCCACCTCCAGTGTCCTGAGATGACGGTCATGATATCCAAGAAGGAAGTCTCTGTCCGGCCCGGACACATTGTCTGTTCATATTGTGAATCGGGTCTTCCAGGTTCCAGGAGCTGACACCGCCCACCAGTAAAGGGGAAAGCTTCTCTGTGACTCCATGCTAGATTCTCTGGTTTAAGAGAAACTACCAGAGAACAGGCTACCACTTCTGCTACCCGCTTGAACATTTGTCAAGGGCAAGAGAAAAAGGAATGGGGAAACCCTGCAGAAAGATGCACCGCTTTCTGTAGAGAGACAAAAGATGCTTCTCCCTCATCCCATGAGTGGCCCCGTGGCAGACTTTCCTCCACGACTTAGCCAGGAAGCACAGCGGGGAAAAGGAAACTACTTTTGGTTTTTTTAAGGTATGCCTCACTTTTATTTCTCTCAGTAATTTTTTCATGACTGGTTTATTCTGAGTTTATAGAACAAGGATACGTTCCTTCAAAATGGCATGGTGTTTAATATTTTTTGTTGGAGGAGGTCGAAATATTATTCACTAGGTTGTTCCTCATGGGTATGATCTCAAAATGTCCCCCCAGATATCTCTTTGATCTAAATAATTTTACAATTTGATTTTTAAATTTAACTTGACTCAATGACAAATACATATATGTGGGTTTTTTTTTTTTTTTTTTTTTTTTTTTTTTTTTTTTTTTGCGGTTCATGGGCCTCTCACTGTTGTGGCCTCTCTCGTTGCGGAGCACAGGCTCCGGATGTGCAGGCTCAGCGGCCATGGCTCACGGGCCCAGCCGCTCCGCGGCATGTGGGATCTTCCCAGACTGGGGCACGAACCCGCGTCCCCTGCATCGGCAGGCAAGACTCTCAACCACTGCGCCACCAGGGAAGCTCCATATTTGTTTTTAAAGATGAAAATGTTATACATTTGAAATGGCATGAGAGAATCCAAAAGACACAGAAGAATTTACTTTTTTGTCTTCTTTCTTCCTAAAGCTAATTTGTGTTTGTGATTTATTCACCTAGCTGTGATGCAATAATCACTGTTTTCATGGTCTCCTTAAGCACTGAGCAATTTAAACTGTCAGTGTTCTTTCACTGTCTTGTGACACGTGCTTATTACAAGCAGCTAATGTACTTCAGAGAAAAGCCCGCCCCCAGTTGCAGTCACAAAGTGGGGTGCTGGAACCCAAGAAGACCAGCCACACAGACCTGCTCTGCTCAAGACTGAGGGCAATCAAGGGACCAGCCTCTGATGCAAAGCGCCTTCAGGGCCTGGAAACGGAGGTTGCTTTGAGGTGGCATGTCCCCAATCTCAACGCTATCAGAAACAAGTGGCTTCCAGACACTGTCAACCTGCTGGCCTTAACTCTCTCGTGGGCTACTTCACTAAGCCTAGTTCACCTGCCCCCTCCTCCAAACCAGTGTTGATCTTATTAACCTTTAAGGTCAGTTGCATCAAAGTTACTTGTACTCAAAGGTGGTGTTGCTGCTGATGTGTGAAGAGGTAGGACTGGCCAATGGCAGTCCACTGGAAGAGATTCAATCTGTCTCTTCTTAGGAACACAGACATTTCCTGGCTCTGCTTTGCTTCTCTCTCCCTCCTGGGCTGTCCAGCTTCTTGGTACAATGGGCGCCATTTCACCCTGACTATCTCATGCCAGACATCCCCTGCCATGACTCCTCTCAGAAAGCATCATTGTGTCTGGGAAAGCTCTCTAAACATGACTTAAGAACATTCTTCACTGAAAGCATACCAACTTTTTATTAAATCTCAAGCCTTTGCGAAAAACTCCATTCTGTTCCCAAGGAGTACTAGTATAAGGTGGGGGAAGAAGGGGACCAGTTAGTGGATATTAAATGGCTAATGACAAGAGTATTCCTCCCCTTCTCCCAGGTAAACCCCCGAACTTCTGCACACCCTTCAAAAACATACAATCCCTTTTCTACACCACCTCCCTACTCGGTACACACCTCTGCTACCGTACCCATTACGGTGCGTTGGGAATTTTTGTTTCGATGTCAGCTACTCCTATCACAGGAAACTCCTGGGAGGAAGGGGCCATGACTTATTCATCTCTGTTTCCCCAGCACCTGGGCCAGGTCAGGGCTCATAACGGTTAATGAGCTTTCCTCCATTCCCCAGGCTGAGCTGGCCACTCCCTCGTCTACAGTAGTTTATATACTGTACAGACTTTCAGTATACTGGTTAGCACATTATAAGGGCAGGGTCTATGCCTTTATATCTCTATATGCCCAGAAGCTAGCCGAAGATAGGTGGTCAGTAAATATTTGTAGTGGGAAATAATGCTGAAGAGTCAAATACGGCCAGATGATGGAAGACCTTGACAATTCGGGTACCACAAGGTCACTGGAGGTTTCTTCGCACAGAGTGATACGATAAAAAGCAGAGTTTTAGCACAATTCCTCTAGGCAGCCGTAGGCTGTAAGACTGGATTGACGTGGAGAGAAATGAACGGTGCAAAAAGCTAAGAGTATTATGGTAATCTGGGCAAGTGATGTGCGGGGTCTGACTAGGCTGTGCTCTATACTGATTAGACCCTGTGGTCAGGTGCTTACGCCACTTATGCCAGCTGTGTGATCTTGGGCAAGTCACTGAACCCCCCTGAGCCGCAGTCTCCTCGTCTGCCATACAGGACCAATTCCTCCATGGTTGTAAGGAGTAGGTGAGGGGGACATATAAAACCCCAGCATGGTGCCTGGCACTGAATAGGTGCTCCATTAATTTCCCCTTCTCCCCATCTCTCCAAATGGCACCTAAGATTCAGGGAAACCTGTGTAGTTTCTTGATATCAAGCTCTCATTTTCCTTCATTCATTTAAGCTCAACCTTGTAGGCCCAGACTCTGGCACTGGCCATAATGCTCAGCAGGGAGAACTGAAACAGCTGTGACACACTTCCTGGGTACTTTGCACAAAGGCAGTCTGAATGATACCCTGATCCCAGCTGCAGCTCACGACCAAGTCTTTAAAACCAGGCTCTCAACCTTTGGGGTAAGAGGCAGGATCCCAGTTTACCTGATCCCTTGCTGACAGCCCTGGCATGGCCAGCCTTTTTCTAAATCCCATCCTCATGTCGTTATTCCTAAATTTATTCCATCTTTCTGCTGAAGCCTCCCTTTATTGCTTGAAGACAGTCAGCCTCTGGTGCTGAACTCCAACCCCAGGCAGAGTTTGGCCTGCACCCACCAGGCCTTTGTGACCCAGTTCAAACGCCACTTCCTTCATGAAGTCTTCCCTGATTTCACACCATAGGAGGTAAGAGGCCTCCAGCTCCTAACTCCCCCCTAGGACTTTATCTACGTCTCTTTCTCACTCATGGCACTAATCGCAGCCTGTCTTGTGTGATCAAAACCTGCTCACTTGCCTAAGGTGCTGAGCTTAGGATGCCAGGGATGGAGAGCTAGAGCCTCTCGTAAGCGGCCCTACAACCAAAAGCATTCATCTTTGCAAGTTCTCTAGAGCCTGCCTGGTATGTGTTCAAGCCCTGTCCCCTGCCTTCGGGTTCCTGTGGTGCTGGTTCTTTCACACCCACATCCCACCCGGGTTGGACTCAGTCCGTCCTGCCTTTTGACCATATCTGGCTGGGCCCACCCTCACTTTCACTTCTGCTTCACAGAGATTTGACGACCCACCCACACTCATGCGACTCTGCGATCAGACCTCAGCCTCCGGGTCGCTCACTTTTGGCTTCATTAGTCCTGCCTCAGCTCTGGTAGCCATTAATGGGCTGCCCCTCCAACCTACTGGACCATAAACTTCTCACGGACACATTATCGTTTCATTCTCCTTTTTTGTCTTTCACAGAACTAGTTCCACAGTAGGAACAAAATAAATACTCCTTTTCTGGTCTTTTTTTAGCCAGTGGAGGTGCCAAGTGCACAGTGATAGGCAGATCATGGCTCACGTTAAGATATATTATTTCTTATCTCGGGACAGACATTTAATTTATGCATATGTCCCACACCTTCCTTAAATTTTCCAGACATCAGTGAATTTCATGAAAAGTGAGACGAGGCACAAGCCTACCTGGACAAGCAGGAGGAGGTTTGTATCCGGTAGAGGAGATTTGAGCTTCAGGGCCTGCAGGAGTTCCAGAACGACACTGCGAGACAAATAGAATTTATCCCTCTCCTACACAAAACAAGAGAGAAGCAGGTAAGCGATTTCTAAAAATTCAGTTAGAATAGATCTATGTCAAAAGAGCTTCCAAAAGATTCACAGATCAGAAATAAGAAACAGTATATGTTAAAATGCATAATGAACTGTCCTTAAGAAATAAACCCAAGAAAAAAGAAAAAGGGCATTTTTGTGTTTGTAATGAGTTTAGTGAAGCACTGAGAACACATAATTTAATGGATAAGAAAAAGATAGGCTACCTCTTAAAGACTGAAACCACGAGATTTGGTTTTTATTCATAGGCGAGAGGTTCCAAGAACTGCAGAAACTAAACAAATCTAAAAGGATTTTTTTCAATAGAAAATGATTTAAAGAAAAACAGGTAACACTGTTGAAAGGGTCTCCTATCCTCTCAAAAGGAACTTACTTTTTAAGTGGACTATTTCAAGCATACAGAAAAATAGAGGCATGCAATGTATCATCTACCCGTTACCCATCTTTGTTAAATCATAGCCTTTTGCTTTATTTGATTTAATACTCTTTATCAAAAATCAAACATCACAGAAATAGTTGAAGCTACCTATACAGTGCTCTCTTTTCTTTCTCCCTTCCTTGAAATAGCCACTATTTTGAATCTGGTGCTTATTATTTCATGTACTACACTTTTACTACATATGTATACCTCCATTATAAGGCTTATTATTATTTTTGCTTGTCTTTAACTTTCTATAATGGTATCATACAATGCATATCTTTCTGCAACTTAAAATTTTTTACTCTCCTATATTTTTGAAGTGAGTCCCTGTTGATACATATAGTTCTCATTCTTTCAACTAAACAGCTTAATGATGTTTTATTGTATGAACATACTGAAATTCATTGATATGTCCTTATTAATGCAATGCTAGAATATTTTCAATTTGGTAAGCTTTATTTATTGTCAAATATAGCACACATGCAGAAAAGTACATAAAATATAAGTGAACAGATAAACAGATTAGCATAGATTGAACACTCATGTAATCAGCACCCAAGTCGGGTCCACATCACAAGCACCTTAAAGGCCCCCTATGTGTCCTTTCTTGATCATAACCAACTTATTGGAGACCCTGTAAGTCTGTATCCACTGTCTTTTCTTTCTACTCATTCTCACTTGTGGTGTCTTGCCTCCTCATATGTCTGGTTATCTTTGCATGTCGCATCCTTTATTTTTTATTTTATTTTATTTTTATTTATTTATTTATTTTTTTTCTGGTGGTATGCGGGCCTCTCACTGTTGTGGCCTCTCCCGTTGTGGAGCACAGGCTCCGGACGCTCAGGCTCAGCGGCCATGGCTCACGGGCCCAGCCGCTCCGCGGCACGTGGGATCCTCCCGGACCAGGGCACGAACCCGTGTCCCCTGCATCGGCAGGCGGATTCTCAACCACTGTGCCACCAGGGAAGCCCGCATCCTTTATTTTTAAAATATTTTTAGAAATAATTTGAGGCCTGTAATGTTATCTTCCTCCAAAGAGCTTTCTGTTCATTTTTAACCAGGTACTGGAGGCACTAGTGATCCAGGGTTACCTTAATACACATACAAACCTTGTAATATCTTATCTTGGGCCACCAAAGGTCTTGAGAGGGATCTGTGTCCGTGTGAGGACAACTTTACTTCTGAGTTATCTTTACTTAGTGGTCTCAGCCAAAAGGTGCAGGAGGTGGAGGATCAGAGAGTCTCCACTCTTGGAAGGTCCTGGATTCTGACTTTTTCCCCCCTTGCCTCCTGGATCTTCCAGAATTGTCACATCTTTCAGATAGGCAAACACCCCCAGGGCAAAAGAAGGTCTTCAGTGCTAGGCTCACATCTCTGCATTTCTGTGTTCTCTCAGATCTTAGCTTGGTAATTCTATATCTGGTTAGCATTTTGATGATTTTTTAAAGTTTTCAGAGAATAGTTTGTTTACTTTTTTAAGAAACTTTTCAAATCCAGTGGGAAGATACATTCAAATTATCTACTCCATCAGTATCAGGAGAGAAAGTCTAGGATATTTATTGGAATTATACTAAATTTATAGGTTATTTTGTGAAAATTAGCTATCTGTATTATGCTGGGTCCTCATTCATGAACATGAGATCTGTCTCCATTTACTTAATGTTGTTTAATAAAATTTTCTGGTTATCTCCATAAAATTCTTGCATATTTTTGTTAGATTCATTTTTTGTTGCCACAATAAATGCTATTTTTAAAGTATATTTTATAATCATTTGTAGCTGAATAATTCAAGGTAGATGATTTCTGGGTATTCATTTGTATCAGCATCCTTGCTGGACTCTCTTAAAAGTTATAAAAAGGGGCTTCCCTGGTGGCGCAGTGGTTGAGAGTCCGCCTGCCGATGCAGGAGACACGGGTTCGTGCCCTGGTCCGGGAAGATCCCACATGCCGTGGAGCGGCTGGGCCCGTGAGCCATGGCCGCTGGGCCTGTGCGTCCGGAGCCTGTGCTCCACAGCGGGAGAGGCCACAGCAGTGAGAGGCCCGCATACCGCAAAAAAAAAAAAAAAAAAAAAAAAAAAAAAAAAGTTATAAAAAGGTGTCTATAGATAGATTCTCTTCAGTTCATTTGTAATCACATCATCTATGAAAAGGAAGAGTTTTTTTCCTTTCTAATCCTTATACTTTGATTTATCCTTCCTGTCTACCTCCAGACGGTAGCAAATAGAAGCAGGGATAATGGCCATTCTTGTCTTACTTATGATTTTAAAGGGACTACTGTTGGCATCTCACCGTAAGTATAATGTTTCCTAGAGATTTCTGGAAGACATCCTTTATCAAGTTATCCCTTTTACTCCTAGTTTGACAAGATTTATCATACATGGAAGTTGAATTATATAGAATGCTTCTTTTGTATCTCTTGAGATAATGATAAAAGTTTTTCCTCCTTTAATCTGGCAACATGGTAATGTAGATAGATATTCTAATATTTAAACCAATTTTACATTACAAGAAAATCCTCACTAGGTCATGAGGCTTTAGGTTTTTTTTAATTTTTTAAATTGAAGTATAGTTGGCGTACAATATTATATAAGTTCCAGGGGAACAATATATTTATTCACAATTTTTAAAGGTTACACTCCATTTATAGTTATTATAAAATATTTCCTATATTCCCCATGCTATACAATATATCCTTATATTTTATACATAATAGTTTGTACCTCTTAGTCCCCTACCCCTATATTGCTCCTCGCCACTTCCCTCTCCCCACTGGCAACCAGTAATTTGTTCTCTGTATCTGTGAGTCTGCTTCTGTTTTGTTATATTCACTAGTTTGTCATATTTTTAGATTCCACATATAAGTGATATCATACGGTATTTGTCTTTGTTTGTCTGATTTACTTCACTTAGCATAATGCCCTCCAAGTCCATCCATGTTGCTGCAAATGGCAGAATTTCATTCTTTTTTATGGCCGAGTGTGAGGCTTTATTTTTAATGCATTAACTTGGGATTATTCATTGAGAACTTTTGCATCTTTGAAGTATAACTGGCCTATAATTTTCCTTTCCCCTATTGCCCTTGTCTGGTTGGTATCAAAATTCTACTGGCCTCATAAAATATGTTGCAAATTGTTCCCTTTTTTTCTATTCTCTGTTTTAGTTTGCATAAAGTAGAGCTCAATTTGTTCCTTAAATGTTTAATGAAAGTTGTCTTTAAAATTGGAATGGTTTTTAAACATAAAATAGATAGCTAGTGGGAAGCAGCCGCATAGCACAGCTCGGTGCTTTGTGACCACCTAGAGGGGTGGGATAGGGTGGGTGGGAGGGAGGGAGACGCAAGAGGGAAGAGATTATGGGGACATATGTATATGTATAACTGATTCACTTCAATATAAAGCAGAAACTAACACACCATTGTAAAGCAATTATACTCCAATAAAGATGTTAAAAAAATTGGAATGGTTTTTAACTACTGATTCCATTTTTCATCATTTAAGTCTAGCCATCTTTTTTCTGATTGTTACATATTACATTTTTTTTCTAGAAAATTGTCTCTATTTCCCAACATTTCAAATTTACTGGCTAAATCTTCTCTTTACATTCTTCATCTCTTTATCTCCCTTTGCTGCATGCTATATAATTTCTTCAGATCTATTTTCATTTCACTAACTCCCTCTTTGGCTATGTCTAATTTGCTCTCTAACCTGTCCACTGAGGTTTTTTTTTATGTCAATGACTATTTCATTTCTAGAATTTCTACTTTGTTCAAATCTATCTGTTTTTTTTTTTTAAGTGACTAGATCTTTTCTCATGTTTTTTTTTTTTTTTTTTTTTTTTTTTTTTTTTTTTTTTTTTTTTTTTTTTCTGGTACGCGGGCCTCTCACTGCCGTGGTCTCTCCCGTTGCGGAGCACAGGCTCCGGACGCGCAGGCTCAGTGGCCATGGCTCACGGGTCCAGCCGCTCCGCGGCACGTGGGATCTTCCCGGACCGGGGCACGAACCCGCGTCCCCTGCATCGGCAGGCGGATTCTCAACCACTGCGCCACCAGGGAAGCCCTTTTCTCATGTTTTTAATTCATTTTTTTATGCTTATCATTCACAGTATGTTTTTATAGTCTCTATCACATTGTTCTAGTATTGGAAGTTCTTAGGGGGAATAATCTTGATTTTTGTTGACTATGCTAAAGTAGCTCATGGTGGATTATTTCTTCACATGTTTTGTAATTTTAGATCATGATCTCATGTTCATCCAGGTTTTAATTATGGGAATCCTGTTGGGCCTAGGTTGAAGGCATATCCCTCCAGAGAGGTTTGAGGATTGATTTTGAGCTTGCTTCTGCCAGACACTCCAATGCAATTACTTGCCCAGCACCAATTTATTTGATTTTTGGGGGTTCACAGAGCATGCAGGTATCACAAATGCAAATTCTAAACATGTTCAAATATAGGCTCATGTTTACTAATTCTCAAGGGAAACTACAAATCTTTCAGTTCCCAGGCTTAGACAGAGCCCATTCTTTGTCACCTCCATATAAGAATATATCCTTTCCAAATCAAACTTTTCTCAAACATATAGCCTTTCAAGGGTTCCGGCTTTCTCATGGGGACAACTCAGCTCCAACTCCCAGGCTGAAATAGTCCCAAGACTTCATTTCCTTTCTCTGTATGGGCTTTAAAACTCAAGTCACTAAGGAATATAACAAAAAAGAAACAGACTCAGAGACATAGAGAACCAACTAGTGGTTATCAGCAGAGAAAGGGAAAGGGGTGGGGACTAAGAGGTACAAACTATTGGGTATAAAATAAACTAAAAGGATATATTGTACAACACAGGGCATATAGCCAATTTTTATAATAACTATAAATGGAGTATAACCTTTAAACATTGTGAATCACTATATTGTACACCTGGAACTTACATAATATTGTATATCAATGATACTTCAATTAAAAACAAAAAAATCAAGCTACTAAGTTACCAAAACAATCAACTTCTCTACCTCAAGACTGCTACAATATCAACTTATATGCTTACCACTCTGGTTCTCAATTCCCTTTTCATTTTTGCAACTTTCATTCTTATAAAATTTGCTATATATTTAAAATCATGTTTATTACATTTCGTCCATCACTTTTAGCATTTTAGGTGGGACAGTTTCCAAGTTATCGAGACTGCCTGATTGCCAAATAGTCTCCAAAGCTATTACCTTTCCATGTCTTTTCTTGGGCACATGAAAAGATGCTTAACATCACTAATTATTAGAGAAATGCAAATCAAAACTACAAGGAGGTATCACCTCACACCGGTCAAAATGGCCATTATCAAAAAAATCTAGAAACAATAAATGCTGGAAAGGGTGTGGTGAAGAGGGAACACTCTTACACTGTTGGTGGGAATGTAAATTGATACAGCCACTATGGAAAACAGTATGGAGGTTCCTTAAAAACTAAAAATAGAACTACCCTATGACCCAGCAATCCCACTACTGGGCATATACTCTGAGAAAACCATAATTCAAAAAGAGTCATGTACCACAATGTTTGTTGCAGTACTATTTACAATAGCCAGGACATGGAACCAACCTAAATGTCCATCGACAGATGAATGGATAAAGAAGATGTGGCACATATATACAATGGACTATTACTCAGCCATAAAAAAGAAATGAAATTGAGTTATTTGTAGTGAGGTGGATGGACCTAGAGTCTGTCATACAGAGTGAAGTAAGTCAGAAAGAGAAAAACAAATACCGTATGCTAACACATATATATGGACTCTTTAAAAAAAAATGGTACTGATGAACCTAGTTGCAGGGCAGGAATGAAGAGGTAGACATAGAAAATGGACTTGAGGACATGAGGTGGGAGGGCAAAGCTGGGGCGAAGTAAGAGTAGCATTGACATATATATACTACAGAGTATAAAATAGTTGGCTGGTGGGAAGCAGAAGCATAGCACAGGGAGATCGGCTCAGTGCTTTGCGATGACCTAGAGGGGTGGGATAGGGAGGGTGGGAGGGAGACGCAAGAGGGAGGGGATATGTGGACTTGTGTATGCATATGGCTGATCCACTTTGTTGTGCAACAGAAACTAACACAGGATTGTGAAGCAGCTGAGGAGAAGCCTCAATTAGATACTGCTATTTCTTTAGCTATTTCTTATAGTTTCTCATGATCTGTGAAAAAGGTGGGGATGCTCTAGATCAAAGCTTTCTACAACTAACAGTCATTTTGAGTTGCAGAATGAAGAAGGGTAGATGACAACAGGAAGAGAGAGGCCACTAAAGTTGATAGATTATGAGGGGATATAATGCATAATGAATATTTAAAACCAAAAATATCCTGAATTCAAAATAGTGGAAGGTCCACTGTAATCAATACTTACAGTACACAGCAGAGAAAGTACAAACTCATTATGATTCCTCCTCTATAAAATATATAATTTAAACAAATCAAACATAAAGAAAATTAAGAAATAAAATGACTTCTAAAAATAGAATATCTTTTCATTGTATTTGCTGCTGTGTCTTACAGATCTATTTTTTTAAGTGAAAAAAAGAAAAAGAATTTATTTTTCAGGAAGGATTTGAAAGAAGAAAAAAATACTGATTATTTTCATAGTTAGAAAACATACTGTTCCAGGCAGAGTAATAAACAGGTTATAATCATAAAGATTAAGGAGAAGGTTATCATGAAACACTTAACATGGTGGCATGGCACAAGATGGTAAGAAAGGAGACAAGGGTGTTTTAAATAGAATGAAAACCTTGACAAAAATTAGATTTTTAGGAGAAATTAAAGGGCTTGTAGAAGTGGACAACGTGAATGAAGGTATCCTGAATGTTTAAGAGGGAACAACAGAAACAGAAACCCCACTGAAAATAAACTTGGAAAATTTGGAAATTGGAAAAGTAACATTTACACATGGTTCTTAAGGACAGAAATGCTCTCAATTTGTCCTGCCTTCTGCTTTTCCACTAGCATAGTGTCTATCAGCACCAACAAGGCTGCTCTATGCACTGGGTAAGCAGTACTTTTCCACTTCCTCAGTAGTGGGGCAGGGGATACTAAAGATAATGCAATAGAGAAACCATTATCAAAGCAAGATGACAAAAGATGAGATTATAGTCTCAGAGGCCAAGAACCCAGAACTGGGGAGACAGACAAATGATGACAATTAAGGTGCTCTCCACAGGCTTTTACAACTGACAAGCTGATATTTTTCTACTTTGGGTATAAAATTGATATGTACGGATGGCTTGCCCACTAATCACAGGACGGTGAACTTGACAAGGACATTAGAGGTTATTTAGACCATTATCTCATTTCATTCAAAATACCTCTTCTCCTCTAAACCATATGACCCTCAGTTCTCCAAATTTGCACATTGAACGTATAGTTTATGTATTTGTTTGTGCAGAGTGTTTCCTTCTAATGATTTTTATTAGACCTCTGTAGAATCACTCGCTTTTAACTATACTGAGGCAATTAACCTAAGAGGGATTTGATACTGATTAGAAAGAATATGTTTCTGCCAGTTTTTAGTTTCCCAGGGACACATCAACACGCATGCGACCTTACCTTGGTGAAAGCTCGGTAACATAGGCCACACACCTCCACCAGGTAGGCCAAGGTGAAGGTGGCATTCTGAATTACAAAGCTGAGCAGTTTTGAAAACGGTTCCAACAAACTCTGCAATGAGATCGGGGCCAAAATAAAACCAAAATCAATTGCTGATTCTTTCATTTTAAAAAAGTATTAAAGTCGAATGATACCTTAACTAATGGGATCACTCTTTCTTAATTTCAAATCTGTTGCCAGGTGGCTACTGTAGCAACCCTGTTTGTCTAAGAACAGAACTGAATCTTCAATCAATGGCTCAAAGAGCCATGACTTAATCATTTTATTGCTTAAAAAAATCCATTTTTTCCATGTGGCATCATTTATAAACCTACCTAACTCCGGTCTTATCCTCATACCCACACCCAGCAATCAAGACTCTGTGAGGTTTGCTTTAGGATCTCCCACTCTATTTCTCTGAATCTTCAGGCATGTGTGAGTTCATCAGACCCAGCTCCTCTAGAAGCCCGTCATCTCAGTTAAGTAGCACAAACCACCCTTGCACATAAGTACCAAAGCACTATTAGCTTAGATAAAACACATCAGGACCCTGTTTCCTGCCAGTGTTTACCAGGAGGTCTGTTAGTTTTGGTTTCCCCATCTGAATCCCACCCACAAAGGGTCAGTTTTAGATCCTTATGCTTTCTTAAGTCATTTAGAGATGTTTATTGAGCACCTACTAAGTATCAGGCAGAGTTAACACGCTTTTGTATGGTTTATCTCATTTAAATTTCTTATAACAATCCTGGGGAGACAGTATATTATAATAATTAATGACACAAGCTCTAGAATTTCACACCAGTGTTTGCAAACTTTAGCTCTCTGTGACCTTGAATAAGTGATTTAACCTCTCTGGACTTAATTCTCTTCCCTGTAAAATGAGGATAATAATGATCTCCATCTCAATAGTGTGGTGAGAATTAAAGAAGATAATGTATGTAAAGCACTTGGCAACAGTAAGCCTTCCATCACTGTTAGTTATGAGCTGTACCATAACTGTCTGAAGCTTTAATATCCCCATTCTTCAGCTGAGGCAGTTAAGTAGGCAAGTAACTTGCCTAAGGCCATACAGCCATTGGATGGAATTCAGACTCCAATTCCAGGGCAATTTTCCAGAGGGAGAACTGCTCTGTAGGGAAGACAGGATTTTAATTGGGCTCCAAAAGACTTCGATGCTGTGATTTCCACTACTTCTCAACCTCTATGGTCTTAACTATCTGGATTATGAAAGTAATACATGCTCAGTGTGCAAACGCAGGATCTGTAGAAAAGTACAGATAAGGAAATAAAAGGCATCCATATTCCCATCACCCAGTGGTAACATTTTGATATATTCCTCTTCTTCATCACACACCAGTTTACTCAGTTGAAATCTTACACGTATGTATAATACTACATTTTGTTAAGATAATAACGTACGAAATTGCCAATGCTATTTAATTCTTCATAAAGATCCATTTTAATGGCCACAAAAGTCAGATTTTACTATATATAACATCTCAATAAATATGTTTTTGCATGAAATTTGCATTTCTTCCTTAGAATAGATTCCCAGAAAAAGAATGACTAAATCAAAGAATATGTGCATTTTTGAGGTCCTTTTTCCTTATGGATACAAAAGTGAATTCATTACATGTTAGCTGCCTCTGAGGATAGGAATTATGTTTGTTAGTTGTATTACCCACGAAGCCATGTAGTGCTTTCCATACAGAAAGTCTTAGAGACACTCTTTGAAATAGTACTGTTGATTCAGTATTGTTTGCTTTGTATAAATGTTGTTGCCTTAAAATACTAATAATGAATGAACAGGGATAGGGATAGGAATATGTCTCTGGTTGATATACATCCTTATTGATCAAAAAAAGAAACCTGAATTCAGACCTATATAGAAACTTGCTCTTTTATCTAGCAAAGCAGCATGGTAATGGGGTGATACGGTATAACAGACAAATAAAAAAGCTTGAAATCAAAGGACCTAGATTCAAGTCTCAAATCTTCCAGTAACCAGCTATGTGACCTTGGCCAAGACACTTCATCTCTCTGAGCCTGTTTTCTTATCTGTAAATGAGCAGACTAGACCAAATGATCTCTATGCAATTTTCCAGCATAAACCATGAGACTATGCAAGCACAGTCAAGGTAAAAAGTTACAGGGGATGTGGCTTCTTGGTATATTAACTAGTAGCTACAAGCCATTGCAATACAAATTACTGCACTATTGCATATAATGCAGCCTGGGAATGTAGCCAGGAATACGAAAGTAAATGAGACACAGTGCTGGACTTCATAAAGCTCACAGGCTCACTGGGGAGACTTCAGTATAATATAACTGCTCATATAGAGAGCTCTGTCAGGTATTGTGGGATCTGATATAGGAGGAAGTTGCTACAGAAAATGTGAGCCTTTTAAAAATTGGAATGGAATTCAGATTCTCATCTTGAAGAACGAGAAGGAGTCCACTCACCAGCAAGGGTATAAAGCGTTTCAGGCAAAGGAAGTGGCCTAAGCAAAGGCAAGGAAGTGTGAAATTAAATAAGATTATAAATGTACAGCAATTAGCACAATGTCTGCCATACGGTAAGTGCTCAACAAACAGTGGTTATTCGATGTGTTTCGATGATGGTGATGATGATGATTCTGAAAGTACACAGGAAGCACAGGG
The DNA here is from genome assembly GCF_026419965.1 of Kogia breviceps. Classification (NCBI taxonomy): domain Eukaryota; kingdom Metazoa; phylum Chordata; class Mammalia; order Artiodactyla; family Physeteridae; genus Kogia; species Kogia breviceps. The sequence goes on from NC_081312.1 coordinate 10,989,134, forward strand.
ATGGGACAAGTAGCCAAAGACTAACTAGGAAAGGTAGGCTTGCAAGTTAATGAAGTACCTTCTCGTATGCTCCATTAAGGAATTTGGACATTATCTTAAAAGAAGTGAGAAGTTATCAAAGATTTTAAACAAGGAACCAGTGCAATGAGATCTGTGTTTGGAAGGATGATCTAGTTCATAGTATTGAGGATGAACTGGTGGACATGGCCCAGGACTAAAAGGACCAATGACGGTGTGATCTATTAGAGTTCTTCATACTAGGTTGAAAGTGGCAACTAGAGATGATCATACTAAGTGAAATAAGTCAGAAAGAGAAAGACAAATACCATGTGATATCACTTATATGTGGAATCTAAAATATGACAGTGAATCTGTCTATGAAACAGAAACAGAATCAGGGACACAGAGAATAGACTGTTGGTTGCCAAGGGGTGGGTGGTGGGAGAGAGACAGATTGGGAGTTTGGGGTTAGCAGATGCAAACCCGTATATCTAGAATGGATAAACAACAAGGCCCTACTGTATAGCACAGAGAACTATATTCAATATCCTGTGAAACCAAAATGGAAAATAATATGAAAAAGAATGTATATATATGTATAACTGAGTCACTTTGCTGTACAGCAGTAATTAACACAACATTGTAATTCAACTATACTTCACTAAAAAATAAATTTTTTAAAAAAAAGGTTGAAAGTGAAGCATTCAGTATGTGATAACTATTTCTTCAGTATTGCTTGCTATATGCCTGTATTTTTAGGTTAAAAAAATAACCAAATAACCAATAGGTTATGTTTTTCTGAAACATACATACCCTTGTGGCATTGGTAGAGGGTATCTTCAAGAGGCAAATCATAATTCTCAAACTGGAATCTAAAGAACACTATGAACAAATACAAAATAAGTAAAAGTCAGTACTCTTCTTAACATATCTTTTGCTTCATATATTTCCTCTAAGCATTTATTTTAGGGAAAAAATATTTGAAATATAGCTGCCTCCTTACCGTTTTCCATGCCATATATTCATGTTGAAAAAAAATAACTCTTAGCTTTAAAAATTTAATTAAACCATTAATTAAACAATGTTAAACAATTAAATAATATTAATTGACATTAAATGTGCCCAATCCTAAAGAGGTCTATTAATTTGTGAAAGGCCATGTTGAAAAAAAAAACCTACTTAGATCAATTTAAAACCATTAGGCCTATTAGTCCAAATAAAGAACGTTTCATCTGTCATTTCTCTGCTACGAAAAGATATAACAAGAACCTAAGAAAAAGCAGTAAAATTCCTAAAAGAGAAAATCATGCCTCACAAATCAAGGAGCGTATTTTGGCACAATTCCACAACAAAATGTACTTTTAAAATAATGTGCGCTGGGTTTGGGGGAAAACGTTATAGCAAGAATAAGCAATGATATTATTTAACACTGTTAAATATATGAAAATAGCAGGTTACAGTGAAATCTCTGCAGCTGTGCACAGTATGAACCTCTTTAAGATAGTACAAACAAAGCCAGTGTTTCTCAAAGTATGATTCCCTGGACCACCAGCACCTCTATTACCTGGAAACTAGTTGGAATGCAAATCCTCAGGTCGCACCCCTACTGAACCAGAAGTTCTCAGAATGAGGCCCAGGAGTCAGATTTTTAGCAAGTCCTTCAGGGACACTGACACGCACTGATGTTTGAAATCCACTTCTCTAAATTGATGAGAACAAACTACAGAAGGTCTTTCAATGGCTGATGATTTCCCCAGAGACTAAATACCCAGCCCAGGGTGAGCAGAGGCAGAGTGCCCAGACAAAAGCCAGCAGGGCAAGTTTTCAGATAAATCCTGAAAGCATTTCACAAGTATCAATACCTTCTAAGGGAACCAGTGGTCTATTTAATCTGCCCCATACCCACCGGAGTTGATGTGACATTTACATGACTTTAAACCAGGGGCTGAAAACCGGCTGCTCATCAGGTCCCCACAGTGACCCATGAAGGAAGTCAGGAGATATCTTAGAACACGTGCGGAGATGAGGGCTGCATTCTCAAATAACAATTGGCTGGAGTGGAGGAGCAGCTGACCCCTTCAGAAAGGACTGGAGCTTTCCAGTTCCCAAGGGTCTCAGTTCTCCTTCTTATCTCACTGCACTCCACTCATTCACCTTGCAGTCAGGGTCCCTTTGGACAGGACTGATTGTTACAAATTAGGTTTACTAATTGTTTACTTCCAGCTAGTCCATGTTCAAGTTAAATATTTTCATTATAGCACCACCCTACAGGCATTTGAATTCGCCATGCCTGCCCCACCCCTCCTCTAAAAGTGTGTGGCTCCTAAGCAATGAATGGCCCTGAATGGCTCTCTGCCCCTAGGGAGGGTCCATGTGGTCGTGTTAGAATGCATGCACTTGGATATTCTGGTACATGACTGTTTTTGAATTCTGGTTTTCTCAGGGTATTTGCCCAGTAGTGGGATTGCTGGGTCGTATGGTAGTTCGATTTGTAGTTTGTTAAGGAACCTCCATACTGTTCTCCACAGTGGCTCTATCAATTTACATTCCCACCAACAGTGCAAGAGGGTTCCCCTTTCTCCACACCCTCTCCAGCATTTATTGTCTCTAGAGTTTTTGATGATGGCCATTCTGACCGGTGTGAGATGATATCTCATTGTAGTTTTGATTTGCATTTCTCTAATGATTAATGATATTGAGCATTCTTTCATGTGTCTGTTGGCCATCTGTATATCTTCTTTGGAGAAATGTCTATTTAGGTCTTCTGCCCATTTTTGGATTAGGTTGTTTGTTTTTTTAATGTTGAGCTGCATGAGCTGCTTGTAAATTTTGGAGATTAATCCTTTGTCAGTTGCTTCACGGACCTGAGGATACGGGGAGTGGGAAGGGTAAGCTGGGATGAAGTGAGAGAGTGGCATGGACATATATACACTACCAAATGTAAAATAGATAGCTAGTGGGAAGCAGCCGCATGGCACAGGGAGATCAGCTCGGTGCTTTGTGACCACCTAGAGGGGTGGGATAGGGAGGGTGGGAGGGAGGGAGATGCAAGAGGGAGGAGATATGGGGACATATGTATATGTATAACTGATTCACTTTGTTATAAAGCAGAAACTAACACACAATTGTAAAGCAATTATACTCCAATAAAGATGTTAAAAAAATGCATGCACTTGATTTCCTAAGTGTATATGTACAATAGCTATGTACATACATAGTTTCAAAGTATCAATTCTCTTTGCTTGGATTTATTTAACTACTCTAGATTTCTGGATAGAAAAGAATCACAGGATGTGAGAGATGGCAAAGGTCTCAGTATTCCTACTTCTTACAGTAATTTCAGACTCAAAGAGACCAGCACACACCAAGGTAAGGGTCCCTGAATTATAATCCTTACAGACCTTATTTGGGGGTCACATTTTCCAAATTTGCCAATTTGGGAAAAAGTATTATCAGAGGTGGTTGGTCTTTTTAAAACATTTTACATATATGTAATATTCATTTCAGAAGTAGTGCTGCCAACGTGTAACTTCACTTGTCAGATCCAGTTTTGCTGCAAGTTGAATATTTTTATCTGTGACCTGGATAAAGCACAAAAAGCTTGTGGAACCAATGAGGTTCAAAGACACAGCAATGGCCGCTACCAGCTACCTCCTTTCTCCCTGCTATAGAGACCTGAATTTCAGCCTCTAATTCGCTCTTGTTCTAGAAGGACTCTAGGAGTCTGCTAGCGAAAGGACACTGGATTGGGAGTCAGAAGACTTGAGTTCTAATCTTTACACTGCCACTATCTCTCTGAATTTGCAGTTCTCCATCTGGAAAATGGGAGCATTGGAAGGGATGGTTTTTATAGGTCTCTTCCGGTTTTGACAGTATAGGATTCTGTTTTTGCATTTAATGGGCTCATACTGAAAATGTTCCTTAGGCTACCAGATTTCTAGCTAGGTAATTTTGTGTGTATTCTTGGAGGGTGGTATGGCGTTGGGCAGGGGGTGAGGGAGTAGGGGGAGGAGGGGTAAAGCTGTCAAATAGAAATATCATCTTGCTCCTTCAAGTACTTTATTCATACACACAAAAGCAATCACTTCCCTTTAGATAATGCTCTAAAATTGAAGCCTTACATTATATGTCTGGTCTCCTTTTAGATGAAACTATTATGTTTTTATTTAATATCCTTTTGAGAAAAATTTCTAGATAAACACAATCTACTAACGTCTTCCTGAACTTTTTTATTTTTTACTCAACTGGAAACATGAAATCACTAAGTCAAAATGTCCACTGCATATTACTGTCAATCTCTAACATTTGAAGAGAAAACCTAAATAACACTCTCTACTCTGTGTATAGCCCTTTATGAAACAAATCACCCAAGACCCAGATGATCTGCAAACAGTAGAGGAAGTAATTTAAAATGAAATCCTGGGTTCAGCTTACCTTCAGAGGCAAAACACAAGGCAGCTTGGCAAAAAAAGTCTGAAACTGGTTGCCGATGATCGTCCAGAGGCTACTAGGAGAATCCATGGGCAAAGCTTCCATGAAGGTAGCAATGTTTTCCAAACAGCGTATCATAGCACCCCCTGCTGGTAAATTCTTTTTGTTATTTAGACCCTAAAAACACAAAGCATAGGCAATCAACTGCTGAAACGGTGTGGGAATTCATACAGCTATTTGGTGAAGATCAGTTTTTAAACATCATATATTCACACTACAAACATGTATTGTGTGCCTGCTATAAAGGCTAATCATTGTAACTAGCAGGAGTACAGGGGAAATTGATGAATCCACACAGAGTTAGGGGGGAAACTGATCTCTGACTCAGTGAGAAAGGGTGAAATGTGAGCAGGAAATTAGAAACACCTTTTAAGGGTCTACAGTCGGTGTGGTTAGGTGTTAAGAAACGCAGTGAATGATGCTTGTTGGAAACTGCACCGGCCAAAGACTGAGGATGGCTACTATAGCAACAGCAAAGGCCCCACGGCAATCTGCCAACCCTCCAAGCTAACTGAAAAAAGCTAATAAGCAGAGGACAGGAGACAGACTCCAAGTAAAGCGATACAGCGAATAAGCCATGGAGGTGAGAAGTGGCTTCAAGTCTCATGATACACAAAATAAGCAGACCTCGAACCCAGATCGTGTGATACAACAAACAAACGGTGAAGCTGAAATTTGAATCCAAGTCTCATGATACAATGCACATGGATCTACGCGTCACCCATCTTGAAAGCTGGAGAGTTTTGTGGAGGTGGGTGCTCCACGCCTGGCAGCCACCTCTTAGTGAAGGGGTCCAGGAGCTTCAAGTAAATCGTAAGTCCACACTAAACAGCAGTGTCCAACTGACACTATTCTATGCATTGGCAATTTTCATTTTTTTGATTTTTTTAATTTAAAATTACTTAAAATTTAATTTTACATTTAAAATTTAACACTTAGTAAATGACTTTGAATTTCTTCCTCAGCAGTGATTTCGGCAGGGACTCAGAGGGCCGAGAAAGCAAACCTACCTCCAAGAGCTGACTGATGACAGCAACAGAGCTCAGCTCGTTGAAGTCCATCAGGGACGTGGCCAGGGTCCGTAAAAAAGTCCCATCTGGAAAGGCAACAATCAGATTCAGTAGTGTTTGGGTTTCAGCGACTAGCCACGTCTGCGGTTTCCGGATTCCTCATGGATGCATTACCTTTGATAGTGCTCTGGAACAGCTGCGGGAAGATGCCATTGGGAGCCAGCTGATGGAAGATACAGCGTAGGAACTGCTTGGCCACCCCTGCTGCATTGCCGGGGACCATCATGCTGGCGTCGACCAGGGAGAGAAAACACAAGGAATCTTGGAGCAACCAGCATGAGTTCAGGTATTTATTTACTTATTTATTCACATACACATCAGTTCTCTTATGGAATATCCCACTGTCATTTTCATTAGTAAGATGAAATATTCTAGTCACATGGAATCCCTGTTAATGACACGTTTTTAGAAAGAGGGAACCAGGTAATGCCAGAGTTGGTCTCAGGCTAATTCCAGCCCCACTGTACAGATGAGGGTTCCCAGCCAGAGAGAAAAGGTGACCTACAAAGGCTACAAGTCCAGAGAATGGCAGTCAGGACTAGAATCCAGGATGGGGATTATCAGCAAGATCCTCTCAGAAAGTGTCCTTGGCTAAGAGAGACAGCCCCTCGGAGGGAAAATGCAGGGAGGGAGATGTTCATTCCTACTGGAAGATCTGGGAAGTTTTCTTGGGGCATCTGAGCTGGTACTTGTAAAAAGGTTAGGACTCTGATATGTGCAGTTTTCCCCTTTACCCTCTGCACTACCACTGCATGTCAAAACAGGGAGCCAAGAGATGATTATTTGGCCTTTCCCCTTAGACCAAAGTATCAGAAAGGACGTTCCCAGAGGTGATTGTAGCTGAGTTGCTGAAAAGAAGAAGGAAATCAAAGAGCCCAACTGGATAACTAGTAAAAAATCCGTCTTACCTAATTGTTTCTTTCTGCCTTGTCTACCCTGATATGCTGGCTCAAACTTATAGGTCAAAAATGTTCTTCAGGAAGAAACGACACCAAACTCCCACAAACGCTTTCAAAAATTAGAAAAGGAGGGAACCCTTCCCAGTTTATTTTATGAGGCCCTAAAACTAAAATCAGATAAAGCATTACAAATAAAACAAAACAAAAACCAAGAAGGAACAAAATGAAAAGAAAAAGGACAGACCAATAGTCCTCATGGACATTGACTCCAACTGTAGATAAAAAGGATGATTGGCCATGACCAAACAGACTGTATCCCAGGAATGTAAGAATGACTTAATATTCAAAACTCAACCAATGCAATTCCATATCTTAAAGAATAAAAGGCAAAAACCATAGTTATTTCAATAGATAACAGAAAGTGCCTTTGATAAAATTCAACATGCATTCATGATTAAAAAAAAAAACTCTCAGCAAACTAGAAATAGAAGGAACTATCCTCAGTCTGGTAAAGAGGACCTATGAACACCTATAGCAAACATAATTAATGGTGAGATATTAAATGATTTTCTTGTATGAGCAAGAACAAGGCAAGGGTGCTCATTCACATCTTCAGTATTATACTGGAGGTCCTAGCCAATGCAATAGAGTAACAAAAAAATAAAAGGCATAAAAATCAGAAAGAGGTAAAACTGTCACTATTTACAGGCGATATGACTTTTTACATACAATTGCCTTTACATTCTAAGGAATCTAAAAGACAGCTACTACAACTAATAAGTGAATTTAGTTTATTACATTACAATATTAATACAAAAAACTGTATATTTGTACATCAGCAGCAAAAAGTTAGAAAACAAAATTTTTTTAAATTTCATTTACATTGGCATTAAAAAGCCAAAATTCCTGGGAATAAATTTAACAAAAGCTATGCAAGAGCTCTACAATGAAAACCATAAAACATTGCTGAGAGAAACAAAGACCAAATGAAATGACAATAGACACCATGCTTATTAATTGAAAGACTCAATATTTTTATGATATCATTTATCCCCAAACTGACTTAGAGTCTGAATACAATCCTAGGAGGCTTTCCCCCACCCAGATTGAGAAGTTTATTCTAAAATTTATATGGAAATGTAAAGAATCTAGAATATCCAAATCAACCTTCTTTAAAAGGATGACCAAAGTTGGAGAATTCACAATGACTTCAAGACTTACTATACGGCTACAGTAATCAAGACAGTGTGGTGCCAGCACAAGGATCAACATATAGATCAGTGAAACAGGATAGAAAGCCTAGAAACTGAACCTAATACGGTTATTTGATTTTAACAGACACCAAAGTGATCCAATGGGGAAAGGGAAAGTCTTTTTTTTTTCTTTTAATGGTGCTGAAATAACTAAAGTATTCACATGGATAAAATAGAACTTCAACCCCTACCTCACACCATACATAAAAATTAATTTGAGATGGATCATGTAAATGCTAAATATAAGTGCTAAAACCATAAAACTTCTATTGGGAGACATTGGAAAATATATTCTTGACTTAAGGATAGGCAAAGGTTCCTTAGACAAACAATAAGAAGGAATAATCGTAAGTTGTTTTAAAATTTTAAAACATTAGACTTCACCTAAATTAAAAACTTCTCATCAGAGCTTCCCTGGTGGCCCAGTGGTTAAGAATCCGCCTGCCAATGCAGGGGACATGGGTTCGAGTCCTGGTCCGGGACCACATGCCATGGAGCAACTAAGCCCGTGGGCTACAACTACTGAGCATGCACTCTAGAGCCCATGAGCCACAACTACTGAGCCCGCGTGCCACAACTACTGAAGCCTACACGCCTAGAGCCCGTGCTTTGCAACAAGAGAAGCCACCACAATGAGAAGCCCACGTGCCACAACAAAGAGTAGCCCCCGCTTGCCACAACTAGAGAAAACCCGAGTGCAGCATCGAAGACCCAACGCAGCCAAATAAATAAATAAGTTTATTTTTTTTTTAAAAAGTATTTGTTGACTGAAATGAATGAATGCAGGATTGAATAAATGAAGGTGTGAACAGAAAATGAACGAGTGCTCTTTGGAGCTGCAACTGAACCTAATCATCTTCCTCCCGTGGTAAACGCTCTAATGTTTTAGAAATGGATGAACATGCACAGGGGACAAAAAGAAAGTGAGATTTGAGCTCATTTTAGGACCTTACCTTTCTGCTTGATTAGAAAAAGTTGTGCTGGATGCCAATCTAGGAAATAAAAGTAAACAGAGTCACATGAGTACTGTATGCCTCATTGCAGCTCCCATTTAGATGGAGGACATGTAAAACCATTGACAATTCCCTTGACCAGGGACAGAGGATCCACTCAGGGGTCAATCTCCAGGGTTCAATTTAATCTAGTTTCTGAAATCTGCTTTCTGCATCAAATCAGTTATTTCCATGGTGATGCATATAGTTGAGTTAGTTGAATAGCACCCAGTCAATCTACAAACATGTCCTTTGCAGACAGGTTAGACAGATAACAGAACAATATTTAACCCAGTCCATCCCCATATTAACTCAACTCAAAATTCATTTCTTTGTATACAACCTCTGAAACCTCACCACAAACAAACCACAAACTGTAAAAGCCTCTGTAAGATAGCAAAATAGGTAATGGGTATTTGTCAGCTAATTGTTGGGTTGAAATGACATACTGAAAAGAGAAATGTATTAGGTTAAGTAATCAATATATAACATGTAATTTTTGAAAAGCATAATTATATGGTTCTATATGCATGGAAATATTCTAGATGTATAGAAAGAAAAAGAATGTAATAAATTCATGGGTTTAGAAAAACGTGTCTTGATCAGTGAGATATTGAAGAAACAAACAAGGAGAATGCTAAAAATTTATTTACTTAAGACCACAACAGTGAATCGAGTCAAGAATGCATTTGGACAGGAATAGAGGGTCCAGCACCAGTAACACCAGACATGATTCCCAGTTTCTTTGGTTATGATCTCTCTCATACTAATGACACTACAATGAATAGATAAGCATTGGCAAATGAAATAAACAGTAATTAAGGGTGCAGCCAATGTGATCTTGAAGGCTGCATCTAGAAAAAGGGGTGGGTAAATTTTAAGAGAGATCTAAGTAGAGAGCAAAATATGAAATAATATAGAAAGGCTTGGGTGATAAATGAAAGGGACGTGCTGAACTTACACACTCTTAGAACACGCTGGAAATAGTTCCTGTGGGACTAGAATAAACTTAAGTCTTCGTAAGTCCACAGTGCCTCACCTGGAATTGAGGTATGCAAGGAAACCCTGAATCAGGTGAGTACTGAATCTGCTTTCTTGGTAGGTTTGGTTGCTAAGAATTGGGCAGCTTGCTTTAATGCTCTCCCTGTCTCTTGCTAGTCTGCCCAAAGGAGGTACAGATTTAATGATTTTTATATGTAAGTATGTAAAAATGTATCTCTACTGTTTTTCCTTTGCTTTTCTTCAAAGCTTGTTTGTTTCCATCCTAAGAATTGGCAATGCTTGAACATGATTTATTCTCCCTTATGTTAAAACAAAAACACAATAAAAACCCCTCTATGTATCTATTACAACTTAGATCAGCTATTTCAAGGAGATGGTAACAGACCAGAACAATAATTCTGTCTGTTCTAAAACTGAAAGGTATTGACAGTAGGAACCGAGACCTTGCATTAATAAAAAACTTTCAATTTCACAAGTATTGCTCATAGCTGGTATAACATTTATTCCACATTTATTATGATTAGGTTAAAATCAAGGGCTTAATTCATCTTTTCTTATCTCTCTATCTCCCTGTGTTCATCACTTACCTTACACATTGGCTATTTCTAAGTATTAGAGGTGGAATAGTTATACCAAGTCTGAATACACACTCCTAAGGATACACACACCTAAGTATACTACAGAAAAATCTGGGGAAGGAGGATAAGGGAGTCACATACTTCTGGGGTTGAGGGGTTTTTAATGCTTCCCTGTTTGTCTTTAACTTGAAATCATCATTTTTTTCATTAAAAAGATTAAATTTTAGCTCCATCAAGATTCATTCTCTTTCCTCCATCAAATACCAGGAATTTGCAGAATCCAGTTTTTTTCCCCAACCTCTTCCATAGAGACCTTCCCTAAGAAATCATTTCCATCCTGAACTCCCATAGCACTCACCACACATATCACTCATGAATACAGCTCTTAATCATGTCCCATCTTTTATAGCTACTCAGTTATTCCACACATCACTGTCCTCTTCAACAACTAAGCCATAAAGCACTTGAGGGCAAGAGCTAGGTGTAATGCCTGAAACCTAAAGCACCTAGCTCTGAGCTAGCACAGACTGGAGACTTAATACATTCACAGGGAATTAACTCAGTCCTCTCCTATACGCTGTGCATGCTAGGACTACAATTTGTTACTGAATTTGAACTTTACTTATATCCATGAAGTACATCACTTTTCTTCTAATGTCCTATCTACTGAATGGAATTTTCTTAACATGAAAATTCTCAAAGCAGCTAAGTTTTAATCAGTCAGGCTGAAGGCTCTGTTCCCAAAATGTGTGCATGTTTCCTTTTTCTGAGTCAGAAGTATAAAACTACTATACTTCCATTTATCCCTTCACATGACAATGCCGCAAGTTGCATAATTACGTGAGCCACCCTAAGATTACAAAGTGCCTAGAGAACCCATCTTAAAACAGGTAAAGAGAAGGACTTCCCTGGTGGTGCAGTGGTTAGGACTCCACGCTCCAAATGCAGGGGGCCTGGGTTCGATCCCTGGTCGGGAAACTAGATTCCACATGCATGCCGCAACTAAGAGTTTGCATGCCACAACTAAGGAGGTTGCCTGCAGCAACAAAGACCCGGTGCAACCAAATAAATAAATATTTTTTTAAAAAAAACAGGTAAAGAGAGATAATAATAATATCTAAAAGTTACAAAGTGTTTAGTGTGAATTATGCACACTTCTGAGCACTGTAACATACATTGGCTCACAGAGTATTTAATAGGGAACACCAAACAGTAGAGTTTTCTTAGTGCAGTTTCCTCTAGCTCCACTCTGACGTTGTGACTCATGACCCTGCACGGCTGTAGAATTCATCCAAAAGTTTGGTACATTCAGTTTGTGAAATTGGTCTGAGTTGATCCCACAAATATCAAGCATCTGTAAGGTTACAAAATGTTTCACTTTTGAACTGTCAGTTTTTAATTTAAGGATACAGATTGAGTAAGGCTCCTTCCTACCAAACAAAACAGAAGCTGACATTCACCTTCCCACAGACTGCATGATATCCAGCAACAACGGGGCCGCCAAGTCTGGGCTTAAGTGAATGAATGTGGAGAGGACCACAATGGCCAGCCCGAGGGTTTCCTCATCATACTCTTCAAGAATGGCCCCACAGTCGTGGCATCTGCAAAGAAAACAGAGGAATGCTTTCCATGAAAGCCCACAGTGGTTGCAAGGTGTAAGTACATGCAGCCATGTTTGGTGAGTCTTGGAAAAGTCCCCAAAAGGAGGCCAGCAGTCTCATTCTAACAATAAATAGAAAACTCCAGCACCACCGTCACCTTAGACACAGCAATAGCACACACACCCGAGATCAGGAAGGTTCCGCTGATCACTGAAAATGGTCTTTCAACTCATTACTATCTGGCCTCTACACGAATTAGTGCTCCCTTTTACAATGAGAGCCAACTGGACTAAGAGTTGGAAGCTTCTGGTTGAAAGATTTTCTGCATGTGAAATTACTGCTGGGGATAGTCAGTCACTAACTAGATATTTTTTGCATTTGTTGAAATTAAAAGTGAAAAATGTCTAGACACAAATGGAAGCCTTCCCAATCTTTCAGATTTAAAAACATCCTATTAATAAAGACATAGACATACAGAATGTACTTGAGGACACGGGGGCAGGGATGGAAAGCTGGGGAGAAGTGACAGTAGCATCGACATATATACGCTACCGAATGTAAAACAGATAGCTAGTGGGAAGCAGCAGCATAGCACCGGGAGATCAGCTCCGTGCTTTGCGATGACCTAGAGCGGTGGGTTACGGAGGGTAGGAGGGAGACGCAAGAGGGAGGGGATACGGAGATATATGTGCGCATATGGCTGATTCACTTTGGTGTACAACAGAAACTAACACAGCATTATGAAGCAATTATACTCCATAAAGATCTATTGAAAAAAGAAATAAAACAAAAATGAATAAAAATTTTAAAATCCTATTTGTGGGTGAGAGACAGAATAGTCTAGTCAATAGACCCCTGTAGAAAGCCTAAGGAGTCTGGATCAAGTCTCTTCTCTACCCGTCACTCAGGTCAGTTTATGAACTCCCCACGCCTACTGAGAGTGCAGTCTGTAAAAACAAAATGGTCCCTGCTCTTAAGGAACTTCCAGCTTATTGCTCTTTGTAGTATCTAATGTGGGTTCAACTGACGTCATCTCAACCAAAGCGGAGCTCTTCTTCTCAGTGGCCACTGAACAGCTCTACAGGGCGACGGGAAAAGCAAGGGAGGCAGAGCTGAAATGGCTACTGTGACCTTTCCATCTGAAAACATCCTGATATACATATATATCACTCCTTACAAACTTCCTGATATACATATATATCACTCCTTACAAACTTCCTGATATACATATATATCACTCCTTACAAACTTCCTGATATACATATATATCACTCCTTACAAACTGACTTTTTAAAAAAATACAGGATTCACACTTGTAACTAAAAACGAAGATAAGTAGAGTACACACAAAGGCAACCGGGAAGACAAGTAGGAAATATTGCGACTTGGAGGGGGACACAAAACGAGAAAATTATACCAAAGAAAGAGCTAAGAAGAGCCCTCCACAAGCAACTAGGTGCTCCCCATGTGGACATGGTAAGGAGCTGTTCAAGACAGGCCTTTCACTTCTTCAGTAATGATGGCCAGCTGTGGCCAGCTGCATGGATCCTCCTACCAGCCCCTTCCACCTCACCCTCCTCTCCTTTTATCACAAGCCTACTCAATTTCTCACGTGGTCACCTCTACCAGGAAGCCTCCCCGGCCCAAGGGACCTCTCCAAACTTGAAATCGTACAAGTCTTATTCTTTATCATATTCACTGAACAGCATTTATGTGCCAGGCAATGTGTAGGGAGCTCAGAGTATAAAGTACAGAAGAAAGGGTACTAGTCCCTAAGGAACTCACAATCTATTACAGAACATGTGTGTATAAACACCTAACGATTAAAAACCAGCGTGATAAGTGGTAGAATAGAGAGACGTATCAAATACTATGGAAACTTGGAGAATGGCATGATGCATTCTGCCTCGTGAAATCAGGGAATCTTGGTCTCAGGCTGGGTCTTGATGCATGAATAGGAGTTCACCAGGCAGAGAAAGTACAGAGTGAAGGGCACCTATGAGATCACAGAGAGAACACATCAGGCATGCTCTGGAGAAGGTGAGGGGGGCTAGGGAAGGAGTTCCTGGTGAGGAGTGGTTAAGTCCATACCTTCACAACCTAAAGGGCCTTTTACAATAAGCTAAAGCATTTGACTTTATCCCATAAGAAATCTGGGGGTATTGAAGGCTGACAAACAGAGAGGCAACATAACCAATCTGAGATTCAGAGAATGAAGTCTACCAGCTGGATCATGTCTCAAACTTAGTCCCACTCTTAACAATTTGAAGCTTCTGGATGAGAGATTTTATTTGTGTGAAATTATTGCTAGGAATAATCAGTAGGTGGACATTATTTGCATTCATCCAAATTAAAAAAGAAAAATGCCTTGGCATAGATGAAAGCTGCCCATACAATACTGCATTTCTAAAGTAACAAATGCTTACCAACACTTATGGCTACAGCCATTTGAAGAACAAATTATGACTTAAAAGCATAGCATTCCTCCTCTGATATTTTCTCACAACCATGGTGAGCAACTTCTCAAATTCTGTAAACAGTGAAGAAAATAACTGTGAGCTTACTTGTCTGTCATCACCGTCGGCTGCTCGTCTGTGAATTCTTCGGGTGCTGGTACAAACATACTCACAATACTGGGTGCTGACAGCAGGCTGGATTTCGTGGCACCTGGTTAAGCAGCAAAGAAACAACTGGTGAATAAATATGTGTGTCTGGGGGCCAGGAAAAGCCCCATTCTCCTCTTATAAATCCTCCAAAGATCACATTCACAGGGATATAACAGGGACAGCCCAATTCCATTGTGAAAAACCGTCAAGAGTGAAATGAATTCAAGAAAGACTGGTTTGTTCTGGTTTATATCATTTTAAGAGCTAGACTCCTATGGTTCATTTTGCCTCTTGACTCTGAGAAAAAATCAGAAAGAGTTCAGGTGTGCCAACAGGGTACTAAAACAGAGAGGAAAAAAAGTGTGTGGGGGGGAGCTATTCAAGGGTATCCTTAAATGAGTTACAACCCTTAATTACTAGGCATAAATGGAAGCCGCTCATACAATACTACATAAAATCACAAATGCATGCCAACACTAAAATGTTGCTAATTTGGAAAGGGAATCAGATCCTAGATCTCTACACACCTAAGCAAGGGGAGAAGTTTGAGCTAAGAAATATCAGGACAGTTTTCTACTTTGTAAATTAATATAAGCCCCAAAGCAAAAGACTTCATTTTTCAAACTGAAATCTTTATGAATGAAATATGAAGTTTTTCTGAATGAACCATCTGGTGACTTCAGCCGATCGATATCACAGAGATTAATACTTTGGGTTTTGATGCCTTCAGAGAAATCTGAGGCAAGAATCTAGTGTTCTAGTGATGAGTAAATCTGGAGATCCAGGAGACTGTTCTCCATTAAGAAAACCACCAGCGCTGGACAGATTCTCCAGGAACTATGGAAATAAGGCACTCCAAGAAGAATCCCAAAGTGACAACTCAGAATAATACCACGTTCTACAAAGTAATAACTGAGACTCTGAGTTCTTCAAACAGGAAAGAAGCCAGAAAAACCCAATGGTCATTAAAGAATCTGTTTTTCATTAAGGAACTGCTAACTTTTGTGCTGAAAAACAAAACAAAACTGTCTGGTCTTTCCTTAAATAGGAGAAAGATAATGATTCAGCGAATTGGTTTCTAAAGGAATCAAAATCAAATTTTCAAAAAAATTTTAGAAACCTCACCAAGTGGGCAAAGTATTTCAATCTGAGGGAGAAAAAACAAGGTATCAAAGCCTTTGATGCTTCCATACTATACAGACTCCCTTATCTGATCAAAGGCTACAAAATCTGTTTATAAGGAGACCTTCAGACCCAAACAGCAAAGGAAATTATCTGAAAATATCTTGATGTCACTTCTGAAGATCCCACATGGGAATCCAAATTTTGCTACTATATTTATCAGCTATCTCTGAGATCACACTCTTTCCAATTATATTATTAACAAAGATCTCCAGCTGTTTCATAAAGATGATGCTTTGAAAGGAAGCAACATATTTATTACAAGCAAAAGTATAAATCGATTAATAATAGAAAAGGCAAGAACTGGGCCAAGATAAAAGAAGACATGACTGATTATTAAAACAGTAAAGTAAACTGCATGAAGTGGCTTCAAGAAACCAAAACACAGAAAGTTCAACTCCAGTACTCCACATTTCTTGAACATTGACACACCACATCCGCCAGATGCCAAAATGCCTGTGCTAAAAGTGGAAACTCAGCCCACAAGATACATGGTGATATGTATATACAGTCTTACTAGAAACATAAGCAACTGATTTTTTTAAAAACCAACAACTCTGAGTCAAGGCTTTCAGAAGAGGCTTGCCAATTACTATTGCATACATAGAAATCACAATTCTAGTCAAGAAAAGAGTGGGAATCCAAGTCATTTGGGTGGTTTCAAGCCAATCCTTACCTAATACAAATGCCAAGGAACAGATATTTTTGACAATAGCATCATGAATTTGTTTTTCCACATGACAACACAGAATGTACAAGGCAATATTTATGACAGTCATTTATAAAAGCAGATAGGTTAAGTTATGAGACATTGGCCACCTCATGGCAACATTAGCTGAATCAATGGATTTCTAAATACTGCTTATGATAAGGGAGCAAAGAGTAATATACAAGGAGAAGGTGGGCAATGCAAAAAGGAAGCCATTGACCTCAGCCACCTTGTGCTATAGCTGAGTCACAACTAAGTCTGCAGTATTAAGGGCAGTCCCATTATCTCCCATTATCTAGGGCAACACTTCTGGTGCCACCCCTACTCGTTCCCCTACTGAATACCCAAAGTGCACTGTATATGGAATTAGGAACAGGCACAGAACGTTCTTAGAAACTTGAATAAAGAGGGGACCTCCTCCAAAGCCCAACTTCATAGCTGGAGATTTTGACAAAAGCTTCTTCGGGAGTCTTGGAGAAAGTATACAGGTGCTGGTCTGTCTCAAAGCGTAAATGCACACATCAGTCCCCTAGCTATATCAGTGGACTCTTCAGTTTACCATGAAAGAGACTTTCTTTGTTCCCATGACCTCATTCCACTTTTGCTTCTATTGACTGAGTCACTAGATCATGAACAAGCACCAGAGTTTGTTCAACCACCCTGACTTCTGCTCATAAAAGCTTTTCCTAAGCCCATAAATGAGAAGAGTCTCATCTCATTGGATACAGGGGATAAAACCGCTACTCAATGCCAAATAAGTGTTAGCCAAAGCTGGAGATAACTGTCTCCTCATTCCTAAGGAAAATCAGAAGCGATACAGTCCAGGAAAATAGGTTTGCTTGATTTATGGGACTAGCTAAGAGATGTGGTCATAATTCATTTCTGCTTTTCGGTTGTCACAGATAATAGGTTAACCTGCCTTCTAAATTAAAGAACAAACAAACAAACAAAAGAACAAAAGTAATGATTAACTAGACATAAGATGAATTTTAGAAATACATATTCTGATTATCTTAGCATAGATTTATTCTCAGCTTGCTCCTATGATCATCATAAAGTCAAGTGTATATTTTGTTCAGTTCCGGATAGTTGAAAAGAAGCTATTCATCTATGATCTCAATAATCTAGAAGGAACATAGATAAGCTGGGCCATGTTCAGAGAAGTAGATACAGGATGATATGGAAAACTGATACATATTAGGAGGAATACCAAATGACCCGGGGATGTGTGGTCTAGAAAAGCCTGAGGAAATAAGCAACTGGTGCCTTTCTTCAAATATCTAAAAATTACGTGAGAGAGTCTAGACTTGCTTTGTGTGGCCCCAGAGGTTAAAAATTCACTATAAGGAGGAAATTTTTGTCAGTCATGTTCAAAGATGAGATGTCGTACATTCCCAGGTCCTGGAAGCGTTTGATCAAAGGTTGGATCCACTTCATGGAGCTGCTGAAGAAGAGATTTCAGCACCTGCTGGGTGACTAGATGATTGACATATACGGTTTCTTTCCCCCTTTCAGTCTGAGATTCTGCGACTCAGCTCACCTCTCATTCGCAGTGGCTGTCCCTCCAGGTCAGGGTTTAGGCACGTTGGCACATTACACTGGCGTTTTCCAGGCTGTATCTGTTCTGTGGATAAATAGAACATTTCAGTCTTCCTTGCGGTCAATCGTGCACAATTCACAATACAAAGAATTTAACCAATAATCTCTTGGGACCATTTTTTGGTGATTGTTACTGTTGATTATTAACCTTTACAGGAAACATCCTAGATTTTAGGGAAGGGTTGCTTGGGGTTTCACTACAAACCTGCCATTCAGGTGTATGAGATGCAGCTGAAAGCAGGAGAGTATCTAAAACCATCCCCAAGAGTCCAGATTCTCTAATCCCTCCCCCACAAAAGCTCAAATCCCCAATCTCTTGATATGAAATGAAAAAAATGAAAGGCTAATGTCACAGCCATGAAAGACATGTTTTATGCAAATCAATCAATACGTAAGTGATCATTTGTGGCAATGACCAGATAGATCGTACAGAAAACATGTGGAACTGGTAGCAAGGAAATGACAGGCATTTGACTGAGGGCTGCAGAACAGGAATGAGGGGACAGGGGCAAATGGAGGAGTCGTGCTTCAGGAACATTTTTCTCACGTGACAGATGAGGCAAAGAAGCGAGCCATCAGATACGCATGGGTGGAGAAGAGGCAGGTGAGATTCTCTGAGCAAGCAGGTGCGTGCTGAGGTGAGTCGATCATGACTCATAATTTAGGCTGCCTTTCTCCGTGTGTCTGCATGACCAGATTTGTTCTTTTGGAGACTAGCAAGTCACTGAATCAACGTATGTGGTATAAAGTGACATATGCCACCTAACGAAAATCTCCACGCTCACCGACTCTCTCTGGTCTTGGATTTGGGGAGAATTTTTATGACACTAATTAAAAAAAAGAATATTGAGATGAAGCTCTAGTAGTACTTGGCGACTAGCGAACCAACTTGGAGGATGGAAAACAAGCCCAGGAAAACTCAGATGAAAGAAATTCAGACAGCATGTAAATGGTAAGTATTAGATGATAAACCAGAGTGACATGAACAAGGCTGAGGTTTGGTTGAAAAGTGAAAAATTCATTTAAATGGGTTATTTGGCATCCTGTGGATTTTTTTTTTTTTTAGATTAAAATTTGGATTAGAAATTGAGATCTATTTGCCTTTTTATAACTCTACAGAGTCAATCAAGCTAAGTTGTAATTGTAGTTAGAATCTAAAATGGATAGCTTAGGCTGAGCTTGCTACAGAGAACAGCAGCATGGTAAAATAATCTTCAGGTCAACCTAACGAAAGATGGGCATTTAATTATCAGAGAATGAACCTAACAAAAGCTTCCATTCTCAGTTTTACATAGCATGAGCTCAGTAAAGAGAGGAACAAAGTCCTCTTTGGTGTGAACAAAAAAGCTTCACCCAAACCCAGTAAACTCTCAAGGCTGGTTATTCAATGCCTTTCTCCTTGTCTCCCTTGCCCGTTGGCTTTTGGCCATTTCATTATTCACTACCACTTATCACTAAAAAGAAGACAAAACACTAAACCTTTAAAATGTTAAGAACCTTAACAAAGGCCAGGAGAGTTGAAATTATCTGTTAAATATAGGATTGGGTATGGTGTGTAGGATTTATCTAGACTAGCTCTCTATTTTTTTTTTTTTGAAGAACAGTGGGGAAAATAAGTCAAAATATATGTAAATATTATGGTTATGAAAAATTAACAGTATCTCAATATTTTGGTTTTGTGGACATTGTAATTCCTGGTCATAAAGAAGGCTATTAAAATAATTTCATATAACTGTAGCCAGAAAGTATACTAACCAAGATACAAAAATAGTCCTATCCAAGTGTTGGCCCCCAGAGCATATCACAGTAGTAAACCCTGACATTTTCAAAGTGCATGCATCTTGCAAAAAGCTTTCACATATATAATCTTGTAATCAAATGACCCATTTAATTAAAAAGGAAAAAAAGAAAAGGCAGGCACTCAAAAGAGCAGAATTGCGGCAGTACTACTGGCTTGAGAAAGTAGTACGTGTGCAGAACGTGGTAACAAAGTTTAGAAAATGCAGAGTGATCATGTTTAAAATAGACATGTCATGGCGGTCAATTCTTACTTTAAAATTGAGGTTAGAGGCAGTTCCATCGTATGAGCATGAGGGTGTGCGGCTGCAACCTGGTGACCCTGCTGACTAAAACACAGAGCTCATATT
This sequence comes from Kogia breviceps, assembly GCF_026419965.1. NCBI lineage: Eukaryota > Metazoa > Chordata > Mammalia > Artiodactyla > Physeteridae > Kogia > Kogia breviceps. The sequence continues at coordinate 11,009,263 of NC_081312.1, forward strand.
CCCAGACCTACCGGCAGATCATGACGTCACTAAGCTGACATTTGTTATTACTGTTATTATTACTACCAATAGTCCCTTATTTTTGATAATTCAAAGTTTATAAAACAGAGAATATTGATAATCTGGTGTTTTGTTTTGTTTTCTAATTTGAACCATGAAATCATAGTTCCATTCCCTCCTTTATGCATTTATATCATTTAACCCCCAAAGAGATAGCCTAACATCTGGAATCTGGGTCTTAGAGGAAAACAAGCAAACAAATAAACAAAAGAGTTGGACCAGCCGAGATGGAAGAACCGGTGGCTCTAGAACACTTGGAAAGTTTAAATAGACTTATTAATTACCTTAGGTTAAAAAAATTGTTTGAACCACAGAATATGAGAAAAAAATCTATTCCTTCACAGGGAAGCAGAGGGGACACAGAGAAAGTGGCATTTGCTAATCTGAGAGGTAAAACAAGAAGAAAAAGCTTGACCCACCAGTGTCCCAGTTGCTGATGTTATGGGGGGCGCTAGACTGATGTTCCAGCTGTCGCTTCATTAACTGGCTCATTGTCAGAGCTCCCAGGGATCCCCTTTTCATCTGCCTATACTGAGCTATATGGAGGAAATTAGGAGATAATTACTAGGGGGAATAAATTTGCACAGCACACAAAGGCTCTACACATCCATACAGAATCTTAATTGAACCTTCATTGGCTATTCGTCATTGTTTAGTAAGTTGTATGCTCCTGTCCAGATGAAAAACTAAGGCACTATGCTATTTCTGGTGCCTGTCTTCACTCGATAAAGAAAGAAACAGTGCCTATGAGCACTTATCTGTAGCCTGTAAATATTTACCCCAGTTACAACAGTATGATATTTTCATTTACTTTTTAATTTATATACTCTGCCTTGTTCCCAAAAGGATTCAAGACAGATACTACTGCTTTGAATTTATAGCTTAACTTTCTTTAATGGAGCTGTGCATACGTACATAGTTTCAGTCTCCATTATATCCCTCTGAGACCCCCGTGCATGTGTGTGTGTTTGTGTACATGCATATTTTGGGGTAGGATGACACATATCAACCCCAATTTTTAGAGAGAAATTGAAGCAAATGAAATTACGTTACTTGGAACCAACCAGCAAATGAGGTGGTCGTAAAACCAAAACATGTTGACTCCAAAGTCAATGCTGTTTTCAATCTCTGTATGAGCCTCTGCCTATTGTTGGAAAACTGTGAATTGAATAACATTCCACAAGTATATTCTAGTACACATCTTTGTTTTTAAAAAAAATAGTGGTAACATTTTTATCTTGCAATTCGGCATTGACAAATATCCCATGATTGATAAGTCACGTACATAAGCATCTCCAAACCGGAAAAACAGTGAAAAGCACTTCTGACAATAGACTGCTGAGTGAGAAAGCAACCTGCCTCCTACCCTCCTATTCCTCCTCAAGTGGTCCCACCAATCCCCGCCACCAGCCCAGTGAGAAAGGAACAGCATCGCTAACAGGCCTTTTATACATGATCCCAAACAACTGGATATTTGAGAACTTGTGGTCATTCACTCTCTTATAAGGACAATTTCAGAAACTGAAGCTCTGAAATACATGGTCTAGAAGGGGATGGTAGAAACCGAGATGTCTTTATGGCCCTAGAAAGCCTTACATGTTAAACACAGGTTTCACAATCATGGTACCAGGGCAGCAACTTGGTGTGATGCGAAATCAATTATGACATTATTTTTAATGTAATTAGCATGCTGTTTGATTCATGGTGGTCATGGCATGTTTAGCTACAAAATAATCAGCTGATAAACTGAGCAAAAAAGAGGGGTGTGATGAGAATTCTTGTGTCTTGGAGTCCATGTTAACTGAATTCATGGAAATGACTATGCAAACTAATGAAAAATCTGATTCTTGTGGTTGATTGGTAAATTTTGCAATTTCATGATTCACTTGAAAGTGCTGCTCCAGGTAAAATTCAAAGGCAGAAATCTTTTAGAAAATTTAACAAATTTCAAGTAAAATTCAAAAGCAGAAATCTTTTAGAAGATCCAACACATTTAAAAATTAGCCCCATCTATCAGACAAAATCAAAGAAGGGTTAAAAACCTCTAGTGATTGATTAATTTCTCCAATCCTCAGTATTTTTTTAAAGACAGAAGAATTCCCTGAGAGTAAAGTCCCTTAATGTTTAGCTCAGTGTGTAAAGCACCTGGCATTATGTCTCTCAGAACACACCACCAAGAGCTATCCAATACATGCTTTATATGGAGAGAAGGAGGAAGGTGGAAATTTAATGATGTACTATGTTGAATCCAAAAGGGCTATAGATTCAGTCATGACTTCAGGATCATGATTCATTGACACATTTATTTTATGATGCATGTAACTAGCACTGAAGCCAAACTGACTTAAGTCATCCTATCTCAAATTATATCCAACTTGGAATTCTAACTATAATTCACTTTTTTCAGATGACTCATGCAATTTAGGAGGAGAAGATACACTTTCATGATTTTAGTATGTGGACTTAAAAATGGGCATTTTTTTCATGTTATAAAACAGATTTTTTTGTGATAAAAGAAGAACAATTAGACTCAGAATGAGGCGTTCTTCTTTGCTGCCCAAAGGGCAAATAACTGTTACTTGAAAATGCTTTCTTAGAATTTCCGTAATCTCTATTATAACTGAAATTGAATTATTCTAAGGCAGTGTGGTATACTAAAAAACACCATGGACTTGAAAAATCAAACAGACCTAGCATCAATCCCTGTCTCTATCCCTTAATAGCCATATGACTGCAGGCAAGTCACTTAGCCTCTCTGAACCTCTGTTTCTTAGTCTATAAAACTGGGTCAGTAATATCTGCCATGCAGTGCTGATGCGAGGATTTAATAAGATAGCAATGTGTGTAAACCACTTAGCACAGTGCCTGGAACATGGTGTCAGATAATTGGTAGCAGTTATTACTATTATGTCTGTAAATGCCTGGAGAACAAGGGGTGTCTTATTTATTCACCTTTGATCACCAGTACCAAGCACCGTGCCTGGCACTCAGCAGACACTTAATTAATAGTTGCTGAATGAATGAAAGCATGAATAAATGAATGATGAAGATGATGATGTTGTTCCATACTACCAGTCCAGCATTTAAGTTAAGACCTTTATCTGGTTTTCAGGATCATGTTTATTTCAAAAGACTGTCAAAGGAAAATTCACTAGCCCTTGAGGCAGTGGCCACATGGAACACAAAATATACCAGCACAGATGACAAGGGTTGCAGGAGTTGCACCACTGTTTGTATCTCCGATTCCTACTGAGAATTTCCCGCGCTAAAGTCCTTTAACTGACTCCACTGAGCCACGTGGACACCCTTCTTCTCACCTCAGTGGAACTCAAACTCCTCATGGGCAAAATATAGGACCCAACAAACGAGGCAGTTTCAAAATACTGAAGAGTTGCCTCCAGTAGATCCAGTAATATTTCATGCCATTTTAGTTTTCTGATCCAAAAGTGCTACATTCAATAATAACTTTGGGATCATGATAGAGCTGATACATTTATTTGATGATAACTTAGATAAAAATTTTGTCAATGATGTAGGTGATTCAAATTAAACAAAGGTGTTTCCTGTAAAATTCTGTCACAGGCAATGTTTTTCACTTGTCCCCAAACCAGTTCCATGTTTTATGTTTCGGCTAGTCATACGTAATACTTATTTTATTGAATTATCCAGTGATTATACCTTAACAAATTAGGATTCTTGGCCTATCAGTAACTGTACTGATTTATCCAACACTTGAGATGCTGACAAAAGTGGGCCTATGTCTCAGGGTCTCTGAGAACACACAACAGAGTGTTACCTAGGAAGCTAACACAACGTTAAAAAAAAGAGAGAACAAAACAATACCAAGAGTGTGAAAATTGAAAACAATGCAGCAGATAATGTTCCAAATCAATGTACAGGTGAAATGATCACCAAAGGAAAACTTACTTGATATTGAAGAATGGCTACTTGTTTCTGGCACACCCGCTTCTAATGTAGGGGCAGATGAGGACTCTCGTGGCATTTCCAAAGTTGAAAGTCTTTTAGTAGCAGGATCTACAAACAGAAATATTATTTAAAACTCAGGACATTGATTAAAAGCAAGTTCAAGAACCTTTTTCATATATTTTCCCCTCTTGCCCAACTCTCCCATTCAAATCATTATATACTTTCTGGCCCTACTAACTACTTTAATGGAATCACATACACACTGGTTTCAAAGTTCCGTGGGAGTTGCTTCCACATTACACACTGCAATGTGTTGCTATGCCTCTCAGAGATTAACGACAGCACAATTACAAAGCTAGAGCTCGGCATGCTCAGATCACATATCCTTGCACCTTTCCAGAAATGAATTTCTTTTCATACAAAACCCAAAGACACCTACAGTTGATCCACCTATATCATTCCACCACTCCCCCTTTGTCTGGCAATTTCCTACTCATCACTTACATCTCAATTTATATAGACAATTCCTCTTCCAGAAAGGCATCCAGGACCCCCACCCCCAGACTCAAACAAAAAAGGGAATCATGTGACCCTCTTATGCAATCCCAGAGCACCCTGTCCTAACCTGTACCAAAATGAACACGCCATGATGTAATTGTCTGTTTACCAGTCTACAACCTTTGCTAAATCATAAGTAATTTCAGAGCAGGGACTGTATCTAACTTGGAATAATTACTTACCAATAACTCAGATTTTCGGTTTTATTAGTTGAGCAAGAAAGACTTGTATCATTTGCTTCCGCTGTTGACAAATGCATCTAAGGTAAAATATTTTCTGCATATAATATTGTCTTTTTAATCTACGAATAATGGGAAACAAGCTGTTCCACATTATTCTAGGTAAAGATTATCCTTTAAAGCTTTTTGAAAAGTTTAGTGGTTTATCATGACAAACCCCTAAAACTTTTTTATAAACTTCCTTGACTTCTTAAGCAACACTCACTGTATATTGAACTCAATGAGCAGCCTGGAATTACCACTATGGGCTTCCATGATTACAGCATGTCCACCCTAAATGGCTTCAAGTTCTTAAGCTTCATGATATCTGTCTCCTCCTTTTCAGGTTATCAATTGTTTTTCTTGCCACAGAGCAAGTCACCATACATTCACACATACATACAATACAAGTATGCAGATGCTACTCTACTATTGGGTGATCATTAAACTTATTAAACTGTCAGAAATAAAAGTAAAATAGATCCTAGGTGAGGGCTGAGGAGAAAAGCTTTTAAGCACTGATTTTGGAACATCTATTTTTGGTTCTCAGAGGGCTTTCTGAATAGATACATTTGCCAGATAAATACTTTCTTGGTAAAAAAGTATAACTGTTACAATGTTTCCCAAACTCTCCAAATAAAGCATAAAAATAACTACCCATTTAAAATTCCTTAGTGATTAAGCTATTGCTTTTCTCTTAGGTATTCTCCACAAACCACAAGTTTAAAACATGCATAATTACCTGTCTTACCCTTATCTGCTTCTGTTTTACATTTGCTGCCACTCTGGCATAATAATCCCACTGATAACGTAGAACAAGAAAGCTTAAAGGCAAGAATTCTTTAACAGATTATTGAGACTTTCAGAGTCTCGATACGCTTATTAAAATCCTCGGTATCTTTAATTTTAAAGAAACGTCATTAACTGTAAGATAGTTATTAGTAATCATTAGTGTACCAAGATTCTTTAAGCCAGGCAATTTTTGCTCAGTCCTAAATCATTTTATGAAGCCTTCCATTTGTATATAGTTTAAGACAACAAATATTTGAATACAGCTATACACAGCTTAAAAATTTTCCATTCAATTTTTTATACTGGTGTAAAGAAAATGTCATGTTATTGATTCATTCATTCATCAAATATTTGCCACCACTCTACTAGGTACTTGGGATACAATCAAAGAACAAACCAGAGAAAACTTCTTGCCTTTGAGAGAACACTGGGGACAGACAGACAATAATTAACAAACATAAAAGTAAATAAATTATTATATATTAGAAGAATAATTCTTTATAGAAGAGAAACAGAGAAGAGAAAGTGATTCTAAGATGCCAAGTAGGGGTGGAAAGGTGGGGTGTGGTCCAGGCCTCATGGGGAGCCTGATGTTTGAACAGAGAATTAAAAGAAATGAGAGAGGGAGCCAGGCAGGTATCTGGAGAAGACAGTTTCCGGCTGAGGAACGAGCAGGTGCAAAGGCCCCAAGGTAAGAAAATGTAAGGAGTGTTCAAAAAAATGGCAGGAGGCCACTGTGGCTGAATAGAAGAAATGTGGAGAGAACCATGCAAAATGAAGTCAGAGGGCTTCCCTGGTGGCGCAGTGATTGAGAGTCCGCCTGCCGATGCAGGGGACACGGGTTTGTGTCCCGGTCCGGGAAGATCCCACATGCCGCGGAGCGTGAGCCATGGCCGCTGAGCCTGCACATCCGGAGCCTGTGCTCCACAATGGGAGAGGCCACAACAGTGAGAGGCCCGCATACCAAAAAAAAAAAAAAAAAAAAAAAAAAAAAATGAAGTCAGAGAACTAATGAGAATCAGGACCACGTAAAGCATTTTAGGAATTTAAAGGACTTGACTTTTTTCTTACTATGAAAGAAATGGGAGCCAATGGAGGGTTTTAAGCGGAGTAATGGTATAATCTCATGTTTTAAAGGATCACGGTGGCTGCTGCCTTGGGAAGATAGGAAGGCAATATGGGTAAAAGGCAGGAGCCCAGTTAGCAGGCTATCGCAGTTGAGCCACAAGAAAGATGTTAATGGCTCAGACCAGGCTGGAAGCAGGGGAGATGGTGAGAAGGGGTAGATTTTGAAGGTAGATTAAGGTGGCCAGATAAAAGAGGACACCCAGTTAAAATTTAATTGGGGATAAACAACAGAACATTTTTAGTATGAGTATGTCCCATGCAATTTTTGGCAGATGAGGCCCCCATTCTTCACTCCTCCCTGAATCAGTGACCGTTGCCATGTAACTTAAAAGTTCCTCCCACAAAAGAGGCAAGAGTGTATTTCCCCTCTTGACTTTGGCTCCAGCCAGGTGATTTGCTTTGGCTCACGGAATGTTTGCAGGCATAACATGACCAAAGGCTTGCAAAGCTCCTGTGCAACGGGGCTTGCTCTCTTGTGCCTCTTCCATCACCCTAAGAAAAATATTTCCAGGTTTCATGGGTCCCAGGAGGAGGCTGGCCACCCAGTCCAGCCTAGATTAGCTGATCTGCAGATAACCTATAGCCCTTGAATTGAATAAATGCGTATTGTTCTATGTTGCTGATATTTGTATGTTTATTTGTTGCACAGCATTATTCCAGCAGTAGGTACCTAAGAGAGTTGCCTCCGTATACAGACAGTACGTAAAACTACAAGAGTAGATGAGCTCACCAACACACTGAGTGCAGACAGACCTGAGGAAAGGACCAAGGACAGAAACCCCGGGGCACTCCCTCATTAGGGAGTTAAGGAGGAACCAAAAAAAGAGATCTGAGAAGGAGTGACCGCTGAACATGCAGAAAGCCAAGAGAATGTGTATCCCAGAAGCCAAGTGACGTGGGGGTGATCAACTCTGTGAACTATTGAGTCGGAAGGTAATATCTAAGAGCTGACCATTGGATTTAGCAGTGGAGGCCACTGGTGACCTTGACAAGTGAAGTTTGGGTGAACTCTGGAAGCCTCATAGGAATGATGAGTACCTTTTAGAAAGAACAGTATGGGAGAAAATTGGGAATAGTGACAGTACAGATAACTCCTTAAAACGTTTTGCTAAAACCTAGAGGGTATTACGCTAAGTAAAGTAAGCCAGACAGAGAAAAACAAATACTCTATGATTTCCCCTATATGTGGATTCTTTTCTTTTTTTTTTTTTTTTTTTTTTGCGGTACACAGGCTTCTCACTGTCGTGGCCTCTCCCGTTGCGGGGCACAGGCTCCGGATGCGCAGGCTCAGCGGCCATGGCTCACGGGCCCAGCCGCTCCGCGGCACGTGGGATCTTCCCGGACCGGGGCACGAACCCGTGTCCCCTGCATCGGCAGGCGGATTCTCAACCACTGCGCCACCAGGGAAGCCCTATATGTGGATTCTTAAAAACAAAACAAGTGAACAAGCAAAACAGAAACAGATTCATAGATACAGAGAACAAACTGGTGGTTGCCAGAGAGACGGGGGATGGAGGGATGGACAAAATAGGTGAAGAGGATTAAGAGGCACAAACTTCCAGTTATATAAAATGAGTCATGGGGATGTGACACACAGAATAGGGAATATAGTCAACAATACTGTAGTAGTTTTCAATGGTGATAGATGGTAACTAGACTTATCATGGTGATTATTTTGTAATGCATATAAACACTGAATTGCTATGTTGTACACCTACAATTAATATAATATTGTATGTCAATTATACTTCAATAAAAAGGGGGGACTTTTTGCTAAAAGGGAAGAAGCAAATGGGATAATAATGGGGAGAATTAGGATCAAGAGTTCTTTTTAAAAGAGAGAAATAAGATGATGTTTGTATATTCAAGTCAAAAATACCTTAGAAAAAACTAAGGGAGGAGCAAGAGGGGAGATTTCTGGGCGTATAGCCTTTAGTAAGTAAGAGAGATGGAATCATGTCCACATGTGGAAAGGCTGACTTCAGACCAAAACACAGTTCACTTGCAGCCCCAGCTAGGAAGGCCAGGTGTATGGGTGCAGTTGATGGAAGGGAGGCAGAGGAAGGGGTAGGAGGATGTGGAAATCTCTTCAGATTATGTCAAATAGGAAGAGATACTGAAAGTTTGGAAAGAAAAGTAGCTATGAAATAATCAGGAGAGTGGAAACATGAGTGGACCAGGGAAATACGGTGTGATGCCACGTGGCTTTAAGGACCCAGTTGAGGTTCATGGTCATGAATTTAAAATAAGACCAGTCAATATGGTTATGCGTTTTTTTCTCCAGTCACACTCATCTGATAGGTGCAGGTGTTGGTAGATGGAAAGGCAGATTTGATGAGGGTTGTGTTTAGCCAGGCAAGTCTGAAAAAGCAGAGGTCAGGAATGATGTAGGCAAGAGGGATTGTAATGATTGATTTGAGAAGGGAAGAGACATATAGAAGGGGAGGAACAGTGAGAGGCAATAAGATCAATAAAGTGCTGTCCAGAGAGAGAGGAAATGGTGATCAGAGAATGGGAGACATTGGACTGACACCATGGACAGGCTGCAGTTATTGATAATAACAAGTTCTGTGATATGACCATAGGAATAAGTAACTGAGTGAGGGTGGAAGATGAAAAAATAAAAGTCTCTGGGGAAGACGAATTCAAGGAACTGAGAAGCCAGAGTGTCAGAAAACACTGTACTAAGACACTGTACTATGTGTATTAATACTGAAATCAACAAGAATTAAGACAGGAATAGTTTAGGAAGGAGTAAAAAGAGCCTGGAATTAAAACTGTCAATAAATGAGAAAGTCAGGGTAAGTAATGTGAGATTCAGAGCTGGGTGTTTTTAAAGACAAGGTGGGAATGGTCTGAAGGGGGAAATGATGAGCAAGGAAGATGCCTACACCCTGGCCCTAGTCCAAGGACACTCTTCCTCAGGGAAGAGCTGGGTTTCCATTAGACTAAGAAGGGAAAGGAAACAGAGCACATGAAGGATCATGAATTTCTGATGGAGGAAAAGTTTCAGGAATTGAGATAAGGTGGGAGAAAGGATCTGGACAGGAGATGTGCAACGCCTTATGGAAATTAGAATGAGAGAGATGAAGGGTGATATGGGGCTTCTTGCAGGGACTGACATGAACAGAAGCAAAGTACACAATGCCACTAGACTTGGTAGACTCAAGGCAATTAGCAATGGCAAGGCTGTGAGTCTTGACTACCACTGATAGAGGCAAGAAGGTCTGGGGAAGCCTGAGTCTTACTCTGAGCACATGGTCCTCCTTCCAACACCCGGAAAGGAAGGGTAGCCCTGCATGTCTGTGGCAGGTGGGACACTACGCAGATATAAAATGATTATGACAGTATAACCTATATTATAAAGATTTTAAATACATATCATCTTAATTGTCAGATACTTTCCTTCTTGCTCTGGTAACAAATATATTAATATAATACCAATCTCCTCCCTGGTAGCCTGGGGAACAACCTGACATAAGGTTGAATAAAGAAGGCAACACATACACACAAACATACATACCACAACCTATATGCAACCTATATATCATATATACCCACCCTATTGACCTCATATAGTTTCTTATATACCCACCCTACAGGCCTCATATGGTTTCTTATATACCCACCTATAGACCTCTATAGTTTCTAGGTCAGTGCTTCGCTCCATCTATATGCAACAATTTTCTTGGCTCCAAATAATAAAAAGGTGTCCCAGTTTCCCTAGAAATCTTCTTACACTTTCTTGTTATTATGAGAATCTTTTTCTTCCCCCTGCCTGGCTGGAGCACGACCTTTTCCAAACACATTAACGTTCATTTGACAAGTTTTTGCAGAGCCCCTTGGAGGTACACAGCTCTGTCCTCTGAGGTAGAGAACAACTGGAAAGCTCAGGAAATGCCCGGGGCAAATAAAAGGGCTGAGCCTGTTCTCTTAGGAGTTGCTTTTGTTATGGAGTAGAGGGAGAAGTGCTGTGTGACCTGGGGCAGAGCACATCACCTCCACAGAGTGTCAGTGTCCTCTTATAGGAAATGAGGGATTCTACTAGAGGTCCCCAAGATTTTTGCCAGTGCTCAGTGTCCTGTAGCCTACGAATCTACTAAAATAATCATCCCTGGCCAATCCCATTTTTTCTAGAGATTCACATTCTTTTTTGTTTTTGTTTTTAAATATGGGCTGAGAAATGAAGAAACATTCTGATCAGTATTATGATAACAGAGCAGAGAACTGTGTTTTAGGATGAGGTGACTATCAGCTTGTCACTTTTTCAGGTTAATCTTTCTTGGAAACAGTGCCTCCGAGGAAACACAAGAAATGGCATTTGAGGCAGGAAGTGCTCGTACTATTAACAACTTCACCATCAACTGGTGACCATGGATTAGAGTCTAGGTTGTAACTGGGCTCTTTTTGGTTCCTGAGGGCACACAATGTCTGCCAGACTGCTGATATTTGCTTAGAATATGTAATGAGTATAGACTCTAAATGATTATACAGTCAATTCTTAATCATTCCAAGCACTCTTTGCTTTATTTTAGCCCTTCATGATATTTTAGCTGTATCATAATTCACTAAAGTATAGCAGGAAAAAAAAAGAAAGCAATACGAGTTCAATTAATGACTTTTGCTGTTTGAGGAAAACAAAAATGATACTTGGAATGTCTTGATATGAATTAATCATTGCCTCTTGTTGTCAAGGATGATCAAGAATTGAGTGCAGAGTTTAGAAACAACCAATACAGAAACATTTATGGAGCCAATAGAACCGCATCTGAATCCAACACACTCCAGTAAGCAGGAAGGGTTCAGAGTGATGATGAAGGAATTATAATGTCATTCCGTGACATTATAAAATTGGGAGTTTGATGCATATCAGTGCCAAGACCCTAATAAGTAAAATGTAGAAACTTGAACGTAAGGCTGGGAGAAAGAAGAGAGATGCGCTCACCTGGATCTTTCTGATCTCCCAATTTGTCTAGAATGTTGAAGGAAATGTCAAGGTACTCCCTCTGGATGGCACTGACAGCAATCTTCCTCTGTTTCCTCTGCCTGGGGACAATCTGAATCTTAAATTCAGATTCCTCAGCTCCCTCCTCTTCGGCCTTCCTTTCAGGGTTCTGTTCTGCATCTGATTCAGCACTGGCGTCCGGCTTCTCACTTTCCATTGGATTCTCCAAATCTTCAGGGACTTTGGGGAGGACAGTTTTTGCCCCTGAACTTGGCATCAGCCCACCGGGCTTCCCTTCCTCAGTGCTGGGCTCAGGGTTATGGTCCAGTGACACCTCAGGGAGAGCAAGCGTCTTCTGAAGGAGGTCTCGTTTTTGCTGGAGCGTGAGCGGGCTGCCACAGGAAAACTCTCGCAGCTCCTCAGGCTTTGATAATTCTTCGGAGCCCGTGGGGTCTTCCAGAGCTATGAGAGGGGCGTCCTTGTCACCCGCCGACCGGTTGTTTCCTGAGTCCTTAGAAGAAAAGTCTTTGGAACAGTCTTCCACACTTACTTGCACGAGGGGCGTCGAACTGAGGCTGAGGACAGAGGGGTGGTTGTGGATGGAGGGGGAGGAAGCAGCGTTCTTACCAGAGGTACCATCGTCCCCTTGGTCCATGGTCTCCTCTTCATCACTCTCTACTATTCGGAGAGGGGGAAGAGGTTCAAACACAAGGGAGTCGCTGTCCGATGTTGAGAGCGTAGAGTGTTTGTCAGGCCCAGATGTTGAATCTGAGGACAAATCTATCAGATCTAAATCGTCTTTGGGAGCAGGCTTTATTGGGGAATCCACTTTCACCTCAAATGTCTCCATGCAGTTTAACCTAACTTCTGGTATTACAGGCCTCCGAGCTTCTTGAAAACCTTCCAGAGCCGGGTTCTCGGGGATTTCGGCATTGTCAGGCCTCGTAGCAGAATTCTGTCTAGACCGTCCGTGGTCATGCTGTCTTTGCATGAAATAAGCAGCTTGCGCTGGAGGCTTGTCTATGTCACACCGGTCTATGCAGGACTTCCTACGGTGCTCATCTAGTGTAAACAAGAGGGAGTCTGCATTCCCTATATCAAGAGATTTTTGTTTTAAAGAGCGCAGCTTTTTTTTCTGAATGCTTTCTTCTCTCACACAGTGTAGAATGTTGTCTTGTAATGCACCCGTTTCTCTATATTCAGCCAGTTCTATTTCACCTGATTAAAACAGAAAAAGCTAGTACTTGGAGTACAGCCTAACAGTACATCTCATTTACTTGGAGATTTCACCTTTCTCTTCCCCTCAAACTTGGGCATACAATTGGCGTCAACCATAATCATAATCCCAGCTCTACCAGAAGGTAAAACTGACTTCCTGGCCAAATTTTCATAAGGTTCATTCTAATTTCAAACACCAGAAAACTCTGGAATGAGAGAACCCCAAAAGGCAGTTTAAGATCTTATTTCTGAAATCAGGCTTCGGGATAATTCCTAAGCTCTGTTCATTTGTGCACAGGAGAGGGGATCGCTTTTGGCTGAGGCGGATCTAGGAAACTTCATTCAAATTGTGTGGAAGAGAAGCAAACATTTTGCAACAAATCAAATCAAGCAATGGCCCTCCTCTAAGACGATCATGATGTTAATGATGTATCTGTCAATTCACGTATATATATAAGTGCACATATATATATACTGGTTGTGCATACATATATATCAAATCAACGGTATTAAAAATGTGTAGTAACATAATAAAATTAAGATTTCACCCCCAAAAAACGGTAGAGTACAACATTTCTGCATAAAATTACTAAGAGGAAAAAATTCATACTTCTCTGAACATTCATCTCAACCGGCTGATATTTCACCATTTTGCTGCCGCCTATCCTTTTCAATCTTGCAAAAAAAGTTTGAGACTCTTTACTGCAGGGTCCAGTAGGTGTATCATGAATATCAGATTCATCAAAAACACTATCTTCTTCTAATTGGGGAGAGAAAGTCAAAATTACACTTAAGAGGTTATTCTCTCTTAGGCTGTATCTACACAAGCATTTCATTGAAAGCATTATGGAACACAGCCTGGGGTGGTTCTAAACCAGCCCAAGTCTAGCCTGGCTTGGCATTTCATTCAGGTGTCAAATTATTCATGCGTTGAACAGAGCGACTGTTACAAGTTTGCTCCTCACATTCCATGTCACAGTGGGCAGCAGTTTCAAGACAGGCATCTCGATGTTCCAATAGGACCTTCATGGGAAAACTTTTCCAATGTACTTAAAACCAGATAACCAATACATGTCAGGAATCTGGGACACTCTTGAAATGTGCCTGCTTTGGATGAATTTTCAGGCTAATTTGGCAAAAGAAAATTAAACAAAATGAGTGGATCTTGCCCCTTCCAAAAAATATATGCCTTTCTGGGATTTGAGAACCGGCATAGACACAGCCTAACAGTACATGCACCTTAAACTTTGTGAATGCAAAATACTGTACTCTACATTTGGCAATGAAACACACAACACACAGAAAAAGCTTAGAAAAGCCACTGGTTATCTCAAAAGCTCCACAAATGATTATGGACTGATAGAGTAAACAAAGGAAAAAGAAAACAGAAAATAACATCTCCCCATATTAAAGTAAGAGTTTGCCACAGGTAGCTATTATGAATCCCAGAAAGAATTTTTGACTCTTATGGTCCTGAGGCTCCATAAACAAACTGGTCACTTAGAGTCCTATCAAGCTTGTTTCTATGTTCTCTTCTATCCACATTTGGCTACTTTTATATCAAAGAGAAACCCAAAAACACAGTAATGAGGAAAAGGTTGCTATTTTGCAACCCAAGAAGTCCACTTAATAAATTTTCTTCTTGCATCCTTTAGAAAAGCCAAAGCCACGTACAAAGCAGCAAGAGAAAAGGCTACAAAAATGCATTTACTACCACAGTAAATGGAATTAACCTACTCTTCAAGTTGAACATCATTGAAATCATAGTATTCGGCCTGTATTTATATCTACCTATCTGACAAAATGAGGCTCAGGTGTGATTATGATTATTTAAGATTTCTTGAGTATAAGGGGAGTACAAGCACAGGGTTAAGTTTTAAGGACCGATCCTGTCTTCAAACACAAGATTCTATAAGCTAATGAAATTTGAAGCAGTAGATGTTAGACAAAGTAATCATAACAATCTTTTTGGTCAAATTAAAAAAATAAGCGTTAATGATCAAAATGGACACAAAACTCCCAGTGAACTTCTGCGATGATGAGGAAAGCCTATCAGCACAACGATCTGCTTTCTTTCTTTATTTCCTTTTTAAAAATACTCTCCTTTGCAAAATACAGTTTTTCGAAGAAACCATTGTGTAACTTCCCTTACATAACTTTGAAATAATTCTCAAAATGTACTGAATGAGAGAGATGGAAAGACTTCAAGATGGCTCCTCCCATCCAGAAAGGTTCATCTGGGATTGGCCCAAATACTGAGCCCACACTGACGACATCTATAGTTCAGCTGAATCTGTCTAATTTCCCAGAAACTAGGACCTAAGATATTCTTCAGGAAGGATCTGAATGGTACCAGAACTTAATGAACTTAGTTCTGACAGCTCTATCTCTGGCCAGCCTAGGCTCTTGGACCTTTTGGCAATAAATGAACAGTGGAACACTGGCTCCAATCCCTCCTATCCAGACATTTCCAGAGCAGTCCCACCAAAAAGGAATCTATTAACATCACAAAGGGCCATGGGGCACTTGGCTTTCTCCCAGGACTGGATTGATGATGTCACCTTTTACGAGTCTAGTCACCCTCCGACATGCACTAAAGACACACACCTTGGCTCTTCAGCTCTCACCTGAAAACATCCAGGCTGGAAGTTTATCTAAAGTTTCATTCTACTGCCGCCTTTGCAGAAAAGCTATCAATATAGAGTGTTGATACTTGAAATAATTTAAACCTATGCAGCAAAAATGTTTCATTTCAGTTGCCTTAAATTAATTCTTATTGAATAAGGAGGCTAGGAAAAAGCACTTCAGCAAATTTAGACTCCATTCAAACCTATAAGCGCAAGGTCAGGAGCAAACTAGAGATGGACAAGGTTATGGCTCCACTGAGCGCCAACCAAGATTTACTTCACAGCCCAAAGCAAGATGCTTCCAACGTGTAGGAAAAGGTTTACAAAGCCTCCTTAACTAAACAGCAGACAATTTTTTTTAGAAAACACGATTTCTTATGAAGGGGGCTTTAGAAGCATATCAATTATTTCTCTTGAGTGTTCATTTAAAAAAATGAAAGCAGCAACATTCAAGGGAAAGTTGGAAAATTAATGAAGCAGTAGGTCATTTTTCGACTCCAGAATGATATCTGGGGGGGGCTCCTCTATCATCTAAGAAAAACATTGTCCAGAAATGTATTACGTATGCAAGCTAAGTTTGAGATAGAATTGAGATATGTAAAGTACCTTTTTCTTTTTCGCTGTATCTGCTTATGTTACTGTTGTCACTGTACAAAGGTCCTGCCGTGGCATGGGGCTTGCAGCTATGATACTGTGCATTGAGTGTATTGACTGTTATGTGAATCAGATGCAGCAGGACCTTGCTGATATCACAGTCTCGGTATGGATACTGCTCAATAAAATGGAGGGAGAAAAATATAAATGGTTATTTTGAAGGGTAAGTTTTTCCACTTGATCTTGCTAGATATTTTTCTCAGTCTCTTCTGGGTATAATAAAAAGAAAAATACAGAAAAGCAGAAACATAAATTCTTATCATGGCCTTATTTTGACAAGGGACGGTATTCCCTTCCTCTTGCACCAAATCATGGATGGCAACGCATGCCATTTTGTAGTTATAATTCCTTTCAAGAAAATTACCTGGCATAAACACTTGGTGTATGAATACAATTTTAAATAGTTGTCTTGTTTTCTGACATAATAATTAATACATAGATAAGATATGAGGTTCTGAGCATAAAAAGAGATTATTGATCAATATTCATCAGATTTTGCTTTAAGCATTTTGGAGTATACACTGGCATGGTCTACATTTCTATTTTCATTCCAATGGCTCTTTACTTCTTGACACTAATTGTGTATCATGCATCTTCCTCTGAAGGTCAAATTACTATCCTACAAAGATCTCTTAAATGTTCTCTCTAAGAGAATCATTCCACCCCCAAAATGAGTGACTACAGCAACTCACCTTGTAAAGGATGACAAGCAAGGCCTTCAACCACATCTGCCGGATGTGAGGTTTCAGGGACCAAAGAGAACAACGAGGCGGCTGTTGGAAATAATGCCGTAGTTGAGGACAAGAGCAGTACTTGAGCACCTGAACCACCAAGGGGAGAAGGTGTTTTCCCAAGTTAATGTTATAGTCCATAACCTGAAACAGGAAAAGATGTAATAACTGAAGGAAAACTATAAAGAGCATTTATAAGCCAAAAGGAAAACTCTGAACCATCAAAACACGGGCGGAATATTTCACAGGTATCTCACAAAATACTAATAGTAATGGCCAGTACACATAGAGGGGGAAAAGTCCTAGCTCATAAGACATTTAAAAACTTGTAACTTAAATAGTTTTAATCTACTTACCTATTGAATTTATCTACTTAATTATCTGTTGAAAATAAATTTTATCTTTTAAAATGTCCTATTAAGCTATTAACTAGAATTAAGCTAGAATCAATGAAAACACATAGTACTGGTAATTATGTAGGGAAATCGGCATTCTCAGACACCACTGGCAAGAGTATTTCTCAATATGTTTCAGGGGAGCAATTTAGAAACATATATTCAGAAGTAGGAAAAAGATCATAGCCTCTAATACAGCAATTAAATATATCCTGAGGAAATAATCTGACAGGCATTCCCAGAGGTATGCATAAAAATATCCAGCATTACAGCCACTGCGAATTGAAAACAAATTCCATATTCAACAATATGGAATTAAATAAAAGATTGTTTATATGACAACAGAATACCGTGTAGCCATTAAATGGAACATGGTACAAATTTATTTACGTGATATGAACTTCATAATAAATTTTAGGTTTAAAAGATACATATAGTATATATATATACATATTCATACACACATCGGGCACATATATATATCAGTATATATAAATGATCCCATTATTATAAAAAATATGTGCACATATACATATACACACATATGTATGTATGCATGTATATATGAATGTATGTAAACCTGGAGCCAGCGACATACACCAAAATGTTAGTAGGTTATGTTTGTCATGGGTTTCCTGGAGATTTGCATTTTAATTTTTTTCTTATATATCTAAAATAAATATGCATAATGTGAATATAGAAAGAGAGAAGTGAGGAAGGAAGGGAGGTAAAGTTTGGTTTCTGAAATGATGTATTCTCTCTCCATCATAGACAGCTGAGTATGAGTGGTGATCCATTTGTTATCAACACCAGCAAGAGACATACATATTGCTCCCCCTTTGCTTCTCTGTGTTCATTATATTAACGATCTATTTGAGCTAAATAATAACAGCTACCATCACTGAGTTCCTACCATGAGATAGGCACTGATTAAGGCATTTGCCATAGGTTGTCTCTGATCTTTCCCCCAAAAATCTATTACCAGTGAGCAAAGAAGCAAGGATGCTTAACAGTTAATAACAGTGGCAGAGCTGAAATTCATATCCATTTCTCTCTAGCCCCAAGTTCTGCACCCTTTGCAGACTGGGACAGCCATTTCGGACAGTGAGATTTGTAGCATTGGTCAAATTAGGCATATATATACCCAATGATCTGTTACGTCTGCTCCTGGACCCATATCCCAAAGGAATTCTCACATTGGTGAAAAAGGTGCACGTACAGAATGTTCATTGCTGATCTGTATGGGGTGGTGAGGAGTTGGGAGCAATATAAGTGTCCATCACTGGGGGAATGGATAGCTAAATCATGGAAAATGTATACCATGACGTATAATACAGCAGTTAGAAGTAGCAGAGAAACATGAAAAAAGCCAATGATGATAAGGTGACATGAAGTAAGTTGGATGATTAACTCAACTCTCCACTTGAAGCCAAAAAAGGAAAATGATTTAAAAAAAAAAACAAACCTACAAACAAAAATTCCACACTCCTTTATTGTTTAATGGGTAGAGTTTCAGTTTAGGATGATGAAAAGGTTCTAGAGATGGATAGCGGTGATGGTTACCTAACAATGTGAATATACTTACTGCCGCTGAACTGTACTCGTAAAAATGATTACAATGACAATGGAATATTACTCAGCCATAAAAAGAAACGAAATTGAGTTACTTGTAGTGAGGTGGATGGACCTAGAGTCTGTCATACAGAGTGAAGTAAGTCAGAAAGAGGAAAAACAAATACTGTATGCTAACACATATATATGGATTCTAAGAAAAAAAAAAGAGGATTATGAAGAACCTAGGGGTAAGACGGGAATAAAGACACAGACCTACTAGAGAATGGACTTGAGGACACGGGAAGGGGGAAGGGTAAGCTGGGACAAAGTTCGAGAGTGGCATGGACTTATATATACACTCCCAAATGTAAAACAGATAGCTAGTGGGAAGCAGCTGCATAGCACAGGGAGATCAGCTCGGTGCTTTGTGACCACCTAGAGGGGTGGGATGGGGAGGGTGGGAGGGAGGGAGATGCAAGAGGGAAGAGATATAGGGATATATGTATATGTATAGCTGATTCACTTCGTTATAAAGCAGAAACTAACACACCACTGTAAAGCAATTATACTCCAATAAAGATGTTAATAAAAAAAAGATTAAAATTCTAAGTTTTCTGTATATTTTACCCCCCCAAAATCCCCAACTCCCTTTATGATATCAGGCTGTTGATGTCCTCCACGTACCCCTGCCTAATAAAGTAACTTGTGCAAAACTTTACCCTCAACCAATGTGAGCTAAATGGAATTTAATGACTTGTTTGTACTAAAAGCCTAAGGGCATGACTCCTGAAAGCTTACACTTACTTGGGCAATTCCTGCAATAAACGCATTAAAACAAGTTGACAGGCGCATTTTTTGAGGTGCAATCATGAAGCAACCTTCCTGCTGGTCGTAGCCAAGTAAGACATACAGGTGCCGCTTGACCGTGTTGAAGGCCTTGGCGCTGCTGATGTCTGACTCGGCGCTGCTCTCATCCTTGGCCATGAACTTCATGAGCACTGTAATCAGCTGGTGCACTGTCTGGTGGTCGATCCCAGCGTCTTCGGGGAGCAGGTCCTTGATGGTGTTGTCATTCTCAGGGGATTGTTGGCCTGTCAGTACAAGAAAGGCCGTCGGTGGGTGGTTCCCCCACAGGTAAGTTTACACTAAAATCTCACTGATCAATGAAGCACCATAGCACCCTATTTCATTCTTTATATCGATAAAGCCTCTAAATATTTAAAGGTCTGTTCTAGACAAACTTAAAGGCACAATATGACCTACTGAGAAAAGCACTGGTCCCAGGGTGGAAATTACAACGACCAAGTAATTTGGGAAGAATAAGGGAATGCAAAAAAAAAGGGGGACACTATAAAGCAAAGTTATCTTCAAACAGCAAGACAAAATACCTACACAAACTTTGCATTTAGCAAATTTTTGAATATCTTGGCAAAGTTTTATCCTCACTAATAAAAAGAAGTTTCCCTTCCAGCTTTGTAAAATAAGTGTGTAAGAATAACCACAAAAATCATTTTCCTAAAATCTACTGAGCAACTAAAACATCCATTGAGTTATTTTGTTTAAATTATAATCTCAATTCAGTTATGTTCAAATATCAGCTGATGCAAAAAGAAAAGTTTTCTTCTCCAAATCCGAAGATATTAGCAGTGTGCACTCTTTGAATGATATAGTCAAAATTAGAAATAGCAAATTATAAGCCCTGCTGTATGTAATGAGAAACATATAAGGGGTGGGAGGGCACAGACAGAAAGAAAGAAGCATGAACTTCTAAAAACAGAGAAAAACACCACATGAAGGTGAGCTGAAAGTTCACATGGAAAGAAAAAATATCATAGCCCTTGACTTACTCTTAACCTAACAAATAATTATATCTGAGTAGGTCCCTGACATTGACTTTCTCTGTTATTTCTCAAAGTCAGAAATTATACCCTGTCTCCCCTTGTTTTCTGCCTTTTCTGATCTGGTTTAGTTTAGGACTTTGAGGGAAGGAAGAGTGAGATTTGCTCTTCTATATTTATGTTTATGTTTTGGGCCTTATTCAAAATACCCTATATGCATTCTTGTCCTTTCTTTGACAAGCCACATGAGAATTTCTAAATTGGAAACAAAGTTTTTGCCTGACGGGTTAGACCCACGCACCAGCATTCTCATCTCTCATCCTGAGAGGAAACGTTCTAAATGATGACAAGCTTTGGTTACAAATCATTACAAACCAAACTTTGATTCTGTCCATTTTAATTATGGCATGCAGGATACAACCAAGAGCTAGGTAGTAATTTATATCCTTTAAGGCCTCAACTAATTTGGCAAAAATCTCAATCTTCTAGGACCAGCCAAGAGAAGCAAGATAGAAGAAATGTTTCCTGGGGACCACAGAAATTAGCTGTCTCAAGCCTAAACACTTTCTCTGAAGCAGTGGCATGAAGGTAACGTCAAATTCCGAATTTACTAGTTTAGAACTGCACATAAGGTTACATGCCTGGTTGTCTAGGTTTCCCCAGATGATCAGAAGAATGTTGATCTGTTCAAAAGTGATACACTGAGATGGGATAGTTGACAATGACTGAAGAGGCAGCAGAATCAACTAAGTCTAAGAACTTAGACTTATAGGGGAAGCCATCTAACAAACTTCAATATGACCCTCGGACATTAACAACATTTTTCGGTCTCATAGGGTCTGTTCATGAAGGAATAAATGTATGCAATGTACTTTAGAGAAGTTTTAACCAACATTTATTCAAATAAAACCTAAGGATTTGTTTATTACACTGTTTCACATGAAGAGAGTGGTCAATAAATTGTTACTATTATCATTATTTATTTGGCAGGCATGACCCCTCAGGAAAAAAAATCAATTCGTGTGGAACACCCTATTTCACGAAAGGTCATAAATGTAAAGCATTACTGTATATTATAATTAAATTAAATGTCTGAAATAGAAGATCAGACCAAATCCTTATTTTAAAAGTTTAAAGAACTATCTTTTCAGCATTGAAAAATATTTAGTCTTGATTTTTTTTTTTTCCATCAGAGTATTACTTTACAACAAGCAGGAGGGAATTGCTCTGGGCAAGCTTGGGCCAAGAATGTTACAAGTGTGAGAATCTAGGTTACCTGCAGGGTTCAGTGTTATTGTAGCAGCAAGCAATGGCTGTTACCATGATATAGCTTCATGCCTCAATTCGTTTTAGCTCTGGGGGGCAAGGTTTAGGAGAGCATGTTATCACTCAGCCCTGCTCAGCCACCTCCAAGTCTAGACTGGCTTGACTCCAAAGTTAAAAATAGAACCGAGGAGCATTTGAGAAGGAGATGCACCTTTGTTTTTTAGCCCTGGGAGTCTAGGGATCTCAAATAGAAGAAAGAGAGATCCAGACAAGGCCCAGCTAGGACACCGGCTCCCTATTTCCTCCTATCTAGTTCAAGTCTAGAAAATAAACAATCAGGCTTCAACTTTAAATATTTCAAATCTCTTCGCCCCATTGCAAGTAGACATTCATTTTAAAAGTGTGTAACCTTAGTTTTTCCCATCGAATCATATTTTCCTAATGACTAAGTATCATTTCACAAAGGCCCCATCCTCATTTTGGATTCATCTTCATTGATCTGCAGGGTTTAGCTTTAAGTTTGCTGCTCTTTGCTTTCCCTGAATAGCCAGTAATGAGTGATCTTTCACAAACCATTAAATGTACTGAAAAAAGAACTAGTTAATGGAACTTTTTGCATAAAGTGAAAGAAATCCCTTTTCATTCCAATAATTTACCCCTCCAAGTGTGGGCTTTGCAAGTCTGTGCTTTGTATATTGTCTTTCTTTAAAAATAGTGTAAGCATGTGACTGACACCACTGTTCATCAAGAAAAGTTACCTTAATCAAATCCCTAAGAAAAATGAGCTTAGGAAAGCTGAGATTTTCTTTATGGATAAAGACGATATTACTATTTTCGTTATTTATAAAAGATATAAAATTTCCATTTTAAAACTAAATGCCTATAATATTTTCTCTAAATGTGACAATTAAAACACTTACTTTTGAATTCTAGTCTGTGAAATTCCTATATCTGTTTTAACTATAGAGATTTAACAGGTTAAGGGATTTGATTTTATCGTTTTTGTAAAGAAAAATGTAAAAATCTTTATTATCATGGGGGCAGAGCTACTCCTACCCTCACTTTAACATGGACTGGGTCCATCATGACCTGTCCACAGAGTGGCGCAACTGATTGAAACGCCACAGTATAATACAACTGTATGTATTCAGAAGATTTGAAACCAGGCAGGATCAGGATCTGCTTCTCCAGACTTATCTCCTATCGCTCCACCCTAAATGCTTCACATCCTTACACACTGGGCTGCTCCTGGCTCTCGGAACGGAGCCAGCCTTTTCCCACCTTGCTGTCTTTGCTCATGATGCTCTCTTCATCTTGCAAGGTGGGCCTCCACCCGCACCCCCAACTTTATCCTATGGATCTGGTCCCCAGAAGCCATTCTTATTAATACGCCCACACTCCTCTCAGCAACTGGGGTCCCTAAATTCTCTACATCTCCAAAAACAAGAAAGGAGGGAAGATGGGTGGGAAAGAGGGAAGAGTGCAGGAAAATCTCCTTTAGCATTTCCCAACTCTCATGTGGCAAATAACTACTATGCGAGGCAGAACTTTTTTTTTTAATCCATTTGCTGTATTTCCCTTGTAAGAACAAAGACTCCTTGAAGGCAAGTGCTATGTCTTATCCAATTTTACATCCCTCACAGGATACGGGGCAGTGTGTGATATATAGTAGATGCTCATTATTCGTACATGTTTAAAGTGCATTGAATTCAAATAAATATTTCAGATCTTTTCTACATGGGCAAAAACCTGATGAAGTCCCCAAACAGCAAGGAAGTGGGTAGGGAAATAGGAAACATTCCTCTGTGTAAGTTGACTCACTGACCCCTCTGTCAAGCCGACAAGTGACAATTAGGTAGTGGAAGGAAGTTTCTATGAGTTTACTCTGCATTTGGCCCAGAGAAACCAGTGATCAAGCACTATAAATGAGTCTGCATGATGTTGGTAGTTCTAACTACACTGCCTCACTGGTTTCCGGGGCTCATTTACACAACGTAAGGCTTCCTTCACAGCAGTTCTGTTCTGTATGCACGGAGCCTCAGGAGGGCCGTAAAGCTGGGGCCGGTTACTAGCTGCATAGCCTCAGGAGCTCCCCCCCATCCCTGCCTTTGCCTCTCCTATCCCACATCCTATCACCATGCATTTACCTCCTATCCGCCTGTCTAGGCCTGGCTGAGTCACCTGTTCACAAAACCTTCCTTGTTCCCTCCAGCTCTCCTCCCGTTGCATTTGACGTGAACGATCCTGTAGTACTATCACTTTCACACGAGATGAGAGTTCACCTGTGTTCATACTTTATCTCCCTTACTTGACTGTAAGCAAGTTGAGAGTACAAGCATTTCTGATGTATCTTTACATTCTTCATATTTTCTAGTACAGCGGGTGCCCAAGAAGTGCTTGTTCAATAGAAATTGTCATTTTCCGAAACTATCATTTCAGTCAAGGGCATTCCTATAAAAACAATTGAATTCTTTGATTTATTGGCTCTTAATGATCAATAGGCATTCTGCAAGTTAGTGAAGACTTGAAACGTAAACCACCTCTAGAAAGAAAGAAAGAGCCCAAAGAGAAATAATTTGGAACTCTAGGCTGGACATTGAGGGAGGTGGGAAATACAAGAGAGTTTTACCAGTGCTACCCAGTACTGGGTACCTTCTCTTGTTGACACAAATTCAGACCAAGAGATCTCAAGATTTCTCTGCAGGCTGGAGTAGAATTGAAAGTATATATGTCCCTTTAGGGATTAGGATAGCTCTAGACCAATCTATAAGTCCTAATTGGGAAAGGTCCTTTGGTCTGGACACTCATGGGCTTAAGTCACACTGTGTAGCAGGCCTGAATGCCCAAGTCAGCTCCCTAATAAGACTGGTGTCCTCATGTACTCCAGGGCAGAAACATCCTAAGACCAATTTATTGAGAGGTAGCTGTAGTGGAAAGAAAGCAAATAAAGTCTCCTGGACTCAAGTATCAGTCTCTATCTAACTACCTAGTTATATGTGATCATGATCAAATTATATAAGCAGAGTTAGTCAGTCCCTCAGGGCCTCAGTTTTCCTGTCTGTATGTAAAGTGGAAAAAATATATAATACTTTATGTATATGCAGAGTTGTTGTGAAATCAAAATTGGATGATTTGCATTAAAAACACTCTTTATAAAGAGGTACTATACATATATAAAGTGCTATTGCCGTTGTTATTAACATTATATACCTACTACTGTTTAATTATTCACCCCAGGGGATGAGGAATAAGATATAACTAAGTTTCCCATGATCACATGGGGTTGATACCAATTTTCCAGTACGGTCCAATTGTAACCTACCATAACTGCTGCATTATATTCAATTAATATTCAACAGGTGTTCTGAATCACCAAAAACAAAGAATTCCTGGTTCTCACAGCATCAGTGAAAAAACAGCTTATATCTAATTATAATTATACCAAATTCAGACTAGCAGGTAAAACTGTATATTTCATCAGTTGGGATTAAATGAAGGTGCTGAGCTCCTGCTAGCATTACCACCCATGCCTTGCAAGAGAGATTAAGACATCTGGGCTTGAGACCCAGATCTGTCACCAACAAGATTGTGAAACTTGTTCCTTTCTGGGAACCTCAGTTTCCTCTTCTGGAAAATGAGAATGTTAACATATCTCTTAATGTTTCAACTATGACAGTCTATGAATTCTACTTATATGCACAAAGGCCTTTGATTTGACTCATAAAAGTCACAGAGGAATGCAACTCTTCAGTAGCCTTGCAGAGTTTACCCTCTAGACAAGTGCATTTCTGCTGCAAAACTTGCTGTGGGCAATATGTAAATGCTAAGATCAGAGAGCCATAAACTGTAAATCCAGTGTCCAAAAGTTCAGCCTAAACAGCCACTAAAATTAAGTCTTGCTGCATAATTAAAGGACAGCTGCTTTATTTCAGGCCTGATCAATAAGAGGTGTTGCACAGAGGAGCTCATTACTTGTACCAAACAAAAGCATGTTCGTTAAATAGCAAGGTCTTCGGTTTCCATTAAATTACTATCTTAAACCACTCTGTACAATCTTGTGATTATCCTGGCGTGTCTTTGCTTCCAAGTTAAAACACTCAGTGTTCTGTAAATAATAATGCAAAAATGAAAAACTAGTTTGAAATTGCCTTATAAGCTGAGCCACCTGTTTCCAAATCTAAGCAAGTTTTGTTTATGGTGGCATCATGTAATTATCTTTCCAGAAGCATTAGCTTTATATTTAATTTAAACAATACTGTTATCTGCCCCTTTTCCATCTGATGATCACTTCTGATGGGACAATTAGACGCCTAAAGGCTTTTCTTCAAGAAACATGTGTACATGTTTTTCCAAAGAGATGTGAGAGGGCTCCTACGGTTGGATTGTTAAAATGGATAACAATAATTAAAGACTAGCTTTTCAACTAAGCCTTAAGTCAAAAAGAAAAGACAGGGTAAGATAAAGGTAACTTATGAAATTGCATGAGACCAATCTCAAAAAGACCTAACTGAAGGGAAAATGGATATTTTCACATTTTAAATGAAGCTCAGGCTCAGAAATTCTTCTTTTTATTCTTTGTCTTTTTTAATCCCTGCACAACTGAGGCCCGAGTGATGTTCAAAACAAGGTAGAGGGACTCTGCCAAGTGTGTGCTCTCCTCTTCTCATCAATTTTAAAAGCGAAAATGAACTGAGGCCAACACCTGCCACCTGCATTCATAGTGTTTAGAGCTCTCCCTCTTCTCCTCGTCTCCCAGGCCTAACTGCTTCTCTTTCTATAGCATCGTTTTTATAACACGTTCTTGAAAGTCTCCTTACTTGAAATTGTCCTTCTGACAGTATCGGTACCATTCTGAAAAGTTTATTTTAACACTATTCTTAGATGAAAGGCCAAATGTTGTATATAGCATGATACATAGGTGGTAGTTACCAGGTTTGTTTTGGACAAATAAGCAGGAGTTCAGAACCTCCACAATTTTCCCAGCAAGTATGGCATCATGTGTGTAGATAACATTCAGTCTGTAACAGGCTCACCAGCGTCCCTTCAACCCTTAAGATACTTCATGATAAGTTAATCTATCAAGAACGTCAAAGGACAGTTATACTCCACCAAGCAGAATATGATCCCATGGTCCTCTAAACAATGGAAATCCTCCTTTCTTGAGAGACAGAAATGCATGTAAGAGTTGCAAAGAATCGGAAATGGCTAAGGGGATGAGTGAATGATGGTGGTTCAAATGTATAACCTTTTAAAATGTAAATGAAATGTTTTTCCTAGAGCCGATATATATGAACATAATATTTCTATGTGTAAAAACACATACAAATATAAGTACTAGGTAGAGTTCTAGTCATACTGGCTCTCGGGGGAAAAGTGCATACTCAGGTAACATGATGCGTCTTACTGGACCATAAGTTAACAGGATCAAAAGTCATCTGCCAATTTTAAGGTGGAAAGAACTGCCATGTCAGGGGCTCAAACACTTGAGCATCTGGGGTAAAACCCTTTGAGCTTTCAAATCCTAAATACAGCACTCTGGTCCAGTTAGAGACACCGCATTCTTTACCTTGTCCACCTGTGATAGACACTTGCACACGGCCCTTCAACGTCAGAAGTACCCACCTGGCATCTGTTCGGGTGTCCCACCGAGAGCTGGAGCAGACTGCTCATGCCTGGTCAACCTCACAGCTTAAAAATCAACAACAACTCTATTTAAATAAGCATTAAAAACAACTTGAGCCTAGAAAACATACTCAGTGCTAACTGCACTGGATAGCAGGAGCAAGTTTAGTTTTCGTATTTGTAATTAACATCACATACAAGATGTTTACGTCACAGAAGTTCTGTGGCTTTCTTTGAATCTAAAGAACATCCTTCAATGTTACTTCAATTCTTATTCTTCAAAATTGTCATGTGAATCAATTAACAAGAAATAACAATAAATAAACTTTATATCCCAAACTGATTAGTTAGGTTATAAAAGAGCTGGGAAATTCACGTAGAAATTGTAATTTATTGAATCTAGGTACTGGTTTTTAGAATTGGATGCAGTTTCACTGGGCCTAGCAATGCTAAAGGTTATTCTTAAATGGCCATCTGTTATTATCTTTGCTCCCTGAAAAGTTGGGTCATTGATTGCTTAAAGGGCTTTCATTGACTCTTCCAAAGTTCAAAATACCACATTTCTGTAGCTTGTCATAAAATAGAGAGAAATGCAATAAACAAAATAAAATAATATTTATGATTTAAAATGGCTATGTTACATAAAGCTGACTTCTAAGAAATATCAATGAAAAAGCAAACATTTCAGCTTCTGACAGGATAAAAAAATGTTTTATGGTGTTATTTTATTAACTTCATGCCATTTTAAAAAAATTAAATCATTTAATAAATGTTACAAGTTAGTATTATATTTAATGTACTCATTCGCTAATATGATGATTTAGTTATGAATTTTTAATTATTTGTCATTCGTGAGCCATTGCTAATCATTACAGTTCATCTAGTCATTTGGTAATTTTTTGTTTTCTTTAAAAGTGCAATATAAAAAAAGACCTTTAGAAAACAAGTATATATGGTCTTCTTTTAGTTGGCAATGATGTTTGTTTTTATTTATAAATTATCTGGTGAAGTTGGGCAGAAATTCAACTTCTTATCAGCCTGATTTTTCTTTTTTGAAAACACCATTATTATTGGTTTTCTAGGAGCTTGCTGGCTGGCTTTGTCATGCATGGAGAAAAATGCATTCCAAAGTTCTACTCTACCCTCTTAGTTGCCATGGGTCTTGAAAAAGTCTCATCCAGGAAGCTCTTAGGTTATAATGGTGGTGGTGGAAACCTTCATATTCTAGGACTTAGGAGCAAATGCTTCTCCTGCGTCTCATGCCATGCATCAATGGATTTACTGCCTTCTACAGTTCAAAACAATCTACTGCTGGATCAGGGATTTGTTTCACCGGCAACTGGGAAAAGCCACCCAGGGCATTGACACACCTGGGGGGACCCTCTAGGGAATGTGAAGGCCAATGCAGCTGAAGGAGCTCAATTTGCTAAATACACTACTCTCTGTGAACATTCAACAAGACATGTCAGCCTCAGAAAGACATCAAACAGATTTAAGGGAAGGATGGAAGAAGATACTCAACGGATTTTGGAGGTTAGGGTCTCAGGGAGGGAGAGTGCCCTCTTGGATTCCACGGGCCCTTTCACGCTGTCTCTGAGGGAACGCACACTC
Source organism: Kogia breviceps (assembly GCF_026419965.1). Classification (NCBI taxonomy): domain Eukaryota; kingdom Metazoa; phylum Chordata; class Mammalia; order Artiodactyla; family Physeteridae; genus Kogia; species Kogia breviceps. Next base: position 11,038,407 of record NC_081312.1, read on the forward strand.
TTCTGGCGGTTCCTTGCAAAACGAGCCCTCTTGATCTTCCACAATGCTGCATCACTGAGATTAGCGACATTGGTCCTCACAGCAGTGATAGCTTTGCAAAAGGAATTAGAGGTGATCATTTTCCTTAACTCACTATGTTATACAAGTAGTTTGAAACAATCCATCTGTGTATATTTTCAATATTAAAATTCATCTTCCATGGATACATTTCTCATTCATCTATCTCCCTCTATGATAAGCCTTATATTAAAAAATCATGGCTATTGCCTAATTTTAATATCGTTTATCATTCTTCTGTTTAGACCATAAGATTAATGTATCTAATTTTGTTATCACTGGATAAATAGTTGAATGACCAAAGTCTTTTCTCCATCTATTTAGAGCTCCAGGTAACTGATTACTAAGCATGGAAGAGTAAATTTACAAAGTGCAAATATACCTCACAAAATTGCTCACGGACATTACAAACATGATGGTTGAATAATATTTAAGGAACACAGAGTCCCAAATGGTTCTCATCGGTCCTCGAATAAATGAGATTTTTTTTTTTCTTTTTTTTTTTTTTTGTTGGCCGAGCAACGTGGCATGTGGGATCTTAGTTCCCCGACCGGGGATTGAACCCATGCCCGCTGCATTGGAAGTGTGGAGTCTTAACCACTGGACGGCCAGGGAAGTCCCTAAATGAGAAAAATGTTGATGTTGGAATGCCAGAAATAGTTAACCTGCAGATTACCACAGTAGATATTCAATAAACATTTGATGAACTGAGTACATGAAGTCAAGGTATCCTCCATAATGGGAAATTAAACTACATGCGGAGTATCTTCTGTTTATCCAGCAAGCACCAGAATATGTACTGTGACTGTTTAAAGCAAGTTCTTTGTTTTGCTTACTTGTAGGAAAAGGAAATTCTTTGTTACAATCCAAATGTAGCTGAGCTTCCAAAGAAAGCGTTTCAAATCTGTTGACAAAGAACTCCCAACTCAAAGCAGGAATATCTTGCTTAAGAAAATGCAAGAGTAAAAGCTTGCTCAATATTGTGGGTCGATCTTTAACCACAGTATCAAACTGGAAATCAAGACAAAGACACAGACCCTGGGGAAAAGGTAAAAAAAAGGAAAGTCAGATGTAAATACACCAAGCAAAGTCAGTGAAACAAGGCAGCCTCCTCAATCCATGCTTACAATGAAGAATGATTCAATTGAAATCTTCTTTGATTGCATTTTTGGTAGGGAAAAAAAAAAAACGCAGAAGAGGAGCTTCTCCTAATTGTTGAATATCTCTTGAATTTTGACTCAGAAATCTGAGCTAAATGTATATTATTGATTTTTCTGATGCATCGAATAATAACCACTTAATCCAAATACCCTCAGACCAGTGCTTCTTTCTTTAATGTCTGTAGTTTCTATTAAGAGAAGCATACTTCCAAAACTACATTTTAGCATACACAAGAATATGGTCTTTAAATTCCCTTTCAACGCTAAATTCCATGATTCTAAAAGAAAGGAAAGTCATCTTGTCTTCTTGGAATGTGAGTGGAACACAGAATCTTAAGAAATCAAAGTTGGAATGGACTGAGCATCTATTTCTCTAGTATGTGAGTCTACCATTTCCCTTTTTTTAACTGAATGAAATTTTAAAACTAATTCATCCAATTATGCTATTAATTCATTCAACTCTCATCTAATGAGTGCCTCCTATGTTCCAAGCCCTGAGCGGGGGTTAGACATACAACTACCTTGTCTTATTAAGACCAACAGAGAAGGACTATCCAGAAGACAACTGGGAATTTTTACATGGGGAGGTATGGGTCCACCAGCAGCATAGCTCTATAATTTTTCAGATTCTGCACAGTTTGCCCTTTCTTCTTATTCTTTTTTACAAGAGAAGCTCTTACACTGGTTTGGGAGACCTTGTGTACACTCACACATACACACACACACACACAATTAAGAACATGGACATTATTATGAGTCAGACCTGAGTTTGTGCTGCCACTTACTAGCCGTGTGAATCTGAAAAAGTTACTTAAACTTTCTAACCCTCAACTTCTCTATTTGTAAAATGGGAACACACACAATGTTATTGTGAGGATTAAATGAAGTAATGCGTGATGGGACACTTCTAATACACTGCCCGGGAAACACAATACCTGTTTGACAAATGTTAGTTCTTGCCATTATTATTACTTTTAATAATAATAATATAATAATAAATCAGGTGCCCATGTGGAAAAACAGTAGATCAGGACTTTAGAGGTTCTAGTCTTGGTTCTCCCATGAATTCACTCTGTGTTCTTTGAAAAGTCACATTATCTCTCTGAGACTTGGTTTCTTCAAGTATAAAATAAAGGTGCCAAGTAAGATAAATAAACAACTCTCTCCAGGTCTCATATTTCATGTCTCTGATTTTACTTTGTCGTATTTCATTTCAGTAGTATATTTACCATCTCTTGTTTTGCTTTGGTTTATATTATAATGCATCTGATTTCTCTTTGCCTCTAGATTCAATGACAAGGGCTTCTGGCCCAGGAGCCAGTTGAATGGTATAAAATAACCAACCTAGTTTAAAAATCTGCCACACACACAAAATTATACAATAATTACATCTGTCAGAAGTGATGGCAGCATAGGGACAAAGACTGGAAAGAAAGAATCAACAAATAAAAACAAGAGATCTGTTAATACAGTGTGGTTCTGGGATGCTTTTCTCAATTAAAAAATTTCCACTGTTACCATCATCATCAGTATTATGTGTGTTTATGTGAGAAATAACTCAATGAGTTAGTAGAGTAGAGCAGAGCACCATCCTCAGAGCAGATAATGCACATCTGAGGGACGTCACCTGCAAGGCTGGCCTCTTTATGGTGTCAAGCAGGAGACCAGCCCTCGTAGCCACAGCTGGGTTGACATCCTCCACAGCCGTCAGAAAGCAGCAGAAGGCATGTGCCAGGGAGTACTTCAGCAGGTGGTTTTTGGTCACTGAATGAATATCCAGAAATCTACAAATTACAGCCACTTTTTCCACTGCAATGAGAACAAAAAAAATTGACATTTATTTACACGGTCTGAGAAATGAACCCACAGAGAAAAAGCTAACTCTGGGCCCCCCTACACTCACATTAAATACCCAAAGGAAATTCTAATGCCACCTTCTTTTTTGTTGTTTTTTTTTTCTTCGGTATGCGGGCCTCACACTGTTGTGGCCTCTCCCATTGAGGGGCGCAGGCTCCGGAAGCACAGGCTCAGTGGCCATGGCTCACGGGCCCAGCCGCTGCACGGCATGTGGGATCTTCCCGGACCGGGGCACGAACCCGTGTCCCCTGCATTGGCAGGCGGATTCTCAACCACTGCGCCACCAGGGAAGCCCTAATGCCACCTTCTTGAGTATTCCATTTTATCTGTGCATCAGAGACCATTTCTACGCAGTGTAGTATTTTTCTGCCAGGCAGCCTTGATTTAGTTCTGGGTTTTCTTTTCTTTTCTTTTTAATGGTCTTTACCTTTGTTTAACTTTCAGCCACATTTCAAACTTTTCAAAATGCCTCCATGCTCGCATCTTTGTCCATTCTATAGAGGTTCTGCAGACCACACAGGGATGTGGGACATGCCCACCAGGGCTGGCTCTAAGTCCTTAATACGTCATGAAGTGATATGACAACCAGTCTTGCTGGGGCTATAGAAGCCACATATTTCTTCCATGAAACAGATGTACCATTATTCTGCACATCTATATTAAATTATTCCAGCCACTCTTTAAACACAGCTTTATAAAAAGTTATAATAACTAGTGAAGCAATATAGTTCCATGCAAAGACATTTCAGGACTTAACTTAAGCTGTTCCACCAGCCTAGATAGAATATTCTTTCTATTCTTTTCTGCTTATTGACACTCTGCCATCCTTAAAGAGTCTGCTGCTGAAATTCTACTGTTCTGTAAAGTCACTCTGACCTCCTAGAGTGCTCTTTCCATCCCACGAACTCCTGAAAAAATACTATTCACTTACCTATGGCATTTGTGTGTTCATATATAGCTATATGACATATCTTCTGTTGTCTGAATTATATTTATACCGTTATCTTCTGTTCTTGAATTATATTTATACTGTTATAGTTTCTTAACCTCTTACACGTTTACATTTGATCTCATCAATTAAATTAGGAGCTTCTTGAGGGCAAGAATCTGCTCTTATACTCTTTGTATTGCTCCCATGATAACTAGTACATACAGTTTTTACTCAATAAATTCACTGATTCACTTATTTTTAAAATATATATTAAGCACATTATATATACATAAGAGATTATTCTAGGTACTTGGGGAAGGTGGGAGTAAATACAAAAATGAATTGTTATGGACTGAACATTTGTGTCCCCTCCCCAAATTGATATGTTGGAGCCTTAATTCCCAATATGATGGCATTTGGAGGTGGGACCTTGGGAGGTAATTAGGTTTAGATGAGGTCATGAGGGTAGGCTCCCATTATGGGATTCATGTCCTTATAATAAGAGGAAGGGAGACAAGAGTTCTCTCTTTCTCTCTCTACCATGTAAGAATACAGAGAGAAGAGAAGCCAGGAAGAGAGCCCTCACCAAGGAACCAAATAGGCTGGAGCCTTGATCTTGGACTTCCCAGCCCTTAAAACTGTGAGAAATAGATTTCTGTTATTCAAGCTATCCAGTCTATGTTATTCTGTTATGGCAGCCCAAGCAGACTAATATGTGAATCATTCACAGGTCTTGACTTCAAAGTCAAGTCAACTAAAAGAGATAAGACAGGTACAACTGTAACAGAAATGTAATACAAAAGGCTGTAACTGCCACTAATGAGGTAGAAATAAAATGCTACGAGAGATCAAAGGATAAAGAAATGACTTTCCACCAATGGAACCAAGAAAGTGGAACTCAATGGGGGCATTTGAAGATTCATGAAATGGAGGTGGCATTTATTTTATTTTATTTTTTTAAACATCTTTATTGGAGTATAATTGCTTTACAGTGGTATGTTAGTTTCTGCTTTATAACAAAGTGAATCAGCTATACGTATACATATATCCCCATATCTCCTCCCTCTTGCGTCTCCCTCCCACCCCTCTAGGTGGTCACAAAGCACCAAGCTGATCTCCCTGTGCTATGCGGCTGCTTCCCACTAGCTATCTATTTTACATTTGGTAGTGTATATATGTCCATGCCACTCTCTCACTTCATCCCAGCTTACACTTCCTACTCCCCGTGTCCTCAAGTCGATTCTCTATGTCTGTGCCTTTGTTCCTGTCCTGTCCCTGGGTTCTACAGAACCATTTTTTTTTTTTTTTTTTTTTTTTAGATTCCATATATATGTGTTAGCATACGGTATTTGTTTTTCTTCTTCTGACTTACTTCACTCTGTATGACAGACTCTAGGTCCATCCACCTCACTACAAATAACTCAATTTCATTTCTTTTTATGGCTGAGTAATATTCCATTGTATATATGTGCTACATCTTCTTTATCCATTCATCTGTCGATGGACACTTAGGTTGCTTCCAAGTCCTGGCTATTGTAAATAGAGCTGCAGTGAACATTGTGGTACATGACTCTTTTTGAATTATGGTTTACTCAGGGTACATGCCCAGTAGTGGGATTGCTGGGTAATATGATAGTTCTATTTTTAGTTTCTTAAGGAACCTCCATACTGCTCTCCATAGTGGCTGTATCAATTTACATTCCTACCAATAGTGCAAGAGGGTTCCCTTTTTCTCCACACCCTCTCCAGCATTTACTGTTTGTAGATTTTTTGATGATGGCCATTCTGACGGGTGTGAGGTGATACCTCATTGTAGTTTTGATTTGCATTTCTCTAATGATTAGTGGTGTTGAGCATTCTTTCATGTGTTTGTTGGTAATCTGTATATCTTCTTTGGAGAAATGTCTATTTAAGTCTTCTGCCCATTTTTGGTTTGGGTTGTTTTTTTGACATTGAGCTGCCTGAGCTGCTTGTAAATTCTGGAGATTAATCCTTTGTCAGTTGCTTCATTTGCAAATATTTTCTCCGATTCTGAGGGTTGTCTTTTCATCTTGCTTATGGTTTCCTTTGCTGTGGAAAATCTTTTAAGTTTCATTAGGTCCCATTTGCTTATTTTTGTTTTCATTTTCATATCTCTAGGAGGTGAGTCAAAAAGGATCTTGCTGTGATTTATGTCATAGAGTGTTCTGCCTCTATGTTTTTCTCTAACAGTTTTATAGTGTCTGGCCTTACATTTAGGTCTTTAATCCATTCTGAATTTATTTTTGTGTATGGTGTTAGAGAGTGTTCTAATTTCATTCTTTTACATGTAGCTGTCCAGTTTTCCCAGCACCACTTATGAAGAGGCTGTCTTTTCTCCATTGTATATTCTTGCCTCCTTTAAAAAAAATAAGGTGACCATATGTGCATGGGTTTATCTCTGGGCTTTCTATCCTCTTCCATTGATCTATATTTCTGTTTTTGTGCCAGTACCATACTGTCTTGATTATTGTAGGTTTGTAGTATAGTCTGAAGTCGGGGAGCCTGATTCCTCCAGCTCCGCTTTTCTTTCTCAGGATTGCTTTGGCTGTTTGGGGTCTTTTGTGTTTCTATACAATTTGTGAAATTTTTTGTTCTACTTCTGTGAAAAATGCCATTGGTAGTTTGATAGGGATTGCACTGAATTTGTAGATTGCTTTGGGTAGTACAGTCATTTTCACAATGTTGATTCTTCCAGTCCAAGACATGATCAATCTCTCCATCTGTTTGTAACATCTTTAATTTCTTTCATCTTTCTTATAGTTTTCTGCATACAGGTCTTTTGTCTCCCTAGGTAGGTTTATTCCTAGGTATTTTATTCATTTCACTGCAGTGGTAAATGGGAGTGTTTCCCTAATTTGTCTTTCAGATTTTTCATCATTAGTGTATAGGAATGCAAGAGATTTCTGGGCATTAATTTTGTATCCTGCAACTTTACCAAATTTATTCATTAGCTCTAGTAGCTTTCTGGTAGCATCTTTAGGATTCTCTATGTATAATATCATGTCATCTGCAAACAGTGACAGCTTTACCTCTTCTTTTCTGATTTGTATTCCTTTTATTTCTTTTTTCTTCTCTGATTGCTGTGGCTAAAACTTCAAAAACTATGTTTAATAATAGTGGTGAGAGTGGACAACCTTGTCTGGTTCCTGATCTTAGTGGAAATGGTTTCAGTTTTTCACCATTAAGAATGATGTTGGCTGTGGGTTTGTCGTATATGGCCTTTATTATGCTGAGGTAAGTTCCCTCTATGCCTACTTTCTGGAGGGTTTTTATCATAAAAGAGTGTTGAATTTTGTCGAAAGCTTTTTCTGCGTCTATTGAGATGATCATATGGTTTTTCTCCTTCAATTTGTTAATGTGGTGTATCATGTTGATTGATTTGCGTTTACTGAAGAATCCTTGCACTCCTGGGATAAACCCCACTTGATCATGGTGTATGATCCTTTTAATGTGTTGTTAGATTCTGTTTGCTAGTATTTTCTTGAGGATTTTTGCATCTATGTTCATCAGTGATATTGGCCTGTAGTTTTGTTTCGTTGTGACATCTTTGTCTGGTTTTGGTATCAGGGTGATGGTAGCCTCATGGAATGAGTTTGGGTGTGTTCCTCCCTCTGCTATATTTTGGAAGAGTTTGAGAAGCATAGGTGTTAGCTCTTCTCTAAATGTTTGATAGAATTCGCCCGTGAACCCATTTGGTCCTGGACTTTTGTCTGTTGGAAGACTTTTAATCACAGTCTCAATTCCAGTGCTTGTTATTGGTCTGTTTATATTTTCTATTTCTTCCTGGTTCAGTCTCAGAAAGTTGTGCTTTTCTAAGAATTTGTCCATTTCTTCCAGGTTGTCCATTTTATTGGCATACAGTTGCCTGTAGTAATCTCTCATGATCCTTTGTATTTCTGCAGTGTCTGTTGTTACTTCTCCTTTTTCATTTCTAATTCTATTGATTTGAGTCGTCTCTCTTTTTTCTTGATGAGTCTGGCTAATGGTTTATCACTTTTGTTTATCTTCTCAAAGAACCAGCTTTTACTTTTATTGACCTTTGCTATCGTTTCCATCATTTCTTTTTCATTTATTTCTGATCTGATCTTCATGATTTCTTTCCTTCTGCTAACTTTGGGGTTTTTTTTGTTCTTCTTTCTCTAATTGCTTCAGGTGTAAGGTTAGGTTGTTTATTTGAGATGTTTCTTGTTTCTTGAGGTAGGATTATATTTCTATAAACTTACCTCTTCGAACTGCTTTTGCTGCATCCCATAGATTTGGGTCGTCGTGTTTTCATTGTCATTTATTTCTAGGTATTTTTTGATTTCCTCTTTGATTTCTTCAGTGATCTCTTGGTTATTAAGTAGTGTATTGTTTAGCCTCCACGTGTTTGTATTTTTTACAAATTTTTTCCTGTAATTGATATCTAGTCTCATAGCATTGTGGTCAGAAAAGATACTTGATATGATTTCAATTTTCTTAAATTTACCAAGGCTTGATTTGTGACCCAAGATATGATCTGTCCTGGAGAATGTTCAATGAGTACTTGAGAAGAAAGTGTATTCTGTTGTTTTTGGATGGAATATCCTATAAGTATCAATTAAGTCCATCTTGTTTAATGTATCATTTAAAGCTTGTGTTTCCTTATTTAGTTTCATTTTGGATGATCTGTCCATTGGTGAAAATGGGGTGTTAAAGTCCCCTGCTATGATTGTGTTACTGTCAATTTCCCCTTTTATGGCTGTTAGCATTTGCCTTATGTATTGAGGTGCTCCTATGTTGGGTGCATAAATATTTACAATTGTTATATCTTCTTCTTGGATTGATCCCTTGATCATTACATAGTGTCCTCTTTGTCTCTTGTAGTAGTCTTTATTTTAAAGTCTATTTTGTCTGATATGAGAATTGCTACTCCAGCTTTCTTTTGATTTCCATTTGCATCGAATATCTTTTTCCATCCGCTCACTTTCAGTCTGTATGTGTCCCTATGTCTGAAGTGGGTCTCTTGTAGACAGCATATATACGGCTCTTGTGTTTGTATCCATTCAGCCAGTCTATGTCTTTTGGTTGGAGCATTTAATTCATTTACATTTAAGGTAATTATCAATATGTATGTTCCTATGATCATTTTCTTAATTGTTTTGGGTTTGTTATTGTAGGTCTTTTCCTTCTCTTGTGTTTCCTTCCTAGAGAAGTTCCTTTAGCATTTGTTGTAAAGCTGGTTTGGTGGTGCTGAATTCTCTTAGCTTTTGCTTGTCTGTAAAGCTTTTAATTTCTCCATCGAATCTGAATGAGATTCTTGCTAGGTAGAGTAATCTTGGTTGTAGGTTTCTCCCTTTCATCACTTTAAATATGTCCTGCCACTCCCTTCTGGCTTGCAGAATTTCTGCTGAAAGATCAGCTGTTAACCTTATGGGGATTCCCTTGTATGTTATTTGTTGCTTTTCCCTTGCTGCTTTTAATATTTTTTCTTTGTATTTAATTTTTGATAGTTTGATTAATATGTCTTGGCATGTTTCTCCTTTGATTTATCCTGTATGGGACTCTCTGCACTTCCTGGACATGATTAACTATTCCTTTCCCATATTAGGGAAGTTTTCAACTGTAACCTCTTCAGCTATTTTCTCCGTCCCTTTCGTTTTCTCTTCTTCTGTGACCCCTATAATTCGAATGTTGGTGCGTTTAATGTTGTCCCAGAGATCTCTAAGACTGTCCTCAATTCTTTTCATTCTTTTTTCTTTATTCTGCTCTGCAATAGTGACTTCCACTATTTTATCTTCCAGGTCACTTATCCGTTCTTCTGCCTCAGTTATTCTGCAACTGATTCCTTCTAGAGAGTTTTAAATTTCATTTATTGTGTTGTTCATCATTGTTTGGGAGGTGGCATTTAAATGGAACCTTGAATAGAAGAGGGTTTCAGATGGAGAGCACAGAATGGCCAACACATGGGTGAAGGGAAGTAGGAAGAAATGGAGAAATAGCAATGGTATATGTAGAAAGAAGAGTGGGAAATGAGGCTGCAAACACTTGCAGTTAGACCATGTAAAATTTTGAATGCCAGTTTAAGGAGTCTGAACTTTATTCTCTGGGCACTGAAGACCCATTAAAATTTTTTGAGTAGAAAAGCAACATAATCAGAGTTGTGATTCAGAAGATTAATTTGGCAATAATCTAATCCTTAAATTGTAATGAAAGAGCATAGTTAAATATTTACCTGCCTTATTTGTATTCAAATGCCTATAAAATGTGGCCAATACCATGTAGACTTTTGCTAGAAAGTTTTACTCTAATTTTGTACAACATCATGTGCTATCACATAAATAAACCAGCCCCTGGATTCATGGGGCATTAAAAGCAAGAACTCTTCGAGGTGGTCAGATATTAGGGAATTGAACTCAAAGTATAGTAGTTAACTCACCTGATGGAACTTCCACTTCTCTGCTAAATTTTTGAGACACTAAAATATATGAAACCATTCTGATAAGGCACAGGTTGGTATGCCAACCCTGCTTGCTGCCCCCTGAGAATGGGAGTACCAGTAGATTAGGATGACAGTGAGACCAGCAGATGTAAGACTAAGAGAACACATCCCAATTCCTTCCTTACCATGTTCCTCTGGGAACTTGCCATTCTAAGCACTAGGAATTATACCCATCACTGCACCAGATTTGGTCACTGTTGCTCCAATGGCAACAGTACAACAGCAAAGCTTCTCAAACTTCACTGAATTACCTGGAGAACTTGTTAGAAAATATAGATTTCTGGCCTCACCTCTTGAAATTCTGATTCAGGTGGTCTAGGATGAGGCCCCAAAATCTGCATTTTTAAAAAACATTCCCAGGTACTCAAATGCAAGTAACCTATTAGGTGACTACATAATTTATTATTCAAGCCAGGACCCACAAGAGTAAACAAGGGTGCAATTAATAAATACACCTGGACAACAGGCATAAACTAGGACTATCCCAGACAAACCTAGACATGGTCAACCTACCTAAGGACCACTCTGAAAAATTCTATTATCAAGGGAGCTCAACTAAGTAGAGACATCAAAGAACACTAGCAAGCAGGACAATGCCTTCTAAAAAGAAGGGAGGGAAAGCGAGGGCCAAAAAGAGATGTCATGACAGGACATCTGGTTTACCTTGTGACCCAGAGAGAATTTTTAAGCTAATACAGAGGTACCTGCTTCAAACCTCATCTTCCAGTCTTTGCTGTTGAAATTGCCATTTATGATTGTCCAAAAGATGTCAGCACCATGAGGAAGTGACAAAGCGTGAAGAAGGAGAGGAACTGCCAGTGAAGATAGCTGGGAGAATTCAGATTTGACAACTCTCCACAGGCTGGGGAATCAAGAAGAAGCAAAGTGATTACAGTTATGATCATCTTTCTAGGAAAAGAATCTTATTATCTTAGTTTGTGGGAAGTATAGTTAACAGAGGGCTGGTAGGGATGCTTTTGGTGAAATTCCATTCATTTACAAGAGTATAACCCTTGGAAAACTGTTCCTATGCTCTTTTCCTATGTTAATTTTTTAAAAGAAATTACTTTTATGTAATAACATAGGAGAACACTAGCAGTTAACTGTGCATTTTTAACATAAAAATTAAAAATTGTATATTATAAATGCAGGTACATAAATGAACAATGACTGTTAAATAATAACTGATATCAGTTATGTTAAGATGATGGGGTGATAAGTGATTTTTTAAATTTTTCTTATAGTGAACATCTGGAGAATTGTGTTGGTTTTGTCTGCCCAGCAGCCTTTTCCTCTTATTCTAGCAAAGAACAACTCTTTTTCTATTATGAATAGCCTCTCCACCAACTGGCAGGGCTGTCAATCAAGTTCCCCCACCTTCTCTATCCTAATAATGAACACAAAACCCCGGGTAATCAAAATACTTCAATGTCATGAAGAGTGATTGTTCCAGGGGTGGGCATGTGACCCAAGCATGAGAGTGCTTAGCATCCTTTTTCCAGGTTTTGATATGTACTCTGAAATCTCAAGAATGAAGTGTAATGTCGATCTAGGGCTGCTAGCAACCCTCTCTCTTTCCCACCTCACAGGAACAGCCTGAGGAGAAGAAGCCAACACAGGGAGAACTAGGCTAAGTGATGGGGAAGGAGAAAGCGGTGGGGAAAGAGAGAGAGAAAAAAACAGAAAGAGAGAGAGGTATCCCTGGTAACATCTTATGAGTACTTACCATTCTTAAAACCAGACTACTACTGGTCAAAAACATACCTTAGCAAGTTTAAGCTAAGTCCCTGTCATTGTATGCCAGAATAATGCTGAATATATATTTCTAGTAATAATGTTTACAAAATTTTTATTCAATTATTTAAAGTATGCCTTTTATTTCTTTTTGTTTTGTTTTGTTTTCTATTTGGCTCCAGAGTTAATATCAGAATCAAAACTATGTTTGACTTTAGAAACTTATAATGCAGCACTAAGAGAAAGGAGAAGTGACACATTATCTCCGTTTTACAGAGAACAAATTGAGGTACATGTCACTAGAGAGCCTTGTTTTTGAGAAGACGTACTAAAGCTATGGAATGAAAAGGAGTAACTTTCAAACACTGTGGGCTTCATCTTGATAGTAGAAATCAGACAAATATAGATCTAATCCCAACCCTGCCATTAATTAGCTGTGTAACCAAGTATAAATTTCTTAACTTCTCTGAACTTTAGCTTCCTGGTTGTATTAAATGAAATGATGGATTGTATTAAATGCTGGTTGTATTAAATGAAATGATATATAGCACTTAACACATAGTAGGTACTCAAAAGGCTTGAGCTACTGTTATAATTGTGTGATGAAGGATGATGATGCTTCCAGAGCACGACAGTAGGTCTTATATAAGAAGAATGTCCAAAAAATTGCCCTCATGGAGCTTGCAAAATTTAGTTGAAGGAGGCAAAGCATATATATACAGCACTAGTAGAAAACCGTCTCAGTGACAAAAAATTCTGTATTTGGCCAGTAACATATAGCTCTCCCAGTTCTCTAAGGTAGTCTTGTTTGAAAAATGGAAGAGCGTCCCTTCCCCAAATCCCTACATTGTCCCCCATGGCTTTTGTGTCAGGTTGGTACTTTGGGGGAAAAACCTGGGCTACAAAGCCCAAAGGCTGAGGCAGAGATCCCACGGCATCAGAAATCCAAATGGCCTGGGTACGTATTTGGTAGAGATAGCTTTAACAACAAAAGTCAGCCCACCTAGAGTACACAATATTCTTAATCCATCTAACAACTGAAAGGCATAAAATAATCCTTTATTTTGCCTTTTCTACTTCTAAAGTACCTAGCAAAGACAATTACTATTCTTCATATTGACATACTCAAAACTTAGACTACATAAAAGAAATAAAAGTAGTTCCCATAGGTAATTAGCCTGTGCTGGTTAAGAGAAATAATCCAATGAGTTGGTAAGTCTTATTCTAAAATTGATTTTCACAGATAAAAGCCTAAAATATGAACAAACAAAAAACTACTAGAAAGACATACCTTGCAATCAACATATGATCCTGAATGTAGGCTAAAAATTGAGGATGATCTTTTCTAGCACTGTATAAACACTCTCCATGTAGACAGAGGATCTTCAGGCAATTGAGCATATTAAAAAGAATGTCTGGCTCTTCAAACTTGGCCATTTCCTATGCAAAGAACCACAAGTTTACTGAGTTATCTAAAATAGCAATGCTACTAAATATAATATTCAAATATTTCAAAATATATACCTGGAAAATGGTGTATATTAGTCTCAGTGTTACTGGAAGCTGTTGGTAGCAAAACTTTCTTTCAGTATCATTCTTTATTGCTGGGAAGAAATAATTACACAAAGGTTAGCATAACTCCTTCCCCCCACCATTCATGAATTGATCAAGACCATAAAACAAAGAGGAGTAAAAATAGAAATAGAATATATTAAAAAGTGTTCATGTAATGTGTTTATTTGTTCTCCAAAGCAGCATATATCCTTTCCATGATGCAAGTGCAGGAAACCTTCTAGATTTAGGATCCTCAGCTTCCACCTTCCACTGTGTATTCAGATGTCTTTGATTCCCTGAAGCAACCCCAGCCCAGCCCTATGCTCCTGTGGGCAGCTATTTCTGCTGATACCTGGAGGGGGCTTAGGGCCTGCCGAGGTTTGCCTTCCTAACTGAAAGGGAGATAAGCAGGTATTAGAGAGAGATATGCAACTTATATTAGCACCTAAGGAGGGATTTACCCCAGGACTCAAGTGTACAATATTCACACATGCACAGGACTCCCATGTGCAAAAAAGGAGCCTTTTAAAGAAGTTGAGCATATTCAAATCAGAACTACTCATGGTTTTATCTTGTTGTGAGGAGCGCTAAAAAGACCTTTGGGGACTTCCCTGGTGACGCAGTGGTTAATAATCCACCTGCCGATGCAGGGGACACAGGTTTGATCCCTAGACTGGGAAGATCTCACATGCCGTGGAACAACTGAGCCCATGCGCCACCACTACTGAGCCTACGTGCCACAACTACTGAGTCCACGTGCTGCAACTACTGAAGCCCGAGCACCTAGAGTCCGTGCTCCACAACAAGAGAAGCCACCGCCATGAGAAGCCCATGCACCACAACGAAGAGTAGCCCCCAGTCACCGCAACTAGAGAAAGACCGCGCGCAGCAACAAAGACCCAACTCACCCCAAAATAAATAAATAATTTTATTAAAAATAAGTAAGTAAATAAATAAAAAGACCTTTGCCTCTATAGTGGGTAGTGGTGGTATATTTTACATGAGGCATGCTAGAGAAAAGAACTCAAAAGTTAACCAGATATAGAAACTAATGTAAAATGTTTTCAAATCACCATTATAAGTTTTGGCAATTCCTAGGATCAGAGACAGTGAGAGTCAAACCCTTTTGGTGTATATACTAGTTTACTGGGGATCTTCCACTCCAATGTATTTTAAATACTTGTTATCAGCACTAAACTCTATTTTGTCTAGCATGAAAAAAATTTTTAACATTTTTAGTGGAGGACATCTCTGACTGCTATAAGGAATAGGCACCAGGCCACAAAATGCAGAAACAGGAAATACTCTAGAATAAGAGAGGGAAACCACTGAACATGTGTCAGTAGAGCAGCCATCCATGCTCGGACAGAGGAGCTCAAGACCAACACCCGAAGACCCACAGATCAGAAGCAGGATCAGCGTGCTTAGCAGCCAGGAAGGCCGGTCTTGGAAGAAAATTCCTCTTCCCTGAGGAGACAAGTGGTAACTGTGTCCTGTAAGACAGCAGAAAGTGAAAGAAGGAAAACAGACCAGAAGCTGTGACTAGAGCCTGAAGTAGTGTTTGGGGGAGATGAATAAAACAAATGTTTAAATAAGTGGAGCTTACAACAATTAAGCAAAGAAAAGAGTAATTTATAAAAACAAACTGCTTAAGTTTAACCATTATTCAAATAAAATGTTACATATAAATTAAAATGGTAGTTAATTGATTTGTGTGCTATGTCAGGTTTAAAAATATATATTTACAAAAAAAAAAAAAATAGTAAAGGGTTTCCCTGGTGGCGCAGTGGTTGAGAGTCCGCCTGCCGATGCAGGGGACGCGGGTTTGTGCCCCGGTCCCGGAAGATCCCACGTGCCGCGGAGCGGCTGGGCCCGTGAGCCATGGCCACTGAGCTGGTGCGTCCAGAGCCTGTGCTCCGCAAAGGGAAGAGGCCACAACAGTGAGAGGCCCGTGTACCACACATAAAAAACAAACAAACAAAACCAAAAAACAAAACAAAACAAAACAAAACAATATATATATATATATATATTTACATCTAAAGAGTACAGGTTATTGGATCGTAAGTGAAATCGTTGCTTCCCTTAGGCATCAATGCCTGATAGAAACATGGTCCTGGGATCTAGTCTCAACCCTGCCACTAGCAAGTTGTACAATATTTGGGTTTCCAATTCCCAGTCCCCCACCCCCAAATATGCCCAGAATCAGGGGTAAGCAGGTGGAACTCGTTTCATTTTGTGTGTCAGCTCCTCAGATGACCCTGATGCTCTATTACAGTTTTGAAATCATGTTAAGCATAAAGCCTAAATCAGGAACGAATAACTGTGCTCTATGACCATGGGCAAGCTGCTTAACCCATCTTGGATGTACTTTCCTCCTCTACAAAGTGAGAAGGCTGACCTAGATCAGCAGGTTTCAAATTCCTTGCTATGAAATCCTTTGTTGAAAGAGAATCTTACTTAGAACTCCAACATAGGAAGTAGCGCAAGTCAGAACACTCTGGTTGAAGCAGGGTGGGGAGCCTGGGTCTTTATCATTTGCCCACATGTTCTCACCAATTGCCACCCCAATTAAGGAAGGTCAAAAGGAAACAACACAGAGATTTACAACTCCAAGTACACACTGAAAACCAATGAAGTAGGTTATCTCGGGTGTTCCCTCATCTAAGTCTCAACGGTTCTAAATAGTGTGAGGCAACATATACATCCTCAACTAACTATTTACACAATCATGCTGAAGCCGTTAGTTTCAACCAAGCGTCCTGTACTGATGATGTAGTTACCTCGGTCTGATAAGACACCCCGTGACTTGCAACGAGCCCCACAAAACAGTCACTTAATAATGTTTGCTGTTCACTGAAGAAATGATGGAAAGCTTCCCAAACTTCAGTTCTGGGGAGTAGGCTCCCCAGGGGCCAGGTATTCTAACAATTCAGGGTAGTGGAAGCAAGAAGATACAAATTCCGAGAGTGTCACAGCGCAGATCCAGAAACCAGGCTTTCTCAGAGGCACGGGGAGTCCCAGCCTAAATTCCTGAAACTCCTTCAGAGTTTGAGGAGCTGGAGATGATTCCAGGCCTGCCTGCCATCTTGCTGGTCCCAATTCGCCTACATAGAGCCTTTAAGCAAAGTCCAAAGAGGTCACCTCTCTTCCCAGCTCTCAGCAGAGCCAACTAGCCTTAGAGTACGACTTGTACAGCTATTCACGGTGAGCCCATCCAGGGTCACAGCCAAGCCCCCTGGAGCTCAGAAGCTGCACGAGCTCAACTTTGGTCGCCTCTATCCCAAAACACTGTGCTTTGGCCAAATGCCCTGAGTGGCTATCAAGAGTGTTGGCAGCCTCCACTCGGGCCCTTCAGCCTTGGTTCACAGCTACTTCTCCACGGAGAACGTGATTCACTATGCGTAGAGGTGACGCTTTCACGGACAGGGTAGGTTTTTATAGATAGCGAGCTCCTGCTGCCAGAAATATGCTCAGTGACCTCTCTTCTATGAGAAGCATAACCTGGATCTGTTCACTTCATAATCTTGAGAGAAATGGTGCATGTGCACAAGTCCGTACCGAGGAACCCGAGTCTGAGCTTGCCCAAGCCAATGGTGATCTAAGAAATCCGGCTTCTGCAACCTAAGTGTCCATCAACAGATGAATGGATAAAGAAGATGTGGCACATATATACAATGGAATATTACTCAGCCATAAAAAGAAATGAAACTGAGTTATTTATAATGAGGTGGATGGACCTGGAGTCTGTCATACAGAGTGAAGTAAGTCAGAAGGAGAAAAACAAATACCGTATGCTAACACATATATATGGACTCTAAGGGGAAAAAAATGTCATGAAGAGATTAGTGGTAGGACGGAAATAAAACACAGACTTACTCGAGCATGGACTTGAGGATATGGGGAGGGGGAAGGGTAAGCTGTGATGAAGTGAGAGAGTGGCATGGACATATATACACTATCAAATGTAAATTAGATAGCTAGTGGGAAGCAGCCGCATAGCACAGGGAGATCACCTCTGTGCTTTGTGACCACCTAGAGGGGTGGGATAGGGAGGGTGGGAGAGAGGGTGATGCAAGAGGGAAGAGATATGGGAACATATGTATATGTATAACTGATTCAGTTTGTTGTAAAGGAAAAACTAACACACTATTGTAAAACAATTATACTCCAATAAAGATGTTAAAAAAAAAAAAAAAAGAAATCCGGCTTCTGAGAGTAAGACCTGTGCAAGCTGGGATGTGCACACCTCTCTCCCCATCAGCCAAGAGTTCACCTACCAGCATGTTCCATGGGCTCGGTGCGATTGCGTGGGTTCTCCTCATGCTTAGTTGCTGGATTCTCCTCCTCCTCACCTTCCGGGCCTATGATAAACTCTGGTCTGGAAGAAAGGAGGCTGTCCTCAAGGCTGTCTGTGGGCTCCTGAAACAAATATGACAAGCAGCCAGATGAGCAGTCCTTTGGGGATGTAAAGAGCGGCTCCACTTAGTTCAACAAAGATGGGTGAGCGCCTGCTGTGTCCCAGGCCCTGTGCTGAGCCCCAGAGGGCAAACGCATGTGCCTCCATAGAGACTTGAGTTTATTGCCATAATGGTTAAAGGAAATTTGGATCAGCTGTTTTCTGAAATATTTTCATTCCCTTAAAATAAATATGGAAAAAAATCTCAAAAACATTGTTAAATCTTCCTAGGTCTGCTTTCTCATCTCTGCTGTAATCCCTGTGAGCATGTCCCACTTGCCAGGTGATTCCAAGCCATGCTCATTTTGGTTAATCACAGCACTTATTTAGCAGAGAATAATAAGGGGTTCACACCAATATATTTAGATACAAATACTGGTTGCTGGGGGAAGTCAAATTTTTAGGAGCAAGAAATTTCTACAATATGTGAGTTAAACAGAGCAAGGTATGGCAACCCAGGTGTCCATCAACAGATGAACAGATAGACAAAATGCATACAATGGCATATTATTCACCCTTGAAAAGGAAGGAAATTCTGACACATGCTACAACATGAATGGACTTTGAGGACGTTATGCTAAGTGAAACAAGCCAGTCAAAAAAGGACAAATTTTCTTTTTTAACATCTTTATTGGAGTATAATTTCTTTACAGTGTTGTGTTAGTTTCTGCTGTATAACAAAGTGAATCAACTATATGCATATGTATATCCCCATATCCCCTCCCTCTTGCATCTCTCTCCCACCCTCTCTATCCCACCCATCTAGGTGGACACACAGCACCGAGCTGATCTCCCTGTGCTATGTGGCTGCTTCCCACTAGCTATGATTTTACATTTGGTAGTGTATATATGCCCATGTCACTCTCTCATTTTGTCTCAGCTTACCCTTCCCTCTCCCCATGTCCTCAAGTCCATTCTCTACGTCTGCGTCTTTATTCCTGTCCTGTCTCTCTAGGTTCTTCAGAACCATTTTTTTTTTTTTAGATTCCATATATATGTGTTAGCATACGGTATTTGTTTTCCTTTTTCTGTCTTACTTCACTCTGTATGACAGTCTCTAGGTCCATCCACCTCACTACAAATAACTCAATTTCATTTCTTTTTATGGCTGAGTAATATTCCATTGTATATATGTGCCACATCTTCTTTATCCATTCATCTGTCGATGGACACTTAGGTTGCTTTCAGGTCCTGGCTATTATGAATAGAGCTGCAATGAACATTTTGGTACATGACTCTTTTTGAATTATGGTTCTCTCAGGGTATATGCCCAGTAGTGGGATTGCTAGGTCGTACGGTAGTTCTATTTTTAGTTAAAAAAGGACAAATATTGGATTATTCCACTTATATGATGTATCTACAGGAGTCAAACTCATAGAAACAGAAAGTAAAATGGTGGTCTCCAGGGGTTAAGGGGAGGGAGAAATGGGCATTATTGTTTGATGGGTATAGAGTTTCCATTTTGCAAGACAAAAAGATTGGTTGTACAACAATATGAATATACTTAACACTATATCTGTATGTCTATATATAGATATATAACAAGCTGAAAAATGGGTGGAAAAGAAGATTTAAAGAGAGATAGAGAATGTACTAGGAATAGCTACCGTTTAAAATATCCATCCCTAGTTATCCTCCTATTCCAGTTTTATTCTCTCTTTCAACTCCCACCTTCAAATATCCTCTTTTAAAATCATCCACTTTTAGGGGAAAGGTTGGGGAAGGGATAAATTAGGAGTTTGGGATTAACATATACACAGTACTATATATAAAATAGATAATCAACAAGGACCTACTGTATAGCACAGGGAACTGTGCTCAATGATCTGTGATAACCTATATGGGACAAGAATCTGAAAAAGAATGGATATATGTATATGTATAACTGAATCACTTTGCTGTACACCTGAAACTAACACAGCATTGTAAATCTATACTCCAATATAAAATAAAAATTAAATTTAAAAAATTTTTAAATAAATAAAATTTTAAAATATCCTCTTTAGCTAACACTTTAACCAGTAATTTGAAGAATTACTTGATAGCCAGCTGAAAGCAAGAAGGAGGTAAAGATTGATGGGATACACGAAGGACACCAAGAAGAAAGAAACCAGTGCTAAAACGGTGTCTGGGAGGGTTCTGAAGAATATCTTTGCCAACTTCGCAGTTTTGCTGAGGCTGGCCCTGTTCCTTGGTCACCCATGAACAAGACACTAAATCAAATTATAAACTGAGTTTCATAAAGTTCGACATGGCAAAAAGTTTCCTGCTGCATACACCCAGTTTTCTTCGGCACACACCCAGTAACTCACATATAATTTTCTGTAAATGGAAACATCATCAGCTCCCAAGCCAGAAAACATGGATTTGTCCTCAACTTTTCCATCGCTAAACGCTAACTAAACACCAAGTGCTGTTGACTCTCTTTCCTAAAAACCTGTCAGGTCCACACCTTCTCTTCATCACCACCATCACTGCTTTAGTTCAGGCTCCCCTGTTTCTCCCCTGAGTGACAGCATTACCTTCTGACTAGATACCTGTCCCTGGCCTCCAAATCCTCTAATCTCTCTCCTCCACTGGCAGAATTTCTCACATTCATCAAATTATATCACCACCCTGATTAAAATTCTTCAGGATTCCCCCATTGTCACCAAGACAAAATCCTTACCTCTTAGTTTGACAGACAGAGCCCTTAATAAATTTGACTATAAAACTGAGTCTACCTTTTACTCCTTTGCCATCCTCCTTGCTGCTCTAGCAATGATGAACTACTCGTAGTTTCCTGAGTGTATCATCACCCCCTTTCCTCTGTATCATTTAAACAGTTTTCTGGGTCTCAACAGTCCTTCTCTCCTATCACCTTCATTTCATTAACTCCACTCCTCCTTCAAATATGCGCTCAGCAGACATTTCCTCCGGGAAGACTCTGCCGATCCCCATCACACCTCTAACCTAGATTCATCCTCCCTCTGTCCTCCCATAGCTATCTTGTTCATCTCTTTCTCACTATGCTCATCATGAGCATCTTAGGTTTATCATTTATGTAAACATCTTCCTGATTAGGCTCTAAGCTAGACGATGTTTTCGAACCATCTATTACTGGGACTGCTTTAGACTATATACCCAATGACGGTGTTAGAAGACCGTACTACAGGAACATTATGTTGTGGCAGATAGGACTAATGAGTTACATGGGCTGAAAGGTATTTAAAAACTGAAGAAACACTTTACTGCATATATACTACACATCCCCAGAAAATTTTTTAAAAGAAGTCACTTTCTACCTAGACAAACACTAGGGGAAGAAAAAGAGAAGATGGCGAACACCAGCTCAAATGATTGAGGTTCATCTACCTATGATGCTATGTGGGTGTTTTGGTGATGTGTGTATCTTAGATGGAAAATAGGCTAAACAGGGAATAACTAATATATGGAGTAGATAATTCATGGCATATGTTAGCTGTTCCCTATTTAAACAATTTTCTTAAAAAGCAGAAAATGAAATGAAAGCTTTACTGGTTGTTGATCAAGTCAATGGGTTTTACACACTGAGGTGACCAAGGAATTTTCAGTGTCCATATCCAATCTACTTACTCAATATTTGATGTCTATATTTTGTAGTATTCATTGTTATCTAAACTTTGTAAGATAACTTTGTGATAAAAGTTATTTCAAGAATACCAGTAATGCTTTGTATTTATGAAAATTGTATGAATGGATATACTACAACCCTAACTCAAGAGTCAAGAATTCTAACTCAGGAATTCTGTGTAATGTAGCTCCATCTCATGTCTTTTTCCAGGAGCCTGAGTTAACCGAAGGAACAGGGAAACTTTCTTTTAATGCAATCTCACATATAACCCAGCATGGAGCACAAGATAATACTGGAGGAACACTCCATTACACCATCTACTGCAGTCTTTATTACCATTAGGCATGGATCATCTCATGTCTTCAACTGCTTACCACCAGCCGGCTTTCTTCTTTGGGAGCCATTCTCTCCAGGAGCTCACAAGCAAGCTGATAGCAGATAATACTAGACTGACATAAGTTACACTCAATTGCTTTTTCTTCCTTCTGGCAGGTGTGGGAGCCCCCCCAGGGGGCTTGGAAGACATTGTTTATAATAGAAATAATGTCCTTTGATAAGCTGTGCTCTAAGCCCATCGTGATCCCATCATCTTGTAACTCCATCTGAAAGATACCCAAAAAAAGGCAAAAAAGAAGAAGAAGAAGGAGTTTGGTCCTTTTGTCCAATATTCCACTGGCACACTAACTGGGGACAATTTTCACTAACTGATGACAATATAAATTATTTAAAGATGATAAGGCTTACAGACCATGAGCATACATTACTTTCCATGGACTCTTCTAAAAAGAATATAAACACAATACAAAGTAATAGGAATTATTTTTTAAATCATGTAGGACATTTAAAAGAGAGTTCTTTTTTAAAGCCATCACTTTGTGAGATTTTACACATTTAAAAAATGCTGTTCCTCACCTAGTGTCCAGATCTTGGTTTCTAAATACCATTATCCACTAAAGGAACCAGGACTCCTTGGAGAAATGGCTGATTCCAGGGTTGGGGCTAGGAAAATATAAAATGAGCCTGGAACATTCTGTCATGTGAGACATTAAGGAAGTGTTCAAAGAATGATGGGAAGATGTCAGTAGAACACAGAAGCCAGCTTGAAGGGACTCTCATGGGCCAAATGTGGGATGAAATGAGCCTCAAAATAAATAATCATAGTAACAGATTTTAGCCCACTGAACAAAAGAATCCATGACTACATTCAGGTATAAGTAGATTAAACAAATAAATATATAAATGGGAGAGGCAGGGAACCTGTTCCTTCAGTAGAATGTCAGCTAATAAATTAAAAGAAATGATGGAATTAGAATATTATCATTTGGTAACCAACAGAGTAAAAATTGATTCAGGCATGAATCATCCATGGATACTAAACCTAGAAGGTGAAAGTCTGATGAAAAACAGGAAATCTGTCTTAAAGTAGCTCCCTACAAATTAGTTATTAATTACAAAGGGGAAAATAGTGGCTTTGTAGTAGAGAAATCTGGCAGAAATCACCTTAACCAAGTTATTACCACCAGTAATGGGACATTATCATGTCATGTGCCCCCTGATATCATGCACTGAAAACAACATAACATCACATCTGTGGTATGACTGACAAAAATGCTTAACTCAAATTGATTCATAAGGAAACATCAGACAAACTCAAATTGAGAAATATTCTATAAAGTAACTGGACTGTACTCTTCAGAAATGTCAAGAATATGAAAGATAAACAAAGACTAAAGAACTAATAAGTCAGGACAAATCATTGTAATGACTGATGCTGGATTGTGTCCTCAGTCAAAAATAACTTTTTACTTTTGCTCTTAATATGGTATGATTATCATAGCAATTTTTTAAATGAATAATTTCTGTAAGTTTTATAATAGATAATAATATTATAATATTAATTTCCTGATTTTGATAACTGTACTTGGTTATGTAAAAGTATGTCTTTTTTTAGAAAATACACTCTGAAGTATTTAAGGATAAAGGGACATCCTGTTTGCAATTTACTTTCAAATGGTTCATTAAAAAATTCTACAATTCATACATACACATACAGATTAAGAGAGGAGAGGAGAAATAAATGTGGTAAATGTTGACATCCGGAGAATTTGGGGGAAAGTACTTGGGAATTTTTTGTACTATTCTTGCAACTTTTTTGTAAGTCTGAAATTATTTCAAAATAAAAAGTTAAGAGAAATGTTCTCCTGACCAAAGCCTTTTTTAAACTTTTCTTTTAAAATTAACTTCAAAAATCAATTTATATAATATATTAAAATCAGCCCATCACTATAGAGTTGTACCTTGCTCTTCCCCAAAATAGCATTACCCAGTTTGTTCACCAAATTTGTTAAACAAAATCAATTCTAATGATGCTAGGGTGTTTCTAAAATTCATATCCATTCTCATGTGTCAACATCATTGCAGTTATTCATACAAGTATTTTTCAGACTCCTTAGGAAATCCCCATGGAAGTTTGTGAAATGTCTTGAGCGATGCTGCAGCATTTCAGTAAGTGCGAAGATGCCCAACACATAGAAAGAATCACTATACAATGCTTTCCCTCATTCTTCACCTCTGAACTAAAGGAAGTTCATGCTTCAGCTACCTGCTTCAGGAGAAGATCAAACATGAGGATGAAACAATTTAGATTCATTTCATCATCTTCACAATCAAAGTCAATAGTCCTTCCTCCTTGATGTCCAAAATTCTTGAAAGGACTATGAAATGGACTACGCATAGGACTCCGAAATGGACTCTGAAAAGGACTATGAAATGGACTCAGCATATTGTGCTGAACTCGTCGACCAGGATCAGAGGCAACACTCACCTAGAAAAAAGAACATTAACACACATAAGTGAACTCACAGAAGCTCAAATGGCTGTACAAAATATTTGAGGACTCTGCGGAAGGTATTCCCAGCTGTTACACTGATTTCCTTCCTTAGTCAAGGAAGGATTAGTACCTCCAAATCCTATGAATCTTCTCAAAACATAAAAATAAGAAATAAAATATCCAAACTTTCTAATTGTCAGGTGAATGAAACATAAGTACCCAGAAGAATGAAGGCAGCTCTCTTTGCCATTAGATTTTTCATTCCGTCAAACATTTCCAATTAAACTAAACTGTCTGCATCTACTTAAAGCCATAATCTGAAAATGGTAACTTACAGAAGTAAAGCATTGCAAGATCACTTTTAAAATCATCAGCACAGAATCTCAGGTTGACATGACTGGTTAAAGAAAAATGGCCTCTGGGTATAATAAGTATTAAACTGTCATGAAAAAACAATATATGTCAAGCCTGCTGTACTGTTTATTCTCCGTTTGCCAACCCAACCCTTCCCCCCAAATGGCCCTCACTGCCCTCTTCTGGCCTGTTCTATGCCCAAGGATGCCTGGCCCTCTTGCTGGCTGGTTTCCAGTTGGGTTCAGTTAATGAGAGGCACCAGTGGAAGACCTGAAGCTGGAGGAGCGAGAGGTAGGAGTGATTTCTTCCCACCTCCTGCCTCCTTTGATGCTACATCTTTGGCAGTATCTCCATCCTCTATAGTTCCTCTAGCCAGCCTTTCCTTATAATTTCAGCTCCCAAAAGACCCAGGAATATTTTCCCTTGCTCCTTCAGCCCTAGGGGTATAAAGGCTTCCTAGTGAACTACTGCTGGTCTCTGGCTGCCTCACCAACCCCATCGCCCCCTTATCCTTTCCCATAACTCTATAGGCAGAGTATCCATTAAAATCTCTTCACTTGAACCATCTGGGATAAATTCTGTAGCAGGATGCTGACTGACATACCTGCACATCATTCTGAAATCATATTTTTTCTCTTTAAGATCTCTCTAATGATCAGAAATCTCCTTGAACACCACATTTAAAATAAAAAAGAAGAGTACCCCCATTTAGAATGAGAATACCTGGATAATGATAGCGTTATCTACGGCAAATCACTTCAGTTCACTGAACCTCAGGTTAAGTAGTTGTAAAATGAGGATCATGAGCTCTTCCCACCTGCCTCACACAATCCTGTGATGTCATTAAGTGTCAATACATTACACAGCATAAAGTGTTAATAACGTGCTGTAATATTAAAGGTTACTGAAGAAATAAAATATAAACGTTTGGCAGCTGGCTTCTATGAGGCAGATGAGAAAAGAAGTAATGATTTTTTAAAAAGAAAGCACTGAATACAAACTATGATCCATGCTCATGTTATAGTCTCATTTTCTAATCCCTAGAGAGCAGGTAGAATGACTGGGGGCCTGCAGTATACAGCTGGGAAAATGTTATGGAGAGGCTTGGCAAGGAGACAGGTGAGAACAGTCCCTGCCTTGGAGAGGTTGATGAGAGTCAACCTCTCCAAAACTGATCATGGTCTGGGAATGTCAGGACAACAGCAGAAATTTTATCAGGTCCTCCGTAGAAAAATTATCACAAATGTCCAATGGTTCTTGTACACTGTAGACCAGACTATATTTTCTCATTCTCAAAGGTACAAAGGGGTCAATAAAATGGGCTCAGTTAGTTTACAGTGACAGCATCACTCACAATCACCCCTAGTTGATCATCTTTTCCCAAAACACAATAGGGAAAAGCAAAAAGCAAGCAAACAAAAATATCCAAACTCCTCATTCCCAAAGTGAAGCAGTGATCTGCCCACTAGCTGGTAAAGAATTCTTATTCACCAGAAAACAAAACAAAACTGGAATAGTACCACCAAAGCTCAAGCTACTCTTTTTGGTTTCTCGAGGATGAGAGGTAGCTAGCAGAGATGTGTAGGAGAAAAACTCAAAGGAAAATGAAAACTCAATAACTTACTGATTACAGACTATACCAAACGTCTTAGAACAGTGTTTTCTGTTATTTAATGTGCTTAAAAGGTTAACAGAGTGAGTGGGATAGGATGAAGAAAGCATTTTCAGAGCAGTTTATGAGGATGTGACTTTAAGGCCCACTATAATTGACAAGAGTTTTCAAAATCTTAACAAGTAAGACAAAAACAATTGTGGCAATAATTACCCTTCGAGCTGCAAGGTTCCCTGCCAGTTCACTGACTCTTGATTTTCTTTGATTTGCCAGTTCTTTGACAGAATTAACTCCATCAGAAAACATACTGATTAATAGTTGAAGTGGAACCATGATGTCTAACTCTGATAATACCTGGGGAAAAAAGGCATATGTCCCCCAAAATATAAACATTAAAACTTTAAAAAACTACATTTAACATTTTTCCCTAAGGTGACCTATTGAACATAAGGACATTTAGCCTCACACATACTCTATCTGCAGTCATCCTCAATTATTCATACTAAAAATTTCAAAGCTATCATTGAACATTCCCACTCCTCCACTCCCCACACCCAATAAATCACCATGTTTTTTCTATTAAAACTTCTAAGTACCTCCTGATGCTGTCCCCTCCTTTCCATACCACTGCTGTTGCCTTAGTTCATCACTTTTCTCCTGAACTAGTATAATCTGTGAGCAATCTTCCTCCAATCCTTCCCCACTCTGACCTGAATGCCCCATCCGACCTTGCTCTCTGGTGCAAGCTCAGGTACCCTTCTGTCAAAATCATGTTACTTTATCTGTAATGAATTTTCTAGAAATAGATGCCTCCTTCCTTCAGACAGAATTAATCCATCTGTCTTCTCTGCTTTCTTAAAACTTTGTACATACCTTTATTAGAGCAATTTATCACTTTTTATTATATTTGATTATTTGATACTATCTCCCCACTGTGAGTTCCTTGAAAAAAGCAAGTATGAGGAAAGGATCATTTCTTATCCCATTTTTATCCTACTGCCTATTACTGTGCCTGGTACATAGGAGCTCTATAAATGTTTCTATAATTAATTAATAAATGAGTCAATCCAATCACTATATTGTTCACTCTATTCCCCAAATGGTTAGACCAGAGGTTTAAAACCTCCTTCAACTACAGCACTCTGTCTTCAAAGCAAAATTGTGTCAAAGCCCAGTCTGTAAAACATATAAGCTGTAATTGCTCTAGCTATGGAGAACCTCTACGTTCTGGAGGTTTACAGTCCTGTCTGCTCACCTCCAGATGGCACAGCTAAAGGGTGTATAACTGAATAACTGAGGTGATATCTAGCCATCTGTAGAAGGATGGGCTTTCCTAAAATGGAAATTATCTTATGGAAGTCTACTTGGGGATGAAAAGTTAAAATTCTGAGTCCCCAAAGTGATTTTTTTTTAAATCCCTTTACTACTTGTGAGTTTTGAAAAATATTATTCTTTAGTTTACAACCCAGAAAGGCATCTTCAGAACTTGAAAAGCCTTTGAGATCACATCCTTCCATGATACAGAAATGTATCTTCATCCATAGCTAATCTAAATATTGACTCTGTCCTCCTTTTCTGAAATTGTCCGAATTTTATAATAGGAGTTCAACTCAATTTAATAAATTTTCAAGAATGTACACTAAATAACAAAGCATGTGCCAGATGCTGAGAGGAAAGGATGAGGGAGTTATAAATTCAAAAATGAAAAAGACCTGGACCCTGCACTCCAGGCCTTTGTAATCAGAAAAAGAGACAAAAGTTAACTATAATATTAAACAGAAATAGAGTTTACACAGAAAACCTATATGAATACTGGGGGAAGGAATAATGAATTCTAATGGGAGGATAGGGGTGTGACATAGGAGAAAACTTTATAGATAATTTCGGAGCTGAATTTTAAAGAATAAGCTATAGTTCACATATGCAGACAGGAAATGAAGTCATTCCAGGCTGAGGGAATAGCATGAACTACTCCCTAAATCGATAACTTTCAACCTTTCCAAGTAAAGGACCTATTTAATATCAAAAAATTTATCAGAATCCCACAAGACAGCTATTACACTTTTAGTATCTATTGATAGAAAAAATATAAGAACCAAAAGCTACTATGAATTTAGTAATAGTATCGCACAAATTTGTATTTTATTAACCACAACTATAGCTAATATATTTGAAATATAGCTATTTGTCTATGCATATGAGTTACTAGTCTACAGATAGTCCTGAGCAAACATACGTGTTTAAGGATTCTTTGCAATAACTCTCTGCCCCTCTACCCAAGGAGCTAAAGTTCATAGGCTAAAAACTGTTGCCCAAAATGATCAAAAGTATCATTTACTTACATGAAGCCACAGTAAAGCTTGTTCCTGCACAGAGGAAGGGTATCCTGTGAACCGACAACTAATAAAGCCAAACATCTCTTCCATTGAAAAAGGTAGAGGACAAAGCTCAATGTCAAACATTTTGCTGAAAAGCAGAGCAACGAAAGTAAATGACCAGTGGGCATATAGTAGGGTCTACTGTTGCATTTCCATCTATATCTTATTTGGGGAGCCAAACAGTTTAGTCTGTGTTCTGAACTATTAGCACGTTTCATTTTACTGAAAAAGCTTATGTCGTTGGAATAGATATAAATAATTCATACAGTTGTTAATAACATTGGGGTTCATACTCATATCAGGTTTAACAGAAGGAATTGCATTTCTAAGGAATTGCACTTCTAGGGAATTGCTCCCCAGCATCTAAAAACATTGTCCCGGGCTTCCCTGGTGGCGCAGTGGTTGAGAGTCCGCCTGCCGATGCAGGGGACGCGGGTTCGTGCCCCAGTCCGGGAAGATCCCACATACCGCGGAGCGGCTGGGCCCGTGAGCCATGGCCGCTGAGCCTGCGCGTCCGGAGCCTGTGCTCCGCAACGGGAGAGGCCACAACAGTGAGAGGCCCGCGTACCGCAAAAAAAAATTAAAAATAAACAATAAATAAATAAAAACATTGTCCCTTTGTACTTTTCCCACTTTATCCAAATCATAATTACATTAGAAAATAAACAATATGGTGTATCTTTTTATTATCCCATAAGAACGAAATCCTTTCTGAACAATTACAAATCATCTTAGCACAATTTATAGCAACTATTTCATTTTGAATCCTCAAATTTTTCTATAGGATCATTTAAAAGTAAATGATATTATATAAAATGCTTAGCACAGTGCCTGGCACACAGTACATGCTCAATAAATGTTAAATATCATAATTAACAGTGACTTCATTAAACTACTTACCCACCTTAATACTTCCCTGAATTCTTTTAACTGATTATCTGGGACTTCTGTTCTGATGGCTTCCAGCCATTCTGGCATGATACACTCCCACACGGACTGACTGATCACATTGTAGGGAATCAGGCAGAGGATTCGGTTGAGACCTTCCTTCAACTGAGTCACTGTGCTACAGGACTTATCCCAGTATCCACCAACCTGATGGCATTTCCACAGCCACAGGGGAAAAGAACAAAGTACACTTGTTACATTTATACTCAAGGAAATACTAAATGAAATGGGTACAAAGACCACTATCCATTACATCTGAAACCTGGGTCAAGTATATTGAGTAAGATTTGTAAAAAAACTACAAACCACCAGGATCCCTTAGTTACCAAAAAAGAAACCATAGTCACAAATAGGTCCAAATACTGCTCACAGACTGAATTTGAACTATTCTACTGCAGACGTCTCAAATCACACATGAATTAAAATTCCAAAGATTTATTCCTAGTAGGGTGAACAGGCTATTGGAGCATTTTTTCTAAGGTTTGACAAAGCCATTGCAAATATGTGCAGTTATACCTGTGTTTCAAAGGAACACAGATTTCTACTACTGTACATTTTGTATTGAAGATTTTTCATTATGGCAAACGAAGTGACAGAGAGTATTTTTTTCTCCTATGCTGCATATTCTGCCACAATCTCTTCCCTAAGAATGTTCTAAGGCTGGTTGAATCCATGACTTTTTAAAAAGCTATATTGTTTACTAAATAATATATTAATTTTCTAATGCAGAAAAACTTAAAAATTACAAATTGAGGTTCTGTTTGTAATTCTGATTTTAAATAAAGATCCTATATTACTATTATATGTATCAAAGTAACAAAGGGTTGACTGGTCCTAGATCTTTACCATATAACACAAGATTTGTGGGAAAATACGTTATTTTTTTCCTTCCAGTTTTATTGAGTTATAATTGCCGTGCTGCATTGTATAAGTTTAAAGTGTACTGTACACCATGATGACTTGACTTACATACATCATGAAACGATTACCACAATAAGTTTAGTGAACATCCGTCACTATAGATATGAAATTAAAGAAATAGAAAGATATTTTTCCCTTGTGATGAGAAATCTTAGGATTTATTCTCTTAACAACTTTCGCGTGTAACATACATCAGTGTTCATTATATTTATCATGTTTTTACATTATATCCCTGGTACTTATTTATCTTATAACTGGAATTTTGTACCTTTTAGCTGCCTTCATCTAATTCCCCTTTCCCCACCCCCCACCTCTGGTAACCACAAATCTGATCTCTTTTTCTATGAGTTTGTTCGTTTTTGAAGTATGATTGACCTAGAGCACCATATCAGTCCCTGTTACACGACATAGTGATTTGATATTTCTATATATTTCAAAATGATCGCCCTAATAAGTCTAGTTATCATCTGTCACCATACAAAGATATTACATAGTTATTGACTATATTCCCCACACTGTACATTTCATACCTGTGACTCATTCATTTTGCAACTGGAAGTTTATACCTCATAATCTCCCTCACCTATTTCTCTCTTCCCCCTAACCCTCCTCCCCTCTGGGAACCACCTGTTTCTTCTTTGTATCTACAACTCTGTTTCTGTTTTGTTATGTTTATTCATTTGTTTTGTTTTTTTAATTCCACATATACGTGAAATCATACAATATTTGTCTTTCTCTATCTGACTTATTTCACTTAGCATAATGCCCTGTAGGTTCATCCATGTTGTCACAAAAGGCAAGATTTCATCCTTTTTTATGGTTGAGTAATATTCCATTATATATGTACCACTTCTTTATCCATTCACCTATTGATGGACACTTAGGTTGCTTCCATATCTTGTCTATTATAAATAATGCTGCAATGAACATCAGGATGCATGTATCTTTTCTAATTAGTGTTTTTGTTTTCTTTGGACAAATACCCAAGTGGAGCTGCTGGATCATATGGTAGTTCTATTTTTAATTTTTTTGAGGAACCTCCATACTGTTCTCCATAGTGGCTGCATCAATTTACATTCCAACCAACAGTGCAAGAGGGTTCCCTTTTCTCCACATCCTCAGCAACACTTGCTATTTGTCATCTTTTTGATAATAGCCATTCTGACAGGTGTGAGGTGATATCTCATTGTGGTTTTGATTTGCATTTCCTGATTGTTAGTGATGTTGAGCATCTTTTCATGTGCCTATTGGCCATTTGTATGTCTTCTTTGGAAAAATGTCTATTCAGGTCCTCTGGTCAATTTTAATCGGATTTTTTTTATAAGAGTTGTATGAATACTTTGTACATTTTGGATATTAACCCCTTATCAGATATATCATTTACAAATAGCTCCTCCCATTCAGTACGTGACCTTTTCCTTTTCTGAATGTTTCCTTTGCTGCGCAAAAGCTTTTTAGTTTGATGTAGTCCCATTTGCTTATTTTTGCTTTTGTTTCCCTTGCTTGAGGGGACATGTCTAAAAAATATTGCTAAGACTGATGTCAAAGAGCATACTGCCTATGTTTTCCTCTAAACATTTTATGGTTTCAGGTCTTACGTTTAAGTCTTTAATCCATTTTAAATTTATTTTTGTATACTGTGCGAGAAAGTAGTCCAGTTTGATTCTTTTGCATGTCTAGTTTTCCCAACACCATTTATTGAAGAGGCTGTCTTTTCCCCATTGTACATTCTTGCCTCCTTGGTCATAGGTTAATTGCCAAAAAACTATCTTATTTTAAATGAATCCAATTTTAAATATTTAATTGTTATATCTAGAATTCCACATTATTCAAAACAAATAAACTCCATTTAAAGTTCAAATATCTATTTGGTATCATATTGGCCAACATGCTAGATGATTGACTAGACATTTTCAGGAAGTGACTATATTTCTGGGGTTGTTGTTAGTTACATGGACTCAGAAGAGCTACCACTGATAATGTTGTGATTGTGGAATGTATCATTACTGAGGTCCTTTTGGCTATTTAATTTATGGTTAAGCCACATAAAGGCCTATTGGTTTGGGGTCACATTTTGGAACAAGTATCCCTATGGAGATACTAAATTGTCAGTGACCAGACAATGGATCCTTTGATTTGGAAAAGTTTTTATGTTTAAAAGGATTTTAGAGAGTTCTCACCCTAAATAAATGTCCTCTTACCAATGGGGAAGGATCAGATTGACAGAAGCACACCAAAAAAGGATCACAGCTAGCCTAAAAGACTCTCTTAACAAAACTGAAGAACAGAAATCTGATTTAGAAAGAAAATTAAAATCCACACCCACCATAAACCTCCCCCCTCCACTACCTCCCTCCTACGAATGACCCAGTTGGAGGCTGACATTCAGAGCCTGGTAGGAGCCATTATAAAGGCCTTCCCTCAGAGGTTTAATTGGGCTAAAATGGAATGATCTACTTGGAGAAAAGGAATACATCCTAAAACCTCTGTCACACAATTTATAAAAAATATTGCAAAGGCACACAGCTCTAAATCTACAAATCTCAGATCATAGGAGCCTTTTGTTTTCTACTTTAGTTGAAAATCTCATTTCTGATACAAAGAAGTTAGTTCAAAGTAATGTGGTTGCATGGGCAGGCCAGCTCTTTAATGTTATTATTGAGGCTGTCATCTAATTCTTTGAAGAATTAAAAATAAGTGACCTTGCCTTACTAATTGAGTATTTACAAAAACAAAACTGTGGCTCTAGAAGAATCCCAAAGCTCATCCATCTTTCTTACCAGTCCCAAAGCCTCTCCTATTCATCTCAAAATGCTTGCAGATACTGTAAAAAGTCAGGACATTGGAAAAGGGGCTGCCCTGCCCTTCAGAAGAAGAAACACTTAAATAGCAATTGTCTTAGGCCTCAGCCTGCTCGGACAGGCTCCTATGAGTCCTCTTCACAACTAAGGCCTCACCTTGGACCTGTTAAAAACTTCAGACTCTCATCACAAAAAATTTTGACAACCTCCCATGAACTTCCTTCCTCAAAATGCCTGATTGTAAAAGCTCAATGCTGCCAAGAGAATTTATTGTTTGTCCTAGTCAAAACCTGTTAAGAGAAAAATATGCCCTTGAAAACCCTCTTAGATTGTTATCTTACAAGCTTGAATCCTTTCTCTCCCTCTTTGAGATTTAAATCTTCTACCACCCAGCACTCTCTTCTCAAGGACCTGAAATCATCTCTTTAAAATGCAAATGTTCAAGGAATTAAATTCTCTAAGGGGTGCCTTGCTTTTATTTGTACTATTGCCTCCTCTCATAAAAAAGGAGAAATTTATTTCTTCTCCAGATAAGCATCAATTAACACTCCCCTTAACAAACCTCCAATGCCTTTTTCCTTAGCACACTCCAGCCTTTAAAAAGTAACTTCTTAGTCAACTAAAACAACTGTCTTAGGCTGAATCACAGCCTCCATAAGATTATATATCAGGGCAAATAAAAAGCTCTTAAGGGTCTCCCCCTACAAATATTGATTAAAAACTTTAACCCCTATATTGAACAGATTGACTAACAACTTGGTCCATCTGCTAGAAACACAATTTGAATAAAAGTGAGGTAAAGACGAAAACCAGCTCTTATATAAACTAGTGAGTTTTGTATTAGGTCTGTATGTTCTATAAGGTCTGTATTTGTGTCTGCCTGTATGTTTATATATGTATGGTATGTATAGGTGGTATTTTCTTCCTCTGGAT
The DNA here is from genome assembly GCF_026419965.1 of Kogia breviceps. NCBI lineage: Eukaryota > Metazoa > Chordata > Mammalia > Artiodactyla > Physeteridae > Kogia > Kogia breviceps. Next base: position 11,073,009 of record NC_081312.1, read on the forward strand.
GGTTTTGTCAAATTAATTTGTAAAACACCTTAAAAGATCTCTATTCTAAATGGGCTTAAACAAAATAAGAGCTTTTAAAAATTAAATATTCCTCCAGTCCCTCTCATCAGGAAACTTGCACAAACCTCTTAGATAGCATCATCCACCAGAGGGCAGACAGCAGAAGCAAGAAGAACTACAATCCTGCAGCCTGTGGAACAAAAACCACATTCACAGAAAGATAGACAAGATGCAAAGGCAGAGGGCTATGTACCAGATGAAGGAACAAGATAAACCCCCAGAAAAACAATTAAATGAAGTGGAGATAGGCAACCTTCCAGAAAAAGAATTCAGAATAATGATAGTGAAGATGATCCAGGACCTCGGAAAAACAATGGAGGCAAAGATCAAGAAGATGCAAGAAATGTTTAACAAAGACCTAGAAGAATTAAAGAACAAACAAACAGAGATGAACAATACAATAACTGAAATGAAAAATACACTAGAAGGAATCAATAGCAGAATAACTGAGGCAGAAGAATGGATAAGTGACCTGGAAGACAGAATGGTGGAATTCACTGCTGCAGAACAGAATAAAGAAAAAAGAATGAAAAGAAATGACGACAGCCTAAGAGACCTCTGGGACAACATGTAATGCACCAACATTCGCATTATAGGGGTCCCAGAAGGAGAAGAGAGAGAGAAAGGACCCGAGAAAATATTTGAAGAGATGATAGTCGAAAACTTCCCTAACATGGGAAAGGAAATAGCCACCCAAGTCCAGGAAGCGCAGAGTGTCCCACACAGGATAAACCCAAGGAGAAACATGCCGAGACACATAGTAATCAAATCGGCAAAAATTAAAGACAAAGTAAAATTATTGAAAGCAGCAAGGGAAAATCGACAAATAACATACAAGGAAACTCCCATAAGGTTAACAGCTGATTTCTCAGCAGAAACTCTACAAGCCAGAAGGGAGTGGTATGATATACTTAAAGTGTTGAAAGGGAAGAACCTACAACCAAGATTACTCTACCTGGCAAGGATCTCATTCAGATTTGATGGAGAAATCAAAAGTTTTACAGACAAGCAAAAGCTAAGAGAATTCAGCACCACAAAACCGGCTCTATAACAAATGCTAAAGGAACTTCTCTAAGTGGGAAACACAAGAGAAGAAAAGGACCTACAAAAACAAACCCAAAACAATTAAGAAAATGGTCATAGGAACATACATATCGATAATTACCTTAAATGTGAATGGATTAAATGCTCCAACCAAAAGACACAGGCTTGCTGAATGGATACAAAAACAAGATCCATACATATGCTGTCTACAAGAGACCCACTTCAGACCTAGGGACACACACAGACTGAAAGTGAGGGGATGGAAAAAGATATTCCATGCAAATGGAAACCTAAGGAAAGCTGGAGTAGCAATACTCATATCAGATAAAATAGACTTTAAAATAAAGAGTGTTACAAGAGACGAGGAAGGACACTACATAATGATCAAGGGATCAGTCCAAGAAGAAGATATAACAATTATAAATATATATGCACCCAACATAGGAGCACTTCAATACATAAGGCAACTGCTAACAGCTATAAAACAGGAAATCGACAGTAACACAATAATAGTGGGGGACTTTAACACCTCACTTACACCAACGGACAGATCATCCAAAATGAAAATAAATAAGGAAACAGAAGCTTTAAATGACACAATAGACCAGATAGATTTAATTGATATTTACAGGACATTCCATCCCAAACCAGCAGATTACACTTTCTTCTCAAGTGCACACGGAACAGTCTCCAGGATAGATCACATCTTGGGTCACAAATCAAGCCTCAGTAAATTCAAGAAAATTGAAATCATATCAAGCATCTTTTCTGACTACAACGCTATGAGATTAGAAATGAATTACAGGGAAAAAAAGTAAAAAAACACAAATACATGGAGGCGAAACAATACATTACTAAATAACCAAGAGATCACTGCAGAAATCAAAGAGGAAATCAAAAAATACCTAAAGACAAATGACAATGAAAACACGACGATCCAAAACATATGGGTTGCAGCAAAAGCAGTTCTAAGAGGGAAGTTTATAGCTATACAAGCCTACCTCAAGAAACAAGAAAAATCTCAAATAAACAATCTAAACTTACACCTAAAGGAACTAGAGAAAGAAGAACAAACAAAATCCAAAGTTAGCAGAAGGAAAGAAATCATAAAGATCAGAGCAGAAACAAATGAAATAGAAACAAACAAAACAATACAAAGATCAACAAAACTAAAAGAAAAAAAAATTAAATATTCCCCAAACTCTCAGAAATATAGGAAGCAACCCAAATGTTCCTCAAGTTCATGTGATTTTGAAACTGAGCAGAACCTTGATCCCCCACCCCACCCCCAAGTGCAAAGGCTCCTCTATTTCCCCTGCCTCTTGTTTGTAGAAAAGCTAAAGTCTCCCAGGCCTCCCTGAGTCACCAAAAAGCAGGCTCAAGCAGTTAATGATTAGGCCAAGAGAGTTACAGAATCTTCCAGTGTCTGGTGCACATTCCTGAGCTGTTTTACAGATACTATAACTGCCACCAGAGGGAAAAAGCTGACTGCATGATGACCAGAATGTAGCCAAGACATAAGGTGCTCCACTCGAGCAGTACTGAATCTATGGCTAGCACATTTCTAAGAACTGGCCTCAAAAGAATGGGATTAACATTATTGCTCATAATAATCTATATCTTTGTGGGCATCAAAATAATTGTAGCTTGCTCTGCCCATATATATAAGTGGGCGACTAAAATTGTCAGCAAAGAAATGCTACAGACCCATGTCGACACCTTTCACTCTGAGAATACAGTGCCCTATGTCAGCATGAAGAAGTTACAGAAAACAGACCTTCACCCCTGATCCCACAGAAATGGAATGATGTCTGAAAAGTGGGGATTTGTAAGCAGCTCTTTTGCCCCTTTCCTGTTTGCCTGTTTCTGTTCCCTCAAACCTTATAGGAATGAGATCACTAGACAATTTAACCTAACTCCTGAATTATGCTCTCTTGAGTGCACACCATGCCTTGCCTAACCTGTGGATTCTTTTCCTGGATTAAAAGAAGCAAGAATGAAGAATTAAGGAGTTAAAGAATAACTAGCTCTATACCCCCAGCAGCCCCCTTAGCAATCCTGCAGGCAGATCACGCAGGCAATGTAACATCTGAAGAAAGAGTCAGCCAGTCTGCACCCAATGGGGAATGATGCAGAACCCAACCTCCTGCCTCAATGATTCACTGAGATTCTTTCCCCTTTTTCCTTTTAAAAACTGTCATGGCTGAGCACAATCTTCCAACTTAGTCTTGGGACATGAGTTCACCTTCTCCCCAGACTGCTGGCTTCTCTAATTAAAGCAACTTTCCTTTCTATGAATACTTGCCTCTCAAGTATTGGCTTTTGAGCAGTGAGCAGCCAAATCTGAGTTCAGTAACAATTTGTGTAAATCTTTGATAAATAAGACTATTTTAATATTATTGGTTTAATAAAAACAGCTGCGGGCTTCCCTGGTGGCGCAGTGGTTGAGAGTCCGCCTGCAGATGCGGGAGACACGGGTTCGTGCCCTGGTCCGGGAGGATCCCACATGCCGCGGAGCAACTAAGCACGTGAGCCATGGCCGCGGAGCCTGTGCTCCGCGGCGGGAGAGGCCACAACAGTGAGAGGCCCGCATACCGCAAAAAAAAAAAAAAAAAAAAAAAAAAAAAAAAAAAAAAGCTGCATCTTCTGAGTTATCAGCACTGAGTATGATATGAGCATACATTTTTATTCTACATGGGTTTACTAGTCAAATAAGCTAATATTATATTTACTAGAGGTTTAAGATTATAAAATTTATAGATTCCATTTTAATCAAATTAAATTATTATTATGACAAACTTTATTTCAACAGTAATTGTGTGTTATAATATGTCTTCTTAGAAGTAGTTTCCAAAATCTTTTTGGTAACCTGAAATTAAATTTATATTCAGTTAAATAATAGATATTCATTGAATATCTAGATCATTTCTAAATAAGATAAAATACCAAAACATTAACTACTGAATATAAGTTTAATTTTATCTACTTTTGCCTTCCTATTTTTACAGAGAGCTAAAGCTGTTTGGATCTGTTAATAAATGTGTCCATTTTGCCACTGAGAAATTATACTATGAAGAAGCATATTCTCTAGAAGTTATGAGATGGTATAATCATAAAATTTGCTAGTATGCTACAAAATGCTGGTATGTGACAAGCAATTCACAATTGTTTACTTCCTGGTCTTCGCTGAAAAATAGAGGTTATTAAGTGTTGAAAATTATAATCAATATATAAATGAAGCTTCTAGAAATAATAAGGATGAAGGAAAAACCTCTTTATGCAACATATTCAAGGAATGAGGGGTGTTCTTGTCAAGGAAAAAGATTGTAATTCTGTCCTAAGGTATCAATAGTGGTTTAGAGGTTGTGTGAAGGCTTTCCAGATGAGAAAGAGGAAAGTGAAGGACAAAAACCTGAATGAAAATATGAAGTTGTAAAGCAACTGTGTGTGGGGAGGGGGAGAATATGTCTTCATCATGTCCTCAATTATTTAAAAGAACCGAGTCTTCTCAATTTTAAATTATGTTAGATCCCATATTTACTTCTGATATCTGTATTGACATTTTGGTTAAATGGATAACTAAGTATTATTTCATAATGACCTGTCATCCTGGTTAATTAAGTGTCAAAACCTTTTGACATTTTGACAGCTTTTGATATTTGCTTCCCCAAATCAAATCCTATGCTCGCTTCGGCAGCACATACACCAAAATCAAATCCTAAATAAAATCCTGATCTCAAATTGACTTTGAGACTTCTGAGAGGGCCTCTGGAAAACCTCAAAGCATTTGTTCTCTCCTGGTAAAAAGACATGTTAAACTAATTAGGTCTATTTAATATGTTGAACTGCATGAAAATCACGGGCAAATAAGAAGAGATTCTTAACCTTCCCTAGCTTATACCTGTATAGGTAAATGTTTTTAACATAAGTATCCCAGGAATTAGATGTAATTTCTAAAAATCTGTCAATGCCTTTTTTGTTCACTATTATATTCTTATGCTATTTTGCCTGATAGTATACAATAATGGCATCATTTTATCATCATAATTCCAGTTGCTCTCATCAGATCTTTAATACAGCCATTTTAAGCCTTTTATCATTCACAGACAGTTATTGTTTTATTCCAGTGTTTTCCTGAAAGCTCTTGCAATTGGCTCCTGTCCAGAATGCTTCATCTTCAGCAAAAAAGACTGTCTCTGAGACCCATTGAAAGGACTATAACAGGTAATCTGGGGTACAGACTTCTGATGGCATTGCTTAAGTGACTTTGAGACCATACCACTGGACTGAGTAAAGATTCCAGAACTCTAGTGGAGAAGCCAATGGGTTCATAAAACTGCTAACCAAGCAGAACAAATAATTAATTACATGGGACTGAATAAACTGATGAAGGAAGATGAGAATTTTTATGTGTTTTTTACTGCTGGTTCATTAATATTCTGTTTTCTGGGTATAACATTTCTCTTAACTTATCTATAACTCGTGACTATTTAGTAGATTATACCTTTGTAAACAAAAGCAAAACATTTCTTTTTCTCCCTACCTGAACCTCCCAGAATTCAGAAACTCTTACAATACTCTTATTTATATGGCAATATAGCTATTTACACAAGTTCAGTAAGAATCTATTCTCCTTGTAACAGGACATAATTGGAAAAATTGGTTATATTATCAAGTCTTTGACTGAAATGTCATATTTGAGAAAGACATGCATAGAATCAAATATAACCAGACATTTTTAAGGAACTAAGGTTGACATCATGGAACCAATGCTTATAAAGCCCTCTTGGAAAAAACCAGCCTGGTACCTGACTTATGATGTTCCCAGCCTACAGGCAAATAAGAAAAGTCACTTCTTGACAGGCCCAGGAAACAGAGTATTTGGGGGATCTCAAGAAGAGAAATTCACCCAAATCTATAGGTACTGCCAATAAGTATGATGACAGATTGGCTTCCTAGCGTGGAGAGGCTTTTAAAAGTCCAATCTGAGGGACCTTCCTGGCAGTCCAGTGGTTAAGACTTCACCTTCCAATGCAGGGGGTGCATGTTTCATCCCTGGTTGAGGAGCTAAGATCCCACATGTCTCGCGGCCAAAAAACCAAAACATAAAACAGAAGCAGTATTGTAACGAATTCAATAAAGACTTTAAAAAACGGTCCACATCAAAAAAAATCTTTAAAAAAATAAATCAATAAAAGTGCAATCTGAGATTCTTTAAAAAACTTCCAGAAAAGCAAATTTTTAAAGGCCCATGTGGCCAAATACCATTTTTGCTGCACTTATACAAATAATCAGGCCAAATTTAACAAGACTAGACTTATTTTGTGAACAAGAATCATCTTACTTTGATTTTCTTTCATCAAAATGGCGGTAATTGAGAGAGAAATTTTATGTTTCAACAGAAAACTATAACCCATCCTTGTGGATTATCAGATTCTAGTCCTGTTCATTGTCCTTGAGCTATTTTTAAACTCTTTATAAACTGGATCCTGCTGTCTTGCACGTTTTCAGTAATTAATGTTTCCAATTCTTCTACTACTCTCTTCACTTGGTGTCACTAAGAACTAAAACCTGACTGCCCAGATCCTTATTGAGATTCTAGGTTGTCTTGTCCCAAAGCCCTGTAAGCTGAAGCAGGACAACTTGACATAAACTTCAAAGGACTTATTGCTGCAACAGTTTAGGCCACTCAGGAAGTTCACCAAACATCCACATTTTCCATGCTCTGCTCTAGGAAATAACCATGACCATGACACTGATGGTCTCATTCATCATCTAAAGACGCTTTAAGCCCAACATCTAGAAATCTTCTTGACTGGCTGCCCTTTGGACTCAGAAACTAGGTTTATAGTCTACTCTGACCACTAATCTTTGTCTTCTTTTTATTTCCTTGTTCTAATTTATGCTCTTTTCCTCCTTTTCAGATATCTTACCTAGCATTTCCTAACCCAAATCTTCTCTCCAAGTCAATCAACCTAGATTCCTTTTTGTGTGAAACTTCTAGGGAAGTTACAGATAGGAGAAATGTGGGGACCCACTCAGCCCCCCAGAGTTGGTATAAAGATTATTTTTCAGTGAAAACATTTGAGCTAAAGAAGATGTAGAGAGAAACCTTATCTGAACTTCCCTTATCTGACTAAAGCAGAGCCTCCAGAAAAATATGGCTGCCATTAACCTCCTTCAAAGGGAGTTTCCTGTGAATTCAGCTGCCTTGGAGACAGGCTGCCCATTTCCATTGGCATCAAAATGCCCAAAAGAACTTTCCATATCTTCCCATTCAAGCCTCCTCCCAAATGCCTCCTTCCACCCCCAACCCCCAGAAGTTTGGTATATAAACCTTTTATCTCTGGCTATTAAAGAAATTACCCGTCAATGAGGAGTACTCCTGAGGGTAAATATTAATAAATTTTGTCTCTTCTCTTGTTAATATGTCTCTTACCAATTAATATGCAGGCTCACAACCACTGGACCCAAGCTATAAGAGGAATAGTTTTCCTCTCAACATAAATACTTCTTATCTTTCAGAATCAGATCACACCAGTCCTTTACTATTCCAAAAGAAACAATAATAGAAAACATATCAACACAGTCAAAGAATGCCAGGAAATGGCATTCTTTGCACATTTCCATCATGCAAAAATCTAATTTTATATATAAGTCAGTAGGTGGCACCAAAGAAGAAAGAAGTGTATCTTGGTAAAAAGCACGCTCTGAGTCCTGGAAATCTAATAAAACCTACTCTTTGGAAGGTCTGTGTTCTGTTTTATCCTTAAATGTCTTATTTAAACTGAAAACTAGGACTTCCCTGGTGGCGCAGTAGTTAACAATCCGCCTGCCAATGCAGGGGACATGGGTTTGAGCCCTGGTCCAGGAAGATCCCACATGCCGTGGAGCAACTAAGCCCGTGCGCCACAACTACTGAGCCTGCGTGCCACAATTACTGAAGCCCAAGCGCCTAGATAGAGCCCGTGCTCCGAAACAAGAGAAGCCACCGCAACGAGAAGCCGCACACTTCAACAACGAGTAGCCCCTGCTCACTGCCAACTAGAGAAAGCCTGGGCGCACCAATGAAGACCCAATGCAGCCATAAATAAATTAATAAATTAATTAATTAACTGAAAACTGCCTCAAGACTTCATTGAAAGTAAACCCAAAAATCACACCAAAAAATTAAAACTTAGAAAATACCTTGAAAACAATTTCATATATTGCTGCCAGAAACTGAGTCTAGATATCCATCTTGCTGGGTTAGACACAAATCATATTGTACTCAAGAAATATGATGTCTTACCAGCTGTATATCTGAAGCCTGTGATCCACCGAGGCAGAAGCCAGAGGATAAGCACAGAGAAATTTGTCCTATAAGCCAGAGGAAAAGGAGCATTGTGGCAGTTCCTAAATCTTTTGGGCATTCCAGATGGGAGGGCAGGGACCATTCATCTCTAGAAATATATGTGAAACCACAGAAATTGTCCCTAGTCAAATGTTAGCCTTTCCACAGACTGTAGACCAGAAAACGACTGAGCTCTTGCCACCTCATGGAAAGGCGTGCTTTTTTTCCTGTTTCTTAATAAAAATATTCAGCGATATCAGGAAAGAATATTTCCTTAAATTTCTTAAAGATACTTTGCACATTCATCTTGCCATTCTTCCCCATCCCAAACTAACATCAAAGCAGCACATCACTTAAAATGTAGTTACTAAACTCACTTAGCTATAATAAAAATTAATATAAATAAATAAAAGACTAAGTTAAAGAGAGATGTCCCTCTTTTACAGTCACTGATAATACTCTAGCGCCTAAGGTAGTGTAAGCAGATAGGGTAGGGTGTCCCCAGAGAAAGAGAACCAGGCATGGCTTTCTTGACAGAAAAGAAGCCACTTTTGGTCTAAGCCATTTTGTGATCTAAGCCTGGCCACAACGCTTGCCCTTGAACAGGTCTCAGTAATTAATGAATTAATGATTTGAAGGGCAGGAACAAAGGGAAAGCAGTCAAGAAACAATAGTTCAGCAATAAAACAGAGTCCTAGTTCCTCCTCAAGGAATATACATCACAATCTGATACATATTTTTGAGTTCTGCAGGAACTAAGGCCCCCTCCCCCACCAGGTAGAGGATGGTGACTACATGCTAAGACCCCAGACTGGTCGGAACCTAAGGAATGATGATGTTGACCTTTTCTGACCCCCCTGACTTCTATCCACTAAAGTCTGGACTCTGTCCATCTTTGCCCCAATTCTATGCTGAATTCTCTGCTCAAGCCCCTTCATGAATATGCACGTACCCTTAGCTTAAAACTTCCCCAATTTTGCTGTTCGGAGAGACACTACTTTGGGAAAGATCCCTGGTGTTCTCCTCACTTGCTGCAAGTAATAAATCCTTCCTTCTCCAGCTCTTTGCCTTGGTTGTGTCTTTTGGCTTGACACCCACCAAGAGGCAAACACAGTGTTCCTGTAACAACAGTGCTTCTCCCTAAGTCCTCCTCTCCGACAAGGTCCAAGCTGTAGGCCTTAATGAAAACAATTCATATTTTATAGCAAGACAAGAAAATTTTAAACATAAAATTTTTCTCTGCCCACTTGGGCCTCCTCCATCCCCTTCAGTGTGTGTTGTGCAACTGCATTAACCAGACTTCCTTAGGAGATAACATTCCTTCTTAACCTCATCAAGGGTCAAAACTCCTTAGAAGATAACTTTCCTTCTTGATTTTGTAAAGCACCATGATGACCCATGACCCACTACGTGCTTTGTATGTGTAGATCTGGATTCTGTAAACTGTCAATAATACATCATTTGACGTAAAACCCTTTGTCTCAAAATTTTACATACCTGGGCTTTGACCTCTAATGGGTGGAACAGTCCTGAGAACTTTCTGAAAGACTCTCTCCTGGGTTATAATCCTCAGGCTGGCTCAAATAACATTTTCCATTTCTTTCTTAGTTCGATTATTGATTACTTTTTTTCATCAACAGCCTCCACTTACCCTGGCAAATTCCATTGGTTTGGGAAGAAGGCACATGACCATGACATCAAAGCGAACATCACATACTGTCTTCAACCACTTGGTGACAAACTGAGGCTTCAGCTTTTCCACTAAACTTCCAACTTCATCATCCATCATATATGCTGTGGAGTGAAACCACTGAAACACCATGGCCACCAGCCTGGCCAAGCTTTCCGTAGGGGTGTTCTCACTGGGCGTGCAGAGGCTCACCTGGAAATAGGTAGATCACACTCTCCTTCAGCCTCCTTACATAATTATTACATGTTTGGTTAAAGACAAAAAAAAAAAGATGCCCCATAAAATCCATCTGAAATAGGCAGGGTTTTTTGTTGTTGTTGTTGTTCTTTAAATGCCCAGTTATTTCTTTAACTTTTTGAACCATTTTAAGAATTACTGAAATATGATTTTTTATATTCTTATTAAAAGTAAATTTATGAGTAACTGAAACCTCCCCCCCTTGACAGGAGTGTAATAATACCACTTTAGGGTAACTGTTTTACCTTGTCCTTCTCTTCTTGACATCTGCTGCAGCTTATTCACTTAACAAGAGGTAGAGGCCTTTTCTGGTTTTTGTTTTTGTTTTTGTTTTGTTTTGTTTTTAAATCTACAACTTGTTAATATTTGGCCAGGGAAACAAGTCTTTATAGCAATTGTATCTCTATCTTTGGGGCCAAAGTTTTCTTTTGCTTGTTTTGTTTTTGGTTTTTTTTGAATTTTATTTTATTTATTTTTTTTATACGGCAGATTCTTATTAGTCATCCATTTTATACACATCAGAGTATACAAGTCAATCCCAATCTCCCAATTCATCACACCACCACCCCTACCACTTTTCCCCCTTGGTGTCCATACATTTGTTCTCTACATCTGTGTCTCTATTTTCACTCTGCAAACTGGTTCATCTGTACCATTTTTCTAGGTTCCACATATATGCGTTAATATACGATATTTGTTTTTCTCTTTCTGACTTACTTCAATCTGTATGACAGTCTCTACATCCATCCACGTCTCAACAAATGACACAAAATCGTTCCTTTTTATGGCTGAATAATATTCCATTGTATATATGTACCACATCTTCTTTATCCATTCATCTGTCAATGGGCATTTAGGTTGCTTCCATGACCTACCTATTGTAAAGAGTGCTGCAATGAACATTGGGGTGCATGTGTCTTTTTGAATGATGGTTTTCTCTGGGTATATGCCCAGTAGTGGGATTGCTGGATCATATGGTAGTTCTATTTTTAGTTTTTTAAGGAAACTCCATACTGTTCTCCATAGTGGCTGTATCAATTTACATTCCCACCAACAGTGCAAGAGGGTTCCCTTTTCTCCACACCCTCTCCATCATTTGTTGTTCGTAGATTTTCTGATGATGCCCATTCTAACTGGTGTGAGGTGATACCTCATTGTAGTTTTGATTTGCATTTCTCTAATAATTAGTGATGTTGAGCAGCTTTTCATGTGCTTCTTGGCCATCTGTATGTCTTCTTTGGAGAAATGTCTATTTAGGTCTTCTGTCCATTTTTGGATTGGGTTGTTTGTTTTTTTAATATTGAGCTGCATAAGCTCTTTATATATTTTGGAGATTAAACCTTTGTCCATTGATTCGCTTGCAAATATTTTCTCCCATTCTGAGGGTTGTCTTTTCATCTTGTTAATGGTTTCCTTTGCTGTGCAAAAGCTTTGAAGTTTCATTAGGTCCCATTTGTTTATTTTTGTTTTTATTTCCATTACTCTAGGAGGTGGTCAAAAAAGATCTTGCTGTGATTTATGTCAAAGAGTGTTCTTCCTATGTTTTCCTCTAAGAGTTTTATAGTGTCCGGTCTTACATTTAGGTCTCTAATACTTTTTTTTTTTTTTTTTGGCAGTACATGGGCCTCTCATTGTTGTGGCCTCTCTCGTTGTGGAGCACAGGCTCCAGACGCGCAGGCTCAGCGGCCATGGCTCACAGGCCCAGCCACTCCATGGCACGTGGGATCTTCCTGGACCGGGACACGAACCCGTTTCCCCTGCATCGGCAGGCAGACTCCCAACCACTGCACCACCAGGGAAGCCCTCTAATACATTTTGAGTTTATTTTTGTGTATGGTGTTAGGGAATGTTCTAATTTCATTCTTTACATGTAGCTGTCCAGTTTTCCCAGCACCACTTATTGAAGAAGCTGTCTTTTCTCCATTGTATATTCTTGCCTCCTTTATCAAAAATAAGGTGACCATATGTGTGTGGGTTTATCTCTGGGCTTTCTATCCTGTTCCATTGATCTATATTTTTGTTTTTGTGCCAGTACCATATTGTCTTGATTTCTGTAGCTTTGTAGTATAGTCTGAAGTCAGGAAGTCTGATTCCTCCAGCTCTGTTTTTTTCCCTCAAGACTGCTTTGGCTATTCGGGGTCTTTTATGTCTCCATACAAATTTTAAGATTTTTTGTTCTAGTTCTGTAAAAAATGCCATTGGAAATTTGATAGGGATTGCATTGAATCTGTAGATTGCTTTGGGTAGTATAGTCATTTTCACAATATTGATTCTTCCAATCCAAGACATAGTATATCTCTCCATCTGTTGGTATCATCTTTAATTTCATTCATCAGTGTCTTATAGTTTTCTGCATACAGGTCTTTTGTCTCCCTAGGTAATTTATTACTAGGTATTTAATTCTTTTTGTTGCAATGGTAAATGGGAGTGTTCCCTTAATTTCTCGTTCAGATTTTTCATCATCAATGTATAGGAATGCAAGAAATTTCTATGCGTTAGTTTTGTATCCTGCAACTTTACCAAATTCATTCATTAGCTCTAGTAGTTTTCTGGTGGCATCTTTAGGGCTCTCTATGTATAGTATCATGTCATCTACAAACCGTGACAGTTTTACTTCTTCTTTTCCAATTTGTATTCCTTTTATTTCTTTTTCTTCTCTGATTGCTGTGGCTAGGAATTCAAAACTATGTTGAATAATAGTGGTGAGAGTGGACATCCTTGTCTTGTTCCTGATCTTAGAGGAAATGCTTTCAGTTTTTCACCATTGAGAATGATGTTTGCTGTGGGTTTGTCATATATGGCCTTTATTATGTTGAGGTAGGTTCCCTCTATGCCCACTTTCTGGAGAGTTTTTATCATAAACAGGTGTTGAATTTTGTCAAAATTCTGCATCTATTGAGATGATCATATGGTTTTTATTCTTCAATTTGTTAATATGGTGTATCACATTGATTGATTTGCGTATATTGAAGAATCCTTGCATCCCTGGGATAAATACCACTTGATCATGGTGTGTGATCCTTTTAATGTGTGGTTGGATTCTGATTGCTAGTATTTTGTTAAGGATTTTTGCATCTATATTCATCAGTGATATTGGTCTGTAATTTTATTTTTTTGTATTATCTTTGTCTGGTTTTGGTATCAGGGTGATGGTGGCCTCACAGAGTGAGATTGGGAGTGTTCCTTCCTCTGCAATATTTTGCAACAGTTTGAGAAGCATGGGTGTTAGCTCTTCCTTAAATGTTAGATAGAATTCACCTGTGAACCCATCTGGTCCTGGACTTTTGTATGTTGGAAGATTTTTAATCACAGTTTCAATTTCAATACTTGTGATTGTTCTGTTCATATCTTCTATTTCTTCCTGGTTCAGTCTTGGAAGGTTATACCTTTCTAAGAATTTGTCCATTTCCTCCAGGTTGTCCATTTTATTGGCATAGAGTTGCTTGTAGTAGTCTCTTAGGATGCTTCGTATTTCTGCGGTGTCTGTTGTAACTTCTCCTTTTTCATTTCTAATTTTATTGATGAGTCCTCTCCCTCGTTTTCTTGATGAGTCTGGCTAATGGTTTATCAATTGTTTATCTTCTCAAAGAACCAGCTTTTAGTTTTATTGATCTTTGCTATTGTTTTCTTTGTTTCTATTTCATTTATTTCCGCTCTGATCTTTATGATTTCTTTCCTTCTGCTAACTTTGGGTTTTGTTTGTTCTTTCTCTAGTTCCTTTAGGTGGAAGTTTAGATTGTTTATTTGAGATTTTTCTTGTTTCTTGATGTAGGCTTGTATAGCTATAAACTTCCGTCTTAGAACTGCTTTTGCTGCAACCCATATGTTTTGGATCATCGTGTTTTCATTGTCATTTGTCTTTAGGTATTTTATGATTTCCTCTTTGGTTTCTTCAGTGATCTCTTGGTTATTTAGTAATGTATTGTTTCCCCTCCATGTGTTTGTGTTTTTTACTTTTTTTCCCTGTAATTCATTTCTAATCTCATAGCGTTGTAGTCAGAAAAGATGCTTGATATGATTTCAATTTTCTTGAATTTACTGAGGCTTGATTTGTGACCCAAGATGTGATCTATCCTGGAGACTGTTCTGTGTGCACTTGAGAAGAAAATGTAATCTGCTGTTTTTGGATGGAATGTCCTGTAAATATCAATTAAATCTATCTGGTCTATTGTGTCATTTAAAGCTTCTGTTTCCTTATTTATTTTCATTTTGGATGATCTGTCCATTGGTGTAAGTGAGGTGTTAAAGTCCCCCACTATTATTGTGTTACTGTCGATTTCCTGTTTTATAGCTGTTAGCAGTTGCCTTATGTATTGAAGTGCTCCTATGTTGGGTGCATATATATTTATAATTGTTATATCTTCTTCTTGGACTGATCCCTTGATCATTATGTAGTGTCCTTCCTCGTCTCTTGTAACATTCTTTATTTTAAAGTCTATTTTATCTGATATGAGTATTGCTACTCCAGCTTTCCTTTGGTTTCCATTTGCATGGAATATCTTTTTCCATCCCCTCACTTTCAGTCTGTGTGTGTCCCTAGGTCTGAAGTGGGTCTCTTGTAGACAGCATATATATGGGTCTTGTTTTTGTATTCATTCAGCAAGCCTGTGTCTTTTGGTTGGAGCATTTAATCCATTCACATTTAAGGTAATTATCGATATGTATGTTCCTATGACCATTTTCTTAATTGTTTTGGGTTTGTTTTTGTAGGTCCTTTTCTTCTCTTGTGTTTCCCACTTAGAGAAGTTCCTTTAGCATTTGTTGTAGAGCCGGTTTTGTGGTGCTGAATTCTCTTAGCTTTTGCTTGTCTGTAAAGCTTTTGATTTCTCTGTTGAATCTGAATGAGATCCTTGCCAGTAGAGTAATCTTGGTTGTAGGTTCTTCCCTTTCAACACTTTAAGTATATCATGCCACTCCCTTCTGGCTTGTAGAGTTTCTGCTGAGAAATCAGCTGTTAACCTTATGGGAGTTTCCTTGTATGTTATTTGTCGATTTTCCCTTGCTGCTTTCAATAATTTTACTTTGTCTTTAATTTTTGCCGATTTGATTACTATGTGTCTTGGCATGTTTCTCCTTGGGTTTATCCTGTGTGGGACTCTCTGCGCTTCCTGGACTTGGGTGGCTATTTCCTTTCCCATGTTAGGCAAGTTTTCGACTATCATCTCTTCAAATATTTTCTCAGGTCCTTTCTCTCTCTCTTCTCCTTCTGGGACCCCTATAATGCGAATGTTGGTGCATTACATGTTGTCCCAGAGGTCTCTTAGGCTGTCGTCATTTCTTTTCATTCTTTTTTCTTTATTCTGTTCTGCAGCAGTGAATTCCACCATTCTGTCTTCCAGGTCACTTATCCATTCTTCTGCCTCAGTTATTCTGCTATTGATTCCTTCTAGTGTATTTTTCATTTCAGTTATTGTATTGTTCATCTCTGTTTGTTTGTTCTTTAATTCTTCTAGGTCTTTGTTAAACATTTCTTGCATCTTCTTGATCTTTGCCTCCATTGTTTTTCCGAGGTCCTGGATCATCTTCACTATCATTATTCTGAATTCTTTTTCTGGAAGGTTGCCTGCCTATCTCCACTTCATTTAGTTGTTTTTCTGGGGTTTTACCTTGTTCCTTCATCTGGTACATAGCCCTCTGCCTTTGCATCTTGTCTGTCTTTCTGTGAATGTGGTTTTTGTTCCACAGGCTGCAGGATTGTAGTTCTTCTTGCTTCTGCTGTCTGCCCTCTGGTGGATGAGGTTATCTAAGAGGCTTGTGCAAGTTTCCTGATGGGAGGCACTGGTGGTGGGTAGAGCTGACTCTTGCTCTGGTGGACAGAGCTCAGTAAAACTGTAATCCATTTGACTGCTGACGGGTGGGGCTGGGTACCCTCCCTGTTGGTTGTTTGGCCTGAGGCAACCCAACACTGGAGCCTACCTGGGCTCTTTGGTGGGGCTAATGGCAGACTCTGGAAGGCTCATGCCAAGGAGTACTTCCCAGAACTTCTGCTGCCAGTGTCCTTGTCCCCACAGTGAGCCACAGTCACTGCCTGCCTCTTCAAGAGACCCTCCAACACTAGCAGGTAGGTCTGGTTCAGTCTCCCCTAGGGTCACTGCTCCTTTCCCCGGGTCCCAATGCACACACTACTTTGTGTGTGCCCTCCAAGAGTGGAGTCTCTGTTTCCCCCAGTCCTGTCGAAGTCCTGCAATCAAATCCCACTAGCCTTCAAAGTCTGATTCTCTAGGACTTCCTCCTCCCACTGCTGGACCCCCAGGTTGGGAAGCCTGACGTGGGGCTCAGAACCTTCACTCCAGTGGGGGGACTTCTGTGGTATAAGTGTTCTCCAGTCTGTGAGTCACCCACCCAGCAATTATGGGATTTGATTTTACTGTGATTGCGCCCCTCCTGCTATCTCACTGTGGCTTCTCCTTTGTCTTTGGATGTAGGATATCTTTTTTGGTGCGTTCCAATGTCTTCCTGTTGATGACTGTCCAGCAGCTAGTTGTGATTCTGGTGTTCTTGCAAGAGCGAGTGAGAGCACGTCTTTCTACTCCATCATCTTGGTTCCGATCTGTCCAAAGTTTTAAATGTACACTTTCCTTCTGGCTATTAGGAATTGTATGTTAAGAAGTCCAAGACTGGCCTTCAGAAGAAGCTGAATCATACACTCTCTGCCCCCCAATCAGAGTTGGGACTAGAGCTGTGTCCCAACCACCTTCTGACACTAACTGGTTGTTAGCAGTGACTGTGGGCAAGTTGAACTGCCTCTCTGGGCTTCTCTGTCCTCATCAGAAAAATGAAGGGGTAAAATAGGCAGTTTTTAAATTGATGGAGGACCACTTAGCCTGGAAACTGTGTTCTTCTCTACGGAGAGAGATGGAATGTAAGAATTTCCCCTCAAGATTGTACCTCCCTATAAGCTTTTCCCATATAAGAAATCTGTTACATAATCTGAACTAGATACTTTTGAGAAGTTAAGTCTACAAAGTGGAATTTCATAAATATCTTCAGTAAAAAATAATCTATATACATTTCAGTTCTAAAATGATCACATTTAGCCAAGAATTTCCTATCAGTAATAATTCTGAAACCTTAGAGCCCCTCCAGTTCACCACATTATAAATAGACTTTCCAAAACTGCTCATCATTTAGTAATTCAGTCATTCTGAAATAATCTCTTATTAAGCACTGAAGTAGCATTCAGGAATATAAAAAATAAGTAGAACACTATCTTTGCCTTCAGGGGTTCACAGTAGTAGTCAGTATGTCATTAGATAATAAGTTCTAGGAGCAAGACATGTGAAATCAACAATTAAACCCCAATTTGCTAAAACAAAACAAAGCAAAACAAAACCAGAAAAATGTGTGAAAGCATAAAAGAGATGCTTTGGAGACTTAGTCCGTGTCTCCAATGGACAAAAACAAAAGTCTGCTTTTCTGCAGAACTGGCAAATTCAGCATGCTTGGAACTTTGGATCTGTATGTTTGATCTTTACTGAATGAATACTGCAGTTGAATCAGTCAACAGCAATCAAATTCCTTGCGCTGGTTTGGCTATAATTTTTCTGGCTGTATTGCAGACTTGCCGTAAAAAGCTCCAAAAAAGCTCCAGAAAAGCTCCACAGAGACTGAACAAAAAGCTCCACAGAGACTGAACTTTCAAGCAAACTTTCATGTCAGTGGGATGAATGATCTGTAAATTATATTGAATCCAATATTTCACAATATACCCTAGCAACTTTCCCACTTGTTTGTTGTCAAACTGTGCATTTCCAACAGTTTAGGGTCTGACACAGTAGGTTTCAACACCTGGCTATTCATTAGAATCAACTAGGGAGCTTTTTAAAAAGTTCCCAAGATTCTGGGGTGGAATCTGGGCAATGGCATTTTTTAAAAGCCTTCCCAGGTAAATCCAATGTGCAGTCAACTGTCCTAGAGTATAGAGTCCCTATGCTAAGTTTAATTTTTCACTATTTACTATTTACTTCTTTAAAAAGAACAGAAGAAATTCCTCATCAGCGCAATGTTGGAATGAAACATAAGAAAGCAGAGAAGAGTTAACTTCTTTTCTTACCAAGAACCATATTCCAAATTGACTGAGTAGCCGCTGGTCGTGTTTATCATCATCTTTGTTGTCAAAGTCAGCGTTATCCAGGGAATGGTGGGAAGAGGAGAGGCCCAGCTGCCGCCGGCGATTGAGCTCATGTTCCCGCTGCTCAGCATGGAACTCGGCTTCTTTCAACAAGCTGCCAAAGGGGAGAGGTTTCAAGTTAGACTGCCAAAAAACACATTCGCGATTATGACCTACTCGGAGCAATAACTTCATGAGTACTCAAGCATCACTCATTGCTCTCCTTTAAATTGGAAGAAGCCTAAGTTCCTTACTATTTTCTACTCCATCCCCATTTCAAAGATGAACAAACTGAGGCACAAAGAGGCTACTTCCTTCCTCCAATTAATTAGAATCAAGCAGAATTGATGCCTTCTGGCTTCTAGTTCACCAACCATCCCACGAGATGTCAATGGTTGTCCTATATCTAATGTGAAGCTGTGTGGACATCAAATGCATAATACAAGGAAAGACTGAGGAACTGGTACCTAGATGGAAAAAATATTTAATATCTAGTATTCAAAGACCTGACAGTGAGCAACGAAGATTCCTTCTTCAACTTGCTAATAATAAGCAAATGACAATTAAAAAAAATAATACCCAATGTTGGCAAGGGTGTAGCAAAAACTATCAGTTTCATACAGTGAGGTATGAAATTCACATACACTCTTTGAAAATCAGTTTGGTAATGTATCAAGCACCATTAAAATATTCAGACCGTTTGACCCAGTCAATCACATCCGGTCATCTACCCTAAGAAAAAAAATATAGGAACAGCACTATACACAAAAATAGTTATCAGAGTTATTTTTAACAGTTAAAAAAAAAGAGGGGGGGCTTCCCTGGTGGCGCAGTGGTTGAGAGTCCACCTGCCGATGCAGGGGACATGGGTTCGTGCCCCGGTCCAGGAAGATCCCACATGCTGCGGAGCGGCTGGGCCCATGAGCCATGGCCGCTGAGCCTGCGCATCCGGAGCCTGTGCTCCGCAACGGGAGAGGCCACAACAGTGAGAGGCCCGTGTACCGCAAAAAAAAAAAAAAAAAAGGAAGAAATTTAAATATCTAATGGTGGAGGAAAATAATCTAGATAAATATTATGTACGCACTAAAAAGAATAAATGTGGAAACTACACAACATGGAAAAGAGCAAATGGTATAAGGTTACATCAAAAAGAATGTGGATACACCATGATTACAGTTATATAAATAAAATATGCATTTGAATAAACCTAGAAGAACATGTGCAAAAGTGATGATGATGACAGCAGTATGGTTGATTTTTTTTTTCTATTTCCAAACTTTCTGTAATGTTTTATTTAGCAAACATTTATTGCACTTCTACATGTATCAGCCACTGGGATAAGAGAAACAGAAGACTTAGTCCCTAGCTTTAAAACTTGCATTCAATATTGTTTCTTAATTTTTAAAAATCTTGCCTCAGTGAATATTATACAAAAAGAGAACAAATCTAGAGGTTATCACTTCTAAAGCTTCCTTTTTTGTGTGGGACAGAAGGAGAAAAAGCCAGAAGCCTGCAGGATCAGGCCCCTGTCTTACTCCACAGCCTTCTGGTTTACTCCAGTACCGAATTATCTAGAGCTCTCCCATCCTTCACTGCTATCAGTCAGGTCTGGGACAGCCTTATTCCCACCCCTCACTCTGGCTGGCGCCTCCACCTCATTCCCCTAAGACCCCCTACTCTGTGTTGTTATCATCATCTTTGTTGTCAAAGTTGCTCACCACACTAGATTGCAATTTCGTTCTTCTGTTTTTATAGTCCCTACATGGGTAACTTGAAAGCAGAGGTTACATTTTACTCTCTTCTGTCTTCCAAGTGTCTGATACATGCCTGGCACATAACTGGCATTAGATAAAAATATTTGTTGAATGAATGAATTAAAACATCGTCATTGCAACACTGTGGAAGGTGACCTGCCCGGCTGAGGGCACTTGAAGTTGAATTAAATTTGCACATCTCAGACTTCCCTGGTGGAGCACTGGTTGAGAATCCGCCTGCCAATGCAGGGGACACGGGTTCGAGTCCCGGTCCGGGAAAATCCCACATGCCATGGAGCCACTAAGCCCGTGTGCCACAACTACTGAGCCTGCGCTCTAGCGCCCACGTGCCACAACTACTGAAGCCCACACGCCTAGAGCCCGTGGCTCTGCAACAAGAGAAGCCACCGCAGTGAGAAGCCCGCGCACTGCAACGAAGAGTAGCCCCTGCTCGCCACAACTAGAGAAAGCCTGCGTGCAGCAGCAGAGACCAATGCAGCCAAAAATAAATAATAAATAAGTAAATAATTTTTAAAAAATAAATAAATAAAATTGCACATCTCAATGTGAACAGGGTGGCTCAAAGCAAAGGCAGTGCTTTCAGGGTAAGTTTCTAATGAAGCTGTTACCTAATCACGGCCTCCACGGCGCAGACAAGTTCCTCGGCACCACACTCCCGAGTGTTGATGGGTGGAGGGGAGGTCTGATAGAGGTGGGTCTCCGAGGCAGCCCCCAGTTCGTTACTGTGATGATTTGAGTGGCACCTTTTGCAGTACCGAACAGGCCTGTTTCCGTGACGACCACAACACCCTGCTGAAAAGCAGGTGACAACAGCTCTTCTAACGTGGGAACTGCAGTTCTAGAAGAAAAAGAGTGAAATGAATTAAAAGTCACCACTGAGGTAAATTTGGCTACTAATTGGAACAAATGGAAACTTAAAGGGCCACTGGAAGTGGCAGCACATTTCTGAAGTGCCACTAGTTTCCAAAATGCAGGTCATCTCTAACCAGCGAGATTTCAGCTATAGTTAAAGATAAAGGTGAGAAGTGGTTTCTATTAGTGTGAGTGGTAGAAACGTTCTAAATATGACTGAAACTATGTTGAAAAGTCCTCTGTAAAGTGACCTCAGCCATGGGGCGTGGGGGGCTTCCTGGATTATTTCAAGTTAGCGTTTCAAGCGTTTTCAGCAGAAATATGAAAAAAAATTAAAATTGTGGTCCAGAGAGAGTACATCACGGCACATCAGAGTCGGAAACAAACAATTTTAACCCCTAAAATAAACTTTCAAAATTATTTTATCCACCACCTAAAGGGCCGATTTCCACTGCAGCTCATCTGTCCTTGGTGCATTCAAGGACAGGCAGGGAGCTGTGCTGCACCGAGCTGACGACCCCAAAGCTGGCCTGTCCATCCCCACCGGCACTCTTTCTATCAAGACCTAAAGAATATGTCAGTGGACACCACAGGAACATCAAAACACAGCGAGAACCATTCACAGACTCAGCGGCTGACATCAACTAGAGGAACGGAGTCAACAGATGAAGTGAGAAAAGTGGTGCAGTATAAGAGAGATTCTGAAGCTCAGGGGGGTTTATTATCAGAGCTGCCCTGACAAGAAGCAGGGGAGAAAGGCAGCGCCCACATAATGCAATTTGAGGAGCAATCAGGAAATATCCCTGACCTCTGCACAAAACTGTGCTCAAACCTTTTAGAGATGTCACCACCACATAATCAATGTCTTGTGTCAAGAGAGCATTTCAGTCTTTCAATAGAGCTTATTAAGATGGAACATACTGAAAAAGAATGAATATATGTATATGTATAACTGAATCACTTTGCTGTACATCTGAAACTAACACAACATTGTAAATCAACTGTAATCCAATAAAATTTTTTTTAAAGATGGGATATAATAGGGGAAATAATATCCTAAGCCATTATGAACTCAGGGCTTGGGGAAGACTGAGAACCTTCCATGACAGATATCTCGGGAAGTGCGGAGACAGAAGAAGGAAGAAGGCAAGCACAAAACCTATATCCAAACATTGACAATGTATTGAATTGCCTATCGGAACAACCATTTCAAAGTAAGGCTTGTTCCACTTTGATTTTAGCACAAGGTTTTGGATACGAGTGCTGGGAAATCTCATTTTCTGAACAGGACTCAGGTCAATAAATCATAAAAGCAAGTTTAAATTTTTTATGATCTTTTTTCCCTTTCATTAACAAGTTTTAAACAATTATTTGTTAAAATACAGTGTGCTTCCTCTGCATCTGAAGCCCAAGTCTTCTTCAGCATCCAAGTCAGCCCTGACTTCTCCAAGTGAGGTATCTTTCCTGCTTTGTGCCTTTTCTTTCTCTTTCACATACTAAATTTCATTCTGGAAGCACATGAATCCTTACTGGTTTGGGGCTTCTCCAAACCAAACCAACCCAAACCAAACCAAACCAAACCACATCACTAGCAGGGTGGATTATATCGGAGTATATTGTTAGTGTTTATTTCTTCCTTTCAGTTATAGTTAGTCTTTGTTCCTCTGGGATTCCCACTGTTACATAAACAATAGGATGTGGATATGGGTTTAGTGGGTAGTTATTAGCTATAATAAAGTCCCGACGTTTAAGGCCTACAATTTCCAATCCTATTTTCTGGTCACAGATTATTTACATTCTTCCCACATGCAAATTCCTGGCTGGAGGTCCAAGGTCTTCTCGTCCAAATGAAGTCCAGCTGTGGGTGAGGCTCTTTTGGTTTAGTTCCTCAGATATGCTTTCATGAGCCTTGAATCTGGATGGTCTGTGGCTGCTTCAACCAAGAGAGCATGGCAGAAGTGACACTCACATGACTCCCAAGGCAAATTCTAAAAGGACATGCAGCTTCCAACTTGCTGTCTTAGAATATTCTCTCTTCAGAAGCTTCCTCATCAGGGTACTCTTCTCAGAACGGTGCCATGGCCAAGGCACATGGAGAGGCAATATAGAAGTCTCTACTCTAAGCCCAGTCTTCAAGTGACCCCATCCCAGAGCCCAAACATATGATCTAGATGTCTCTAGATAATTCTAGCCCCTAACTATTCAAGTCTTCCCAGATGAGGCCCCAAACATCATCAAGCAGAGACAGGCTGTGGACTGTGCCCTGTCCAAATCCCTGACCCTCAGAATCTGTAAGCATAATTAAATAGTTGTTGTTTCATGCCGCTACATTTTGAGTGATTTCTCAGGTAGTATCTGGACATACTGCATATGTTAATATCTGGAATATCAACTAAAAGTCAACCTGTCTTATCCCCATGTGCCATCAATTCTAAATAATAACAGCAATAAAAAATTTTGCCCCTAAATAACCTTTGGTTGGTCAAAGTTCTAAACAATCACTGTGGTTCCTACTAAGTTTTAATAATATATTTCCAAGCCACAATCAGTCCTAAACCCTGTGGACTCAGCTACATGCATTCATTTCAAAAGTAAATCAGAGAGATTTCCCTTAGGTGCAGATTCAGCTGGGCATGTTTTCAAAGGTTCACTCTAGCCACTCTGTTTCACTGCTTTGAATTTTAAACATAAATAAATAATTCCAAGTGGTCTCACAGAACAGCAGAATTGAAATAAAGCATCTGTCTCTTGATGCTTATTTGATACAATCTTTTTTAATTTATTTTTTTATTGAAGTATAGCTGATTTACAATGTTGTATTTGATACAATCTTGATGTTTACCTCAAACCTACTATTCAAATGTAGGAATATGTAGTACTGAATATGTAGTACTAAAAGACACAAACTTTGCCTAAAGCAAGCTCAAACAATTCTGATCTATTAGGAACTTAAGGAAAGTTCTCCAAATTAACTTTCATATAAAACACAACATTTACTAAAGGATAAGTAATAAAAATGTGCCAATTTTAACCTTATTACTGAAAATAATTTTGTCATATAAAGGAGGGGAGTGTTAAAAAATGATACACCCTGGGTGTCAAGTATGTTACGTATACCACCAGAGCCAGGAAATGCCAATTTAGAAACAAAACTGTTTCTCATCCTAGTCTCTCCAGCTTGTAAAAGATTCTCAAAGTAGGAAATAGCCTCGGAATAAAAATGAAATCAAAAGTATGCTGAATGACTATATGATCCCTTGTTAAAACTTCAGAAAGCTATAAAAGGTGATGCCCAGTTGAGCCTCTCAGCTAGAACAGGGCTTCTAATAATGTTAAGGGCTGAAATGCTCAAAGTATAGAAGGCATTTCTGTACTCAAAAAGAATTACAGATGTGGCTTTGAGGGCACTGAACCCCAATTAGATTCATTGAAAATCCACAAAGTTTTAAAGAGAGGCATATTGGGCTTCCCTGGTGGCGCAGTGGTTGAGAGTCTGCCTGCCGATGCAGGGGACACGGGTTCGTGCCCCAGTCAGGGAAGATCCCACATACCGCGGAGAGGCTAGGCCCATGGGCCATGGTCGCTGAGCCTGCGTGTCCGGAGCCTGTGCTCCGCAACGGGAGAGGCCACAACAGTGAGAGGCCCTCGTACCGCAAAAAACCAACCAACAAACAAAGAGAGGCATACTAGCAAAAGCACCACCAGCAGACCAAACGGGACAGACACAGTTCAACACGAAAAGAGGTCTATGGAATTCCAACTTCTACATGCAGGAAGCAGACTGAGAGGGTTACTCAGCTGCAACATGGGCCATTTCTTATTATAAAGGAAAGATGTCTTAGAGAGTGGAGCAAAGATCCCAGGAAAGAAATGAATTAGGAAACTATTCCCAGGAAGCAAAATCAGATCCTAATCAAGGCACATTTGCTATTCCTTAAAGACAGAGGAACTGTTGACATGCTCATGGCTGGAGCTGCTATTGACTAGTAACAACTATCTGCTTCCCCTTCCTCTTTCTGAACAGAGGTCTATTGCTGTTATCCAATCCCTGTCTCGCATTTTGTGTTGGGTATGTAACTCGCCTTTTTAGTTCACAGGTCTCTGGTTCAAGAAAATTCGTACCCGAGGGGTTTCATCAGTGACCAGACCAGATGCAGATCATAAGACAATGGACTTTAAGCCTGAAGCCATAAATGGGTAAGACTTCTGGAGGTCTTATAAGGTGCTGAGAGTATTTGGGACATGGAAAGAATGTAAGTAATGATGCCCAGAGGGTAGATTGTGGTACATTAACAATTATTTATTTATTTATTTATTTATTTTTTTGCGGTACGCGGGCCTCTCACTGTTGTGGTCTCTCCCTTTGCGGAGCACAGGCTCCGGACGCGCAGGCTCAGCGGCCCTGGCTCCACGGGCCCAGCCGGTCCGCGGCATGTGGGATCTTCCCGGACCGGGGCACGAACCCGTGTCCCCTGCATTGGCAGGCGGATTCTCAACCACTGCGCCACCAGGGAAGCCCTGTGGTACATTAAATATGACCACAAAATTCTTGCTGCTCCTTCTATAAAGAGGAGGAGTCTCTTTCCCCACTCCTTGAAACTGAGCTGTCCTTTGGACTTGCTTTGGCCAATGGAATGCAGCAGAAGTGATGCTGTGTTAGAATAAAAGGTATATGATACAAACTATGATTTAGAAATTAGTAATGAGTGTTCTTCTTTCTCTAGTATAATGCTTGGAAACGCAGCATTGTAAATGTGATAAAACATAACATTTAACATTGTAAAAAAAAAAAAAAAAAAAAAAAAGATGTGATGCTGTGTGACTACTGAGCTTCAGGCTCAAAACGCCTTGCAACCTCCTCTCTCATTTTCTCAGAACACTGATACCTTGTGAACAAATCCAGCCTAGCCTCCTGGAAGATGAGACACCTAATGGAAAGAGGGAGTGCCAGACACAGCTGTCATTCCAGCCATCCCAGCTGCGGCCCCAGACATGGGAGTCAAGTCATCTGGGACCAACCAGTTGCCAGCAAACCCACTAACTGACTGCAAATATCAATACATGAGTGAGCCTAGAGGAGTTTATCAAGAGAACTACCCAGGCGGGCATAGGCAAAACTGCCGATCCACAGCATTGTGATCAAATAAATGTTTGTTGTTATAAGCCAGCACATTTTAGGATGGTTTATTAGGTGGCAATAGATAACTGAAACAGCCCTCCAAAGGTATCCACTCATAACCAACTCCCAAAAAGCTTAAATGACTTGTACATAGTCTCATAGCTAGGTGGGAATAGAGCTGACCAGAACCCAAGTATCACAACCAACTAGTCCAAAGTTCTTTGTATGACATCATACTACCTTCTCTTGTACTTTTCAACAACTGGAGCAAGAAAAGAAGATGGAAATGGCTTACGGAAACTGTCATGAACAGTGGCTATTCGAAAGTGGAATCATTAACTAGAGATATCATTCAACTTACATATAAATTAATATTTTCCATAATTACTTGGTCTGGGTATGTTTCTGACACACATATATTGTACTATTTGCATTCCACTTCCAAACAATAAAGACTTTTAGCAAACACGATCATCCTTCACCAAAGTTAAGTTGCATGTATTGCATTGTCACTCAAACCTTTTTGTATTTAGACTTCTATCCCAGAGTTACACATATGCTTTTATTTCAGATTACTTTTCAAAAACACTGTGCATAGATGGGTAAGCAAAAGCAGAAATGTAAATAGAGACCATCCAGACACAGCAATCTTGCATGCTGAATTATTTCCTTTCCCCCTTCACAAATACAGTAACATGTACATACTGGGAAACCATGGTGCAGAAATGAGGCAGATGTCAATGAATGAATTTACATACAAACACAGCAAATCATGCCCCACCACACAGATGGTTTGCTCTTACCTTCTTCTGACATATAGCAGATATTTCAGCTGTAAGGGGAAGGTACACAAAATATCAACAAAGAAAGAGAGCCCGTTTTAAATAAGGGCAGCCACCAAGGTGAGCAAAAAACAAGCTTAGTAACACAACCTCCAGACTTGGCCAAAACAGCTTCTCCCTTCTCTCATAAACTGTAATCTACTTATGTTTAATGAGGTTAAAAATACCTGTGGTATGTTTAATGAGGCTGCAAATATTTTCACCTATTCTTAGAAATAATTCAATCTTCTCAGACATGACTTAGAATTCAGATCAAATAACGTTAACCTCACGCCCTCATTTGACAGAGAACAAAATTGAGGGTTACATGGCTTCTTCAGAGTCACACAGGCCATCAACGGTACAGGCCAATCTGGAGCAAATGTCCCTGGATTCCCTGTCTACTGTTCTTCCATTATGCTATCACACTGAGTTGAAGCGATATGCTTAGAGTTTCACCATGGAGATGATTTGCTATATCGGAACTATAGAAATAAACTTAATAACTTGGATGAATTAGACTCAAACTATCAACTTATATCAGTCCTTAACTAGTGCAAAACCAGCTGCAGGCTTATTTAAGAGAAAGCAATTTCAAACCCATGGATTGGCCAGCTGGAGTAAGGCCGTCAAATTACTTTAGTACTTCAGGATTGACTTTAATAAATGGATAAAAACTCTTTTTAGTGGGCATACCAATTATTTCCATGAAAACTGATGCTTGAGAGAAACTGAAAATAATTTTTCCAAGAATCTGTTAACATTTCCCATGAAATAGTAAGTGCTCAAGAAATAGACTAAATGCCTATGTCACTATTTATTAAAAAGATCAAAGATAAATGTCTCCCAAACTCTGTCTGGAAATTATGAATTAGTGGATGTCAAATCAATGAAATTAACAACTCAGTTGTTAAAACTGATTTTGTATAATTAACGGTTATTTAACAGTTTGGAGTTTATCTTAACCTGAGGTTAATGGGTCACATCTCTGGATAAATAATGAAAAGTTATTATCAGTTTTCTTCCACAGATGAATATCATCTGCAGATGATGGCCAGAATTCAGCAACATATCTGAAATTTAAAACATAGTTTAGAACCTGACTATGGGTTTTACCTCGGAGCACTGGAAGTTCACTAATTTAAGGGGAAAAAAAGGTTACCTTTACCCATATAAGCCCAAATCTTTCTACATATTCTTATAGAAAATTTTTAAATATCTCTTTAAAGGATATAGAGGCTGACATTATTGACCCATTTTACAGATGCAGAGCACTCACTAAACAATTTATTTCTTCAGGTTGAGATAACCTAATATTAAGAGTTAGACTACAAAGAAGGAGTGTAATTATCATCAGGCAAAGACCTTAAGTTTTGAAAAAAGTGTTTACCGAATTTAGTTAACATGAGGTTTTTACATTTCTTTTTAAGGGAGGCCTTTCGTAAAAATTCTTTTATTATCTACCTCTGAAGTTATAGATCAAGTTCTTCCTGGGTGCCTGATCTGTGCTCAGTATGCCCCCAGCTTTTTCCACTTTCCATCTTTCCTCTGCTAAGTATTTTTCCTGGTCATTTCATCCTGCACTTAGGTGGCTGGAATACCTGCTTCCCCACGTGTAGGGAAACACTTTGTCTGCAACCTGCCAGCTTATCAGGCACAGCTTTCAGAACTCTAACAAACTTCAAGCATTACAATCTCGTCTTTTCCTTGACATGGGTCAGATATATTTATCCCCATTTTACTGAAGGGGAAACTGACTCTCAAAGAGATTAAATAATTTTCCCTAAAAACACAAAGCTGGTAACCGTGGCAGGAGAAAGACCTGTTATTTATGCTCTTCTCACTGATGTTCCTTATTTCCTTTCTGACTTGCACCAAACATATCACTGACAACACCTGTTATATACACAGAAAACCCCTTAAGGCAGAATCCAGCTTTGGTCATACAGAATCCTAATTCCAACACCTACCTCTAATTGTGGTGGAGATGATACCTCTTCCCTCATTATTAAATGTATGGGTATATTACAAGCAAGACATTGATGTCATGCTTCATATCAGTGAATATGCACAGAAAGTAATACTTTGGTTGCTGTCTTTGTAAAATAAAACAGTATAAAAGGAGTGCCATTAGTCATGATTACTCATTATTCATCCCTTCTGAAGTAAGCCATACCTTGCGGCAGAAGAACATCAATCAACCATTCACTGTGGTCCCTATAAAGAAAAACAGAATTCATTTTTGAACTTTGTTGCAACGTTACCCTTCCACATGAATGTTTATAAGCGGCACGCTATTGCTAAAAGGCTTTTAATATAAAGGATGTGTAATTAAGAACACTATCATAATAAACTTTTTAAATGTCTAATGCATTCCATCTAAATTATAAATTATAGGCATTTCATCATATTCAGTTATCTTTAAATGATACTTTCCAGATGCTAATTAAGTCAACCAAAATACAGCATGATTTGTACAAAGCTGAGTGTGATTCTGTGAAACGAACAAGCATAGAAAACCCATATGAATTTTACGTCATGTTTGAAAACCACAGCTTTCTTTTATTTTTCTCTGTGGCCTTTTTCACAGGGTCACTTGAAAAGTGGAGCTGCTTTATTAAATGGAATTGCTTTCTCTTGTCACATGGACAGAAATACTGCAATTTTTCAAAGCTGAAATCTTTTCAAATGAAAGTTTGATATACATTAAATATCTGACAAACTAACCTTTAAAAAATAGAGAGGCTAGTGGAAAATGAAGGTAACATAACCAATTAAAGTCGAAGTGACTATTCTTCTCTTCTCATTGTAGCCCTATTTCCTTTTCTTATACCTACCCTGCAATCCTCTGGCTGCATTCTTCACAGAGATACAATGGGGGTGGTTTATCACCCAAAGCTACAGACAGAGAGGGGTCTATACACATCTGAAACACATGAAAAGACAGAATGAACTCTCCTGTTTATCACGTTCCCTATATCAAGCGCACAAATGTTTCGATAATAGATTTTCGAAAGCAAAGTAGAATAAATATTTTCAGTAAAATCCATTCAACCTATAACTGTTTTCCCACATTGGAGGTTTAAATGTGGCTGCTGTGGTTTTTCATTTCTCCTGTTATTTGCAATTCAAGTCACAAACAGTGTCAAGAAATCCACCCTCTGGACTTCCCTGGTGGTGCAGTGGTTAAGAATCCGCCTGTCAATGCAGAGGACATGAGTTCAAGCCCTGGTCCGGGAGGATCCCACATGCCACAGAGCAACTAAGCCCGTGCGCCACACCTACTGAGCCTGCACTCTACATCCCGTGAGCCACAGCTACTGAGGCACAACTACTGAAGCCCATGCACCTAGAGCCCTTGCTCCACAACAAGAGAAGCCACCACAATGAGAAGTCCACACACCACAACGAAGAGTAGCCCCCACTCGCCACAACTAGAGAAAGCCCGCGCACAGCAACGAAGACCCAATGCAGCAAACAAATAATTAATTAATCTTTTTTTTAAAAAAAGAAAGAAATCCACCCTCATTCTATAAAGATAAAAAATCATCTTGTGGGGCTTCCCTGGTGGCGCATGGTTGAGAATCCGCCTGCCGATGCAGGAGACACAGGTTCGTGCCCTGGTCCGGGAAGATCCCACAGGCCGCGGAGCAACTAAGCCCGTGAGCCATGGCCGCTAGGTCTGCGCGTCCGGAGCCTGTGCTCTGCAACGGGAGAGGCCACAACAGTGAGAGGCCCGCGTACCGCAAAAAAAAAAAAAAAAAAATCATCTTGTGGGTTTCCCTGGTGGCTCAGTGGTTAAGAATCCACCTGCCAATGCAGGGGACACAGGTTCATACCCTGGCCCGGGAAGATCCCACATGCTGCAGAGCAACTAAGCCCATGCGCCACAACTACTAAGCCTGTGATCTAGAGCCCATGAGCCACAACTACTGAGCCCATGTGCCCCAACTACTGAAGGCTGCACGCCTAGAGCCCGTGCTCTGCAACAAGAGAAACCACGACAATGAGAAGCCCGCGCACCGCAACGAAGAGTAACCCCGGCTCACCGCAACTAGAGAAAGTCCACACGCAGCAACGAAGAACCAACACAGCCAAAAATAAATTGAAAAAAAAAATCATCCAGTTCAGTGGCTGCTCAAATTGCTTCTTATTACTCATATAGTAACTCCTTCTTTAATGCAGTAAACACAGTAATCTCTCTTTGGGAAAAGGAAAATGTATTATTAAGATTTAAAAATCATAACTGTCACCGAAATGCTGGCAGTAGAGAAATTTGCTTCTCAAGATAGACCTCATTCAGAAAACTTAGCATTAAATCTAACATTGAGTGATTCACTTTTCTTACTCTGGAATGAGTTCTATATATCCAACTTTCAACTTCAGGTAGTTTTTTTTCTTCCACATATGAAACGTAGTTTGTTTAACCCTGTAGTGCTCTGTTCAATTTTGAGTTAGTTATGCCTGTTTTCATTAGTGTAAGTACAGAGATTAAAGTATTAATCTTAAGTTGATCATTAGGATATTTCAAATATCTGGATGTTTTAAATCAAATGGACAAAACAGTCACTAACTAGTAAAAAATGAATTTTGTACTTTGCGTTGGTTTAAATGTCTATGACTTACCAAAATCCTTTTTCTTCCCGAACCAGGGATCGAACCCGTGTTACCTGCATTAGCAGGTGGTTTCTTTATTTTTTTCTTTCTTTTTTTTTTGCAGTACGTGGGCCTCTCACTGTTGTGGCCTCTCCCATTGCAGAGGACAGGCTCCGGACGCACAGGCTCAGCGGCCATGGCTCACAGGCCCAGCCGCTCCACGGCATGTGGAATCTTCCCAGACTGGGGCACGAACCTGTATCCCCTGCATCAGCAGGCGGACTCTCAACCACTGAGCCACCGGGGAAGCCCAGCAGGTGGATTCTTAACCACTGTGCCACCAGGGAAGTCTCACCAAAGTTGTCTTTTTTAAAAAAATAAATTTATTTATTTATTTAATTTTTGGCTGCATTGGGTCTTTGTTGTTGCATGCGGGCTTTCTCTAGTTGCAGTGAGAGGGGGCTACTTTTCAGTGTGGTGCATGGGCTTCTCATTGTGGTGGCTTCTCTTGTTGCACAGCACAGGCTCTAGGCGCACGGGCTTCAATAGTTGTGGAGCACGGGCTCAGCAGTTGTGGCTCACAGGCTCTAAAGCTCAGGATCAGTAGTTGTGGCGCACAGGCATAGTTGTTCCGCGGCATGTGGGATCTTCCTGGACCAAGGTTCAAACCTGTGTCCCCTGCATTGGCAGGTGGATCCTTAACCACTGAGCCACCAGGGAAGTCTCAAAGTTGTTTTGAATTCTATTCCTGCCCTTCAAGAAATAATCAGTCTATGCTACAGCTGAGTATGCAGTTAACATGCCTAGTACACAAATTCTTCTACAACTTCACTCTGCCTTTTCTTTAGGCTTTTTTGTTTTTAAATGATTTGAAGGGGATAAATGAACCGAACTTATGACCCAAGCAGCCTGTTGTTTAAAGTTAAAACCCTTAGGAGTTTCAATGGTTGGGGAAATAAGAGTTAGAATTCCTAAATTTAAATAATTATACCATCAAAACCTGTAAATTATATATTCCCCGGTGCTAAAGGCCCAGTGTGAAAATTTTCCTTAGGTAAGTTTCATGCTTCCTTTGATACAGTGAATAACTACTTTCTGGTGTGTTAAATCAGGGATTTGCAAACTTTCTGTAAATGGCCAGGAAGTAACTATTTCTGGCTTGGTGGGCATAAGTTCTCTGTCACAACTACTCAACTCTGCTGTTGTAGAATAAAAGCAGCCAGAGACAATATGTAAGCAAAAGAGCACAGCTGTGTTCCAATAAAACTTTATTTGTGAAAACAGGCAGCAGGCCATATTTAACTGTGGCCAGTTTGCTGACTCCTGTGTTAGCTGATTATCTCGGATTCAAATATTTCATAAGGTGATTTTCAAATAGGACCAAGAGTAAAACCAAAAAGCAGAGTGGGAGATAATGAATTATAATTTCCAACATACTTTCATTTTAGGATCCTATCATAACTTTTGGCTCTTGCCTTAAAAGAAAGCACTTTTTTGCAACCTACTGCAAAAAAAAAAAAAAAAAAAAAAAAATTATATATATATAAATATAATGCTTTTCTATTTGGCAAATCATTATGTAACTGAGCAGGACATTATGGGGCCTTCCTGAGACAGACCCTTCCCCCATATCCTCTGCTGTAGCTCCTCTCCGAAATACCTAGTTATATAACAGTATCTGATGAACATTTCCCGAGTTGTTTTACAGATACTAAAACCACCACTAAATGGAAGAAATTAACTACTTGATGATCACGAGCACTTTGTAGCCCCCAGACCTACTGGCACCTAAGGATTGATAACATTAACCCCGTGACATCGCCGTGTTACCTCACCATCAACCAATTGGAGAATTGTGCACGAGCTGATCACAGACCCTGCGACCCCTACCCCCTGCCCCCACCTGGCCTTTATAAATGCTTTGCTGAAACCCACCAGAGAGTTTGGGTGTTTTCAGCACTAGCTGTCCCAGACTACTTGTACGGCGCCTTACAATAAATGCTGTGCTTCCTTTCACCACAAGCCGGTATCAGTAGATTGGCTTTACTGTACACAGGCGAGCAGACCCAAGTTTGGTTCATTACTGCCTAGAGGTATAACTCACTATTATGGAGATATTAGGCTTTTTGTGAAAATAAATCCATTTCCCCTGAGTTTTTCCCAAGCACTCCACGTAGACCTCTTCTTCCGCATAGTTACTTTACTCTCATTTCTAATGAGTCATTGATACCTCTGTCAGGTAAATATATTTTTTCATTCTATTCCAAAGTAAAAACTTCTAGGATGTTAGAACTACAGAGAGTCATTAGAGGTTAGCTAGCTGACCTCTGGCACGTTAAATGAATTAACATGACCCTTCAGATTTGTGGCCAGTAGCATCAATCCTGCTCTGCACTGAGCAGGTCAGTGTACATCCACATTAATATGTTCCTATCTGACTGTTACATTTAAAAATGGTTATTTTCTGTCTAGAAATATAATACATGCCCAAGGTAGAGGCTTCATAAAATGAAGAAAAGGAAAGAAGAAAATGTAAATAACTCATTACCCCTCCATCTCAATGCAATCACTGGTAACATTTTGATGAGAATTACTGGCTGGTGTTCACTATGAAGATGAATATAAAATTCATATATGTAATTTTTAAACTACATTTGCATCATAGTGTACACTTCATAATTTCTTTTTCATTTAACATTATTCTGTGAGCATCTGGATGTTGGGTACCCTTGATCTACACGTCATATGCTCATATCTCTGTGGGTCTGTGGGGTGCTCATATTGTAAAGAAAGAACAACCCTAAGCCAGACCGCCGGTCGTGCAAAAACAGCCCCTGCACGGGAAACGGCAACAAGAATATTCCCTTTCTGGGAAGCAGAGTGAAAATGTAAAAGGAAGCCCTTTAAGAAAACTGGGACTGAGAAAGTAAAATTTGGGGGGGGGGTGAGAAAAATGTTTAGGAACTAGATAGAGGTAGTGGTTGTACAACATGGTGAATGTGATCAGTGCCACTGAATTGTCCACTCTAAAATGGGTAGTTTTGGGCTTCCCTGGTGGCGCAGTGGTTGGGAGTCCGCCTGCCGATGCAGGGGACGTGGGTTCGTGCCCCGGTCCGGGAAGATCCCACCTGCCACAGAGCGGCTGGGCCCGTGAGCCGTGGCCGCTGAGCCTGCGCGTCCGGAGCCTGTGCTCCGCAACGGGAGAGGCCACAACAGTGAGAGGCCCGCGTACCACAAAAAAAATAAATAAATAAAAAATAAAAAAATAAAAAAATAAAATGGGTAGTTTTATGTTATGTGAATTTTACCTCAATTAAAAAATGACAGAAAGTGGAATAACTGGTTTGGCTTATCCTGGAGGACTGGCTATAGGCAGCGGCCTGTAAGAAAAGTGAGGCCAGGCCAGAGGAGTAGACTGGGCTGTTTGCCTAAAGAGAGGGAGAATTTCTAATTCATTCTGACTTCTGTGGAAAGGAAGCCAAAAACCATTACTAATCAGGAAGTCAGAGGACTCCCGAGAATGCAGTCTGACATAAAATCAAGGAAAAAATAACTGGAAAAATTAAACAGATTTTCAGTACCTCCTTTCCGTTGATGTCTGGGTGAACGAAAAGAGGGCATTGTAACTTAGGCAGGAAGAAGAAAGGACAGATATAGAAACTACGGGAATTGTGAAAGTCTCACCACTGTGAAGAATTAAGCTGAATAATATATGAACTCACCTGTGTTTAGCCCCAAATGTCCTCACACCAAAGAAAAGTACCTTTGAACAACAAATGTTTATGGAAGTTCAGAGGAAGAGTACACATCGTAGAATGGGAGAGGACTAAGCTTCCTTTGGTGGGTTACCCTCACCTGCTCTTTCTCAGCATAAATTCATTCAATTAACTTTCATTAAAAGCAGAGATCAAGCATAATAATATAAGGATGTCCTTTGTTGAAGGACAATATCTAGTTGACAATGTGATACTTGGCACTCCTGTGCCACTTTTGGTATATGAAATACATGTTTTATTCCATTTAGATTTCTTTTTGGTTCCGTTTATATTTATATTTTTTATATCTCATTTTACCTCTTCTACTCTGTTTCTATAAAATGAGAGTATTATTTTTCTATTATTTGATAATCTTTACAATCTACCCCTCTATAGAACAAGAGAGGCAAACTTCCTTGACAATAGGTTCTAAAAAGCAACTTGAACTCTAATCACTTGACCTAACTCCCACTCTTCAGAATATAAAAATTAACCCTTGTAAATCCAGACACATGTCTCTCCAGCCAAGTGTTGTATCCGACAAATACACCATAAGTAATTTTGTTAAGTGGTGTAATTATTTTTCTTAATTTTCAACTTCAAAGATTCAGGATTATAAGAGGACAGAACCAATTAGATGTGGTAGGAAGAGAATAAGGCTGAGAGTCAAGGTACCTAGTCATGTCTGCGTGACCTTAGGAGAGTGACTTGACCTCTCTAAACCACTGTTCCCTTACCTCTATTGTAATTTTCCATGTGTTTGCTGTCCAACTACCTCTCAGTCATTTCAACTAAGTCACATCTGTGATCTGAGGTAGGACAACAATTTTATCTGTTTTTGTCCTACGACTCTTGAATTCACATAGTCACATACTAGACCACTCATAACTTGTAGCAAACACATGAAAACAGGGCCAAACTACATTTCCCTGAGTTTATTAGCCCAGACAGAAATCAGTCAAGGACTATGTAAGTGTTTCACCAGGATTATTCTTATAATTAGCCCAGTTCTCCACAGCACTTGGCTATGAACTCAGAGCCAAATCTGCAGATATCACTATTCATTGCTCTGTCTTGAACCAATCCACCAGAGTACAGTCAGATCAAAGTAGAGTACAGTAATTTGAGATGACCACAGAGTACAGACTTCTGCTTTACAGAGAAGGATGCAATCTCCATTACATTCAGCAATTTGCTCCTGATAATTTGACCACTGGCAATATAATATAGCACCATGTCTAATAAAACAGTACCTTCACAGCTGGTTTGTTAATTGCGTTGTGGCATTCAGTGTGTTGGCAGTGGATGGGGTTCCAAGCTGTAAAGCAAAGCATAGCTGATGAGTATTTCTCACTGACATTATTCGTGCCCTAGGAAAAACACAGTAGATACTTCACTAGTTTTCCTTAAATAGAACCATCATCAGAAACTTTCCTAAAATAATTATTATTTTTTCAATGTATGAAGTATTTTTAAATTAAGCAAAGATATCACAACCCCATCCATTTTCCCATGAAAAGAGACAAGCTAATATAAGGTGGCATACCCAATACCATAATATTATTTCACAATGATACACTATTAGTAAATTTTTAGAAGTTTTTACATCTATGTTTTCACTTGATCCTCCCAACAACCCTGTGGGATAGATACAGCAGATTATTAACCTCATTTTATGTGTAAGTTAAAATTTAAAAGGTTAAGTAGTTTGCTATGGTCACAGAGTTAGTAAATGACAAGCTGCAACTAGAACATATATCTCTTGGTTCTCAAAACTGTGCTCTTTTCACTATAGTATACTATGCTAAACATCCTAGATATTTGGCACCAGGAAGTGTTTCAGTTTAATAATAACTGAAATGAGTGGTAAGGCAACCTCCACCATTCCATTTCCCACCCATCCCCATTAAATGTGGAGACTGAAAAGATGAGTTTCTTGCCCAAATGAAATGCATCTCTCTCACACATTACCCACAGTCTAAACCTCTGCTAATACCCAACTCCTCAACACAGTATACACACAGAGTGAGGACAAGAACCAAGTGATCTGAGACAGATCAGAAAGAGAATTACAATTACTTCTCATCATCCAGATGATTCTGTAGCCCAAGGCACTTAGCTAACAATATTCCACCATAAAAAAAAAAAAATGTAATAGGATTTTATGTTTCAAAGTAGGACATTTTTCTAAATCGCCATATTCTAATCCTATAGGACCATGGTTTGCCTAATATATAAAAATCTGCAGATGAGAAGATATTCTTAGTAACATGTCTAATTATAATTCAAAAATATTTGTTATTAATGATCTGAGCCTAATTTGTGCTCTGAACATTTTATAAAATTTTCTAACAGTGTCCCAACTTAAATTCTTCTATCCTATTGTTAGACCAGGAATAAGATTATGTGTCTGATTTGGAATTCAGGAAAACATGGTCAACAGAACCAGTGACCTTAAAAAATATACACAATGGGTCTATTTATTTTAAAAGAAGTACAGACTATAACTACTACTATAATAACATAATATCATATTGATTATATCTTTTGAGAGAAAGAGGAAATGAAATGAGTAAGGAATGGATGAATGAAGAAATAATTTTAATAAAGACATTCCATATTTGTTTCCTACGTGGAAAAGTCAAGATAGAGTAGCAACAAGTTTTCTTGTGTAATTAGAGAAATCTAGAGAAAAAGGAGTGCCTTCAACCAGACCAGAAGTTGCAAATACATGGAACGTGTACCCCATTCCTCCAATCCCAATCTCATGACAGATAAGAACATTCTTTCCTGCTGAGTCCAGAACTGGCCTTAAAATATTTCTCAACACTGAGCTCCAGGAAGTCACCACCAATCAAAACAGAGTTGGCATACAAGATGAAATTTGCTAACCATCTCTGAATCCATGTATTATGAGAATATTTGCAGAACACTTTATAAATATTAAGAAAAAGTTCATGACATTTTTAGATAAAAGTAAGATTTAAACTACATAAAAACTGTTATGGCACAGGTACAAACAAATTAGAACGTGAAACGGCCATAGCACTTGATCAGAGCTCCAAAAACTCCTGCTCTGCCAGAAATTAATGCTTTATATGTGGATGGTGGGGATATCTAGGAGGTCCTACTCCTCTAACTTTTTATTCTATTTTTACAGGGTGTCACTAACTTAAGCACAGGTTGTAGAATACCTCCTTTAAGTTCACCAAAGTCACACTAGATTTAAGCTTACTAGACCAGTGATTATTGGCTTTTGTTGTGTATCAAAAATCACCTGAAAAGGTTTTTAAAATATGATGCCTGGAACCTCAAAGCCCAGATATCTGTAATTGGGAAAAGCAACACAGTTGATTCTGATACAAGGACAATCTACATACCTTAACATATGGCAAATATTTTCATGATAGACCTCCCTTTATTTGAAAATAAAAACAAAAACATAGCATAAACATGGCAGACAAGAATTCTGCTTCCAACAATGACAGAGTAACTGGTATTAGACTCATCCTCTTACCATAAATAACTAGAAAACTAGAAAAATACATGAAACAACTGTTTTAAGAAACTCCAAAGAAGATATACAGATTGCCAACAAACACATGAAAGAATGCTCAACATCATTAATCATTAGAGAAATGCAAATCAAAACTACAATAAGATATCATCTCATAACGGTCAGAATGGTCATCATCAAACAATCTAGAAACAATAAATGCTGGAGAGGGTGTGGAGAAAAGGGAACACTCCTGCACTGCTGGTGGGAATGTAAATTGATACAGCCACTATGGAGAACAGTATGGAGGTTCCTTAAAAAACTACAAATAGAACTACCATACGACCCAGCAATCCCACTACTGGGCATATACCTGGAGAAAACCATAATTCAAAAAGAGTCATGCCTCTAAGGGAAAAAAATGTCATGAAGAGGTTAGTGGTAGGATGGGAATAAAACACAGACTTACTCGAGCATGGACTTGAGGATATGGGGAGGGGGAGGGGTGGGCTGTTACGAAGTGGGGGAGTGGCAGGGACATATATACACTATCAAATGTAAATTAGATAGCTGGTGGGAAGCTGCTGCATAGCACAGGGAGATCACCTCTGTGCTGTGTGACCGCCTGGGGGGGTGGGATAGGGAGGGTGGGAGAGAGGGTGATGCAAGAGGGAGGAGATGTGGGAGCATGTGTGTATGTATAACTGATTTAGTTTGTTGTAGAGGGAAAACTAACACACTATTGTAAAACAATTATACTCCAATAAAGATGTTAAAAAAAAAAAAAAAAAAAAAAAGAGTCATGCACCAAAATGTTCATTGCAGCTCTATTTACAATAGCCAGGACATGGAAGCAACCTAAGTGTCCATCAACAGATGAATGGAGAAAGAAGATGTGGCACATATATACAATGTAATATTACTCAGCCATAAAAAAAAATGAAACTGAGTTATTTGTAATGAGGTGGATAGACCTGGAGTCTGTCATACAGAGTGAAGTAAGTCAGAAGGAGAAAAACAAATACCATATGCTAACACATATATATGGAATCTAAGAAAAAAAATGTCATGAAGAGACTAGGGGTAGGATGGGAATAAAACACAGACCTACTAGAGCATGGACTTGAGGATATGGGGAGGGGGAAGGGTAAGCTGGGACAAAGTGAGAGAGTGGCATGGACATATATACACTACCAAATGTAAAATAGATAGCTAGTGGGAAGCAGCCGCATAGCACAGGGAGATCAGCTCGGTGCTTTGTGACCACCTAGAGGGGTGGGATAGGGAGGGTGGGAGGGAGGGAGACACAAGAGGGAAGAGATATGGGAACATATGTATATGTATAACTGATTCACTTTGTTGTAAAGCAGAAACTAACACACCACTGTAAAACAGTTATACTCCAATAAAGATGTTAAAAAAAAAAAAAAGAAACTTGACTACAGGTAGTACAGGACAATGACCTTTGAGAGAAGAAACAATGAAGTGAGTCCTACAATTACCCTTGGTTTCTTCCTGGAAGCAAATTCCAGGTCTTGGTCCTAGAGGTAGAAAGATAAGCACAGTAGGGTGGTTTCATTGAGTTGAGGGGACAAGAAAAGAGTTTAGAAAGGCAAAGTGGCTTAAATTTGCTGGGTAGAGTACCAAAGAAGAGGGATCTATGTAAAGAAAGAGCTCCAGATATCTGAGTAGGAATCCTTTTGGGTCTTTGGCTTTACACTAAGCTGAGCATGTGTAAGGCAAAACTCCATTAACCTGCTTAGAGAAAACCATGGGGGATCTGTAAGCTTAATAATTCCTACATCTCAAACTGGGCTGAGAGATATTTGAGCTTCAACCAGCCAGAGTGGAGGGAACTCAGTGAAAACCTGGGATATTCAATTGAGACTCTAGGAGGTCACACCTTAGTAGTTGGGCTAAACTAACATTAGGGAAATGGCTAGTCCAGGTTCACGCTAAGAAAATATAAGAACAAGGCTTGAAAGGGTCAAGCTGATCCGCCAGTAAGTTGGCTGCCAAAACAAACTTCAATGCACTGTAATGGAAGGCAGCAAAATCCAGACACTCAATAATGTAATGTTCATGAAGTCCAGCATCCAGTCAAAAATTACTTGATATTTGAAAGGGGAAGAAAATATTACCCAAGAAAATATTACCCACAATTAGGAAACAAAAAATTGGCCAATATAAACAAACCAGAAACTACAGAGATGAGGTAATTAGCAAACACTTTAAAACAGCTATTATAAACATATTCAAAGTAAAACATGAACACAATGAGGACAGAGATGCAGGACATAATAAAACAACCAAATGGAATTTATAAAAATTAAAAATACAATATCAAAAATTAAAAATTCTCGGAATGGGCTTAAAGGAAGATTAGACAATGCAGAAGAAAAGATCAATGAATTCAGAGAGGTAACAACAGATCCTACCCAAACTGAAGTACTGGAAGAAAAATAAATAGAGCTTCTGTAAGCTGTGGGAAAATATCAGGCAATATACATGTGGTTAAAAGTCCAGAAGAAGCGAGGTTGTGGGGGTGGGG
Source organism: Kogia breviceps (assembly GCF_026419965.1). Classification (NCBI taxonomy): domain Eukaryota; kingdom Metazoa; phylum Chordata; class Mammalia; order Artiodactyla; family Physeteridae; genus Kogia; species Kogia breviceps. Next base: position 11,114,448 of record NC_081312.1, read on the forward strand.
TGGAGGCAAAAATTTGAAGAAGCAATGGCCAACTTTTTTCAAGTTTGATGAAAACTATAAACCCACAGATCCAAGAAGCTCAGTGAATCTTAGGCAAAATAAAAGCAAAGAAAATAACACTAAAACTCATTATAATCAAATTGGTGAAAACCAATGATAAAGAGAAAAATCTTAAAAACAGCCAGGGAAGAAAGACACATTACTTACAGGGGGACAAAGAAAAGAATGATAACTGGTTTCTCATCAGAAACAATGCAAGCCAGAAGACAATGGAACAACATCTTTAATAGGCTGAAAGAAAAAAACTGTCAACCTATAATTCTAGACCCAGTGAAAATATCCTTCAAAAATGAATATGGGGCTTCCCTGGTGGCGCATGGTTGAGAGTCTGCCTGCCGATGCAGGGGACGTGGGCTCGTGCCCCAGTCTGGGAAGATCCCACATGCCGCTGAGCGGCTGGGCCTGTGAGCCATGGCCACTGAACCTGTGCGTCCAGAACCTGTGCTCCGCAACAGGAGAGGCCACAACAGTGAGAGGCCCACATACCACAAAAAAAAAAAAAGAAAAAAGAATATGAAATAAAGACTCTTTGAAGGCAAACACAAGATAAGAGAATTCATTGCCACATGAGTTCCACTATAAGAAAAGCTAAAGGAAGGTCTTCAGGCTGAAGGAAAATGATACCAGGTGGATGCTAGGGCCTACACAAAGGCATAAAGAGTTCTGGGCATGATAAATATAGTGAATAACTACAAACAACTTTCTATATATATAGAAGTAAAATATTTGATAAAAAACTAAAAGGATGGGAAGGGGAAAATGAAAGTGCACAGGATTCTTGCATATGTGTAAACTAGTATAATATTACTTGAAGGTAGACTATGAAGTTAAAGGTGCATATTGTAATTGTAGAACTTAGAGTATTCTTTTTAAAAAGAGGTATAACTAACAATTTAAAAGGAGAAACATGGAATAGTAAAAATTAACCAAAAGAAGGCAAGATATTAAAACGAAAAGGAAGAAAGAATAGATGGGAAAAATAGAAAACAAGCACAAGATGATAGACTCAAGCCCAACCATATCTGTAATTACACTAAGTATAAATAGCCTAAACAATAAATACATTATATGTAAATAGTCTAAAAGACAGAAATTGTCAAATAGGATTTAAGTTTTTCAAAAAGCATGACCAAATATATGCTACCTGTGAGAAACACACTTGAAATATAAAGGTAGAGCAGTTAAAAGTAAACAATAGAAAAACTTATACCATTTAAATGCTACTCATAGGAAAGCTGGAGTATCTATATAAATTCAGACAAGTAGACTCCAGGACAAAGAATATTACCAGGAACAAAGGAGGATGTTTCACACTGATGAAAATGTCAATTCATCAAGATAACATAACAGTCATAAATATGTGTGTATCTAAAGACAGAGTTTCAATTTACATGAAGCAAAACTAACAGAACTAAAAGGAGAAATGAGTCCATAATTAGGTTGTAAATTTGAACAATCCTCTCTCAGTAATTGATAAAACAAGCAGACAAAAAAAAATCAATAAAAATAGAAGACTTGAACAACATTCTCAACAACTTGACTAAATGATAACTATAGAATTCTCCACTCAATCACTGTGGAACAGACACAGTGTCTAGGCAACATTTACTAAGACAATATTCTCATTCATAAAGTAAGCTCCAAAAATTTAGATGGAGTGATAGAATAAAGTATGTTCTCTGACCACAATAAGATTAAACTAGAAATAAATAACAAAAATATACCTGGAAAATCACCAAATATTTGTACTTTTAAAAAAATATACTTCTACTCAATCCATAAATCAAAGAAGAAATCACAAGGAATATTAGAAAATATTCTGTTCTGAAATACAATGAAACCACAGCATATCAAATTTGTAGGATGCAACTAAAGGAATGCTTAAAGGGAAATTTATAGCTTTAAATTCTTATATTGGAAAATTTTAAAGGTCCAAAATAAATGATTCATGCTTCTACTTAGTAAGATGGAAAAAGAGCAAATTAAATTAAATATTAGTAGAAGGAAGAAAATAATAAAGATAGAAGCAGAAATCAATAAAATTGAAAACAGAAAACCAACAGAGAAAATCATAAAACCAAATGCTGGGGTTTTTTTGGAAAGTTCAATAAAATTTATAAGCCCCTAGGTAGCCTGATGAATAAAAAAATAGAGAAGAAGTAAATTATCAATATCAGGAATGAAAGGTAGGACATCACTGCAGATACTGCAGACATGCCAATAAATTGGATAAGTTGGATAAAATGCCCACATTCATCAAAAAACTTGGCTACACAATTACAAAATTCAACTCAATATAAAGTAGACAGTTAAATGTCCCATAACTATTAAATTGAATTCATAATGTAAAACCTTCCCACAAAGAAATCTCCAAGGCCAGATGGATTTACCACATGGATTCACTATTATTAAGGGGATAAATAATACAAATCTTACATAAACTCTTTCAGAAAATTGAAGAGGAAGAAACACTTTCCAACTCATTTTATGAAGCCAGGATTACTCTGTAAACAAAACCAGATGAAAACATTACAATAAAAGAAAACTAAATCAATATCCCTCATAAATGCAGGACCAGAATCACTTAACAAAAAATTAGCAAATTGAATCTGGCAATATAATATAGCCAACAATGTGGAATTTATTCCAGGAATGCAAGGTTGGTTTAACATTGCAATGTAAATCAATGTAATTCACCTTATTAACAGAATTAAGGGGGGAAGTCATATGATCATCTAATAGGAGAAAACACATTTGACCAAAATTGACATTCACTCATGATAAAAACTCTCAGCAAACTATGACTAGATGAGGACTTCCTCAATATGATAAAAAGCATCTGTGAAAATCCTACAGCTAACATCATGTCTAATGGTGAATGTCTGAACAGTTTCCCCTTACAGATGAAGGAAAAAAACAATGATATCCACTCTCAGCACTTCTATTCAATACTGAACTGGAATTATGAGTCAGTGAAATGAGAGAAAGAAAAGGAGAAAGGAAGAAGGGAAGAAAGAAATGGAGGGAGGGAGGGAGAGAGAGAAAGAGAGAGGGAGGCAGGCAGGCAAGTAGGCAGGCAGATAGAAATACAAATTAGAAGAAAACAAAGTTTTAATTATCTTTATTTGCAAGAAAGCAAAATCATGTATACAGAAAATCTTAATAAACTTACAAATAAGCTACAAAAATTAATAAGTGAATTTAAGAAGGTTCAAGGATATAAAAGTCAAAATACAAAAAACGATTATATCTCTATATAAATAATGTCAATAAACAAGTAGAATATTACATTTTAAAACATTATTTACAATAGCACCCAAACCCATAAAATATTTAGGAATACCTTTAACAAAATATCTACAGGACCCCTACACTGAAAACTAGCAAATATTGCTGACAGAAATTAAATACGACCTAAATAAATGGCTAGAAATGCCACGTTTATGGATCAGAAAACTCATATTGAGTCTTTTCTCAGGAGGTCAATTCTCCCCCAGTTTAAACTACATATTCAATGTAATCCCAGTCAAAATGCAAGTAGACTGTTTTGTAGAAACTGACAAGCTGATGGTAACACTTCTATGAAAATGCAAAGGTCCTAAAATAGTCAAACAATTTTGAAAAGGAACAAATGTGGAGGATTTACACTACATAATTTCGAGATTTACTATAAAACTATAGTAATCAGGGCTTCCCTGGTGGCGCAGTGGTTGAGAGTCCGCCTGCCGATGCAGGGGACACGGGTTCATGCCCTGTCCTGGAAGATCCCACATGCCGCAGAGCGGCTGGGCCCGTGAGCCATGGCCTCTGAGCCTGCGCGTCCAGAGCCTGTGCTCTGCAACGGGAGAGGCCACAACAGTGAGAGGCCCACATACCACAAAAAACATAAAAAAGTTTTTTTTTAATTTAAAAAAAAATAATTTAAAAAATATCTATAGTAATCAAGATAGTGTGATACTGGTGAGAGGACAGACAATGAAATAAAATATGGGATCTAGAAATTGATCCACACATATGTGGTCAATTGGTTTTCAACAAAACAGTCCAGGTAATTCAATGTGGAAAGAGTAATTTTTTCAACACATTGAACTGGAACAACTGGATATCCTTACGAGAAAAAGTCAACACTTACGTCCCACCACATACAAAAATTAATTCCAAATGGATCATATACTTAAATGTAAAAGCTTAAACTATAAACTTCTAGAATAATACACAGGAGAATTTCCTTATAACCTTAGGAGAATTTCCTTATAACCTTAGGGGAGAGGAAAGAACCATAAAAGAAAAAAGATCAATACATTGAAATTTACCAAAATTTGAAAATTTTGCTCTTTGAAATACCTGAAAAGGAAATCCCCTGACTAAAAGAACATATTCACAATACATATATCTGAAAAAAGTCTTCCATTTTGAACATATAATAGACAAGCAACCCAATTTAAAAATGAACAAAAGATTTCATTGAGAACTTCAAAGATATATGTATACAGATGGCCAATAAGCACCTGTAAAGATGTTCATTATCATTAGTCATCAGAGAAATGCAAACTAAACAACAATGTGATATTACTACTTGGCCATCAGAATGTCTAACATTAAAAGACCAACAACCCCAAGTGTTGATAATAATATAGAACTAGAACTCTCATATACTTCTGGAGGAGTATAAAATGGTACAACCACTTTTGAAGAAGTGTTTGGACATTTCTTATAAAATTAAACATACACTTACCATATAATCCAGCATTTTCATTGTCAGGCATTTATCAAAATAAATAAATGTATATCTTCATAAAAACACTTTTAGATGAATGTTTATAGCTTTACTCATAATAGGTAAAATGTTCATCAAAAAGTGAATGGATAAACTGTGATATAGCCATACAATACATTACTACTCAACATTTTAAAAAAATGAACTACTTATATACCAACATGGATACATTTTTAAAACATTATGCTGAGTGAAATAAGCAGACACAAAAATAGTACATTCTATACAATTCCATTCATATGAAATCCTAGGACAGGCAAAACTAGTTTATAATGACAAAAAGCAGATCAGTGGTTGCCTATGGTGGATGGACTGAAAATAAAACTAAGAGATATTTGTGGGGTGATGGAAATGTCCTGTATGTTGATTACAGCTTTGGTTACATTAGTGTATACATTTGTCAAAAGTTATCAAACTATGCTTAAAATGGGTCATTTTATTGCATGAAAATTATATCTCAACAAAATTGATTTTTTTAAAAAATGAAGGACCAACCAAATGTATACTTCAAAGGAAATGAAATAGTATACTGAAATCTGAGAGAAAACATTTGTCTGAAAATTATCTAGTCAACGAATCAAGGAAAGTGTGTGGCATCTGCAACATAAAGCAAGAACATAAGACCTCTATAAAAACAGGAGTAGACAGTCACAGAAATTCAGGGTGACATAGGACACTAACAGAATGAGGTAAAAATAGAGTTAGGTAAGAGACATGATAAATGTAATTAAACTAAAAATGAGATAGCAAAATTAGAGACCCTCATTTGGTGCAATAAATAGAGCTGATTTGGGGAAAAAGTCAAGTAAGTTATAGAGTAAACCAACCTGAAAAGCTAAGAATATAGAGGAAAAGATAAATGTATAGGGAATAGTGGCTATTAACAGCTACACAGCACAGAAAATGAAAACATGACCTACGAATTACAGGTGTTCCTGAGGAATAAACCAAGACAATTTGAAGAAAGCAATAATTTAAAATTTCATTAATGCGAAATTTCCTGAAAAAAGGACCTGAATTTGCAGATTGAAAATGTTCTTCACATTATAGAAACTAATGAAAAGATACTTATATAGAAATAGTTAAGAAAAGTTTTTTTTTAATAAATAGATAAGGCTCCAAGAATTAAGAACAACAAAGGTAACTCCTGTAACAGATAAAAATCACTGGTCTAAGATTTGTCTTCTATAACTCTGAAATTCCAGAAAACTATGAAGCAATTTTTACATATTTTTCACAGTGAGGCAGAGGTTTCTTTCATGTGTGAAGAAATAGAAAGACATTCTTAAATATGCCTGACCTCGAAAATATATATGACCTACATTTCACCATTGAAAATATTACATTAAAAAAAAGTCTGGGTTCCATTTCTCCAGAAACAATAGACAAATGAATTCAAGTCAGTTCTCCTAATGAGAACAATTAGAAAACCAGACAAGATTAAATGCAAAAGCAAATAAACAAACAAACAAAAACCCAGAGAATTGTATGGGAGAACTATGGGGTCATGATTCAAAAGAAAATGGGATTGCCAAAAGGTAGGCCTGGCATTTGAGGCCACTCTTTCTCCTTTGCTTATTTCTCTTTCTGCCAATTCCACACGATGAGCAGATTTCAACAGACTCTCTGAAATATGGGAACTAAATTTGGAATTGGGTGACTATCAAGGAATGGGAAACCTAAAAATCTCCCTGGGCTGTGGGCAGAGGTCCCAAAAGGTCACACCCTAGGAGTAAAGAGGAACCAGAAATAGACCAACCCTCTTCAGTCCTGAAGACCAGCTTAAAATCATCTCAAGAATTAACCACAGATTTTTTTTTTTTTTCTGAGCTGCATTAAAGTGACCTGGGTTACCAATGTCTACAGCCTCCTGCCAGAAGCAAACACACAAATACTCTCTGAAGAAACATAACTTAATCCTAAACCTCAAATTAACTCTATAGTTTTTCTATCTAATATCTTGCACACAATTATTTTTAAAAATACAAATATGAAGACAAGAAAAAAAAAAAGAAATGACAGTAGAATCAGAATCTCCAGAGATTCGGAATATTGAGTTAACAGGAAAAGACTTTAAAATAACTATGCTTAATATATTCTATAAAGTAAGAGACAGTTGGAGAATATAATCAGATATTGGAATTTTTAAAGAACCAAATGGAAATTCTAGAACTTAAAAATACAATTAACAAAATTAAGAATACATTTGGGAAGTTAACAATTAATGATGAGGAAGAAAAGTCAGACAAAAAGATTCAGAATGAAGTATAGAAAGATGAAATGAGAGAAGAGAATACAAAAAAATATTCATAGAAGACATGGGAGAAAAGATGTAACATATGTGTCATTGAAATTCCAGGAAGAAGGATGAGAATACAGTATAAGCCATTGTTGAAGAAATAAGGGAACTTCCAGCTACAGCCATGATGTTTTAAGAATGTACTGGACTTATCCTTCAACTGGACAAAATGTATAAAGCAACTTGTTTCCGACACTGGGCATAGATTTTAACACAAGGTTGCAATCCTCTGAAAAGAGGGGAACACACAAATTAAGTTCTACATTCACCTTGGTTTTCTGCCTGGGAACACTTGCAAACCGCAGCAAAGAGAAGTGAAGCCCAATTAGTAATTAGCATTTTCAGTGGGTAGAGGAAACATCAGAGTGAAGAAGTGCTAATGCAACTGGAATTTGTGAGTAAAGTGAGAACAGCAGGGAGTGCCAGAGAAGAGGTCCCATAAATCTGTGTAAGGATGTTCCTCAGGTCCTTGGCTTAATCCTAAACTGCATGGTCTCACAGCAAAACTTTACAAGGACTAGCAGAGAACACATACTTAATGGTTGAAAGCTGAACAGAGATTTTATAGGTCACATTGTGCTAGAGGTGCACTGTATTTCCAATGTAGCCAAAGTGAGGAACTTTGGTGAACACACCAGATATTCAGGAGACCACAGATAGGCCACTACTAAAAAACTAAAGGTCAATATCCCTGATGAATATAGATACAAAAATTCTCAATAAAATACTAGCAAAGTGAATTCAGCAGCACATGAAAAGGATCGTTCATAATGGTCAAGTGAGATTTATCTGTGGAATGCAAAAATGGTTCAACATACACAAGTCAATAAATATGATACATTACATTAGTAGAATGAAAGAAAAGAATCATATGATTACCTCAACAAATGCTGGAAAAGCATATGACAAAATTCAAAATTCATGATAAAAACTCTTAACAAATTAAGCATAGAAGGAAAATATCTCAACATAATAAAGACCAGATATAACAAGCCCATGGCTAACACCATACTCAATGGTGGAAGGTTGAAAGCTTTTCCTCTAAGATCAGGAACAAGACAAAGTACCCACTCTCACCACTCTTATTCAACATAGTACTGAAAGTCCCAGCTAGAGCAATCAGGCAAGAAAAAGAAATAAAAGGTATGAGAATTGTAAAGGAAGACATAAACCTGTCTCTATTTGCAGATGATACTATTTTATATATATAAAATCCTAAAGACCCAACGAGAAAACTGTTAGATCAATGAATTCAGTAAAGGTGCAGGATACAAAATTAAGATAAAAAATCAGTAGCATTTCTATATACTAACAATGCATTTTATGAAAAAGAGATAAAGAAATCAATTTCATTACAATAGCATCAAAAACTATAAAATACTTAGAATAAACTTAACCAAGAAGGTGAAAGATCTCTAGTGTGAAAACTACAAGACGTTGATGAAAGAAATCAAAGACACAAATAAATGGAAAGGCATCCCATGTTAATGAACTGGAAGAATTAATATTGTTAAAATTTCAATACTACCAAAAGCCATCTATAGATTCAATGCAATTCTGTCAATATTACAATGGCATGTTTTATGGATGTAAAAAACACTCCTAAAATTTATATGGAGCCACAAAAGACCTCAAACAGCCAAATAAATCCTGCAAAAGAACAAAGCAGGAGGCATCACATTCCCTGATTTCAGGCTATACTATAAAGCTATAGTAATCAAAACAGTATGGTACCAGCATAGAAACAGACATACGACCAATGGTATAGAACTGAGAGCCCAGAAATAAACCCAAGCATATATGGTCAATTAATATTTGACAAAGGGAGCCAAGAGTACTCAAATGGAGAAAAGACAGTTTCTCCAACAAGTGGTGCTAGGATAAGTGGATACTCACATGTAAAAGAATGAAACTGGATCACTATCTACTCACAAAAAATAACTTGAAATGGATTAAAGACTTAACTGTAAGACCTGAAACCATGAAAATCCTAGAAGAAAACATAGGAATAAAGCTCGTTGACATGGGGTTGGTAATCATTTTTTGGATATGACACCTAAAGCATAAGCAACAAAATCAAAAATAAACAGGTGGGACTACACCAAACTAAAAAGCTTCTGCACAGCAAAAGAAACCTTCAACAAAGTGAAAAACAACTTATGGAATGAGAATAAACATTTGTAAACCATATATCCAGTAAGAGGTTAATATCCAAAATATATAAAGAACTCATACAGCTCAACAGCAAAAAAGAAGAGGAAAACAATTTAAAAATGGGCAAAAGACCTAAATAGATATTTTTCCAAAGAAGATATACAAAAGGCCAACAGGCACATGAAAAGGTGCCCAACATCGCTAGTCATTAGGGAAATGCAGATTAAAACTACAAGGGGACTTGAGGACATGCTGGGGGAGGGGAAGCTGGGGCGAAGTGAGAGTAGTATCGACATATATACACTAGTGAATGTAAAATAGTTATCTAGTGGGAAGCAGCAGCATAGCACAGGGAGATCCGTGCTTTGCAATGACCTAGAGAGGTGGGATAGGGAGGGTGAAAGACAAGAGATAACAAATGCTGACATGGATGAAATGAAAAGGAAACCCTCATGCACTATTGTAAATTGGTGCAGCCACTATGGAAAACAGTAAAAGGAACACTCAAAAAATTAAAAATAGGGCTTTCCCTGGTGGCGCAGTGGTTGAGAGTCTGCCTGCCGATGCAGGGGACACGGGTTCGTGCCCCAGTCCGGGAGGATCCCACATGCCGCGGAGCGGCTGGGCCCATGAGCCATGGCCGCTGAGCCTGTGCATCCAGAGCCTGTGCTCCGCCACGGGAGAGGCCACAACAGTGAGAGGCCCGCATACCACAAAAAAAAAAAAAAAAAAAAAAATTAAAAATACAACTACCATTTCCACTTCTGGAAATATATCCAAAGGAGACAAAAATACTAACTTGAAAAGATATCTGCACCCCCATGTTCACAGTAGCATTATTACAATAGCCACTACATGGAAGCAACCTAAGTGTCCATCAATGGATAAACAGATAAAGAAGTTGTGAGTACACATTTCCAGTTATAAGATAAAGAAGTACTAAGCGTGTAAGGTACAACATGATGATTATAGTTAACACTGCTGTATGATATATAAGAAAGTTGTTAAGAGAGTAAATCCTGATTTCTCATCACAAGGAGAAAAAAAATTTTTCCTTTCTTTCTTTTCTTTGTGTTGATATAGAAGATGATGGATGTTAGTTAAACTTACTGCAATAATAGTTTCACAATATATACAAATCAAACAATCATGCTGTACACCTTAAACTTATACAGTGACATGTTAATTATTTCTCAATAAAACTGGAAAAAAAATTCAATCAAATAGAAAAAAAAAAAGAACAGTTTTCAAAAGAAAAAAAGAAGGCAGTTTAACGTTCAAAAGAGCAACAACTTGGCATGAAACTAGAAATCAACCATGGAAAGGGAAATGAGAAAAATAATGATCACATGGAGACTAAACAACCTGCTACTAAAAAACCAATGGGTCAACAATGGAATCAAAGAGGAAATTTTAAAAATACCTTGAGAAAAACAACAATGAAAACACAACCATACAAAATCTATGGGATGCAACAAAAGAAAAAAAAATATTTATTTATATGCATAACTGAATCATTTTACTGTACAGCAGAAATTAACACATTGTAAATCAACTATACTTCAATTAAAATTTTAAAATAAAAAAAAAAAACTCTATGCAATGCAGCAAAAGCAGTCCTAAGAAGGAAGTTTATAGCATTACAGGCCTTCCTCAAAAACAAGAAAAATCCCAAATAAACAACCTAACCCACCACCTAAAAGAATTAGAAAAAGAAGAACAAACAAAACCTAAAGTCAGCAAAAGGAAGGAAATAATAAAGATAAGAGAGGAAATAATAAAGATCAGAGAGGAAATAAATAAAATAGAGATTTTTTTTTTTTAATAGAAAAAAATCAATAAAACCAAGAGCTCGTTTTTTGAAAGTATAAATAAAATCAACAAACCTCTGGCCAGGCTTACCAAGAAGAAAAGAGAGAGGACCCAAATAAACAAAATATGAAAAGAAAGAGGAGAAATAACAACCAATGCCACAGAAATCCAAAAAAAGAAATCATGAGAAAATAATATGAACAGTTATATGCCAAAAAAATAGAAAACCTAGAAGAAATGGACAAGTTTGTAGAAACATACAGCCTGCTAAAACTGAATCAAGAAGAAACAGATAATTTGAATAGACCAATCACAAGAACTAAAATAGAATCTGTAATTTTTTTTTAAATCCCACAAACAAAAGTCCAGGACCAGATGCTTCATTGGGAGATTCTATCAAACATACAAAGAAGAACTTATACCTATCCTTCTCAAACTCTCCCAAAAGAATGAAAACGAGGGAACACTCCCAAAGTCACTCTATGAATCCACCATCACTCTGATACCAAAACAAGACAGAGACACTACCAAAAAAAATTACAGGCCAATATCTTTGATGAATAGAGATACAAAAATCCTCAACAAAATATTTGCAAACTGAATCCGAGAACATATAAAAAGGATCATACAACATGATCAAGTTGGATTCATCCCAGGGTCTCAAGGATGATTCAATATATGCAAATCAATCAGTGTGATACACCACATCAACAAAAGACAAAAACCACATGATCATCTCAATAGATGCTGAAAATACATTTGATAAAACTCAACTTCCATTCATGATAAAAACTCTTCCCAAAGTGAGTAAAGAGGGAACATATCTCATCATAAAAAAAGCCATTTATGACAAATCCACAGCCAACATAATACTCAGTGGTGAAAAGCCAAAAGACTTCTCACCAAATTCTGGAATGAGACAAGGATGCCCACTCTCACCATTCTATTCAAGATCGTATTGGAAGTTCTAGCCATAGCAATCAGACAAGAAAAAGAAATAAAACTTATCCAAATCAGAAGGGAAGAGGTAACACTGTCATTATATGCAGACAACATGATACTCTATATAGAAAACCCTAAAAATTCAACACAAAAACTATTAGAACTGATAAATGAATTCAGCAAGGTAGCAGGATACAAGATTAACATACAGAAATCTGTTGCATTTATTTACATTAGCAATGAAATATCAGAAAGAGAAAGTTTTTTTAAAAACCCATTTAAATCCCATCCAAAACAAAAAACACCTAGGAATAAATCTAACCAAGCAGGTGTAAGACTTATACACTGAGAACTGTAAAACATTGATAAAGGAAATTAAAGATGATTCAAGGAAATGGAAAGATATCCCATGCTCCTGGATTGGAAGAATAAATATAGTTAAAATGGCCATAGTACCCAAAGCAATTTACAGATTTAATGTGAACCCTATCAAATTACCTGTGACCTTTTTCACAGAACTAGAAGAAATAATCCTAAAATTTATATGGAACCACAAAAGACCCAGAATTGCCAAAGCAATACTGAGGAAAAATAACAAAACTGGAGGCATAACCCTTCCAGACTTCAGACAATACTACAAAGCTACAGTGATCAAAACAGCATTGTGTTGGCACAAATGTCGGCACAAAAACAGACATATAGGTCACTGGAACAGAATAGAGAGCCCAGAAATAAACCCAAACACCTATGGTCAATTAATCTTCCACAAAGGAGGCAATGGAGAAAAGACAGTCTCTTCAGCAAGTGGTGTTGGGAAAGCTGAACAGCCACATGTAAATAAGTGAAGTTAGAACACTCCCTCATACTGTACAAAAAAATAAACTCAAAATGGCTTAATAAAGACTTAAATATAAGACATGACACCATAAAGCTCCTGGAAGAGAACATAGGCAAAACATTCTCTGACATAAATTGTAGCAATATTTTCTTAAATCAATCCTCCAAGGCAAAAGAAAGAAAAGAAAACATAAACAAATGGAACCTAATCAAACTTATAAGCTTTTGCACAATGAAAGAAACCATAAATAAAATGAAAAGAGAATTTACAGAATGGGAGAAATTATTTGCAAATGAAGCGACCGACAAGGGCTTAATTTCCAAAATACACAAACAGCTCATACAGCTCAATAAAAAAAAAAAAAAAAAAATCCAGTCAAAAAATGGGCAGAAGACCTAAATAGACATTTCTCCAAAGAAGACATACAGATGGCCAACAGGCACATGAAAAGGTGCTCAACATCGCTAAAATTAGAGAAATGCAAATCAAAGCTACAATGTAGTATCACCTCACACCAGTCAGAATGGCCATCATCGAAAAGTCTACAGATAAAAAAATGCTGGAGAGGGTGTGGTGAAAAGGGAACCCTCCTACACTGTTGGTGGGAATGTAAATTAGTACAGCCACTATGGAAAACAGTATGGAGGTTCCTTAAAAAACTAAAAATAGAGTTACTATATGATCCAGCAATCCTACTCCTGGGCATATATCCAGAAAAAACAAAAACCCTAATTTGGAAAGATACATGCACCCCAATGTTCATAGCAGCAGTATTTATAATAGCCAAGCCATGGAAGCAATCTAAGTGTCCATCAACAGATGAATGGATAAAGATGTGGTATATATATACAATGGAATATTAGTCATAAAAAAGAATGAAATATTGTCATTTGCAGCAACATGGATGGACCTAGAGATTATCATACTAAGTGAAGTAAGTCAGACAGAGAAAGACAAATATATGTTATCACTTATACATGGAATCTAAAAAACAGCATAAGCAAACATATTTACAAAACAGAAACAGACTCACAGACAGAGAAAACAAACTTATGGTTACCAAAGGGGAAAGGTGGGAGAGGGATAAAGTAGGAGGATGTGATGAACAGATACACATTACTATATAAAAAATAGATAAACAACAAGGATTTACTGTATAGCACAGGGGACTATATTCATTATCTTGTAATAACCTATAATGGAAAAGAAACTGAAAAATAATATATATATGTATGCATATACATATATATATGAAACTGAATCATTTTGCTGTACACCTGAAACTAACACAGTATCATAAACCAACTATACTTCAATTTTAAAAAGAGCAAAAACTGACAGCTCAACAGAAACAATGAAAACAAAAACATCATTAAATACCTTCAAAGTACTGAAAGAAAATGCCAATCTAGAATTCTATACACTGAGAAAATATCTTTAAGAAATCAAGCCAAAACAAAGACATTTTCAGACAAACACTAACTGAGAACATGTATCCCCAGTAGAAAGGCACTAAAGGAAATACAGAAGGATATTATTAAGGAAAAATATTAAATCCTAGATGGGAGCTTACAGATATATAAAGGGAAAAGAGCAAGAAAAAATCTAATGAATACTGACTGAAAAGAACAATAATAATTATGTTTTGTGTAATTATTAAAAATAGAAAGAGCATAACAGCATAGCATGAAGGGCAGGAGTGTGTAAAAGAAATTAAAATCTGCCATTTTACACTGACAAGTCAAAAATGCATGGTGTATGGTAATCCACCCCCCCTTATCTATAGGGGATACGTTCCAAGACCCCCAGCAGATGCCTGAAACCATGGATACTACTGAACCCTGTGTATAATATGATTTTCCTATACATATATATCTGTGATCAAGTTTAATTTATAAATTAGGCGCAGGGCTTCCCTGGTGGCGCAGTGGTTGAGAATCCGCTTGCTGATGCAGGGAACACAGCTTCGATCCCTAGTCCAGGAAGATCCCACATGCCGCGGAGCAACTAAGCCTATGCGCCACAACTACTGAGCCTGTGCTCTAGAGCCTGTGAGCCACAACTACTGAGCCCATGTGCTACACACCTAGAGCCCGTGCACCACAAGAGAAGCCACTGCAATGAGAAGCCTGCACACTACAACAAAGAGTAGCCCCTGCTCGCCGCAACTAGGAAAGCCCGCATGCAGCAACAAAGACCCAAAGCAGCCAAAAATAAATAAATAAAATAAATAAATTTGTTAAAAAAAAATTAGGCACAATAAAAGATTAACAATAATAACTACTCACCACTGTAAAACAGTTATACTCCAATAAAGATGTTAAAAAAAAGCAGAAACTAACACACCATTGTAAAACAGTTATACTCCAATAAAGATGTTAAAAAAAACAATAATAACTAATAATGAAGTAGAACAATTATAACAATATACTGTAATAAAAATTATGTGAATGTGGTCTCTCCTTCTCAAAATATCTTATTGTACTGTACTCACCCTTCTTAAGATAATGTGAGATTAAAATGCCTACATGAAGAGATGAATTGAGATGAATGATGTAGGAATTGTGTTGTAGTGTTAGACTACTATTGACCTTCTGACAATACATCAGAAGATGGATCTTCCACTTGGGGTGATCCTGGATTATCAAGCCATAATGATGCTGATGATTGGATGTCAGGAGAATATGATGTCTATGGTTGGGAATCCCAGGTGGGACACTGCAGGAGGGTATGAGATTTCATCATACCATTCAACACAGCACACAATTTTAAACTTATGAATTATTTCTCAAATTTTCCATTTAATATTTTCGGACTGCAGTTGACTGTGGGTAGCCAAAACCATGGAAAACAAAACCATGGATAAGGGGGGACTACTGTAATCTCTAGGGTAATGTTTAAAATTAATGTTTAAATTGAATAACTCATCAGGACAAAGATGAAATATTTAAATATACTCAATTAGTGCAAAATAGGCAAAAAGAGAGAAAAGGCAGGAGAAATAGAAAATGGTGGATTTAAAATCAAATATCCTAGCAATTACATTGCATATATATGGACTAAGTGTTTCAATTAAAAGACAAAGATCATGAAAACTGAGTTTAAAAAATAGAACTATATGCTACTTACAAGACACACATGAAATAAATATACAAATCTTAAAAAGCTAAAAACAAAAGGGTGGGAAAATTTATACTACACACACACTCATGAAAGCTGGTGTAGCTATATTAGAATAAAACAAAGTAAATTTTAATACTTAAAAAAGCATTACTAGAAATAAAGGCATGCATTTCATAATGGTAAAAGTTTCAATTCACCAGGAAGATAGTGTATTCTAAATTTGTCCACACCTAATAAAACAGCCTCCAAACTTATACAGCAAATACTGACAGAACTACAAGGAGAAATACACAAATCCACAATCATCAGTGGGAGAGTTTAACATTCTACTCCTAGTAAGTGATGGAAGAAATATACAAAAATGCAATAAGGATATAGAATATTTGAACTACACAATTAATAAATTTTATTTAATTGATATATTGATATAGAACACAGTATCAAACAACTGCCAAATACGAGTTCTTTTTAAGTACACAGGAATGATTACAAAAATGACCATAAGCTCAGCCCTAAAGAAAGTGTTAAAATTATCAGAGGAATGAAATGATACAAAGTATGTTGCCTGACTATAGAGGAATCAAGCTATAAATCAATATAAAACTTCAATACAAAAATCCCCATATGATTAGAAATTAATCATCATCCTTCTAAATGACCTATGGGTCAAAGAGGAAACCATGAAGGAACTTAGAACTCAGCACAGCATAGAAGGTTTTAGCCCATACAACATGGCAAGAGACATAAAAGACTTAAGGACTGAAAAGGAGACATTAAACTGTTATCATTCAACAATAATATAATTGCACACATGAAAAATTTTTAATAAACAAAACTACAGATTCATTATTAGAATTAAAAAGTGATTTATCAAGGTTGCTGGATATAAGATCAATATACCAGAATTAATTGCATGTCTATATACTAGCAAAAAGTTAGAAAAGGTAATTTCTAAAAGATATATCATTGACAATAACATCAAAATAAATAAATAAATACCTAGCAACACACTACATGAGACATAGGCAAGACATCTACACAGAAAACTACAAAACAGCATTGAGGGAAACTAAAGAAAGGCTAAATAAATGAAGAGAGATACTATATACATGGACTCGAAGATTCATATTACACAGATGTCAGTTCCCCAAATTGATCTATAAATTCAAGGCAATTATCAATCAAATCCTAGTTGTTTAGGTATATGTTTGTATGTGCTTAACTTGACAAACTCTTCAACTTAGCAAATAGCTAGGAATAACCTTGAAGGAGGAAGAGAAGAAGAAAGAACAGGAAGAAGAGAAAGCAGGGGAGACAAGCAAGAGATCAACAATTACAACAAGGTAGAAAGACATGCACTGAAGGATATAAAATTTTATTATTAATGTACATTAATTCAGACAGTGTAGTATTGTGAAAAGGAAAAATACACAAATAGAACTAAATAAAGAATCCACAGACAGAGCCATCCTCAAATAGACACCTGATTCATGACAAAAATGGTACTACAGAGCAGTAACAAAAGGACAATATTTTCAGTAAATGACGCTGAGTCAACTGACTATCCATAAGAGGAAAAAAAAAATTGTCCCTTACCTCACACCATACAGGAAAATTAGTCCCAGATACATCTAAATGTAAAATGTAAAAAACAAATATTCTATAAGATAATGAGTAATATTGTCATAATTTTGGAGTAGGGAAAGATTTGCCTAGGATATAAAAAGCACTTTATATAATGAAAAAGATTGCTAATTTGATTACATTAAAAATAAGGAGCTCAGTTAATCAAAAGTCATCATTAAGAGAGAGAAAAAATAAGAAAAGATATTTGTAACATATATAACTGACAAAGATTATATAAAGAGGACATACAAATGGCCAACAAATATATGGAAAAGTGTTCAACCTCATTAGTAATCAGGGAAACTCAAACTATAAGCACAATAAGGTACTTCTACAAATCCTTGAAAATTACTACAATTTTGAAAACAAATAAAATTAAATATTGCTCCAAATGTGAAATATAGACAAAAAGAACTCTCATACACTACTAACGGTAGTACAAACTAGTACAACCATTACTGGTTTTGGAAAACTATTTGCCATTATCCATTAAAACTGGATAGATTCAAACCCTCTGATCCAATAATTCTACCCTAGGCATATATCTAGCAGACATGTGTTCATGTGTGTACTAAAAGATATGGGGAAGGATGTTCATGGCAGCATTATTTGTAAGAGCCAAAAAGTGTGAACAACCCAAATGTCCATTATTAGTAAAATGGATACATAAACTGTGATACATACATTTGGTAAAATATTGAGATATATATATATATATATATATATATATATATATATAGCAATAAAAATGAACAAAGTGCAGTTATGCTCAACCCACGGATAAATCACACACACACAGACACACCGGCACACACACACAAATAATGTGTGATTCCATTTATATAAAATTTAAAACTAGGCAAGAATAATCTCTGATGTTAGAAGTCAGGCTATCAAAGAAATGGGAACAAACCAACCCCGGAACTGAAGATTAACTGTACTTAAGACAATCAAGATGATGCTGGTCAGACCACCAATAACCAATTTCAAGATGACTGTCAGAGCTGACTGTTCTGTTTCTCCATGTAGCCCCCTCCCTCTGTCTATAAAAGCTCTTGCCCATTGACTGTTGGTGGGGAAGGGTGGGGGTGTGTGGGGGAGGGAGGGAGTTGGCCCTTGGACAGGAGTGCCCCCGCCAACCCCCTTGTGTGCCGGCATCCAAAATAAAGCAAACTTTCCTTTCCAAAAAAAAAAAAGAAGTCAGGCTAGAGGTTACCTGTGGGACAGAAGGAGAAGGTAATCATGGTAGTAAACATGGTGGGAGGTGTTCCACATATACTTAAAATTTGTAATTTTTTACATGTCTATAATGCACCAATAAAATGGTTTAAAACATTTTAAATTATGTGGACATAAAATCAATATAATAAAAAGATAAATAAGAAGTCAATGAGGAAGAAGTTAGGACATAAAAGGACTGGTAGGCCTTCTTGTATTTTTAACTTGTATACAACTCAAGAATCCAACTCTACTAATGTAGGGCTAGATATCTGATAGACTAGACCAGAGTTTAACCTTGTAGTGCTATCTTAAGTCATTCTCGATCTACTTTTGCCACAATCTCGGTCTTGGAAAATTATATCTTGTGGCACATTTTTGTCCTCTAATTCAGATGGAAACTATACAATAACTTGTGTTCATCTTTGTTAACAAAGGCTAAATTATGTATTATTGGAACACTGTAGCAATAAAATTGTTAAATAATTTCTTTCCCCCCCCACAGCAGAGCTTTATAGAACAATATAATGGCTATTTCATTCCCAAGAAACTTGTAATTTTTGTATCTTTAAGACTTGTATTTAATGACCAAAATAATTGGGGTAGTTTTTGTTGTTGATAAATACTAATAAACTCAAAAGAAGCAAACATTGTAGATTACCAAATCCTCACAATTTGATCATCATCTTCATATGAGCTGTAAATATTCCCATGTTATTATGCTTTAAAAGCAATAAATAAATTAAATACATATACGTAGAGTTAAAATTATGGTGAATTACTAACAATTATTAAATCTCGGTGGCTATATGTGTGTTCATAGTGTTATTCTTTAAACTTTTCTGTATTTGAAAAATGTCATAGTAAGGAGGGGGGGTAACTTTGTATAATTATATACAATGTGACCTCTATTGTATTTTAAAATGCTCATCAAAAAAACTGGAGGGAAATATACCAAAATGTTAATAATGGTCATTTCTAGTTAGTATTTTTTCTTTCTTTCATATTTCTATAATTTTTCTAGAAGCGAGTTTTCCTTTTATAAAAAATAAAATTTACCTTTTAAAAAGGAAATAAATCACTGGGAAGACATACAGTGTTGTTGGTCCCTAAGAAAGCATTTCATCTTTGAGCTTCCAAGTCCATAAAATTCTATCTCCACATAATTTTTTTATTGAGAATATTTAGGGTTTTAATGCCACCTAAATACCAAAGATACCCTTTAGTACATATTTCATTGTCAAAAGCATTGCAGAAAATTTCTAGTGCTCCAGCTAAAGTTTAATTACAGAACTGAATTGCACAGAACAATGTGGGTTTTCAATTAAGATGATCTAGGATCAAAT
This sequence comes from Kogia breviceps, assembly GCF_026419965.1. Lineage (NCBI taxonomy): Eukaryota > Metazoa > Chordata > Mammalia > Artiodactyla > Physeteridae > Kogia > Kogia breviceps. The sequence goes on from NC_081312.1 coordinate 11,134,643, forward strand.
TCAAGCTGTGCCCCTTTATTATCTGTGTGAACTTAGTGCTGTTACTTAAACGCTCTGTCCTACGCTTCATCTGTAACATTGCAATAAGAAAACTACCTCTCAAGATTTTTGTGAGAATTAACTGAGAAAAATGTCTATAAAACCCAATATGGCACTTGATCCATAAATTTTGTTCAACTAGGAGAAGGTTAACGTATTAAATGAGATAATAAGCAGCTAGAATGACATCAGACAGACAGCCAGTGTTGGATAAATAGTAATACATAGATCAGAATGATTAATTTTTTTCCATGTTCTCTTGTTTCCTGCACAAAACACAATGGTCGACTAGCATGGGAGTTCCAAGAGAGCTGTTTCCCAGGGCCTTGGACAGAGGCTGGCAGGTAGCAGACACATAATGACACACTGAAAGGATGGAAGTGTGTGGAGGTATGAGTACAAGAATGGACTGGAGAATGAATGCCCTTAAACAGAGACATCTCTGTTCAGATAAGCCAAGAGAAGATGAGAGCGTCTCTTCTGATCTCAGTAAGCCTAGGTTGAGCTATTCTGGGGAGACAGGTTTGGCTGGCCCTTCCAAGAGGGTATGGTCAAGGGGGTAAATGGAAGTGGCTGTCAGTTCGCCAGGCTTCTCAGATGCTCTGAACAGGCAAATCTCATCATGTGGTTTCTCCATTTAAAACCTGTGCATGGTTTCACTTTGCTGCTAGGATAAAATGCACACTCTTTCACAGGCCCTGTCAGACTTTCTGCTTCTCTCTGGCTTTTCTCGTGTCCCTCCACTATCTGGCTGCATATGACTTTTTCCAGTTCCTAAATGCGATCACGCTATCTTCGGCCTCCAAGTCTGAACCCATGCAGTTCCTTCCGCCTCAAACTCACATTTTAGCCCTTCACGATTCACTCCCCTTATGACTCTATCGTGCGTATATCTTTCACGCATCAGCTTACATGTCACACACTTGAGGACTTTCCTTGACAACTTAACCCTCCGCAAATTTGCCCACCATCAGGGTGAGTTCAAAGGCCCTTCCTGTGTGTTCCCACAGCTCTCTGTATTTTGCTCTGCCTTAGTTGCTTATTACACTGCCAGGTAGTTTCCTGGTCTTTCCCCCAGCTGGAATATTCGCACCAATGTTTTAGCCTGGTTTTTTTATCACTGTATCGCCAGTGCTTAGGATTATGTCTGGCTAATAGTAGATGCTCCATAAATATTTGTTGAGGAAATGAATGAATTTCCATATCTAGACTGCATTAAGCTCCATGGGGTTTGGTTTTGTGTCAGTTCTTCTATCATCAACACAAAGTATAGTGTCTAGCACTATACTTTCTCTTTCCTATAGTACTCTTCAAATACGTATCAAATGAATAAATTTCACTTGATACTAGTTACCCATTCATACATCACATAAACGCTTATTTCAGGGTTCTGTTGAGAAGGGATTGGTGTCAAATATTTCCGTCATTTCACCTTTTATTTTATTAGTGCTTCCAACTTTTTGCTTTTACACTCAAATTATCCACTCAGCAATGCTTAAACATTCTCCACTAGCAATGATATAAAACATCAATTATACCAATTTCCATTACCTACTATCTACCTTCATCATTTCAATTAATACTATTGTTACCACTAAGGCCAATATTATTTGTTCTGAGTTTAGAATAAGCCCACCAAGGACCATCCATACCTCTAACACTTGGCTTTAATCAGGAACATAAAACAGACACTTGAATTATGTTAAATCCCCTCTGAACCACCTCAAATCACCTTTGGAAAGATGAGTGATGCCAAGAAAAAAGTACTTTCTCAGAATGTCAGTATACAACTCCACAATAACTTGAATAAAAGCTATGCCAAAATATCCATCTCTTCCATTTTCAGAAAAATATTATACAATTAAGTGGGGGGAGAAGGTCGTCAGGGGCATCAGAAACTCCAGTAGCCATAGATTGCTTCTTTGATTTTATAACATATAAACATAAACTACATAAGGGTTAGTTTGTTTGGTTTTTGGTAAATATATGTCTTTACAATAAACTCAATGTTTACTTGCTGGTGATTAATTATACCAGTGTTCACCAATGGTTGACTCTTCAGGCCTACGTAGGCTTTCAGGGTCATTTAATTTTTATTTAGTGCCTGAACCGGTAATGTTGAAAGCACTCCAAGCCTTCTCAACAGAGCAGAATTAGCCACTTGGGATTTTGCTGAATCTGAGCCAATCTGCAGCATTACTAACTGCTCACACCTTTGCAGTGATCAGCGTTCGCAGTGTAAAGACCAGAGGCCAGGTGTACAGCAAATGGGACTGGAACTTAACATGATTTGCTATGATGTCATAAAAGCTTTTGAAATTAATTTTAATTAATTTATTTTTATACCACCTAGTTTCAGAAGGGATTTATGACAATGTCTAAAGGCACAGTAAATTTAATCTAGCAAGATTAAAAAGTACAAGTAAGTGAGGCAAATGTGGCACAGAAGAAATAAAGATGGGGCATCACAGAGCTATTCTCCTCTTTCTTACCTGTGTACTGTAAGCCCCTGTACTCGCTTATTGCCCCAGGAGGTTTTAAATTGGGCCAGAAATGGAACAGCATTTGCACAGCTGGAGGTTTCACCTGTGAAGGCCCATAGGCTATCACATACAAAAGATCCTAAAGGAGACAAGAAGCATATTTTCACTAGCATCATCAAATAAAAATAAAGGTAGCTCATTCAATATTACCAAAGCAGTGAAAATTCTAATGGAGAGATTGAGGTGGTTAATTTCCCTGGAATCTCATCATCCAGGTGGGCTTTGAAGATTAAATCATACTATAATATTTTTTTTATTATTTTTATGGGTCCTGTAAATAAGCCCACCAGTAGTGTTCAGATGTACACTATCTTTTAACAAATTCTTCTCTCCTCAGAATAACGTGAAAGAAAGAGTTTAGAATAGCATAAAGTCAGTTTGCCAAATACTGCATTTTTAAAAACATTTCACTAAAACATATTTCTTAATAATTCACATCTCCTATTTGAAAGAAGAAGTTTCCCAAGCAACACTTCAAATCAAGTAAAACTGTCACATAATATAGTATTTGCTAAATTTCAAGAATAAGATATATCCAATTACATTTTCTGTCAAGCCACTGTGTTCTTCAAGTATCATTTCTGCTCTAAATGGTAAATAATTAACCAGTAAGGAAAGGATTATAAGTTCTACCATACCAAAATAATATGACATAAATAAATTTGATCTAAACAATAGTTTTAATATGCAAACAATTTTTACTATATTATACAAATTGAACTTGTGACTATGAGCTTAATGTGGCCCCAAACTTACTTTCCAGACTTCTTGTTTATATTTCATGAGGCATTCCAATAATTGACAATGATATACTGTAAGGAAGAAAATATAATTCGAACATGAAATGTAAATACCAGACAAAAGATCCTTTAAAATAAACTATATTAGTCTAAATTACATTAGACTTTTCACTCTAATCATTAAATTAGAAATAATTTATTTTCATATATCCATGCCTTTCAAAAATCATAAGCCCTTGACTTTATCAAGCTTTATTCCAAGAGCCTTGAGAAGTATTTTATTCATCTTAACAAAGGAAATATTAAGAAAACTCCCTAGTAATCATACTTTTATAACATATACTTATATCAATGTAATCAAGAACTACAAGGGGCAAAAAATAGCCTAATAGGATCATAATAAAAGCTTACATTTATTGAGCGTTCATTATGTGCCAGGTACTGACCTAAGAGCTTTATGTATTATGTATCTCATAACCACCATGTTGCAGTCAGAAAAGTGAGGTTTAGTTTCCTACCTTGCCCAAGGTTGGACAGATAGCAAGTGACAGACTGATGGATTAGAATGGCAGTCTTTTATCACCAACTCCATCTTGTTGAGGAGTCCTTACAAGCTATACAACAGCAATCTTCTTTGACTTGCCTATGTTTACTTGAGGAATAAAGATACTTTCACCTTAGTTAGATACCCGTTTTATACCTTCCCTAATCTATCTGCCAACCCTATCATGGCACTGAAGCAGGTCTCCCTTTGGTCACCGATGACTTCCATGTCATCCAATTCTATGGACATTTATCAGTCTGCCTCCCACTTGACTTTCAGCAACATTTAGTACTGCTGATCACCCTCTTTCCTTGACTTCATGACTGACCCTCTCCTATTACCTGTGGCAGACACTGTTGTTGCTACTCAACTGCTATCAACAGCCCTTTCTTCCTTGTTCAGCTCCCAGTACACAGACTGCCAAGTAAGACAATTTCCCAGATTCTGTTGCAGCTAGCGATGGCCATGTGACTCAGTGCTGGCCAGCAAGACCTAAGAAGGAATCTGCTGAGGAGCTTCAGAGACTCATTTTTCCTCTGACAGAAGGAAAGAGGCACACCAGGAGACCTTTCTCTGATTACCCTGACTGATCCTATTTTTGATAGGATTTGACAGGATATATTTTTGAAACCGGGTTTTAGATGTAGTTATGTAAGAATATAATAACCTCCACTGTGGCATATCTTGCAAACATGAGGAGAAGTTCAAGAGAAACACAAAGATGGCACCTCAGGCCACTGATACTGTGGAGCTATCTCCAAGACTTCTTCTTCCAATGGGCCAGTATCTGTTGGAGTTCCTGAAGGCCTGGTCATAAGTCAAATCCACTTTTCATTCTATGCTCTCTTGTAAGCAATGTCACATTCATACACAGCAATATCTCAGAGATATTGCAGGTTCCATTCCAGATCACAGCAAGAAAGCAAATACTGCAATAATGCGAATCATACAAATTTTTTGGTTTCTCCGTGCATATAACAGCTATGTTTGCACTATACAAACATTTAGTATATTAATGTATACTTTATATAACCATAAAGTGTCTATTAAGTATGCAATAGCAATATATCTTAAAAACCAATGTACACCTCAGTTTTAAAATATTCATTGCTAAAAAATGCTAACCATTGTCTGACAATGCAGGGTTGCCACAAAACTTCAATTTGTAAAAAACACAATATCTGTGAAGCACAGTAGAGCAAAGTGCACTAAAAGGAGGTATGCCTGTACAACTTCAGGAACCATCTAGATGCAATTCAGTGAATAGCACTGGACACTTACATGAGGGCTCAAAGTTCATTACATCTAGCACAGAACTCAGTTCTGAGTTCATAATACAACTTCCTAATTACTATTACCTCTTTTTTCTGAAGAAACCTGATTTATTTCCATTTTTGTGTTTTGGATATGTGGAACTATTACTGAGGTTATGTGTGATTTTTTTACACAGTTTTATTAAGATATAATTGTCATATGACATTGTATTAGTCTAACGTATATCATCTCCTCTCAAATGTCTCAGACACTTTTTTTTTTAACATCTTTATTGGAGTATAATTGCTTTACAATGGTGTGTTAGTTTCTGCTTTACAACAAAGTGAATCAGTTATACATATACATATATCCCCATATCTCTTCCCTCTTGCTTCTCCCTCCCTCCCACCCTCCCTATCCCACCCCTCTAGGTGGTCACAAACCACCGAGCTGATCTCCCTGTGCCATGCGGGTCCAAAGACACTTCTAACATAACATGTCCAAAGTAGACCTCATGATCTTCCCTTAGAAACCTGGTCTTTCTCTTCCAGTGTCTCTTTTTGCAGTGAATGGAACCACCATGCACCCAGTTCAGAAGCCAGAATGCAACCATATCCAATACATCACCACACCCTATCAGTTTTACTTCCTAAATAGCTCTCAGCTGTATCCACTTTTCTCGGCCTCAATCAACCTGACTTTTACATGCCTAGACAAATGCAATGGCCTCCTCATGGGTCAATCTGTATCCACTCCGGCTCCTTCTTAATCCATTCTCAACTGCAGCTCGGGTAACACACACACACCACCACTCAAAGTCCTTCAGCACTTTTCCATTAGACTTGGGATAAACGCAGGACTCCCAGAGCCCACGACATCCTGCATGTTCTGGCCTGCAGAAGTCTACAGTCTCATCTCACACCAGGCAGCCCTCACTCTGAGCTCCAGCTACAATGACCTTTCGGTCCCACCTGCTTGCCAGGCTCCCTTCTGACATATGAGATCCCTCTGCCTGGAAACCTCCACTCCCTGATAGGCCTTGTTAATGCTACTCATCCATCAGTCCTCAGACCAAAGGTTATATTTCCAGAAAAGCCCTCCCTGACCTCTTCAATAAAAGAAAAATCCCCTTTTATAGGGTCTCATCATAGCACAATGTACATCTTTCGAACAACTTGTCACAATTGAAACTGGGCATTTGCTGTTACAATTATTTGATTAATGTCTTCTCCTTCCACCACAAGATAAGCTTTATAAAGAGAGGAAAGGGGTCGGTTCTATTTTACTAATTATGGTGTTCCCAGTGCCTGGCACAGAGCAGATACTCAGTAACTGTTTGTTGAGTATATCAATGGTCCTCTAGACTTGGAATGTTGTGAAGCCATGACTGAGTTCTCAAGCGCAGATGCTCCGGGGTACTTTCTCTTACACGGTGTCTGCTATTCTCCATATGTTTGCTACACGAACCTTGCTCAGAGGAGTCCACTGACTGCCCATGAACAGACCTAGAGAGTCCCTTTATTTAAACTGCTTCCCCTCCTCAAAAATATACAATGGAGAAAAGACAGCCTCTTCAATAAGTGGTGCTGGGAAAACTGGACAGCTACATGTAGAAGAATGAAATTAGAACACTCCCTAACACCATACACAAAAATAAACTCCAAATGGGTTAAAGACCTAAATGTAAGGCCAGACACTATAAAACTCTTAGAGGAAAACATAGGCAGAACACTTTTTGACATAAATCGCAGCAAGATCTTTTTTGACCCACCTCCTAGAGTAATGAAAATAAAAACAAAAAATAAACTAATGGGACCTAATGAAACTTAAAAGCTTTTGCACAGCAAAGGAAACCACAAACAAGACGAAGAGACAACCCTCAGAATGGGAGAAAATATTTGCAAATGAAGCAACTGACAAAGGATTAATCTCCAAAATATACAAGCAGCTCATGCATCTCAATAACAAAAAAAAAAAACAACCCAATCAAAAAATGGGCAGACGACCTAAATAGACATTTCCCCAAAGAAGACATACAGATGGCCAACAAACACATGAAAAGATGCTCAACATCACTAATTATTAGAGAATACAAATCAAAACTACAATGAGGTATCACCTCACACTGGTCAGAATGGCCATCATCAAAAAATCTACAAACAATAAATGCTGGAGAGGGTGTGGAGAAAAGGGAACCCTCTTACAGTGTTGGTGGGAATGTCAATTGATACAGACACTATGGAGAACAGTATGGAGGTTCCTTAAAAAACTACAAATAGAACTACCATATGACCCAGCAATCCCACTACTGGGCATATACCCAGAGAAAACCATAATTCAAAAAGACACATGCACCCCAATGTTCATAGCAGCACTATTTACAATAGCCAGGTTATGGAAGCAACCTAAATGTCTATCAACAGAGGAACGTATAAAGAAGATGTGGAACATATATACAATGGAATATCACTCAGTCGTAAAAAGGAACAAAACTGGGTCACTTGCAGAGACGTGGATGGACCTAGAGAGTGTCATACAGAGTGAAGTAAGTCAGAAAGAGAAAAACAGATATTGTATATTAACACATATATGTGGAATCTAGGAAAATGGTATAGATGACCTTAATTGCCAAGCAGAAATAGAGACACAGACATAGAGAACAAATGGATACCAAGGGGGAAAGGGGTGGGGGTAGGATGAATTGGGAAATTGGGATTGACTCATATACACTATTGATACTATGTATAAAATAGACAACTGATGGGAACATACTGTATAGAACAGGGAACTCTACTTAATGAACTGTAGTGTCCTAAATGGAGGGGATATATGTATATGTATGGCTGACTCATTTTGCTGTGCAGTATCAGAAGGTAACACAACACTGCAAAGCAACTATACTCCAACGAAAATTAACACAAAATAAATAAATAAATAAATAAATAAATAAACTGCTTCCCCTCCCAGAACGCCCCACTTACCTTATCAATCAAAATTCTATCCGTATTTTAAGACCCATTCTTTGCTCAAGTGGCATAAAGCCTTTCCTGATCATTTCAACCCATGGAGTTCTCTTCTCTGATGAATTAATACAGTCCATAGAATTTATGTGGTACTTTTTACATACTACTTTACATTGTAAATTAATGACTTATGTAAACACGCCTAATCTTCCCAATGAGACATAAGCTCCATAGCAAGCAAGCACCATATCTTCCATTTCAGGGCGGTTGTCACAATGCCTAGCACGGAGCCATGTACACAGGAGTGACGCAATGAATTCCTGGTACCTGAGCAAGAACCCTGCTCTATCTTTGATACACAATCAGCTACAAGGACCAGCCTGCCACTTGCTGTCTCCCCCAGTAATAGTTCAAAGGATAATGATGCCCTACCCGCTTGATCTCAGAGAGTCCCCTGGTGGGTAGCACCTCACTTCTTACGTTTCCCCCATCACAAGATTAATTTGGGGGTCCCAAATGTCATTCTTAGTATAGAATAGCTGGCTATACACGTTCCCCCATGAACAGATGAAGATACAGATTAAGAAATAAGAGAAGTATTTGATCACAGTGGTTTCCCAATGAAACGTTCAACTCCAAGACAGTGGCAGATTGTAGAGATCCGTGTTGCTGTTTACTGAGCAGTGCTTATGAGGTGTCAAATCACTATGCTAAGGAAGCACTTCACACACACTTCAGCCATTAAATCCTCACAACAGCATGTTAAGGTACTACAGGAAGAATTCCCATTTTATAGATGCGGGAACTTGGTCTTAGGGGAGTTAAAGAACTTGCTCAAGGTTAAGCTACCTGGCAATCTGAGCTGAGCTCAGATATGAACCCACATACCCTTAACCTCAAAGCACACGATTCTACCCAGCCTGCTCTACTGTCTCCCAACTTCGAAATTAGGACCAAACCCTGATGATGAGACTTTAGTTAACTAACTAGATTCTATGTGAAGGGGTTCTTTTCAGGACATAAAATCTAATAAATATAAATGACATTATGAGGATCCTTTAAGCCAGAGTGAGACACGAGGTATAACTTCCCCCAAAATATACATTTTAATTAAATGCACATAATAATCATAAGGAATTTCATGTTTAAAGATGATACTCCAGGCTAAGAAGCATTAAGATTTTAAATGAAAAAAATTGTTTTCCTTATGCTGAGTCTAAAACTCAATTATTATTCATTACGTAATTAAGCAGAAGGCTGAAAACAGGGCCACCAAATTTGCTTACTTTCCAAATGAAAATAAAAACTGAGTTCATATCTTAGCATGTGACTCCAACAGTCAGCCCCCTTTTAGGTCAGTTTCCCAAAGTTCATCTGCGATTACACTGATGAATGGAAATCCAACAGAATATATCAGATTAAATCTGTCCCACATTACTAGAAATTGAAAAAACACAGATCAAAATGACATATTACTTTTTATCTGTCCATCTCTATACAAATGTTATAATAACACTCAATGACAGGTTACAATGTACTTTCTCATATAATTAGTGGGAAGGTAACAAACGATTTATTCATGTGGTCTTAGAGTAGCGAATTCACAAAATATTCCCAGGGGTTATCTTTAGTTGTTAGAATTGCAGGTGATTTTTACATTTCTAATTTAATTATTTCTATATATTTAGATTCAAGTAATTTCCAGTCAGTGTTCTAAAACTGCGTTCTCAGACATTCTAAAAATATCACTAGTCAGCAAGATTACTGTTAATAGCAAGAGGCAAAGGAAATTTATTTCGATTTGAAAGTCTTTTTTCTAACACATCTCCAGTTTCTATTTACCAAGAGAAGTTCTTCTCCCATGAGAATTTCTAGCTTGCTTATTGGATGTCTTATTGAATTATTGGTTTGGAACTAGTGAAGCCATCCAAATTTCCACTTACCTGGATTGGATGTGTACTGCATCGCAATCATTAGCATGGATGATGCGGAGAGATTAACGTGGGCAGGAACACCTTCTCTCCTTGAGGAGCCCACTGAAACCAAAATTTTTTTGATTAGACACTATATATATATATATATTTATATATTTGTACATTTATATTTAGTTGCTACTTTGCATAGAGCATGAGAGCTGAGAAGAAACTTGAAAAAAAAAATCAATAGAAGTTTTGCATAAATAAAACCACAAATTCGTCCTAGCATACAAACGCTCCAGTAGTCATTATCATAGGCACATTTAGGGAGAATCTTCAAGGAGCAGGAGTAATGCCAG